>NW_025964223.1:3352500-4842421 GCF_023055435.1 Haliotis rufescens | reverse complement strand
GTGACTAACGACCTTTTTCTGAATTTTTGCAATTACCAGATATAAGTGAAGTACGGTGAAGAGAGAGAGAGAGGGGGGGGGGGGGGGGGGGGGGGGGGGGGGGTAGAGAGAAGAGAGAGAGAGAGAGAGAGAGAGAGAGAGAGGAGGGAATGTATCTCTTTACCAGTTATGAGACCATGCATTGGTATCCTATATAAATTGCAGAACCAGGCATCACCAATGATTGTTTATGATTTATTGATGATCCGATCCAGCAGTCTGAACTTTAAAAACAATCTCTCCAATAAATGCTATGCCTGTATTGTTTGAATTTGCGGGACAATGATTTTGATCGGTCAAGTTAAGATGGACGTTCTTCAGTTCCCGGTGATATATGTCATCACATATATTCCTTACATTTACAGGCAAGTGCGACTTCCGTTCCGGAAAGTCTCCGCGCCACGAAAAGGCAAATTTGGTGACTTGGTCAAGCGACTGGTCGTCGAGGAGTTTTCCTTCCATAAAGCCGTGTGTTACAATAGGAGTTGTCCTTCCGAAAAGCCGTGCGTTACAATAAGAATTGTGCTTCCCCAAAGCCGTGGGTTACAATAGGAGTTGTCCTTCCGTAAAGCCGTGGCTTACAATAGGAGTTGTCCTTCCAGAAAGCCGTGGGTTACAATAGTAGTTGTCCTTCTGTAAAGCCGTGGGTTACAATAGGAGTTGTCCTTCCAGAAAGCCGTGGCTTACAATAGGAGTTGTCCTTCCAGAAAGCCGTGGGTTAAAATAGGAGTTTTAGGTCCCCCCTTCTTGACCCCAAACACTCACTCAACACAGTATTCTACTTCTGTTCTATTTCGGTTATACAGTTCTTTCAGATGTTCATGTTACTTCCTTAAAATGCACGAAATGATCTGATATATGTATCACTTTTGAATTAACATGTGACATCAATCGCTCGTTACAATTCTGAAAGGATGCATAATTCTACCCTTAAGAAGAGCCAGATCTCTAATCACAGGATATTAGTATTGAACGTTATATTTTGTTATGTGTCGACTTCCATATCTATAGGTAAAAGAATTCAGTGTGACATTCATAATGCGCCACTTTCATGCCCTAAAAAATGCCAAAGCGCTAGATAATTACCCCGTTGAATGGATTAGTGTGCACACGATTTTCATTCTCATCTCCCTGGAAAGTATACAGCCCAAGTTGCCTGTGAGGCGTTTAAAGTTATACAGTCAGATTGCCATCTACCTACCTGGTACCCATTCACTGCTGGGTCACCAGAGGCAAATTTTGAACAAAGTAACTTGCCTAAGGAGATATAACAATGCAGAGATGGGCGAAATTGTTTTAATATTATATGTATATTTGTAACATAATGTAATGTTATGTAGTATGTTGTAAATTTGATCGTGAATATCGGTATTGTAAATACTGAACTAATGAAATAAATGCTATTTGTAATAACTCAATTGTATATATTTACGATCTTACGAGGGTGGAATGCTCTGAGCCTCAAGGCCCAAAACAATCCAGATTGATTAGAGCCGGGAATTGATTTGAGCCTCCAACACTGGCAATGGTGTTTATTGGAGCCGGGTATGATATCTTGTGGAGACCGGTATGATGGCTGGGGGCGCTGGGTGTGATGGCTAGTGGAGCCAGATATGAAGGCTAGTGCAGCCGGGTATGATAGTTGGTGGAGCCGGGTATGGTTGTTTGTGAAGTTGCGAGTGGAACCGGGGATGACGAGTCGGTTATTACGGGTTTTGGATCGAGGTATGGTAGTTGTTGGAGCCGGGTATGAATGGTACCAGAGCCGGGTATGATGGCTTGTGGAGCCAAGTTTGAAAGCTAGTGAAGGCGGGTGTGACAGCTGTTGGAGCCGGGCATGAAGGGTACCAGAGCCGGGTATGATGGTTAGTGGAGCCAAGTATGAAGAGTAGTTAAGTCGGGGATCTTAGTTGGTGGAGCTTGGTATGATGACCATTCGAGCCAGGTATGCTACTACGCCAGTGGAGTCGGGTGTGATATCTACTGGAGCCGGATAATATTTGGGTTGTACACCATGGTATTATAGTTGGTTGAGCCGGGCATGATGGCCAGCAGAGCCCCTCATCTCAGTAATCGTTTATTTCGTATTTGAGATATCAGCATTATGTAAGCTTCCCCAAGGGTGTTAATCACATTTACACGCTTTAAAACATAAAGCCGTATTTAAATAATGATGAATCCCTGGATACAATCCGACCTGGGCAATGTCGGATAAGTCCATTTTATGAACAGGTGGCCCCGCCCCTGCTGTACCTTGTCTGGGTATCAAACCCTACTCCTGGAACACCGAGTGTCTCCGAGGGGACGCGGGGTTAGGGGACGCGACCGCCTTCGCCCAGGCCATAGGACTTGGAGCCTCATTCATGGAAGGCCACTAAAATAATTGAACACAATGACTCATGTCACTCATTCAGGCAAGACCATCAATTCACTCTATCACATGCAGCGTTATAATGGATGTTCAGTACACAATTGAGCACAAATATACTCACAGTTTATGTTCTGAAGTAGATGGTTAGAAATATGATAAAATCCAATATAATGTCGCACTTCAGGACAACAGCTCAATTGACAGAAGCAATGCAATGTACGCTTCTTGTAGGTAGAGCAATTCGCTTTTCAGTATTTAGTCCCTCAGCTTTGCCGACTAGTGTGAGGGTTCGCTGATCCCCTTGATGACGGTTGTTGCCACGGTCTACGATTTGCGTGACATTGGGCTTTCCTGACGCATTATTATGATACGTTATTATATAACTGAAATACTGCTCAAAGTCACCATCACTCACTCCTGTATATATATACAGTGCCTTTGCTTGTGCTTCAAAGTAGATTAATTTCGAAGCAAATACAGCATTTATACAGTCACAGACACTCTAACTGAATCTCAATAATGCACGCCTTTAACTGTTGTTGTGTCTTTCGGAGCCATGTTAGAGGCAGGCTATTTAGTGGACCGTGTTACATACAAACACTGGAATAGTCACTCATCAGAGTGAGTGAGTGAATCGGGTTTAACAGCATTTCAGTTATATCGCGGCGTGTCAGCTTAATGTGGGAGGAAAGTCCGAAGTGATGCAGGTCTCAGACGTTTACCATTTCGGTGAAACCCAAGAGCGCGGGCATGGTGCTGACAAACCTAGAAACATAATCGGGGCGAACCGGGATTCGAACCCACAATCATAGGTTTCTGGCGTGCCTAAGGGACGCAACTCTGCACAGCGAATCGCGGCGCCTCAGACGACTGGACCACACGTGCCCCCCGTCCCTCATCAGAACATATTACAGAATTAAAACACAAGACACCAAGACTACTGGTGCAATTATGATGAACAACAAGTGTGATCAAATATGTATGAGTTCATCACATTATTTCTCACAATACAGAAACCTATTTTGAACATTGTCGTATTTTTCAGTTCCTGTGCTCCTGTGATTTTGTTTTGATGAGGACGCAGAGTAACACGTATTCATGCAGTTCGTATTAAACTTTATTCGAACATATTTGATTAATATATACATGTGAAAATAAATAAGAGCTCACTTAGTTTGAGACCCAGTAAAATGATAAGCTATCTTTGGTTCCCAGCCTTGTCTCCAAAATACGCGCCGAAAATAATGCACACAAACACATCTCAACATTTGATTCTGATTGTAAAACCATACTCACTCACTCCATCAGTATATAATCTAATAATGAATCATATACAAACTATGTTATTATTGATTATCCTTTTAAAAGCAACGTATGTCATTTCTTTGTTTGTGTACAAAAAACACTATTAATACGATCACCGCATGTTCCACTATGGCCGGTGTTATTATACTAATTAACGAACAGTTGTATTATAGTGATTAACTGAGAATCTTGGTCCATTATTAATGTTATCCTGATCATTTTTGTAGAAATAAATTGCACAATACCGAATACTCATTACGCTTCAAGTCTCGTCATGTATATGCAATATCATATTTCATTTATAAAATCCCTGCAAAGAATATAATTTTTCGTCCCTTCCTGCAGCCCTGATCTGATATTCCGGGTAGCCCAGGCCACGGGTGAGGAGGTGAGGGCCAAGTTTAATGACTACAGGAGGACAGGACAATTTGGCGTCTACAAGGGTATCAGCTGTTTCAGTCAAGTCCTCAACATCGCGAGAGACACCAGGTGGGGCAGGAATCACGTGAGAGATTCCAGGTGGGCAGGAATCAGGTTACCTCAGATGGGTCAGCCTTGGCTTTTTTCTTGTGAAATGCTATGCACGTTCGATGGCGTGATTAAAAGTTTATTTATTTTATTCGTTTAAAGCTAGATGAATGGCGTACACATTGTTACAACTGATACTACCTTATAGCACATGTGAACAATTTCAGTCCATGCCGACAATAAATACCCTTTCACATGTGGATAAACATGCAGTTTGTGATAGCACATGAAGGCAAAGAACTTCAGAAATCATTTATCGTTAATAGGGTTTCGTACACAATGCATTTTGATTTAATATTTAAAGTGGGTATCGTGCAGGAAGCCGAGGTACCGTACGTCCCCCTGATCCCCACCGAGGTGGCCTAGCTTTGGTTACTGGTGGCCTATAGCCCGTGTTTTAAACTGTATCAATGCTATTGTTATGCCCAAATAGATAAATAGATAGATATTCTTTATTTCCTCCAGATATTGAAGATACATATCATATATGATATTATGTATAATTACAGAGCTGTACAGTAGTACAATTTAACAATATTATGAGAAATGATAACTACAAAATGCATGACAATCAAGCATTCTTATAACTGTTTTGTAACAGATAAAGCAATTTCCTACAGTATCTTGACACAATTACCATAAGGTCACTCCATAGACTTTGAGATAAAGAGCTAACACACTCAGGCATACCGCCAAGTAGTACAGACATGATTATATCATCGTCCTCACTAGATAGTCTTGCAAATGTAGAGACATCTATCACATCACAAATGATTTCAAATAGTTCATTTCTGTCATTCATATTCAATGTACAATACAAAAAGACATGCTTAATAATCATGAGTTACAATTCTACATCGACATTCCCTAGATTCTATATTTAGGCATCCCAGCCGTACAAGATGAGACAGGTTTGGGAACTGTTCAGGACGTTCAAGTGCAAGCAGCCAGAGTCTGTGTTCTGTATCATTACGTAGCGAAACATATCTTTTTAAGTTATGTCTAGATAGCAGCTTAGAGCATACAGCTTCCTGGTCTGCAAAAATAATCCTTTCCTTAACAATATCAGACCATGCCTTTTTACTCGGGAAGCTACATTTAATTAGATAATCTTCTATTTCTGCATAGAGATTGTATTTTTTGACAAGTCTAAGCATGTTATATACAGGTGACAAAGCACATCGTTTTCTGAAGTTGTCCAACGCTATTTCGTATCTAAACTGCCCAAGGCGAGTCATGAATACCTTTTTAAAAACATAGCTGTAACTGGCCCGGCATAGTTTTCCAAGTAGTAACAGTAACTGTTTGTCAATAAAGGATTGGAGAGATATCAAGCCCATGTTGTCCACAGCAACAGTACCTGGGGTACATTTTGGAAGGCCCTGTATTTTTCTAATGAAATAACGTTGAATAACTTCCAGCATATCGTATTCTTTGAGGGTTAATAGTCCCCAGACATTACATCCATAGAGCCCGCATGGGAGTATCACTTGTTCCCAGATCCTTTTTGCTGGGATTGGATTCATGCCTCCAAACTTTAGTCCAGTGTCATTATTACTATTGATTAACATTTTTAACTTTTCACAAGCTAATTGTGTTCGTTCTAAGGAAGACTTATCAGAGCTAATCCTGACACCTGCATATATTATAGATTGCTGAAGTGGAACACACGTACTGCCCAAGTACAGTGATTGAGAGCAGGTAAATTTACGCTGCAAATCAAATATTAGAACAGCGCTTTTTATAACATTGTACTTAAGCTGCCATTTATATGCATACTGATTTACAACATTGAGAAGATCTTGAAGGCCTGTTGGTGAGCTACTAAAGAGTGTTGTATCATCTGCCAAGAGCTGGCCTGGAGTATGTGCCCACGGCAGATTTATGGCTAACATATATATAATGTAAAGAGCCAAGCAGATATAACTCTGCCTTGACCAACTCCTTGGCGTACATGAAACAAGTCTGATTTATAGCCTGCAAAGCTGACATAGGAGTACATGGACATATAAGAGCTACGTAGTATTCGCCATGTTTTATCCGTGATACCAAGGTCATAAAGTTTTAGAAAAAGTCCATCTAGCCATACCCTGTCGAAGGCTTTTTCATTATCTAGAAATGCACAGTAGACTGGAGAACTTTTTTCATTGTAATATGCTATTGCTTCTAATAGCGCGAGGGCCGCAGTATCTGCACCTGCATTCTTGCGAAAGCCAAATTGGAGAAGATGTGGGAAATTACATTTTTTAGTTCCCCAGGATTCTATTCTGTTGAGTATTAGCCTTTCCAATTTTTTACCAAAAGCAGATGTCATAGTTATTCCCCTGTAATTAGCAGGAGTTAATATTGATTTGCCTTCATGACTCACTCGTGTATGTCTGAAATAATGCCGATGTGACGTTAACTTTTAACTCACTCACTCGCTAATTCTTAAAGGAGACAAGGAAGATATTGTTTATTTTGACAGAACATTAAAACACCACGTGCCCAGCGTTCTTCTGCACAATAATGTTTGCAGCAAATGTGATGGTATATGGTTCCGCGCTCAGGGATCTCAAATCCCTGGTTGATAGATATTCTACAGCATACCACACTATCCCAGCACAATGTTCATATCTGCCTTCCGGTTTGCATTTGGGGAATGTTTATTCTTTGAAAGTTAAAACCGATTTGAGCAGTATATAATGACAAAAGTAATTGTACCGGACACTCATGACGAGGGGCCTTTCTTGACGGCGCGCTAGCCTCTCATGTTGTCATGAGTCTCCAAGGCAACCGTCCACGTTATATCCGTGCAAATTCAGGCTGCAAACACTTCTATGTATATGGCGGTCCCATACCAAATACATGCCCATGTACCTACAGATCTGATTGGTATTTTGCTACCGGAAACATATGGAGAGAATCCATTCCTGACAGGAGCCTTTGCTGCAAATTTCTTGAAGGGTCTCCAGGGAAGCGATCCCCGCTACGTCAGAGCCAACGCCGGTTGCAAACATTTCAATGTTCATGTTGGTCCAGAGACTTTATCTGTTTCACGTTTCTCATTTGATGCAAAGGTACGTTGAGGTCAAGGATGGATGCGAGGTCATGCCAAGAGATGAACCATGCAATAGACGTCCCTGGCATCATGCAAGATTTATGTTTGTGGTGGGTGCCACAGGTAGGGGAGGGTACGCTCATCTTTTCGCGAACACCTGGTGTCATCACTATTTGATGGTGATTCATAAATACACGCTCATGATCATGATAGAGTCAGGATCGTAGAATCGACACTGCTTTTGGTTGCGTCTTGTGAATATGGACAGCGTCTTGTTGCTTTTATCTACATGCACCCAGGTGTCACTAACTGTGTAATTTCCAACTCATGACATCCTTACCCGTCAGCTGGAGGGGTTAACCTCTTTGGCCATGTGAACATAGGGTCCGAACCTGGTTCAAATCCCATCACGGGACTCGGAAATATTATGGCCGGTACACCTACATTGTCTGTCCGAATCGTCTAAACAGAGATTCACCCTGGTCCTAGTTATAGGTGCGTGAGCATCACCCTTTTGCGTCTAGGTTCCCAAAGCCTTCACCTTGTCATACTTTGTACATCACCTGCTTGTGAACAGTGTTAGAATCTACACAGAAATGTAGCTCCTATTGTAACAAAGAAGTTGTTCATCCATATCTATATTTTCCTCATTTAGTACTCCAATTTCTAAATGCCTGTAAAAAAGGTCGCTACTGACTGTCAACTTGCCTCAGAAACTCCTCGTGTGACAAGACTCATTTACATGTGTTCGGAGCGAAAACATTATTCTCCCCTTGTGATATGATTCCATTCACGGCAGTAAATTGTAAACAGATTGTCTTTGTATATTGTGGTTTTTTTGAGTATATACACATATTAGGAACAAATATTATACCCACATACATCTCGACGTACATACGAACTTACCTATCCACCAACCAACCTCCTTGACATACATATTTCTTGCAAAATGCACATTTCGGTCTCATATAATGATAATATAGTCTCATTGAAGCTACTTCCAACATTACCTTTGCACACCCATTCAAAATATTGAAAATCTCTAGAAATTATAATATGTAGATCGCACGAAATCACAATATGAAATTTCATTTTTAGAGACCGTCTACTCATTATCAAAGTAGGTCAACGTTAACGATTCGTTGTAAACATTGTATTTTGCGGTAAACGTGTTCTACAAGATGGAACAAATGTTGGATTCATTCTTATCAGCATATGACCTCATTCTATGTCATTCTACATCTGGACACAATCATTAGGGAAGCAAAGAAGGCTATTATGATGCCGACTGATCCTCAACAAACCTCTATAACTGTACCAAGTTGTCAGGACAATACTTGTATAAAGACAATCCAAGGGTATTAAGGTTTCCTGTAAATCACTGTAATGCATACAGAAATCTAGAGCTAATAGAGGTCAAAGGTAAATTCATGTATTGCACAGTTTAGACATGAATACAAAGTTATTTATATAAATAATGACAGATATTTTGAACCATTCACTTTTATACATGTCAAATCTAAAGTTCCATAATAATATTCAACTAAAATACAACATACAGTTACTTCGAATTCCGTTTCCCAATTTCTTATTGACAATTGTTTTGCGCAAGAGAAATGAAGAAAACATTCCGAAATGGTTTGTCATTCAGCATAATCTATGTTATCTAAAAACCAAGAAAACGGGCCACGATACATATTCATGCAACCATATGTAGATAAAATGAGTCACGTTATGCCTCTGTAACATATCCCGACGAAGTCCTCACACAGTCATTCTCTCCGTGTCGTTCCTACACAATGTGTCTCCTCCTTCTCGTCTTCGTGCCCCTAGTTGTGGGGGACTACCCCTTTAGAAATACCTCTCTCCCCTGGGAGGACAGAGTCAACGATCTCGTTGGGCGCCTCACCCTGGACGAGATCCAGCTACAGATGGCCCGTGGGGGCTCAGGACTAAACGGCGGCCCCGCCCCTGCTATACCCCGTCTGGGTATCAAACCCTACTCCTGGAACACCGAGTGTCTCCGTGGGGATGTGTGGGCGGGTGCCGCTACCTCCTTCCCCCAGGCACTGGGACTTGCAGCCTCATTCAGGTAAAATAACTATACAAATTCAAATTCAAGTTCAACCCTTTGCTATGATAATACGTGGACTATCGTGGTCCCCAATTGGTCGTCAGAAGCGACTTAATGGATCAGATGGACTTGCTTGATTTCGTTTTATCGTTCTCCGATTGCGGGGATCATAACATCAATCGCTGGATTGCCTGGTCAACTCGAAAATGATCAGTCTGCCGTCATATAGCTGTAATAGTGCTGAACAAACTTAAGTAAGAAATGCTGAACTATTGCAACATCGTCTCGCCCATATGCAAATCATTCACCAAATGGTGTTTTCATTTCCAATAGTTAAATGCAAAACACTATATTAGCTAAACATGTAAGTGAATTTATTGACATCCAAGCAAAATGTTGTATGATTCGCCCTTCCTGCAGCACAGATCTGATATTCCGGGTAGCCCAGGCAACGGGTGAGGAGGTGAGGGCCAAGTATAACTATTTCACAGCGCATGGGATATACGGCACTTACAAGGGTATCAGCTGTTTCAGCCCGGTCATCAACATCGTGAGAGACCCCAGGTGGGGCAGGAATCAGGTGAGAGACCCCAGAGGCGACGGGAATTAGGGCTGCCTTCGACTGGATCATGTGCGATTATGCTGCCTTGCCCTCTTTAGCCTTGTCGTTATCTTATAGATCTCTTTCGATATCGTCATTATGATACTCGTTCAGTTACAGTTCCTTTACAAACGTTCCTTGAAACATATTACCTACACAATGACAGCAAAGGCTAATAGCGCCATTCATATATGCTTGCATAATTGAATAGAATCCAGTCTTTGGAACATAATGGCCATCTGCCATCTGTCAAGCATAACTGGGACGTCTACAGAATCTAGGCAGGTGATCAACACGGTGTCTGCTTCTCATGTCTTGTATAAAGTATTAATATGCTGTGTTACTATTTACTCGAGGAGCCTGTCCCCGAAACGTGATAGCTGCTACAGTTAATTTCATCTTGACACGGGTGGAAAACATTTCTTGCATTGATCGAAACGCATCATACTCATCACTTGATTTCACGATTCAGCACAACATTGTTCATGGAGTATTGATTTGAAACTAAGTCCCGGTAAAATTATTTCCATTTGACGTAACACAACATAAACTTGGCAGAAACAATATGAGGATAAGTATAATTTACTAATGAAATTGGTTATTTTGGTACAATATAAGGTTTTGTTAATGTTTTCTTATTTATGATCCAGAAATGAAATCAAGTCTTTGAAAGGCACATAAGGAAGAGGATTTATGGACGTCTACTTCTTTTTTATGAGGAACACAATGTTTCGGGTGGTGAAGGAGTAAGTATATACTCCGAAACGTTGTGTCCCTCATAATAAAGAAGATGACATCCACAAATTATCTTCCTCAGAGACGAAATGTCTGTCAATTATGCGAAATGATCATGATCAGGGAGGGTCTGTTGCTTTCGTTGGAATATGTTATTCAATAGATGACCTCTATGACAGATTTACATACTCCTTGATCAAGAACATGTGTGATAGCACACATATCGGTGAACTTTAAGCTAAAATAAAGAAACGAAAAAGTAGACCACAGTGACCTACTAGTATAATGACAACTGTTTAGTTTGATACACATTTGTAGTTTATCTTGTGAAACCACTGCATACATTGACATTACAAAATTACTGCAGAAAATAGCAAGGTTTAAAAACGGTACGTTTACATTGACCTTATCCTTATCACGTTATCTGTATAATCTATAACCGTAATCTAAGGCGAACAGTACCGTGCCCTGGGTTACGATGTCACCAAACCGTCTTCAAGGGTATGGACATGATTTTGACCTACTACCAGACAAATAAGAAGGAACAACCCACGTTATGTACGTTAAACAGTTGAGGGAATATCCTGACACTAAAAACAACAAAACCATTATTTGTAGCTTCGGTTCATACAGTCCCTATTGCTCATTTTGTACAGGAAACATATGGAGAGGATCCACACCTGTCAGGTGTCTTTGCTGCCAATTTCGTGAAGGGTCTCCAGGGAAGTGATCCCCGCTACGTCAGAGCCAACGCCGGCTGCAAGCACTTCAATGTCCATGGCGGCCCCGATAATATACCGTCTTCACGCTTCTCGTTTGATGCAGAGGTCAGAAATATAAGGGCACGTCACGTCACATAACTTCACAGTGACAACAAAATCCATGCATCTAAAAGTGTCTATTCTTCATTCCTTTTCATTAATTGTCATTGACATTTCGTGTTCCGTAACATGGAAGAAATCTGGCATATTCCCAAATTGATTGTTTTCGGACAAATATTCGGATATCTCAACTTTTGTTGTGATGTAACTGAGAGATGACGAAAACGTATTACTACCAACAGTTGCACAGCTAGTGTAATGTCCGTGAATGCAATATAGGATTCTATTTGTGGCCATTCCTTTCTTAGTAAATCATATCGACATTTCCATAATCATATGAAACCTATGTCAAATGCAAAGTCCGTTGTTCAATATAGAGATCGACATCAACGTCAATCTAATTCAGTTTATCATTTGTCAACTTATTTTTAATGTTTAGGAAGTAAAACCTGCAATTTACATGTACATGTATATGGCACCACTAAAATTGACTAATTGAGTTCTGTCATTGTACATTGGGGGCGGAGGGGAAACCTCTTCGTAGACCTAGTTTGTTCGATTCCCTACCATGTGTGAAGCCCATTTCCATTTAACCTCACTCACTCAAACCACCCGCCCGCCCATCACTCACTCACTCACTCACTCACTCACTCACTCACTCACTCACTCACTCACTCACTCACTCACTCACTCACTCACTCACTCACTCACTCACTCACTCACTCACTCACTCACTCACTCACTCACTCACTCACTCTTGTTCTTACAGGTGTCTGAAAGAGACTGGCGAACTACATTTCTCCCAGCATTCCGCACCTGTGTTAAGGCCGGGACCTACAGTCTCATGTGCAGTTACAATAAGTGGGTAGTCAAAATGAAAGCTACTTCTAAAAACGAAACATTACTCCTCAATCATCCGTTCTACCAGAATTGCCGAGTTCTACATTCTACAACGACAGTCTATTTCTATTTCCATAAATTCGCGTCCTGCGGTCCGTTCCACAAAGCTGGAAGACAAACTGTGTGTTGCTATCGGTAAAAGTGATATGATTTCGTAAGAATCCAATTTAATGTGTATCCCGTATTTTTCAAGAATCAACGGAGTTCCAGCATGCGCCAACAAGAAGCTTCTGACGGATATTCTGAGAACCGAATGGGGTTTCAAAGGTTACGTGGTCAGTGACCAATCTGCCATTGAGAACATCATCACTCTACACCACTACCTCAACAACAGCGTCGACACCGTCGCAGCGTGTGTGAAGGCTGGATGCAACCTCGAGTTGTCACTAAACTTAACTCAGCCCGTTTTCATGTCAGTTGGTACGTATATATTGTTCACGGTTTAGAGTTTACCATCGAGAAACGCGTTCGTTGTTCATCTGATTGCCGCACGATCCCATCTGGACGTCATTTGGCGTGAGCACCTGACCAACATCTATACTAAAGTTCATAGTTAACAGAGTAAAAAATAATAGTAACAATACATATCTGCAAAATGCACATGAATGCTTGTTTGTTTGAGTATATACAGTATACTGACTCCGAGCCGACCGGTCCTTGTTTTTGCCCCTAAGGCCGAACGGGTAGGGTAACATCAAGTACCATCTTTTAACGTCTTTTCGTATGACGCGACGAGGAATCGAAACTATCACAATCAATGTAGGGCTCTGAAATGCACCATGTAAGCTACAGTACTGAGCAGTGTTGTCTGCTTTCTTGCAGTTGATGCTGTGAAACAAGGCAAGCTGACTGAAGACGTGGTCAGGACCA
Organism: Haliotis rufescens; assembly: GCF_023055435.1. Classification (NCBI taxonomy): domain Eukaryota; kingdom Metazoa; phylum Mollusca; class Gastropoda; order Lepetellida; family Haliotidae; genus Haliotis; species Haliotis rufescens. Next base: position 4,829,137 of record NW_025964223.1, on the reverse strand, counting down.
GAGCTAAGGAGCTTTTCAATGTCAGGATGAGGCTTGGAGAGTTCGACCCACCGGAAATGAATCAATACACAAAACTGAACGTTTCAATAGTTCAGGGTGAGGCTCACAGGAACCTGTCTGTTGAGGCAGCATTGAAGACATTTGTGTTGCTGAAAAACCAAGAAAATGTGCTTCCCTTAAAGCCATCGAGCTACAAGAATGTGGCGGTAGGTGTGTGCTATTGAACAAAATAACATAGATTTGTTTTGACAGGCTCGGGTGTAATAAGTGTCATTTACCTGTAATAGTTGAATGCGGTGTTAAGTATAAAATAACCAAAACACAATGAAAGTGGATTCTTGTCCAACAGGTTGTCGGACCAATGGCCAACAATTCGAATGCACTCTTTGGAGACTACACCGCTGACATGAACCCCAGATACACCACCAACCCTCTACAAGGCGTACAGTCTATCTGGTCTACAGTGAGGTATGGAGCAGGCTGCACAGACACCAAATGCACCCAGTATAACTCCCAGGAAGTCCAGACAGCAGCAAAAGGCAGTGATCTACTTTTTGTGTGTCTTGGCACAGGTGAGGCCCTTAATCTCAATTGAGCAACATTTTTCTGTTTATGATTTATTTGGTGAAGACATACTGTGTTTATTTGCAAATAATAAATCAATTTCACATTAGAAATAAAACAAAACAGACTCCCTAAAGCTCTCTATGATTTTCATAAGTTATGCATAGAAAATTAGATATTAATTTATGCTTGCTTGCCGGTTGGGTGGGCACCCTGATTTTTCAGTCACCCATTCATGTGATTTTCACCGCAGTTTTGCGCCCGATGGTGTTTGTATCGGCGGATTGTTGACGTTTTACATTTTGTCAAAGTACAGTTCGGAAGTAGACTTCAGATCAAAATCAAAAACCAGTTTATGTAGGGTAAATATGGAATCCTATGACTTTTTAGAATTTGTGCAGAGCCTAGTTGTTGATGAGAACCAAACATTTTCTTTCAGGTACGGAGATAGAGTCTGAAGGCAACGACAGGGCCAATCTGGACCTCCCTGGACAACAGCTGCAACTGCTGCAGGAAGCTGTCACCGCCGGCCAGGGTAGGTGGGAGTTTGACAACACATTTAATAACATTGAGCCACTACGGGTATGTTCGAAAATTCATAATACAAATGGCCATTTCTCTGTCATCTCTTAAGACAGTGTTGCAACCTACTACAACCAAAACAATTAAAACAACGGCAACACCAACCAAATTCACACTATTGGATATTATTGTCGACTCGACAAGTGATCAGTTCGTCTTTCCTTCCAGTATCGGGTGCGAAGGTCATTCTTCTTCTCTTCAATGCTGGACCACTCAACATCACATGGGCTGTTGACAGTCCAAAGGTTCAGGCCATCATGGAACTATTTTTTCCAGCTCAAGCGACAGGCGAGGCATTGCGACGGGTGCTTTTAGCTGAAGGACCCAAATCAGTTCCAGCTGCCAGACTTCCGGTCACGTGGCCAAGGTATATGGACACAGTAAGTATAAGTATTGTAGTTATTACATCACAGCCTATAGTAAAGCTTTGCAAGGTCATACAGTTCTTTCGCAATAGTTGTTTGATCAAGGTTACATCACAGTGGACATGTGAAAGGTCAAGGTCACTGTGAATGTCACTCGTTACGTATGTTTCTCCTTTTGAAGACTTTCGTATTTTGTTCACATTATTAGGATTTAAGTGTTCATCAGACCTCGGTATTTCTTCAGAAAACATTTGAATGTCAGTGCCGACAGAACATTTTCGTAAGTGACGGTACCGTGACACTATTGTTTCATATCTAGTTTGCCGCATGTGCCGTGAATAATGTTGATGTTCTTCCTTAATATATATATTTATAAGGTGGAGATAGTTCCTCAAAAAGGCACTGAGGGTAATGAAAGTGAGTCAGTTGTCAGTTTATGTCAGTGTCAACTTGGTATAAATGATATATAAAAACATGGCACATATAAGGCCAGTATGTTAACTGAGGAAGAGATCTGCCCAAGCCATGTATCAGTACTGTCAACTTTTGACTTGACTCTAAGACCTGAAGACATGTCCATTTCCCTTTTGTGTTGGATTTCAAAGCTCCAACGTGGTGGCAATGAGTAACGTATCTATCTTCTGGGGTTCAGGTCAATTTGTCAATAATGGAAACAAATGCCGTCTGAAATTTGGGGGTTAAGATATATTGGCAAGAAGTAGGCATCCCCATGGGCACCAACTGCCAACCCCTTCTTGCGGATCTGTTTCTTTATACATATGAATCAGAATCTTTGCTCGGATTGGCAAAGTCAAAACAAGGTAATCAGGACAAGACCGCTTCGTCACTTTCCCTTCAGGTCGAGCAAGATTCCAGCAGCTCCAGCCCTTGGTTTCTACATTTCACCACTTTTCAGATACAATAGAGCATGCTCTTTCTACCATGTTTTCAAAGAGCGTAATGCAACTCTTGCTCAGAAATGGTTTGATTAAGGTAACAACAGTAAAGCTTTGAAAAGTGTCATGGTAGACAGGTGTAGGAATTTTCAAAATTCGACTCATCAGTGACAAAAATGATGTCCGATGCAGTTTCCTATCTTTACTTGTACCATGTGTATTTTAATGTGTTCGTGATGGGTACCATCGTTGACGCAGGATATGCTCACCTTTTCGTGAAGCCCTGGTATCATCACTATCTGATACACACCTGCGCATGACATAGTCGGAATCGTACAATGTTTTGGACATTTCATTTGGGTGTTGTCGCTTTTATTTGTTTAAAGAAATACCTGCAAATTGTATCGTGTACATTCCTTGTTTATCTCACTGCTCAGGGCATGGTAAATCATGAATCTGGGCTAACCATCATCGAAACTGTCAGGTAGGCATGAGTGAGTGAATTTGGTGTAACGCCGCTTTAAACAGTAGTTCAGGTACTTCACGGCGTGTTAGCTTTTCTGAGAGGAAAGCCAAAAATGATGCGGGTATTAGATGTTAACTTCATTGGTGACGACCATGAGCACGGTAATGGTGCTGACATAATCATATACACTATCAGGACGAATCTGCCTTTAGATAACACGATCTGGCATATCCTGGTATTAATCATAAACACTATCAGGACGAATCTGCCTTTAGATAACACGATCTGACATATCCTGGTAATAATCATAAAAACTATCAGGACGAATCTGCCTTTAGATAACACGATCTGGCATATCCTGGTAATAAGCATAAACACTATCAGGACGAATCTAGCTTTAGATAACACTATCTGGCATATCCTGGTAATAATCATAAACATTGTCAGGACGAATCTGCCTTAAGATAACACGATCTGGCATATCCTGGTAATAATCACAAACATTATCAGGACGAATCTTCCTTTAGATGACACGATCTGGCATATCCTGGTAATAATCACAAACATTATCAGGACGAATCTGCCTTTAGATAACACGATCTGGCATATCCTGGTAATAATCACAAACACTATCAGGACGAATCTGCCTTTAGATAACACGATCTGGCATATCCTGGTAATAATCATAAACATTGTCAGGACGAATCTGCCTTTAGATAACACGATCTGATATATCCTGGTGATGAACATGTTCATCTGTGGATTCTTATATAAATAGTACCCGGACTACATCAAATGTAACAGATTGATGTGAAAGTACGATTAATTACCTATATTATTTCACAAGGTGCCTGACATGACAAATTACTCAATGGTCGGACGCACATACCGGTACGCCAAGTATCCAGTTCTCTTCCCCTTCGGCTACGGTCTCTCCTACACCAGCTTCTTCTACCACATTTTGGAGTATCCCACTCAGGTGACAGCCGGGGACGATCTGACTGGTTCTGTCTCACTTATCAATCGGGGATCTTTTGATGCTGATGAGGTATGTATCGCCGAAAGTGCTATGAAATTGTTTTAGAATACAAAGAATTACCGACTTTCCACCTTTCTGAAATACCAACACAAGTATCTTGAAGGAAAACATTCATCATCTTCATATGGATATACCAGCACGGCAATGCCACTTCCAGATTTTCTCACTTCTTTGCCCACCATTTAATGTGCGTTAAATATCTTTGAAACAGCTCGAGAGTATCATTTGTTGTTAAAGGGTGCACTAAAAATATGCCAACTATATGACGGCGGTCTGTAAACAATCGCGTTTGGACCAGACAATCCAGTGAGTGATATCATGAGCATCGATCTACGCATTTGCGATACGATGACATGCATCAACCAAGCCTGAAAGCCTGACCACTCGATTCCGTTAGTCGCCTCTCACAACTGAAGATCAATTCTAACCCAGATCTCTACAGGTCTTTGAGAGTAAACGAAAAGAGATATGTCAGTGGGATACCTATATTTTGACCGTTGTTTATTAACAATGATATAGAGGTCAGGGTCTGTCGGAAAGGAATTGTTAAATATAAATATTAAATAGATGTGAACAATGCCTGTCGCGAGTATCAGAACAATACTTCTATTATTTAAAACGCACAACGTTGCTCTATTTCAGGTCATCCAGGTGTATATATCCTGGTCGAACGCCACGGTGACGGTTCCACAGCTTCAGTTGGTGTCCTTCAACAGGATGTTTGCACCACGGGGCGCCCAGACGTCATGGGAATTCACCATCTCGGCTGAGTCCATGGCAGTGTGGACTGAACAAAATGGATGGGTTGTTGAACCAGGTAAGCCGATCGTCCTAGTTCCAAACCACACGATGATTTATTGTGACTTTGTGCGAGTGTACGACCGATGCACTGTGAGTGGCATGTGATCAAGACCAGAAAACCCAATGGTTGGCGTCATAAACAGGTTTCGAAGAGAGAACACAGCCTGTGTGCAAATATATTATTTCCATCTATCATTAACTCCGCTATATAATAGCGCCCAGTAGATAATAGATCTGGGCCTGACGAAGCAATCGTGGATAGCACAACCTAGGAGTACAATCAGTTCACAAATTGTAAACATCCTATCCTCTTTTATATCCGTTGTTATAGCTGGCTCCAAAGAGGAACTGATGTATCATTTACTGTTGACTTCTAATGATATTAAGGGGGAAAGGGGCAAGAACGGAATAAGCAGCGTCAGCTTGTTTGACCAATATTGACAATAAGAAGGAAAATTGTATTTCGTATACTTCTTTTTGGATAATCGTAGATCTAAAAGCATTACTAAAACAATTTCCTCAACAGTAGTTTGTGCGTTTCTGATTGACACATTAAATGATCAATAAGTGAAAATATTCAGTATTCAAAAATAAACCGGGCGTAATAGTATAGACTAAATCAATTCCATGTTTCCTTTCAGGCGTCATTTCAATATGGGTAGGGGGTCAGCAGCCTAACGCCAGCCCCGCTGTTGAGTCCAATGTCATTGCTGGCCAGTTCACGGTTACAGGGAAAAAAGTACTTGGTCGATATTGATGAAAAGCCTTCAAGTACAGTTGGACACTCGATTTTTCTGGCTATCTTCTAAATATGGATAAATGTGACCAATAAAACTAATATTGACCTGTGAGCGATGGAACACCATGTGGAACTGCGGTGTATGTAACCAAATGGTAAAATGTGTTAAATCGGTAATCAGTACTGTTAAGTCTATTTTTGGAAACATTTTGCTTACATGATTTACGTCAGAGGTGACTGTAGAGATCTGGGTTAGAATTGATCTTCAGCAACCCATGCTTGTTGTAAAAGGCGACTAACGGGATCGAGTGGTCAGGCTCGCTGACTTGGTTGATGCATGCCATAGTATCCCAATTGCGTAGATCAATGCTCATGATGCAAATCACTGGATTGTCTGGTCCGGACGCGATTATTTACAACCCGACGTCATATAGCTGGATTATTGCTGAGTGCGGCGTTAAACAGCAACAGCAGCATCCTTACTGTGTTCTTTTGCAGTTTGTTTCCTTTATTTCATTTTATGTTACTCAGATATTAAAGATTTACAAGAGCCCCTGTTGGTAACGCAAATTGCCCAAAATGTCATTTTGTTAATCGGCTAGCGTAAAGCCTCGTCCTCGTACTGAGCTCACTACTTCAATCAAAATTGTATGTAGTAAAAACATTAAATAGCACGAATGATCATTTATGTAATTTATTTATGAATTAAAGTCATCCAATTTCGCTTTTGGTACGATTTTAGTGGCACTGAAACAGTATCTTTGTGACGCATAAGGTCTTCTTGAGTCCTTTGAACAGTCGTATAACAATTAAAAATATCTGCTAAAAGCGTGTGTCTCGTCAATCTCGATTTATATATTCTGCTTGTCAAATACGTTGGAGACATGATGATCATTGAATGTACAAAAGAGAATAAGACTATGCGCATCTTATACCTTGCACGTCGAGGTGCCAAACCAAGAATCTGAATCACAGTGTAATCAACAAAGGATTCTGGCACGCCTAAGGGACGCAACTCTGAGCAGCATCTTGCGCTGCATTAGACGATCTACACACAATCTAGCCCTCAGCTTACATTATATAATCAAAGAAGTGCGAATACATGAAGATTAATGTAATTCAGTTTAAGCGGTCATTATAGGGGTGTATCTACCTGGTCTACTGCCATGAACGTCGCGATCGGGTGAGACCACATTACATACACAATTCACCGTGCATAAAACATTATTTCTCGTCGTTAGATCTTTGTATATATTTAGCAACATACGTCCATTTCGATACATCTGTAAGCTTGTCAAAATCGCCAGATGTTCCCGTGGTTTAGTCAGGGGAACATTGACTTGCTAAAATAGCAGTGAAAACTATACGCATGGATCACTGAAAATCAGTGCTGACACCAGGTTATATGGTACATCAGTGAAACCAAGTCCTTCAACTCGAAGTCTGTCACGGTAGAATTGAAAGATGGAGAAAATGCTCCGATTTGTAGAAAGAATTTCCACTTGAAGGTTTTTCGTGTGAAAAGAATTCCATCAAGTCGTTCACCAGTTAAGAAACTAATGACAGACTGGGGGGTGTTGATTGTGCTGTTGGCGACGGTAGGCGCCTGGACCCGGATGTCACCAGGGGCCAAGTCAGACATCTGAAATACTGAAAGCAACAACATATACCCCTGTATATCAACGAGGCAGACCTCTCTGTATCAACAACAGAGATGTATCTATATAGATACGGATAGACAACAGGTATCCTACTTTATATGCAATGGGAATCTCTGTTTTTATCTTCGATTCGTATCCCTTTACTTCAACAGATTTATGTGCATTTCAACATCCAATACTACCATATTACAGTAACACATACCTCTGTATATCAACACATACCTTTGTATAAAACTCCCTCACTCAAATGTGCTTGCTGACAAGTTACAAAAAGAACCTGAAGGCGACAATATAAGGTACAACTTTATAAGTAACAACTTCTGGTTTATTGCTTATAACGACGTTTCGATGTAGATCCTTACACCGGTAACAAGCTGGAGACAACCAAATGATGCACACGCACACACACACACACACACACACACACACACACACACACACACACACACATACAAAGTTACAAATGCCTATTGCTTGATAGGTTCTTCGTAGGCACACGAGATGTAATATCCTTGATCACAGTTTTGTGACGGCGGATTTCTATATAATAATTGCTTCTGACAGTTTTCTTTTAGTAAAGTCAAGACGTTTGGTCGAGAGGATGCAACATGTTCCCGTGTTTATTTCAGGTGAACCACTGACTTGCCTTTGCATGTGTTTGTGACTGGTGCCACCAGTGATGCAAATACGCACAGCCTTTCGCGAACATCTGGTATCATCACTATTTCACAGTGCTTCATAAACACATGGTCATGATATAGTTGGAATTGTATAACCGACTGTGCTTTCGGTGGAGATTTCTTATGAATATGGAAATGGTTTTGTTGCTCTTATTTAATGAAGGCAATACGGTACTCGATGCAGTTATGGCGTTACAAGAAACATATACTGTTCAAACGCGCCTACATATGTTTTCACACAGAACTAGGTGAGGTGAGGTAATATGGGGTTTAACGTCGCGTTAAAGATTACTGGAGTTATATAGCGACGTGCATGCACGTGTGTGTATGTGGCTGCTTGTATTTGTCCAAACTAATGCTGAGTATTTTTATGCTAGTCCTCAGACACAGAATACTCACTCCGAGCCGATCAGTCCTTGTTTTATTCCCTTAATGCTGAGCGCAAGTACAAACAGCCATACACGCAGACGCCAAAAGATGTAAAGAGATGGCACTTGTTGTTACTAGGCCTGGCGCTGGGCGTTTCGGGGAAAAGTGAGTGAGTGAGTGAGTGAATGAGTATGGTTTTACGCCGCTTTTAGCAATATTCCAGCAATGTCACGGCGGGGAACACCAGAAATGGGCTTCACACATTGTACCCATGTCGGGAATCGAACCCGGGTCTTCGGCGTGACGAGCTACCCGACCGCCCCTGTTTCGGGGATAAGACAAGAACTTGTCGGTTCAGAGTTTCATAGTATAATGTGTCTGAGTGGAGTGTAAAACTGCGACATGGTATCTTCCTGGGCTAGAACTATAAAGCCGGAGCATACACACACATGCACGTCGCTATAGAAGCGCAATGTTCATGAACACGACCCTTCACATTCACTCACTCTACGAAAAGATAGTTTTAGTGTTGTCGTCATTTCAGTTGACTGACACCCAGATTACCAGATTAAGCAAACAATGAAGGCTGATCTTTACCTCCTGTTGTTGGTCGTCACCGTGATGCTGCCAGACAATACGCTGGGACTTCGTCGCTGGTTCAGAAAGACTTTCAGGAGGGTCATTGATAGTATCATCAGAAGACGTGAGAATACCATACTCATAGCGGTATCACTAATATTTCACACAAACATCCATATGACCTACACATGCTCTCGATAGTCCTAAGCACACGAAATCATTCTTCAGAATACATGTACAACTCACAGCTGTGTCAGGTGTAACATACATGTACATGGAAGACATTATCCAATTGAAATATATACTCACCGCCAAAGGAAACGCGAAATTTTGGTGAATATATGAAGACTGACTCATATTCAAGAGATATTCATGTGTTCGATTCCCAAACGAACATACTGGTATGTTGTGTGAACCGATGCTCATTCACGCATCACATGTGATGTCATAAATCTAACACTCGAGATGCACAATTTGTCTTGTGCAGGATTAGCGTGTCAAGTTATAAATCACGAGCAGCATATGAATATAGTAACTCTGTGGTAATAATTGGCTTATTGTCAGTTTAGTCATTAAGTGGTACACATTGGAAACATATCTTCTTAACGATCATACTTCTCTTAATGTTTCCTTGGTTCGCGTTTCTTTTGGCGGTCAGTATATATTGTTCGAACCAGCGTGAATTGGTCTCTGAAAAACGATGTTCAGTTGTATTCGTCTTGAAGTGTTAGTGATTCTTCTAAATACTTCCTTCGGTTGTTTTTGCTGTGCATTCTGATCAACTAAATATAAGGAAGAATGACGTCATGACATTCCAGGTTTTCGTTATGTTTGTCTCACCTGATTGACTACATGAAGAAAAGTGCTACGGAAAACTGTCAATAAAGAGTGACATCGATATGTCCCCAGATAATCTAATTTCAAACCCCTGTTATATGACGAAATAATACACAACCAAGTGAGTAATATCCTGCGCAGGCACCATCGCTGTATGGGTACTAACGGGAAACATTACTTTAATCAAGAACAGATTAACAACTGCTAGACTTAAATATACTAAAGTACTCATGGAAAGGAAAAAAACTGTTTTGCTGGATTTAATAATCGACACAAAGCATTACGTAGATGTAAATACGAAATAACAAAACAACTGGAAAAGTACTAGTCTGGATTTGCTAGTTTTATCTCAGTGCTCAATACAAATTGACATGGCACAAACAGGCTATAGGCATTATGCAAATTAGCCTGGAAAAAAGTTATCAAGACAACCACAAAAATACAAGGCTATGTTTACGTACATAATAATAATGACATGTAAGTTGTTGTTTGAGAAGGGAATATGTTACTTTTACGTTCTGATATTTTGACGATGATTCACTATCCCACAATGCAACTCACAAATCACTAACCACTGACAAATCACATGCACGTGGGTTTCAAGCACCTGTTTTCACCTGTCTTCAAGGTGTCATAGGTCATGGACATTCACCTTGATCTACTAACACCTGGTTATGCTCAGTTTCACAATAGTCTGTTTTGATCATATTTTTACACAATTTTACGTGCAAAAAGACATAAAAACCTTTCATACGCTGTATTTGTGCCAAGGCCCAATTAGTACTAATTGAGTTGTTTGAATATTTATATATTTGGTATATTAACTGCATTTATTTAAAATCTGAGATCGAAAAAACAGGGTTTTTTTTCATTTCCGTGAGTACTTTATTATAGCACTTTATATTTATTACCTATATAGTCTTATGTCACAGACTAGGCATCTCTACAGCACTCCACTGCCTCTTTAAGTTCCCTCATCCCATTCAACCCCCTTTACTATTTTCATTCCTATTTATACTCACCCTCATTTATAGTTTATTGGTTCTGACCTTTAATCAGTTATTCCCAATTATTACTTATCTAAACCCGTCTTTCCCCGACTGCGACATAGCCTACGGCTGTAGCGGTCGTAAAATCCCTGTTGTTACTGCTGCTGTTGTTGTTCAGAACGGATGAAGTGATTTAATATAATACAGACGAACACACCACGGTACTGGGCGGTCCGACATCCTGCCGGTTATGGGTAGTTTAGGAGTGACCACCTTGTGCAACAACACTTTGGGTGCGAGTGGTGGTTGTGTATCATTATACGTTGAATGTGGGACCGGATGCTCGGACTTAAACCTGTAAACATATATTCATTACTGTGCAGTGTTCGTTCCCATGTAGGGGCGACAGGATAGCCTAGTGGTTAAAGCGTTCGCTCGTCATGCCGAAAAGCCGGGTTCGATTCGCCACATGCATATGGATGCAATGTGTGAAACTCATTTTCTGGGGTCGCCAGCCGTGATACTGCTGGAAGATTGCTAAAAGCGGCGTAAAACCATAATCACTCACCCACTAATCTGCTTGTTATCACAATACATAATTTGTGTGCGTGTGTGTGTGTGTGCGTGCGTGCGTGCGTGCGTGCGTTTGTGTGTGTGTGTGTGTGTGTGTGTGTGTGTGTGTGTGTGTGTGTGTGTGTGTGTGTGTGTGTGTGTGTGTGTGTGTGTGTGTGTGTGTGTGTGTGTGTGTGTGTGTGTGTGTTTGGTGTTTGTACAAAGATCTAACGACGAGAAATAATGTTTCATGCACGGTGAATTGTGTATGTAATGTGGTCTCACCCGATCGCAACGTTAATGGCAGGAGACCAGGTAGATTAACCCCTATAATGGCCGCCTAAACGGAATAACATTAATCTTTATGTATTCGCAATTTATTTATTATGTAATGTAAGCTGAGGTCTAGATTGGGTGTAGATCGTCTAAAGCAGCGCAAGATGCTCCTCAGAGTTGCGTCCCTTAGGCGTGATTCAGATTCTTGGTTTGGCACCTCGATGTGCAAGGTCTAAGATGCGCATAGTGTTGTTGTTTTTTGTACATTCAATGATCATCATGTCTCTACACATATTTGACAAGCAAAATATATTAATCGAGATTGACAAGACACACGCTTTTAACAGATATTTTTATTGTTATACGACTGTTCAAAGGACACAGGAAGACCTTATACCTTATCAAGAAGATACTGTTTCAGTGCCACTAAAATCGTACCAAAAACGAAGTTGAATGACTTTAATTCATAAATAAATTACATAAATGATCATTCGTGCTATTTAATGTTTTTACTACATACAATTTTGAGTGAAGTAGTGAGCTCAGTACGAGGACGAGGCTTTTCGCTAGCCGATTAACAAAATGACATTTTGGGCAATTTGCGTTACCAACAGGGGCTCTTGTAAATCTTTAATGTCTGAGAAACATAAAATGAAATAAAGGAAACAAACTGCAAAAGAACACAGTAAGGATGCTGCTGTTGTTATTGTACAAAGACAACATGCAGCCCTGACATCAATTTGTTTGTTTGTTTGCTTTTTAACGCCGCACTCAGCAATAATCCAGCTATAAAACGTCGAGTTGTAAAAAATCACGTCTGGACCAGACAATCCAGTGATTTGCATCATGAGCATTGATCTACGCAATTGGAATACGATGGCATGAATCAACCAAGTCAGCGAGCCTGACCACTCGATCCCGTTAGTCGCCTCGTACAACAAGCATGGGTTGCTGAAGATCAATTCTAACCCAGATCTCTACAGTCACCTCTGACGTAAACCATGTAAGCAAAATGTTTCCCAAAATAGACTTAACAATACTGATTACCGATTTAACACATTTTACCATTTGGTTACAGACACCGCAGTTCCTCATGGTGTTCCATCGCTCACAGGTCAATATTAGTTTTATTGGTCACTTATAAGCTGTTTTACATTTATCCATATTTAGGACATAGCCAGAAAAATCCAGTGTCCAACTGTACTTGAAGTAAGCAAACAAAAGTTGGCATGGCTTTTCATTAATATCGACCAAGTACTTTTTCACCTGTAACCGTGAACTGGCCAGCAATGACATTGGATTCAACAGCGGGGCTGGCGTTAGGCTGCTGACCTCCTACCCATATTGAAATGACACCTGAAAGGAAACATAAAATTGATTTAGTATAAACCATTACGTCAGTTATAACAACGGATATAAATGTTACATTAAAGAGGATAGGATGTGTACAATGTGTGAACTGATTGTACTCCTAGGTTATGCTAGACCGCCTACGTGGTCTGGTGAAGGAGCGTCCGCCCGGAGAGCGGGAGGTCCGGGGTTCGATCCCCGGCCGCGTCATACCAAAAGACGTTAAAAGATAGTACTTGTTGTTGCCCTGTTTGGCGCTCGGCATTAAGGGGCTAAAACAAGGACTGGGCGGCTCGGAGTCAGTATACTGTGTCATGTTAAACTGTGCCATGGTATCTCAGTGGGCTAGCACTATCAATTGGCATCCGTCCGGACTAGTACACGCAGCCACAAATACACACACGTGCATGCACGTCGCTATATAAGTGCAATAATCTTGGACGCGACGTTAAACCCCTTTTACCTCAACATCTAGGTTGTGCTATCCACGATTGCTTTGTCAGGCCCAGATCTAAGATCTACTGGGTGCTATGACATAGCTGATTTAATAATAGGTGGAAATAATGTATTTGTACATAGGCTGTGTTCTCTCTTCGATACCTGTTTATGACATCAACAATTGGGTTTCTGGTCTTGATCACATGCCACTCACAGTGCATCGGTCGTACACTCGCACAAAGTCACAATCAATCATCGTGTGGTTTGGAACTAGGACGATCGGCTTACCTGGTTCAACAACCCATCCATTTTGTTCAGTCCACACTGCCATGGACTCAGCCGAGATGGTGAATTCCCATGACGTCTGGGCGCCCCGTGGTGCAAACATCCTGTTGAAGGACACAAGCTGAAGCTGTGGAACCGTCACCGTGGCGTTCGACCAGGATATATACACCTGGATGACCTGAAATAGAGCAACGTTGTGCGTTTTAAATAATAGAAGTATTGTTCTGATACTCGCGACAGGCATGGTTCACATCTATTTAATATTAATATTTGACAGTTCCTTTCCGACAGACCCTGACCTCTTTATTATTGTTAATAAACAACGGTCAAAATATAGGTATCCAAATGACATATCTCTTTTCTTTTACTCTAAAAGACCTGTAGAGATCTGGGTTAGAATTGATCTTTAGCTCGTTGAAAGAGGTGACTAACGGGATCGAGTGGTCACGGTTTCAGGCTTGGTTGATGCATGTCATCGTAGATGCGTAGATCGATGCTCATCATATCACTCACTGGATTGTCTGGTCCAAACGCGATTGTTTACAGACCGCCGTCATATAGTTGGCATATTTTTAGTGCACCCTTTAACAACAAATGATACTCTCGAGCTGTTTCAAAGATATTTAACGCACATTAAATGGTGGGCAAAGAAGTGAGAAAATCTGGTAGTGGCATTGCCGTGCTGGAATATCCATATGAAGATGATGAATGTTTTCCTTCAAGATACTGGTGTTGATATTTCAGGAAGGAGGAAAGTCGGTAATTCTTTGTATTCTAAAACAATTTCATAGCACTTTCGGCGATACATACCTCATCAGCATCAAAAGATCCTCGATTGATAAGTGAGACAGAACCAGTCAGGTCGTCTCCGGCTGTCACCTGAGTGGTATACTCCAAAATGTTGTAGAAGAAGCTGGTGTAGGAAAGACCATAGCCGAAGGGGAAGAGAACTGGATACGTGGCGTACCGGTATGTGCGTCCGACCATTGAGTAATTTGTCATGTCAGGCACCTTGTGAAATAATATAGGTAATTAATCGTAATTTCACATCAATCTGTTACATTTGATGTAGTCCGGGTACTATTTATATAAGAATCCACAGATGAACATGTTCATGACCAGGATATGTCAGTTCGTGTTATCTAAAGGCAGATTCGTCCTGATATTGTTTATGATTATTACCAGGATATACCAGATCGTGTTATCTGAAGGCAGATTCGTCCTGGAATGTTTATGATTATTACAAGGATATGCCAGATCGTGTTATCTAAAGGCAGATTCGTCCTGATAGTGTTTATGATTATTACCAGGATATACCAGATCGTGTTATCTAAAGGCAGATTCATCCTGAGAATGTTGGTGATTATTACCAGGATATGCCAGATCGTGTCATCTGAAGGCAGATTCGTCCTGATAATGTTTGTGATTATTACCAGGATATGCCAGATCGTGTCATCTGAAGGCAGATTCGTCCTGATAATGTTTTTGATTATTACCAGGATATGCAAGATCGTGTTATCTAAAGGCAGATTCGTCCTGATAGTGTTTGTGATTATTACCAGGATATGCCAGATCGTGTTATCTAAAGGCAGATTCGTCCTGATAGTGTTTGTGATTATGTCAGCACCATTACCGTGCTCATGGTCGTCACCAATGAAGTTAACAATTAATAACCGCATCATTCTTGGCTTTCCTCTCAGAAAAGCTGACACGCCGCGAAGTACCTGAACTACTGTTTGAAGCGGCGTTACACCAAACTCACTCACTCATGCCTACCTGACAGTTTCGATGATGGTTAGCCCAGATTCATGATTTACCATGCCCTGAGCAGTGAGCTAAACAAGGAATGTACACGATACAATTTGCGGGTATTTCTTTAAACAAATAAAAGCGACAACACCCAAATGAAATGTCTGCCCAAAACATTGTACGATTCCGACTATATCATGCGCAGGCGTTTATGAATCGCTATCAGATAGTGATGATACCAGGGCTTCGCGAGAAGGTGAGCATATCCTGCGTCACCGATGGTACCAATCACAAACACATGAAAATACACATGGTACAAGTAATGATAGGGAACTGCATCGGACATCATTTTTGTCACTGATGTGTCGAATCTGGAAAATTCCTACACCTGTCTACCATGACACTTTTTCAAAGCTTTTCTCAGGCCTTGAATGTTACAATAATCAAACCATTTCTGAGCAAGAGTTGTATTACGCTCTTTGAAAACATCTTAGAAAGAGCATGCTCGATTGTATCTCAAAAGTTGTGAAATGTAGACACCAAGGCTGGAACTGCTGGAATATTGCACGACCTGAAGGTAAAGTGATGAAGCGGTCTCGTCCTGATTACCTTGTTTTGACTTTGCCAATCCGAGCAGAGATTCTGATTCATATGTATAAAGAAACAGATCCGCAAGAAGGGGAGGGCAGTTGGTGCCCATGGGGATGCCTACATCTTGCCCATATATCTTAGCCCCAAAATTTTAGATGGCATTTGTTTCCATTATTGACAAATTGACCTGAACCCCAGAAGATAGATACGTTACTATGTGCC
Organism: Haliotis rufescens; assembly: GCF_023055435.1. Taxonomy (NCBI): domain Eukaryota; kingdom Metazoa; phylum Mollusca; class Gastropoda; order Lepetellida; family Haliotidae; genus Haliotis; species Haliotis rufescens. Next base: position 4,813,107 of record NW_025964223.1, on the reverse strand, counting down.
ACCACGTTGGAGCTTTGAAATCCAGCGCAAAAGGGGAATGGACATGTCTTCAGGTCTTAGAGTCAAGTCAAAAGTTGACAGTACTGATACATGGCTTGGGCAGATCTCTTCCTCAGTTAACATACTGGCCTTATATGTGCCATGTTTTTATATATCATTTATACCAAGTTGACAACTGACATGAACTGACAACTGACTCACTTTCATTACCCTCAGTGCCTTTTGAGAAATTATCTTCACCTAATAAATATATATATTAAGGAAGAACATCAACATTATTCACGGCACATGCGGCAAACTAGATATGAAACAACAGGGTCACGGTACTGTCACTTACGAAAATGTTCTGTCGGCACTGACATTCAAATGTTTTCTGAAGAAATACCGAGGTCTGGCGAACACTTAAATCCTGATAATGTGAACAAAATACGAAAGTCATCAAAAGAAGAAACATACGAATGACATTCACAGGGACCTTGACCTTTTACATGTAAACCTTGATCAAACAACTATTGAGAAAGAATCGTATGACGTTCAAAGTTTTACTAAAGGTTGAGATGTAAAAACTACAATATTTAGACTTACTGTGTCCATATACCTTGGCCACGTGACCGGAAGTCTGGCAGCTGGAACTGAGTTGGGTCCTTCAGCTAAAAGCACCCGTCGCAATGCCTCGCCTGTCGCTTGTGCCGGCAAAAATAGTTCCATGATGGCGTGAACCTTTGGACTGTCAACAGCCCATGTGATGTTGAGTGGTCCAGCATTGAAGAGAAGAAGAATGACCTTCACACCCGATACTTTAAGGAAAGACGAACTGATCACTTGTCGAGTCGACAATACTATCCAATAGTGTGAATTTGGTTGGTGTTGCCGTTGTTTTAATTGATCTGGTTGTAGAAGGTAGCAACACTGTCTTAACAGATGACAGAGAAATGGCCATTTGTATTATGAATTTCCGAAAATACCCGCAGTGGCTCAATGTTATTAAATGTGTTGTCAAACTCCCACCTACCCTGGCCGGCGGTGACAGCTTCCTGCAGCAGCTGCAGCTGTTGTCCAGGGAGGTCCAGATTGGCCCTGTCGTTGCCTTCAGCCTCTATCTCCGTACCTGAAAGAAAACGTTTGGTTCGCATCAACAACAAGGCTCTGCACAAATTATAAAAAGTCACAGGTTTCCACATCTACCTTACATAATTTTTGTGTGTGTTTGTTGTCTACATCGGACATTGTACTTTGACAAAATGTTAAACGTCAACAATCCGCCGATACAGACACCATCGGGTGCAAGACTGCGGTGAAAATCACATGAATGGGTGACTAAAAAATAAAGGTGCCCACCCAACCGGCAAGCAAGCATAAATTAATATCTAATTTTCTATGCATTACTTATGATCTAAGTGACTGACATGATCATACTCTGAAAATCATAAAGAGCTTTAGGGAGTCTGCTTTTTTCATTTCTGGTGATATATTGATTTATTATTTGCAAATAAACACAGTATGTCACAGTACACACTAAATAAATCCTAAACAGAAAAATGTTGCTCAATTAAGATTAAGAGCCTCACCTGTCCCAAGACACACAAAAAGTAGATCACTGCCTTTTGCTGCTGTCTGGACTTCCTGGGAGTTATACTGAGTGCATTTGGTGTCTGTGCAGCCTGCCCCATACCTCACTGTAGACCAGATAGACTGTAGGCCTTGTAGAGGGTTGGTGGTGTATCTGAGGTTCATATCAGGGGAGTAGTCTCCAAACAGTGCATTCGAATTGTTGGCCATTGGTCCGACAACCTGTTGGACAAGAATCCACTTTCATTGTGTTTTGGTTATTTTTTACTTAACACCGCATTCAACTATTACAGGTAAATGACACTTATTACACCCGACCCTGTCAAAACAAATCTTCAATAGCACACACCTACCGCCACATTCTTGTAGCTCGATGGCTTTAAGGGAAGCACATTTTCTTGGTTTTTCAGCAACACAAATGTCTTCATTGCTGCCTCAACAGACAGGTTCCTGTGAGCCTCACCCTGAACTATTGAAACGTTCAGTTTTGTGTATTGATTCATTTCCGGTGGGTCGAACTCTCCAAGCCTCATCCTGACATTAAAAAGCTCCTTAACTCTGGTCCTGACCTCGTCTTCAGTCAGCTTGCCTTGTTTCACAGCATCAACTGCAAGAAAGCAGACAACACTGCTCAGTACTGTAGCTTACATGGTGCAATTCAGAGCCCTACATTGATTCTGATAGTTTCGATTCCTGGTCGCGTCATAAGAAAAGACGTTAAAAGATGGTACTTGATGTTACCCTACCAGTTTAGCCTTAGGGGCAAAAACAAGGACCGGTCGGCTCGGAGTCAGTATACTGTGTCCGAGTGTGGAATTCCTGAAGTGCGACATGGTATCTCAGTGGGCAAGCGCATTAAAGTCGGCATTTGTCCTGACTAGAACAAGAATCCAAACATACATGTGCATGCATGTCGCTATACAAGTGCAATCATCTTAGACGCGACGTTAAACCCCATTTGACCACACCTTGTACGAGTCTGGACTAATGCTGGGTATTCAAGACTAAAGCCGCAGTTAACATGGATACTCCACTCAGAGACACAGTATACAGACGCCTACCCGAACAATCCTTGTTAGTTCCCCATTACGCCAAGCTCCAGGTAGAGGAATAAATATTCCCATCACATAACGTCTTTTCTTTTGACGAACCACCGAACTTAATCTCTCCATGCAGAGGCTCTGTACACGACACTCGGGCGGTCTCAGTTCAACAGAATCATAAGGATATTGAGACCTAACAATGTGGAAGCAATGTCATTTGGGGCACAGATGAACTTCAGTTCTTAGTATAAATATTGTATGCCAGGTTTACAATACCCTTTATGAACGCATCAATAACAATCTTTGGCAATGTACTAAATCAGACAATGATACGTTTTACTGTAAATCAAGTACCTATATTTCAACAAGTCAGCTAACGCTCCTACAAAAACAAAGCGCCTGACCGGTGTTGATCAAGCTCCCGAAACGTAGAAGTCGAAGTTACCAGACTTACGACCAATGCCCTAATGCTCTACACCATGAGGCGAAAATATGAAACATTCAACCAAATTCAGATACAGACATATACCTTGCTCACACACCGTTTGCTTTAATGCCGTATATTATACTCAAGCAAGACCGCCTCCGTGGTCTAGTGGTAGAGATCCGTCCGGAGGTCGGAAGGTCCGGGGTTCGATCCCCGGCCGCGTCATACATACAGACGTTAAAAGATGGTGCTTGTTGTTACCCTGTCTGGCGCTCGGCATTAAGGGACTAAAACAAGGACTGGTCGGCTCGGAGTCAGTATACTGTGTTTGAGTGGGGTATTCATGTTAAACCGAGGCATTGTATCTCAGTGAGCGAGCACTGAAATTGGCATCCGTCCGGACTAGTACAAGCAGCCACACAAACACACACACGTCGCATTATAAGTGCAAAAATCTTAATGTTAATCCCCATTGCACCTCACCTATACTCAAGCAAACAAGCATTCGTGTGCATTTTGCAGATATGTATTGTTATTATTATTTTTTTACTCTGTTAACTATGAATTTTAGTATAGATGTTGGTCAGGTGCTCACGCCAAATGACGTCCAGATGGGATCGTGCGGCAATCGGATGAACAATGAACGCGTTTCTCGATGGTAAACTCTAAACCGTGAACACTATATACGTACCAACTGACATGAAAACGGGCTGAGTTAAGTTTAGTGACAACTCGAGGTTGCATCCAGCCTTCACACACGCTGCGACGGTGTCGACGCTGTTGTTGAGGTAGTGGTGTAGAGTGATGATGTTCTCAATGGCAGATTGGTCACTGACCACGTAACCTTTGAAACCCCATTCGGTTCTTAGAATATCCGTCAGAAGCTTCTTGTTGGCGCATGCTGGAACTCCGTTGATTCTTGAAAAATACGGAATACACATTAGATTGGATTCTTACGAAATCATATCACTTTTACCGATAGCAACACACAGTTTGTCTTCCAGCTTTGTGGAACGGACTGCAGGACGCGAATTTATGGAAATAGAAATAGACTGTCGTTGTAGAATGTAGAACTCGGCAATTCTGGTAGAACGGATGATTAAGGAGTAATGTTTCGTTTTTAGAAGTAGCTTTCATTTTGACTACTCACTTATTGTAACTGCACATGAGACTGTAGGTCCCGGCCTTAACACAGGTGCGGAATGCTGGGAGAAATGTAGTGCGCCAGTCTCTTTCAGACACCTGTAAGAAAAAGTGAGTGAGTGAGTGAGTGAGTGAGTGAGTGAGTGAGTGAGTGAGTGAGTGAGTGAGTGAGTGAGTGAGTGAGTGAGTGAGTGAGTGAGTGAGTCACTTTAAAAGTCACTTTAAAAGTCACTTTTAGCCATATGGCCGCGGTGGACATCAGAAATGGGCTTCACACATGGTAGGGAGTCGAACAAACAAGGTCTACGGAAAGGTTTACCCCACCGCCCACGATGTTCAATGAAAGAATGCAATTAGTAATTTTTCGTGGTGCCATATACATGTACATGTAAATTTCAGGTTTTACTTCCTACACATTAAAAATAAGTTGACAAATGATAAACTGAATTAGATTTGAAGTTGTTGTCGATCTCTATACTGAACAAGGGACTTTGCTTTTGACATAGGTTTCATATGATTATGGAAATGTCGTTATGATTTACCAAGAAAGGAATGGCCACAAATAGAATCCTATATTGCATTCAGGGACATTATACTAGCTGTGCAACTGTTGGTAGTACAAAAGTTGAGATATCCGAATCATATTTGTCCGAAAACAATCAATTTGGGAATATGGCAGATTCCCTTCATGTTACGGAACACGAATTGTCAATGACAATTAATGAAAAGGAATGAAGAAGAGGCACTTTTAGATGCATGGATTTTGTTCTCACTGTGAAGTGACGTGTTGTTATGTGACGTGACGTGACCTTATATTTCTGACCTCTGCATTAAACGAGAAACGTGACACCGGTATATTATCGGGGCCGCCATGGACATTGAAGTGCTTGCAGCCGGCGTTGGCTCTGATGTAGCGGGGATCGCTTCCCTGGAGACCCTTCACGAAATTGGCAGCAAAGACACCTGACAGGTGTGGATCCTCTCCATATGTTTCCTGTACAAAATGAGCAATAGGGACTGTATGAACCGAAGCGCACAAATAATGGTTTTGTTGCTTTTAGTGTCAGGACATTCTCTCAGCTGCTTAACGTACATGACGTGGGTTGTTCCTTCTTATTTGTGTGGTAGTAGGTCAAAGTCATGTTCATACCCTTGAAGACGGTTTTGTGACATCGTAACCCAGGGCACTGTACTGTTCGCCTTAGATTAGGGTTATAGATTATACAGATAACGTGATAAGGATAAGGTCAATGTAAACGTACCGTTTTTAAACCTTGCTATTTTCTACAGTTATTTTGATATGTCAATGTATGCAGTGGTTTAACAAGATAAACTACAAATGTGTATCAAACTAAACAGTTGTCATTAAACTAGTAGGTCACTGTGGTCTACTGTTTCGTTTCTTTATTTTAGTTTAAAATTCACCGATATGTGTGATATAACACATGTTCTTGATCAAGGAGTATGTAAATCTGTCATAGAGGTCATCTATTGAACAGACACTTCCTGATCATTATCATTTCGCATAATTGACAGACATTTCGTCTCTCAGTAAGATAATTAATGGATGTCATCTTCTTTATTATGAGGGACACAACGTTTCGGAGTATATACTTACTCCTTCACCACCTGATAAAGGAGTAAGTATATACTCCGAAACATTGTGTTCCTCATAAAAAAGAAGTTGACATCCATAAATCCTCTTCCTTATGTGCCTTTCAAAGACTTGATTTCATTTCTGGATCATAAATCAGAAAACATTAACAAAACCTTATATTGTACCAAAATAACTAATTTCATTAGTAAATTATACTTATCCTTATATTGTTTCTGCAAAGTTTATGTTGTGTTACGTCAAATGGAAATAATTTTACTGGGACTTGGTTTCAAATCAATACTCCATGAACAATGTTGTGCTGAATCGTGTAAGTCAAGGCAGCATAATCGCACATGATCCAGCCGAAGGCCGACCTAATTCCGGTCGCCTCTGGGGTCTCTCACCTGATTCCTGCCCCACCTGGGGTCTCTCACGATGTTGATGACTGGGCTGAAACAGCTGATACCCTTGTGAGTGCCGTATATCCCATGCGCTGTGAAATCGTTATACTTGGCCCTCACCTCCTCACCTGTGGCCTGGGCTACCCGGAATATCAGATCTGTGCTGCAGGAAGGGCGAATCATTTAACATTTTGCTTGGATGTCAATAAATTCACTTACATGTTTAGCTAATAAAGTGTTTTGCATTAAACTATTGGAAATGAAAACATCCGTTGGTGAATGATTCGCATATCGGCGAGACGATGTTGCAATAGTTCAGCATTTCTTACTTAAGTTTGTTCAGCACTATTACAGCTATATGACGGCAGAATGATCATATTCGAGTTTGACCAGACAATCCATGTTCACGATTGATGTTATGATCCCTGCAATCGGAGAATGATAAAACGAAATCAAGCAAGTCCATCTGATCCATTAAGTCGCTTCTGACGACCAATTGGGGACCAATTCTAACTCGGTGTATGAGTTCATTAAGAAGACTTAAGTGTGTATAACGTTCCAAAAATTTCAGATTTTCAATAATAAATTATGATGTTTATTTTGTGTTTATTAAGTTATTATAGTCAATGTTATATACATGAATAACAATTTGTAGTTTCTACACACGAGTCCAAGTTTGTATTTATCCATGTTGTGTGTTATTGTGCGGCTTCACATGAAAGTTGGAGAGTTGGAGAACATGTTGTCAGTCATAACAGACTGTAAAGCTCAGAATCAACACTTTAATAACGTTAAAATACATACATATTAATATACTGCGTACAGTAAACTACGTTTATAACGAACACGCTTATAACGAACTGACGGATACAACGAACACATTTTTAGTCCCGACCATTTGTTGTACATATGCTGAATGAACGCTTAAAACGAACTACGGTTATTACGAATTAAAATTAGTGGTCCCCTCGAGTTCGTTATAACCGTAGTCTACTGTAGTTTATCGAATAAAAGCGACAAACCCATTTCCATTATCATAAGAAATCTCTGCTTCAAGCGACAACTGTATAAGGATCTACACTAAGACGTCGCCTTTACATTATTAAATAACTTTGACATCCGTCAACTTCTTAGCAATGCCTATCAAACAATACTAGTATATCATAAGTATATTTTATGAATCACCACCAATTAGTGATCATATCAAAAATTCGTGAAAAGATTCCCCACTGGTTGCAAAACTGGAAACCATAAATAGGTAGTCCACGTATTATCATAGCAAAAGTTTGAACTTGAATTTGAATTTGTAAAGTTATCTTACCTGAATGAGGCTCCAAGTCCTAGTGCCTGGGGGAAGGAGGTAGCGGCACCCGCCCACACATCCCCACGGAGACACTCGGTGTTCCAGGAGTAGGGCTTGATACCAAGACGGGGTATAGCAGGGGCGGGGCCGCCGTTTAGTCCTGAGCCCCCACGGGCCATCTGTAGCTGGATCTCGTCCAGGGTGAGGCGCCCAACGAGATCGTTGACTCTGTCCTCCCAGGGGAGAGAGGTATTTCTAAAGGGGTAGTCCCCCACCACCAGGGGCACGAAGACGAGTAGGAGGAGACACATTGTGTAGGAACGACACGGAGAGAATGACGTCGTCGGGATATGATACAGAGGCATAACGTGACTCATTTTATCTACATTTGGCTGCATGAATATGTATCGTGGCCCTTTTTCTTGGTTTTTAGAGAACATAGATTATGCTGAATAACAAACCATTTCGGAACCAGGTAGCCTTGGATGTTTTCGAAAATGTTTCTTGGCCTCTGAAAATGCACAAAAAATGTTTTCTTCATTTCTCTTGCGCAAAACAACAATTGTCAATTAGAAATTGGGAAACGGAATTCGAAGTAACCTTATGTTGTATTTTAGTTGAATATTATTAAGGAACTTTAGAATTGACATGTATAAAAGTGAATGGTTCAAAATATCTGTCATTATTTATATAAATAACTTTGTATTCATGTCTAAACTGTGCAATACATGACTTTACCTTTGACCTCCATTAGCTCTAGATTTCTGTATGTATATACATTGATTGACAGGAGACCTAAATACCCTTGGATTGTCTTTATACAAGTATTGTCCTGACAACTTGGTACAGTTATAGAGGTTTGTTGAGGATCAGTCGGCATCATAATAGCCTTCTTTGCTTCCCTAATGATTGTGTCCATATGTAGAATGACATAGAATGAGGTCATATGCTGATAAGAATGAATCCAACATTTGTTCCATCTTGTAGAACACGTTTACCGCAAAATACAATGTTTACAACGATTCGTTAACGTTGACATACTTTGATAATGAGTAGACGTTCTCTAAAATTGAATTTTCATATTGTGATTTCGTGCGATCTCCATAATTTCTAGAGATTTTCAATATTTTGAATGGTTGTGCAAAGGTAATGTTGGAAGTAGCTTCAATGAGACTATATTATCATTATATGAGACAGAAATGTGCATTTTGCAAGAAATATGTATGTCAAGGAGGTTGGTTGGTGGATAGGTAAGTTGGTATGTACGTGGAGATGTATGTGAGTATAATATTTGTTCCTAATATGTGTATATACTCAACAACAAAAAATTTACAAAGACAATCTGTTTACAATTTACTGCCGTGAATGGAATCATATCACAAGGGGAGAATAATGTTTTCGCTCCGACCACATGTAAATGAGTCTTGTCACACGAGGAGTTTCTGAGGCAAGTTGACAGTCAGTACCGACCTTTTTAACAGGCATTTAGAAATTGGAGTACTAAATGAGGAAAATATAGATATGGATGAACAGCTTCTTTGTTACAATAGGAGCTACATATGGGTGTAGATTCTAACACTGTTAACAAGCAGGTGATGTACAAAGTATGGCTGACAAGGTGAAGGCTTTGGGAACCTAGACGCAAAAGGGTGATGCTCACGCACCTATAACTAGGACCAGGGTGAATCTCTGTTTAGACGATTCGGACAGACAATGTAGGTGTGCCGGCCATAACATTTCCGAGTCCCGTGATGGGATTCGAACCAGGTTCGGACCCTATGTTCACATGGCCAAAGAGGTTAACCCCTCCAGCTGACGGGTAAGGATGTCATGAGTTGGAAATTACACAGTTAGTGACACCTGGGTGCATGTAGATAAAAGGAGCAAGACGCTGTCCATATTCACAAGACGCAACCAAAAGCAGTGTCGATTCTACGATCCTGACTCTATCATGATCATGAGCGTGTATTTATGAATCACCATCAAATAGTGATGACACCAGGTGTTCGCGAAAAGATGAGCGTACCCTCCCCTACCTGTGGCACCCGCCACAAACAAAAATCTTGCATGATGCCAGGGACGTCTATTGCATGGTTCATCTCTTGGCATGACCTCGCATCCATCCTTAACCTAAGCGTACCTTTGCATCAAATGAGAAACGTGACACAGATATAGTCTCTGGACCAACATGAACATTGAAATGTTTGCAACCGGCGTTGGCTCCGACGTAGCGGGGATCGCTTCCCTGGAGACCCTTCACGATATTTGCAGCAAAGGCTCCTGTCAGGAATGGATTCTCTCCGTATGTTTCCTGTAGCAAAATACCAATCAGATCTGTAGGAACATTGGCATGTTTTTGGTATGGGACCGCCATATACATAGAAGTGTTTGCAGCCTGAATTTGCACGGATATAACGTGGACGGTTGCCTTGGAGACTCATGACAACATGAGAGGCTAGCGCGCCGCCAAGAAAGGCTCCTCGTCATGAGTGTCCGGTACAATTACTTTTGTCACTATATACTGCTCAAATCGGTTTTAACTTTCAAAGAATATACATTCCCCAAATGCAAACCGGAAGGCAGATATGAACATTGTGCTGGGATAGTGTGGTATGCCGTAGAATATCTGTCAACCAGGGATTTGAGATCACTGAGCACGGAACCAGTTCATGTTAAGGGCAATGTACCATCACATTTGCTGCAAACATTATTGTGAAGAAGAACGCTGGGCACGTGGTGTTTTAATGTTCTGTCAAAATAAACAATATCTTCCTTGTCTCCTTTAAGAATTAGCGAGTCAGTGAGTTAAAAGTTAACGTCACATCGGCATTATTCCAGACATAAAGCGCCGAAAACGAGTTCTTACATACACGAGTGAGTCATGAAGGCAAAGTTATATTAAGAACAAATTTTATGAAACATATTTGGACTTAACAATATCATTGATACAGTTTAAAACAGGGGCTATTGGCCACCAGTAACCAAAGCTAGGCCACCTTGGTGGGGATCATGGGGACTTACGGTACCTCGGCTTCCTGCACGATACCCACTTTAAATATTAAATCAAAATGCTTTGTGTACGAAACCTTATTAACGGTAAATGATTTCTGAAGTTCTTTGCCTTTATGTGCTATCACAAACTGCATGTTTATCCACACGTGAAAAGGTATTGATTGTCGGCATGGACTGAAATTGTTCACATGTGCTATAAACGTCATCTAGCTTTAAACGAATAAAATAAATAAACTTTTAATCACGCCCTCGAACGACATAACATTTCACAAGAAAAAGGCCAAGGCTGACCCATCTGAGGTTACCTGATTCCTGTCCACCTGGAATCTCTCACGTGATTCCTGCCCCACCTGGTGTCTCTCGCGATGTTGATGACTTGACTGACACAGCTGATACCCTTGTAGTCGCCAAATTGTCCTGTCCTCTTGTAGTCATTAAACTTGGCCCTCACCTCCTCACCAGTGTCCTGGGCTACCCGGAATATCAGATCAGGGCTGCAGGAAGGGACGAAACAATTATATTCTTTGCAGGGATTTTATAAATGAAGTATGATATTGCAGATACATGAAGAGACTTGAAGCGAAATGAGTATTCGGTATTGTGCAATTTATTTCTACAAACATGATCAAGATAATATTAATAATGGACCAAGATTCTCAGTTAATTACTATACAATGCAACTGTTTATTATTTAGTATAATAACACCGGCCACGGTGGAACATGCGGTGTTCGTATTAATAGTGATTTTTGTACACAAACAAAGAAATGACATACGTTGCTTTTAAAAGGATAATCAATAATAACATAGTTTGTATATGATTCATTATTAGATTATATACTAATGGAGTGAGTGAGTATGGTTTTACGCCGCTTTTAGCAATATTCCAGCAATATCACGGTGGGTGACACCAGAAATGGGCTTCACACATGTCAGGAATCGAACCCCGGTCTTCGGCGTGACTAGCAAACGCTTTAACCACTAGGCTACCCGACCGCCCCTTATATACTGATGGAAGCGAAAATGGAAACAATGAAAAATATAAGGAAATAAGCTATACTGTTCAATACATAAATTCAATACATAACAGAATCAAATGTTGAGATGTGTTTGTGTGCATTATTTCCGGCGCGTATTTGGGGAGACAAGGCTGGGAACCAAAGATAGCTTATCGTTTTACTGGGTCTCAAACTAAGTGAGCTCTTATCTATTTAAGAATTGACCTTCACTTTGTGTGAGTTCATTGGAGTATGAACCTTCATAGAGTGAGGGCCAAACTGTATGAACGTCGGAGCTTGCACAAAGTGAAAGTCATTTTTTTTTCATTTTTTATCACAATTGCTTACCTCAAATGATGTAGGCCAAGATCTAAACACAATTTTATTTAGTACGAGTGACTTCATGTTTACACTGACAGCCACACAACAACCAGCTAAAATAGTTCCTCAAAAAGAGAGGTGACATGGGCGTATGGATGCACAACTTGCTCTTCAGAAACATCTTACGCAGCACATGTGTTCAAATCATATCCTCATTAGATGAGAAAGGTCTGTAAAGAACTACGTCAGTAAGTCAGTCAGAATGACAGCGCGTCGTAGTACATGTACATCAAGTACAAGACGTCAAAATGGCCGACACGATAAACGTGACGGGAGAGATTTCCGAAGTTGTTAATGAACCATGTGCATTTTATCGTTTGTTCATTAGGATAGGCCGCAGCGAGGATATTTGTGAACAATCATCCAGTCACGCTCTCTGACATTTCGCAATGTTTACTGAAACTCAGAGACCAAGAATAATGATCAGAAAGAACGCTTATGTATGTTTTCGTGCTAGGGAATTTCCAGGGGTTTCCCCAGGAATGTGGAAGTAGTCCGTCAGTGTTTACGTCATTTCAAGAACACGGTCTCGTGAAAAACGTTTGAACGTCAAATCGTGTCGTTCATACACTTATGAACGTCAATTTCGCGATTATGTGACCGACCTCCCGTCCAATGGAAAAGCCGTATATCGTGTAAACTTCAAATTAAAAACATATTTCCACATGTATATATTAATCAAATATGTTCGAATAAAGTTTAATACGAACTGCATGAATACGTGTTACTGTGCGTCCACATCAAAACAAAATCACAGGAACACCAACTGAAAAATACATTAATGTTCAAAATAGGTTTCTGTATTGTGAGAAATAATGTGATGAACACATACATATTTGATCACACTTGTTGTTCATCATAATTGCACCAGTAGTCTTGGTGTCTGTGTTTTAATTCTGTTTTATGTTCTGATGAGGGACGGGGGACACGGGTGGCCCAGTCGTCTAAGGCGCCGCGATTCGCTGTGCAGAGTTGCGTCCCTTGGGCACGCCAGAAAGCTATGATTGTGTGTTCGAATCCCGGTTCGTCCCGATTATGTTTCTAGGTTTGTCAGCACCATGCCCGTGCTCGTGGGTTTCACCGAAGTGGTAAACGTCTGAGACCTGCATCACTTCGGGCTTTCCTCCCACATTAAGCTGGCACGCCGCGATATAACTGGAATACTGTTAAAAGCGGGGTTAAACCCGACTCACTCACTCACTCTGATGAGTGACTATTCCAGTGTTTGTATGGAACACGGTTCACTAAATAGCTTGCCGCTAACATGGCTCCGAAAGACACAACAACAGTTAAAGGCGTGCATTAGTGAGATTCAGTAAGAGTGTCTGTGACTGTTTAAATGCTGTATTTGCTTCGAAATTAATCTACTTTGAAGCACAAGCAAAGGCACTGTATATATATACAGGAGTGAATGATGGTGACTTTGAGCAGTAATTCAGTTATATAATAACGTATCATAATAATGTGTCAGGAAAGCCCAATGTCACGCAAATCGTAGACCGTGGCCACAACCGTCATCAAGCGGATCAGCGAACCCTCTGGTTAGTCGGCAAAGCTGAGGGACTTAATACTGAAAAGCGAATTGCTCTTCCTACAAGAACCGTATATTGCATTGTTTCGGTCAATTGAGCTGTTGTCCTGAAGTGCGACATTATATTAGATTTTTTCATATTTCTAACCATCTACTTCAGAACATAAACCTTGATTAAGTTTGTGCTCAATTGTGTACTGAACATCCATTATAATGCTGCATGTGATAGAGTGAATTGATGGTCTTGCCTGAATGAGGGACATGAGTCACTGTGTTCATATAATTTATATGATTGAATATATTGAATATTTATATTTACACACACACACACACACACACACACACACACACACACACACACACACACACACACACACACCCTTTTGTTACCCACGGCTTTCTGGAAGGACAACTCCTATTGTAACCCACAGCTTTACGGAAGGACAACTCCTAATGTAACCCACAGCTTTACGGAAGGAAAACTTCTATTGTAACCCACAGCTTTACGGAAGGACAACTCCTATTGTAACCCACAGCTTCATGGAAGGACAACTCATATTGTAAGCCACGTCTTTATGTCAGGACAACTCCTATTGTAACCAACGATTTTACAGAAGGACAACTCCTATTGTAACCCACAGCTTTACGGAAGGAAAACTTCTATTGTAACCCACAGCTTTACGGAAGGACAACTCCTATTGTAACCCACAGCTTCATGGAAGGACAACTCATATTGTAAGCCACGTCTTTATGTCAGGACAACTCCTATTGTAACCAACGATTTTACAGAAGGACAACTCCTATTGTAACCTACGGCTTTATGGAAGGAAAACTCCTCGACGACCAGTCAGTTGACCAAGTCACCCAATCTGCCTTTTCGTGGCGCGGAGACCTTCCGGAACGGAAGTCGCACTTATCTGTAAATGTAAGGAATATATGTGATGACATAAGGAACCGGGAGCTGAAGAACGTTATCTTAACTTGACCGACCAAAATCATTGGCATGCAAATTCAATCAATACAGGCATAGCATTTATTGGAGGGATTGTTTTGAAAGTTCAGACTGCTGGATCGGATCATCAATAAATCATAAACAATCATTTGTGATGCCTGGTTCTGCAATTCATATGTGATACCAATGCATGGTCTCATAACTGGTAAAGAGATACATTCTCTCTCTCTCTCTCCCTCTCTCTCTCTCTCTCTCTCTCTCTCTCTCTCTCTCTCTCTCTCTCTCTCGAAAATGGTCGTTAGTCACTTAAATGAGGTCTGTAAGCAAGTCAGACTAGACAGTAGGCACGAGTCCCAGTTGCCGGACAGGTACAAAAGTATGTCAGTATCCTATATATATGTGTTCCAGTAATTTCCAGTTAATTCCGGTAACCTCGTTTCCAGTACTCAGTGTCCTATAGTTATATAAAAGAATAGGTTACTTCTAAAGGTCAGATTTAGAAGGTTTTTCATGTCATGTATTTTAAATTTCTTCCATTTGTAATAGGAAAACGAACATAAAAGTGGAGCATATTTTAGCCTGCATTTTGGGAACAAAGCGGGCATTAATCAAAACCGCAATCCAACTGGGCTTGTGGCTATATATTTTCTTGGAACAGAAACCACACAATGAAAATATCGATTTATTACTAAATAATAAACAGTGACAGCTTGGAGTCGATAAGAACAAGACGAAAGACCCCAGGACGGCCATGTTGAACTTGAGGCTGCTGTACATTTGAGGTTGTTCATGTATACGCCATTTCTTGGAGGCGGGCATTCAGGTCGTCCTCCTGCATCGGGTGGTAACCTGCAATGAAATATCAGGTGGGTATACATACATGTAGGTAGTTCGAAATAATTTTTTTTTTCTTTCAATATTCTACTTCTGGTACTTATATTATTATGGGATGAATTCATAAAAAATAAGCTGATAAAAACTGTCGCAGATAGGTTAGAGCATACATTAGTTAATTTTGTTTTTAAAATCCTACTCTATGAAAATGAAAGCAAAATAATCATTTCCATCGTCTTAAGAAATCGTTGGTAGTGCAGTGTCCACTGTACGATTCCGACTATATCTTAAGGATATGTTTATACTTCACTATCAAACAGTGATGATACCAGGTGTTCTCGGAAAGAACACATATTGCCAAATGTGCATGATTTGATTGAAAACAATCTCCAAACACATGCTAGAAAAAATTAATTGTGCTTCAGACTGTTGACACAAAACGAAGTAGTAAGCCACTAAACATTCATTCTTGCAAGTTGTTTTTGTAAAATAAATGTTTAGGCTCATAGTTTTAATTTGTTTTAAATATCTGCTTTTGCAGCTGTAGCTGAAAAAAATATCTAGTCCCCATCAAAGATCCCACCCGGGAACTTGACATTTTTTTATTTCTCGGGTAGAAGTAACTTTTTAATTTTACCATCAGAAAACTATCAACGAGCTACGAGGAATTATACGTTATCAGTCCCGCTTCACCAAGTCGTCCACTCTTTGCCTTCATAGCGGGGAAGCTTTCCAGAAATGAAAGTCGCCATTTTGCTGTAAATGTGTTGGATATGATGACGGAGGAGCGAAAGAACGCCAGATTGTATCTAAGAATATAAAGAATATTATCAGTTGAGAAGCTAATATGATACTTACAAATCTATTTACAAGGATGGTGATGCTGTTGCCAGTGCCACTATCATTGGATCGAGAACTTTAACAATTAGATTACCAGGTAACTCATCTATTTTCACAGCTGAATCAAACGCCCCTTTAACTGCTCTAGGAAATATATAAATTAACAGTCTGAACATAAGGAATTCATTATTTTTTCAGACTAGAGTCCAGTCTTCAGGCAATAAAAGATACTTCATTTGGTTGTCTCCAGCTTGTTACCGGTGTAAGAATCTACATCGAAACGTCGTTATAAGCAGTAAACCAGAAGTTGTTATTCATAAAGTTGTACGTTTTGTTTTCACCTTCAGGTTATTTTTGTAACTTGTCAACAAGACAGCACATTTGAGTGAAGGAGTTTTATATAAAGGTATGCGTTGTTGATATACAGGGGTATGTTTTGCTGTAATATGGTAGTATTGGATGTTGAAATGCACATAAATCTGTTGAAGTTAATGGATACGAATCGAAGATAAAACAGTGATTCCAATTGCATATAAAGTAGGATACCTGTTGTCTATCCGTATCTATATAGATATATCTATGTTGTTGATACAGAAAGGTCTGCCTCGTTGATATACAGGGGTATATGTTGTTGTTTTCAGTATTTCAGATGTCTGACTTGGCCCCTGGTGACATCCGGGTCCAGGCGCCTACCGTCGCCAACAGCACATACACCACCCTCCAGTGTGTCATTAGTTTCCTAACTGGTGAACGACTTGATGGAATTCTTTTCACATGGAAAACCTCAAAGTGGAAATTCTTTCTACAAATCGGTGCATTTTCTCCATCTTTCAATTCTATCGTGACAGACTTCGAGTTGAAGGACTTTGTTTCACTCATGTACTGCTATTTTAGCAAGTCAATGTTCCCCTGACTAAACCACGGGAACATCTGGCGATTTTGACAAGCTTACAGATGTATCGAAATGGACGTATGTTGGTAAATATATACAAAGATCTAACGACGAGAAATAATGGTTCATGCACGGTGAATTGTGTATGTAATCTGGCTCACCCGATCGCAACGTTAATGGCAGTATACCAGGTAGATTAACCCCTATAATGGCCGCTAAACCTGAATTAGATTAATCTTTATGTATTCGCACTTCTTTGATTATATAATGTAAGCTGAGGGCTAGACTGTGTGTAGATCGTTTAAAGCAGCGCAAGATGCTCCTCCGAGTTGCGTCCCTTAGGCGTGCCAGGATCCTTTGTTGAATACACTGTGATTAAGATTCTTGGTTTGCCAAAACCATATCTGTCCACGTGGATTTCACCAACGTGATAAAGGTCGAAGATGTGCATTCGACGTGCAAGGTCTAAGATGCGCATAGTGTTACCGTATTCGACGTAATAAGCGCCCAGGGCACTCTCAAAATTAGAAATAGGGGTGCTTATTAGAATATAATTTTGGTGAGAAAAAAAACAGAGTTGAAAGATTGTAAAGTTTGTGGTTTATGCTGACGGCCTGAAATGATATAAAAGAAGAATCTGTGTGTATTATACACGATAGATATATTTTATTTTAGAATATTTAATTGACCATAATTAAGGGTGCATATAACAGACGAGTGCGTATTATATACGAATAAATAAGTCTTGAGCACATTGATTAATTGGAAAGGGTTCTTATTGGGATCGAAATTCTAAGCGCATAGTGTTGTTGTTTTTTTGTACATTCAATGATCACCATGTCTCAAACGTATTTGCAAGCAAAATATATAAATCGAGATTGACGAGACACACGCTTTTAGTAGATATTTTATTGTTACACGACTGTTCAAAGGACACAGGAAGACCTTATACCTTATCATGAAGATTCTGTTTCAGTGCCACTTAAATCGTACCAAAAACGAAGTTGGATGACTTAAATTCAGAAATAAATTACATGAATGATCATTCGTGCTATTTAATGTTTTACTACATACAATTTTGATTGAAGTAGTGAGCTCAGTACGAGGACGAGGCTTTACGCTAGCCGATTAACAAAATGACATTTTGGGCAATTTGCGTTACCAACCGGGGCTCTTGTAAATCTTAAATGTCTGAGAAACATAAAATGAAATAAAGGAAACAAACTGCAAAAGAACACAGTAAGGATGCTGCTGTTGTTATTGTACAAAGACAACATGCAGCCCTAACAACATTTTGTTTGTTTGATTGTTTGCTGTTTAACGCCGCACTCAGCAATAATCAAGCTATATGACGTCGGGTTGTAAATAATCGCGTCTGAACCAGACAATCCAGTGATTTGCATCATGAGCATTGATCTACGTAATTGGGATACGATGGCATGCATCAACCAAGTGAGCAAGCCTGACCACTCAATCCCGTTAGTCGCCTTTTACAACAAGCATGGGTTGCTGAAGATCAATTCTAACCCAGATCTCTACAGTCACCTCTGACGTAAACCATGTAAGCAAAATGTTTCCAAAAATAAACTGATTACCGATTTAACACATTTTACCATGGTGTTCCATCGCTCACAGGTCAATATTAGTTTTATTGGTCACTTATAAGCTGTTTTACATCTATCCATATTTAGAAGATAGCCAGAAAAATCCAGTGTCCAACTGTACTTGAAGTAAGCAAACAAAAATAACATGGCTTTTCATTAATATCGACCAAGTACTTTTTTCCCTGTAACCGTGAACTGGCCAGCAATGACATTGGACTCAACAGCGGGTCTGGCGTTAGGCTGCTGACCTCCTACCCATATTGAAATGACGCCTGAAAGGAAACATGAAATAGATTTAGTATATACTATTATGCCCGGTTTATTTTTGAATACTGAATATTTTCACTTATTGATCATTTAATGTGTCAATCAGAAACGCACAAACTACCGTTCAGGAAATTGTTTTAGTAATGGTTTTAGATCTACGACTATCCCTAAAGAAGTATACGAAATACAATTTTCCTTCTTATTGTCAATATTGTTCAAACAAGCTGACGCAGCCTATTCCGTTTTTGCCCCTTCCCCTCTTAATATCATCAGAAGTCAACAGTACATAATACATCTGAACCAAACCACCTGATGATTGTCGTCGTTATATCTTAAAGTTCCTCTTTGGAGCCAGATATAAAAACGGATATAAAAGAGGATAGGATGTTTACAATGTGTGAACTGATTCTACTCCTAGGTTGTGCTATCCACGTTTGCTTTGTCAGGCCCAGATCTAAGATCTACTGGGCACTATGACATAGCTGAGTTAATAATAGACGGAAATAATATATATCTTCGATACCTGTTTATGACATCAACCATTGGGTTTTCTGGTCTTGATCACATGCCACTCACAGTGCATCGGTCGTACACTCGCACAAAGTCACAATCAATCATCGTGTGGTTTGGAACTAGGGCGATCGGCTTACCTGGTTCAACAATCCATCCATTTTGTTCAGTCCACACTGCCATGGACTCAGCCGAGATGGTGAATTCCCATGACGTCTGGGCGCCCCGTGGTGCAAACATCCTGTTGAAGGACACAAGCTGAAGCTGTGGAACCGTCACCGTGGCGTTCGACCAGGATATATACACCTGGATGACCTGAAATAGAGCAACGTTGTGCGTTTTAAATAATAGAGGTATTGTTCTGATACTCGCGACAGGCATGGTTCACATCTATTTAATATAAATATTTAACAATTCCTTTCCGACAGACCCTGACCTCTATATCATTATTAATAAACAACGGTCAAAATATAGGTATCCCACTGACATATCTCTTTCCTTTTACTCTCAAAGACCTGTAGAGATCTTGGTTAGAATTGTTCTTCAGCAACCGATGCTGGTTGTAAGAGACGACTAACGGGATCGAGTGGTCAGGCTTTCAGGCTTGGTTTATGCATGTAATCCTATCGCAAATGCGTAGATCGATGCTCATGATATCACTCACTGGATATTGTTTACAGACCGCCATCATATAGTTAGAATATTTTGAGTGTGCCCTTAAACAAAACATGATACTCTCGAGCTGTTTCAAAGATAGTTAACGCACATTAAATGGTGGGCAAAGAAGTGAGAAAATCTGGTAGTGGCATTGCCGTGCTGGTATATCCATATGAAGAAGACATTTAATCAGATGATGTTTTCCTCCAACATACTGGTGTTGATATTTCAGGAAGGAGGAAAGTCGGTAATTCTTTGTATTCTAAAACAATTTCACTTTCGGCGATACATACCTCATCAGCATCAAAAGATCCTCGATTGATAAGTGAGACAGAACCAGTCAGGTCGTCCCCGGCTGTCACCTGAGTGGGATACTCCAAAATGTTGTAGAAGAAGCTGGTGTAGGAAAGACCATAGCCGAAGGGGAAGAGAACTGGATACGTGGCGTACCGGTATGTGCGTCCGACCATTGAGTAATTTGTCATGTCAGGCACCTTGTGAAATAATATAGGTAATTAATCGTACTTTCACATCAATCTGTTCCATTTGATGTAGTCCGGGTACTATTTACATAAGAATCCACGGATGAACATGTTCATCACCAGGATATGTCAGATCGTGTTATCTAAAGGCAGATTCGTCCTGATATTGTTTATGATTATTACCAGGATATGTCAGATCGTGTTATCTAAAGGCAGATTCGTCCTGATATTGTTTATGATTATTACCAGGATATGTCAGATCGTGTTATCTAAAGGCAGATTCGTCCTGATAATGTTAATGATTATTACCAGGATATGCCAGATCGTGTTATCTAAAGGCAGATTCGTCCTGATATTCTTTATGATTATGACCAGGATATGTCAGATCGTGTTATCTAAAGGCAGATTCGTCCTGATATTCTTTATGATTATGACCAGGATATGTCAGATCGTGTTATCTAAAGGCAGATTCGTCCTGATATTGTTTATGATTATTACCAGGATATGTCAGATCGTGTTATCTAAAGGCAGATTCCACCTGATATTGTTTATGATTATTACCAGGATATGTCAGATCGTGTTATCTAAAGGCAGATTCGTCCTGATAATGTTAATGATTATTACCAGGATATGTCAGATCGTGTTATCTAAAGGCAGATTCGTCCTGATAATGTTAATGATTATTACCAGGATATGCCAGATCGTGTTATCTAAAGGCAGATTCGTCCTGATATTCTTTATGATTATTACCAGGATATGTCAGATCGTGTTATCTAAAGGCAGATTCGACCTGATATTGTTTATGATTATTACCAGGATATGTCAGATCGTGTTATCTAAAGGCAGATTCGTCCTGATAATGTTAATGATTATGACCAGGATATGTCAGATCGTGTTATCTAAAGGCAGATTCGTCCTGATATTCTTTATGATTATTACCAGGATATGCCAGATCGTGTTATCTAAAGGCAGATTCGTCCTGATAGTGTTTGTGATTATGTCAGCACCATTACCGTGCTCATGGTCGTCACCAATGAAGTTAACATCTAATACCCGCATCATTCTTGGCTTTCCTCTCAGAAAAGCTGACACGCCGTGAAGTACCTGAACAAGTGTTTAAAGCGGCGTTACACCAAACTCACTCACTCATGCCTCGCAGACAGTTTCGATGATGGTTAGCCCAGATTCATGATTAACCATGCCCTGAGTAGTGAGATAATCAAAGAATGTACACGATACAATTTGCGGGTATTACTTTAAACAAATAAAAGCGAAAACACCCAAATGAAATGTCTGCCGAAAACATTGTACGATTCCGACTGTCATGCGCAGGTGTGTATCAGATAGTGATGATACCAGGGCTTCACGAAAAGGTGAGCATATCCTGCGTCACCGATGGTACCCATCACAAATACATGAAAGTAAAGATAGGGAACTGCAGGGGATATCATTTTTGTCACTGATGTGTCGAATGTGGAAAATTCCTACACCTGTCTACCATGACACTTTTTAAAGCTTTACTTAGGCCTTGCATGTTGTTACCTTAATCAAACCATTTCTGAGCAAGAGTTGCATTACGCTCTTTGAAAACATGGTAGAAAGAGCATGCTCGATTGTATCTCAAAAGGGCTGGAGCTGCTGGAATATGACACGATATGGAGGGAAAGTGACGAAGCGGTCTTGTCCTGATTACCTTGTTTTGACTTTGCCAATCCGAGCAGAAATTCTGATTCATATGTATAAAGAAACAGATCCACAAGAAGGGGAACGCAGTTGGTGCCCATGGGGATGCCTACTTCTTGCCCATATATCTTAGCCCCAAAATTTCAGATGGCATTTGCTTCCATTTTTGAAAAAATTGACCTGAACCCCAGAAGATAGATATGTTACTATGTGTCACCACGTTGGAGCTTTGAAATCCAGCACAAAAGGGCAATGGACATGTCTTCAGGTCTTAGAGTCAAGTCAAAAGTTGACAGTACTGATACACGGCTTGGGCAGATCTCTTCCTCAGTTAACATACTGGCCTTATATGTGCCATGTTTTTATATATCATTTATACCACGTTGACACTGACATAAACTGACAACTGACTCACTTTCATTACCCTCAATGCCTTTTCAGGAACTATCTTCACCTAATAAATATATATATTAAGGAAGAACATCGACATTATTCACGGCACAAGCGGCAAACTAGGTATGAAACAATAGTGTCACGGTACTGTCACTTACGAAAATATTCTGTCGGCACTGACATTCAAATGTTTTCTGAAGAAATACTGAGGTCTGACGAACACTTAAATCCTGATAATGTGAACAAAATACAAAAGTCTTCAAAAGGAGAAACATACGTATCGAGTGACATTCACAGTGACCTTGACCTTTCACATGTCCACCGTGATGTAACCTTGATCAAACAACTATTGAGAAAGATTCGTATGACCTTGCAAAGCTTTACTAAAGGCTACGATGTAATAACTACAATATTTATACTTACTGTGTCCATATACCTTGGCCACGTGACCGGAAGTCTGGCAGCTGGAACTGAGTTGGGTCCTTCAGCTAAAAGCACCCGTCGCAATGCCTCGCCTGTCGCTTGAGCTGGCAAAAATAGTTCCATGATGGCGTGAACCTTTGGACTCTCAACAGCCCATGTGATGTTGAGTGGTCCAGCATTGAAGAGAAGAAGGATGACCTTCGCACCCGATACTGGAAGGAAAGACGAACTGATCACTTGTCACAATAGTGTGAATTCGGTTGGTGTTGCCGTTGTTTTAATTGTTCTGTTTCTAGTAGGTAGCAACAATGTCTTAACAGATGACAGAAAATGGCCATTTGTATTATGAATTTCCGAACATACCCGCAGTGGTTCAGTGTTATTAAATGTGTTGTCAAGCTCCCACCTACCTTGGCCGGCGGTGACAGCTTCCTGCAGCAGCTGCAGCTGTTGTCCAGGGAGGTCCAGATTGGCCTTGTCGTTGCCTTCAGACTCTATCTCCGTACCTGAAAGAAAACGTTTGGTTCGCATCAACAACAAGGCTCTGCACAAATTATAAATCGTCATAGGATTCCATATCTACCCTTCATAAACTGGTTTTTGTTTTTGATCTGAAGTCTACTTCCGAACTGTACTTTGACAAAATGTAAAACGTCAACAATCAGCCGATACAGACATCATCGGGCGCAAAACTGCCGTGAAAATCACATGAATGGGTGACTAAAAAATCAAGGTGCCCACCCAACCGGCAAGCAAGCATAAATTAATATCTAATTTTCTATGCATTACTTATGATCTTACATGATCATACTCTGAAAATCATAAAGAGCTTTAGGGAGTCTGCTTTTTTTTATATCTAATGAGATATTGATTTATTATTTGCAAATAAACACAGTATGTCTTCACCAAATAAATCATTAAGAGAAAAATGCTGCTCAATTAAGATTAAGAGCCTCACCTGTGCCAAGACACACAAAAAGTAGATCACTGCCTTTTGCTGCTGTCTGGACTTCCTGGGAGTTATACTGAGTGCATTTGGTGTCTGTGCAGCCTGCTCCATACCTCACAGTAGACCAGATAGACTGTACGCCTTTTAGAGGGTTGGTGGTGTATCTGAGGTTGATGTCAGGGGAGTAGTCTCCAAACAGTGCATTAGAATTGTTGGCCATTGGTCCGACAACCTGTTGGACAAGAATCCACTTTCATTGTGTTTTGGTTATTTTTTAATTGACGCCGCATTCAACTATTACAGGTAAATGACACGTATTACACCCAACCTTGTCAAAACAAATCTATGTTATTTTGTTCAATAGCACACCCTACCGCCACATTCTTGTAGCTCGATGGCTTCAAGGGAAGCACATTTTCTTGGTTTTTCAGCAACACAAATGTCTTCAATGCTGCCTCAACAGACAGGTTCCTGTGAGCTTCACCCTGAACTATTGAAACGTTCAGTTTTGTGTATTGATTCATTTCCGGTGGGTCGAACTCTCCAAGCCTCATTCTGACATTGAAAAGCTCCTTAACTCTGGTCCTGACCACGTCTTCAGTCAGCTTGCCTTGTTTCACAGCATCAACTGCAAGAAAGCAGACAACACTGCTCAGTACTGTAGCTTACATAATGCATTTCAGAGCCCTACATTCATTCTGATAGTTTCGATTCCTGGTCGCGTCATAAGAAAAGACGTTAAAAGATGGTACTTAATGTTACCCTACCCGTTTGGCCTTAAGGGGCTAAAACAAGGACCGGTCGTCTCGGAGTCAGTATACTGTGTCTGAGTGGGGTATTCATGTTAAACTGCAGCATGGTATCTCAGTGAGTTAGCACTATAAATCGACATCGGTCCGGCATTTGTACAGGCAGCCACACAAACACACACACGTACATGCACGTCGCACTATAAGTGCAATAATCTTGGACGCGACGTTAAACCCCATTTCACCTCACCCATACAGAAACAAACAAGCATTCATGTGCATTTTGCAGATATATAGGGTATTAACCAATTTTCTACTCTATTAACTATGAACTTTAGTATGGATGTGAGGTGCACAAGCCATCGTGCGGCAATCAGATGAACAATGAACGCGTTTCTATATGGTAAACTCTAAACCGTGGACACTATAAACGTACCAAGTGACATGTAAACGGGCTGAGCTGAGTTTCCTGACAACTCGAGGTTGCATCCAGCCTTCACACACGCTGCGACGGTGTCGACGCTGTTGTTGAGGTAGTGGTGATGAGTGATGATGTTCTCAATGGCAGCTTC
Organism: Haliotis rufescens; assembly: GCF_023055435.1. Taxonomy (NCBI): domain Eukaryota; kingdom Metazoa; phylum Mollusca; class Gastropoda; order Lepetellida; family Haliotidae; genus Haliotis; species Haliotis rufescens. The sequence goes on along the minus strand of NW_025964223.1, from coordinate 4,787,896 downwards.
GTCACTGACTATGTAACCTTTGAAACCCCATTCGGTTCTCAGAATATCCGTCAAAAGCCTCTTGTTGGCGCATGCTGGAACTCCGTTGATTCTTTTAAAAACCGATACACATAAGATTGGATTCTTACGAAATCATATTACTTTTACCGATAGCAACACACAGTTTGTCTTCCAGCTTGTGGAACGGACCGCAGGACGCGAATTTATGGAAATAGAAATAGATTGTAGAACTCGGCAGTTCTGGTATAACGGATGATGAAGGAGTAATGTTTCGTTTTTAGAAGAAGCTTTCATTTTGACTACCCACCTATTGTAACTGCACATGAGACTGTAGGTCCCGGCCGTAACACAGGTGCGGAATGCTGGGAGAAATGTAGTGCGCCAGTCTCTTTCAGACACCTGTAGGAAGAAGTCAGAGTGAGTGAGTGAGGGAGGGAGGGAGGGAGGGAGGGAAGGAGGGAGGGATTGCATTCAGGGACATTATACTAGCTGTGCAACTGTTGGTAGTAATACGTTTTCGTCATCTCTCAGTTGCATCACAACAAAAGTTGAGATATCCGAATCATATCTGTCAGTAAACATTCCATTCATGAATGTGGCAGATTCCCTTCATGTTACGGAACACGAAATGTCAATGACAATTAATGAAAAAGAATGAAGAAGAGGCACTTTTAGAATGCATGGATTTTGTTGTCACTGTGAAGTGACGTGTTGTTATGTGACGTGACGTGACCTTATATTTCTGACCTCTGCATCAAACGAGAAGCGTGACGACGGTATATTATCGGGGCCGCCATGGACGTTGAAGTGCTTGCAGCCGGCGTTGGCTCTGATGTAGCGGGGATCGCTTCCCTGGAGACCCTTCACAAAATTGGCAGCAAAGACACCTGACAGGTGTGGATCCTCTCCATATGTTTCCTGTACAAAATGAGCAATAGGGACTGTATGAACCGAAGCGCACAAATAATGGTTTTGTTGTTTTTAGTGACAGGACATTCTCTCAACTGTTTAACGTACATAACGTGGGTTGTTCCTTCTTATTTGTGTGGTAGTAGGTCAAAGTCATATTCATACCCTTGAAGACGGTTTGGTGACATCGTAACTCAGGGCACTGTACTGTTCGCCTTAGATTAGGGTTATAGATTATACAGATAACGTGATAACATATAAGGATGACCTCTGTATAAGGATAAGGTCAATGTAAACGTACCGTTTTTAAACCTTGCTATTGTCTGCATTTAATTTAATATGTCAGTGTATGCAGTGGTTTAACAAGATAAACTACAAATGTGTATCAAGTTAAAAAGTTGTCATTAAACTAGCAAGTCACTGTGGTCTACTTTTTCGTTTCTTTATTTTAGCTTAAAGTTCACCGATATGTGTGATATCACACATGTTCTTGATCAAGGAGTATGTAAATCTGTCATAGAGGTCATCTATTGAATAAGATAGTCCAACCAAAGCAACAGACCCTCCCTGATCATGATCATTTCGCATAATTGACAGACATTTCGTCTCTGAGGAAGATAATTTATGGATGTCATCTTCTTTATTATGAGGGACACAACGTTTCGGAGTATATACTTACCCCTTTACCACCTGATAAAAGAGTAAGTATATACTCCGAAACGTTGTGTTCCTCATAAAAAAGAAGTTGACCTCCATAAATCCTCTTCCTTATGTTCCTTTCAAAGACTTGATTTCATTTCTGGATCATAAATCAGAAAACATTAACAAAACCTTATATTGTACCACAATAACCAATTTCATTAGTAAATTATACTTATCCTTATATTGTTTCTGCCAAGTTTATAATCGCACATGATCAAGCCGAAGGCCGACCTAATTCCGGTCGCCTCTGGGGTCTCTCACCTGATTCCTGCCCCACCTGGGGTCTCTCACGATGTTGATGACTGGGCTGAAACAGCTGATACCCTTGTGAGTGCCGTATATCCCATGCGCTGTGAAATTGTTATACTTGGCCCTCACCTCCTCACCCGTGGCCTGGGCTACCCGGAATATCAGATCTGTGCTGCAGGAAGGGCGAATCATTTAACATTTTGCTTGGATGTCAATAATTCACTTACATGTTTAGCTAATGTAGTGTTTTGCATTTAACTATTGGAAATGAAAACACCAGTTGGTGAATGATTTGCATATGGGCGAGACGATGTTGCAATAATTCAGCATTTCTCACTTAAGTTTGTTCAGCACTATTACAGCTATATGACGGCAGAATGATCATAATCGAGTTTGACCAGACAATCCAGTGATTGATGTTATGATCCCCGCAATCGGATAACGATAAAACGAAATCAAGCAAGTCCATCTGATCCATTAAGTCGCTTCTGACGACCAATTGGGGACCAATTCTAACTCGGTGTATGAGTTCATTAAGAAGACTTAAGTGTGTATAACGTTCCAAACATTTCAGGTTTTCAATAATAAATTGTAATGTTTATTATGTCTTTATTAAGTTATTATAATAAATATAATAAACATGAATAACAAATAGTAGCTTCTGCACACGAGTCCAAGTTTGTATTTATCCATGTTGGCAGTCTTAACAGACTGAAAAGCTCAGAATCAACACTTTAAAAACGTTAAAATACGTACATATTTATATACTGCGTACAGTAACCTACAGTACGTTTATAACGAACACGCTTATAACGAACTGACGGATACAACGAACTTTTTTCAGTCCCGAACATATGTTGTACATATGCTGAATGTATGCTTATAACGAACTGCGGTTGTTACGAATTAAAATTAGTGGTCCCCTCGAGTTCGTTATAACCGTAGTCTACTGCAGTTTATCGAATAAAAGCGACAAACACATTTCCATTAGCATAAGCAATCGCTGCTTCAAGCGACAACGGTATAAGGATCTATACTGAAACGTCGCCTTTACAATATTAAAGAGAAGTTGTTATCTATAAATTGTGTCAACTTTGTCATCCGTCAACTTCTAAGCAATGCCTATCAAACAATACTAGTATATCATAAGCATATTTTATGAATCACTTTCAAATAATGATCATATCAGAAATTCGCGAAAAGGTTCCCCACTGGTTGCAAAACTGGAAACCATGAATAGGTAGTCCACGTATTATCATAGCAAAGGTTTGAATTTGAATTTGAATTTGTGAAGATATCTCACCTGAATGAGGCTCCAAGTCCTATGGCCTGGGGGAAGGCGGTAGCGTCCCCTGCCCCCGCGTCCCCACGGAGACACTCGGTGTCCCAAGAGTAGGGCTTGATACCCAGACGGGGTATAGCAGGGGCGGGGCCAGCGTTTGGTCCTGAACCCCCACGGGCCATCTGCAGCTGGATCTCGTCCAGGGTAAGGCGCCCAACGAGATCGTTGACTCTGTCCTCCCAGGGGAGAGAGGTATTTCTAAAGGGGTAGTCCCCCACCACCAGGGGCACGAAGACGAGAAGGAGGAGGAGCATTGTGTTGGGACGACACGGAGAGAATGACTGTGTGAGGACTTCGTCGGGATATGTTACAGAGGCATAACGTGACTCATTTGATCTACATATGGCTGCATGAATATGTATCGTGCTTGGTTTTTAGATAACACAGATTATGCTGAATGACAGACAATTTCAGAGCTATGAAGCCTTGGACGTTTTCGAAAATGTTAATTGGCCTCTGAAAATACAAAAAAATTGTTTGCTTCATTTCTCGAGCGCAGAAAACCCAACAATTATCTGTAAGAAATTGGGAAACGGAATTCGAGGTTGTTTTTTTTGTGTTTAACGCCGCACTCAGCAATATTCCAGCTATATGACGGCGGTCTGTAAATAATCGAATCTTGACCAGACAATCCAGTGATTGACATCATGAGCGTCGATCTACGCAGTTGGGATCGATGACATGCATCAACCAAGTCAGCGAGCCTGACCACCCGATCCCGTTAGTAACCTCTTTCGACAAACATAGTCGCCTTTTACGGCAAGCATGGGTTGCTGAAGACCTATTCTACCCCGGAACTTCACGGGGCGAATTCGTGATAACTGTATGTTGTATATTAGTTGAATACTATTATGGAACTTTAGAATTGACATGTATAAAAGTGCATGTTACAAAATATATGTTATAATTTATATAATCAACTTTGTATTCGTGTTAAAGTTTTATCCAAACAGTGAAATAAATAGTTTTACCTTTGACCTCTTTTAGCTCTAGATTTCTGTATGTATATACAGTGATTTACAGGAAACTTAATGCCCTTGGATTGTCTTTATACAAGTTTTTTCCTGACAACTTGGCACAGTCACAGAGGTTTGTTTAGGATAAGTCGGCTTCATAATCGCCCTCTTTGGATCTCTAATGATTGTGCCCAGATGTAAAATGACATAGAATTAGGTTATATGCTTATGGTAATGAATCCAGCACTTGTTCTATCTTGTAGAACATGTTTACCGCAAAATGTTGACAACAATTCGTTCACGTTGACATACTTGACAATTAGTAGAAGGTCTCCAAAATTGAATTTTCATCTTCTTTTGACTTCGTTTGACCTCCATTTTTTCTAGAGATTTTCGGTATTTTGAATGGATGTGCAAAGGTAGTGTTGGATTAGGCAGTATTTGTATGAACATTTATCGATGAAGATCCGGGGTATAATAGGTCTTCAATAACCCATGCTTGTCGTAAAAGGCGACTATGCTTGTCGTAGGAGGCGACTAACGGGATCGGGTAGTCAGGCTCGCTGACTCGGTTGAAGCATGTTATGGATCCCAATTGCATGGATCGATGCTCATGATATTAATCACTGGATTGTCTGGTCCAGACCGCCGCCAGACCTTCCTATTTTGGATGCTTGTCGGTTGTTGCTGCTAGGTGAATAGTATTATCACTTAAATGTTTTTACAATAACCACTGCTATTATATTTGATAATGTCATTGTAATTGTATACTGCCATTGGATTTTGCACTACCACTCTATTGTGTACTGTCATTGTAATTGTTGTGCAGTGATTTGTATTGATTTGTAAACCTAGTTAAATGTATACCATTTCTTTGTTTTGCTTATTGGTGTCATACTGAATTCATTTACCTATTGATATGGAAGTCGACACATAACAACATATAGCGTTAAATAATAATATCCTGTGATTAGAGATCTGACCCTTTTTGCGGGTAAAATTATGCATCCTTTCAGAATTGTAACGGGAGATTGATGTCACATGTTAATTCAAAAGTAATATTTATACAGATAGTTTCGTGCATTTCAAGGAGGTACCATGAACATCTGAAAGTTTCAGAACTGTATTACCGAAATAGAACAGAAGTAGAATACTGTGTTGAGTTAGTGTTTGGGGAAAAGAAGGGGGGACCTGAGCATATGCCTTCTGGAAGGACATCACTTATTGTAACCCACGACTTTCTGGAAAGACAACTCCTACTGTAACCCACGGCTTTGTGGAAGGACAACTCCTATTGTAACCCACGGCTTTATGGCAGGACAACACCTATTGTAACCCACGGCTTTCTGGAAAGACAACTCCTATTGGAACTCACGGCTTTCTGGAAAGACAACTCCTATTGTAACCCACGGCTTTCTGGAAGGACAACTCCTATTGTAAGCCACGGCTTTATGGAAGGACAACTCCTATTGAAACCCACGGCTTTATGGCAGGACAACTCCTATTGTAACCCACGGCTTTCTGGAAGGAAAACCCCTATTGTAACCAACGGCTTTACACCTTGGCGTAGCATTTTATTGTTTTGAGAGAGATTGTTTTGAAAGTTCAGACTGCTGGATCAGATCATCAATAAATCATAAACAAGCATTTGTGATGCTTGGTTCTGCAATTTGTTTTGGATACCAATGCATGTTCTCACAACTGGTAAAGACATAAATTCTGAAAACCTCGATATATATGTTTAATATTCTTGTAGGCGACGTTAAACCCAACAAATGCATATCACCTCTCTTCACCTTACCCCACGTCACCTTAAAACTGGTAATTGCAGAACTTAAGAAAATGATCGTTAGTCACTTAAATGAGGTCTGTAAGCGATTCTGACCGCCTCCGTGGTCTTGTGGTAGAGCGTCCGCCCGGAGAGCGGAAGGTCCAGGGTTCGATCCCGGGCCGCGTCATACAAAAAGACGTTAAAAGATTGTACTTGTTGTTACCCTGTCTGGCGCTCGGCATTAAGGGGCTAAAACAAGGACTGGTCGGCTCGGAGTCAGTATACTGTGTCTGAGTGGGGTATTCATGTTAAACTGCGGCATGGTATCTCAGTGAGCTAGCACTATAAATCGGCATCAGTCCGGACTAGTACAAGCAGCCACACACACACATACACGTGCATGCACGTCGCTATATAAGTGCAATAATCTTGGACGCGACGTTAAACTCAATTTCACCTCACCTCACCTGTAAGCGATTCTACACTAGACAGTGGGCACTATTCCAACGTGCCGGACAGTACAAATGTAAGCCAGTATCCGTTATATGTGTTCCAGTAATTTCCAGTTAATTCCGGTAACCTCGTTTCCAGAACTCAGTGTCCTATAGTTATATAAAAGAATAGGTTACTTCTAAAGGTCAGATTTGGAAGGTTTTTCATGTCATGTATTTTAAATTTCTTCCATTTGTGATAGGAAAACGAACATAAAAGTGGAGCATTTTTTAGCCTGCATTTTGGGAATAAAGCGGGCATTAATCAAAACCGCAATCCAACTGGGCTGGTGGCTCTATATTTTCTTGGAACAGAAACCACACGATGAACATATCGATGTATTACTAAATAAAAAACTGTAACATCTTGGAGTCGATAACAACAGGTATTGGCCAAGACGAAAGACCCCAGGACTGCCATGTTGAACTTGAGGCTGCTGTACACTTGAGGCTGTTCATGCATGCGCCATTTCTTGGAGGCGGGCATTCAGGTCGTCCTCCTGCCTCGGGGGGCAACCTGCAATGAAGTATAAGATGGGTATACATAAGTTAGTTCGAAATAAAAAAAATTTCTGAACAATATTCTATTTCTGGTGACCCCCCTCCGTGGTCTAGTGGTAGAACGTCCGCCCTGACAGCGGAAGGTCCGGGGTTCGATCCCCGGACGCATCATACCAAAAGACGTTAAAAGATGGTACTTGTTGTTACCCTGTCTGGCGCTCGGCATTAAGGGGCTAAAACAAGGACTGGTTGTCTCCGAGTCAGTATACTGTGTCTGAGTGGGGTATTCATGTTAAACTGCGACATGGTATCTCAGTGAGCTAGCACTATAAATCGGCATCAGTCCGGACTAATACAAGCAGCCACACAAACAAGCACACGTACATGCACGTCGCTACATAAGTGCAATAATCTTGGACGCGACGTTAAATCCCTTTTCACCTCATCTCACCTCTTCTTCTGGTACTTAAATTATCACAAATAATAATATTGTTGTGGATGGGATGACTTCATTAAAAATAAGCTGATAAAAAGTGTCGCAGATAGGTAAGAGCATACATTAGTTAATTTTGTTTTAAAAATCCTACTCTATTGAAAATGAAAGCAAAAAATAATTTCCATCGTCTTAAGAAATCTTTGGTAGTGCAGTGTCCACTGTACGATTCCGACTATATCTTAAGCATATGTTTATACTTCACTATCAAACAGTGATGATACCAGGTGTTCTCGAAAAGAACACATATTGCCAAATGTGCATGCTTTTATTAAAAAAAATCTCCGAACACATGCTAGAAAAATTAATTGTGCTTCAGACTGTTAACAAAAAAAGAAATTGTAAGCCACTAAACATTCATTCTTGCAAGTTGTTTTGGTAAAATAAATGTTTTGGCTCATAGTTTTAATTTGTTTTTTAAATATCTGCTTTTGCAGCTGTTGCTGTAAAAAATATCTAGTCCCCATCAAAGATCCCACCCGGAAACTTGATTTTTTTTTATTTCTCGGATAGAAGTAACATTTTAATTTTATAATTAGAAAACTATCCACGAGCTACGAGGAATTATACGTTATAAGTCCCGCTTCACCAAGTCGTCCACTCTTTGCCTTCATAGCGGGGAAGCTTTCCAGAAATGAAAGTCGCCATTTTGCTGTAAATGTGTTGGATATGATGACGGAGGAGCGAAAGAACGCCAGATTGTATCTAAGAATATCAAGAATATTATCAGTTAAGAAGCGAATATGATACTTACAAATATATTTTTACTCATTGATCCAAGTATGGTGATGCTGTTGCCAGTGCCACTATCATTGGATCGAGAACTTTATCAATTAGATTACCAGGTAACTCATCTATTTTCACAGCTGAATCAAACGCCACTTTAACTGCTCTAGGAAATATATCAATAAACAGTCTGAACATAAGGAATTCATTATTTTTTCAGACTCGCAGTCCAGTCTTCAGGCAGTAAAAGATACTTCGTGTCAACATCTAGTTTTACGTGACATAATTGAATTACAAAAAAATCTTGCGATTGGCCAATACGACATCGTCTTCTGTTGGTTGCCCAGCCATGTTGGGATCGTTGGCAACACTTTGGCTGCTGCTGCTTAGGCAAAATCTGTGACACCACTTCTTATACCCTACAGTGACTATAAAACCTGTAATTAGATGTTATATCGAAGATCTATTGCAGAAAAAGTGAGACACCCAAGTAGGTAAATAAATCACATGCAGTAAAGCCAAATACAGGTTACACCTACCTGGGTTGCCAGTCCAGATTTGAAGCGGTCATATTAAGACGATGTCGTATTGGCCATTCTGAATATTTATTAAAGGTGATGATCCTCCATTCTGCATCCCTTGTGATGAAAGAATCAAGGTCAAGCATGTCCTGCTTGACTGTGTTTATTTTTCCATTTTTCGGCCTTTCAAATCATCTTCTATTATCTTTTTAATGATATTAATTCTCGTTTTATTAAAAAAAATTAAAGGAAATTGAATTATTGGACAAATTTGGATTAATATGTTTTGTACAAAATAAAGGCTTTTTATATAAATGGTGGAATATATTTCGTCCTGGTCCAGGAAAACCAGTGACTGCAAGCATGAACATCTATCAACACAACTGGAACATAATCAGAATTATCCGAGGCAATTTCTGAGGATTTGAGGATACACATTCCTCCCTGAATTTGGGCCAATCATCCTTTGCATAGTCCCATGTGGGCTGAGGATTGGGCTCTTCCTCTAATTGTAGTGGGCTAACTAAGTAGGTGAGTATTAGAAGATGATCGTTTCTCCAAATGCCATCATGGACTTGCCATTGGTGATGTGATGTGAGGTTGTTTGTAGCCATTGTGAGGTCAGTTGAACTCCATGTGTTGTGGATTTGGTCATAAAGTGTGGGGCTGCCATTGTTAAGAGTTACGAGATTGTTGTCTTCGATTTCTCCACGATTTTGCCGTATTTGTACGAATCGTTCCTGTTTTCCCTTAAAGGACTGTGGGCATCAAAGTCACCAAGGATTATCCCATTTATGCAGATTTGAAGCGGTCATATTAAGACGATGTCGTATTGGCCATTCTGAATATTTATTAAAGGTGATGATCCTCCATTCTGCATCCCTTGTGATGAAAGAATCACGGTCAAGCATGTCCTGCTTGACTGTGTTGATTTTTCCATTTTTCGGCCTTCCAAATCATCTTCTATTATCTTTTTAATGATATTAATTATCGTTTAATTATTGTTTTTTAAAGGAAATTGAATTATTGCACAAATTTGGATTAATATGTTTTGTACAAAATAAAGGCTTTTTATATAAATGGTGGAATATATTTCGTAACTGAGATTGTTAGTGGCTGTATCCTCGAAATAGTGTAAAATCATTGTCCTCCAGAGAGGGTATGTAAGACCACGTCATTCAAAGTATATTTATTTCTGCCATGTTTTTAATCGTGATTTGTGTGTAAATGGCTGTAGTATTATACGGTTGTAAGAGTAGTGTGATATTGTTTTGGGATTGTTTTTTGGGAGGGATTGGTAGAGTTTTAGTTGTTTGTTTGTATTGGGGGGCAGAGGTTGAATACTTGATTTAGGTCTTCTGTTGTGTTGCAATGTGTGAAGTTTGGGTGTGGGTGTCTGTTTTGATTATGGAGTTTTGCATTTAGGTTAAATTGGCCGCTGTGGATTCTATTCATTATTTTATCTGAAAGGATAGACTTGGTATAGTTGCGGCATTTTATGACTGGTTTATTGAAGAGGGTCTTTATCCATGTGGATTGACAATTTTGAATATTAATTTGGAAATTTGGAAAATTTGATATATTTCAGTCTAGCCGTTGTTAATCTGCTCTTGATTAAAGTCATGTTTACCGTGAGTACCCATACAGCGATGGTGCCTGCGCAAGCTAAATAGATAGGATGTTACTCACTGGGTTGTGTATTATTTCGTCATATAACAGGGGTTTGAAATTAGATTGCCTGGGGACATATCGATGTCACACTTTATTGGCAGTTTTCCGTAGCACTTTTCTTCATGTAGTCAATCAGGTGAGACAAACATGACGAAAACCTGGAATGTCATGACGTCATTCTTCCTTATATTTAATTGATCAGAATGCACAGCAAAAACAACCGAAGGAAGTATTTAGAAGAATCACGAACACTTCAAGACGAATACAACTGAACATCGTTTTTCATATAGCAATTCACGCAATTCAATTGGACAATGTCTTCCATGTACGTGTATGTTTCACCGGACTCAGCTGTGAGTTGTACATGTATTCTGAAGAATGATTTCGTGTGCTTAGGACTATCGAAAGCATGTATAGGTCACATGGATGTTGGTGGGAAATATTAGTGATACAGCTATGAGTGTGGTATTCTCACGTCTTCTGATGATACTATCAATAACCCTCCTGAAAGTCTTCCTGAACCAGCGACGACGTCCCAGCGTATTGTCTGGCAGCATCACGGTGACGACCAACAACAGGAGGTAAAGATCAGCCTTCATTGTTTGCTTATTCTGGTAATCTGGGTGTCAGTCAACTGAAATGACAACACTAAAACTATCTTGAATGTGAAGGGTCGCGTTCATGAACATTGCGCTTCTATAGGGACGTGCATGTGTGTGTGTGTGTGTGTGTGTGTGTGTGTGTGTGTGTGTGTGTGTGTGCATAGCCAACGTATACCACAGGGTTACCCATGAAATAAACATAAAAAAGCTAAAGAGACCAGCTCACTATGTAAGCATAAATGGGATAATCCTTGGTGACTTTGATGCCCACGGTCCTTTAAGGGAAAACAGGAACGATTCGTACAAATACGGCAAAATCGTGGAGAAATCGAAGACAACATCCCGTAACTCTTAACAATGGCAGTCCCACACGTTATGACCAAATCCACAACACATGGAGTTCAACTGACCTCACAATGGCCACAAACAACCTCACTTCACATCACCAATGGCAGGTCCATGATGGCATTTGGGGAAACGATCATCTTCTAATACTCACCTACATAGTTAGCCCACTACAATTAGAGGAAGAGCCCAATCCTCAGCCCACATGGGACTATGCAAAGGTTGATTGGCCCAAATTCAGGAAGGAATGTGTATCCTCAAATCCTCAGAAATTGCCTCGGATAATTCTGATTATGTTCCAGTTGTGTTGATAGATGTTCATGCTTTCAGTCACTGGTTTTCCTGGACCAGACTGGATTATGTATTTGTCGTGATAACGAAGGGAGGTCCTGACTGCCGCGGTAATTGACATTCACGCCCCCCTTGTCGTAGTGGATAGAACGTCTGCTCGGAGAGGAAAACCTCTGTGATCCGATCCCCGGCGGCGTCATACCAAAATACGTTCAAAGATGTACTTGTTTTTGCCCTGCCTGACACTCGGCTTTTAAGGGCTAAAGCAAGGACTGTTTTACTCCGAGTCAGTACACTGTGTCTGAGAGGGGTATTCATGAGTGAGTGAGTGAGTGAGTTTGGTTTGGTTGTTGTCACTCCAGCTTGTTAACGGTGTAGAAATCTACATCGAAACGTCGTTATAAGGAGTAAACCAGAAGTTGTTATCCATAAAGTTGACTTATAGTACTTTATCTGCATGGACCTCAGCAGGATGTTCATGACCCATTCAGTTGTTGGCACATACTCAACGATTAAAAACATGGCAGAAATAAATATACTTTGAATGACGTGGTCTTACATACCCTCTCTGGGGGACAATCATTTTACACTACTTCGATGATACAGCCACTAACAATCTCAGTTACGAAATATATTCCACCATTTATATAAAAAAAACCTTTATTTTGTACAAAACATATTAATCAACATTTGTGCAATAATTCAATTTCCTTTAAAAAACAATAATTAAACGAGAATTAATATCATTAAAAAGATAATAGAAGATGATTTGAAAGGCCGAAAAATGGAAAAATCAACACAGTCAAGCAGGACATGCTTGACCGTGATTCTTTCATCACAAGGGATGCAGAATGGAGGATCATCACCTTTAATAAATATTCATGAGTATATCGAGAATGGCCAATACGACATCGTCTTAATATGACCGCTTCAAATCTGGACTGGCAACCCAGGTAGGTGTAACCTGTATTTGGCTTTACTGCATGTGATTTATTTACCTACTTGGGTGTCTCACTATTTCTGCAATAGATCTCCGATATAACATCTAACATCTAAGGTTTTATAGTCACTGTAGGGTATAAGAAGTGGTGTCACAGATTTTGCCTTAGCAGCAGCAGCCAAAGTGTTGCCAACGATCCCAACATGGCTGGGCAACCAACAGAAGACGATGTTGTATTGGCCAATCGCAAGATTATTTTGTAATTCAATTATATCACGTGAAACTGGATGTTCACACGAAGTATCTCCTATTGCCTGAAGACTGGACTGCGAGTCTGAAAAAATAATGAATTCCTCATGTTTCAGAATGTTTATTGATATATTTCCTAGAGCAGTTAAAGTGGCGTTTTATTCAGCTGTGAAAATAGATGAGTTATCTGCTAATCTAGTTGATAAAGTTCTCGATCCAATGATAGTGGCACTGGCAACAGCATCATTATCCTTGGATCCATCAGTAAAAATATATTTGTAAGTATCATATTCGCTTCTTAACTGATAATATTCTTGATATTCTTAGATACTAGTAACTGGTCAATACGTGTCCCCAGCGCATTCAGTGTTGCGTGGACCGCCTCCGTGGTCGAGTGGTAGAGCGTCTGCCCGGAGGACGGAAGATCGTGGGATCAATCCCCGGTTGCGTCACACCAAAAGGAAATGTTGTTACCCTGCCTGGCGCTCAGCATTAAGGGGATAAAACAAGGACTGATCGGGTCGGAGTGAGTATTCTGTGCCTGAGGACTAGCATACAAATACTCAGCATTAGTTCGGACAAATACAAGAAGCCACCTACACACACGTGCATGCACGTCGCTATATAACTCCAGTAATCTTTAACGCGACGTTAAACCCCATTTTACCTCACCTCACCTAGTTCTGTGTGAAAAGATATGTAGGCGCGTTTGAACAGTGTGTGTTTCTTGTAACGCCATAACTGCATCGAGTACCGCATTGCCTTCAATAAATAAAAGCAACAAAACCATTTCGATATTCATAAGAAATCTCCACCGTGTGCATGTGAGTGTGCATCATTTTGTTGTAAACCAGAAGTTGTTATTCACAAAGTTGTACGTTTTGTTGTCACCTTCAGGTTCTTTTTGTAACTTGTCAGCAAGCACATTTGAGTGAAGGAGTTTTATACAAAGGTATGTGTTGCTGTAATATGGTGGCATTGGATGTTGAAATGCACATACACCTGTTGAAGTAAAGGGATACGTAACGAAGATAAAAACAGAGATTCCCATTGCATATAAAGTAGGAAACCCGTTGTCTATCCGTATCTATATAGATACATCTCTGTTGTTGATACAGAAAGGTCTGCCTCGCTGATATACAGGGGTATATGTTGTCGCTTTCAGTATTTCAGATGTCCGACTTGGCCCCTGGTGACATCCGGGTCCAGGCGCCTACCGTCGCCAACAGCACAATCAACTGCCCCCAGTGTGTCATTAGTTTCCTAACTGGTGAACGACTTGATGGAATTCATTTCACACGGAAAACCTCAAAGTGGAAATTCTTTCTACAAATTAATTTTCTCAGTCTTTCAATTCTATCGTGACAGACTTCGAGTTGAAGGACTTGGTTTCACTGATGTACCACTCAACCTAGTGTCAGCACCGATTTTCAGTGATCCATGCGTATAGTTTTCACTGCTATTTATCAAGTCAATGTTCCCCTGACTAAACCACGGGAACATCTGGCGATTTTGACAAGCTTTTAGATGTATCGACATGGACGTATGTTGCTAAATATATACAAAGATCTAACGACGAGAAATAATGGTTCATGCACGGTGAATTGTGTATGTAATGTGGTCTCACCCGATCGCGACGTTCATGGCAGTAGACCAGGTAGAACTGAATTACATTAGTCTTTATGTATTCGCAATTCTTTGATTATATAATGTAAGCTGAGGGCTAGCCTGTGTGTAGATCGTCTAAAGCATCGCAAGATGATGCTCAGAGTTGCGTCCCTTAGGCGTGCCAGAATCCTTTGTTGATTACACTGTGATTAAGATTCTTGGTTTGCCAGAACCATATCTGTCCACGTGGATTTCACCAACGTGATAAAGGTCGAAGATGTGCATTCGATGTTCAAGGTCTAAGATGCGCATAGTGTTATTGTTTTTTCGTACATTCAATGATCATCATGTCTCCAGCGTATTTGACAAGCAAAATATATAAATCGAGATTGACTAGACACACGCTTTTAGCAGATATTTTATTGTTACACGACTGTTCAAAGGACACAAGAAGACCTTATGCCTTATCACGAAGATACTGTTTCAGTGTCACTAACATCGTACCAAAAACGAAGTTGGATGACTTTAATTCATAAATAAATTACATAAATGATCATTCGTGCTATTTACTGTTATTACTACATACAGTTTTGATTGAAGTAGTGAGCTCAGTACGATGACGAGGCTTTGCACTAGCCGATTAACATGTTAAAATGACATTTTGGGCAATTTACGTTACCAACAGGGGCTCTTTAAATCTTTACTTTCTGAGTAACATAAAATGAAAGAAAGGAAACAAACAGCAAAAGAACACTGTAAGGATGCTGCTGTTGTAATTGTACCAAGCCAACATGCAGCCCTGACATCATTTTGTTTGTTTGTTTGTTTGTTTGCTTTTTAACGCCGCACTCAGCAATAATCCAGCAATAAGACGTCGGGTTGTAAAAAATCACGTCTGGACCAGACAATCCAGTGATTTGCATCATGAGCATTGATCTACGTAATTGGGATACGATGGCATGCATCAACCAAGTCAGCGAGCCTGACCACTCGATCCCGTTAGTCGCCTCGTACAACAAGCATGGGTTGCTGAAGATCAATTCTAACCCAGATCTCTACAGTCGCCTCTGACGTAAACCATGTAAGCAAAATGTTTCCAAAAAAAGACTTAACAATACTGATTACCGATTTAACACATTTTACCATTTGGTTACATACACCGCAGTTCCACAAGGTGTTTCATCGCTCACAGGTCAATATTAGTTTTATTGGTCACTCATAAGCTGTTTTACATTTATCCATATTTAGAACATAGCCAGACAAAATCCAGTGTCCAACTGTACTTGAAGTAAGTAAACAAAAGTTAGCATGGCTTTTCATTAATATCGACCAAGTATTTTTTTCCCTGTAACCATGAACTTGCCAGCAATGATATCGGACTCTACAGCGGGCTTGGCGTTAGGCTGCTGACCCCCTACCCATATTGAAATGACGCCTGAAAGGAAACATGAAATTGATTTAGTCTATACTATTACGTCAGTTTTAAATTTGAATATTGAAATTGGTTATACTTATTGATCATTTAATGTGTCAATCGGAAACGCACAAACTACTGTCGAGGAAATTGTTTTAGTAATGGTTTGAGATCTACGATTATCCCAAAAGAAGTATTCGAAATACAATTTTCCTTCTTATTGTCATTATTGTTCAAACAAGCTTACGCTGCTTATTCCGTTTTTGCCCCTTTCCCCCTTAATATCAACAGAAGTCAACAGTACATAATACATCTGAAACAAACAATCTAATGATTGCCGTCGATATATAAAAGTTCCTCTTTGGAGCCAGATAGAACGTCCGCACGGAGAGCGGAAGGTCCGGGGTTCGATCCCCGGCCGCGTCATACGAAAGGACGTTAAAAGATTGTACTTGTTGTTACCCTGTCTGGCGCTCGGCATTAAGCGGCTAAAACAAGGACTGGTCAGCTCGGAGTCAGTATACTGTGTCTGATTTGGGTATTCATGTTAAACTGTGCCATGGTATCTCAGTGGGCTAGCTATATAAATTGGCATCCGTCCGGACTAGTACAAGCAGCCAAAATCACACACACGCACACGTGCATGCACGTCGCTTTATAAGTGCAATAATCTTGGACGCGGCGTTAAACCCCATTATACCTCAACACCTAGGTTGTGCTATCCACGATTGCTTTGTCAGGCCCTGATCTATTATCTACTGGGCGCTATGACATAGCTGAGTTAATAATAGATTGATATAATATATAATACCGGCTGAGTTCTCTCTTCAATACCTGTATATGACATCAACCATTGGGTTTTCTGGTCTTGATCACATGCCACTCACAGTGCATCGGTCGTACACTGGCGCAAAGTCACAATCAATCATCGTGTGGTTTGGCACTAGGACGATCGGCTTACCTGGTTCAACAACCCATCCATTTTGTTCAGTCCACACTGCCATGGACTCAGCCGAGATGGTGAATTCCCATAACGTCTGGGCGCCCCGTGGTGCAAACATCCTGTTGAAGGACACCAGCTGAAGCTGTGGAACCGTCACCGTGGCGTTCGACCAGGATATATACACCTGGATGACCTGAAATAGAGCAACGTTGTGCGTTTTAAATAATAGAAGTATTGTTCTGATACTCGCGACATACTAACGAGTGGTCAGGCTTTCAGGCTTGGTTGATGCATGTCATCGTATCGCAAATGCGTAGATCGATGCTCATCATATCACTCACTGGATTGTCTGGTCCAAACGCGATTGTTTACAGACCGCCGTCATATATTTTTAGTGCGCCCTTAAACAACAAATGATACTCTCGAGCTGTTTCAAAGATGTTTAAAGCACATTAAATGGTGGGCAAAAAAAGTGAGAAAATCTGGTAGTGGCATTGCCGTGCTGGTATATCCATATGAAGATGATGAATGTTTTCCTTCAAGATACTGGTCTTGATATTTCAGGAAGGTGGAAAGTCGGTAATTCTTTGTATTCTGAAACAATTACATAGCACTTTCGGCGATACATACCTCATCAGCATCAAAAGATCCTCGATTTATAAGTGAGACAGAACCAGTCAGATCGTCCCCGGCGGTCACATGAGTGGGATACCCCAAAATGTCGTAGAAGAAGCTGGTGTAGGAGAGACCATAGCCGAAGGGGAAGAGAACTGGATACGTGGCGTACCGGTATGTGCGTCCGACCATTGAGTAATTTGTCATGTCAGGCACCTTGTGAAATAATATAGGTAATTAATCGTACTTTCACATCAATCTGTTACATTTGATGTGGTCCGGGTACTATTTATATAAGAATCCACGGATGAACATGTTCATCACCAGGACATGCCAGATCGTGTTATCTAAAGGCAGATTCGTCCTGAGAATGTTTATGATTATTACCAGGATATGCCAGATCGTGTTATCTAAAGGCAGATTCGTCCTGATAGTGTTTGTGAGTATTACCAGGATATGCCAGATCGTGTTAGTGGCAGGTTCGTCCTGATAATGTTTGTGATTATTACCAGGATATGCCAGAACGTGTTATCTAAAGGCAGATTCGTCCTGATAGTGTTTGTGAGTATTACCAGGATATGCCAGATCGTGTTAGTGGCAGGTTCGTCCTGATAATGTTTGTGATTATTACCAGGATATGCCAGAACGTGTTATCTAAAGGCAGATTCGTCCTGATATTGTTTGTGATTATTACCAGGATATGCCAAATTGTGTTATCTAAAGGCAGATTCGTCCTGAGAATGTTTATGATTATTACAAGGTAATGCCAGATCGAGTTATCTAAAGGCAGATTCGTTCTGAGAACGTTTGTGAGTATTACCAGGATATGCTAGATCGTGTTAGTGGCAGGTTCGTCCTGATAATGTTTGTGATTATTACCAGGATATGCCAGAACGTGTTATCTAAAGGCAGATTCGTCCTGATATTGTTTGTGATTATTACCAGGATATGCCAAATTGTGTTATCTAAAGGCCGATTCGTCCTTATAGTGTTTGTGAGTATTACCAGGATATGCCAGATCGTGTTATCTAAAGGCAGATTAGTCCTGAGAATGTTTATGATTATTACAAGGTTATGCCAGATCGAGTTATCTAAAGGCAGATTCGTCCTGATAGTGTTTGTGATTATTACCAGGATATGCCAGATCGTGTTATCTAAAGGCAGATTCGTCCTGATATTGTTTGTGATTTTATTACCAGGATATGCCAGATCGTGTCATCTAAAGGCAGATTCGTCCTGATAATGTTTGTGTCGGCACTGACATTCAAATGTTTCTGAAGAAATACCGAGGACTAAGGAACACTTAAATCTTGATAATGTGAACAAAATACGAAAGTCATCAAAAGAAGAAACATACGAATGACATTCACAGTGACTTTGACCTTTCACATGTCCACCGTGATGTAACCTTAGTCAAACAACTATTGAGAAAGAATCGTATGACCTTGCAAAGCTTTACTAGAGGCTGTGATGTAATAACTACAATATTTATACTTACTGTGTCCATATACCTTGGCCACGTGACCGGAAGTCTGGCAGCTGGAACTGAGTTGGGTCCTTCAGCTAAAAGCACCCGTCGCAATGCCTCGCCTGTCGCTTGAGCTGGCAAAAATAGTTCCATGATGGCGTGAACCTTTGGACTGTCAACAGCCCATGTGATGTTGAGTGGTCCAGCATTGAAGAGAAGAAGGATGACCTTCGCACCCGATACTGGAAGGAAAGACGAACTGATCACTTGTCGAGGCGACAATACTATCCATACTATCAATAGTGTGAATTCGGTTGGTGTTGCCGTTGTTTTAATTGTTTTGGTTGTAGTAGGTAGCAACACTGTCTAAAGAGATGACAGAGAAATGGCCATTTGTATTACGAAATTCCGAACATACCTGCAGTGGTTCCATGTTATTAAATGTGTTGTCAACATCCCACCTACCTTGGCCGGCAGTGACAGCTTCCTGCAGCAGCTGCAGCTGTTGTCCAGGGAGGTCCAGATTGGCTTTGTCGTTGCCTTCAGCCTCTATCTCCGTACCTGAAAGAAAACGTTTGGTTCTAAAAAGTCATAAAATTTCATTTCTACCCTACATAAACTGGTTTTTGTTTTTTATCTGAAGAAGTCTACATCGGAATTGTACTTTGACAAAATGTAAAACGTCAACAATCCGCCGATACAGACACAATCGGGCGCATAACTGCGGTGAAAATCACATGAATGGGTGACTGAAAAACCAAGGTGCCCACTCAACCGGCAAACAAGCATAAATTAATATCTAATTTTTTGTGCATTACGTATGATCTTAGTGACCGACATGATCATACTCTGGAAATCATAAAGAACTTTAGGGAGTCTGGGTTTTTTATATCTAATGAGATATTGATTTATTATTTGCAACTAAACACAGTATGTCTTCACTTAATAAATCATAAAGAGAAAAATGATGCTCAATTAAGATTAAGGGCCTCACCTGTCCCAAGACACACAAAAAGTAGATCACTGCCTTTTGCTGCTGTCTGGACTTCCTGGGAGTTATACTGAGTGCATTTGGTGTCTGTGCAGCCTGCTCCATACCTCACTGTAGACCAGATAGACTGTACGCCTTGTAGAGGGTTGGTTGTGTATCTGAGGTCGATGTTAGGGGAGTAGTCTCCAAACAGTGCATTAGAATTGTTGGCCATTGGTCCGACAACCTGTTGGACAAGCATCCACTTTCATTGTGTTTTGGTTATTTTTTACTTGACGCCGCATTCAACTATTACAGGTAAATGACACATATTACACCCAACCCTGTCAAAACAAATCTATGTTATTTTGTTCAATAGCACACACCTACCGCCACATTCTTGTAGATCGATGGCTTCAAGGGAAGCACATTTTCTTGGTTTTTCAGCAACACAAATGTCTTCAATGCTGCCTCAACAGACAGGTTCCTGTGAGCCTCACCCTGAACTATTGAAACGTTCAGTTTTGTGTATTGATTCATTTCCGGTGGGTCGAACTCTCCAAGCCTCATTCTGACATTGAAAAGCTCCTTAACTCTGGTCCTGACCACGTCTTCAGTCAGCTTGCCTTGTTTCACAGCATCAACTGCAAGAAAGCAGACAACACTGCTCAGTACTGTAGCTTACATGGTGCATTTCAGAGCCCTACATTGATTCTGATAGTTTCGATTCCTGGTCGCGTCATAAGAAAAGACGTTAAAAGATGGTTCTTGATGTTACCCTATCCGTTTGGCCTTAAGGGGCTAAAACAAGGACCAGTCGTGGTATTTCTATAGTGCGACATGGTATCTCGATGGGCTAGCGCATGAAAATCGGCATTTGTCCTGACTAGAACAAGCAGCTAAACATACATGCGCATGCACGTCGCTATACAAGTGCAAACATCTTAGACGCGACGCCTACCCGAACAATCCTTGTTAATTCCCCATTACGCCAAGCTGCAGGTAGAGGAATAAATATTCCCATCACATAACGTCTTTTCTTTTGACGAACCACCGAACTTAATCTCTCCATACAGAGGCTTTGTACACGACACTCAGGCGGTCTCAGTTCAACAGAATCATAAGGATATTGAGACCTAACAATGTGGAAGCAATGTCATTTTGGGCACAGATGAACTTCAGTTCTTAGTATAAATATTATATGCCAGGTTTACAATACCCTTTATGAACGCATCGATAAAAATCTTTGGAAATGTACTAAATCAGACAATGACACGTTTTACTGTAAATCAGGTAACTGCATTTCAACAAGTCAGCTAACGCTCCTACAAAAACAAAGCGCCTGACCGGTGTTGATCAAGCTCCCGAAACGTAGAAGTCGAAGTTACCAGACTTACGACCAATGCCCTCATGCTCCACACCATGAGGTGAAAATATGAAACATTCAACCAAATTCAGATACAGACATATACCTTGGTCACACGCCGTTTGCTTTAATGCCGTATATAATACTCAAGCATCGGTGGTCTAGTGGTAGAGCGTCCGCCCGGAGAGCGGAAGGTCCGGGGTTCGATCCCCGGACGCGTCATACCAAAAGACGTTCAAAGATGGTACCTGTTGTTACCTTGTCTGGCGCTCGGCATTAAGGGGCTAAAACAAGGACTGGTCGGCTCGGAGTCAGTATACTGTGTCTGAGTGGGGTATTCATGTTAAACTGCGGCATGGTATCTCAGTGAGTTAGCACTATAAATCGACATCAGTCCGGCATTTGTACAAGCAGCCACACAAACACACACACACGTACATGCACGTCGCATTATAAGTGCAATAACCTTGGACGCGACGTTAAACCCCATTTCACCTCACCCATACAGAAACAAACAAGCATTCATGTGCATTTTGCAGATATACAGGGTATTAACCAATTTTCTACTCTATTAACTATGAACTTTAGTATGGATGTGAGGTGCACAAGCCATCGTGCGGCAATCAGATGAACAATGAACGCGTTTCTCGATGGTAAACTCTAAACCATGGACATTATAAACGTACCAAGTGACATGAAAACGGGCTGAGCTAAGTTTTGTGACAACTCGAGGTTGCATCCAGCCTTCACACACGCTGCGACGGTGTCGACGCTGTTGTTGAGGTAGTGGTGTTGAGTGATGATGTTCTCAATGGCAGCTTCGTCACTGACTATGTAACCTTTGAAACCCCATTCGGTTCTCAGAATATCCGTCAGAAGCTTCTTGTTGGCGCATGCTGGAACTCCGTTGATTCTTGAAAATAAGGGATACACATTAGATTCGATTCTTACGAAATCATATCACTTTTACCGACAGCAACACACAGTTTGTCTTCCAGCTTGAATTTATGGAAATAGAAATAGATTGTCGTTGTAGAATGTAGAACTCAGCAATTCTGGTATAATGGATGATTAAGGAGTAATGTTTCGTTTTTTAGAAGAAGCTTTCATTTTGACTACCCACCTATTGTAACTGCACATGAGATTGTAGGTGCCGGCCTTAACACAGGTGCGGAATGCTGGGAGAAATGTAGTGCGCCAGTCTCTTTCAGACACCTGTAGGAACAAGTCAGAGTGAGTGAGTGGCGTGCGGGCGGGCGGATGGGTGAGTGAATGAGGTTTTAGCCAGACATGGGATTCACAAATGGTAGGGAATCGAACAAACTAGATCTACGGAGAGGTTACCCCACCGCCCCCGATGTACAATGAATTAGTCAATTTTAGTGGTGCCATATACATGTACATGTAAATTTCAGGTTTTACTTCCTACACATTAAAAATAAGTTGACAAATGATAAACTGAATTAGATTGACGTTGTTGATGTCGATCTCTGTACTGAACAACGGACTCTGCTTTTGACATAGGTTTCGTATGATTATGGAAATGTCGTTATGATTTACCAAGAAAGGAATGGCCACAAATAGAATCCTTGATTTCATTCAGGGACATTACACTAGCTGTGCAACTGTTGGTAGTTATACGTTTTCGTCATCTCTCGTTACATCACAATAAAGAAGATGAACTTTTAGAATGTATGGATTTTGTTGTCACTGTGAAGTGACGTGTTGTTATGTGACGTGATGTGACCTTATATTTCTGACCTCTGCATCAAACGAGAAGCGTGAAGACGGTATATTATCGGGGCCGCCATGGACATTGAAGTGCTTGCAGCCGGCGTTGGCTCTGATGTAGCGGGGATCGCTTCCCTGGAGACCCTTCACGAAATTGGCAGCAAAGACACCTGACAGGTGTGGATCCTCTCCATATGTTTCCTGTACAAAATCAGCAATAGGGACTGTATGAACCGAAGCGACAAATAATGGTTTTGTTGTTTTTAGTGACAGGACATTATCTCAACTGTTTAACGTACATAACGTGGGTTGTTCCTTCTTATTTGTGTGGTAGTAGGTCAAAGTCATGTCCATACCCTTGGAGACGGTTTGGTGACATCGTAACTCAGGACACTGTACTGTTCGCCTTAGATTAGGGTTATAGATTATACAGATAACGTGATAACATATAAGGATGACCTCTGTATAAGGATAAGGTCAATGTAAACGTACCGTTTTTTAACCTTGCTATTTTCTGCAGTTATTTTAATATGTTAATGTATGCAGTGGTTTAATAAGATAAACTACAAATGTGTATCAAACTAAAAAGTTGTAATTAAACTTGTAGGTCACTGTGGTCTACTTTTTCGTTTCTTTTTTAGCTTAAAATTCACCCATATGTGTGATCAAGGAGTTTGTAAATCTGTCATCTATTGAATAAAATATTCCGACCAAAGCAACAGACCCTTCCTGATCATGATCATTTCGCATAATTGACAGACATTTCATTTCTGAGGAAGATAATTTATGGATGTCATCTTCTTTATTATGAGGGACACAACGTTTCGGAGTATATACTTACTCCTTTACCACCTGATAAAGGAGTAGGTATATACTCCAAAACATTGTGTTCCTCATAAAAAAGAAGTTGACATCCATAAATCCTCTTCCTTATGTGCCTTTCAAAGACTTGATTTCATTTCTGGATCATAAATCAGAAACCATTAACAAAACTTTATATTGTACCAAAAGGAACCAATTTCATTAGAAAGTGATATTTATCCTTATATTAATAATATTGTTTCTGCAAATTTTATGTTGTGTTACGTCAAATGGAAATAATTTTACTGAGACTTCGTTTCAAATCAATACTCCATGAACAATCTTGTGCTCAATCGTGAAATCAAGTGATGTGTATGATGCGTCTTGTTCAATGCAAGACATGTGTTCCACCCGTGTCAAGATGAAATTAACTGTAGCAGCTATCACGTTTCGGGGACAAGCTCCTCGAGTAAAAAGTAACACAGCATCTTAATACTTTATACAAGACATGAGAAGCAGACACCGTGTTGATCACCTGCCTAGATTCTGTAGACGTCCCAGATATGCTTGACAGATGGCAGATGGCCATTATGTTCCAAAGATTGGATTCTATTCAATTATGAAAGCATATATGAATGGCGCTATTAGCCTTTGCTGTCATTGTGTAGGTAATGTGTTTCAAAGAACGTTTGTAAAGGAACTGTAACTGAACGAGTATCGTAAAGACGATATCGAAATAGATCTATAAGATAACGACAAGGCTGAAGAGGGCAAGGCAGCATAATCGCACATGATCCAGTCGAAGGCAGACCTAATTCCCGTCGCCTCTGGGGTCTCTCACCTGATTCCTGCCCCACCTGGGGTCTCTCACGATGTTGATGACTGGGCTGAAACAGCTGATACCCTTGTGAGTGCCGTATATCCCATGCGCTGTGAAATTGTTATACTTGGCCCTCACCTCCTCACCCGTGGCCTGGGCTACCCGGAATATCAGATCTGTGCTGCAGGAAGGGCGAATCATTTAACATTTTGCTTGGATGTCAATAAATTCACTTAAATGTTTAGCTAATAAAGTGTTTTGCATTTAACTATTGGAAATGAAAACACCAGTTGGTGAATGATTTGCATATGGGCGAGACGATGTTGCAATAATTCAGCATTTCTTACTTAAGTTTGTTCAGCACTATTACAGCTATATGACGGCAGAATGATCATAATCGAGTTTGACCAGACAATCCAGTGATTGATATTTTGATCCCCGTAATCGAGTACGATAAAACGAAATCAAGCAAGTCCATCTGATCCATTAAGTCGCTTCTGACGACCAATTGGGGACCAATTCTAACTTGGTGTATGAATTGATTTAGAAGACTTTAGTGTGTATAACGTTCCAAAAATTCCAGGTTTTCAATAATAAATTATGATGTTTATTTTGTCTATATTAAGTTATTATTATAAATATCATGTAAATGAATAACAATTAGTAGCTTCTGCACACGAGTCCAAGTTTGTATTTATCCATGTTGTGTGTTATTGTGCTGCTTTACATGAAAGTTGGAGAACATGTTGGTAGTCATAATAGACTGTAAAGCTCAGAATCAACACTTTAAAAACGTTAAAATACATACATATTTAAATACTGCATACAGTAAACTACGTTTATAACGAACATGCTTATAACGAACTGACGGATACAACGAACTTATTTTAGTCCCGACCATATGTTGTACATATGCTGAATGTATGCTTATAACGAATTGCGGTTATTTCGAATTAAAATTAGTGGTCCCCTCGAGTTCGTTATAACCGTAGTCTACTGCAGTTTATCGAATGAACGCGACAAAACCCATTTCCATTATCATAAGAAATCGCTGCTTCAAGCGACAACGTTATAAGGATCTATACTGAAACGTCGCCTTTACAATATTAAAGAGAAGTTGTTATCTATAAATTGTGTCAACTTTGTCATCCGTCAACTTCTAAGCAATGCCTATCAAACAATACTAGTATATCATAAGCATATTTTATGAATCACTTTCAAATAATGATCATATCAGAAATTCGCGAAAAGGTTCCCCAGTGGTTGGAAAACTGGAAACCATGAATAGGTAGTCCACGTATTATCATAGCAAAGGTTTGAATTTGAATTTGAATTTGTGTAGATATCTCACCTGAATGAGGCTGCAAGTCCTAGTGCCTGGGGGAAGGAGGTAGCGGCACCGGCCGCCACATCCCCACGGAGACACTCGGTGTCCCAGGAGTAGGGCTTGATACCCAGACGGGGTATAGCAGGGGCGGGGCCAGCGTTTGGTCCTGAACCCCCACGGGCCATCTGCAGCTGGATCTCGTCCAGGGTGAAGCGCCCAACGAGATCGTTGACTCTGTCCTCCCAGGGGAGAGAGGTATTTCTAAAGGGGTAGTCCCCCACCACCAGGGGCACGAAGACGAGAAGGAGGAGGAGCATTGTGTAGGAACGACACGGAGAGAATGACTGTGTGAGGACTTCGTCGGGATATGTTATACAGAGACATAACGTGACTCATTTTATCTACATATGACTGCATGAATATGTTTCGTGGCCCGTTTGCTTGGTTTTTAGATAACACAGATTATGCTGAATGACAGACAATTTCCGAGCCAAGAAGCCTTGGAAGTTTTCGAAAATGTTATTTGGCCTCTGAAAATACAAAAATATTGTTTGCTTCATTTCTCGAACGCAGAAAACCCAACAATTATGTGTAAGAAATTGGGAAACGGAATTCGAGGTTGTTTGTTTGTTTGTTGTTTAACGCCGCATTCGGCAATATTCCAGCTATATGACGGCGGTCTGTAAATAATTGAATCTTGACCAGACAATCCAGTGATTGACATCATGAGCATCGATCCACGCAATTGGGATCGATGACATGCATCAACCAAGTCAGCGAGGCTCCGATCCCGATCCCGTTAGTCGCCTCTTACGGCAAGCATGGGTTGCTGAAGACCTATTCTACCCCGGATCTTTACGGGTCTAGTATATGAAACGTTTAGGATGAATCATTAAAATAGTCCGAAGACTGTGTCCCAGTGAGGTATTTATGTTCATACTGCAGCATGGTATCTCAGTGGGCCAGGACAATGACAACCGCTATTTGTCCGGATGAGCACACGCACGCACGCACGCACGCACGCACGCACGCACGCACGCACATATACACAAATGCATTTTACCTCTCTTCACCTCAACCCATGTCACCAGAGACCATATAATAGATTATTATATGGTCTCTGATGTCACCTTATAACTGGTAATAGCAGAAATTCTGAAAATTATCGTTAGTTTCTGAAATGAAATCTGCGAGCAAGTCTAGACTAGACAGCAGGCACGACTCCCACGTGCCGGGCAGGTCACGGAAGTGTGTTAATATCCGATATGTGAGTTATAAAAATATCTCAATGTTACCATTCCAGTATCCGCGATTGCAATTGTAAGTGTCCCAGTTTTATGACGGAATGTTTACTTTGTAAGGTGTAAAATCAGATTAATCTTTATTGTTATTCCATTTGAAATAGAAAAGCGAAAGTAAAAGTATTGCCTGTTTTAACCTTCACTTTGTGAAGATAACTGACATAAATGAAAGGGAATCTCAACATGACTAGCGGCTAAATATAGATTAAACGGAACAGAGTCCACAAGATGACCAGCTTTATAGGAACTATGTTTCATTAATTTCAGGGCCTATTCGTTCCGGGGGAGCTGTCTGTGCACAAGGAACAATGCCGTCACGATTGGGGTGGGGGGGGGGGGGGGGGGGGGGGGGGGGGTTCGCAGTTCGCGTTTCTTGGGCACGCCAGAATTCTATGATTGTTGGTTCGAATCCCGGTTCGACCCGATTATGTTTCCAGGTTTGTAAGCACCATACACGTGTTCGTATGAGACCTGAGGGCACGGGTGGCCCAGTCGTCTAAGGCGCCGCGATTCGCTGTGCAGAGTTGCGTCCCTTGGGCACGCGAACAACATATGATTGTGGGTTCGAATCCCGGTTCGCCCCGATTATGTTTCTAGGTTTGTCAGCACCTTACCCGTGCTCCTGGGTTTCACCGAAGTGGTAAACGTCTGAGACCTGCATCACTTGGGGCTTTCCTCCCACATTAAGCTGACATGCCGTGATATAACTGGAATAATGTAATAAGCGGCGTTAAACCCGTCTCACTCACTCGTATGAGACCTGCATCACTTCGGGCTTTTCTCCTACAGTAAGCTATAACTGGAATACTGTTCAAAGCGGTCTTAAAACCAATTCACTCAGTCACTTTGTTTCTTACAAACTAAAAACATGTTTGAAGTTCTAATTTAACACATAAAATGACTGGTAGGTGTGTTCTCCTTCTTTGGCCCGTGAATGTCATTTTGTTGTGGAATTGTATGTTTTTATTCTAGTAAACAGAAAAATAGAAAATATGTCTTTTGTTGTATTTAAATACTTGAAAAGAGACTGATAGGTATGTTGTCTTTTCCACGGTGATGACATTTTAAAGATCAATTTCATAATGTGTACCTAACAATGTAATCGAGATTAGAGTACGTTACCTTCATAAAATCGCTAAACACATTGATAATAAATTTTGGGAAGACCGATCTAAATTTTTGCTTGGTTATGATAGCGAAGATAAAACATTGAGGATACTAATAAATTTGTAAAACTTTATTTCACAAACAACGTACCGTTGAAAGATACGAAGTACTTTGTAAGCTACTATGAACAAGGCATTCAAACAATGAGGCACCTTTTTTAAACCAAACAGGGTCCTCAAAGCATTTAAAGAGTTACATAGACAATTTGCATTGAAAGCGACTTTTATGTCATACTTCGGACTTATTAAGCATATTCCGGGAAAAATAGATAGACGCACTTAGGATACAAAAGGTAAAAATTGTGAAACTTATGCGACCGTCTTTGGGACACAGACGACTATACATTTGTATATACACTGCTTCAGCAAAAGATTGAGGGAGTGAGTTGTGTTAACGCCGCTTTCAACAGACAGACAGACAGACAGACAGTTTATTCAGTAAGAAGGCCATAGGCCCATAATACAGACAATGGTTGATTGCATGAACTACGCATGCCAAGGAAGTAGTCGATTTAAGTTTCTCTTAGCCGTTGGACTTTATATAGATATAAACATGTGTTATATACAACATCAAAGTTTTCTGATGAAATAATTTCAGTAAAAGATGTTACAGTTTGAAACTTGATATACTGTTTAAGATACATATTTCTTAGGGCTGAATAAACATGAAATTCATCTTCAATAAAAGATATACCATTTTCTATACAATATTTACATAATCGTTCAGTGTATGGGACATTTGTGTATCTCCCCAAGTCAGTTGCAAGTTTAAACTTGCTACATCTGAAACGAGTCATACATATTCTCAGATGTACTGGTATGGGGAGTGTAAGATATTTTTCTACATTTAACAGGGATTTAAAATGTTTATAATAAAAGGTATCAGATATACTATTGATAGAACTGCACCATGATTGTTGAAGGTTATCAAATAATCTTTGCTTAAAAATATGAATAAATACCTTTACATTGCCGACATCTTGTGTTAACCATACATATCCAAAACCTAATTTAAACAAAATATTCTTAATAGGAGTAGCCCATGTGGTGCGACCAGAATGGGCCAGTGATTTGAGCATTAAACAACATTGGCGAGGCAGTCTGCGCTCGTCCAAACGCAGTAGCCTGCACCAATACTTGATGGCCCTTGTGGTATACACAAGTTGGAGAGGGGCTCTTCCGCACTCTCCTAAAACCATTGCATTGTTTGTTGTTTTACCTGTATTTAGAAAACATTTACACATTTTATTCTGTACATCTTCAATAATTTTACAATATGAGATGCCCCATATTTCTGCGCCGTGACAGACATTAGGCACAATCATAGCATCAAATATCTTAAATAAATCTTGACAGGGTATATTACCAACTTTCTTTGGATATCTATATAATGTCAGGGGCGGTCGGGGAGCCTAGTGGTTAAAGCGTTCTCTCGTCACGCCGAAGACCCGGGTTCGATTCCCGACATGGGTACAATGTGTGAAGCTCATTTCTGGTGTCCCCCGCCTTGATATTGCTGGAATATTGCTAAAAGCGGCGTAAAACCTCACTCACTCACTCACTCACTCACTCACTATATAATGTCATAATGGCCTTGTTACTCTGTGCAGCAAGAGTATTTAGTGCCTTAGTCCAAACAAGTTTGGGCGTGAACACAATACCCAAATATCTATAAAACGACAAGGTTTCAATATATACACTATTAAATTTCCATTTTTCATAATGTCAAAGGGGTCCGCCATTTCTGAATACCATAACTTTAGTTTTCTTCAAGTTTACCTTCATGCCTGTGGTATTGCAAAAAGGTGTAACATTATTCTAGTTATATCACGGCGTGACAGCTTAATGTGGGAGGAAAGCCCCAGGTGATGCAGGTCTTAGACGATTACAACTTCGGTGAATCCCACGAGCACGGGTATGGTGCTGACAAACCTAGAAACATAATCGGGGCGAACCGGGATTCGAACCCACGACCATAGGTTTCTGGTGTGCCCAAGGGACGCAACTCTGCACAGCGAATCTCGGCGCCTTAGACGACTGGGCCACCCGTGCCCCTAGGTCTCATACGAACACGTGTATGGTGCTTACAAACCTGGAAACATAATCGGGGCGAACCAGGATTCGAACCCACAACCATAGGTTTCTGGCGTGCCCCCCAACGGTTAACTAAAGTTATGGATACGCTAATTAATAATTTCGACAAATTGGTACTTTAAAATATTGTGAGCGAGTGAGGTTTAATGCCGCATTTAACAGGAGGGGTACATTAAGCTGACACGCCACGATATAACTGGAATACTGTTAAATGCTGCGTTAAACCCAACTCACTCACTCACTCACTCACTCACTAGTTAATCGTTATTAACAGAACTTCTCGAAAGTGGTCTTTAGCCTTAAGCATGATTAATTTTATATAATAAAATGTTCACGAATAATACATACTTTCTCATAAGACCCATTAGGGATGACCAATCTCGAGTTTCCAGCCTAATTAATAAATATAGTAATACCATGTTAGTCCCGTAAAACAAGACAAAACGATCAGAATGACGAAGCGTCACTAAAATACCTCATCTCGTAAGAAGACTGTATGAGGCGCACGTACAAGTACAATAATGTGTCGTATACTCGGGGAAACTTGACCGGTCAATCTTTTTAAAAATTATGTTCAAGTCGTGGGTACGGGTAAAATGTGTGAGTAAGGGTGGTGGTGGTGGACTGTGACCTATTTTGCTGACGCACACACCCTCACATCCCCCACCCCCCATCCCCGATATCATTGTGATCAATTCTGCCGACCCCCATCTACCCCGTCCCCAATGTGAGAACTCCACTCCCGTGTGATCGTTGAGTCCCCAATATGAGCACTCCACTCCCCTATAATAGTTGATCAGTCCCTGATGTGAGAGGAAGGGTTTGCAGGTGATACTGACAAGTCGAATTTAAGTGAACTCATAATTATTCTGAAACACTAAAATGCTTCCCATCTGATTACTTAAAAAAATATAAAGATAATTTTAATAACTGTGTCGAGGTGAGGTAAGTTGAGGTGAGATTTCCATTCTTAGTTTCCTGGTAAGTATACAACTTATGCCACCAGGGATGTTTAGCACAAAGCGTTCTACCCGTGTCTTCTCCACCAACCCATCCATGTGAATATCAAATGTAAAATGTTGACTGAGAGAGAAATTATATATTTGGGACCCCCTCCCCGGTTACCAATGCTTGATCTGCCCCGCCACCCACCATAACTAAAAGACTATTCGAAGTGACACTGCTGTTTTGTGTGGAATAATCAACACAGTTATAACAAGGGGTCAGGATACCTTCACGTTTTCCCGAGCACCTGGTTTTATCACTATTTGGTGGTGATTCATAAGCACATGCTCATGATATTGTCGGGGCGTTAAACCCAACTCACTCACTATGTGTCGCCTATATGAAGCAATGCCCAATGTACACCTGCTCAGCTATTGCTCACACAACATCAAGGGGAGTCCCATATAGCTAAACACTATCAGCGTACTGCATGGGCCGCATGATGCGGAACAGCGTGGATCGTAGTTACATACTACCAGAAACTCCGTTATCTTGTGAGCTGGTTAGTTGGTTGGTTGGTTTGTTGTTTAACGCCGCACTCAGCAATATTCCAGCTATATGACGGCGGTCTGTAAATAATCGAGTCTGGACCAGACAATTCAGTGATTGATATCATGAGCAACGATCCACGCAATTGGGATCGATGACATGCATCAACCAAGTCAGCGAGCCTGACCACCCGATCCCGTTAGTCGCCTTTTACGACAAGCATAGTCACCTTTTACGGCAAGCATGGGTTGCTGAAGACCTATTCTACCCCGGAATCTTCACGGGTCTCTTGTGAGCTGGACGTGTGTTGTCACACGTTGGTGTACACGTACAGCAGAGAGTCTCTAATTGCATTATCCATATGGCTCAATTATATAAACGCAACAAATCCCTTGCTATAAGAATACGGAATCTCCTTTGCACGATCCCGACAATATCATGGGTGAGTGAGTTGGGGTTAACGCCGCTTTTAACAGTATTCCGGAAGAAAGCCCCAAGTGATGCAGGTCTTAGAAGTTTACCACTTCGGTGAAACCCATGAGCACGGGTATGGTGCTGACAAACCTAGAAACATAATCGGGGCGAACCGGGATTCGAACCCACAATCATAGGTTTCTGGCGTGCCCAAGAGCCGCAACTCTGCACAGCGAACCGCGGCGCCTTAGACGACTGGTCCACCCGTGCCCCCCGGCGATACATTGCGTCCTTGAGACTACCTGTGATTGCGCATCAGGGGAGGACAAGGGTGATGATATTACTAATAGCAGAAAAAAGTATAGAAATATGGTACTCGACGTTTGTTTGTTTGTTTGTTTGTTTGTGTGTTTGTTGTTTAAGGCTGTACGTGTGGCAGAGGTGGTATTATTTGTAGTGAGTGAGTGAGTATGTGAGTATGGCTTTACGCCACTTTTAGCAATATTCCAGCAATGTCACGGCGGGGGACACCAGAAATGCATGGGCTTTATACATTGTACCCATGTGGGGAATCGAACCCGAGTCTTCGGCGTGACGAGCGAACGCTTGAACCACTAGGCTACCCGACCACCCCTTATATACTGATTGAAACGAATAAGGAAACAATGAAAATATAGGCTACCCCACCGCCCTGCTATTTGTAGTGGATGAGCAGTAGATGTAATGAGTGGGAATTGTATGTGTAGTTGTGTTGGTAGTAGAAGTAGGAGTAGCTGGTAGAAGTAGCAGTAGTCGTCGGAATGGTAGTAGTAGTATTGATTGTAATAGTAGTAAGAGTAGTATTTGCAATAGTAGTAGTAGTAGAAGTGGAAGTAGTAGAAGTTGTACTATAAGCAGGTGGAATAGTAGTAGTTGTAGTAGTAGTAGTGGTAGTAGTGGTAGTAGTAGTAGTAGTAGTAGTATTGATTTTAATAGTAGTAAGAGTAGTAGTAGTAGTAGTAGTAGTAGTAGTAGTAGTAGTAGTAGTAGTAGTAGTAGTAGTAGTAGTAGAAGTCGAAGTAGGAGTAGCTAGTAGAAGTAGTAGTGGTCGTCGGAATGGTATTTGTAGTAGTAGTATTGATTGTAATAGTATCAAGAGTAGTAGTCGCAATAGTAGTAGTAGTAGTAGTAGTAGTAGCAGTAGTAGTAGTAGTAGTAGTAGTAGTAGCAGTAGTAGTAGTAGTAGTAGTAGTAGTAGCAGTAGTAGTAGTAGTAGTAGTAGTAGTAGTAGTAGTAGTAGTAGTAGCAGTAGTAGTAGTAGTAGTAGTAGTAGTAGTAGTAGTAGTAGCAGTAGTAGTAGTAGTAGTAGTAGTAGTAGTAGTAGTAGTAGTAGTAGCAGTAGTAGTAGTAGCATTGATTTTAATAGTAGTAAGAGTAGTAGTAGTAGTAGTAGTAGAAGTAGGAGTAGCCAGTAGAAGTAGTAGTGGTCGTCGGAATGGTAGTAGTAGTAGTAGTAGTATTGATTGTAATAGTAGTAAGAGTAGTAGTCGCAATAGTAGTAGTAGTAGTAGTAGTAGTAGTAGTAGGAGAAGGAGGAGTAGTAGTAGTACTGGCAGAAGTAGAAGTTGTACTATAAGCAGGTGGAGTAGTGGTGGTTGTTGTTGTAGCAGTAGTAGTGGTGGTAGTAGTAGAAGTAGAACTATCAGCAGTAGTACTATCAGCAGTAGTAGTAGTACTATCAGCAGCAGCAGTAGTAGTAGTAATACAAGAGGTGAGTGAGTGAGTATGGTTTTACGCCGCTTTTAGCATTATTCCAGCAATATCACGTCGGGGGACACTTAAATGGGCTTCACACATTGTACCCAAGTCGGGAATCGAACCCGGGTCTTCAGCGTGACGAGCGAACACTTAAACCACTAGGCTACCCCCACCGCCCCGTAAGCAGTAGTAGTAGTAGTAATAATAATAATAATAATAATAATAATAATAGTCGTAGTCGTAGTAGTAGTGAGTGAGTGAGTATGGTTTTACGCCGCTTTTAGCAATATTCCAGCAATATCACGGCGGGGGACACCAGAAATGGGCTTCACACATTGTACCCATGTCGGGAATCGAACCCGGGTCTTCGGCGTGACGAGCGAACGCTTTAACCACTAGGCTACCCGACCGCCCCGTTAGTAGTAGTAGTAGTAGTAGTAGTAGTAGTAGTAGTAGTAGTAATAATAATAATAGTAATAGTAGTAGTCGTAGTAGTAGTCGTAGTAGTAGTCGTAGTCGTAGTTGTTGTAGTAGTAGTAGTAGTAGTAGTAGTAGTAGTAGTAGTAGTAGTAGTAGTAGTAGTATCCATATTAATCAGCACACAGTGGTCCCGCGTCTTCCAATCATCCATCTCCATCCTGCCCTACTATATGTTGTACCAGCCAGCTTCCATGACGTGTATAAATACAAGCGCATCACACGACCTGTGTGTGTTCCTCATACAGTGTCTGTTGACATCACCCTGACCCACATACGCTGGGAGACCACGGGTACTCAGTTGACACGAGGACTGTCCAACAATAGATACTTACACCTATCTACACACAGGTAACACAATGCCTCTACCACGTGGGCTGAAGGTTACCTCGGTGCTGTGACAGACGGAACAGTGCACGTTAAAGGGAGACTACTCCAGGCTCTGGGGGCATCTCCAGTGCAGGGCCAGACGCCGTAGTTCATACTTTGTGAGGAATTGAAACATTGTCTCTGTGGACGTAGGGTAATCACTAACTGCTAGAATGATTTGTTTTTGTTTTTTTGTTATTTGCTTTTTTGTTCTGAGCGGTTAAACTCAGCAATATTCCAGCTATATTTGACGGCAGTCTGTAACTGATTCCGTCTCGACCAGACAATGCAGGGATCGATAACACGAGTAACGATCAGTCGGGGAAAGATAACAGGCAATCATTCGAACCTTACCACCCGATCCATTAAGTTGCCGACCCGAGAAGATCCGGGGTCTTCCGCAACCCATGCTTGCCGTAAAAGACGACTATACTTGTCGTAAAAGACGACTATACTTGTCGTAAAAGGCGACTAACAGGATCGGGTGGTCAGGCTCGCTGACTTGGTTGATGCATGTCATTGTATCGATGCTCATGATATCAATCACTGGCTTGTCTGGTCCACACTCGATTATTTACATACCGCCGCCTTATAGCTGGAATATTGCTGAGTGCGCGTAAAATATAAAGTGATTTTGCATTTTGTCTTTCCAAGGATAGTTTTGAGCAAAATGGACAAGGACATGGGGAGGGAATTCCATAAATAAAACAAGCAAAGGGGGGTCATTATTTTCAGTACATTAATGCATCAAAAGCCACTGACACTCCCCACCCTGTAATAAATGACCGGTCCCTAAGCGCGCTGTAAGTTATATAGCGCACATTGACACACTTTCTTTACGGTCAGTTTGTAGCCCCTTGTAGTGATTTATAACTGCTGGTGATATACGATGAACGAAAGATATGGTACCAGCAGCTAGAGGGTCGAGTTGCGGAAAGGGTCGAGTTCATGGTGTCGACTGTGTAGCTAGGCTACGGAAGGGTCGAGTTCATGGTGACGAGTGTGTAGCTAGGTTACGGAAAGGGTCGAGTTCATGGTGACGAATGTGCAGCTAGGTTACGGAAGGGTCGAGTTCATGGTGTTGAATGAGAAGCTAGGTTACGGAAGGGTCTAGTTCATGGTGACGAATGTGTAGCTAGGTTACGGAAGGGTCGAGTTCATGGTGTTGAATGAGAAGCTAGGTTACGGAAGGGTCGAGTTCATGGTGTTGAATGAGAAGCTAGGTTACGGAAGGGTCGAGTTCACGGTGTTGAATGAGAAGCTAGATTACGGAAGGGTCGAGTTCATGGTGTTGAATGAGAAGCTAGGTTACGGAAGGGTCGAGTTCATGGTGTTGAATGAGAAGCTAGGTTACGGAACGGTCGAGTTCATGGTGTTGAATGAGAAGCTAGGTTACGGAAAGGTTCTAGTTCATGGTGACGAATGGGTAGCTAGGTTAAGGAAAGGGTCGAGGTCATGGTGTCGACTGTGTAGCTAGGCTACGGAAGGGTCGAGTTCATGGTGACGAGTGTGTAGCTAGGTTACGGAAAGGGTCGAGTTCATGGTGACGAATGTGCAGCTAGGTTACGGAAGGGTCGAGTTCATGGTGTTGAATGAGAAGCTAGGTTACGGAAGGGTCGAGTTCATGGTGACGAATGTGTAGCTAGGTTACGGAAGGGTCGAGTTCATGGTGTTGAATGAGAAGCTAGGTTACGGAAGGGTCGAGTTCATGGTGTTGAATGAGAAGCTAGGTTACGGAAGGGTCGAGTTCACGGTGTTGAATGAGAAGCTAGATTACGGAAGGGTCGAGTTCATGGTGTTGAATGAGAAGCTAGGTTACGGAAGGGTCGAGTTCATGGTGTTGAATGAGAAGCTAGGTTACGGAACGGTCGAGTTCATGGTGTTGAATGAGAAGCTAGGTTACGGAAAGGTTCTAGTTCATGGTGACGAATGGGTAGCTAGGTTAAGGAAAGGGTCGAGGTCATGGCGTCGAATGTGCAGCTAGGTTACGGAAGGGTCGAGTTCATGGTGACGAATGTGCAGCTAGGTTACGGAAGGATCGAGGTCATGGTGTTGAATGAGAAGCTAGTTACGGAAGGGTCGAGTTCATGGTGACGAATGTGTAGCTACCTTACGCAAGGATCGAGGTCATGGTGTTGAATGAGAAGCTAGGCTACGGGTGGTGGTCTAAATCTTTGCTACCAAATCCAAAAATAAGAAGAAACGTAACCTTTACAGGAGTACAAAGGCAATAGGGTAGACGCAATTACTTTACCTCAGTTACTCAGTGACGTAATTAACATTGTATTTCCAGTACACGACGACGTTGTGGACAGGGTAGACCCTTCCCCTGTGTCATGTATCTGTTGGGATCGTCTCCGCCCGTCTTGTAGAGCGTCTGTCCGTGAGGTCACTGGTTCGATCTCCTGGGCGTCATACCAATAGACGCTAAAAAGATGGCACTT
The DNA here is from genome assembly GCF_023055435.1 of Haliotis rufescens. Lineage (NCBI taxonomy): Eukaryota > Metazoa > Mollusca > Gastropoda > Lepetellida > Haliotidae > Haliotis > Haliotis rufescens. The sequence continues at coordinate 4,750,578 of NW_025964223.1, read as the reverse complement.
GTTGTTACCCTGCCTGGCGCTCGGAAATAAGGGGATAAAACAATGAATGAGTCAGTATCATGTGTCCGGGGTATTCATGTTAAATTGTGCCTTGGTATCTCAGAGGGCCTGACACTATACAACCGGGGTAAGTCTGGACTAGTACAGGCAGCTGCACACATTAGAGCATGCATGTCTCTACATAAGTGCGATAATCTTCACAATACGCCCACAAACAAATCTCATGACGAAGTCTATTTTAGAACATTTCAGAACATACACTTGCCATGGTGTCGGGGCCACATCAGGGATTCTTCATCCAACGACCTGGGTCGTTTGCCATTAAATCATGCAATGATTCATGTAGCAGTCCCGTAAAAAAAAGTCTACCAATGGTGGATTTACAGCGCAATCATAAAATATTTTTTAAATCTACGAACAATCTCCTTTATCACTTACCTCCGAATGCCTTAACTCTATTTACTTTATTTTTATCGAAAGTGACCTTTCATTAAAAATCTCATATCGAAAACAAACAAAGGTTTTTCTGAGTCCGTTATATGTTGATGAGATAAATAGAACAATATGAGATTTATAGATATAAGATTTTATATGACGTTAAGACCACGATGATTTCATCTTCGTAATCAAGGTCTGCCTGCTCCTTTCGACCTAGTGGTTTTCAGCAACCCACACTTGTCGTAAGAAGCGACTAACGGGATCGGGAGGTCAGGCTCGCTGATTTGGTTGATGCATGTCACCGTATCCAAATTGTGTAGATTGATGCTCCTGGTGCCAATTACTTATGTCTCCGCCAAGTATTGTAGATGTATCGCAATGTAAGTAACATCCAAAACGTGATTCATGTTTTCTATATATTTATACAGTGTATGTATGTTGAATGTTTCAGTTAGAGCAAAACGTATTAATAAGTGCTCAAGTGGCGTAAATGATACAAACGCAAATATCAAATATCACTTTTCCATTAGCGCGGTTTTGTGGCTGGTGTTAGTCATAGTACCACACAAATTCACCAGAAATAAAATCAGAATAATTATTAATATTATTTCTTACATAGTTTTTCGTGTTTCACCATGTTTTGTTTGTTTTTTGTTTTGTTTGTTTTTTGTTTTGTTTGTTGTTTAACGCCGCACTCAGCAATATTCCAGCTATATGACGGCGGTCTGTAAATAATCGAGTCTGGACCAGACAATCTAGAGATTGATAACTTGAGCGTCGATCCGCGCAATTGGGATTTATACGTGAATATACCACAGGCTATCGAGTTGAATGTGTGGGTGGGTGGGTGGGAGGAGGAGGAGGGGGGGGGGGGGGGGGGGGGGGGGGGGGGGGACATGGGGGTCAAACAGGAATGCAAAGCATTTTGATCTTCAAACAAGCATGTTATTATTCTCAATGAAAATAACATTTATATTTTAACTCTTTTCGTAATCTAAGAAAATTAACTTGTTACGAAAAGGATTACCACTTAATATAAGAACTGTTTACTTTTCATAATGAAGAACATGAGCAAAGAATTTTGACATAGTATAATCTCTATCGTACGTGCCATAGTCGGCGCTGAGCGCTATATATACATATATGCATGCCGTGAATAAGTATCGTAGTGTATTGTATCATTTTAGTAGTTTATCTGTGACATGTCCCAGTCTCTGAATGTAGGGATACTGTGCCTATGCCATGAGCAGCATGTACATGTCATTCTCGTTTTTGCGTGTGTGTGCAGTCGTTCAGTTTATATTAGAGTATAAATGGAATCCTGTTAAGGTTTAAGGAGGCTGAACAGATGATGGCATCAAGTACAAGACGTCAAAATGGCCGACACGATAAACGTGACGGGAGAGAATTCCGAAGTTGTTAATGAACCTGTGACGGTTAATGTGTTAGTCATCACTGATCAACTGGTCGGTCATTGACAGGTGATTGTAAAGATATGTCAAATAGATACTAAGGTAAATTCATTGACTGTTGTAGACTGTCAGTGTAGCGTAGACACGGATTGAGTTGATTCCACGATAGATTGGGTGTGTTTTTCTCCGTTTTCTTCTCTCGGATAGGTTAAAGCGAGGATATCCTTGAACGAGGATGCAATCAACTTTCACTGACTTATCCCAATGTTTGCTAAAACGCTAAGTTCAAGTGAGTGGGTGAGGTTGGTTTAACGCCGCTTTTAACAGTATTCCAGTTATATCACGGCGTGTCACCTTAATGTGGGAGGAAAGCCCCAAGTGATGCAGGTCTCAGACGTTTACGCCTTCAATGAAACCCACGAGCACGGGTATGGTGCTGACAAACCTAGAAACATAATCGGGGCGAACCGGGATTCGAACCCACGGTCATGTGACCGACCTCTCTTCTAATTGAAAAGCTGTATATCGTGTCAACTTCACATTAAATACTTATTGGAAGATTAATATCATCTGACGATAGGTGAACACAAGACTCATCTAAAAAAGCTGTATTTACAGCCATATCACACAGACATTCCATCAACTGAAACATTTATCCAGCTAATAAAATCAACTGATACACTTTTTGTTCATAATACTGGGCTGTATTGAGCTACTATATTCTCGCAATGAGAAATGAGAAACATCGATGTAATATAAATACCGTTGTGTGCAGGGTATTACCTTTAAATATATTAGTGAATTGCGGGACGATGGCCTTGTTTTCAGCTGGGTTACGACCCGTGAAGATCCGGGTTAGAATAGTTGTACGACTCCCCATTGTTCTCGGTGACTTAGGTTTGGTGCCTCCCAATCTGTTAAATGACATTGGGAGAGTACCCGGGTTTGCTACCAGGAATACAGCCCTTCAGACAATCCCGGTAATGCAGAAGGCTGCAGTGTTGGTGAGTCTTCACATTCTCCAAGAAGTTCTCGGTGGGTTTGACAAGGCAGCGCTTCCTGGGAGGAGTGCCATTCGCTGTCTGGGCTGCGTGAAGAGGGGGAAAGGGCCCTGAGCTAGATGATGAGCCTAACAAGCCTGACTGTGCCAGGATCACCCAAACAATTTTTGCTGCGTTTTTTTTTTTAAATTTTAATCTGTAAATAATAACAACGTGGGTACTTAAATTGCGCTAGCCTCAATACACTCGGTGCGTGCTCGAAGCGCTAACATTATTACCCCGGTCATTGAATCAGTGTGCACCCGATTTTCATTCTCATCACCCTGGGGAGTATACAACCTAATCTGCCTTGTAGGGCTCTAGAGGGTTAACAGGCTCATTCCCATCTCATTACACCTGGTAATCATTTCAATGCTGGATGAACAGAGGCACATTTCGAACGATGTCACTTGCCCAAGGAGACACTACATGTGTTACATGTGCTTCAGTGTGGGGCAGGACCGAAGCCCTAGAACCTCTCAGGAGCCAAGCTGCTGAACCCGGACAACCATCCAACTCCTCTCCGAAACAGACGTTGCTTAGCTTCATCTGATTTGTGGCCTTCGCCACACATGGTCAGCAAGGTCAAATGGTGAACCAGAAGATTGACAGCACTTTATAATTGACTGCTACTTCCATTCTGATCTACGTTACAAGCTTATTTAATAGTGCACATTTAGAAATATCTTGTTTCTACTTATTGGACAGTATAGCGAAGCTTGTATCAATTTTATCTCATAATACTTTACAGGTACTTTAAGCTTCTACGTTATATAAAATGTATAAAAATAGGCTTTTTCGCACCTATTTTGCACCAGGTTTTTCGGGTAGGAAAACGGTAGTAAGAAAAGGGCACTCGGCTCACTTTAATCCAATTGGTCATCTCAGCCTACATTGTGAAGAATCCATATTGGAAGTGTATCAACTAGTTTCCCGGGTTCGATTCCCGACATGAGTACAATGTGTGAAGCCCATTTCTGGTGTCCCCCGCCGTGATATTGCTGGAATATAACAAGCTGACAAACGTCCTTCGTGACACGTTTGTACTAAGTCACACAGTCCTATCATCAGTATTTCAAATGAAAACACACTGACAATCGTCCTTCAGGACACGTTTGTACTGATTGTACGTGTAACAGAGCCCGGATGTATTCGAAGATGCATATAACGCTGGTAGTGCACCTTGAAATCGGATCATACATTAAAACAGTTTTAGTTCATTTTGCCATTTGCAGTGAATTTAATAGGTGGTCGGTTGTACTGTATGACACCCGCGCAAGTGATAACTTCATGGAAATAAGTGCAGCCTCACCTATAATTGTATTCCTTCACTCGGTCGTGGCAACAGCGTATGTTGATAGCCAGCCATGAAGTAAGCGGAGATAATATCAGGGAGGGCGGGATGATCCTCCATATAAACTAACCCCGGTAATCCGGACGATTCCGTTCCCAGAAAAATCGTTCGGATTATGCAAGTTCCGGATTAACAAATCATGGTGCCGTATTAACTTTACACAAATTAAAGCGGAAGTCGCGTTTCCATGATAACATGATTTTACGGTGTTGCTAGAATCTGTGAAATATTATACCCAATAAATTCGTGTATTCTGGAATAATTTGAAATATCGCGTGGGGATATTATACGTAAACAAATCTGTTTGATATTTGCCCTGATCACGATTACCTGTAGATTTAACCGGAATAAAATATATTTGGAACTGTGTGCGAAATACACTCTCATAGTCGATTTATATCGTGATTTTTTTGCCATAAGTCTACTGCCAAGCACACTTTGAATATTGTAGGAACAGCGAATCTGTATGCTACAAGTTAAAACTGCACACATTATTACTTAAGAATGCCTACCGGCATTGACAGACCTTTCTGCAATATTAGCTTCCACGGTGATGCGACCGTCAAATCATCTGTTTCAGAGGTGGTTATTGTGATTTGATACCTCTGATTGACCAATCAGAATCGAGAATTTGTCTCATGTGGGATGACAATTGAGCTCTGGTGGAAAACCCTGTTGGTCACTTAGACAGCATTTCATACTGACCAAGAGCGGTTAGAGAACACTCTGAACAATTATATTAGTGAATGAGTAGGCTTCTACACATGTTTAGCAATATTTCTGCTTTATTAGAAATTACTTTTACACCGTATATCCAAGTGACGAAAGGAGCCCGGCTATAGCCACATGGAGTGTAAAATTATTGTCCCCCTGAGAGGATATGTAAGACCACGTCTTTCAAAGTATGTTTATTTCTGCTCGTTTTTAGACGTAGTATATATGTTCATTTATTCTGGCTAGATCTGTCATTAATCGCCAACAGCGGAAGGGATGATGTAAATCCGGCTGGGGTCCATGCAGGTAGCAAAAGTACTGTAAGTCCCCATGGACCCTAGCATGGTGATCTACCTTCAGCTGCTGGCGATCCATAGCCCTTTTTTTATATTGTACCGTTATATATAGTGATATCTTTTATAGTTGTATGCTAGTTTTAAATATTAATCTGTGATATTCTAGTAATTTTACTGTCCATCGATGACAGGTTTTAATTTGGTTAAAACATATGTATTGATAAATGAAATTTCTCGTCACGATATGGCTGAAATATTGCCGATGTGACGTAAAGCTTTAACTCACTCACTCACTGTAGCCACATGGCCACCTCACCGACCCCTCTAAACAGTGAGACCTTGAAATGTCTTTTTGGGGAAAAAAGATTACCAGAAACACATATTTTATTTGTTTTGAACCTTAAACATTTATTTCAGTCAGTTAAATATCCTAATAAATCGGTGTTTATGACGGCTACAGCTGGTAGTGGTATTATTCACTGGTACAGGATGCAGACAGTCTATTTACGCAGTAAATGTAGTGTAGACTATTGTTCATGCATAGACCGAGACCTAATGCATATTCATGCATAAAAATGCATTATGAACAACTGTAGACGATCCGTCCCTGGGTGGGCATTGTTGTTTGAACAAAACTGAACCGTTTAAAAATGTGGGATAGTTAAAAAGGCTGATATACACGCATGGACGCGGGACATTTGCTATGTGTGTCAGCTTAATGTGGGAGGAAAGCGGGAGGAAGTAATGCAGGCCTCGGACATTAACCACATCATTCTGGCGTGGAAATTACACCTACCATCGTTCGATATTGGTTCAAAAAGAACCCATTTGTTTGAATGATGTCCCTTGACCCAACCTAGGCCGTATGTATACTTATTATGCCTAATCCAAAACAGGACGTTACTCACATAAACCACACGTATCCATCGTAAAATAGTGATACCACGATAATATAGAGTTGCCCGACCTTGCATCGCCAATGACCGATACTTTGTTTACCCAACTCGGTAAAGCAAATCAACATCGATATATCCTAATTGATGTGTCATGAAAGTTGAACAAAAAACAAGAAACATTTTGCGTATGACATACTTAATATGTTGGTAAGCATTCGCCATTACGATCGATCATCAAATTAACTATCGCGATAATATAGCGTACCATCCTACTGTCACTGAGCATGTGGTTATCGTGTGATAACACAACTCTTTAAGTACACCAACTGTGGCGGGCCTTTGCAACGACACAACTCTGCACAGCGAATCGCGGCGCCTTAGACGACTGGGCCACCCGTGCCCCCACATGGTAACAGAAATACAAAGAGGTATGAGTGCTGATAATGGATGAACGAGAAAAGGGAAGGACAACGTGTAACATGACAGTCCACAGACCATGTTGGGGGGTGTCTTGTGAGGGTGCAAACAACCAAAAATATGATTTGGGTGTGTCGTAAAAAATGAACGTTCGGGATGACGATTGGTCAAACATTTCTTGACAGGGAGTGGAATGGTCCGTATATAAGTCTCCCTGTGACAATTGGAGGGAGTATTTTCTCCCCGTGACAATTTGAGGGAGTATTGTCTCCCCGTGACAATTTGAGGGACTATTGTCTCCCCGTGACATTTTGAGGGAGTATTGTCTCCCCGTGACAATTTGAGGGAGTATTGTCTCCCCGTGACAATTGGAGGGAGTATTGTCTCCCCGTGACAATTGGAGGGAGTATTGTCTCCCCGTGACAATTGAAGGGAGTATTGTCTCCCTTTGACAATTTGAGGGAGTATTGTCTCCCTTTGACAATTTGAGGGAGTATTGTCTCCCTGTGACAATTTGAGGGAGTATTGTCTCCCTGTGACAATTTGAGGGAGTATTGTCTCCCCGTGACGATTTGAGGGAGTATTGTCTCCCTGTGACAATTTGAGGGAGTATTGTCTCCCCGTGACAATTTGAGGGAGTATTGTCTCCCTGTGACAATTTGAGTGAGTATTGTCTCCCTGTGACAATTTGAGGGAGTATTGTCTCCCCGTGACGATTTGAGGGAGTATTGTTCACTCCTCTTGCAGCTCCTGGCCCAGGTGGGCTTGGTCAACACCCACTGTGCCAAAGTTGGGCCATAGAGGATTAGGGGATTAGGGTATAATCTGTATAAACTTTCTTCAGCTTGTCATACATATATTTATTTGGTTTTCTGGCCACAGATGGCAGATGAAGATCATACAATTTATACTTAAGATTATTTACAATTTACAACAATTTTCAGCAATACAGTGAAGATATGTTGATTTTACACAGAGGACTTGTTTGTTTGCACAACTGAACAAAACATTAGGTAATTCGTTTAACACATTTATTTTGTACTATCAAACACACTTTGGAGGTTTAACACATTTGGCCTATCTATGTGGCAAATCAATTTTAGAAAATTACAATTGAAAAGTGCATGAAATCCATCACCAACATCACAATTATTACATAAATTAGCAACATCACTACTATTACATAAATTACCAACATCACTACTATTACATATATTACCAACATCACTACTATTACATAAATTAACAACATCACTACTATTACATATATTACCAACATCACTACTATTACATATGTTACCAACATCACTACTATTACATATATTACCAACATCACTACTATTACATATATTACCAACATCACTACTATTACATATATTACCAACATCACTACTATTACATAAATTACCTCGCTGACTTGGTTGGTGCATGTCATCGATCCAAATTGCGTGGATCGATGCTCATGATATTAATCACTGGATTGTCTGGTCCAGACTCGATTATTCATACAGACCGCCGTCATATAGCTGTAATATTGCTGAGTGCGGCGTTAAACAAAAAAACAACTGACATAAATGACATTTTCTAAATTGGCTCCAGAAACCCACTTCAACTTGAAGGGGGGCACGGGTGGCCCAGTCGTCTAAAGCGCCGCGATTCGCTGTGCAGAGTTGCGTCCCTTGGACACGCCAGAAACCTATGATTGTGGGTTCGATTCCCGGTTCGCCCCGATTATGTTTCTAGGTTTGTCAGCACCATACCCGTGCTCGTGGGTTTCACCGAAGTGGTAAACGTCTGAGACCTGCATCACTTCGGGCTTTCCTCCCACATTAAGCTGAAACGCCGTGATATAACTGGAATACTGTTAAAAGCGGCGTTAAACCCTACTCACTCACTCACTCAACTTGAAGCCTATGACAAGATTAACTGAACTGAAATAGTGAGAACCATTACATACAGTTCAGCTGCTAGTTCGGATTAAAATATTTCAAACTTTACAACATTTCATGAATCAAACATTTCAGATGACCATATTTGTAAATACTGATCTTGTAACCTATTTGACACGATACGTTTTAGTGAATGGACAGAATTAAAACAAGGTGAATGGTGTCGTTTTGCTCCTGGGTTATAGTTAGGACCCCCTACGTGTATGGAGAGTATACATCGAAGGCTTGCTCGTACGAGGCCGTGGTTTTGAATGTAGATCTATGCAGAATTTTTTTAATGGTTGTTGATTAAATTGATGGGTGAGATTGAGATGGTAACGCCACTTCCGAAACGGGGCTGTGCCTGGGAATGGGTCTAGGGTATAAACAGTCCCATGTAATATAATACCCTGGACAATCGACAGATGTATTTCAGTGTATGAGGGAGAGGGTGGATGTTTGTGTCCAGGTGGAGAACTGACTGATACACCACTCTCGTTGTACTACCTTCACTCTCGTTGTACTACCACCACTCTCGTTGTACTACCATCACTCACGTTGTACTACCTTCACTCTCGTTGTACTAACTTCACTCCCGTTGTACTACCACCACTCTCGTTGTACTACCATCACTCTCGTTGTACTACCATCACTCTCGTTGTACTACCTTCACTCTCGTTGTACTAACTTCACTCCCGTTGTACTACCACCACTCTCGTTGTACTACCATCACTCTCGTTGTACTACCATCACTCACGTTGTACTACCTTCACTCTCGTTGTACTAACTTCACTCCCGTTGTACTACCACCACTCTCGTTGTACTACCATCACTCTCGTTGTACTACCATCACTCTCGTTGTACTACCTTCAATGATATGTACAGTAAACAACGGTTATAACGAACTCAAAGGGACTACTAATTTTAGTTCGTTATAACCGTAGTTGGTTATAAGCATATATACAGCATAACTACAGCAAATAGTCGGGACCAAAAAAGTAAGTTCGTTATATCCGTCAGTTCGTTATAAGCGTGTTCGCCATAACCGTAGTTTACTGTACAGGGATGAGTAACTGTATATATGAGGTCACATGCTTGAAACGGGAGACGAATCATTTGACGTGATCGGAATAACGTTCGAGGCCAAGTTCGTGCATTTGAACATGGAAACCTGCAGGGTTGAATCAGTTCAGTCTCTGGGGCACGGCTAGTTGTACATGTAAACAAGCGTTGACTTAGACATTATGATTCAGCATGTTCAGCATGTTCAAGTGATTTAAGGTATCCATTGTTTAATATTTATAGACCTTGCCCAACCTGTACGCTATAGTATCTAACTACTGGAATAGATTAAGTCATTGTCCACAGCGGTACGAGACGATTTGATGTATTAGCAAATCTGATTCAAGTTGATCAATTGTGTATGATGTATATGAAATTAGCAATTAATATACTCTTAAAAAGAAACTATACATCAGATTTGCAACTGGGTTTTTTTCGAGTTTAGATTTCATGAATATTATAAATAGCGGAATGTATTGGTAAATTATTGCTGTATAATATGCACTTAACAAAAACAGGTGAGACGACGTCCGGGGAAGGTGGAATGTCAGTAACGTTTATGGCCCCCTTGAACTGCTAGCACCTCATGGCAGTGACCCCCCAAGAGACGCGATCAAAGTCCGAAAAAAGGCCCGGGGGATGTTCTGCCACTCCTGCTCCAGCGCCACAAACAGTTCCTGAAATTCTTATGTGCGTGTCAGCAGTCATTGTCCTGGCCTTTTAAACCTTGCTGACAGAGGAGTTGTCACGACAGTTCAGAAAATTGCATGCTGCACGTTTATGGCATTGCAGCTGCGTTTGGGCGAATTGCTACGTCGCGACGTCACAACATCACGTTTCGAGGTATCTGCATGTTTACTCGAAAATTTAATGAAAGGTAATGATTACTAAGAAATTAAATTAAATTTCTACCAAACAAAAACAACCGGGTCCGGTGTCATTAAATTTATGCATGTTTATTTTCCTTTTTTTAAGAGTATAATTACCCGAATTACAGAACACAAAAAAACACGTAAAAAATGCTCACGCCTAAGATATCAAAAACAGCCGCAAAGCAAGCTTCTTGTATACTATATACTATTTACTGTAAGTTTCATGATGCTAATACAACATAGAAAAGGCACTGCACCTGGTCTTGACACAACCAGCAATTAATCATTACCCTAATTACAGAACACCAATGTCTGAGTTCTACAAGAACACCCTCTTTAATGTGTGTAGATGCAGGCTAGATACAGATTCCACACCTTGACGCATAGTCCCCCTTTAACGATCAGGTAGAGTTAAAAGTGTGTCTTTACACGGATTTACGCAAAGTGTGCACCCTGGTTTTAATTGTTTGATATGCATTACTTAGAAGTTGACAAAGTAAACACAATTTACGGATAACAACTTCTTTAATTACTGTAAAGGCGACGTTTTGGTATAGATCATTATACCGTTGTCAAGCAAGACTGGTTTTAATTTATATAACTCCATAAACGCAAAGCATATTCAAGTCAACAAATAATAACTTCACAGACTGCTTATTTAATCATTGACACACAAAAAATGCAGACAACAATACCAACTACCAATATTGAAGGGGGCACGGGTGGCCCAGTCGTCTAAAGCGCCGCGATTCGCAGTGCAGAGTTGCGTCCCTTGGACACGCCAGAAACATATGATTTTGGTTTCAAATCCGGTTCGCCCCAATTATGTTTCTAGGTTTGTCAGCATCATACCCGTGCTCGTGGGTTTTACCGAAGTGGTAAACGTCTGAAACCTGCATCAGTTCGGGTTTTCCTCCCACATTAAGCTGACAGGCCGTGATATAACTGGAATAATGTTAAAAGCGGCGTTAAACCCTACTCACTCACCAATACTGAAAGACAAGTCAGGAAAGAGTGATGCCGTGACCTAATTAGTTCTCGGTTTATGAAACATTAACGAAAAACACAAACGCGGTTGCTTACTAGCCATTCAAGTGCCACGGAATCAATGTATTTTTATATAATTGTCCACAAAAGAAATAAATGTTTAAAAAATAAATGTTAAAAAAAACAACTTTTACGTGAGGGCACTAATCGCGACGTGGTGTCAGCAGTGGATGACAGACAGACAATAGTTTATTAACGTCTCACTCCTGTACATACATAAAACAGCTTTATACAACTTGACATAGATAAAATGTACAGAACCATTCAATAGAATTATGAGAGACGAATTATCACAGAATTTATTCAATTTATACATAAATGATATAAAGATGATATAGTAAAAAGTTATCCATATAAAAAATGTTTTCTACGATTAAGAATTAAAAAGCAGACTTTGGCAAGTATAAAACACACACTGGAGTCACTGAAAATAAAACAAAGTTTGTCGATATCAGGTATATCTAGAAAATTATAAGATTTAGCAATACATTCATTAAAAAGAGTTATGATATCAACATATAATGCGCAGTGAAACAAAACATGGACCTCGTCCTCTACGCTGTCATTACAGTGAAAACATTTTCTATCATTGACAGGTACACCTTCGTATCGACCGGTTTCCACTCGAATAGGAGCCACTCCACATCTAAACTTGGCTAGTGCCGATCTATAGTTTCTGGGCATCTTATTTGAAACATAGTATTCTGTCCCATATACATGTACTTGTTTGTAACATCGATACATTCTCAATTTATTAAGCCCATTTCGCCCCTCTTCCTTTCTTAACATATCATTCCAACGGGTAACATATTCATTTTTACACCATTGTTCCACCTGTGTACAAACAGAAAATTTATCAATAAAACCTGTAGCGTTTAATAGATGTCCTAAATCCATATTAGTAAACTTCTTTCTTACCCTACAACCATTTACAGCGTATCTATCAGCCCAGTTAAACACGTGTTTGTTTAACCTACTAGACATATTCTTAAGGCGACACCATTGTCTTGCTACACTTTTCCACTGTCTGACAACAGGCGGTATCCATCCCATGTCCCCATTTATAGCGACGTTAGGGGCGTATTTGCCGAGTCCCAAATAAAATCTAATGGCTCTATGGTGTACAGCATTTATTGCAGACACATCATAATTACCCCAGATAGCCGCCCCGTAGTCAAGAACAGACCACACCATACTATCGTACAATTTGGAATAAGTTTGGAAATGCATACCGCCTATTGTCTTAACTTTGGATATAAACAGGCCCAAAGCCCTATTAGCAGACTTCGCTCCTGCACGTGCCATTGCAGTGAAATCTAAGTGGTCTGTGAACAGTAGACCAAGATAATTATACTTAGCAGCAATGTCTAAATCATATTTCCGACATTAAAAACATGCTTCGTCTGTATGACAGACGGATTTCTAAAATGGACAATTTTAGACTTTTCCTTATTGATCTCTATCTTATTTGTGCAACACCAAGTATGTAAAACATCGAACAGTAGACTGAGATCAGCTTCATTCTCAGCTAGCAATGCTAAATCATCTGCATATGCTAATGCTGCAATATTAAAATTGTCTACAGTTACACCAATATTAAGACTGCTGAGAGTATATAATAAATCATTTATGAACAAGTTAAAAAGCAAGGGAGATAACAAACACCCCTGTTTTAAACACATATCGACTTTAAACATGTAGGGTTCACTCCCAATTGATAGATGCCCGAATTGTCAGTCGTGCCAATCATCAGACAGGTCGGTCAACTGTGACCATTGTCACTGTCTGGTGTTCCATCAACTTTACACTGTTCATGCTTTTGTAGAAGGAAAGATGTTTCCATTAGTCTACGCCCTTCTACCAAACAAGACACAGTCCACCTACCAACGTTTTTTCACAATCCTCCAGCAGGAAGTCGAAGCTCTCGACCTTTTCCATTGGTCCAGAACTTGCCGGCACGATAATCCCCATTTTAATCCTTCTATTGTTAAAGGGTAGATTAGCTAAATTACCCTAAACAATAGCTGCCGGCACAGTGAGAACACCACGCCTGGTTATCTCCCCAAACATCTACATGCCAAAACTTATACATGCCCAAACATATACAGTTAGTTAACACAGGTTTACCTGTTATTATACTGGAACACAACCCAAGAGGATTAATTATTGGAGGACAAGCTGGGATAAATGACATGGATAACTTGACCTAAGATCAAGCAGTGGTCAGTTATTTAAACTACAACAACTAATGGATTATATATGCATGAACGTTAGAGAATTATATACAGTCAAGTCCCGTTAATCCGACATGTTTGCTTGCATATGATTATGTCAGATTAACGAGTGTGTCGGACAAACGAAATTAAGTAGTATCAACATTCGTGATCGAAAATCGGACAACTTTTCAACTAGTACCGCAGAGCTCAAGAAAGCTGCTTTCTTAGTGGCTAATGTCGACTTCCTGTTAGTTATTTAATTGTTCGGTCAAAGTTTGCGAAAGGTCGTTCTGACGTGACCTGTACAGGGACGTCGTCAGCGGAAGCGATAACTTTTTATCTGAATATAATGAGAATGAGCTAATCTAAGTATGTGATTAATCCTGTTTTGTTCATTTGAAACATTAATTGTTTGTTGTTAAGCAAGTTTATTTCTGCAGCCGTTTTAATATGCAGCTACAAGCCGACTCGTCTCACATCAAAACACGGGCCTGTGTACACGCGGGCACATGACCACGGAGTACACTGATCACTGTGTCGGATTAACGAGACTGATAAATCAGTGATTTCGGTAATTCGTTGCAAATTAGGTTTGTCGGAGTCGAAGTGCGAGACTGTCGGATTAACGGGTCTGAATAGCACTGATTTAATCGGTTCCCATCATTAGTGTCGGATAAAGCCGATTGTTAAATTAACGAGACTTGACTGTATAGAGAAAATATATTGGAGAAGGATATAGATACAAACTAAGGTGGAGACGGGTAGAAAGAATATAATTTTTAGAAAAAATTGAATTACAAGTACAGGTATATACTCTACGACAAATGCAGCATGTGCCCAAAGGCATTAACGTACTCAAACTAAAATGGGATATCCCAATGCGGCTTAAAAAACTGCTCCCGAGTTTCTTGCAAAGAAAACTGCAAAACTTGATGTTCGAACTGCAGAAAAGGGGGGTCTTTCAAACCGAAATGTTCAAAACGCTTTTCATCAGCAAACGCATAAATAGCTTATATAGCAATCTGAATCCAAATCTATTCAACTCACAGAGGCCGAAAAATCAAGCGACTACTAATCACTCTACTGAGTAAACAATCGAATCTGTGAGCACTGATCCGTCTGCTCACAGACACAAGGCCACTGCAAAACGCAATGGGAAGAAGACATGAGCCCCCAAATCAAACCCCTTCTACTACTCATACTGAGACACACAACTAACAAGTCAGTAAGGCAAAGAAAACACCAGCTCATGGTAAACATAAAGCGCAGATCACAAGCAAAGTTGTAGAATTCATTGCCACGGCATTGATCCAAATTACAAGCAGGAAAATGATTGCCAAAGCCACCTGCATCCTCCAACTTTCCTCCAAAATACTGAAATACAAAGGTACAAAGACAGAGCTGCAAAAAAGTATATACCCTAAAACTCTCTGAACGCTCATTGACTTGTTTTTATTACAGTGGAACAGCACATGGCCTTAAGAGCCAGGACAATGAACTAAATTCACCCGTCAAAAATTAGGTGACAAAGCCCTAATACCGGAGACTAAACTTAGAGAAAAAGCCACATTCACACTACCTGGATATCCCCAATATATAAAAGACAGAAAAAGACTTATCCCTGGCAAGAAGGGAGGAGAAAAAGCGGATCAACCCATACTAATATTCAAACGTAGGAAAGTTGAAACAGCCGTCTCACGCCTTAGACTCGGCCACAAAAAGCACTATGACAAGGTATGCCCATCTTGCCATCAATCTGAATCCATTGCTCACTTGTTACTGGAATGTCAACACCACGCTCCAGCCTGGGCTCGGTTAAAACAAGAATTGCTGTGAGATCTGCTATCTACTGTAGATCACCTAAAGCCAAGAGATGCAATAATGACGACCAAACTAACTCTGTTTCTGAGAGATCGTATCAATACAAAAACAGATATTCTATAAAAACTCACAATAGATATGTGTACCCTACTCGTACACATGATTCCCAGAGAGGAACAGGTCAGACGAAATTGCTTAGGCACACTTTATGCAACAACTGCATGTTTTCACAATGGCTGGCTTAAGGAAGGTGGAGTTTGTCATGTCACAGAAGGGGGCCTCACAAGTGCTACTTGATGGTTACCTGTACAACAAGAATATTGCCAGACACACTTGCATTCACTGGGGTGTGCTTCGTCCCCATTTAAAGGAAGATGTATTTCAGACAATTTTCTAAGAAATGAAACTGAACATTTCCACCCTCCAGAAGATAGCAACAAACTCCGGTTTCTTAGCACCATCAGGAAGATAGCCCACGATGAAAGCACTCAGATGCATGCTCTGTACAATGTGTAACTAGACAGGACCCCGATCTGATTTCATTCCTAGTTTATTTTCCATCTTTGTGCAGTGCTACGTACAGACACAGAACGAAGACCATAGCCATTCTGCCACAGACAAGAGCTGAAGTTCAGCTGGAAGGAGACATCAGATGACCAGACCTTTCTTCTCCTTAGTGAGACAAGATCCTGGCCTTTTCAACCCAGCAACAATTTGAAGCTCTTCAGTCTGTTGGTATTATCTACATGAATGGTACGTTCACTGCCTGCCCTAACCTGTGGAACCAAGTCTATATCATAGATGTCAGGACTGGATCCGTATCATGCCCTCTCTTCTATGCCCTTTTGCCAGGTCGCCAGAGAGAAACGTACAGCAGACTTTGAACCCTCATCAAGACAGAAGTTAAACAGACTCAATCAGCCCTTTGCTCCTCCCAGAGTCCAGACAGATTTTGAACTTGTTACAACCCTTGCAATTGAAGATGAATTTCTAGGTGCCGAAACGAAGGGCTGCCTCTTCCACTTTGGACAGGCACTTTTGAGGAAAACCAAGATCTAGGCCTTGCTGCCCTGTATCAAGAAGATCCAGCCTTGCCCTTCTCCCGCAGCTGTCGTCCATGACTACATGGTTATGAACTGGGTGGATGACAATGCACGATTTCCTCTGATGCTGTGGAACCACAGCCTGACTGATGGACCTCGTACAAACACTCACTGATAGGGGTTCCACAACCGTCTCAACAAGCCCCTGCCTCATGGTCACCAAAACATCTTCAGATTTGTTGAGGTCATCAGACGAGGCAAAGAACGCACAGATTGGCTTCGGCGCGGCCCCACCCAACAGGAACAGAGTTGATAGAGAAGATGACAATACACTTGTTCACCTCCGACACCAGGTCAGACATGGAGAAGACACCTGTGGAGTTCTTAGATGCTGTCATGTTTGCCGCCAGTGAGTGAGTGAGTATGGTTTTACGCCGCTTTTAGCAATATTCCAGCAATATCACGGCGGGGGACACCAGAAATGGGCTTCACACATTGTACCCATGTCGGGAATCGAACCCGGGTCTTCAGCGTGACGAGCTAACGCTTTAACCACTAGGCTACCCGACCGCCCCTTAGGTACTCCAACTCGTCAGGTGATACAGACACCAGCCAGATTACGATTGTGTTTATAAGTTGTGTTTGATCTGGGCCCGGCTGCTTGTGTTCTAGAAACAAATCTTTGGAGTAGTTTTTTCAGTGATGTAGAACATGGGACTCTGTGTGTGTCAATAAAATCTTTTGACCTTAGAGTTTATTTTGCATACTTATCAAATGAATGAAATGTTAGACAGAATAAAAACGCATTAAATTTTTTAAAACATCTCCATAACATGAGAACAACATTCCACAGACCAGAGCTCAAGTTCACCATATGGACCGATTTGTTATCTATACAGTCATATCTTGTTGATAATGAAATCCTATGATAATATCACAAATCTGCCACATTAATGACACACATTTTATATGTTTAAATTGGTTATTATTATAAATATATAATAAACATGTCCTCCAAATACCTCATATTTTGGTTCTCTGTCATATGTGTAGGGCTGTTCCACTTTAGACTGAGGTAAACAGGTATAACAGTTACTAGCGCATTCAACCTTAGATAGTCCCGGTATAAGTTGTCTGGCAATTGGGAGGTTACCGCATGTATACGGCACAGTTTCAATATTTACCCTGGATGTATGCCCGTCACAACCCATCTTTATTTTCATATGGTTTAAAAGTATTTATTCCCTGAGATGTACATGTCGTGATCGGCAAACAAACTGTGTGGGCTTATTTGAATGCCTCTCCGGGTGGCACATGCTAAATGCAATACAATGATATTATTTTCATATCTTCTGATCCTCCGTGTATCATTTTGAAGTGGTCTTCAGCAACCCATGCTTGTCGTAAAAGGCGACTGCGCTTGTCGTAACAGGCGACGAACGAGATCCGGCGGTCAGGGTCGGTGATTTAGTTGGTGCATGTCATCCTATCCTAATTGCGTGGATCGATGCCCACGATGTCAATCACTGGATTGTCTGGTCCAGACTCAATTATTTACAGACCGACGTCAAATAGCTGGAGTATTGCTGAGTGCGGCGTTAAACAACAAACAAACAATCATTTTGAAGTGACCACAGATGACCTTAGTTTGATCTTATTTTGACAAGTGTCCACACAAGGTACGGGCCACTGTTTCTCCAGATGTTGCGGGTACTCGGTCCCATCATATAATGCAAACAAACGGAGGAAGCAATTTATGGGTAAAAGCGATTGTATGCATCGGTTAAAATATGGAAGCTGCGATCACCTCAGAGTTACTATCGCTTTGTGGAACGGGGCCCCATTCGGGTTCGTATTTCGAAATAAGCACGCCATGCGCTTTGTGTACCAAACTAAAGATTAAAGATACGAGTGGCCATTTTATCTTGAAAATTTGAAATATGTAGTGATCAGGGATGTGAGCAGGTTTTCCCTAAAAAAGAGGAAAAGTCTAGGGGGGTCTGGGGGCATGCCCCCCCAGAAATTTTTAAAACATTTGATTGCATTTTAAGCAATTTCGTGCAGTTTGGACAACATTCACACCAAGAAATGTAATAAGTCAATGGCCAAAGTCAATAAGTCAAATAAACAAGATGGCAGATGCAGTAAAATTTCGAAGTTAAATCAGTACTTTTAAAAAATCGGGCATAGCTTTCGCGCACCTGGCTACCCGCCAGGTCTGGGAGCAATACTGCCATAAACTTCAACCCCCATCCCCCAGACACAAGGACAACTGTCACAAGCGTGCAATGTCTGACCCTTTCCCCATGTTGAAGCATATTGAAAAAAACTTACCTTGTACTTACCTTTTGATGAAAAAACAAAACTCCATTGCAAAAATTAGACATTAATACAACATATATCCCCATGACATGGGGTTTTGGACGCTGAAGAAACATTCATAGTTTTCTCGCTTATCACATGAACAACTGTAAAACATCTTATTCACTTACAGGCTAAAAGACAACTTTATCTTAAAAACAAGCCATCAGCTGACTCTGAGTATTTACAATTTCTGTGTGTAGCCACACCCCACGTTATAGTGCAAGTATTCGTGACAGAAAACGTATGATGTCCGAAAACATGTGCTGGTGAAAGCTCTGATCGAAAACAGGACAATCCGCGCCAATTGTCCGGTTTTCGATCATATTTTTCGTTGTGTTTTTAAAAAAAAATTATATTAAATTTTTACGCGGGAGATGATTTTTTCCGAGGACTACTGTTTTAAAAAACGCGATTTTCCGCGTTTCCGCGGAGATTTCACATCCCTGAGTGATAGGTGCGTAGCTTTTGTTCAGGTTTGTATATGTCCTTGTGTAACTTCCTTGAATCTAAATTTCTTCGTGTATTTCTTGGCATATCTTATGTAGAATGTGCTATATGGTTTAAACATATTTTTATTTCAAAAGAAATCTGGATCGGTAAACAAGCAAAACTTGCTTATGTAAATACCTCTCCAGGTAATAACTTTACAGCAGCTGGTTATATATCAGATTATATGTAAGATAGTGCTAAACATAAACATACTAAATGCACAAATGAAATATATGAAGCCAATATAAGTGGTGTCTGTGAAATAAGATATAGCAGTTTTCCATTACATTGCTATGTTTTCCAATGTGCTATATGGCGGCATAACTTATTATCAAACAATTATTGTAACTGTATTACATTGTGCCGTCGATATGCAGTGTATAGAAGTTCATTGTATTGTATTTGGACATGATTAGTTGTCAGGAATGTAGTTTATATTATATTATATGTAGCAAAATACCACATTTAGATGCTGACACTGCACTGGTCTGGCACTGTGTGGAAAGTGCTGGAATCTAGGTCGACCATATAAGTGGAGCAGGCGCGTCGCTTACTCATCTCACATTTCATCTGACATTACATTAAGACCAGCTTTCGTGTGAAGACTACTCTTCGTCCTGGTGTTCAGCCTAGGCTTATCTCGGAAGCCTGACCACTGTTGCGGCGCGGTAATTATTATTCTTGCCTTTGTCATTTCCTCTGCTCTCACATTTTATACTGCCATTGATTTTTTCTCCTACCACTCTATAGCATACTGTCGTAATTACTGTGCAGTAATTTGTATTGATTCGTAAACCTAGTTAATTGTGTAATACAATGTCTGATTGTATACCATTTGTTGGTTGCTGTTTTTTTGTTTCACACATCATGCCTTTCCAAGTGGAGATAATGTATGGATAACATTTACGTTATTTAATGTAGAGCGATGTTTCGGTATAGATCCTTATACCGTTGTCAAGCAAGGCTGAATATTGAGCATGGTGTAGAGTATATATAGAAGTGGAGGATTAACAGTAACAACAATTGCATACATCAGAGAGATTAACGTGAGTAGGTTAAGTAATGACAACAGAAGGATCAAACTGTAACAACACGATGAACAGAAAACACATGATGAGGAAGCCAATAACACAGGAAGCCATGTAAAAGGATTAAATAGGTAGGGTGATTATTGCTTAAAGAGTTCATAGTAGGCGGATGGGATGAAATAGCCTTGATCTCTGTTGATTGATGGCTTGTGGCGGCGAATGCAGACTGCTTCTGTTAGATTTCTTTTAGTGAAACCATGAAGGTTGTTGGAGAGGATTAAGACGTTGTCCCAGTTGATGTTGTGATTGGGGCGGTTGCTGTTATGGTCCGAGATGGCTGATTTGATGGTTGAGGTTTTGTGGTTGGGTGGTTTGTTGTTTAACGCCGCACTCAGCAATATTCCAGCTATATGACGGCGGTCTGTAAATAATCGAGTCTGGACCAGACAATCCAGTGATTAATATCATGAGCATCGATCCACGCAACTGGGATCGATGACATTTGTTAACCAAGTCAGCGAGCGTGACCAGCCGATCCCGTTAGTCGCCTTTTACGACAAGCATAGTCGCCTTTTACGGCAAGCATGGGTTGCTGAAGACCTATTCCTCCCCGGAATGAGGTTTTGTGCTCTTTGATTCTGGTGTTGATGGGGCGGGATGTTTCACCTACGTAGGATTGTCCCCAGTCCCCAGTTATGAACTACTCCTTTAGGTTCTTGGTGGTGCATGGATATCCCTCTCAGATACAATATACTAACTCTATTCCTCGTTGTATCCCCTTCACGCCGAGAGTCGGGCATCTGTTAACATATATTGGGTCTTGAACCACCGACCTTCCGCTCTCCTGGAGGACGCCATATCCACTACTTCACTGATGTATTCGGTCAGGATCGGTGGCTTGGTAGAGTAGTGTCATCGTACCCCGACGACATGGATAGTTGCTCATAATATCAATCACTGGGTTGTCTGACCCAGACTCGATTATTTATATGGGACGCCTTCAAAGCTGCATAGAATAAACAAACAAACAATTGCGTAAACACGGCTTTCCAACATATGAACCTGCATCTATTGGACATGCAAACAAAACTGAGGATAACATTTGTTTGTTTGTTTGTTTGTTTCACGCCGCACTCAGCAATATTCCAGCTATATGACGTCGGTCTGTAAATAATCGAGTCTGGACCAGACAACCCAGTGATTGACATCATGAGCATCGATCCACGCAATTGGGATCGATGACATTTCAGAACTAAGTAGACTGGGTTACAATACGGCCTACTCAGTTCTCACTGCACTTTAACCCATATGAAACTGGTCGTGTCGCGTCATCACGTCGTCACCGTGTCCTTCCTGAACCTCGACCTCTGTCATCACTTGCAAACACCCACACCTCAATTGTGGCCTGAGCGACGTCAATCGCGAGCTGAAGAACACTTCCTGCATGCGTCACCCATCCCTTGGTTCACCCCTTCATCTTTACCTTATCTCCCACAGCATGTCGCAACCTTCCGACACGGGTATGTTAAGGAAACGGTACAAGTGCTTAAATTTCGACAAGGTTGGCTAAATCTGGAAAGAAACAACCCATCAATGAAAAATCTACGTAAATGAAATTTTTCATAAAATACAATTGGACGTATATTTTCAAACTGCACAGGGTCTATGCTTTCACTTAATGTAATGTTGCTCTTCTGTCATTTTTGTCATTTTTTGTTTAATGTTTGTTTATGGTTTTGCTTTTGTTCGTTTAGTATGGTTATTTGTTGTTGTCTTTTTAAAACAGGCGAGGCAATTTTTAATTTATTTGATAAAGTATTGTGCACAAGTTTTCAATACTTTTGTTTGTTATAAAGATCTTTTTAAAAGTGCCTTTTCGTTAAACTTGTTTTTTAACTGGTTTCACGTGTAATGTCTTAAACTAGGATGTATATGTATTCATGCAATATTATGTTTAGTAGAATGTGTTTCGGCTTATATTCGCATTACACCTGAATAAATAAATCATTTACTTTGAACTGATTAATCCCCGTCCTCGTTCCTTTAGAAAAGGTGTATGGTTTCATATAAAACATTCGCTTGTCATAGAAAAGATCTGGGTTCGACTCCCAACTGGTTGCAGTATGTGAAGCACATATAATTGATGTCCTTGGAGTCATGTTGCTCAAATATTGCACATAAAAAACAAAACTCCCTGATACTTCATGAATGTTGTTGTTGGTTGGTTTGTTGTTTAACGCCGCACTCAGCAATATTCCAGCTATATGACGGCGGTCTGTAAATAATCGAGTCTGGACCAGACAATCCAGTGATTGATATCACGAGCATCGGTCCACGCAATCGGGATACGATGATATGCATCAACCAAGTCCGCGAGCCTGACCACCCGATCCCGTTAGTCGCCTCTTACGACAAGCATAGTCGCCTTTTACGGCAAGCATGGGTTGCTGAAGACCTATTCTACCCCGGAATCTTCACGGCTTCGTGAATGGCAAATATGGATAGCTGTGATCGATGTAACATAAATAAATGACAGTGTGATTTCGCTCATTCAAATATACGGCCCCATAAACGTATCTAAATAATGTATATATACACAATAGAATCGTGTTATATATAAATAACATGATACATGTTCTCTTGCAACAAATTATTCCAACGCTTCGATATATTGGCCATATTAGATATTATCATTTTTATGAAACCGCTTTTGTCTACGCTAGGCCTTACATATTATATGGAGCCGATTATATTACCAACTAGATCTATATCTTGGCCTGATAGTGATAAAGTACAATCTTATTTATCATAGATCGTCACTGCGGTCAAGCATCTTCCCTTATATTATCTCCCATGCGGTGTAGGTATGTTTATATCGCCGAGCCGTCGCGTGCCAGTGATTCAGCTGCTCGCGCATTTTCGCCGGCGAAAGTCGATCAGCTGATGCTGATGCTGATGCTCAGGTCCCGCTTGGGCAGGACGGCGAAAAGAACAGTGTATTCTTAAGTCCAAGAGTTTTATGTTGCAGGGATTGTTAAGGTAGTGATCGCTGATTTGTCTTGCTTTGTGACTATGCTTCGACAGTTTGTTTTCCTCAATTTGTTGGAACTCGCAGTTTCGCGTCCATAGCCACAATAAATGACCTTGACCTTTGGTTTGCCGACCCCAAGTACATCGTCTGCTAGATTACGTTCTCATTGAGGGAGGTTTGACAGCGCGGTGAGCGCCCGTTCAACGACAGAAACCATCACGAAAAGGTATCTCTACTGTACAGAACTGTAGGTTTATAGTTATTGACACTTTGTTGAAGTTAATTTCGACGATCTTGATGAAATAGATCAGCCAAGCGGTGGACCCTGAATTTAGTGTTGCGATACAAAGTCCCAGTGACTAGGCCTTCCTGCAGGTGGCTCGATGAATTTCAGTTTCATACAAGCTCTTTCTTTTCCGTTGATACATTATTACCTCTTCCTTTACAGGCAAAGCAGTCATTTGGCCGGTCGTGTCTGGAAATAAACCAACCTCGATCACCTGGGAGAGTGTGTGATAATTGCTAACATCAAGTCACATGGCAACCAGCTGATCACTGAACAAGTCAGCACGTACGCCCTCTCATTGAAACACGGACTTAGATACATATAATGGCAGACAAGAAGAAGAAGATGGGAAAATATAAACCTACCCAGGCAGATGAACCATTGCATGCCGCCGCTGAGGGGGGGAGGGCGAGAGGGGGTGACTTCGAACAACCGGATGGGGGGTGGGGATGGGTAGTCTGCTTTACTTCAATGTGGGCAAATGGAACTGTGTTTGGCATTATAAACACGTTTGGGATTGTCTATGTTCATATGAGAGACTTGTATGCCAAAGATGACCCAGATGTATCTTTCAAAACATGTGAGTATGCATCTGATTATTTTATTAATACATGATCTACATGCATAGAATGTAGGCAAGCCTACATGCGTGTTCATCCTCCTTGTCAATTATTCAAAGTCATGTTCGACAATTGAAATCTAGGAAATGTACTACATTCAAATATCGAAGATGTCTAAAAAAAATTCTACTAGACCTATCTACTTAACTAACAGCAGGGTAGAAGTGGAATATAGTTGCCTAGTAACTATTATAAAACAATCTTTAGTTTCAACTATTTTTTAGCTAAGGTATTTACTGTATAAATATTAATAATTACTGTATATTAGGGCTGTTACGATTCACTCGCATATTCGGTGAATCAAACCGTATCCATTCATGAATTGAATTCCTTATTCGTGGTCACCAGAATCGAATATTTATAAATATGCAGTCACATGCATTTACATATCCTGACCCTTAAAATATCCATAAGAACATATTATATGCATAGATTTCTTCAAAGACAACACTCTTTTATATTTAATTTGACAGTATTTAAGTCACTAGTCATTGTCACATTTGAGCAGATACTATAGCACCTGGATAAGTGCAGTAAATAAATGTATAATAAATTAATAATTAACAAACCATATCAAATAATTTATTTTGTTTTTATTTCACTGAATATCATAAATAATACATCAACTGCTGACTTGTTATTGTATTCGTGAATAAATATTCGTATTCATTACCCTATATTCATGATACAAATCGCATTCACCTAATAGTGTATTCGTTGCAGCCCTACTGTATAAACTGTAAAACATGAAATTAACGTGAGCGTGAATTAAATGCGGAAAATGCGAGTGGTCTTTGCTCGCATTATTAAAGTTACAATCTCATTAAAATCAGATCTTTAATAAAGTTACCGTTAAACACAGATCTGCGGACTTCCCGTTACGGGTCACACCAGAACGACCTTTCATCTGACCAACCGAGCGTTGCTTAATAGATCGGGAAACAAAAGTCGGAATGTGTTTTCTATTCATGCAACCTTGAAGGTTAACACAGGGTATTCTGAACAGATGTGCAACTGATTCCGTCTAAATCATCGTCAATGAAATAAACATTTGATAGGAAGAGACTTTCCTTATCCCATGGGAAGTATTGCCATACAATCTCAGCCAACAGTTAGACATTTCAGAATTTTCTGTTGTTCAGTTTTCAAATTTTAATACGAAATTTTTCAAAGCGTTGTCAGGAATGAAAATTAACAGTTTGAAACAGGTACCGTAAAGCTCTAAAAAGTAGCTGATTCGCTAATGAAGACTTCTTGTTATTCATTTCACTGGTAAGACAAAGTTCGCAAAAAGGTTGTTCTGACGTGACCTGTATTGGGATATCCTCAGACCTTTGTTCGCAGTGGTGAGAACTAAGATCTGATTTTAATGAGATTGTGAAAGTTATGCGTTCTGATTTCTTTTCACAATATAGCTCATACTATGTAAGATAACATTAACGTAACACAATGTTGATACAAGATTGGATAACAGAATAACAAATGTTATTTAAAACATACAAAACAGATCCCCTACTGCACTATATATGTTTATCAGCAGCAGTGTGACACTATATTCATTTGAGTAAAATAAACGATTTGTGATTCAGAATATTATGTACATATTATCAGTCTGTGACCTTAGCCACAATATATATTTAGATGCTCTAGTCTAGTCAAGCATATACATATATGAAGCTATGAGAATGTAGTCTATAGACAAGTTCGGACTAGATGCTTAAAAAAAGAGGTTTTTGGCACAGACTGATTGCCTGTATTGTATGATTGAGCTTGGTAGTGTGATTCACGAATTTGCCTAATTTAACAGGTTTAATGTTCTCACTTAGTACAATGCATCACATTGTTCTGATCACATTTCCGTGTCCAAAATATATACGCAATCCTACAAACTTGTCCTGTATTATAGGTTGTATCATGTCAGGTAGATGTGACTGTTCACCAGTCTAATTACAAGACTTGACAATGACAGATTTACTCCCTAATCTTAAGACCTGTTAAATTACTTTTAGTCCATTAATCTCTGTGAATAATTGGCGATAAGTTCAGACTAAAATCTAGTGAAATGTCAGGTACAAACTGGTATGGAGTGTAGAGTTCTATTTTGTAAGATCCTAGCTTTGGCTGACTAGTTTTGAAAATCTGTTTAATCAAGGAGTTTGTATAGTCATTGAGGCAATGTGGAACACATGTTGAAACAGGCCAAGTCCAATTTGAGGGCTTCCCACAGAGCAGTTGTGACATAACCAGCCTTACATCACAAAGGTGGGGGATAGGCTGGAGCCAGTGATTAACACAACAGTCACATGTGCAGACATAACTTGATCAGAGTATCAGCAAGAAATCCACGATCTGGAATAATCTTGTTTGATGAGAGTTTCATGTGTGGGTCAATTAATTGGTCAAAGCAATAACAACCCAACCTCACCCTGGAGACCATATCCGACCCAATCAGTGTTTGACAAAAGCCATGGAGCGATATGATATGCCTGGAAGACTTTAAGTAACTTGATGTAAATACTTCACAATTTAAATCTTGTTGTTCACATGACACCAGTTTTATCACTTAGTAACCATATAGGACTCATTACTATAAAACACAGTTATAAATTCTATGACAATGTAAGCAACGTTGTGGAATTAACAGCATTGCCTTTAAACAGATCAAAGACTTATATACGATACGTCTTTGAACAGATAAAAGCCAAAGGGTAGTTTGGGATTCCAGATTCAAGTATTATATAGCAAAAACCCCAAAGAGCCCATAAAGCCCTTGATTTCTAACACCACCAAGAATAAATTAAAAGGAAATGTCAGAATTCACTTTGTGGCTGTACAGTGCAAAGGTCACTCCGATTAAAGCTGTGAAATGTTTGTGTTCCATTTAGTGTATGAAAGTTCATGTTGAATGTTATCTAGTCATTTAGAATCAAATGAACAAATAAACATGTAATATGGTTTTTATGAAGTCACAAAATTGTTGGCAGGGAGTGTTCTTTTATCATGTGTGTGTCAGACAATTTTCAATAACACAAAATGTAGAGATATATACACTTATACAGGGATGAGAATTTTCCTCAGATCTGTAAATTTCCGCGGATTTAAGTGACTACAAATTTATTAAAATCTGATGGCTTCAGGCCCCCCCCCCCCCCAAATAATGGATCATATTCCATTGAAAAGTTTCAGCTGAAAAGGAAAATATCCACTCTCCTCCCTGTATATACTAGCGCTGCAACGAATACACTATGAGGCGAATATGATTTGTATCACGAATCAAGGGTAACGAATACAAATATTAATTCACGAATACAATAACAAGTCAGCAGCTGATGTATTATTTGTTATAGTCAGTGAAGCAATAACAACATAAATTATTTGACATCGTTTGTTAATTATTAATATGTTATACATTTATATAATGCACTTATCCAGGTTCTAGTATCTGCTCAAATGTGACAATGACCAGTGACCACAATACTGTCAAATGAAATAGTATAAGAGTGTTGTCTTTTGAAGAAATTTATGCAGATCATATGTTCTTATGGATATTTTTATTTAAATGCACATTCTTGCATATACCCGGGTACATAAATTTTCGATTCTAGTGGCCATGAATAACGAATTCAATTCATGAATGAATACGGTTTGATTCACCAAATACGCGAGTGAATCGTAACAGCCCTAGTATATACTGAATGTTATTAGCAGTTTTGTGTGCTTTTTTAAGTGTACTTGTACAACCCGCACCTGAACTGGCACGAACATCTAGAAACGTGTAGTTTGAGCGATCCTATATTTCCTACTGCCACAAGGTACATGATGATGACGTCACTTCTGATGCTGGGTGACGTGACGTCATCGTGTAATGGTGCACGTACTTGGGCACTTTTATAATGTTAACAAACCTAACAGAACACTAAAATACACAGATGACAGGTGCAACAACAAAGCACATATACTGAACAAAAAATAGTAAGGGATCATGAATTTTTGTGGGGATATTTTTATGCAGTTAAGTCTTTACCACGTAAAGATATCCATAAAAATATTCAAGATCCCTAACTTTTTTTGATCATGATATGTACATAATAACATTTTATCATATAATGGATTAAGTTATCGATGCGATAAACCAATCTGATAAACCTGATATCACAATCGATAAATATGCAATTGAGGTCACTTGGCAGGAAGTGGAACTACTTTTAATCTCCATACATCGATTGACTAACGTTCCCAATAGATAGGGTTTTCAGATGTGTGAATAGTGTTGAAGACAACATGGCTTCAAATCATTTGCCATTATAGGATAAATAAGGTAGCTCACTCAAACACTGTAGACATTTCTAAACGTTATCTCATTTAAGTGCAAGTACCATCATTAGGGGTAATTACAACTTTGCAATATTGGATAGAATGTAACATTGTTAATAAAAATTCTGTATTCAAAATGCGAAAGCAGTGTGTAAATAAGGTAAATTTGCACTTTAGTCCTGTGTATCAATTTTATTTTTTTATTGTATGCAATGATATTTCGTAGGATTAACAAACATAGCAACACTTGCAGATTGAGCACTTCCTGGCAGATCCTACAGCTGATAAACATCACAAGGTGGATTAGATACATTATGTTAAGTGTTACAATATGTTACCCCAGAAATCTGTATGTAAAAGACTTATGTGTGTAACCAACAAATGGTATACAATCAGCAATTGTATTACACAGTTAACTAGGTTTACAAATCAGTACAAATTACTGAATATGGTGGCAGTTGTGATATCAAAAAGCTCAATGATAATAATATTCACCTATCCACAACAGTGGTCAAGCTTCCGAGATAGGCCTAGGCCGAACGCCAGCTTAAAAAGTGATCTTCACACGAAAGATGGTCTTGATGTAATGTGAGACAAAATGTGAGACAGGCAGGCCCCTGCTCCACTTATACAGTCTAACTAACTTCCAGCTCATCATGCCGAAGGCCTGGGTTCAATTCCCCACAAGGGCACAATGTGTGGAATATTGTTAAACACAGTGTCAAACAAACTCAACCACTCTATAACGCTTGACATCCATCCATGCTATTCCCATCTTCCTGAGGCAAGGGAGTTAGCTGACTATAAAAGTCCAGTATCCACCCTTGCCAAACTAGGCTGGTATTTCTGGAGCACCTTTAGAATACAGTACCACAACTTCTCATGAGGACGATCTCTGCTGTATGTCACATGTCTCAAAGACAAGCAACCAGTTTTTGTGAGAATCCGTCGGGCGTGAACTTGCTCCCTCGGATTTTTAGCCCGACAGCTAACCGACTGAGCTACGTCCACACTGTGAAACTAAGTGCAAATTTACCAAGTCAAGCCTACGACTTTACGAAAAGGGTCAAATAGGTGACGGACACTTACGAAGGTTATGGGTCGGCATGGTGTCTTGTGACTTTACTCTACGGACACTTACGAATGATCCCGATGCCATTTGGCATTCTCGTCCCATTCCGTAATCTACAAGATACCGAGTGGTGAGGAATGAGCCGTTTTGGCGTGAACTGAAAACAGCTCCAGGCGTCAGACGTCAGATGTCAAACTCGCGAGAACGCAAGAATGACATGGTATTTCATAATTTGTCAGGTGATTTTTGTGACAGAAAAGTGTGGTAGGGAACACTGTAAGGATGATGTGGATAATAGTAAGGAACGAGGGAGGCATGAGGATGCCTAGTGACGTCACAACAGTACTTTTGGATCAGTACTGAAATAGTGTTGCTGGTGTATGGTGAAAATGGCTTGTGTGAATGTTCCAGGACAGTTTCCAGTAACCAAAATATTCGACACAAAACCATTTCATCCTTTTTACTCAACGTTTTTGTGTGAAGAATATTAGGAGCCGCTATAGAATCTATAATAGCCACTAAACGGGAACTTAACCCTAATGAACGTAAAGGGGTGATTGATCGTAAAGGGGATCCAAGGGCTAAGGATAGAGTTCGGGGTAACCTACTGTAACACTGGCGATATTTTGATGTGTTCAGCGCTAATATAATAATATCCCTATTAAACTGCATTCTTGTGCATAATAATGAAAATTAATGAACCAAAAAAGTAATATATGTATATTAGTTCCCATTTATAACCATTTTAGCCACTTGAATTACGAGAAAAACGAAATAAAAAATATATGAAAAATAAAAGTGCTTTCGTAAACTAGCACTTGCTATAAAATGTGCCGCCGCAGGCTATATTTAGTAAACAAATATTCAAAACTCTCAACACCGCTGGGCGTATTCAATGACATTGCGTGTGGAGATGATAGATCACTGGGAGGATCTTATGCACACTCAATGCCCCCTTACATCACAGGGCATTGTTTCACCTGTGTGACTGGCAACAAAATACTACAAATTACGTCATAGGGTATTGTCACGTGTTAGCTAGTATGTGGTACTGTCTTCTAAAGGTAGGACGAATTTCTGGGCTCAATCATAGCGCCACCAGTGGCTTTTACAAGTTATGTCCCTCCTACACCCTCCCCCCATCAGATTCCACCTCTCATATCACTTGTATTTGCTTCCAACAAAATCAAATCTATATTGTAATAAAAGGGGTGTTACTACACGTGGTGCATCAAATCACGTGAGCACCTTCATTAAAAACATGAAAAGATTTGACAAATATCTGTTGAAGCTAAGTTGACAGTACACATGCATTGCAGATCCTGCAATCAACCAAAATCTATACGGCAGTTTACAAATCCGATGCTGATTTCGTTACGCGATTTTGATTGGACTATCCATAGACTCGTTAGTCCAGCCAAAATATAACTCCATAATTCCAGCCAAGTCGGTTAATTCCCTTGCCTCAGGAAGATGTGCTATTCCAGAAGTTTACACATAATTCGAGCATCTATATGTAATAACTTCCTCACCACAGCTTACATTCAATAGTACAACTAATCAGTGGTCAAATACAATGCAATGAACTTCTACTGAATCTCAACAGAAACAATGTAATACACTTAGTAAAATAGTTGTTTAACAATATATTACACTGCAATGTGACCATTAGAACCAAGTCTTCATATCAGGCAGTGAAAACATTTGTCACTCAACGCTGCATCGTTGTGCCGGTACCTTTAGACCACGCTGAAAAATAGTTTTGTCTTGGAGTCCGATTATAGAGAGTGTGATTTCAGCACTTTCACTTAGACATTTAAATACATTTTCACAATTTTTTTCTCTTTGGAAATTGACTTAATGTATCTAGGAAAACTAATATTTGTAACAAACCACAGTCAATTTGTTCATGTCACTTTCACTTTAAATGAAATTCAATCTTGAATATTGATTAGTTTAAGAATGACATTATTATGTATATCATAAAGAGATTATAACACACTTTTCATATAATAAAAAGAATACAATATAATACTATCCAAATATATCATACTAATTTATATAATAAAGAAATTGATACCTTTGTGTGTTTCAGAATCAAATATCAAAGTATATATTTTAACTCAGAGATACATTTTAAGTCGCAATTACAAGGGATGGTGAATCATCCCTCCGTGTTAGGTAGGGAAAATTTGTGTTTCAAGGTTTTACATTTGTATTGAAAAAAATAGAATTTCCAGTAGACAACTATAAAAAAAGTATATAATCATGATAATAAATAGGATATTCCGTGTGTCTTGCGAAATATCATGTTTCTCTCATCTCTTGATGGGGGAATGGAGATATTTCCCCCGTCACACTATGAGAGAAACATGATGTTTCACTCGACACATGAAATATCCTCTATGTTTTCAGTGATCCATTCATATATAACTGGTACCACTACTTTGCCCTTTACTTTTACACCCAACAGAATCTGTTTCAGCAGATAATCAAGACTGCATGGTTATTCTTTTGCATTGATGTTTAATATTCACTAGTTTGCCTACATCACAAGTACCGTATTCGACATAATAAGCGCCCGGCTCTAATAAGCGCCCACGGCGACATTTGCTAAGATATTGGCTAGTGAACAATCCCAATTAGCACCCCTTCCGATTGATCAATGTACACAAGACTGATTTATTCGCGTATAATACGCACTTGTGTGTTATATGCACCCTTAATTATGGGCAGTTAAATTCTGGAAAAATATATCTGTCGTATATAAACATTTCAGGTTGTCAGCATAAACCGCGAAATTTATCTTTCAACAAAAACATTTCAACAAAATAACATTCTAATAAGAGCCCTCTATTTCTAATTTTGAGAGCGCCCTGGGCGCTTATTACGTCGAATACGGTATTTGTTACCATTATCTGGTAAGTGCCGAAGAAAATGAATCCTTTTACCAATAACCCTAGCTTTTATACCCTACATTCACATCTGTGCTATTGTTTTCCAGCGTGGGTCGGTTCGGTGTGCACAGGTACAACATTCATCATGTGTATGTTTGCAAGTATTGTCAGTGACAGACTCGGAATCAGAAAGACAGCCATGTTTGGTGGATTTCTTGGATTCATTGGTTTGCTGTCAAGTGCCTTTGTGAACCAGTTACAACTCCTTTATCTTACGTATGGAATACTCCTAGGAGTCGGATCCTCGTGTTCCTATGCACCATCACTTGTCATCCTTGGACATTACTTTAAAAAGCATATGGGCCTGGTGAATGGACTAGTCACCTTTGGAAGTTCCATGTTCACGATAGGCCTCTCCCTGTGCCTCCCCGTCATGTTGAAAGAAGTTGGACTTCGCTATACATTCATCTTCTTAGGAGGACTGAACTTTTTGTTGATATTCTGTGCCATAACATGGAAGCCCTTGATAAAGAGGGAGTCCAACCTGGCAAGTCTTGCTCTTTCAAAGGAAAGCATTGTTGAACATGTTAATGACTGTTGTTCATGGACAAAGAAGTTCCTCAATGTGAATATTTGGAAAAATAAGGGATACGTTGTTTGGGCATTTTCAAATGGTGTTTCTCTTTTTGGATATTTTGTACCATTTGTACATTTGGTAAGTGGAAAGACTTTTGTTCCTTAAATAATTTGTAACATAATGCTAGATACAGTCGAACCTCACTGTGTTGAACTTGGATGTGTCAAATTGTCCCGGTTGTCTTGAACTCAATGGGAGTATCCAAATTAAGCCTAACATTGTCCTGTCTCGAACCCGTGATAACTCTAACTTTTTTCCAGGTCCCCACGGGTTCGACAGAATGTGGTTCGACTGTATATATTTAGAATATGAGGAAAAACCAAATACTGTATGGCACCCTGTTTCTGGGTTAGAATGGGTCCCCAGCAACCTATGCTAGCCGTAAGAGGTGACTTACTGGGTTTAGTGGTCAAGGTCGGCAACACAGCTGAGGGCTATTGGTCTGGTCTATGGAAAGACTTGTTTATTTACAGGCTGCCTTCCTGTAGCTTGAATAATGCTGAGTGCAGCGTTAAACAAAAACAATAAATAAAAAACCTGTATGTATGGCAGTATATGATATAAGTTCTTATCCATCAATCTGGATAGTTCCATTATCAGTGACGTTATACAGCCCTTGAGTCATTGTCAAGAAGGGTCCAGATGAAGAAGATTTTACTGTAAATGATCGTAATTTATATAAAGATAAAAAATTCATATAATATTTTCTGACATATTGTCATCATCTGTTGCAGGTAAAACACACCAATGACCGATTCCCCAGTTATAATGGCAGCTTGTTGGTCATGTGCATGAGCATCACTTCAGGGGTGGGCAGAATTTTGTTTGGGAAGGTCGCCGACTTTGCCTGGGTCAACCGAATAAGAATGCAACAGTTTGCTTTTCTTATTCTGGGTGTGACAACCATGTGCATTCCATTTGCCAACAACTTTCCAAGTCTCATCGCCATCACCCTGGTCATGGGCATCTGTGACGGTATATTCATCTGCCTCCTTGGACCAATTGCCTTTGATCTTGTGGGTCCCACCGGTGCCTCACAAGCCCTCGGCTTCCTCTTTGGGATATTCAGTCTTCCAATGACAGTTGGGCCCCCCATTGCTGGTAAGATAATACTTACACAGAACTTATTCCAGGTAAGGCAGTTTCCAAATGGTTAATTTTTCAGCTACTCATGGGCCATGGCGGTGCACTGTCTGTTCCTGCACATTCTGGAAAGCTCTTTCATTGAGCAGATGTAGAGCTATGCTGATCTTATTAAGAAGGGGCAATTTGATTGGTTAATTTCAAACCCATGAGTGAGAGAAATTCTGTGTTAAGTTGGTAATAAGAGACAGCGATAGAAACTAACAGTTTTAGCCCACTAATCTTTATACTGATAACATATAGCAAAACCCTTAAAAAGGGCAAATTTCAACTTGTCTTTAGGATACCTTTGCTGTTGGGCAGTTTGGCAAGCACTATAGGACTAGTGCTAATTTCTAACGCTAAAGAGAGATGGTGATGTCACTTCCAACACAAAGCCATGATGATGAATTTGTCCAGGGCATTTATAATAGAAAGGTGATATAAACAACTGGATAATCAATGACGGTGTATACTCTGTGTATACTCCTGTAGTCCTTGCCAAACTGCCAATTAGTTAAGGTTTCACAAGGACTTTGGTCCTTGCCACTTGAAAGAGAATCACGAAATATTGAAATATCACGATGATTATTTCAAGAAGATGGCTTCATGTGTACAAATTCTTATGAGGGGAAAACAAGCCCTTCCACTGATAAGGAATTGTACTTACAGTAATGCCATAACTATCGAAGTGCGCTTTTCATGAATTGTCATGTTACTAGCAATAAAAATCATCATTCAGTTTTGATTACGTGGTTACAATCTGGATACGAATCGACACTCAGGTGACTGTGAGCTGTTATATTAAGCAGTTTGTACTGGCAATGTACGTTCGCTGCACATGCAGCTAAATATAGCGTAAATATAGTCACCTGACTGCCAGAGTGTACCCATATCGTAATCACATGATCAAGACTCATTGATAATATTTATCGCTAGTAAACTGGATATTTTTTGAAAAGTGCACTTTGCATTTTTTGTCATCACTGTTAGTAATATTTATTATCGACGGAATGGCTTGATTTCACTTCATCAGTATTAGCAAACATGCAGGTATCTTCATTGATTAATAATCACGATATTTTGTGATTCTTTTTTTCTATTGCTGTTGAACATTTTGTGGACCAATCACAATTTTTCAGTAGTGCAGACCATGGAGAATTATTTTAATAGGCCTGGAACGCATTGCGACTGCATGTGCTCACTTGGGGTATATCATCGTAAGGCCACTGCTGTGTAGCATTTATGATTCTCATATCCTACACAACTCGTTTTAGTCACTAGTCCTTGATATATGTTGGAAACCTTTTGAAAGAACAAGGTATGCTATCCTTTTTCTGGATAGTGAAAACCTTTACAAATCATCATGAAAGTTATCATATTTTTTCATTTGAACGAGAAAAATGATTTGTTTATTTCAACATTTGCGTGTCTTGAACTAAACAACACTAAATGTTTATGTAAGGCTTAATTGTATTAAACAGTCTGATTTTAGAGATATTCAGAAAAGAAATTCTATATGTATTTGAACATCAGCAACTCTTTTACCCCAAACTAAATTTCTTAGGATATGTAACTAAAATCAGTATAAAATATGGTAAGAATCTCATCTTGGTTCGGATACTAAAACGATTTTCATTTGATGTTAATGAGAATTTTTTCCCCCTCATTTTAGTCATACTTATATAATATTTTCTAAAGTTTCAATTACAACAAAGAAAACAGGCTAGTTGTCCGCCTTTTGAATATATGATTATGAGATCATTTTTATATCAATATTTCAATTTTTTTCCCCATGCAGAACGGGTGACTAACCCTTCGCCCCCCACCTCCTTCCACATATTAATAATCATTTCAACGTTTAATTAGTTAACTAAATCATTTGTTTGATATGTTTTTAAATAAAGAATAAAGAACCGCAAATTTATTCCAAATTATTTTTGTATTTTATGTAAAAAAACATCCCCTACCCACCCCCTTTTCCAAGAACCCTAACAAATCAAGATATTGAGTGGTACAATTAATTTTCGCTTTGACACAAGCTAAATGGTCAGAGTGGGCCTAATGAAATCACTCTCAAAGTGTAACAATTATTGATATATATCACAGGATGTGAACATCTAAAATAGATCATGAGTTCAGAGTTATGAGTTATTCAAATGTAGGACAATAAAATGTCTTTCAATACAATCATATATAAGTCACTGCTGTGAACAATCCAGGACATTAGAGGTCACTAGTACAAGTGTTGTAAAAGCGTCAGGCAGACTGAGATATCATATTTTGACACCCATTGCAACCCTTGATCAGGTGACTGATATTTCTGATTACAATCACTTGAGATAAATATCTAGGATGCTGTGGTGTATATTACATGGTTTTGCTAAGATCATTTAAGAAATATTTTAGATATCAATTTTGTATGTATAGCAGATAGATAGGATTAAACATGTTAAATAGGCCATGTGTCTTCATTAAATCTATGACTGAGGGTTAAACATCCTGAGATTATGTCTTATGTTCAGTTAGAATATAGGTTACACTGTTGTACAGTGTTGCACACTCAGGGATGCAAATTAGCCGTCTAGCTGAGTCACTTCAGAAAGTACATGTTGCACATGGGGCCAAGCTTACAGCACATGCGACAGTTTACTGGACAGCCAGACTATACACAGTCTCGTGCATTGTGAAACTAGACTTGTCCAAAGCCGTACATATTGCCAAGCTAGGGTACTT
Source organism: Haliotis rufescens (assembly GCF_023055435.1). Lineage (NCBI taxonomy): Eukaryota > Metazoa > Mollusca > Gastropoda > Lepetellida > Haliotidae > Haliotis > Haliotis rufescens. The sequence continues at coordinate 4,713,426 of NW_025964223.1, read as the reverse complement.
TTGTGTATACAGAAAGGTACCTGAGGTACACGTGTGTATACAGAAGGTACCTGGGGTATATGTGTGTATACAGAAAGGTACCTGGGGTATACATGTGTATGAAGAAAGGAACCTGGGGTATACATGTGTATGAAGAAAGGTACCTGGGGTATACATGTGTAGATAGAAAGGTACCTGGAGTATACATGTGCATACAGAAAGGTACCTGGGGTATACATGTGTATACAGAAAGGTACCTGGGGAATACATGTGTATACAGAAAGGTACCTGGGGTACAAGTGTGTATATAGAAAGGTGCTTTGGATACACATGTGTATACAGAAGGTACCTGGGGTATATGTGTGTATATAGAAAGGTACCTGGGAAATACATGTGTATACAGAAAGGTACCTCGGTTATACATGTGGATACAGAAAGGTACCATGGATATACATGTGTATACAGAAAGGTACCTGGGGTATACATGTGTATACAGAAAGGTACCTTGGTTATACATGTGTATAGACAAAGGTACCTGGGGTATACATGTGTGTACAGAAAAGTACCTGGGTCACACTGGTGTATACAGAAAGGTACCTGGGGTACACTTGCGTATACCGAAAGGTACCTGGGTTATACATGTGTATATAGAAAGGTACCTTGGTTATACATGTGTATATAGAAAGGTACCTGGGATATAGATGTGCATAGACAAAGGTACCTGGGGTACACTTGTGTATAGAGAAAGGTACCTGGGGAATACATGTGTATACAGAAAGGTACCTGGGGTACAAGTGTGTATATAGAAAGGTGCTTGGGATACACTTGTGTATACAGAAAGGTACTTGGGGTATATGTGTGTATACAGAAAAGTACCTGGAGTATACATGTGTAAACTCCTAATTTATGTGTCATAAAAGTTGAACAAAGAACAACAAACATTTTGCGTATGCTATATTTAATGAATTTGTAAGCGTGCGCCATTACGATCTGTCATAAATTAACTATCGCGATAATACAGCGTACCACCCTACACGGTCACTTGATCTCGTGGATGTTACCACGTTCTGAAGTGTACCCTTGATGTGCCTGGCTATTTTTGTAGTTTGACACGAGGTCGTGATGTTTTCGACCAATCATCAAGCTAAAAGAATTACGAATGTATCCGAGTGGCTTAATATGCAGCACCTGATAGGCTGAAGCAAACTTACGGACCATAGGGAACATTAAAATATGCAAATCGAAAATAGATATAGGTCAAGAAACCGGTTTGGGTATTTGTCATAAGAAGGGAGAGAATAATGAAAATGGTTTGGTTTAGCAAACGGAAGTTTTAATCAACATGCTTCGCTGTCTTGTTTGGCAATAAATACCTTTACGCAAATACTTATGGCTTTGATTTCAATAACAGTGGCCATTTGATACGAAATTCCGTATTTAATAATGGTCCAGTCACTGCGTCCACGAAACCCACACATGTTACGCAGGTGCATTCAAACTCATATATGTGCATCTAGATGCAAAAACGCGCAATCAAGACTAAATTTCCCTGGTGCGTATCAGAAGACATGTCAACTATCAATATCTAGTTCTTATGTCCATTAAAATGCTTTTATCCATGATTGAATCAATGAGTGAAACTAATTAGTTTTAATTAAGACATCACTTGGAGGCTGCTGACCAGAGTACTGTGCCCCAGGGGTTCAATAAATATGCCGGGATAATTCTACGGTGTGGCCTTGTGCTTTTAGCCCCTAAATAGGAAAAAAGGCCCATATTTTCTAATACAATGGGGCATTTTAACATTGTGCTGTATGGGCGTACCTCCAGAATATTTGAAATTTTCATATCAAGGGCTCATATCAGAAAATTCCTGGAGTGGACACTGAATATAGGTAACTACAAAGGTTATGACATATGTTTCTAGGTATGCCCCGAGTGCGAAATCAGCAACACTGGAAGTGCTTGTTAAATCTCCAACATCATCATCATCATCATAAATTAGTTAACAAGTGCTAGCGTTGGTCAAAAAAAGGTAAAGTTTGGCTATACCTTGGTCAAAGCATTGTTATTTAGCGAGCGTAGCCTTACAACTGAACAATGTAGGTTCAAGAGCAGGAATCTTATCGTATTGGTACTGGCTAACTTCACACATTGTATGTAGGATTAAATCTGGATGAACAAGGGAGCATAGGTGAAGCAGTGATCTAAGGTAATTCGCTGTGCCAGGAACCTATGAAGTTAGGTTCGAATGCAAGATATTCCTTCATAATATATTGTTTCTAGCTTTGTCAGCACCATACTTTTCTCATGTGAGGTGATGTTTATTTTTCTCAGATTGATAATAAATTCAGCAAGTTTTTATGTGACTGACTGAGTATGGTTTTAATGCCGCTTTTAGCAATATTCCAGCAATACAGCGGTAGAAACTAATATTTTGGTCCACTAGTCCTTATAATGATAATATATAGCAAAACCATTAAAAATGGCAAATATCTACTAGTCCTTATGATACCTTAACTATTGGGCAGTTTTGCAAGGACTATAGGACTAGTGCCAATTTCTAACCTTGCAATATCACAGAAATTAGCTTCGCACATTGTACCCTTGTCGGGAATCGAACCCAGGTCTTCGGCGTGATGAGCGAACACTTTAACCACTAGGCTATCCGACCACCCTGTATTTATGTGAAAATCAGGATCCTTTTTAACCTAATTTTGTTTTTCGAACAATAATAAACAACAGCCACTTTTGTTCCAAATCACAATAATATTTTATTTCATTCACAATCATATTACAAGAATGATGTTATTTAGTTTGTTTAAGTCGTTAGATAGCATAGTGTACAGGTACATGTTGACACTATGTACACTAAGTAACAATGGGTACCTTAAATCACTTGTAAGTGCTGAACATGCTAAATAATGCTGACTAAGTGAAATTGAACAATTGTGAGTGTATCTAGCCCGCCCACCAGTGGGTCGCCTGATCACATTAGGCTGGGACGAGTCCAAATTTACTACCCAGGTACCCGCCCCCCAATTACCCTACCCTACTCTACCCGGGTACCCACTGGAGGTCTCAGGAGATGTCTCAAAATGTCCAATTGGGAACATTTTTAGCATAGCCCTGGCAAAATGTATTTAGATACATGTATTAAACATTCTGGTCATGCATACACTGAAGTTGACTTAAGTTATATCTTTTTCAACCATATGAAAAAACAGAAGGAATGGGTGCATAGTCAGAAAGAAAAGAGAACATTAATGACTTGTAGTGTAACCATAGAGTTCCAGATAGTTTTAGTGATTAGACAATATATCACATGACTAACCACGGGTTCGGGTAGTCCTGTGGCTGCCAGAATCCTACTCAGTACCCACCCGACCAAGGTACTGAGCTACCCATCCCAGCCCTAGACCACATGTGTCCAAATTTGAATGCATGACCTTGCTCTTGAACATTATCCAATCACATGTTTCAAGCATTTGACAGCAAGCGACAGTGAGTATAATTATGTATGTCGTTGAATTTTCACAGTGTGTGAGTTGGCTTACCGGTATCAATCAGCTGCCTCCTTGATACAAAACTCACCCAATCTCCCTCATACACTTGAGATGGTGTATTGTGTACTCTATTATGTAAAATACCCTTCAGGGGTTCCAAAATCCCATTGCCGAACTCCCAGGACAAGTGAATTCAATTCGGGCAAGCTAACTTTGCTGTTACTGCTTGTTGTGCATGAGCAAGGGGATCATTTGTAGGTCAACAAATCTGTGCTAAAATACACATTTTAGTTATGTTATAACAGTATCTGGTTATACAGGTTACACACAACCAAATGTTTTCCCATAGACTTCTATAGTAATGTTATATATTTTTTTTTAAATAACTAAGCATTCAACAGCTATTACCTGTACGTGTGTGCACAGTTTGGCCTTAGAGCAGCAATAAAAAATTAAAAAATGACTAGCTTAGCCAGCTCCTTTTCCGAGTACAGGAAGCTAAACACACCACCCCCAGTTTCGCACCAAATGTCACCTACTTGAAAATAGCTGTGGTCACATTCAGCATAAGTCATCATGTTGAAAAAGACAGTACTAAATATAGAAAAACATGGTCAGTTTTAATAACTGGATGGATGTACATTTGAAAGACATAAAAATCTTACAGAATATCCTCCAATCACAGCCTGCAGATATCTCTCGATCTGCACTGAATGCTCCCTACGAAAACCGCATTGTCCAAACTGGTTCTGATTTGGTGTAGTAGAACCTGTAGGGTGTTCAATGCTTCTATCAGTATCAGGCTTGATATTTTTTATCTTTTTCAATGATTTTATTCAATATTGCATTGAATATTGTTTTAATTACTTTCCGCGAATTGTTTGTGGAACTGATTGGTTCATCGCAGCAACTCACCCTTATTTACTGTAACCATGATCTGAATAATGCCTTGAAACCTTGGTTGTCAGAGAATGAATACATGTACAGTGTTAGAAACTAACAGTCCACCTTATGATGATAACATATAGCAAAATACTCAAAAAGGGAGCATTTCTACTACATGCAGTCCTATATAACAGCACTATTTGGCACTAGTCCTGTAGTCCTTGCCAAACTGCCCAGTAGTTAAGGTATCATAAGGACTGGTAGACATTTGTCATTTTTAAGGGTTTTGCTATATGTTATTATAAGGACTAGTGGTTCAAACCGTTAGTTTCTACCGCTGATAATGATTCTGTTTTACATTTCATAACTTAGGCCTTTAAGGTGTGTCTAAATATACCCTTTGATATTTGAATGTGAACAATTAAACATCCCTCACCTACTGGAAGGAAATATTTAATGTGTGTAATATGCCTAACTAAAGTAAACCTTCAATATGTTGCAGGGAATGAGTTGGGTTTCATGTCGCCTTGAACTGTATATATGTCACAGCAAGTCAACTTTATATTCAAATAAAATAGGAAAATAAAACTAAAGGATGTTGTTATGGTGCCAACAAGTCAAGCATTATGATCAGGGTGACTTTAGGGTTTGAACCCTCGGCGGATTTTGACGCCTTTGACCACTGGGCCGCCCTGAATATTGCCTCCACAATATATACTGAACAAAAAAAAGTAAGAGATCAGGACTAGTTTGGGGGATATTTGTATGAAAATACTACAGCCTCACATGATTTGTGTTCATTATATCATGCCTGTTTGATAATTGTGAAGGGAATTTGGCGCATTACAAAAATGTGCTTGTGTTTCCACAGGTCTCCTGTATGATCACCTTGGTTCCTACAACATAGCATTCCACTGTGCAGGTGCCCCTCCCATTATTGGGGCCATCATCATGTTCCTCATTCCACGCACCAAACAGGTAAGTCCTTTATCTTTTGTTTAACCTTCAGTGGGACATGAGCTTCACATTTTGCAATTTTGGGCTCAACTGACGAGTGACCTTATGTCATGGATTGTTTGTCCGGCATCAGTGTGTCATCCAGCATCCCAAGTTGTTGCCACAAATGATGACAGACCTATTGACATGGCCATTACTTGGTCATTTTAATACAAAACCACCTTGATCTATGTTTACCTTCAGTTGGGGTTTACTTGCTAAATGTTTACCTTCAGTTGGGGTTTATTTGATAAATGTTTACCTTCAGTGGGGGTTTACTTTCTAAGTGCTTGCTTTCAGTGGAGGTTTAAATGCTAAATGTTTACCTTCATTAGGGATTTACTTGCTAAATGTTTACCTTCAGTTGGGGGTTTAATTGCTAAATGTTTACCTTCATTAGGGATTTACTTGCTAAATGTTTACCTTCAGTTGGGAGTTTAATTGCTAAATGTTTACCTTCAGTTGGGGGTTTAATTGCTAAACGTTTACCTTCAGTGGGGGTTTACTTTCTAAGTGCTTGCTTTCAGTGGAGGTTCAAATGCTAAATGTTTACCTTCAGTGGGGATTTACTTGCTAAATGTTTACCTTCAGTGGGGATTTACTTGCTAAATGTTTACCTTCAGTTGGGGTTTACTTGCTAAATGTTTACCTTCAGTGGGGGTTTACTTGCTAAATGTTTACCTTCAGTGGGGGTTTACTTTCTAAGTGTTTGCTTTCAGTGGAGGTTCAAATGCTAAATGTTTACCTTCAGTGGGGATTTACTTACTAAATGTTTACCTTCAGTGGAGGTTCAAATGCTAAATGTTTACCTTCAGTGGGGGTTTACTTGCTAAATGTTTACCTTCAGTGGGGGTTTACTTTCTAAGTGTTTGCTTTCAGTGGAGGTTCAAATGCTAAATGTTTCCCTTCAGTGGGGATTTACTTACTAAATGTTTACCTTCAGTGGAGGTTCAAATGCTAAATGTTTACCTTCAGTGGGGGTTTACTTGCTAAATGTTTACCTTCAGTTGGGGTTTACTTGCTAAATGTTTACCTTCAGTGGGGATTTACTTGCTAAATGTTTACCTTCAGTTGGCGTTTACTTGATAAATGTTTACCATCAGTGGGGGTTTACTTGCTAAGTGTTTGCTTTCAGTGGGGGTTTACTTGCTAAGTGTTTGCTTTCAGTGGGGGTTTACTTGCTAAATGTTTACCTTCAGTTGGGGTTTACTTGCAAAATGTTTACCTTCAGTGGGGGTTTAAATGCTAAATTTATACCTTCAGTGGGTTTTTTTGCAAAATGTTTACTTTAAGTTGGGGTTTACTTGACATTCAGACATGGATATTAATCAAGTCATGAATACCATCATGAATAATTTACACAATATCGTAATTATTAAACAAGACATTGTGAGTATATTATCATTAGAATATACAACTTACACACTATCTGTACCACACAATATTATTCTGTTTCTCATTTGATAGACAATGGTGACAGCCTGCCTGTGATGCCCTTCAGCTTTGGGAGACGAGGGCAGATCCTGAATGTCACAGTGCTCTCATTCAAACTGATATGCATTTTTATCGTTTCAGACATACCCTGGTGTTACTGACACACAAGAATTTGCTGCAGTGTCTCAACAAAACATTTTTGATGGACCAGATAACAACTATGGTAAATAAAAAAATACAATTTCTTTTGAACTGAAATACCGTATTTGATGTAAATTGAACACAGTTTCCAAGGAGGGGATTATCAAGGACTACATGTTCCATTTTGTTTCCACTGCGTTTAGATGCTGAATCCCTTATTGTATGAAAGTTATACAAACTAGCTGTTGGGAGTAGGTTTTGAATAAGTGGCACATGATCAGTACATGTAGGTATTGATGATGATGATGCCGGATGATGTCTGATCACTTATGCATTTCTCACTGTAAGTTTAAATTTGTCAAGTAGTGCGTAATTTTGTAATCATTGAATGTCAGTTATAAGGTTTTGGTCTGTAAGTGAAAGCTACAAAACAATTTCTGTGATCATAACATGTCTCCGCTAAAAGCAGTCCATTTACGATACTGACTGTTACACATGTGTTTAGAAATGACTGTTTACTCATGTTAACAGGTGTTCATTCACAAGTTAAGAAAACTGTAGGCTATTTTTCGTGAATGAAATATTGCAGTTATTATTAGAAGTTGATCATACACACTGACTAAATAACTTCACTGGTCGCTAAAGTCCATCTATAGATCCAAAGGGTGCAGTTTGCATCCCCTTGTTAAAACATGCTCAGTGTCTTGAGTATAGAAAACATATAACTGGAACATTTGGGGACTTGTCTTCAACAAAAATTAAAACAACCAAATGCAATTTGTTTTTCAAATTATATGCATTTGTCTAGCAAGTCACACCTGTAAAGTGACTGCATATCAAACCCTTTGAATAAGTGAATGCATTTGCGTGTAAAAATGTACCTGCAACGACGGACTGACTTTACCTCTACCAGCAAAAATTGATATTTTCTATTCTAAAGTTTGGATATTATGCAGGGAATTATTGGTAGAAATTAACATGAGACATTTACTAGCCTGAATAGGGACAATATGTGAGGACACCTCAAAGATTTAACACAATGAATCAGAGAAGCAGGTAGTAGCAATTTCAATTCCTGCAGAATTCACATATTGGCTAGAAATTGAGCATCCTAGTAATTGTATCGCTGAAACCAGGCAATACTCAGCTTTAATGAAATACTTGTATACATCCGTGTTCCGGGGTAGAATAGGTCTTCAGCTACCCATGCATGCCGTAAAAGGCGATTACACTTGTCGTAACAGGGATTGGGTGGTCAGGTTGCTGACTTAGTTGATGCATGTCATCGTACCCCAATTATGTGGATCGATGCTCATGATATCAATCACTTGATTGTCTGGTCCAGACTCAATGATTTATAGACCGCCGTCATATAGCTGTAATATTGCTGAGTGCGGCGTTAAACAACAAACATACCAAACCAAACCAACTTGTGTACATCACTGATGGTCCTGCTGTTCTTTCAGATGATGAAGTCACAGTAAATGGAAAGGGTCCATCAGCCACAGAGATGATTGTTGTTGAGGGCCATGATCTACTGGAAGAATTTGCTGCCAGCTCGGAGAAGCAGGCGTTATACAAAGAGGAAGTGAAAGCAGAGTTATCTACCCCTGATGATGCACATGATGATGGGATTCGGGCATAACACTGTTTGTTGTAAATATGCATCACCGACGAAGGTCATGATTACTATGCAAGTGATATAAGGAATCAAAATTTGAGACTGTGATCAATACAAATGTGATGTATTTTTGTTAAATGAACGATTAAAGTTTGTTATCTTTATCTCAAGGCATAATTTATTTCCTTGCATATATTGTATTGATAGCAAACTGCATCTAAGTAGTCATTTTAAAAGTCAACACAACTCTCTGTGAAATAAAATGTAGTGCCAGTTTAAATCTGTAATGAAAACTATGTGTACACATTTGTTTGTTGTTTGTTTCTGTTGTACAAGATAAATTTCTTTTACAACCTTGGCCCTCTTTAAACTGACTGAGCATTAAGGTGGACATAATTCTGATTCAATACAATCTCATTTAGATCAGATTTGTCTTACTCCGATATGATACTCGCCTGAATAGCTTCAAAATTGCTGATGCGGCAAGCAATCTTCACTCACTCCCGATATGATACCTCTCTGTGTGAAGACCTCCATAGGACGTCGTGTCACGTCAGGCGAACTTACACAGCCAATCAGTCTTGAAACTTCTAAATTCTCGGTGTGAGTGAGCAAAGCATTTAGAGTTAAGCGTGTCTGATTTCTGTCTCTTAAAAAGGAATATAATTGGGGAGTTCAGATTATATAAGAATAAAGTGAGTGAGTGAGTATGGTTTACCGCCGCCTCTAGCAATATTCCAGCAACATCACGGCGGGGGACACCAGAAATGGGCTTCACACATTGTACCCATGTCGGGAATCGAACCCGGGTCTTCAGCGTGACGAGCGAAGCGAAGGCTTTTAACACTAGGCTACCCGACCGCCCAGTAAAAGAATAAAGCTGCACAATGATATTGTTGTGGATATTCTATTCACCATGTCATTTCTCAGTGCCATGACATGTACACCAGAAGGGTGTACTGTTGATGGTATATTTGTGTTGTGTAATGGTTATCATTTGTGAATATCAAAAATGACCAAATTGAGGTGGCAAAGAAATAAAGCTGAATCGTTTTAGAAAATTCAGACATCTGACTGGCTCTAGAACCATGCATCGTTCATTTGACGTGACCTATGGCGGTGTCCTCAGAAGTTCATGCAGAAGGTTATCGCATTGGAGTAAAAGATGTGATTTTAATGAGATTGAATACTATAGCAGGAGATAGAATAGATTATTGCAAGAGGGCCTAGATTGTATCAGAACATATATTTAGGGCTTGAATGAATAGCATTGAGTTTGAAGAAAGTCATTTTTTAACTGTTGTGTGAAATGAATAATTTCCAGTTGAATGTGTGATGATGAGAGTGAATGTACACTTGCTTGTGTAGGTTGTATAAACATATGTAACATATATGTAACATATTTAATCATTTACCACATGCTACAGTTCATGCAGACATCAGGTTCTTCATCTGAAGTCAGATGGTGCTGGCATTTGTGATTTTGATTATTTATTTCATCACAGTACATAACCTGTATATCCATCCTCTGTTTTCCAGTGTCTTATGTCTCAATTCTGACAGTTACCCAGGATGCTTTTGCTACCATGGCTTCCTATTCAGTCCATTTTGAACCGAACATCATTAAAAGTAGCAGTCTAATCAAATTACACAGAGGAGTGAGAGAAATGATATGAGAAAGGAGAAAGTGATCTGTTTGTGATATGGAAAAAGAGATGGTGACATCACTTCTGAAACAGAGCTTATGCAGGGTTAGACCTGAATGCCCGCAAGCCGAGGGTTAGTACAAATTCCAGCAGGCTAATACAACTTTCCCAATTTCCTCTTTGTCATAGCGACCCATGCTTGCCGAAAAAGGTGACTATGCTTGTCATAAAAGGTGACTAACGGGATTGGGTGGTCAGGCTTGCTGGCTTGGTTGATGCTTGTCACTGAACCCAATTGCGTGGATCGATGCTCATGATATCACGTAAAACAACAAACAAAGTCATTGTTTTAGCATTACAAGGGCATTTTATCTTTATCTGGGCTAGAAAAGCTTTTGAATTTAGTTCTAACCCTGATTATGTGGAGAATGTGTCAGACCGCCGTCATATAGCTGGAATATTGTCGAGTGTGGCGTAAAACAACAAAGAAAGTCATTGTTTTAGCATTACAAGGGCATTTTATCTTTATCTGGGCTAGAAAAGCTTTTGAATTTAGTTCTAACCCTGATTATGTAGAGAATGTGTCAGACAGCCGTCATATAGCTGGAATATTGCTGAGTGTGGCGTAAAACAACAAAGAAAGTCATTGTTTTAGCATTACCAGGGCATTTTATCTTTATCTGGGCTAGAAAAGCTTTTGAGTATAGTTCTAACCCTGATTATGTGACCGCCATCATATAGCTGGAATATTGCTGAGTGTGGCGTAAAACTACAAACAAAGTCATTGTTTTAGCATTACAAGAGCATTTTATCTTTATCTGGGCTAGAAAAGCTTTTGAATTTAGTTCTAACCCTGATTATGTGGAGAATGTGTCAGACCGCCGTCATATACACGTGTAGCTGGAATATTGCCGAGTGTGGCGTAAAACAACAAACAAAGTCATTGTTTTATTATTACAAGGGCATTTTATCTTTATCTGGGCTAGAAAAGCTTTTGAATTTAGTTCTAACCCTGATTATGTGAAGAATGTGTCAGACCGCCATCATATAGCTGGAATATTGCCAAGTGTGGCGTAAAACTACAAACACAGTCATTGTTTTAGCATTTCAAGGGCATTTTATCTTTATCTGGGCTAGAAAAGCTTTTGAATTTAGTTCTAACCCTGATTATGTAGAGAATGTGTCAGACCGCAGTCATATAGCTGGAATATTGCCGAGTGTGACGTAAAACAACAAACAAAGTCTTTGTTTTAGCATTACAAGGGCATTTTATCTTTATCTGGGCTAGAAAAGCTTTTGAGTTTAGTTCTAACCCTGATTATGTGAAGAATGTGTCAGACCGCCATCATATAGCTGGAATATTGCCAAGTGTGGCGTAAAACTACAAACACAGTCATTGTTTTAGCATTTCAAGGGCATTTTATCTTTATCTGGGCTAGAAAAGCTTTTGAATTTAGTTCTAACCCTGATTATGTAGAGAATGTGTCAGACCGCAGTCATATAGCTGGAATATTGCCGAGTGTGGCATAAAACAACAAAGAAAGTCATTGTTTTAGCATTACAAGGGCATTTTATCTTTATCTGGGCTAGAAAAGCTTTTGAGTTGAGTTCTTGCCCTGATTATGTGAAGAAAGTGTCAGACCGCCATCATATAGCTGGAATATTGCTGAGTGTGGCGTAAAACTACAAACAAAGTCATTGTTTTAGCATTTCAAGGGCATTTTATCTTTATCTGGGCTAGAAAAGCTTTTAAATTTAGTTCTAACCCTGATTATGTGAAGAATGTGTCAGACCGCCGTCATATAGCTGGAATATTGCCGAGTGTGACGTAAAACAACAAACAAAGTCTTTGTTTTAGCATTACAAGGGCATTTTATCTTTATCTGGGCTAGAAAAGCTTTTGAGTTTAGTTCTAACCCAGATTATGTGAAGAATGTGTCAGACTGTCGTCATATAGCTGGAATATTGCCGAGTGTCGCGTAAAACAACAAAGTCATTGTTTTAGCATTACAAGGGCATTTTATCTTTATCTGGGCTAGTAAAGCTTTTGAGTTGAGTTCTAACCCTGATTATGTGACCGCCATCATATAGCTGGAATATTGCTGAGTGTGGCGTAAAACTACAAACAAAGTCATTGTTTTAGCATTACAAGAGCATTTTATCTTTATCTGGGCTAGAAAAGCTTTTGAGTTTAGTTCTAACCCAGATTATGTGAAGAATGTGTCAGACTGTCGTCATATAGCTGGAATATTGCCGAGTGTCGCGTAAAACAACAAAGTCATTGTTTTAGCATTACAAGGGCATTTTATCTTTATCTTGGCTAGTAAAGCTTTTGAGTTGAGTTCTAACCCTGATTTTGTGGAGAATGTTTCAGACCGCCGTCATATACCGTATTTGACGTAATAAGCGCCAAGGGCGCTCTCAAAATTAGAAATAGGGGGCTCTTATTAGAATATCACTTTGGTGGAAAAAACACAGTTGAAAGATAAATTTCGTGGTTTATGCTGACAGTCTGAACTGTTTATATACGACAGATACATTTTTCCAGAATTTAATTGCCCATAATTAAGGATGCATGTTACACACGAGTGCATATTATACACGAATAAATAAGTCTTGTGTACATTGATAAATCGGAAGGGGGGCTAATTGGGATTGTTCACTTGCCAATATATTAGCAAATATCGCCGTGGGCGCTTATTAGAGCGGGGCGCTTATTACGTTGAATACGGTAGCTGGAATATTGCCGAGTGTGGCGTTAAACAACAAAGTCATTGTTTTAGCATTACAAGGGCATTTTATCTTTATCAGGGCTAGTAAAGCTTTTGAGTTTAGTTCTGATTATGTGGAGAATGTGTCAAGGGCATTTATTTTAATATCAAATAGAATGGCGATTTGCTTGGTTTGATCATCAGGAATGCTGGAGATCATACTTACTGCTACCATTTACAACTTCTCAACTAATGTCATTCATTAGCCTCTGGGTGAATGTACTAAATATAAAAAAATGTCGCCAGTTTTGATGACATTGGATTTCAACAATTTTAAAAACTTTTTAATGTTGAACTCTTTGAAATCATAATGAAAAAGTTACATCTTAGAAACATTGCTGTTAAGTTACAGTGTTCATCTTGTTTGTTATTCAAAAATCATGCTTTTGTCACTGATGTTATTTCATTATTACCATGTGCAATTTGGTCTAGTGTTTTGTCTCTATCAATAATGTACATCTGGGTTGGTACATGAGGCATTAGACCCGTGAAGCCCCGGGGCAGAATAGGTCTTCAGCAACCCATGCTTGCCGTAAAAGGCAACTAACGGGATCAGATGGTCAGGCTCGCTGACTTAATTGATGTATGTCATCTATCCAAATTGCGTGGATGATGCTCATGAAATTAATCGCTGGATTGTCAGGTCCAGACTCGATTATTTATAGACCGCCGTCATATAGCTGTAATATTGCTGAGTGCGGCGTTAAACAACAAATATTGCAGGATGTTCTTCAGTTCTTTAGTGAGTGAATGAGTGAGTATGGTTTAATGCCGCTTTTAGCAATATTCCAGCAATAACTCGGCGGGGGACACCAGAAATGGGCTTCACACAATGTACCCATGTCGGAAATTGAACCCGGGTCTTCGGCATGAGGGTGTTCTTTAATTTCTTTTGAGTACTCTAGTACATCAAATCAGATGGTATGAATATGTGTTCTAAATAAATCAGGAATTGTATCTATGTTTTTGTTGATGTTTTCCAAAATTGCAGCTTCCTGAACAATCATGTTCTAAGTCCATATGTTTCTTGTTGAAGTTTGTGCCAATGTGATGGCAGATTGTACATTAACTTGTATGAATAATGCTTCCTGTTTGTTTTGACACATAGGACATGTTACAGTTATTCCTACCGGTAATGTAGTCGTTAATGAGGGCTTATTGTTAAATTGTTAAATATTGTTAAATATACAGTAAACTATGGTTATAAAGAATTCAAAGGGACCACTAATTTTCGTTTGTAATAACTGTAGTTTGTTATAAGCGTATACAGCATATATGCAACAAATGGCCGGGACTAAAAAATAAGTTTGTTATATCGTCAGTTCGTTATAAACATGTTTGTTATAAACATAGTTTACTGTATTTGATTTGCTGAGAATGATCTCTAACCATGTTAAGTTATTTGTTGTCAAAACCTGAAATTCCAACTAAAACGTTTATTAGTTCTTTGTTCCTAAGGATCAGTAGGCATTACACATAAAAGCATTTATTTTTTATTAAAACAAAAAAATGTAATTTCTAAATCACAGGGCACCTTTTATAATTAGAAAGATATGTGGTTTGTTGGCACCAAATTTGAGCACTAACAGCCAATTGTTTTCTATTCTTTAGCCCAGCTTGAGAATTAAAAGATTTGAAGAAAGTCATTTTGATGTCACTCCTTGTTCTTTTATAATTTTTTACTTTTATTCAAAAATAAATAACATTAGACAACTGTGCACAAGCGCTTGTCTCTTGGTGATATTGTAAGTCAATAAAGCTGCAACAGTCTTTCAATAGGTGGAACCACATAGCCATTAACTGATCAATAGCCCCCCTCATGTTATCAGCTACAAAAATACCACGGAGAGTGCTTGAACCTGACTGCCTGTATATTGATTAAGCTATGCACTGCTAAGTAGTATGTATAAATAATTGCTTAGCATTTTTCCTTTGTTTTAATTGGAAAGCAATATATATGCAATATTATCACAACAAAAGTCTTCTTTGTTCTTTAAAACGCACAATTATCTATCTATATTCATTGATGCATGTTCCTTGTTTTGACTTTATCAATGTATAAAATATGAAGATATTTACATCCCTGTCAATCAGTTTTAAAAGTGAAACTGGTTTATGTATTGGATGAATCAAACTCAGTTGTTATGGTGTTATTATGTAAACTAACTATTTGAATTCTCTCAAGTGTGGAATGAAATTGAAATTTGCAGAACCATCTATTAAATAATTTCAGTCCTGAACAACATCCAGACTGATTGTCTGATGCTTCTTTTAATGTGAGCCTTAAATAAACAAACAGGTTTTAAAAAAAGATTTGTTGATTTTTAATTTGACCACCAACCCTATGCTGTTGTTTTTATGTCTGTACAGAAATAGACCTCACCAGAAATGTTGATCATGTTTGACACTCAATACATGATTATTCAATATTAAAGTTATGTCAGAAAGTCAAATGCCAAATTCATGCATGCTGAATGTACATATTTTCTATATTTGTATAGGACTGATGCATGGAAATGTTAATGTACTCATTACTATTCTATGCAAAATATCAGGAATAAATGAAATTTGTTTCCTCACAAAACAGTTTTTCTTTGCAAATAATTTGCATTTTCTGGAACAACATTGTGTGGGAATACTAGCTGTGTTATTTCTATGGTTGATATATTGTGATTTTTTTATATATATAATTAGGTTTGTGTTTTAATTGTGAAATGTCTCTTTATGTATAAAGGATGAGGTAGGTAAATAGCTCCTTTTGGCCTAGGGATCATGCATAATTTAAAAAACAAGGGAATTACTTTTACGAATCATTATGAAAGTCATCAGATGTGTGCTTATGAATAAGAATTGGACTTTGGTCATTTCATCTACTACATAGGTAAGGCTGATCTTAGAGCTTTTCAGAAAGCATTTTGCTAATATTTTGAACATAAGCGAGCCTTTGACCCAAGCTATTGTCTATGATGTAAATAACATTACAAGCATATGGTGAAAAAGCATCTGAGATTACTGACTTGATTTTGTCTTGAAGTTAAAGAAATAAGCTTTTTTCACTCATCTCAGCTGATGTACCTGATTCTGTCAGCATATGGAAGAAGACTGGATAGATTTGATAGCTGGTAATTAATGTAAATGGGGATACTATGAGGTTTTGTCTAAAGTTAACCACTGCCACCACACATTGTTTTGAAACATCCTTGCTTGGACATCCTAGAAATATCTTTATCATGTATAAATCCTTTATAGTCCTGGGAATTCTTTTTGACACATTGATCGGTGAGTCATGACATTCTCCAGGTCATCCATCATCTGAAGAAATGTTTGTTTAAACGATAAGTCAAAACATATTTACTGTATGTCATCCTTAGGGCGGGGCCATGATCTGAAAGGGCTGTAAGTGACAGGTCTACATACTTTTAAAAATTTCATTTGCCGGAACAGGAGATAGTCACTGGGGGCTAAGTCTGGGCTGCAGGGTGGGTGATTTAACTGTACAGCCCAGACTTAGCCCCCAGTGACTATTTCCTGTTCTGGCAAATGAAATCTGCTCTTGCTCTAGGACTTGCTATTTCAAAGTTGATGTCATTTGGCATATTGTTTTCCCAAACTTGAAGTGTTTATAAGTTCGTAACTTAGGTCGCTAGAGTATTTGGGCATTCAGGAAAAGGTGGGGATCGGTCTGCTTTTAATTTTGCATGTAATTCAAACACCATTCTCGTTAAACGGATAGTGTGTCAAAATATTTTTCTTCTCTTAGAAACTCAGAAGTTGCTTTTGACGCTTACAGCATGCACATTGTTTTTCATGGTAAATATTGATATTCTAAGCATGGACAAAATATGATTTATTTTCTTCCATAATAAATCAATCTGTATCTCTATCATAATACTTTTATCTTGAACAAAGGGTCTGTATATGTACTGATTTGTCCAACTTCCTTTACCTGTGTTTGCTATATATAAGAAGCCTATAATTATACATAGTTATTCATGTATGGTCATAATACGATGCAATATTCCACCATCACGATTACAGGCCCAACGAAACACAGGTAGCATCTTGGTGTCAGCTGGTTAAAAATGTTTACATAACGGCAGATATTTGCTATTGTACAATTCTCTCTTGTAACTTTTGACATATGTTGTCTGATATTTACATGTAGCTTTTAGTATCAATACATTATTCCATGATACAATATTTCAGGTTCTTCAGTGAATTGTTGCACTATGTTTTTGATCATTTTTGACTAATATTGTTGATTGATCAAACACTGGAATATTTTTCTGGTTATTGCTTTTTTCTAACACTTTTTATATAATACACATCTCAGGTAATAAGCAGCATATTAATTGATGTAATACTGAAGAGATGAATTGTTATTTTTATTTGGATATTAGAATGTAAGTAACAACAATAGTTGAATGTAAACAACACATAAAAACGTGCATGATTTATGTGTAGATAATGTAAAATCATGTATTAATCAAGTGGATATGTGATATGTTGTATAACTGATAATGTATTGCGGGTGTGGAGATGTATGTACAGTTTATATTTTTTGTCAGTGATACTATTTTGTATAAATACATATATATACCCAGAAGCAGAATTAATTGAGATCATGTTCTAATTCAAAATGCTTGTTCCCTGAAGGTTGAAAGTGTACTGGTGCTTAATGATGCTGAATTAGACTCAATAGGCTTTCTATTAAAATAAGATAAGATCAAGATAAGATCAAATAAAACAGTTTTTAACAAATTCAAAATATACTTAGCAATATTTGTGTTCATTAAAAGCACGGGTATGGTGCTGACAAACCTAGAAACATAATCGGGGTGAACCGGGATTCGAACCCACAATCATAGGTTTCTGGCTTGTCCAGGGGACGCAACTTTGCTCAGCAAATCGCGGTGCCTTAGATGCCTGGGCCACTTGTGCCCCCCTGATCATATAGAACCTTTATTCTTGGTCTCAGCGTTTAAGTATACATTCAGAAATGTCAGAGAGCATGACTGCATGATTGTTCATGAATATCCTTGCTGCGGCTTATCCTAATGAACAAACGAAGAAATGCACATCTAAACTATCGTAGTATCGTAGTATCGACTCAATCCGTGCCTAGGCTGACATTGACCGTCTCCAGCAATCTATGAATTTACCTTAGTGTCTGTTTGACGCATCTTTATTCATCTTTCAATGATTGGCCAGTTAATCAATGATGACTAACACATGTAACCGCCACTTTGGAAATCTCTCCGGTCACGTTTATCGTGTTGGCCATTTTGACGTCTTGTACTTGATGTAAATGTATTACGACGTGCTGTCATTGTGACAAGCTCCGACGTTCATACAGTTTGGCCCTCACTCTGTGAAGGTTCATACTCCAATGAACTCACACAAAGTGAAGGTCAATTCTTAATTGCAGCACCTGCACTGCACTAAACCTGTGTCGAGTGATTAGCTACACTCTAAAACACTCTGTTATCAGGTATTGTTGATTGTATCTTGTTTGAAGAATAAAAAACACACAAACTAAAGGTGTTGTTTATTATGGTATAGTTATGTAGCATAAACAATTACTGGACTGTATGATTAAATGGTCATGCTTTTATCATGTATGGAGCTATTATGTGGGAATGTATATATACACATGCACAAAAGTTAAGCGCCACCATATTCATAGTCTCTTGATTTCATGTGTGGGAATCAGAAATACGAAATATGATGATGTATGACTGAATTAGGCTTCCATAGTTTCATGAACCCAAATTTGTCTAGATACCACAAGGAAAGCGTGCTTTCCGTGTTGCTGCAGTTCCCCTACCCTTATAAATAGTGAAATTCAAGTTTCAGACACGTGGTTGCATTTTGCTCCTGTGTGAGATTCCCCTTCCAATAGAGGTTGAAAATCAGCCATCGTCAGGAGAAAGTTAACGAACGCTGAAAGATGGCAAGTGATAGGCATGAAAAATGCTGGCATGTCATGCAGGGCCATTGCAAGACAAATGGGTCGTCGTCACAGTGTTATCACTCGTTTAATTGTCAAACATGGTCAAACCAATGATGTCAATGACAGGCATAGGTCTGGTAGGCCAAGAAAGACCTCTAACAGAGAGGATAGACATCTTTTCAGGATAGTCAGACGAAATCCATTTGCCACTTCAACAGATTTAAGACTGCAGTGGATTACCCATCAGAGACTCTCGACGATGACCGTATAGCGTCGCCTCAGAGCGGCTGGTTTTAACGCCAGAAGACAAGTAAAACGTCCTCAACTGACTGAGAGGCACATGCGGAATCGTCTGATATGGTGTCGTGCCCTTGGCCAACAGGAGAAGGATCCATTGGTCTGTCGAGTGTCGAATGCTGCTACAAACTGTTGATGGTCGAATACGTGTTTGGAGGCAACGTAACACTCGTTTTGCACCAAGGAACATCCAGAATACCTTAGCATGTGGCGGGGGGTCTGTCATGATATGGAGTTGTGTTTCCTTCGGCTGCAAACTTCCGCTGGTGACAATTAGTGGAAACCTGAATGGCCAACAATACCAAGATGCCGTTCTTTGTCCAGTGGTAGTCCCTCATTTTGACAACCATCCTCTTCAGACAAGACCTGTTTACATGGACGACAATGCTAGACCACACAGATCTCGGGCAGTTTGGGCTTATTTGCGTCAAGAAGCTATTGCCACTCTTCCTTGGCCAGCCTGTAGTCCGGATCTTAATCCGATTGAGCATCTCAGACATCCTGATCCCCCAGTTCAAAATCTCGCTGGAATTGAAGCCACACTTCCTGAAGAATGGATCCGTTTGCCTCAGAGAAGCATTCAATGACTTGTAATGAGTATGAGGCGTAGGGTTGAAGCTGTGGTCAATGTCGGTGGATCATACACACGTTACTGACGTTTCTGTCTTGCAATAGGGGCGGTCGGGTAGCCTAGTGGTTAAAGCGTTCGCTCGTCACGCCGAAGACCTGGGTTCGATTCCCGACATGGGTACAATGTGTGAAGCCCATTTCTGGTGTCCCCCGCCGTGATATTGCAGGAATATTGCTAAAAGCGGCGTAAAACCATACTCACTCACTCACTCTGTCTTGCAATAGACTCTGCACTCCCTAGGGTGTCTATGTGACACCTGATAAGGTCTGCTGATATCATGACAGTTACATGACAAAAAAAAGTTTTTCAGTGTTTTCTAATCCTTCAATTTCTGGTCTTCGGGAAAATTCCTTTCTGCTCATATTCTTTTGGAACACAAGATAAACTTGCTTTGGGACAACTTTTGCATCACATGAGGTTTACATATACGGCATATAACAATTGTACATCTCGTTATAATAGTCATCATTAAGTGCCAAAGTAACAGCTCACAAATATGGTCGGTGGCACTTAACTTTTGTGCATGTGTATATCACCATAACATTTAATGCAGAGAGAACACACCCACATTATTCACCTGAGTATTATATGGAGAGTAGTTTGGATTATAAATAACACTGAATAAAAATTATGTGGAACCAGGATGAAACTTAATCTTCAGCTAATTTCAGTTTCAAGGACACATAGAACCTAACATTTTAGCTCTAGTTTTGTCCTTTAATACAGGTCACCAAGCAGTACTTTTTTGAAAATTATGAGATTGTTCTTATGACTGACACATTATTTTTCATCATATGATCAATTACAGTGAGTGAATGAGTGAGTATGGTTTTAAGCCGCTTTTAGCAATATTCCAGCAATATCACAGCAGGGGACACCAGAAATGGGCTTCACACATTGTACCCATGTTGGGAATCGATGATCAATTACAGACATGTGGCTAAAATGTGCCAACAAGGCTGATTGTTCAAGCCTCTAGAGGACATCTAACTATCAGCAAATCACAACCCACAGATGAAATTTTGAACTGGACATACTACCTACGACTTCCAAAAAGAATAAACACCATATGAAAGACTTGCTTATGTTCAAATTTTAGAAAAACTTCCTGAAAGTCTAAAATCTATTTGTATGACTTAAGCCTTCCATCTACATTTGGTATTGTTGTCCAAAACATACAAGTGATGAAGAGAAGTCAAATTGTCCTCATATAAACCCTACATCGGATCATTTTCACAATAAATTTCTTGACATTTTCCTTATTTCCTAAATTATACATCTTGTGGGTTAAAAAGTGTTTACTCTTCATCCCTTGAGTTTTCAATATAAGAGACTTTACATATAAGAGATTTTTGGCCATAATTCTTATCCATTTGTGTCATCCAGAGTTTGAGCCACCCGTAGCCTGACAAGAAGCAATATCAAAGGCTGAATCTAGAACACTGAAGGATGTTAAGGGTGTGTGATCACCCAAGTGTTACAAAGACATACTGAGGTCAGGAACCTCGCCAGTCTCACTCTTGATGTGGTATTCGTGTGTGAAACTGAGACATTGCATCAGTGTGCTGTGCATGAATAGGGTTGGTTGGTTGGTTTGTTGTTTAACGCTGCACTCAGCAATATTCTAGCTATATGATTTGTGGCCTGTAAATAATCGAGTCTGGACCAGACAATCCATCATGAGCATCGATCCACGTAACTGGGATACGATGACATGCTTCAACCAAGTCAGCGAGCCTGACCACCTGATCCCGTTAATCGCCTCTTACAACAAGCATAGTTGCCTTTAACGGCAAGCATGGGTTGCTGGATACCTATTCTTCATGGGTCCTGTGAATAAGGAGATGAACACACTATTAATTTTAGAGGTAGGTTACTTGGAGATATAAAAATATTCTACATACCAGTCATTTCAAATTTCAAGATGCAGGCCGAAATAGCTAAGATATGTGCACAAATGAGACTGCTGATAAGGCCGCTGTAGAACATTGTATGATTGACAAAAGATGGAGCTCTATTTGCTCGCTTGAACAGACAGGACAAATGCAATAATTATCAGGCTGTAGTCAGCCATGGGTGAATCATTTGCCTCTGCCTTGGACTTTGGATGCTGCACCACTGACTACCAGAGTTTATCATTAAACTGTAGATGTTGAGTCACATAAAGCTGACATTTCTATTCTGGTCAGGGAAGGAGAATGGGCTTTAACATCGCGTCCAACATTATTGCACTTATAAAGCGACATGTATACACGTGTGTGTGTGACTGCTTGTACTAGTCCAGACTACTGCTGATTTTATGGTGCTAGCTCACCAAGATACCATGCCACAGTTTAACATGAATACCCAATAGACACAGTATACAGACTCGGAGCTGACCAGTCCTTGTTTTAGCCCCTGAATGCCGAGCGTCAGACGGGGCAACAAGTACCATCTTTTAACATCTTTTGGTTTGACGCGGCCAGGGGATCGAACCCCGAGCCTAGTGGTTTAAGTGTTTGTTCGTCACCGAAGACCCAGGTTTGATTCCAAACATGGGTACATTGTGTGAAGCCCATTTCTGGTGTCCCCCGCCGTGATATTGCTGGAATATCGCTAAAAGCGGCGTAAAACCATACTCACACACTTACTTCAACTCTTAGTGATATACACATATATACCAAGGTAAATCCCTGCACTACTAACACATGTATCTCATGTCAGCTACACTTTGCAAATGTTTAAAGAATATTTATCCAACACCAAGATCATCACCAGAAGAGCAGACACGTTAAATTACTTGAATAACATATCTGCCTGTTACTTCTAATCATCCATCCCCACCTTCACACAATAAGAATTCCTTATCTTTAGTACATGTGTCCAGTAACCTTTCTAAACTATTAGCATTACATAGACATTTGTTGTTTGTTCTCCACCTCTCACTTCAGCAAAGGACCCGTGAAGATCTGGGGTAGAATAGGTCTTCAGCAACCCATACTTGCCATAAAAGGCAACTGTTTGTCGTAGGAAGTGACTAACGGGATCGGGTGGTCAGGCTTGCTGACTTGGTTGATGCATGACAGCGATCCCAATTACATGGATCGATGCTCATGATATCAATCACTGGATTGTCTGGTCAAAACTCGGATTATTTACAGACTGCCGTCATATAGCTGGAATATTGCTGAGTGCAGCATTAAACAACAAACAAACAGACCGCCGTCATATAGCTGGAATATTGGGGAGTGCGGCGTAAAACAACAAACCAAACCAAAACCACTCCAGCGAAGATGTCACCTGAAGCGAAATGATGGCATTATTTCCTTACAGACAATGTAATAAATTGATTTTTCAGTTAATTTTTATTTTTTCCCTTCCTGCCTTTAGGTATTTGGGGATAATAATCAGTAAAACAAGTAAATAAATTAGTCAAGCCTTATTCAGGTATCTAACGGATGTTCTGCAGTTCAAACTGTTATCTTCCATCATCATGCATATGGAGAGAAGGTAACCCGAGTCAGGCACAGGTGTGTATAACAAATTGAGTTGGCCACAAGCCAGGTAACCTAACCTCAGGGACTGTCAAGGAAGTACCTACATTCAATTACCAGGACCACATGTTGCTCACTGATATTACATTGATGTCATACGAACAAATTGCAAGTGATTACATTGCATTTGATTGCCTAACCAAGCAATTATTTTTGTGTTTATGACTCAATAACAAAAGGCAGTTTACGAATCAGATGTGGGATTTCGTTATGCGATGATGATTGGACTTTGCATAGACTCATAATTCCAGCCAAAACACAGCCCAGCCCAGTTTGGCAACGGTGGGAACTAAATTTATTTTTATAGTCAGAGAATTCCCTTGCCAAGGGATGATGACATGTCCGAGACATTCAATCAGTCAAACATCCATCCTGCTCTTTGTGACCAGTTGGAATATTGCTGATTGCGGCGTTAAACAAAACGAACAAACAAAATTTTGTGACCATCATTGCTTAACCTGGGTGGATTTGTGACCTGTGCACAGGACCACGTGCACAGGACCCACGGGGTCTTCTAGATGTGAGGAATGTCCCACAATACTAATGTAAACAACGTAGGCCGACATGGCAGGAATTCACACCAATATTCAAAAGACAACCAACCATAACGAAAATTTGCATTGCATTTATTGTCAAGTGCATGACAAACAGGGGCACGGTTTTGTCATATTCACATGGATGTATAGTGAAGATATGAGATGAGGATTTCTTTAACGACAAGCTGGTTCGAAATTAATTCAATGTGAACAAATCAGTGGCAGGCACTAATATCTCAGCCACAAGAAAATGCAACTTACAGAAAAGCATTTAAAGGATATTTCTCATGACTAGGATTGACCTTGACATTACACTCCCTGGCAGTACTAGACACGTACGTCACTGGTTGGAGGACTCTCATGCTGGACTGGTGCCACAGAGCTCTAGAACATGAATGTCTTCATGGTGAGGCGATGTTCTTGGATGTACAAATTCACTGAAAAAATTTCACCTATGTTGACAGAATATTTTCCTTTCAACCAAATACTATAGCTAAATTCAGAAATAAAGAAAACCTTCAAATTAGGTCAATATGTGAAGGGAAGAAATCAAGTAACTTTTCATTAAAAGAGAAGCATTTAAATTTACTTTGCATTTCACATGAAATAAAATATTTTATGAAACATATAATTCAAATGATATCATGATTTTTATTTCGACAAACAAGTTTTGGAAATATAGATGTGTAAACCAAGTGCAAAATGCCGAAACAGTAACAGAAATGATGGTGAGAGCATACTGAAAATATCCAATGAATGTCTATGCAATAAATTGTTATCGTGTGTACCACTGACTCATATGATACCACACAGCAATGGAATTGTGAATATATATAACCTCGTCCAAAAACAATCGGACAAGTAATGTATTTCTTGATACGTCAGAACCCAAATTAAAAGGTTTAGAGATTTCTGAAATGAGGCCACCGAATTGAAACTTATCTACACAAAAATGCCTCTGTTCTACACTACAAATGATCTTCTTTTATCCAAGGCAAGCAAGGAAGAAAACTCAGTTGATGGTTTCAAGATACAGTAAGTTCGAATGGACAAAACTCAAGCCAAGAACTTGCCATTGATAACAGTACTAGCACCTACAGTGAATATATATGTACATGTTTATACATCAGATCAATCATAGCAACATGTGCACTCAAAACTAGTGCCGTGGACTCCAAACATTGAGTGTATCTGAGGTTGACAATAACACATAATAAACACTTGAAGCAAGAACACGGACTATGAATGACATCTCTACTTGATAATCAACAATGCGAGACTTGTATATTGGGTAGAATCATGCTGGTCCAATGTCTTAGCAAGTTAATTATAACTGTTTAGATAATGCCTTGGATCACTGATACACTATCATGTATAGCCAAGCCAGTTAAATTACTTGTTTTACAGGGTTTATTGTCAACGTTCTTGAAGGTTGGAGGTCAGTATCTTTTTAAAAAATAAAGTAACACAACTGACTCCACTTATAACTGCATAGTGCCCTCGTATTAGGACGCTGGACATGAATTAAATCTGTACATATTTACAGAAACTGTGCTTGTCAAAATCTCTTTGGTTTATTTGGAAGCAGCCTTGGAGTGGCCTTGTACACTCAATTAACACTTAGGAATGGCAATAGTGGAGAAATTCCTCAATGAACTATCCTTCACCTAGTCCGGGCTTGTAAGCACCAATGAAATATTTGAAAATGCTCAGTCCTAACATCCCTCAAAATCTATCACTGATTTCTCAATTCATTCATAATTTTAATAAGGGACTGGTCACTTATAGGGGCTCAAAACATTCCCTACACTATGACATCACTGTATTCTTAACATCATCAATGTTGCTAAATGTTGCGGAAAATATGTTAATGCATATTTTTATCGATTGCAAAAGAAATGGCTGACTAACATAGTAATATTGTTTCAATAAATGCTTCATTAAAACATGGTTAAAACATTTTAAAATGGTGATAATTATTAAACATTTATGCAAATCTGTAAGACACTGAAAGATTTCCCCATGTGCCTCAACAGTAAAGTATTAACAACCCCACTCTGTGCAACAAAATACACACTAACCATTCTTGTTTCCTTCGGACAACTGGATAAAAATAATGAAATTTCTTAGAAGTATTTATCTTAGAAAATAGTGCAGCACAGACCAGCTGACATCTAAGAGTGAAATATTAAAACCAAACATGTAGAGAGTGATTTACACTGGGACTGGAAAAATGCTGATCTTTCTTGAACTCGGGGTCGAAATGAGGGATTTTCATAATCCTCTGATACAAACTGTGCACACACGTTCAGATACCTGGCTAAACCTGAATAATGCCAACCAACACAAACAGTCCATTTCTTGCATCTAGGAATCTCCATGATGTTCCTCGACTTCATGTCTAACATTGAACTGTCTGAAGGAGTCGAAAATGCTGAGGGTAATTCATACTAAGGGTAAAAGGTGATCATGCTTGAACTATGAGCGACAAGAGTGACTCTCCTGATTGTCTACCAAGAGCTATGTACTCATGTTCCTGGAACTTAAAACTAAATACTGTAATTGAGACACTGTCTAACTAAGGGATTCCCATTACCCTTCAACATGAGCTGCATCTCTACCTCTGTGTGAAACTACATACTGTCGCTCAGACCGTAGGCTGTAGGGAATATCACTGTGGGGCGAAAAGAGATAATAATCTAACCTAATCTAATAACTGGCCCACTCAACAACTGATAACAAGTGGACCACACCCCATATGAACTACCATATTCGACACAATAAGCGCCCCGCTCTAATAAGCGCCCACAACGACATTTGCTAAGATATTGGCTAGTGAACGATGTACACAAGACTTATTTTTTCGCATATAATATGTACTCGCGTGTTATATGCACCCTTAATTATGGGCATTTAATTCTGGAAAAATATATGTCGTACATAAACATTTCAGGCTGTCAGCATAAACCACGAAATTTATCTTTCAACTGTTTTTTTCACCAAAATAACATTCTAATAAGAGCCCCCTATTTCTAATTTTGAGAGCGCCCTGGGCGCTTATTACGTCGAATACGGTAACTTGTTTATAAAGTCATACATGATGCCTTATTAGCCCCATCACATCTTATCTGTTCTGAGTGACCTGACAATCTATACTCTCCATAGGTAGATAGATAAGAATTCAGGTGTTAAATACATATCAATTGACTCATAAGGCTGCAGAGGTAAAATAATTGCTGGCCCTCAGCTTCTGTTGCTGGCCACAGGTTGAGGGGCCACCAGCTAAACTTTCCTTACCTTTGGTTGATAGCAGTACCACACATCCACAACCACAATGGCAATGTCAAACTGATACAGCCAGGGGTCTGTTTCACAAAGCCATAAGAGTGCTACAACTATCGTAACTATATGTAACACTGACTTACAACAGTCATAGAGCTATGATGGCTTTGAGGAACATCACCCAGGCCAGGATAAAAGAATCTAACAGCACTGTCAACACCTCAAGTCTACTCTTGACCATCTACTGGGACAAGACTGACTCACCAGTAGTGACAAACAGAGGCTCTCAAGTCTACTTTAGACCATTCACTGGGACAAGACTGACTCACCAGTTGTGACAAACAGAGGCTCTCAAGTCTACTCTGGACCATCTACTGGGACAAGACTAATTCACCAGTTGTGACAAATAGAGGCTCTCAAGTCTACTCTGGACCATCTACTGGGACAAGACTAATTCACCAGTTGTGACAAACAGAGGCTCTCAAGTCTACTCTGGACCATCTACTGGGACAAGACTAATTCACCAGTTGTGATAAACAGAGGCTCTCGAGTCTACTCTGGACCATCTACTGGGACAAGACTAATTCACCAGTTGTGACAAACAGAGACTCTCAAGTCTACTCTGGACCATCTACTGGGACAAGACTAATTCACCAGTTGTGACAAACAGAGGCTCTCGAGTCTACCCTAGACCATCTACTGGGACCACAAGACTGACTCTTCAGTAGTGACAAGCAGAGGCTCTCAAGTCTACCCTAGACCATCTACTGGGACCACAAGACTGACTCTTCAGTAGTGACAAGCAGAGGCTCTCAAGTCTACCCTAGACCATCTACTGGGACCACAAGACTGACTCTTCAGTAGTGACAAGCAGAGGCTCTCAAGTCTACCCTAGACCATCTACTGGGACCACAAGACTGACTCTTCAGTAGTGACAAGCAGAGGCTCTTGAGACTAACCCAGACCACCTGCTGTCAGTCTTGTGATAGTAGATCACTCATTTGACTTCTAGGAATATCTGAGGTAGTTGTTAGTGAGTTGGGCTTAGCACTACTTTGGACAGCATTTCAGTAACGTCACAGATGGTCAGTTAAAACTTATGTAGTATTGTTCTGTTTACCACTTTGATGAAATCCACGTATTAAAGGTATTGTGGTACAGACTAAGGATCATAATCAGCGAATACCTGGGATTAAGACACATGATCCTAGTATTACTAAGGGAGACAACCTCTCAACTGTGAATTGTGGTGACAACCACCAAGACATTTATTGTGATAGTCCAAGGATCATAAACTGATCGCATAACAACTAAGGGGGGCAACCCCTCCACACTGTATTGTGACAACCATTCAGCCATCCATGCCTGTCGCTTCGTGACAGACAAGATAATATTCTGAAAAAACATGGGATTCGAACCCATGATTGATTTATCCTAGCGAGAAGGGAAACAACTCACCACTGCAAATTAAAGTGACTTAACTACCCGGTGTGGATATATATATATATATATATATGTCACATATGAATTGTTTGATACGCATTACGTAGAAGGTGATGGATGACAAAGTAGACACGATTTATGGATATCCATATATAGGGTCTACTTTACTATGTCACATATGGCTGTGACAATGTGTTATGTAAGAGGAATACACATGACAATAGTCACTTGCACATACAACACTGTATGCTAAGTAACAGCTTACAGCACAAAAGGTACAACAGTTTTGCTTTAGATTTCAGATTTCATCCCACAGGCAAGCTGACAAGGCCTAATGTTAGTCACATATGGAGTGAAATGTTATTTACAGTGTCTTGAGGACTAAGGAGTGACACAATCTCATTAAAATCAGATCTTAGTTTTCGCTACCGCTAAACAAAGATCTGAGGACATCCCATTACGGGTCACGTCAGAACAACCTCTCGCGAACTTTGACCGATCAATGAAATGGCTGACAAGAAATTGACATTAGCCAATCAGAAGGCAGCTTTCTCGAGCTTTACGACACTAGTTTCAGATTGGCGACTACGCTTTGAAACATATTTTGACGTATCCTCGGTTAAAAATGTTAAAACTGATAAAAAGAACACTCTGGAATAGCTTATAGATGGCCTAAATTGTATGGATATAATCATAAAACCCGTAACTGTCGTTCGGAATACCCGCTGTTAAATATTTCGAGGTTGCATGATCAGAATACACATTCCGTCTGTCATGATCCAGTAAGCGACGCTCTAATTGGTTGGATGAAAGGTCGCTCTGACGCGACCCGTAATGGGATGTCCTCAGATCTTTGTTTAGCGATAGCGAGAACTAAGATCTGATCTTAATGAGATTTAATGAGCCTTGCTTTCTTTCTGATTGTACACAGCATGCCTTATCTGTTCTATATTGCACCAACTTCATAATGGATCTGTGATTAATGATGAATATCAAAATATCATGAATACATTACTTACAGTCCATAATATACATGACCATGAAGCTTAATGGGCCTCAAGTTGAAATGATTTCTCAAGAATGAATGACATCTGCCACCACTACCACTGGACGCTTGGTATTATGAGAGAGAAACTTGACAAGGATGAATGACATTTAACCACAACTACAATTGGACACTTGGTGATATGAGAAAGAAATTTGACAAGGATGAATGGCACTTAGCCACCACTACTATTGGCAACTTGGTAATATGAGAAAGAAACTTGCTGAGGATGAATGACATTACAATGGAACCTTGGTTTTTATATCAAGTTTTGTCAAGGCAGCAACATATCATTTTGTTGAAAAATCAGCACATGTTCAATCAAGTATGTGTTTGTTGACCAACAACACACTAAGCAATATTCCAACTATATGATGTGGCGGAAAAATAACTTTTGACTGGAGCATTCAAACAAGGGATTGGTATTACTTCCCGTGCTGTTGGGATATGACCACATGCAATCGACCACTTGACCGTCCTAACCACCCAATACATGTGGTTACCCCTTGAAATAAGTATAGTTTGCTTGGAACCTGTTCTAACCATGAAAGCCCGGCTCAATGAAGTGCATCTTCCCGAGGCAAGGGAGTTTACTGACTATAAAAGTCTAGTCTGTCTTACAGACCCTGATACAAATATACATCAAATACAGCCCATGCAAGTCTATAATGTTTGGCAAGTCTAGATCACTGCA
Organism: Haliotis rufescens; assembly: GCF_023055435.1. Classification (NCBI taxonomy): domain Eukaryota; kingdom Metazoa; phylum Mollusca; class Gastropoda; order Lepetellida; family Haliotidae; genus Haliotis; species Haliotis rufescens. Next base: position 4,683,033 of record NW_025964223.1, on the reverse strand, counting down.
GTATCTGAAAATGAAGAGAGTCACTGGGCTCCTTTTTATTATATTTTATTAAGATAACTGAACAACTAGTTTTTTTATGTACGATATGTTCATTTCAGAGACTAGATTTTAGTCTAATAAAAGTCCAGTTTCCACCCTTGCCGAACTCGGCTGGTATTATGGAGTATTATGGCTGGACTAACAAGACTATGCATAGTCCAATTAAAATCCACACCAAAATAGAAATCTGGTTCGTAAACTGTCATGCATAGTTCGGTCGACAGCAGGATTTGCAAAGCATGTGCACTGCTAACTCGTTGTCAACAAATATTTTCTATATCTTTTCATGTTTTTAATCAAGAGGCTCGTGTGATTTGATGCACTTGGTGATGTAAGACTCGTTTGATCACAATATAGATCTTGATTATCAATCAGATCGTCTTGACTGGGCGCCACTGTTTTGTTTGAAGCAAATGCAAGTGATACGAGAGGTTGAATCTGATTGGTCAATAGGAGAGGCATAGAAAGGACATTACTCGTAATAGCCACTGGTGGCGCTACGATCGAGCCCAGGAATTCCAGCCAAGTTCGGCAAGGGCGGAAACTGGACTTTTAAAGTCAGTTAACTCTCTTGCCTCGGGCAGATGGATTAAGTGATGCTGGGGCCACAGCTGTAACAGTAGCATCTGGACTGTGAGGGCTGATGTAGTGCACCCCCAGCCAGAGTGAATGTGTTCAGTACCGCTTGAACAGTCTTCCAGTTCTACCAGGGCGTGTCAGCTTGATGTGGGAGGAAAGCCTGAAGCGATGCAGGTCACAGATGTTTACCACTTTGGTGAAACATACAAACCTGACAGACCTTGACACAATCAGCATGAACTGGGATTGGTACCCACGATCACAGGTTTCTCGGGACGCAACTCTGCACAACAAGTTGTGGTGCCTTAGACAACTCATCTTCACGAGGCAAGGGCGTTAACAAACTATAAAAGTCCAGTTTCCGTCCTTGCTGAACAAGGTTGGATATCTGGAGTTACATTTTGGCTGGACTAACGAAACTAAGCAGAATCCAACCAAATTGTGTAACAAACTAGACATTCGGTTTGTAAACAAGATGGATTTCAACGTGCAGATTTCAGCCAACTGGATGTAAACTGAATTTTCCAAATCTTTTCATTTTTTAATGAAGGTGCTCAAGTGATTTGTTGCACATCACGGAGTATGACCAGTTTTATTACAATAAAGATCTTGATTATCGATCAGATCGTCTTGACTGGGTGCCACCATTTCAAGCAAATGCAAGTGTTCCGGGAGATTGAATCTGATTGGTCAATAAGAAGGGACATAACTCGTGATAGCCACTGGTGGTGATACGATCGAGCCTGGAAATTCCAGCCTAGTTCGGCCAGGTTGTAAAATGGACTTTTATAGTCGGTCAACGTCCTTGCCTCGGGAAGATGTAGACAACTTGGACACCCATTCCTCCATTAGATATTGCCTGGGGCAGTTCATTAGTAGGCAACATAGTTGACAGACTTGGTGCAACAAGAAGAGGCTGCACAAACAAGGGTTATAGGACAATTGACAAAATGGCACTGACCACTAGCACCAAGACACTCCGACCACTCTGTTGAGTAGAACCAGGGTGGATTCTTACTGAGCTGACACACTAACCATCAAGCTACCTCGTGCCGACCTGTGCAAGTTATCCAACATTATCTAATACTAACATACATGCACACGCTGAATAAGAGAAAAAATAACTCTTACTTCACTGCTTTAACTGCTGTGTGTGAGTACTGCTCATACTGATAATGCTGCTGATAAATCTTGATTCAATTCAACACAAAGCAATCAATCAACATGAAGTGACCCCCACCCCACCCCGCAGCAGGAGCCAGTTCCTTTTCTACCTTCCAAATATCTATCACACAATTCTGTTAACCCCAAATTACCCCAAACGCCGCCATTTTGTATCAATGCAGTACTACTTTCCTCACAACTTATTGCAGTGACACATATTACATGACATAGTACATAACATGCAGTAGGCAGCCGATTACAAGGCCGCATAGAATCAGACAACAGAACAACAGGAATCCACTAACAAGCACGGTTGCTAGGCAGCAAAGATATGATATGCATAGATGAGTTTTTCATGATATTCTCTCACAACCGTAAAATACAAAGATCTAATCCACATTATACACAAGTCTCATATCCTTATATACAAATATACATGACAGGCATATAATGAACATACTGTAATAAGATGACTGACAACATACGAAGAGATGGCTAAAACTAAAATGGCCTAATTGGGTCAAAACTGGGTCATGGGATGGATGCAGTATGGACTGTGGTTTAACAATACTCTAAAACGAGAAATAATACACAGTTATGTTACATTCACATTAATGACAATGTAGCTATATTTGGTCTTGAAATTAGTTACAGTTTAATGTATTACAGTGAGACAATGTGAAATATACCGACATGGAACAGACACCGACAAAAACACCCAGTGTCACATATGATGTATAACAAGGGCAATGTGGTTAACAGTGGCACGAAGCTTGGACCTCAACGCATGTTTGCAGATGAAATGACAGATGGTGATTTTTAAAACATGGTTATCAGAATAATGAAGCATATATGTACGTCATATAATACATCATGGACAATTTAGCAGTTATGATAAACCATACATACTCGACAACACTACATTAGTGCTGAAAATCTGAGAATTAATATATAGCCTATTACAAAAATCAACTTTTATGATCATATATTTAATTTTTTTTATAAAATTGAAAAAGTTCCAATAAATTTTATATTAATAAACTTATCCTAACTCACACACAAGCTGGAAACTTTGTTCTAAGATGTTTCCACACCAAGATCAAAAGAAGAAGGAGATATGCATCGTGTGAGACAGAATAAGTTAAAAAAATGTGTACAATCATAACTCTCTTAAATTACGGAGTCAAAGTCAAGATAAAAATGATGAGTGAGTGAGTTGAGTTTAGCGCCACTTTTAACAGTATTCCAGTCATATCGCAGCGTGTCAGCTTAATGTGGGAAGCAAGCCCGAAGTGATGAAGGTCTGAGACGTTTACCACTTCGGTGAAACCCACGAGCACCGGTCCGGTGCTGACAAACCTAGAAACACAATCAAGGCGAACCGGGATTCAAACCCACAACCATAGGTTTCTGGCGTGCCCAAGGGACGCAAATCTGCACAGCGAATCGCGGTGCCTTAGACGACTGGGCCACCCGTGCCCCCGAAAAAATGATGAAAATAATTTACTTTCTCACATCGTCCCTTAAATACGACCACTGTCCATTATTTGCAATGTCTTCTTTCAAGCGCTCAAGAATTTAATTTTCTTGAATTAATAGTTATTTTCATTATTAAGTTTCCTGTTACGAGTGTAAACCTACAACCAGTGTGCCTAGAATAGCCCATCAAACAGCATATTACAAGTACAAGGAAAACAAAACAGTCGGCAGGAAAAGCTCAATACAGGGAACCTGATAGAAAAATATAAGCATACAAAGCAGTAAGCTGTAAAATGGAAACTTGCATAGCAAACTTTACAACTCGCACAAAATTTACATGTGTAAACAAGTGTCAAAATAGGTAATAAATTAATCCTTGCATTCAGACACATCCAAATCAGTGCAGCAATAAATATGAGGTAAAAGAATGAATATCATTAATGTGTAAGTCTCACCATAGAAGGCGTTACAATTCCTGATCCAATGTAAACGGTTACCAGAGACCAACAATGTTCTTTATACTGGCAGACATAAAGTTCATTTCTGCACACAGAAATGAAGACGTGTGGAATTGCTACCATATTCCTCACAAAACAGACCCAATATTCATATTCAGATCTTTCAATGTATCTACATTGCTTAAGGTCTTGATAAGGGATATATAATTGATTCTGTATCTCTGAAATATAAACCTCAGAGTTTAATGTGGTCATATACTAATGGGCCTCAAGAAGGGAACTTGTAGACTTATAGTAAATATAGGTTCACAGTCATGTCAAAACAGTCAACCCTTGTAAGGTGGCTAATAATAGTGGGTGAGTGAGTGAGTGAGTGATTTGGATATGATGCTGTTTTTAGCAATATTTAACACATTATACCCATGTGGGGAATCGAACCTGGGCCTTCAGCGTGACGAGTGAGCGCTTTAACCACTAGACTACCCTCTCCTCAACATGTTTGAGCAATACATATGGCTGTGATATTGCTGATACAATGTTAAATTTTAACTCACTCACTCTCTATCTGTTCCCTTATTAATTTATTTCAGTATATGTCACCTTGCAAGAACTGAATAACAGATTGCAAAATGTTAAAAATTTTCTCAATCAGGAATCTGGTCTGGATTTTATCAGATCACATTAAGAATAAAATCAAATTAAGCATTTTTTATAATATTAACATCAGCTACCACCTGGCTACATTTCTCCTCTAAGACAGGACAATGTTATAAGTTATCAAATGAGATTCACATGACTTCTTAGCAACAGTTTAATACTAGATAACAGTGCACCATGACATCAGGGCAGTGATTCTAGACATAGCACGACAGTATTGCACTTACATGTACAACAGTCACATTTGCACAGAATATAGGTCAGGCCATTATAAATTAAATATTAGAATTTCATCCCTTCCGGTCAAAAACAACCCTCTTATTGTCTTATTGTCCCGAAATACCTACAGGCAAAGAAAAATGCTATACATTCTTTCTTGTTGATGAGACTTTTCTTGTCCAACAAAACAGCCCTGCTTTGTGTGAATCACACCCGTCGACAGTCAACACACACAGATGCCTTCAAGTGTTTGTTATTAAGATAAAACATACAAAGTAAAATGCCTCCCATCTAAAATTAATTTTGTGGAAATTGGGATGAAAATATATTAATTAATTTATTGAGGCCGTATTTGACATTATACTACCATCTAAAGGAGTTAGTACTAAAAATAAGATTGTCAAAACAAGGCCATATTAATACTTGCAATGGTTAATCTGGGATGACAACTTTGACATGTGGTTCAATATTTCACCTGCGTCATATCATGATACTGTGGGAGGAAAGCCCGAAGTGCCGTAGTTCGGACACATTATCTACAACTTTGGTGAAAACTGAAAGCACAGGCTTGGTATTCATAGACCAAAGTTGGTAATCAGGGCAACACTGGGATTCAAACTCAGGATCAGCAACACTGCTGTCAATTTAGGTGAGCAATAGCAATGATCCACAAAACGATCCTCTTGCTACGATCGTCACAAGCCTACGTTAAAGTATGGGAGTGACCACCATCTTCAAACCAAACTTCAACATACAGAAACAGAGAGATGGTAATTGCAACTGACTGAACAGATGCTACTGCCTTCACTCATACAGGCGTGTCTGCCCAACACCTAGACCACACGTTCACATTATTAAGTTAACCATTAAAACCTGCCTGCATCCGTCAGACAAGTGAGTGGCCATTGCTGAACACCCATCAACAACGTTCAAATTATCTGATGGGAATTATCTGGCTTCATACCCCGATACCATACCTTTCTGTCTACAGGTCTGCTGAACACCCCATCAACAACGTTCAAATTATCTGATGGGAATTATCTGGCTTCATACCCCGATACCATACCTTTCTGTCTACTGGTCTGCCGACGCCTCCACAGGGCAGTTTCTAATATTCACGGATGAGAATGGATATTTTCCTTTTCAGCTGAAATGTCTTTTCAATGGAGCCTGGTCCATAATAAGAGGTGTTTATAGGGGGTTCATCCGAATTTAACAAACATGTGTTTACTAAAATTTGAGGAAATTTGCAGATCGAGAAGATTCTCATCCTTGAATATTCCATTTTTGATGTATGTCTTCTAACACAAAGGAATCAACATACTGTTACTTTCATTGATGAATGTGCAATACAAGAAGCCATACAAACTGGACCAAAACATAAACACAAATAAAAAATATTAATATAAAAAATGAATTAAAGCTTACAGACACTGTTAGGAGAGTACAAACACATCAGGTGGGTCAACAATACCACAGTACAAATAAATAGTCTTGCAGTGTTATAATGAAATGAAAATCTTTTGACTTGCACTTCCCTGTGTTCATCAATGTCAGCATCTGACTTATAGGAACCCACTTGACACGCTGCATACAACTTCAACATAACGGGATCCTTTGCTAACTCATTGTGTTTTAAGATCTATTCATCACTCTGTCCCCAGACATTGCTTATTAACTTCACTGAGTAAGAATAAATGTTGCTTTATCAGGAATAATGCAGTTATAGCAGCAATTAATCTACATAAATATGCTGTGCATTTTCCAGAAATTCACAGATTAAAGTGCATTCGCTATCATTTGAAATGTTAAATTGTTATTAACAAAACATGTTAAATGAAATTGCCTTTGCAATGGTGATCCATTATTCATCCATGTCATAAACTGTTGATTGCAGAATGAGAAACAAAATATTCATATATAAAAAAATCAATTCACAGCGATGATCAACCTTTGTATGTTTTGATGATTAAGCTTTTAGCCTTAACAGTATGTATGAATGAATGAATGAATGAATGAATGAATGTTGTTTTACGCCGCATCAGCAATTTTCCAGCTATTTGCGGCGACCTGAACAGTATGGACAGAACTCTTAAACACCAACACTTGTATTGTGACGTTGTGTTTGGAAACAGAATATATTTTCAACCCTTATACTTTGTTAAAAATAACCACTTTCGTCTAACTTTCCCTGAAACAACACATTTCCTTAGTAAAACCTCAAAACACGAGATCTTCTTAGATTTCAACATGACGGTCTGTACATTGTAGTGGCAGCAGTGTAGTGGCTGACTGTTGCCGGTGTTGCTGCTGCCTGGGGTGTGAGCACCACTTCCATGCAATCTGTCACCTCTCATGTCGTCCAGGCCTGGGTCCCCCACCCCCCTACCCCATGTGAAGATCCTCCCCAACACAATGAGTCTCACCCTGGTGAATGGCAGCCCTCATGACGTCCAGGCCTGGGTCCCCCACCCCCCTACCCCATGTGAAGATCCTCCCCAACACAATGAGTCTCAGGCTGGTGAATGGCAGCCTTCATGAAGTCCAGGCCTGGGTCCCCCACCCCCCTACCCCGTGTGGAGATCCTCCCCAACACAATGAGTCTCAGGCTGGTGAATGGCAGCCTTCATGAAGTCCAGGCCTGGGTCCCCCACCCCCCTACCCCGTGTGAAGATCCTCCCAACACAATGAGTCTCATCCTGGTGAATGTCAGATATATTTCCGTGTTTTTAACTTCTCCACTATGTTACACAGTTTGAGAACAGGGCCGAGTTTCAATCCCATGTACTTCATCATCATATCACTGTTGAGAAGGAGAAACGCCTTCCCGTCGATTTCCTGCAACGGAAAACAACAGCATCAATAGTAGAGAGTAAGTAAGCTTGGTTTAACACTGCTTTGAACAGCATTTCAGTTACATTATTGTACAGATTGATGTAGGAGGAAAGCCATGAGTGATGCACATCTAAGGTGAGGTGAAATGGGGTTTAACGTCGCGTCCAAGATTATTGCACTTATATAGCGACGTGCATGTGTGTGTTTTTGTGTGGCTGCTTGTACTAGTCCTGACTGATGCCGATTCATAGTGCTAGCTCACTGAGATACCATGCTGCAGTTTAACATGAATACCCCACTCAGACACAGTATACTGACTCCGAGCCGACCAGTCCTTGTTTTAGCCCCTTAATGCCGAGCGCCAGACAGGGTAACAACATGTACCATCTTTTAACGTCTTTTGATATGACGTGGCCGGGGATCGAACCCCGGACCTTCTGCTCTCTGGGCGGACGCTCTACCACTAGACCACGGAGGCGGTAGACGCACATCTTAAGATGTTAAACACGTGGGTGAGCCTCATGATTACTGCTATGGTGCTGACAAACCTAGAATCAATCAGGGCAAATCTGGGATTAAAACCCACAATCACAGGTGCCTGTTTACCCTCGTGAGTTCACAAGCAAATATTGTTTTACCCTTTCTACGCAGCTGACTTCATCACCGGAGAGGACAGCAGGATCATATTACAAATGTCTTGATTGTCTGTTGCAACACCCATACCTACTCCAGCCATGCAGTACCAGTGATGGGTATGGACCTGACTTTCATGCTGCTATCTATTTCAGTTCAACCCATGCTTGCCGTAAAAGGCGACAATGCTTGTCGTAAGAGCCGACTAACGGGATCAGGTGGTCAGGCTCGCCTACTTGGTTGATGCATATCATCGATCCCAATTGCGTGGATTGATGCTCATGATGTCAATCACTGGATGGTCTGGTCCACACTTGCTTATTTACAGACCGCCGTCATATAGCTGTAATATTGCTGAAAGCGGCGTTAAACAACAAACAAACAAAGTAATGATTCAAGTATTGCAATAGGTATCACAATATATTGCATTCATTCTTTCAACTGTCATTTGATATCACTCATAATGGAATTACCTTGTACAAGTACTTTGGACAGCTCTATAGATGTTGCTATGGTCACAGGACACAGGGACATGTTCTGACCCAGAATACCAGGTAGACACACACAAGGACCTATACCCACTCTGAATACCCTGTGTTGCAGGGAATGATTCCATATCAACTTACATGTTTCCTAAAGAGGTCTGCATGCTGCCCCAGCCCCGAGTCTGTATCACTGATGTAGCCAATGACCTCCTCTATTGACCACTCGGACGGGTCACCCGAGGGCCGACTTGGACGTACAGGAGGCTGCATGTCCCCAGTAGTGGAACTGGCTGTAAAACAACACACCAGAATTATCTACTGGATTTAAAATGAAGAGAATGCATGGCAATCTTTATCTCATCTCTGGCAATCTTTATCTCATCACTGAGTGAGTGAGTGAGTGAGTGTGTGTGTGTGTGTGTGTGTGTGTGTGTGTGTGTGTGTGAGTGAGTGAGTGAGTGAGTGAGTGAGTGAGTGAGTGAGTGAGTGAGTGAGTGAGTGAGTGAGTGAGTGAGTGAGTGAGTGAGTGAGTGAGTGTAGCAACATTCCAGCAATTTCACGGCTGGGGGGCACCAGAAATGGGCTTCACACATTGTACCCATGTCGGGAGTTGAACCCGGGTCTTGGGCGTGACGAGCGAAGGCTTTAACCATTAGGCTACCCGACCACCCCGAGTGAGTGAGTGAGTGAGTGAGTGAGTGAGTGAGTGAGTGAGTGAGTGAGTGAGAGTGAGTGCGACTGAGTGCGACTGAGTGCGACTGAGTGCGACTGAGTGCGAGTGAGCTTGCTCTCGAATATGAACCAAGTTGACTTTATACATGACTCTAACTAACAGAGTACATACCCTCAGCTTCGTATGTTGAGAATGACCGCCTGGCCAACTTTGGCGGTTTGGAACCTTTGGTGCTATCACCTGACTCTGTGGACCATCTCCTTCGGGGGCCTTTTGGGTTAGGAAATTCAAAGTGGTCTGGATCACCTACAACAGTAACAAGAACACATAATCATGATTACCATCCATATCCCCTTGCAGTAGGAAAAAAGTAGAAATATGCTGAATGTAAACTTAATAATTTCGAATTTCTCGGAAACAACATCCACTACCTCCATTCAATTTCAGGGATGAAGTTCAAATTTGCATCCATGGACAGAGCTAAAATCAAATTATTGAGAAACCATAATAAAAAAAGTCACAATTACAGTTCATAGTGAATGTATGCAACAAGTTTCATAACATAGCCTTTATTGTTTCTGAGTTCTGCTCCGAATATGATTTCAGGACAAATGGAGACATGGACGAGCCCATGGAAGGATGGATGGAGACATGGACGAACCCATGGAAGGATGGATGGAACCAATTTCAGTATCCCTGTCAACTTTGTTATGACAGAGGACAACAAAAGAAAGCTGCTCAGGGAAAAACATACAATTATGTGAGCGAGTTGCCATCAACAACGAAGCATCATTTTGTGAATCAGTGTTTGTAGAATTATGAACCCATGAGAAAATGTCTCATTTAGAGCGACGGCTCGATGTTTGAATGCAACATCATAAGCATGGCGTTTTTGTTTCAACCTAAAGATGAGAATATTTTTTCTGGTCCTCAAAATTCGGCTTATCTGCGGACATATGCGGCAGGTCCATGTACGAAGGGAGGTAACCCTGTTACTACAAAGAAACATGGACTCGACAAAGTGATGGAAGATTCAGAGTATCTATTTGCATATTCCTGCCACATTTGTCACACTTTTCATTATCTGTGAATCATTACATCAGTAAAATATATAAAGTAATAAACAACTTTCTATAATTTTGACTGTGGCACTTGTATTTGTTTCACAACACATATTCAGTGTAAAAGTCTGTGCCCTCCCCTGGAGCTGAAAATGCAGTTTGAAGGCACACTGGATTAACTCATGTCTCCCCTTGTTCAAGAGGCTGCACTGACAACGTTAGAAACTAACAGTTTTAGTCCAAAAGTCCTTATAATAACACATAGCAAAAACCTTTAAAATGGCAAATATCTACTAGTCCTTATGATACCTTAACTATTGGGCAGTTTGCAAGGACTATAGGACTAATGCCAGTTTCTAATGCTGACTGACATTTTTAATCTATGACTGAACATTGAACAGTGTTCATGGTGTTGAAAACAAGACATAATCTAGAAGGAAGCAGTTTTAAACAGTTTAAAAGAAATTCTGTTATATACCAGGGTGTCAGCTTAATGTGGGAGGAAATTGATAAAAATGTCTCATATGCAGGCCTTAGATGCATAGCACTGTGGTGAAACACACACAAGGGTATGAGGCTGACACACTAGGGATCATATCAGGGCCATTCAAGGATTCATGGCCTCAGGTGCGAGCTTGAGTATTGCCTACCTGTCATCTTGCTCTTGGAGCATTTGGGACAGCCTCCGTCGAGCGGCTGACTTGACAGGAAGCTCTCACAGCACCCCATGTCCTCCAGCAGGCGCTCCAGGAAACTCCAGAAGCTGGACACCTTCTCCACCGATATCACCCGCTTCGTCAGCGTCCGGGACCCATGGTTAGCTGCAAACAGTCGAGTGAGTTGGCTTTAACACTACTTTGAACCGAGTTATATTATGTTGGACACCTTCTCCACCGATATCACCCACTTCGTCAGTGTGCGAGACCTGTAGTTAGCTGCAAACACAGCGACAGTTACTTCAACACTATTTTGAACCGAGTTATATTATATTGCGTCAGCTCCACCGATATCACCTGCTTCGTCAGCGTCCGGGACCCGTAGTTAGCTGCAAACACAGCGACAGTTACTTCAACACTACTCTGAACCTTGAGTTATCTTATGTTGCGTCACCTCCACATTAATGAGTGAGAGTGAGTATGGGAGACACTTGAGTTGGGCATCACATATTGAACCCATGTGGGAAATAAAACACAGGACTTCGGCATGATGAGTGAATGATTAAGGCACTTGGCTACCCGGGGCTTGAAAAATCCACTCGTCCCCTCGTACTGACAAGTGGCTGCATGTGCAGAAGGAAAGAAGTGAAGAAACATTTCACTACTGGGCGAGTACATTTATTTCAATCGTATTAATACATCTCTAATAGTTTTAAAAATAATATGCAGGATAATGTCTAACCTAAACCTGGGTTCCTATGTTATCTTATGGGGTACTCATGTTATCACATGGAGCATCTATATGTTATCTCATGGAATACTGGTACCAATATTATCTCATGGCATACTGGGTACCTATATTATCTCATGGCATACTGGGTACCTATGTTATCCCATGGAATACTGGGTACCTATGTTATCCCATGGAATACTGGGTACCTATGTTATCCCATGGAATACTGGGTACCTATGTTATCCCATGGAATACTGGGTACCTATGTTATCCCATGGAATACTGGGTACCTATGTTATCCCACGGAATACTGGGTACCTATGTTATCTTACCCGTGAAGAACCAGGGTGGAATAGGTCTTCAGCAAACCATGCTTGCCGTAAAAGGCGACTAATGGGATCGGGTGGTCAGGCTCGCTGACTGGGTTGATGCATGTCATCGTATCCCAATAGCATGGATCGATGCTCATGATGTCAATCACTGGATTGTCTGGTCCAGAATTGATTATTTACAGACCACCGTCATACAGCTGGAATACTGCTGAGTGCTGCGTTAAACAAAAAAACAAACAAAACCTATGTTATCTCATGGAGTAATGGGTACCTATTTCTGACTCCTCGGTGACATACAATTTATGGTGGGAAACTATTCTGCCACTGATTCTCTAGGCAAACTAAGCTCTGCTACAGCAGTTCACAGCAAAACGCTGCTACAGCGACCTTGCTATTGCCCTCCTTCACCGCTAACCTGAGTCTTTTCACCCCAGTTCATCCCAACATCACGTACCTGTCACAATGACCTTGACATCACCCACAGTTCACCCCAACATCTCGTACCTGCCACAACGACCTTGCCATTGCCCTCCTTCACCGCTAACCTGAGTTGTTACCCCAGTTTATCCCGACATCTCGTACCTGCCACAACGACCTTGCCATTGCCCTCCTTCACCGCTAACCTGAGTTGTTACCCCAGTTTATCCCGACATCACGTACCTGCCACAACGACCTTGCCACCACCCACAGTTCACCCCGCCATCACGTACCTGCCACAACGACCTTGCCACCACCCACAGTTCACCCCGACATCACGTACCTGCCACAACGACCTTGCCACCACCCACAGTTCACCCCGCCATCACGTACCTGCCACAACGACCTTGCCACCACCCACAGTTCACCCCGCCATCACGTACCTGCCACAACGACCTTGACATCGCCCACAGTTCACCCCGCCATCACGTACCTGCCACAACGACCTTGCCACCACCCACAGTTCACCCCGCCATCACGTACCTGCCACAACGACCTTGCCATTGCCCTCCTTCACCATGTTGTAGATGACCCTCTCCTGCAGGGAGCAGTCGATCAAACCCTGCACCACCTCGCGCAGGATCCTCGTCAAGCTGCCAGGGCCGTAGTGACTAGGTAGTTGTAATGTCTTGCGGGGGTTGAGGTAGTTCCCCAGTCGACACGTGGGGTTCACATACACACATACTGGGAACAGAAGGAAAGTTGGTGATTTTACTGATAATTAAAAAAATCCATTTTTTGCAAAATAGATCTTGTGAAAAGAAATGACAATTTATAAGAGTTAAAACCTGTCTGGATCAAAGTAAGTCTGTGGGAGAGACAAACTTCCTTTCCTGATGCTGTTATTACACTATGATGTCGTACAAAGAGAACACTTTAACCTTGATTACCGATCAATAGTATCAATTTCAGTTAGGAATATTGATAGTTTCGATTGTATTTACAATTTCAATAAAATTCACGCAATGCTGTCCAAATTTGTTTTTCTTTTGATCATGAGTAATTTACACATGGTAAATCTTAAATTATTAGGAAAGAGAAAAAACAAATCAGTCATATCTCAAACTTTACTTTTTATTTGTTGTTATGGTTATCATATTCAAAGGAAACTTCAGTTCCAAGGCTTAATTCAACTTTAAAATCCATCTAAAATGATACACTGAAAACTACTGATATTTATCGCAATAGTTTTTGCAATATCAATAGTTATCGCAATAGTGATTTCCAGACCAATAGTCACCCCTAATTAAAAGCACCTGTTCATAAGTAATAGCTATTCTAAAATATATCAGCTCAAGATATTGTGCTTAATTTAGCTTGTGGAAAAGTATTCAGTGTCACGACAGTCATCACTCGTTAGTAAACACAGCGGCCATTTGATTGCAAGTTGAACTCCATGCACGTCAGCAGAGTGGAGAGTTGTGATGGGTGGCATAGAGTATAGCAAATCGTAGCATAGATAGCTCCGCATATCCGATTTTGCTGTGAGGAGCCTGTTACGTGTGGGAGGAAGGGAGGTAACTGAATCTAAACTAATGTACAGGGCAGATCCTGAGAGATCATCAGTAAGTACTGTTTGATATTGATAAAACATACAAAGAGCAAGAGTACTAGACACCACATCAAAACTATTGTTTCTTTTAAGTGATAGGTGAATCGAGCTGCTTTTAATACTCAGTTGTACAGTTATTCCATTCACTGCACAATGAAAATACCACTGAAAATAAGAAGTGTCAAAATGTTAAAACTGTGCCATTCTTGACAAGACAATTGCATATCTATGATGAATCTCTGCCTCATCGTTCCGACAACATTTTGTAACTAATTGATTAGATTGTCACCTGTTGCAGTGCTCCGTGAGGAGCTTGTGTCTGGCTCGGAGACGGTGATAAATGTCCCTACATCTCACCTGTTGCAGTGCCCTGTGAGGAGCTTGTGTCTGGCTCGGAGATGGTGATAAATGTCCCTACATCTCACCTGTTGCAGTGCCCTGTGAGGAGCTTGTGTCTGGCTCAGAGACGGTGATAAATGTCCCTACATCTCACCTGTTGCAGTGCTCTGTGAGGAGCTTGTGTCTGGCTCGGAGATGGTGATAAATGTCCCTACATCTCACCTGTTGCAGTGCTCTGTGAGGAGCTTGTGTCTGGCTCGGAGACGGTGATAAATGTCCCTACATCTCACCTGTTGCAGTGCTCTGTGAGGAACTTGTGTCTGGCTCAGAGACGGTGATAAATGTCCCTACATCCCACCTGTTGCAGTGCTCTGTGAGGAACTTGTGTCTGGCTCAGAGACGGTGATAAATGTCCCTACATCCCACCTGTTGCAGTGCTCTGTGAGGAACTTGTGTCTGGCTCAGAGACGGTGATAAATGTCCCTACATCCCACCTGTTGCAGTGCTCTGTGAGGAACTTGTGTCTGGCTCAGAGACGGTGATAAATGTCCCTACATCTCACCTGTTGCAGTGCTCTGTGAGGAGCTTGTGTCTGGCTCGGAGACGGTGACGACAGGTGAGGCAGCCTCCCGGGGAGACAACTGCTGCTTCTCGGGGGACACTGACGGACTAGTGGGGCTGGGCTGGGGGGTGCGACTGTGGGAGGAGGAGTTGGTGATGGGGAGGGGCTGTGGAACTGTCAGCTGGAGGGAAGAGTCTTTCATCATCTTGTTGATCTTGTATTGGGGCACCCCTGGTGAGAATACAGACACATCAAAGCAACTGAATGACATAAATCACAGGCAGGGAATTGGAATAGAGAGAAGGTGATTGCAATTCAACAGAAGATTATCACCACTGGTCAAACAGTGCATGCAGAGTTTGCACAGTACCATAAACACACAGGCACACCAAGGTTTGCACAGTACCATGAACACACAGGAACACCAAGGTTTGCACAGTACCATGAACACATAGGAACACCAAGGTTTGCACAGTACCATGAACACACAGGAACACCAAGATTTGCACAGTACCATGAACACACAGGAACACCAAGGTTTGCACAGTACCATGAACACACAGGAACACCAAGGTTTGCACAGTACTATGGATCCACTGAGTGGACCAATGTTCGCACAGTACCATGGATCCACTGAGTGGGCCAATATTTGCACAGTACCATGGATACACTGAGTGGGCAAATGATCACACAGTACCATCGATCCACTGAGTGGGCCAATGTTTGCACTGTATCATGGATCCACTGAATGGGCCAATGTTTGCACAGTACTATGGATCCACTGAGTGGACCAATGTTCGCACAGTACCATGGATCCACTGAGTGGGCCAATATTTGCACAGTACCATGGATACACTGAGTGGGCAAATGATCGCACAGTACCATCGATCCACTGAGTGGGCCAATGTTTGCACCGTATCATGGATCCACTGAATGGGCCAATGTTTGCACAGTACGATGGATCCACTGAGTGGGCCAATGTTTGCACCGTATCCTGGATCCACTGAGTGGGCCAATGTTTGCACAGTACGATGGATCCACTGAGTGGGCCAATGTTTGAACAGTACCATGGATCCACTGAGTGGGCCAATATTTGCACAGTACCATGGATACACTGAGTGGGCAAATGATTGCACAGTACGATGGATCCACTGAGTGGGCCAATGTTTGAACAGTACCATGGATCCACTGAGTGGGCCAATGTTTGCACAGTACGATGGATCAACTGAGTGGGCCAATGTTTGAACAGTACCATGGATCCACTGAGTGGGCCAATATTTGCACAGTACCATTGATCCACTGAGTGGGCCAATATTTGCACAGTACCATGGATACACTGAGTGGGCAAATGATTGCACAGTACCATGGACAGATACAGAGGCCCACAGACATGTTTGCATGTGTGTTGTTTTACACCATAGTAATATCACAGAAGCCTGCAAACAATATGGGCAAGGAGGCGTAACCTCAACGAGCACGCACATTATGACAACCATGAATGAGTACTTATGCCAGAGACCCAGAAGGTCTTCAGCAACCCATTCTTGCTGTAAAAGGCGACTATGCTTGTTGTAAGAGGTGACTAACAGGATCAGGTGGTCAGGCTTGCTGACTTGGTTGATGCATGTCACCATATCCTAATTGCATAGATCAATGCTCATGATGTCAATTACTGGATTGTCTGGTCCAGACTCAATTATTTACAGACCGCCTTCATATAGCTGGAATATATGCTGTGTGTGGCGTTAAACAACAAACAAACAAAAACATAACCAGGAGCAAAACTACCTCACGATCTAACTGCCACAGTCAAAACACAGCCCTCACCTTTCTGCCCTGGAGGTTGCAAGGGGTGACCACTCTGTGCACACCAGCCCACAGGGAAGATGTCCCGGAAGTCATATCTACACCAGTAGTCGAAGGCCCCCCTCCATCCATCAAAGGTGACGTGTATCTGGTCCACATTGATTGCTCCCACAGTGGCAGGGCAGATCAACTGGGGGTTTTTCCGGTCCACGGCCTCCAACTTCTGACCAACCTTAAACTCATTTGTCTTTGGCATTGATGGTTCCTGTTATTAAAAAAATGTCATCAATAAGATGGTTTACTAGTCTTAACATTATGGTTTCAAACCAGCGCTCAATCAGCACAACCTGGCTTTTATTATGAATACATGATACGTTAAGCTGAACTGCATTTCTCAATCATGTTCTATTCTGTCATGTGGACTTCCAACCCGCATCTTCCCGATGCAAGAGAGTTTCCATCCTTGCCGAACTAGGCTGGGATTATGGAGTTACATTTTGGCTGGACTAACGAAATCGAAATCCGGTTCGTAAACTGTCATGCAGAGTTCGGTCGATTGCAGAGTTTGGTCGATTGCAGGATTTGCAAAGCATGTGCATCGCCAACTCGTTGTCAACAGATATTTTCCAAATCGTTTCATGTTTTAATTAAGGTGCTCACGTGATTTGATGTACTTCGCGAAGTAAGAACCGTTTTATCACAAAATAGATCTTGATGGTCTATCAGATCATCTTGACTGGGCGCCACCATTTTGTTTGAAACAAATGCATGTGATACGAGAGGTGGAATCTGATTGGTACATATGGGAGAGGCATAGAATGGACATAACTCGTAACAGCTACTGGTGGCGCTACGATCGAGCCCAGGAATTCCAGGCTAGTTCGGCAAGGGTGGAAACTGGACTTGTAAAGTCAGTTAATGCTCTTGCCTCGGGAAGATGTCCAACCCATTGCTTACAAACAAATCTTTATTTTAACATAGGCCAAATTCTGAGCTTAACATACTGCACGATTTGATTACAAAATATGGATCTCTGTGTGAAACTTAAGGCGGCAATGATAAGTAAAAATGCCTATGTTTTATTCCATTTGTCACACAACAAATGCATGCCATTTATTTTGTGTCCTGCTGATAGAGAAAGGTTAGAAGCTTACATTATTCACAGTACAGATTATCATTGTTCCTCATTAGCTGCTGAGTCAGCACTATCTACCAGGACCTTCTGCTTCACACAACGATTTAGAGTAAGCAATGAGAAGCACAATTTCTCTGGCTGTTTGTAGAGACAAATATATACCAAATGGCCCAATCACTGAGCTTGTTGCTAAAGTAAGTAGCTCAAAATAGTCTTCATGTCATACTCCTATAATAAAAACAACCAGACAAAACTGTGCACATACCTTTTTGAAACATCTATCGGGGGCTATTTCTGCACCATTTAACGACCGTTTCAGGAACATAGGCCACGAGGAGGGGTTTGCTCTGAAACCTGGAAAACAAAAAAATGTCACTAAGATTTTGATTCTTATATGGTTTAACACCGCTTTTAGCAATATCCCACAATATCATGACGGGGAACAGCGGAAATGGGCCTCATACATTGTGCCCCAGTTGGGAATTAGCCCTGTCCTTTAATGTGATGAGCAAACGCTTTAACCTCCAGCCTACCCTAAGCCCCTATTCTGACTGGAACTCAATGGGCACATCAGGGACAACAGGTGAGGTGATGGGGTTTAACGTCGCGTCCAGGATTATTGCACTTATATAGCGACGTGCATGTACGTGTGTGTGTTTGTGTGGCTGCTTGTACTAGTCCGGACTGATGCCGATTTATAGTGCTAGCTCACTGAGATACCATGCTGCAGTTTAACATGAATATCCCACTCAGACACAGTATACTGACTCCGAGCCGACCAGTCCTTGTTTTAGCCCCTTAATGCCGAGCGCCAGACAGGGTAACAACATGTACCATCTTTTAACGTCTTTTGGTATGACGCGGCTGGGGATCGAACCCCGGACCTTCCGCTCTCCGGACGGACGCTCTACCACTAGACCACGGATGCGGCCCAGGAACAACAGTCAACAGCATAGCAAATGTACCCAGTTCTTACATGTCATTAATTGAAAGGAGTTTTATTCTCATCCATGCTTATCTCCCTTTACCTAGAGGGGGCTGCAGCAGACCGCCATGTTTTTCACAGTAACCAATAGGGTGTAGGTCACCAGCATCTACCAGCCGCCAGAAGTCATTCTTGTTGTCACTGCCGTCAAGTCGCAACCTCAGACGTGGGCCCTGAATTCCCACGACTGTTGCTACACAGATGGACGTCAAATTGCGAGGGTCGGCAGCTTCCAGCTTGTGGTTCACCTTGAACTCATTTACTGGTGGGACTGCAGACTGAAACGTGAAATGATACCGTTATTTCCTGATCACTACTGAAACTGAATATACGAACAACAGAATCAAAATGAATGAATATTATCACTTTTTGTTAATGGTAAAATGTACAAAATCCACTAGGTTTTGTTTATTGTTTACACGCAGCAATATTCCAGCTATCTGACTGCTGCTTGTGAAAAACAGAGTCTGGGTCAGACAATCCAGTGATTGATATTATGAATATACGAACAAAGAACAACAGAATCAAAATGAATTAAAATTATCACTTTTTGTTAACATGGTTAATGGTAAAATGTACAAAATCCACTATGTTTTGTTTATTGTTCCAACTTAACATGCAGCAATATTCTCGCTATCTGACTGCGGCTTGTAAATAATAGAGTCTTGGTCAGACAATCCAGTGATTGATATTATGAATATACGAACAACAAACAACAGAATCAAAATGAATGAAAATCATCATTTGTTTTTGTTAATGGTAAAATATACAAAATCCACTATGTTTTGTTTATTGTTCAACTTTACACGCAGCAATATTCAAGCTATCTGACTGCAGCTTGTAAATAATAGAGTCTGGGTCAGACAATCCAGTGATTGATATTATGAATATACGAACAACGAACAACAGAATCAAAATGAATGAAAATCATCATTTTTTTTTTGTTAATGGTAAAATGTACAAAATCCACTACTTTTGTTTATTATTCCAACTTTACACGCAGCAATATTCCTGCAATGTGACTGCGGCTTGTAAATAATCGAGTTTGGGTCTGACAATCCATTGATTGATATTACAAGTAACGTCCAATGCCATGAGATGCCAACCCTATTTGGAGCTTTGGTGAAATCAGTGGGGTAAAAAGTGTAAGTTCATGTGAAAACGAGTAATGTTAAGAGTACCATGCCATGATCTGTTTTTTTATTCAACATTTTCGTTCGGCCTATATGTACGTGAGCGAGTATGGTTTTATGCTGCTTTTAGCAATATCACAGTGAGAGACACCAGAAATGGGCTTCCCCCATTGTACTCTTGTCGTGAATCGAACCCGGGTCTTCAGCGTGACAAGCGAACACCCTTACCACTAGGCTACCCCCAACCGCCCCTCTAGGTACGTGAAACATGCGTTCACATTCATTGACGCCAGTAATGAAGCTGCATACACAAGTCACACGATTTTAAAAACAGGGTGATAAAGCTCAAAATAAGCAGAAAAAATTACTCTGCTTGCGTTGTATCATTAAATATGACTTAACCTAAAAATTGAAAATCAATCGAAACATAAAAAAGGGACATCAACACGAAAAAGTTCTCAAAAATAGAACTTCCAATAACGTCGTGGACAACCTCATAAGCAGCATCCATTGGGGCCACATTTAAAAAAACATGTATTTTGAATATCTTTGGGAATCATAGATTACAAATCACTTAAGAAAGCATTTAATTGAAGCTGTTGTGTGGGGCAAGCCCAAAATCCCCCTGTTATTTTGGCGAGGTGAAAAAAAATGGCGTTGGAAACACTGCATTCATGCCGATACACGTAGTCCGAGCTCCACACATTCATAAAATTCATCATGTGACAATATTGACTGTATTGAGTTCCTAAGAAATATCGGTGTACATGCAGTTAGCTCCCTGTAGAATACTTCATGTGATCGGTGTATTAATAATTTTGCTCTCTGTGATATTTTGTATATGTAAATAACTTGTGAAAGAAATGTCAAAAATAGTAATTTTGGCAGGATAAGCGTAATAGCGTAATATTTGGCCCAAAAGCGTAATTATTATGCCAAAGTGTAATGATTGGCATTTCTGCGGTTGGTTGGTTTGTTGTTTAACGCCGCACTCAGCAATATTCCAGCTATATGACGGCAGTCTGTAAATAATCGAGTCTGGAACAGACAATCCAGTGATTGATATCATGAGCATCGATCCACGCAATTTGGATCGATGACATGCATCAACCAAGTCAGCGAGCCTGACCACCCGATCACGTTAGTCGCCTTTTACGACAAGCATAGTCACCTTTTGCGGCAAGCATGGGTTGCTGAAGACCTATTCTACCCATGCTTGCCGCAAAAGGATGCAATGCTTGTCGTAAAAGGCGACTAACGTGCCACTGGAATACAATTACAAACATTCAACCAAGTCCCAGAGTTCGAACAACAGATACAGTCTCTTCTTACAGCCAGCATATGGTGCTGGGGACAATTCTAAGCCAGCAGCCCCATACAACAAGAATGGATGCTGACGACCTGCGAGGCACCAGACTCTCCTCAGGGTCACAACATCAAGTTCGCAATTTACGACCTACCTGTTTAAAACAAGAGTTTGGGGCTGCAACCTCATTGCTCTCCTTCAAATAGTGATCCCAAGAAAAGTTACCTGTGGAAAATGATACAGTAGGGTTAGAACCATTACAAATAATTGTGTGAGTAGTGGCCATGTTGAACCTGGAAACTTTGTTCAAGCACATTTCCACATAGGATCAAAAGAAGAAATGCATAATGTGAGATACGATACTGTATTCGACATAATAAGCGCATGGGGCGCTCTCAAAATTAGAAATAGGGGGCTCTTATAAGAATATAATTTTGGTGAGAAAAAAAGTAGTAAAAGTGAAAGATTGTATATTTTATAGTTAATGCTGACAGCCTGAGATGATACAAAGCAAAGTATGTGTCATACACAACAGATATATGTTCCAGAATTAAACTGCCCATAATTAAGGGTGTATATTACACATTACATAAGTCTTGTGTACATTGATCAATCGGAAGGGGTGCTAATTGGGATTGTTCATGGATCACTAGCCATTATATTAGCATATATATCGCTGTGGGCGCTTATTACGTCGAATACGGTAAGTGTAAAAATTTGAAATGATGTCACAAATAAAAATAAAACAAACATGTTCAGTTTTCTTACCATACGTTAAAAATAGATGCTCAATCACCAGCACTATTGGGAGAAAACAAATAGTCCTCTTAGATTTTCATGTGTCTTGCACTTGCAGCTGTCTACATTGTCAAACCCTGAAAATCAGTGTCACTGGATCATGCATATATCTACCCACCTCCAAATTCATATTGGTGAAAGGACCCTTTGGAGTTTGAGGTGTTGGCCATTTCTGCCTCTATAGGAAACACTTGACAGTCTGAAAACATACCAAAATACATCACTGTCATACAATGTCACTAGTCTCAAGTAAAGTCTACATCAGAGGTGTGGAAATCAAAATAAGTATTCACTTGTTGTTCAGCGGTGCACTCAGCAATATTCCAGCTACATAACGGCGGTCTGTACATAATCGAGTCTGGACCAGACATTCCAGTGATTGACTTCATACGCATCAATCTACACAATTGGGACACAATGAGATTATCAACCAAGTCAGCGAGTCTGACCAACCGATTCGTCACCTGTTAGGGCAAGCATGGGCATTGTATACCTGGATCTTCACTGGTCTCATAGTGATAACTAATGTTATGGCTTTGCACAGGTGAATTGTATGAAAGTGACCATTTTGAGGAATATATACACGATTGTTGACATTCCTCATGCTCTGTTTCAAAGTACATATATACATTCACTTCAATGATAGAACATACCTATCAAGCCTTTGATGAAAAGACATAGAGAGGTCCCTAAATAATGAATTGAAGAAATGGATCAGTAGTTGATGCGGGCTCTCAAGCCACAGATTGAACTTTATTGTTTGATATAACAAAATAGAGTATATTGAATTACAATGTTATGGCAGAAAATGATATTGATATGTACAGTATCAATCTTCAATTTAGTGCATCCTGTAAAAATCTAATTCAGTAGCTAACAACAATAATGAGGTCTTACAGTCCAGGCAGGACCCTACATCTCCTCTTGACTGTCAGACCCAACCATGACTCTCCACTATAATATATATTCAGATAATATTATTGTTCGCAACAGATACATTGTCAGTGATATATAATATATTTGAACATGCAAAATGCTACAAATTCATAATGGTATCAGTCAAGCCATGACCAATAGTTAATTTCAGTTACTCTATCAAATATTGATTACAACCTGTACTAGATTAATTTCGTTCAATTCAGTCATGATAACAATCGTAAGTGTGGATGAAGCTTGTGGAAATAACACACTGTGTTTAAAATACGTCAAGTTGCTAAACTACTACCTCCGTGTAACGTTCTCATGTTTGGCATCTCCACATATATACTTTGTCTGAGAAATTCTATATTACAGCATATGTTCCACAGTCCATGTTTCACGCGCCTTGGTCGGTCTTAGTCTCATCGTGCAACTGGCATTTAAAGTTTTATCTAAACATGGCGGTTGAAAATCGACTGGTAGACCCACGAGTTAAAAAAGTTCAAAACCGCAAGAAAACAAAAGTATATGTAAATAAAAAGCACACAATAAAACATCACATCTGATATGTTGTCATTTAGTGACGAATGGTCAAGTTGTCCTAGACGCTGATAACATCAATATTGATTCGAAGAATTTACATCTTGGTAATGGCTTCAAATTATCTCTGTTTAATCTGCTACACTTTACAACATTCGGGATCTACCTTCACAGAACCGTAGGAAAGTTTCTCGGATACCTTTTTCCAAACATTTCCTAAACTGTTATTACCTACAAATATTACTATTCACTTGAACACAGTCATCCCGGCTTCGCATCAACAACAAGCCGCCATTTTATTTACTCATCAGTGACGCGAGAATGCGCGTGGGTAGTGTTTTCACGACAACTATCTAACAGTTGTATTGATTTCAATGTGTTTGTCTTGTAAGTGCGACGAAAGTAAATGTACGTGAATTTTTCTAATTGCCATGGAAACGTCTGACAAAATCATAATGTTGAAGGTCAAAGTATTTTTAATTTCTAGAGTATTCGTACGAATATCTCACCAGCGATCACGCAACTATATGGAAAAGGCTGCGAATGATCAATTTACTTTAAAACCAATCGAGCGTTTTCTAATTGTGCAAATGCGATGATTCATTTGAGAGCAATGCTTTATAATAAATCATTTCAGCTGAAGCGCATTCGCTAGCATGTCCTAATTCACTGAAAAGATTTGTGAATGATTATGTTCAATAAAGAGGCAAATATATATTTTCTATGCATCATATATAATATTCGCAATGTTAAAATATGCAACAAATAATAGAAATAGAATAAGAAATTTATTGAAATTATTGGTTCAATAGTTTAATTTCACTTTATTCTTTTGTTTGTTATGCGAATATTGATCTTCACAAATTCCGAAAATAGATAAAAACATATACCACCGAAAAAATATAATATATGTTTCCACATAAGATTTGATGCAACCCATATGAGCTCTAGTATGGTGCTGACAACCCCAGAAACACAATCGGAGTGAACAGGGATTCGAACCCACGATCATAGGTTTCAGCGTGCCCAAGGGACGCAACTCCGCACAATTAAACGACTGGGCCACACGTGCCCCCTGGTCAGTGGTGGACCCAGAGGAGCTCTTTAAAATCCTGGATCCGCCCCTGCGGGTTATTGTGATTTGAAATAATCGCGTCTGGACCAGACAATCCAGTGATTGACATCATGAACATCGATCCATTTGGATACGACGACATGCATCAACCAAGTGAGCGAGCCTGAACACCCAATCCCGTTAGTCGCCTTTTACGGTTGGTTGGTTTGATTTTTAACGCCGCACTCAGCAATGTCCCAGCTATATGACGGCGGTCTGTAAATAATCGAGTCTGGACCAACATAAGAAAGCTAAAAGACGTAATACTTCAGCTGATTGGGCAAATTTTAGGCTGTTAAGAAATAAAGTAGTCGACTATGTCCGTAAGGCAAAGAAGGCACATGCATCTAATATTGATGCTGTAATAATTAGTTCTCATGGTACAAAGACTTGGTGGCGTTTAGTAAAGGAATTTCTTAAATTTAAAACTGCAAAACACAAGTTTCCCCCAATTCTATTTGGGGATAGGTTGTATGATAATTCCATGGATATTGCTAATATTCTCAATAACTTCTTTGTGGACCAATCTCGAATATGTAATTCTGATATGCACCTTCCCCCCGAAGAATTAGATAAAGTTGAAAATCCATTAGTAAATATAATTTTGATGGAAGATGAAGTTAGGGATATAATACTGTCTGTGGACACCACAATGGCTTCTGGCCCTGATGGTATTGGAAATAAAGTACTTTAAACACAGCCAATTTCTCTCTTAAACGAGCAATATTTCCATCACTATGGAAAGAAGCTCCATCATTCCTATTTATAAGAAGAATAGCGTGAATGAATGTACACATTAAAGACCGGTTGCGCTCACAAGTTGTTTAGCAAAGATATTTGAAAAATGTATATTTAAACATGTGTACAACTATTTAAGGAATAATAATATGCTCACTAACCTACAATCTGGATTCACGCAGGGTGACTCCACCTCAAATCCGTTGACATATATATATGACTTTATTGCAAAGGATTTAGATGAAGGTAAGGAAGTTAGAGCTGTATTTTGTGACGTAAGTAAACCTTTTGATAAAGTTTGACACAAAGGAATAATTTATAAGCTACCCCATTATGGTATTTGTGGAAATGTACTGAGATGGTTTGATAGTTACTTAGAAAATCGACATCAAGAAGTAGTTATAAATGGCTATAGCTCAGATCCAAATGCTGTCTTGGCAGGTGTGCCACAGGGCTCGGTCCTAGGACCATTATTGTTTATTATCTATATCAATGACATTGTTGAAGGAATTCATAGTAATATAAGACTTCTTGCTGATGACACATCGTTGTATGTTATCATAGAAGATCCTGATATAGCGGCTCGTGATCTCAATAATGACTTGGACAGAATTTCAGAATGGGCTGCCAGATGGCAAGTTAAATTTAGTCCCGAAAAAACTGAATCTATTCAGTTTACCCTAAAGTAAACCCTAGTCGCAAACCTAACGTATATATGAATGGTACAGAAATCAAATATGCACATTTATAAGCACCTTGGTATGACTTGACAAAGTAATTGTACATGGAAAATGCACATTGATGATGTTTTAAGGAAATGTTGTCCTCTGGTTAACTGTTTAAGGAGTTATAAATATCGTCTATCCCCAACTACCTTAGAAACTATGTACAAATCATTTATTTTACCAATTTTTGATTATTGTTGTCATATTTGGGACAACTGTACTAATGAACAAGCTAACTTATTGGAAAAATTACACTTAGATGCTCTTAGAATCATATGTGGCGCTGTCCGGGGTACGGGTCATCAGAAGATTTACAATAAAACAAATTGTAGGTCATTAAAAGACAGAAGATACAATTTAAAACTGGTAATGTTTTACAAAATGAATAACCATTTATCCCCGGAATATCTTTGTAGGCTTATTCCTAATACAGTTTCGGAAAACACAAATTATGACCTAAGGGATAAAACTAATCTTCAAACAGTGAAGTGTAAAACAAAAGCTTATGCAGATTCATTTAGGCCAGCTGCAACACAACTTTGGAATATGTTACCAGAAAACCTAACGGGGGCAGACACCGTTACACAATTTAAGAATTTGCTTCACGTAAAGCGAGATAATAGTATACACTGGGATTTAAATCATGGAAGCAGATTATGCCAAATCATTCACAGTCGCCCCAGGCTTGGCTGCAGCGATCTTAACGCAGATCAGTTTAATAGACATATCTTTGATACAAAAACTTGTTCCTGTGGATATCATACCAAAGATGCTCTACACTTCTTTTTTGTGTGTACAAATTACTATGCTCTTCGAAATGAAATGTATTTTTACCAACATGATTATTCTTTATAAACAGTGCTATGCGGAAATTCGGATTTGGGTAAGGAAGAGCAAATGCTAATATTAGATTCTATTCAACACTTTATATTAAAAACTGGCAGATTTTCAGTTAAATGATTGTTTAAAATAAACTGCAAATAGATTTATTATATATACACATCTAGCTTGGCATGTACAATTTATTTGTTACATCTAACCTTCATTTATGTATTTATTGTAATATGTCCTATGTGTAATGGAGCGGTATTAACATAAGCGCTTCGCTTGTTTACCAATCCATTTTCACACTTTTGTGAAAATAAATATGTTTAAACCATATCGCAGCGTGTCAGCTTAATGTGGGAGGAAAGCCGGAAGTGATGCAGGTCTAAGACGTTTACCACTTCGGTGAAACCCACGAGCACGGTTATGGTGCTGACAAAAATCATAAGTAGATGAGAGTGATCACGTGTCGTGTATTGAGATAGGGTCGGAGGGTGGAGGGAGGAGGGAGGAGGGCCGGATCCGACGGAGGGTGGAGTTTGATACACCCAAGGCGTAGATAATTGAGGAAAGGGTGGGTAGTAGAGTATTTATATTTAAGGAGACCAAATATTGTGCAGAACTATTGATAGCACTCATGTAATTCTAACACATTTTGTGAGTTTGTTCTTGGCGTCGGCTACCGGCCACCAAATAAGGCAATTGTATCAGAATGCGGAAGGCATCTGAGTTATATACACTATCAATGTAGGGTTATCTCACACTGGAAACGTTTGCTCAGACAACCAGGTACACGATACTCTAGACGATGCTAGTACATGCTTAAGCGCCTTGATGACTTTGGGGATATAAACTGGGCCTTAGCTGTTAGAAAAACTCTTTTTTCGCATGGATTTGCATACGCGTGGATATACCAGGACGTTGGAAATAAAATAACGTTATTAACAATGTTTAAACAACGATGTAAAGATATGCTTTGTTTGTTTGTTTGTTTGTTTGTTTGTTGTTTAACGCCGCACTCAGCAATAATCCAGTATATGACGGCGGTCTGTCAAATAATCGAGTCTGGACCAGACAATCCAGTGATTGACATCATGAGCATCGATCCACGCAATTGGGATACGATGACATGCATCAACCAAGTCAGCGAGCCTGACCACCCGATCCCGTTAGTCGCCTTTTACGACAAGCATAGTCGCCTTTTACGGCAAGCATGGGTTGCTGAAGACCTATTCTACCTCGGAATCTTCACGGGTAATATTGTCAAGGCTGGTCAGCTGATATCAGATGTTCAAAATCGCTACATGCCTATTCAATGTTTAAGATTGAAATAATACCGGAAATGTATTTAACAACTATTCGATCTCTATCTTTACGCAGATGTTTAACGAAGTTCAGGTATGGTATACATACCCTCCATATACAGTTATACAGACATTCCAAAGATACTGATGTTTTAACATCGATGTGTCCTTTAATGTTGTTAGAAAAGATTAAAAGTTTCAATTCCTTAGAATTACTTTCAAAATTGCATTTCTTATTAAAAACTATTTCACAAAAAATGTGTACAGATTTTATTGAATGATGGATAGTTTTACTTTAAATGTATATGTTGTAACAATGATGACGCTGAATTGTAACAGTTGTGACTAGGGATTTTGAACAATATGAAAGAATATCGTGTAACTTAGTGTTGTAATTTAAATAGCTGTTTTACAAAACTTGACATGAATTGAAGGATTGGGAGACATATTTTCTCCAATATTATGAGACCCGTGAAGATTCCGGGGTAGAATAGGTCTTCAACAACCCATGCTTGCCGTAAAAGGTGACTGTGCTTGTCGTAAAAGGCGACTAACGGGATCGGGTGGTCAGGCTCGCTGACTTGGTTGATGCATGTCATCGATCCCAATTGCGTGGATCGATGCACATGATATCAATCACTGGATTGTCTGGTCCAGACTCGATTATTTACAGACCGCCGTCATAAAGCTGAATTTTGCTGAGTGCGGCGTTAAACAACAAACCAACCAACCAACCAACCAATATGATGAGTTTTGTGGTTCTGTAACAGCCGGGACCGAAACTGTAACAGAAATGTCAAAGGATTTCTCTTAACAATTGTTATTATAAGGGTTATATGACAAACTGATTATAATATGTTTTTGTTTTCTAAAGTTGCAGAGTATTGTAACATTAGTGATAAGGTATCTTGAGACCCAATTTATTAGTTTTTGCATGTCTATGAATATTGTTTATTTCTTTTCTAATAATATTTCCGAAAAAAATCTGATTGCTTTGATTTTATTGTCAACATAATATCTCCAGTCAGTTAATGCATGTTTCAGCAACTGCGGTGACTAGGGTTGTGACATTTTCTTTTGATGTTATTGTTTTCAATCATTCATTTGGCTTTTCCAGCGCAAAAACACAAAGATGGGCATGAATGCAGCAGAACGTGAAAGGCGTTACAAGCAACGGAGAAATTAAGACCCTGAAAGGAGACAGTATTTATTGAAAGAAAAAAATGTGAAATACGAAAATTCAACTCAGCATAGCATCCGAGGAAAGAAGATAATGAGGAGAAAGTGGACACAAAGAAAGAGACCAAAGAGCCAGAGAGAAAGAAAAGAAAAAATATAATGACTCCTCCAATGTCTCCAGGAATTCCACAGCTCGTTCAAGCGCAGAGTTCAAGACAGAAGAGAGTAGCACCCATTCTCACGAAGAATGTACAATTTCAAATTTAACCTGTCGCTTAGCCACTAGCCGTATATTTTGCATTAAATTAACTTGATAGAGAAAGTAAATGTTGGGAATGGTATTGGGAAAGATATTACACTGACATTTTGGTTGCTTTCCAAACCATATTTTTGCAGCATCGGTCATAATAGCAACATTTTAGTATAATGTGATTGTCGATTTTAATATCAATCATGAAACGATTGTGATTGGTTAAATGTCCTTATGTTAAAGCAAGTTATTCTTGGTTTTTCAGTAACTCTGATATATCATGCACTAGAATGCCAAATTTCACAGAGCTACCTTATTTAATGACGAAGTTATGCTTGTTAAAAACGTGTCGCCAGTTTTCAGGTAAGCTACGTTACTTTATTTCTATTTGAAACAGCAACTGTCATTTTGAGATATAAAAACAATATCATTGTTCATAAGACATCACGAATACACACGTTGGTGAGCCAAAGTGGTGACAGGCATCCGGTTATATGTATAAGCACTTTATGTCACGAAAATAGCACCATTTTTGAGAGTTGAGTTAAGCTTGTAAGCTACGTTACTGCCGATATATAAAAACTGGTCTCCCGATTATGGTACAGGGATTATGCTCATGTTGCCTAAGTGCTGTCTGCTTGTCAAAGTGAGAAACAAGATTGTAAATATATTCCACGTGTGTTGAGGGTGTTTTATAGATCGAGATGTAAGCTACATGATGTAAGCTACGTGACATCTTGAAATAAAAAAGGGAGTTAATTACAGGAACATTAAGTCTACAGTTCATGCCAACACTGAGAAGGCATAAGTGCTAATTCCCACCAATCAGCAGTTGTTCCCCTTGTTTACCACGTTTCCAGTCAAAACAGGTGATTTCAAGACAGGAAAAAACTGTGTACGTTTATACAGATTTTCTGAATTAAAAAAAAGGTGCGAATATGTATATATTTTTCTTTTGAAAGATTAATAGGTCAGAATTTACATAAAATCAAGCATTATTGAAATATAAATCACTTGCCTTTTTTACGTTTTTTAGTGTTATAAGTGCATGGCAGTGATGATATGTTTGTTGCTTGAATAAACAATACTAATGTTTTGAAGGCCATTGACATCAAAATTCACATGATCTAAAAGGAAATCAATAGACTTGTTGATCAAGTTTTCTCTCCAGATAAATAATTTTCCAATAGTGTTTCAGTATATACAGTTTTTTATAATGTTTTCTGCTTATTACTGGGGGTAACGTAGCTTACACATTTTCTGTGAAGAACATATTTGTTACCTGATCTGTGTCATTATGTGTTTGTTGGTGGACATTTACAAATCCTAGGTGCGCGATGTAATGATGACAGTTTACATTGAAGAGTAAATACTTAGTCTATCCTTGTTAGTCTTGCTGAAATCACAATATTCATGAAGGTAACGTAGATTACAATTTATGTAACGTAGATTACAATTTATGTAACGTAGATTACTATAATCATATCAGAGCAATTTCTGATGTTGTATTTAACTGTAAGCGTTAGTTTGACTATCGAGGTACAAAGTATTTCCAGAATGTATGAACAAAAATATCATCCATGTTATTTAAACATCACGATGTAGTTTAATTTATTGAATATTCTTAATTCAAATTAAAAATCAGGAAGATTTTCCTTGATATTATTAGATTTTGTTTTTTTAAAAGGTTTTCACTATAAAACTTCTTTATGTTTCTTAAGAAGACAATAACAAGAAATGATTACATTACTGAATCATTGTTACAAGTCTGGAAGCTCCATTGTAAATTTGTTTGTTTGTTTGTATAGTATTATGTAATCTACGTGACTGAATAAGTATTTGCTATCTTGCAAAAATGTATTACTTTATTGTTTAGATTTTCTGACATGTTATTCTTTGTTGATGAACGTATAGATACATACGATCATAGGTTGACTTTGTTTTCCTGAATATTAAGGCATGTAGAAATCATTAACAGGTTTTGTTGAAAACAACCGTCTAAAAATCACTTTATTGTTTAAAGGTCAGCTCCATCATTGTTAAACAAGATTGGCATACCTTACTTGTGAACAATTAATAACGTGATGGTTTTCTACAAAGTCATAATGATAAACAGGAAAACAGAATTGCAATAACTTAACATTTACATTATTTTATAGACATATGGTGGTCACGTAGATGACATCCTGCTTTATGGGTTAGTGGCATAAATAGTTAATAACTTTGTTATTGGCAAAGCTTGAGTGCCAAAATTTTATATACTTGTTTTTTAATGTTCGTTCTACGAATAAAATATCATTTCATGGTGAAAGCTGAGACTTTATTTTTTCAAGTTTCCAAACTGTAATTGTACATTCTTCGTGAGAATGGGTGGTGTACACAGGCGAAAGAAACAGGTTTTAAAAACAAAATGATTATTTGAGGAGTAAACTTCAATTTCAAAGGAAACGAAATGCAATTTTGAGACAGAAATTACACCAATCTCTGAAGACTAACAAACTGTCTGAAATACCAAGATCCAGAAGTTAAAATATACATCGAACAGGGTCCGTGAAAACTGTAAAGAAAACCATGGATTTCACCATGCTCTCTTGGAGGAACTAAAGACCAGCTACAAGAAAGGAAACGGAAAGATGAAGAAATCTTTATCACCAGTTTTGTCTAGAAACATCTTAAGGATGTACAAGTTCCGTGCAAAGGCAATTAGTATTTATGGAGAAAGGAGATCCTTAATTCATTCACAAAGGTTACAACATGAGGTACATGACTATTACAAGCGCTCAGACAACAGTCTTATTGTTCCAGTGCAGAAGCAAACAGTCACAAATAAACAAAGTTAAGAAACAAAAGCATCTACTCTGTGATTCTATACTGAACTTAGAAAGATAAAACTGAGCATCCCAAGGAGATACACATCTTTCAGCAGATGAAGGCCTTTTTGGATAAAACCACCCACTAATGTGTAAGATGCATGAAAACACCTACTTGTAAAGAAACTGACGCGTTTGGAGTAATGAAGACATCTCGCCCAACATAGCTCTAACAAACATATTTTTTGTGACGTGATGGAAAAAGCTTGTATGTATGGAGAGTGTTCATCTTGTCAAGAAGTCATAGTTCCCATAAAGAATCGAGATATTAATGACATGGATTCAGTGGAACACAAAGTAAATGGTGAGATCACTAAAGCACGGTGGTGAGATTGAAAGAAAAGAATTGGAAGAGGGTACAAATGCAGATTTGAGGGACAATCTTTATCACACTATGACCCGCTACTAGATACATTCTATTAACATTGCCAGTATGGATTGTGTGGTCGAGACTCGATTATCTACAGACCGCCGTCATATAGCTGAAATATTGCGGCGATAAACAACAAACGAACAAAACATAAGAGCACTGATCCTCACACATTTTGCACAGCATCTGATTCCCTAAACCATGGTTCGCAGACAATATGGACATATATGAAACCAGTTCTGGAAGAGATGAAAGGAACAAATCCACAAGTTGAGACAATTCACTTCTTTAGCTTCAGAAGGAAACTATTTTTTGCTCAGGACTACAACTTTTCAAAATGGATTTACTTCAGCTGCCTAGAATTGCAATGAATCAGGACATGGAAAAGGCTTTCCGGACCCTGTTTCTGGCTCCATTTAGGAGAAAACCTACTGTGTTTTGAAATTTGATGTAGTCCTACTGTAGAGTAGATACCTCTTTATTTTAGTTTTGAACCGAGCGCTCTTCTGAAGGACTTTCAAATCCCCTCCTGCCAAATTTTAACGACGGTGGTTGACGGAGATGGCAATGAATATTGATCACAAAAAGGTTTGTAAACAACATGTTGTCATGAATAAAGTTTTTTCAAATTTATAATGTTATATTTTACTTTCATTGTCGGTTGTTTCAATGAGGAAATAGCTAAAATTGCTCAGATTCTGGTCACCACAGAACATTTCTCTAACAGTTTCATAAACATTTCATTTGTATGCAAAAGCTATCTTTTAATGTCATCATAGAAGCAGTCAGGGTTGCGGCCTAGAACGCCCCAAACATCCGATATCAAACTACCGTATTATATCTAGAGCCCTTGACTTTGGGTGTATTAGAGACCTGGCTGGTATTAGAGACCCAACGTGTATAAGAGGAAATAAAGATTCGTTTTACAGTTTATATGGAGGTGATCGATCGGCAGCCATTTTTTATGAATCGATATGTAGGCTTTCTATGTATTCATGCACACGTTTGTTTTTGTGTGTGAAAAGGCTTAATATATTTGAAAGGGGTTTCAGTAGCAAAAAGGAAACCTCTTTTTAACCAATCAGAAACAAGCATTCATCAATGTCATGGTAGAATAAACGTTCAGCAGTTTTGTTGTGCATGGCTATGACATGACCAAGGCACAGACCTTTTTCAGTGAATTTTTTTACCCTTTCTAAAGTTTTAACAAAGCTGACCAAGCTTTGGCTTTGAAGAAATGTCATCATGTTCCAGGGACGATGAAAATACACCAAGTGCTTACATCTTGCCGTCAAACTATTTCCTACTGGTATATCAGTTGTACTTGTACCTCAGCTGTATGCAAGAGACATGACTTAAAGCAGTTGTTCTTTGCATCTGTAAAGTATGGAAAGGTTGCTGAGACAAGAACACCAAAAACCCAGAGAAAGGAATACATGTCTTCAAGTGATGATGGTATATCTCCGAGATCAAGCAAAGGTGACGTGAAAAACAAAAGTATTGACTCATTTCACCCACAAAGTATCAGCAATGAACAGAGGTTCAACTTTGGCAAAACTTGCTTCTTTGGGTTCTCAAGTTGAGAAAATTTATACTTACCACATCACATCCCTTAACAATGTTGACATATTAAACACGGGCTGATGACAGACAGACAATTTATTTCAATAACAGGCCGCCGGTCCATAATACATGATGATCACGTATGCTAGAGTAAAATACATACATTAATGACAAAATGTATTTGGTATATCTTAATTTCTACCGACCCGTGAAGATTCCTGGGTAGAATAGCTCTTCAGCAACCCATGCTTGCCGTAAAAGGTGACTATGCTTGTCGTAAATGGCGACTAACGGGATCGGGTGGTCAGGCTCGCTGACTTGGTTGATGCATGTCATCGATCCCAAGTGCGTGGATTGATGTTCATGATACCAATCACTGGATTGTCTGGTCCAGACTCGATTATTTACAGACCGCCGTAATATAGCTGGAATGTTGCTGAGTGCGGCGTTTTTAGGCCCATGGGCTAAATATGTGCAGATATTTGGATATTTGCTTGGGGGGGGGGGGGGGGGGGGGGTAAATACGTGCAGTCCCGGTATTAGGACTCAAACTCTCGACCTTGCATATTCTCTACCTGAAGCCCCTGATAACCAACATCTGGTTAACCAGATGGTTTGTATATATTTTATATGATTATGGGTAATAAATAGAATAATCCTCTCACTACTCGTGATTACGGAAACTATAAATATGACGGTGGCCTGTATATAATCGAATCTGGACAAGACAATCTGAAGAGTGATTGGTATTGTGAATAACGATCCACGTCGTCGGGAACCGATGACACGATCCATGCAACATGTCTACAAGATTCCCGTGAAGAATCCGGGTTAGAATAGGCTTGTAACGGGCGGCTAACGGGATCGGGTGGTCCGACTCGCTGACTTAGTTGGTTGGTTGGTTGGTTTGTTGTTTAACGCCGCGCTCAGCAATATTCCAGCTATATGACGGCGGTCTGTAAATAATCGAGTCGTAAATAATAATTATTACACAAAATATGATGCTGAGGACTAAACAAAACAGGCCAGCTCTAAATCGAGGATAGATTTGTGTTTTACTATGTGCTGTTTACTCTTCATGACATTAGCTCATGCTTGTGTAATCTGAGTGGATTTCGTTGTGCAAGTGACACCTTCCTGGACGCAGCTTTACCTTACGAAAACTCACAGTGTGTATCAAAATGTGCAGCAAACCGAACCGAAATCCTATCAAATAATACTGATGTAATTGATAATAGGTCTACAACCCCGTACTGCAAAAACACAAAACATCATCAACTTACAAAAATATCCATTACAAAAATATCCATTACATATAGGTCATCATTTACATTGGATGATCACTTACGTCAGCAAGTGCTGACAAATACAGATATAGCAGTACAAAGTACGGGTAGTGTCAGCTTTATATCTGTATGCGGTTTAGCATAAAAAGTGTCATCACATAACACCGGCCTTATTGATGACCGTCGCTACAATAGAGGAAACAGCATACAGCAGTCTTAAATTTGGGGGTTGACAAAGGAGGCCCACTGGACAAAGTCATAGCTTAAGACGAATACGTATTTGAGTAGCAAGAGACCCACGGTGGAGTAAACGAGAATAACTACTTTGAGTTAGTGAGTTGTTTTGGAATTATTTCATTGACATTAACAACGTGGACAGTCATACTGGGCTCCACATAGTGTACTCGTGTGGGATTCGTACCCGTACCGGCGTGACGATCCCATGCCTCATCCATGATGCTGCCTCCCTCCAACACCCCCCCCCCCCCCATGCTCAATACGTGTCTAATGTAAACGGAACCTGTACTGTAATATATATTTTATTTATTTTGTCAGATATTGCCAAGGAAAATGACCGACCCCGATGGTGAAAATGAAAAGATGATACAGTGGGCACGGAATATGCCTCTGCAAAACCTTATTGACAAAGTCTGTGAAACAGGTGCCGACACCACCAAGGAACAGTTTGAACGTATCCAACAGTATGTCATTGGTAAGACAAAATTGGTTCTCAGTTGTTTTGTAATGGGTTTTGTTTGTTTGTTTGCTGTTTAACGCCGCACTCGGCACTCGGCAATATTCCAGCTATATGGCGGCGGTCTGTAAATAATCGAGTCTGGACCATACAATTCAGTGACTGACATCATGAGCATCGATCCACACAACTGGGATACGATGACATGCATCAACCAAGTCAGCGAGCCTGACCACCCGATCCCGTTAGTCGCCTCTTACTACAAGCATAACCACATTTTACGGATCTCCACGGGTATAATATGTTTTTCTTCTTCCGTAATTTCTATTTTACAACATTCTAAAGCACCATTAAATTTTTCAAGCATTTGCCCCTGCATACCTCATGTTTGTGTGCTGATCTTGAGTTAACTTATTTAGTCCAATCCAGTTTCTACCCTTGCCCAACGTGGATCGATGCTCATGCTGTCAATCACTGGATTCTCTGGCCCAGAATCGATTATTAATAATATATAATATTGCTGAGTGCGACGTTAAACAACAAACAAACAAACAAACAACCAAAATATGATATTACAGGAATATTGTACAACTGTCTTGTAAAACGATAACAGAACGAACACAATGCCACATCGAGGGCATTTTAGCTAGCAAACGTTTGCCACGATTTAACTGTGGCTTTTACCTGAGATCGAACATGTCTATATTTTTTAGATTATTTAGGGTAATATTTTTTTTTAAAAACACACATTTGAATAATATCTCATTGAATAGAAGGGGGCACGTCTAAGGCGCCGCAATTCGCTGTGCAGAGTTGCGTCCCTTGTGCACGCCAGAAACCTATGATTGTGGGTCCGAATCCCGGTTCGCCCCGATTATGTTTCTAGGTTTGTCAGCATCATACCCGTGCTCGTGGGTTTCGCCGAAGTGGTAAACGTCTGAGACCTGAATCACTTCGGGCTTTCCTCCCAAATTAAGCTGACACGCCGCGATATAACTGGAATACTGTTAAAAGCGGCGTTAAAAAACCCAGCTCACACACTCACTCACTCATTGTCCAGTAACAACTTTGATGTGTTCACAGGGGATCATGGCCGCCCTGCTGATGAAGTGACCCAATATACTAAGCCCCTTCATTTCTTCGCGTACCTCATGGAGAAGAAGTTAATCTCCTTCACAAACCTGGCTCTTTTTCAAGCAATCTTCATACGAATTGGAAGACAGGATCTTTGTGATATTGTTTTAGAATTTGCCCGAGAACATTCAAATGACGCCCTGTATCTTGAAGTTCACGACACTGATCAAGGTAGATTGACTAAGCCTCTTTCTGAACTGTATGATTGTAAAGCCGATATAAGGTGTGTTAAGACCAACACCAATGGTTTGCAGGCATATCGAATAACACGAGGAATCCTGTAAATGTCAAAACGATACATATACTGTTTTATATAGGACTTAGGTCCGGAACCATGTGTGACCAGAGTTATGTCTGCAGAACCTTCATCAGATTACGAGCATATAACCTACCTAGAGTATGTATGTATCTATCCGAGGTAGAATAGGTCTTCAGCAACCCATGCTTGCCGTAAAAGGCGACTATGCTTGTCGTAAAAGGCGACTAATGGGATCGGATGGTCAGGATTAGTATGTCATCGTATCCCAATTGCGTTGATCATGCTAATGATTGTGTGTCATTTTAAGAAGGGGTGTGTCAGTGTGTGTGTGTCTGTATGTGTGTGTCTGTGTGTGTGTGTGTGTGTGTGTGTGTGTGTGTGTGTGTGTGTGTGTGTGTGTGTTTTGGCATGAATGTTTATGTCGTGTTTGTGAGTGTTCAATGTTTATTTGTTTGTGTTTTAATATACATGTGCGTGCGTGCATGCGTGCGTGCGTGCTTGTGTATGTATGTATGTATGCATGCAGTTATGGATGGGTGGATGCAGTTATATATGTATGTGAATGTATTTATATGTATGCAAACATAAGTAATTATATGTCTCCAGTATATATGCTTTTGAATGTATGTGTTTAATTGAGAATTTAATTGTGCGAGTTAAAAGGATAGAGGTCAATATACAACCTATGTAGTGGTCTGTCGACAGTTTTTCTTTAGATCTTTAGATTGACCTGACCCAATTATGTCCATATTGCAGTAGATGTTAACTTGATTAATTATGCCATGTTTATGAGAGTAATACAATCCCACCGACATGTGTGTTTCAGGAGGTAATACGCAGTTCAATGTACACGTGCGGGACACCCTCCGTGAAACAGGAGACGTGGAAATACTTGTTAGGAGCTTGGCCAATTGTCTTGATATTCCTCCTGAATATATCCGAGTTGTGGGCACCGAGGCAACAAACAGCTTCAAGTTAACGCTGTTCATTCCAGCCAAGTACAAGGGTAGCCTATTGGACATGGACAAGCTCAACGGTCTCATCAAGTACAACATTGACGAAGTGGAAGTGGATGGGAAGACTATCAAGCTTAGCCTAGAAGATGAAAATTAGAATAAATACAGCAATATGCACTTTATGGTAAGGCCAAACTAAATGCAAGCCTTCCTACATGTTTGCGGGTACATTGCACTGTTGTTTTTGTCGAGTGAAGAGGTGAACTAAAAGGAACCGTCTATTTTTATTTAATAAAGTTTTGGGCAGGATGTCAGACACTGGTGATATTGTGAATCATGTTTTAGAATGGACTTCTTCGTCTGTGTTTTCTATTTAATTTTCCGTTGCGTTTTTCATAGTACTTTCTATACAATTTCTTTAACTGTGGGAAACAGTGTAGCTTCTGGTGTGTGATCAGGTGGAGAGGAAGGATGCAGTGATCTATCAAATAGTTTGTTATATTTATCATTATGTGATATATATATATATAGTGTAACGCCCAATACCTGCATTGTTATTTGTGAACAGAGCATTATTTCTTATTGTGACAAAATGGACAAATAGCATATGAACATTTAACTTTTAATCATCTCGGTCTCCTGTAGCTCCTTATGGAGTGGCCCCTCTGTTTTGCAGATATTGTCTTCCATGTTTATTGTAATAAGGATAGGAGACTTAAATAAACAATATGTCTGTCTTTTAACTGAAGGAAGACGAATGATTGGTCCTACAAAAGATCACTACCTTGGGCCTTGACATGAAATCATTTCCGAGGAATGTTAAACAGTTTTGTTGGTTTTGCCTTAATGGTCAGTCACCATTTTGGTCTTCACGGGCTC
Source organism: Haliotis rufescens (assembly GCF_023055435.1). Taxonomy (NCBI): domain Eukaryota; kingdom Metazoa; phylum Mollusca; class Gastropoda; order Lepetellida; family Haliotidae; genus Haliotis; species Haliotis rufescens. Next base: position 4,643,333 of record NW_025964223.1, on the reverse strand, counting down.
CCACTTATATTAGATGTATTATGTCACTCTATTTTATATTGGATGTATGTCACTTCTATCTATATGTGTTTTGTGCCCACAGTATTCTGTTTTTCACATATGTTACTTTAGATTTGATCTGTTTTGTTAAAAACTGTGTACTTGGAGCTGGAAATATAGTCTTCCGAGATCTGCTCCCTGTAAACACACTATGTGACGAAACACACATATTTCCCCCTGCCTCCACCGCAGCTTAATTTCAAGCCATGTACTCAGTAACTCAGGTTTTATATTTTAAAGTCAAAGGTCACAATATTGTTTAAATAAACATATTTGTTGTTATCTATGCATGTGAACATATTTCGAAAAGTTAATCTCTAATCATGACAAAATAATGACGTCTTTTATGGTCCGCATTCTTTTTTCAAATTTTTATTACGTACACAAAGGTTGTCAATGTCATCATCTACCAATTACCTGCATGGTAGTTTAGTTGTGGTTGTGGACCTACCATTTAATTAATTTTTATGCTGTTTTTAAAAAAAATCTATCATAAACTCTCAAAGAAAAAGAAAATAAAGTGTAATCAGCAAAATAATATCGCTTTTGTTTATGTACATGCAGGTAGCAGAATTGAAATTGTGTCTGCGTTCTGCACTGAACGCCCTTGATAAGCATGGCAGTGTGATGATGTAGATATGATATCACATCTGTTTGTGGCGATTACACACATATACCTTACGCTGAGGAACACGCCATTAGCTGACGGAGTAATCACGTCTCTGTGTATCTGTAGTCCCGCAACAATGTCCATTCCCAACTCATTGTGGGATAGTTAAGCCTAACGAGATAGGTATAGCGTATGTTAAAATCGGTAATGGGAACATTTAAAATGTCTGACATAGGTAGCTGAGAAGAATCGAGTAATAAAAGCACATTGTTCTTTCAAGATTTGTAGAGTGACACTTGTGGATGTGCAAATGACAACATTTACGATACAATTAGAGGGGGTTCATGTGGTGCTATATATAATCACAGATATGCGAAATTATATCATTATTTCTTTCACATCTCGGAATGCCGAGATACGTCTTTGTCTCTAATCGTAAATCTTTTGATAAGCTGCATAGAAAATTCAAACGCTCCTTTCAGTTAAACGTCAGCAGCGACTGTTGCATAAATACAAAGATAGTAATAGCAGAGATTTTTGGAAACTTATTGGTAAGATTGGCTTAGCTTCCGATCGGGATTCTGTCATTCCATGGGAGATAATCCAGGGAGACACGGTTGTCACCGATAAGCCGCGGGTTTTAGATGCATGGAAATGTGAGTAAACCTCGTTGTTTAACGCTGATCCAGTGGGTGTATTTGATGAATCTTTCTATGATCAGATCAAGGACGAGTTAAGCAACATGGTTGTTGACCCCCCTCAGGTAGATGTAGATGTAAACAGTCTGCAGGCCCCTATATCACGCGATGAGGTAGTACGCTCTGTTAGCCGCTCTAAGTGTGGTAAGGCCGTAGGCTGTGACCATATACCTGCAGAGGCACTTAAGAATGAGACTTGTGTTGACATTCTGCACCGGATATTTACTTACTGCTTGGAGAATAATGTTTGTCCAGATATTTGGCATGAAAGTATAATAACGCCTATTAAGAAACCGGGTAGTGACCCCAGAGATCCCCTTGGCTATCGTGGTATATCACTACTTTCCATTCCCTGTAAGATATATTCAGATATACTAAACTCTCGTTTCACAAGTTGGCTAGAAGATAATGACATATTGGCTGAGGAGCAAAATGGATTTCGAAGTAAGCGTAACACTATTGAGCACATATACACTTTGTTTTCAGTAATTAATAACAGGAAATCTTCAAAGTCCTCTACATTTGTCTGTTATATTGATGCCATGAAGGCCTTTGACCGTGTTGATCGAGACTGCTTATGGTACAAACTGATGAAGTTAGGAATTAATGGTAAATTTTATTCTGCTGTAAAGTCTTTATATGACAACAGTGTATCCCGTGTATCGGTAAATGATCGGCTTACTGAAGGGTTTGATATACAGAGCGGTGTCAGGCAGGGATGTGTCTTGTCCCCATCACTATTCTCAGTATTCATTAATGACCTGGCCCATGAGATAAACAATCTAAAATGCGGTGAAGACGTTGGTGGTAGTCTTCTCAGTCTTTTGATGTATGCTGATGACATAGCATTAATTGCGCCAAATGAGCATTCATTACAATCAATGCTTCACTGTGTTGCTGATTGGTGTAAGAGATGGCGAATTCAAGTTAATACCAGCAAAACTAAAGTAGTACATTACCGGCCACCATCTGTGAAACGAACATCATTTGAGTTTCAGTGTGGCAATGACAACATTGACATATGCTCATCATACAAATATCTTGGTTTATGGCTAGAAGAACACTTAAATTTGAATTCTACAGCCAAAGAAATCGCCAAATCCGCGAGTAGAGCTCTGGGTGTAATTATAAGTAAATTTAAACTATTTGGAGGAATGCCATATGACGTATATAATACGCTATTCAATAATCTTGTTCAACCAATTTTATCATATGGCTCGGTTATTTTTGGCAATCGAGAATTCAGTTGTATAAACGCAGTTCAAAATAAAGCTTGTCGTTTTTTTCTCGGGGTGGGTAAATATACTCCAAATTTAGCTGTCCGGGGCGAGATGGGTTGGCCTGCTCAGCTTACTAAACAGAAAATAGAAGTTTTCCGATTTTGGAGAAAGATAAACTCTGTTCCGCCATCTAGACTTGTTTCACAGATTCGAAATTGGTCTCTTACCTTCCGCAAATCATGGGATAAGACAGTTAACGCAATGTTTATATCACTATAACTTCCATCTATGGATTTGTTTAATTTCTCTATTAGTGAATTCCATTTAATCACACGCACTTTGAGATGCAAGGACGCCGATTGTTGGTCACGTGATTTATGGAATGACACTGGTCATGAACATGGGAATAAGTTGAGGACTTTCAGACTCTTTAAGAATACTCTAAATACGTCGACCTATGTCCGCTCTGTTTTAGACAGACAGCAACGTAGTACCTTGGCAAAACTACGCTGCAGTTCTCTCCCTTTGGAGGTTGAAGTTGGTCGCTACTCCCGTCCAAAGACACCACTACACCTCCGTTTATGTAGGTTATGTGACCGCCAGTGTGTCGAACACGAAGTACATTTCCTCACAGAATGTGAATTCTACTCTGATCTACGATATGACTATTCTCATTTGTTTTCTCCAATACATACTTGTCTAAGAAGTTTAACCCCAGAAGACCAATTTATATATGTTACGCAGAATGATAGTCTAGCTATTCCCCTAGCCGCAGTTGCTACTGCTATGTATAAAAGAAGAAAATTTCAACTTGCATTGTAAGTAGTGCACTTCTGATCCACAAGTATCTCACTAAACGATACTAGCATAATCTCTTCATATAAAACTGAGCTATTTTTTTATCTCTCGTGTCTCATAGGCCAACCGGCCGGGTGGTATATTATATATTTTGTCTTGCACTTTGAATGTATGTATTTTTATACTGCGTGACACGCAAATAAAATACTATCTTATCTTATCTTATGATATCACATCTGTTTGTGGCGATTACACACATATACCTTACACAGAGGAACACGCCATTAGCTGACGGAGTAATCACATCTCTGTGTATCTGTAGTCCCGCAACAATGTCCATTCCCAACTCATTGTGGGATAGTTAAGCCTAACGAGATAGGTATAGCGTATGTTAAAATCGGTAATGGGAACATTTAAAATGTCTGACATAGGTAGCTGAGAAGAATCGAGTAATAAAAGCACATTGTTCTTTCAAGATTTGTAGAGTGACACTTGTGGATGTGCAAATGACAACATTTACGATACACTATGAGGGGGTTCATGTGGTACTATACATAATCACAGATATGCGAAATTATATCATTATTTCTTTCACATCTCGGAATGCCTTGGAAGTTTCCAACGCCGCTCATTTTACATACATTTTGCTTGGGGCCTTTATGTTTATGGGAATTTATGACTCCAAGTGTGTCTTGAAGTTGTAAAATTGGTAGTTATGTTCCGTTGCCAGGCCACCGCCTGCCATATAAACCTTACGCGTGTAAGAAGCAACGCATCCGAAGATAGCTTCCCAACCACCAAATGAACATGGGTTGATATACATGACACATACGACGGAGAGAGAGAGAGAGAGAGAGAGAGAGAGAGAGAGAGAGAGATTGTTTTATATATACACATCTAGATCTATATAAGTACATCTGTAATTTAAAAAAACCAACATAATGTGTAAAATGGTCGCTCTAATAGGGCTTTGAGGGACATAAATAACATTTAAAAAATAAACTATTTTATATATATTTATATTTCACGAGTGTACATACATCTACCTACCTATATATATATATATACATACCTACGTACATAATACCTCCCCACCCCCCATCCACCCAACACACACACACACACACACACACACACACACACACACACACACACATCAACCTACCTAACTAACTACGAATCATACACAAACCTACAAACAAACATTGATCCATGTGTACATACATACAACCATGTTGACATACAATCCGGGAGACTGTACAAAGAGTATAGTATAGTATAGTATAGTATAGTATAGTATAGTATAGTATAGTGATACAATCCTACAGCCACACAACCGTGCATGCAACCAGTGCTTACATCGATGCATATATAACGCCATTCAGTCATACAGCCATATACTCGTACACATATAATACACACGCACACGCACACGCACACGCACACGCACACACACACACACACATATAGAATAGGTCTTCAGCAACCCATGCTTGCCGTAAAAGGTGACTTTGCTTGTCGTAAAAGGCGACTAACGGGACCGGGTGTCCAGACTTTGTTGATGCATGTCATCGATACCAATTGCGTGGATCGATGCTCATGATATCAATCACTGGATAATCTGGTCCAGACTCGATTATTTTGTCATTTTGCAGGAATAATGCTGAGAGCGGCGTTAAACAACAAACAAACAAATCAAACAAATTATTCAGCAGACCAATCAGCGTCAACGTTTAATTATCCGGTCCCGGAATAAATGTTTCCAAGTTATTCACTCCATACAATCAAAACATGACTGAAAGCACTTAATTTCACGTTCTACTTATACGTAGATAAAAGATAGGAAAGGTTCCGAAAAAGTACGTATCCAATCCTTTAACTCCATGCATCGTAATAAACATTTAATACGACCCGTGAAGATCCGGGGTAGAAAAGGTCTTCCTTCCGCAACCCATGCTTGTCTTAAGAGGCGATTAACGGGATCGGGTGGTCAGGCTCGCTGACTTGGTTGATGCATGTCATCGATCCCAAGTGTGTGGATCGATGCTTATGATGTCAATCACTGGATTGTCTGGTCCAGACTCAATTATTTACAGACCGCCATCGTTTAGCTTGAATATTGCTGAGTGCGGCGTTAAACAACAAACAAACAAAACATACACACACACCTGTATACCCATAAAGCTCTAACAAGGAGACGCCGAAGACCCGGGTTCGAATCCGAACATGGGTACATTGTTTGAAGCCCATTTCTGGTGTCCCCCGCCGTGATATTGCTGGAATATTGCTAAAAGCGGCGCAAAACCAAACTCACTCACTCTAACAAGGAGAACTAATCAAGACCTAATCAGCTTGAAGTTGCACCATGTATTTTGGATGATTAATTCACCTCAATAGCGCACCAAATGTCGTGATGACATTATTTTAAAGATGTTACTTTGTTCTGAAAAAATTACAAACACACAAGGCGATTAGCAATCATGTGCGACACTAATTTGATAACTGAAGCTTTTGCCTGCATTGTCTCTGTCACTGAGACTGATAGATATCGATTGTGTTGGTATAATCTATTCTTATCGTATCTCTAAATACGTCACTGGGCGTTGTGATAGATTACCTGTGATCTCTTTGTATACATGCACACCAAACAATATAGATGTGGTAGTTCGCCTACGCTCATTTAAATACATCCATTTGATTGTAATGGATCAGTACCAGCACTACCATGACACTGTGTATAAAGTGCTAGTAATGTACTTGACATTGAGTAGAGGAGGGGCGGTCGGGTAGCCTAGTGGTTAACGCGTTCGCTCGTCACACCGAAGACCCGGGTTCGATTCCCGGCATGGGCACAGAGTGTGAAGCCCATTTCACGTGTCCCCCGCCGTGATATTGCTGAAATATTGCTAAAAGCGGCGTTAAACCATACTCACTCACTCACTAGAGTAGAGGAGTAGAGGATAAGTAAGACAGTTATTATTAAGACAAAAATGAATGCAATTATTCTAAAAAAACACATAAAATGTTTATAACTGTACTGTGAAGTAGGAGGGTGCTTTTTTTCAATTACTCACTGGCCATCTTGAAGAAGGTGTAGACTAATGCTTAGTCTCTGAAAATATATAATTATATAGTACTTGAAGATGAGCCAATACCCGAAACAATCTAGCGGCAAAATCCCTTGCCGCCTGACTTTCTGGATTTTGAATAGAGACTAGCTATGTTTCAGCTACATCTGAAATTTGTTGTATTACAACTATGAGTATAATATTTTGTTACGAAACACAGCCATGTATTTTCTTGTGGCTGACAATTTCATTTTTTCAGCATTCAGAACAGTCAATTAGTTGTTTCAAGCATTTTCGTGGACAATTATTTTTTTAGTAGTACTAACTACACTGGTATAAGAAAAATAAACGTGTTATTTTACACTCTACTCTTCAGGGAAATGTAAATGTTACATCGAAGATAAATTAATAAATATTAAAATCCGTTCATGAATTCATTGTAAATTGTATCTGACTGCAAACTCTTGTTTAAACTCTCGTGTATCTGATTTTTCATACAATGTTTTACTTCAGTGTCGACAACTGTGTTTTATACAAAATATCTACCTTAGTATTTACCACTGACTGCAGATTTTAATGGATGACATCGTATGACACCTGGAGCGGTATTAATATAGTCTTTACTTGTTTACCAATACAGCATCACACATTTTGTGAAAAATATGTTTAAAACAGAAATTTACAAATGCAATTTTCGCATGTCAAAACAAACAAAACTTTACTGGGAAATTTCTATTGCTTGTCAGTGGCAGCTAACTCATTGAGGCTCTCGTCAAAAGAGATGTCTAGATTGACCTCCCTTTGTTGTTGTGCTTGGAAGCTACTTCCCGGCGCTTGACACCTTGGTTACCCTCTTCTACATTCGTGACCAGCTCGTGTTATTCCGGGACAAGCCGAATAGCGACTCGTGCCCCTCTCATGGCCATTTTTGCGACCGGCTTCCGTCTTAGCAAAAACGGGCCTACTGAAACCAATTGTCAACTCGTTGCGTAAAGGTCCTCATATATTATGTTCTAATTCGCTTCGCTCAAACGAACATAAAATATTTACCATGTACAACATACGCATCTCAAGGGTTATGCCTACCGCAGCTGACAAGCGAGCAGGTTTATTAACAATCACAAATAAATACACTTGTCAAACTCGTAAACAGTCTTTCAAGTCGAATCCACGACTCCGTCAAAACCGCGTCCGTTTTCAGTTACCTGAAATATACAATTCCAAACTAAAATTGTGACCAAAGCAAACGTGATGTAACACGTTTTGCAGTTGTTATTCAGAAATTTTTGAAATTATAACCATGATATACTTATCTTAAATTAATCTTCATCTGTGACTGTTTTTTCCTCCGTTTTCCTTGGCTCAGTTTTGGGTCCCAACTGTAACTTGACCAGCAACTTCCCACATCATACCAAACACATCGTATCACTCAAATAAAAGGATCTGCCCAACGGCTCAACTTTGCCCAACGGCTAAACCTCCAATACTTTGTAACCTCAAATTCTTGAGCCAATATTTAGCAAGATGTAAAATCTGCTCGCCTGTGTAATGGGAAGACCTCGAATGGTTCAACACAGAGAGTGAACACTACACGTCACCTTCCCCCCGTGACTTTGTTACACTACATTCACGTGCAAGGTACCTGGCTGCGGCAGGCAAACTCTTACCGTATTTAACCCATAATAAATTAATTTACACCATATATTATATATATTTCAGATGCAATTTAAAGCACATCGGGACATGCGGAATTATACAATATGATTGAACACGCTTAACTGTGTCTTGGGTATATGTTTAGAAGCAAGGCATATGTAAAATCAAAAATTATTTCTGAGGGATTCTTTGACGAAAAACTTGAAATCATACGCGTATTCTGATTGGTTTGTCGTATTTTTGCACAAAACATTCATCGATAGGGGGACGAGTCTTCTTGCAGGTTACGGAAAGGGGCGAGTGGTGACAAATGCCCCTTTGACAGAGCTCCGCGAACGGCCTATTGTTATAAGACGTTTGCTGACAGTAGTTGATTCACTTCCGGGACAAATTACATTAATCGACTAGTTTCAAGAGGTGACTGTTTCTGGAAGGTTGCTGTATAAGGGCAAGATTAGGGCGACTCGAGGCATTCTACGACTTGCGTCTTATCTTCATGTTCAGAAGATATTATGACACAGGATATTCCTGACGACTTTGTGTAGTGATGCAATGTTCTAAATGCACGTCACTGTATATGGGTCTATAGTGTACATACTGCCAACTAAGACTGATGCGTGCACATGGAACTTAAAATAAGGGGATCTTTATAGTATCTAATTTAAATAACATACTATCTTCAAAAAAAGAAACGCACAGGTAGTATGTAGTTCATAGAACCTGCCTACACAAAAAAATCAGGCATATAATTGGATACATATTATTGGAAACTGTTGGTGGACTGATATTCGACAAACGGTGCGTCAAAACGCAGCCGTTGTCGATTTGCAATGTCTTAAACGGCATTGTTTTCACACTTGTTAACAAATGCCATGGAGGAAAACAGTAAAGCAAAATGCACGTACAAGTTATGGCATTCGTAACTTGTGGTAGTGGCTATAGAAAGGCAAGCCAAAAATTTGTCATTCAATTGTCAACATTTTTCAAGTTCGAAAATGCCGAGACTCAGCGCTGCCGATCGGAACATCGCCATGGGACGTATCCAGAGAGGGGAATCGCAGTCTTCTGTTGCACGCCACTTCAACGTCCACAACAGCACCATTTGCCGCCTTTGTTATCGATACACACAGTTCAAGTGCACCCCGTCCGACCAAGAGTTACCATCCCTGCACAGGATCGCTACATTCGACTGTTCAACCTACGTCATCGCAATGCCACAGCTACGGAGACTGCAGGACGCATCCCTGATTTGAGGTGGATATCGGACCAGAAGACCAGTTATCGTCCCTGTTTTGCAACAGATCCATCGACAACGACGCTTGCGTTGGTGCCATACCTTACAGCAATCTCATTAAAATCAGACCTTAGTTCTCGCTACCGCTATGAGTATATGTATTTATTGTAGTTTACAGTGGCCTTAACATTTTGTGGAAAATTTACACATTGTTTAAAACAGAAGTTTCCCTATACTCCAGATACCTACTATGCTAATGTCTTACAGAGTAAGGGTGTGATGATTCCATTCTGCAACGTTATCCTCTAGTCTGAAGCCAGAGTCCAGTAAACTTCTGTTCGGTCTAGTTATCTCAGCTAATAATCGTCCATGATAACATTAAAATCTAATGAAAATGGTGTTAAAAGACATGTCCAGGCTAGTAGGTGTGTTGCGTGTCAGTGGCTAAAATACTATTATTTCTTATCAATGAAAATGAACATAACCAGCTCGTATTACACAAAACATGTATTGCATTCAATGCATTGATATATTATGTTTCTATTGTGTATCCAAAGAAAACGATTCATGTGTGAACTTTGACCAAAACAACCTGTTGTTTCAGTTACCTATTGGCTGAATAGGTAGAAAAAACACTTTTGATATTAGTGATCGTGGATTATTGTCACAACTCCTGTGCTCCTTCAAATTATGTAGACTGATGTTAACGTAACAGGTTATGTTGTTCCATCCATATTTAACAAGTTTCCTGTTGTCACTTGAGAATAATATACACCCTTACTAGTACAACATTAAATGAAAGTAAGTGAATGTTCATGTGTTAAATATCTTTATGTCACTTGGCATGATACATAGAAGTTTTGTTATATTTTAATCAGAATCAGATAAAACTGTTATTTGCTATGTAATCTGAAAATATGAATGCCGAATAATTAAGACAAATACATAGTATGTTTTCACGCCACTTTTAGCAATATTGCAGCAATATCACGGCGGGGAACACCAGAAATTGGCTTGACACATTGTACCCATGTGTGTAATCGAACCCGGGTCTTTGGTGTCATGAGCAATCGCTTTAACCACTGGACTACCCTACCACCCCACAAAATAGGACTGACTGGTCCAGACTTGATTAATTACAGACTGCCGTCATAAAGCTGGAATATTGCTGAGTGTGGCGTTAAACAACAAACAAACCAAACCAAACAACAAAATAGACATATTCTTAAATGTTAACGAGTCCTGATCTCCTACTGCTAAAGCCCCCTGTCGTGATATTGCTGTAATACTGCTAAAAGCAGCATAAAAAAACATTTCTAATTCCTCATTCGGACTGCTAAAAGTGTTTAGATTGCCAAAGACTGGAGGAGTGCAACAGTCAGATCTGATTTTAATCGTGACAATAAGACACACATACAGATGTATCAATGCAGTTACAAATCAATGTCAAAACTATCATCAAAGTCTGAAATGCATTGGTAATCGACGGTGACGTCACTGTCTGCACTGTCATTTGCATCCTCACAACCATCTATTGAATGAAACATGTCTTCAATCGGCAGAGAACTGCACACACCACAAGCACAATGTGTTGCACAAGCATCACAACATGCATGGACTCGAGTAGTTTCCTTCAGTTTCTCCATGTCTTCAGGGTTTAAGAAGGATGACATGATGGCTTCTCTTCTGCACCCTGTACACATAGTAATTTCTTAAACTTCCTTCCCAACATTTCGTAAATGGTAAGAATTGTACAATAGTAGGGCTGCAGAAGGTTTGCCATCTCTTCCAACCAGCCCGATTTCCTGAAGTAGGTCAACAAGTGTGTCGGATAGGCCAAACACTACTACACTGTAAAATGAAACAATGTCAATACCCATTCCAAGTGCACTTGCGGCAATCACCAATCGGAGGGTACCTGTTGGACTTCTTAGGCCTTCCATGATCTTATCCTTCTGCACAGAGGGAGTAAGTGAATGGTACATGTCAACCAACTCTAGATCTACACATTCAGGTATTTCGGTGGTGATGTATTGAAATAAACGTGCGGTATCTTTGATTGTCCTGCAGTAAATAACTGCCCTGGGGAAAGCTTTCTGTTTAGTATTCAATCCATCCACAAGCCAGCACATTGCAATTTCAATAGAAGTATGGACCTTTGATACGACAAATTTAATGTTTGGCTTGTTAGGGCTTACTGAAATTTCAACTGTATCTGCTTTCAAATTCAAAACTTTTTTCACTCTTTTCCTGATTTTTAGAGTGCATGTGACACTTAAGGCCAAAACATTGGCATCAGGAAAGAGGGAACGTAGCTCCCCAATGTAGGAAAACCATTTTCTGAAGGCTTTCTTCCCCGAATCATCAGTATCTTCTCCCCTGAATATGAAAATGTTAAAAAATGAAAATGAAATTTTCTTTTAAATATATCCACAGTTAATGGTCATAAACCATGATGAAATGGAAATCTGCTTATAATGGCCCTCAGGATATTACACTGTATTATTAATTAATATTCATGAAAACCTGTCTGTCAATGACAGAAATTACAGTATTATCCCTTATGCAAATGTATGGGTTATGTAACTACAGTGACTGGAAAAAAACACCCGTTATAAGTAATAGTAGATCCAGACATTATTTTAATCACAATGCAAACTGTTATTTATTTGAATTAACATTTATTTGTAAGTACAAACCTTTATAGGCCGCTGTAATATCATCGATATTTGTCAGTTTTTCCACTTGATCTTGCATCAGAGAAACCAGCGGTGAACAAACAAGAAGCTTCTCGTCAAAATGATCATCTATCTCGCGCTTCAATGGGATAAGCATCTGAAACGGAAGAGACTTTCCATATCCTGTGGGAAGTCCTGCCATGCAATCTCGGCCATCTATAAGACACTCCAGAATTTTCTTTTGTTCGATTTTCAGATTTGGAATCGAGTACTTTGTCAAAATAGTTTCCAAAGCGTTGTCCGGTATGGAAGTCGCCATTTTGAAACCAGTGCCATAAAACTAGAGAGAGATGCTTCCTGATTGGCTAATTTCGACTTCCTGTTGGACATTTGATTGGTCGGTCGAAGTTCGCGAAAGGTCGTTCTGACATGACCCCTAATGGGATGTCTTCAGATCTTTGTTTAGCGGTAGCGAGAACTAAGGTCTGATTTTAATGAGATTGTACCTTACAGCCTTGGAATTTGAGAAACTTGAGACGAGTGTGGATTAGCGATAAATCACGATTTCTTCTTCACGGCGAGATGGAAGACAACGTGTTTATCATCGTCGAAATGAGCTTTTTGCCCAACATTGTTCACGTGAATTCGGTGGAAGTAGTGTCGTGGTGTTGGGGGCAACATCCTACACCACGAGATCTGACTTGGTTGTGGTTCATGGACATTTGACAGCAAATCGCTACATGAATCAAATTCTTCAACTTCACCTTCTTCCGATCATTGACCACCAGAGGGAGCTGTTTCAACAAGACAACGCTCCACAGGACACAGCTCGTGTCACGATAGACTACCTTCATAATGCCAACATCATCGACTTGCCCTGGCCGTCGAGATCTCTAGATCTCAACCCGATCGAACACCTCTGGGATGAACTCGATCGACGTGTACGTCAACGTCAGAACACATCGCAGACACTCCCACAACTGGCCAAAGCATTACAAGCAGAATGGCGCAGAATTCTGCAGGCCTTATGTGTCATGACAATGAACAGTTTTCAATGCCTTTGTGCGTATGACTATCGAGCTCCAAAATTTCATATTTTTATCGATGATATTAATTAAGTATTAAATTTAGGTACAATAAATTTACTAAAAATCTGTGCGTTTCTTTTTTTGAAGGTGCATTATAATATTAATATTCTCTCCAAGTTTGGGAAGGATAAAGTTTCGATGATGAATGAAAATCATTCCACAAAATAAGAGTAAGATATCCCGGTACACAATGATTGGGTAACCCCTACAGGACCTCAAATTCATGATCAACGGACAGAGGCATGCAGTGATGGACACGATATGTAGGGGTGTTTGAAAGTCTGCGTTTAGAGCTTGGCAGAATCACATCATTGTCAGAGAGCACAACCACATTTGCTACTGGGGATTGCAAGAACTGAATACACTTATGCCCCTACAGCGTCAAAGATGTCGTTTGACGAGCAAACAGATGCAGAACACACAGGAACACAGGTTTCTCCTGATTGCAGCAAGACGTCATCACTTTGCCACCACACACAGAAATGACCTGCGGAACGGCAATGGTGTTAACGTTCTATTCAGTGCGTAATCATCTCCGTAAGGTTGATCTCCGCTCACGGAGCGCATGCATTCGCATCCCACTTACCCGGCATCACAGTGGGCACGTTTTGTTTGGTCTGCAGATCATGTCCAATGGACAGACCAGGGCCAGGTCACAAGCTCCGACGTTCATGAAGTTTGGCCCTCACTCTATGATGGTTCACACAAAGTGAAAGTCAGTTATTTATTGTAAATATTCCTGTTGATATACTTGTTGATTAGTGTCAGATTTAATAAAACGTGTGAGGGAAACGTCTACTTCTGGCTTCAGCAACTGCCAGGGAGGAGAAGACAAAAGTCGGTAACTAGCGATAATATCCAGATCTAAATTTGCAGCATTAATATGAGATTTCAGCCGAATTCCAAGTGGAGGAATCAGCTTCGGTTTCTTCTGATACAGTTCTTTATGGCGAGGATTAAAAACGTAGTCATAAGCAGGATTGGAGGGATTGGAAAGTAAGTTAGTAATATATTGGAGAGACAATTTAGTACGGCGTTGTTTTAAAAAGGGTTCATCAGTCTCAACATAGAAGCTGTAAACCGGAGAAGTTCGAAAAGCACCAAGACAAAGTCTTTATCATTGATAGTCCAGCTTAGAGCGAATTAGAGATCTATAAGTGAAGGAGAGTTGTCTGATCCCTCCCCACTTTGCATTTGAGACAACGTTTAAGAACTCTAGGGCCTTCAGGCATTTTGTCTTTAAATATTTAATATGTGGCAAAAAAAAGTTAAATGATGGTCGAAAATTAATCCTAAAGATTTGTCTTTTTTTACAATCTTGACTGGAGTGCCATCTAAAAAGAGTTCTGGTTCTTTATGGGCTTTATATTTCCGACAGAAATGTATACAATTGGTCTTGGTCTGTGAAAACTTAAAGCCATTCTCAAGACACCATTTATGAATTTTATTAAGACACAACTGTAATTGGCGTTCAAAAGTATGCATATTCTTACCACGACATGAGATATCATCCACAAACAATAAGCCATCAATAGAGTCCTTTAAAACTTTTGATAGACTATTTATTTTTATACTGAACAATGTGATAGACAAAATACTGCCCTGTGGAACCCCTGATCCTGATTATAATGATCAGGTTGATCCAACACAAACTCTTAAAGTCATGTAAATCTTTAAAAAATCCATGTTTCCATGTCGTATCATAAGCTTTTTCAAGATCGAAAAAGATAGATACAGCATGCTGGTTATTTACAGTGGAATTGTTAATGAATGATTCTAAACGAACCAGAAGGTCAATAGTACTTCCATTTTTTGCGGAAACCACATTGGATATTGGTAATAAGATTATTGGTTTCTAAAAACCATACTAGACGATTATTGACCATGCGTTCCATGGTTTTACAAACGCAGCTAGGTCGATAGTTAGATGGATCAGTATGATCCCGGCCAGGTTTTGGTATAGTGATAACAATGGCATTGTGCAAAGAAGAAGGAAAGTGTCCAGTTGTCCAAATATTATCAAAAAAAAATTTAGAAGTGTAAATGTTCAAGGAGCTGATAGTGGATATTATCAGCCCCTGTTGTGGTATCATGGGCTTGCGCTAAGGCTTACTGAGCTCATGTAGTGAAAATACTTCGTTGTAGTCTTCAACATTATCCCAATTATAGTGAATAGTTTTCATTTCTTGTTGATTTTTATGTTTCTGAAATTGGGGATTATGATTGGATGATGAATTTTGTCAGTTAGCAGACCATTATCATCTTTAAGATGATAGACGCCAGAATTTGAACCCTTCCCTTTGATTTTTTGTACCATGTTCCACACCTTTGTCATTGGCGTACGGGAATTAATCTTTGATACAAAGTTTTTCCAAGACAAAAAGGGAAGCGCAACCAGTGGCTTTGTCACCTGGAGGTGAAAACGAATGATACGAATTGTACTGACGAAAATCAAATTTATCTGTATTTTTCAGGTGTGTTTCCTGTAAGATAAAAGCTGATGGTTTAAAATCTTATGATAATAACTGTATATCATTAAAATTGTTCCTAGGTCCTCTGCAATTCCATTGTATTCAATTAGTAGCTCCACTCATGGAGGTTCAACTGGGGTACGTGAACGAGTGGAAGGGACATTCCCATGTACTGGGAGGGAAGGAGTGGCCTCCATGTCCAATGGTTCAAATGGATTATGAACCGATACAGGGCATGCAACAGAAGGCTCCTCCAAGTGCTGGGGGTGTTCTGGCCTTTCTCCTATTTGCTTTTTATTCGTTTTCTTGACAGATGGGCTTCGTTTAAAACTGTTTTGAACAGTATTTCAGTTACATCACAGCATGTCAGCTTAATGTGTAAGGAAAACCCAAAGTGTTGTAGGTCTTTGACCTAAATTACCATGTTGGTGAAACCCACAAGCACAGGTTTGGTGCTGTCAAACCCAAAAATATAATCAAGTCGGCCAGTTTTGACTTGACAAGTGTTTAGTGTGTAAAGCTGACAGCTGTTTCGTTGAAAATACTTTTAACAAATTCTATCCATTTATATTATTGATATTTCCAAGGTGGAGGCCATTGTGAAGTCATCCTTGCCACTAATAAGTGAGCAACATTCACTGAACTGACAACCATAATCCCCCATTACTAATCTCAACGCCATCAGATGTGTCCAACGGGCATTCAAGCCAGTGAACACCTGCGTCGCGTGTCTGTTACATGCGTTCTCAACGCATCAGTTTTATTTCATGCTCATCTTCAATACTCACCCACAACAGGGGACTAGCAAGGGTTGGATTGTTTCCACCTGTTTATGTACAGATTCTGACGAGAATCAGTCGAGTGCTGTTGCGTCTCGCCCTCCGAGAAGGTTAGTAATGGTGGGCCCCACTACCCATTGCCTGTACTGAATCTGATACTCATGCTGCTACTACGCGCCGGGGTAGAACAGAATCCAGGTCCTGGGCCACGTACAGGGATAAAAGATGACCAGGGACCCATCACCCGTGGTAATCCTCGCCAGTTACGTTTGAAAACAGACGGTGACTCTGTAAATCTTGATTCAGTCATGGACGCCTTGAAAAAGCTCACAGACAAGGTTGACGATGTCATGAAATCGAATATTGAATTCGGATGTAAACTTGATAAGATTGACTCAACTCTTGTATCTGTTACTACTCATTTCCGAGGTGAAATTAAAATGTGAGAAGTTGGAATCGGAAAATGAGAAACTAAGAAAATATGTGTATAATCTTGAAGATAAGGTTGATTACCTCGAGAATCAGAGCAGCAATATAATCTTCCATGGTGTAGCCAGGGCGGCGGATCCCGAAACATGGGTGACTGTGAGAATGTAGTACGTGAGATCATTGAGGATAAAATGGAACTGGATGAACCGCATACTTTTATCCTCAGAGCCCACAGAATCATTAATGGAAAAGCGATCATAGCAAAGATACGGGACGACCATGATAGGAAACAGATATACGAAGCGGCAAAGAAACTTAAGAGTTTCAATATGTGGATTACGGATGATTTTTCAAGATTGGTCAGGGAAAAGCCGAAAAACCTTAAACCTATGATGACGTAAGCCAGGGAAGAAAATCGGTTCTGCGCGTTGATAAACTGATTATTGATGATCAGGTTTTTACGTATGATGTCGACAAGGAAAGTTTGACAGAATTGGACCAGCGTCGGGGTTCCCCGGCGACCGGGCCCACAATAGCGACATTGACAACGATGATTACACTGTGTCCGTGAGTGACTGTCAATTTGTTAAACTTTTTGAGTTTATGTCATGGAACATTAATGGTTTAAGGAGTAAGTTGGATAATGCTGAAATTGATTTTTGTTCACAGTTTGACATTGTGTTTATGTGAATTACAGAGACTACAATCCGCGAGGCGGTGTGGTTGTATGTGTTCGGTCTGAACTTGAGACCCGTGAAGATTTCGGGGTAGAATAGGTCTTCAGCAACCAATGCTTGCTGTAAAAGGTGACTACGCTTGTCGTAAAAGGCGACTAACGGGATCGGGTGGTCAGGCTCGCTGACTTGGTTGATGCATGTCATCGATCCAAGCTGCGTGGATCGATGCTCATGATATTAATCACTGGATTGTCTGGTCCAGACTCGATTATTTACAGAACGCCGTCATATAGCTTGAATATTGCTGAGTGCGGTGTTAAACAACAAACCAACCAAACTGAACTTGAGCGCTATATTAAGTATGTTTGTCTAGATTTCATCGATATTATATTGGTAGTTTTTTAGAAAGGTTTGTTTAGTCCATTGTATGATTACATCTTTGTATTTACATATATACATCCTACTGGCTCCTCCGTGGTAACAGATGTTAGAACACTGTAAGGCATAGAGTATCTGTAGCAAAGCTTTTTTTATATATTACTAATCGTTTTACAAATTGGAAGTTTATAGTATTTGGGGATTCAAACGCAAGGTGTGGAAATCAGTCCGATTTCGTTGTACATGATGGGAATCGGTACATATACTACTCAAAAGAAGTTAAAGAACACCAGATATATAATACACGATTTAGCAAATTGGTCATGGCATTATGGATTATACCATTACTATCATCTAACATTTGGCAACATGTTGTACCACGTCTGGGGTATTGCTGGTTCTCCTGACACTTTCTGGAAACACTTCTGCTAGTCATGCAAATGAATTGAAAACATGAGCAAAACACAGGAATATTGTCGCCAAAACACAACGCTGCACCAACACAATTTTCATGCTCAGCATATGAAAGTGGTGATGTTCATGGTGCACGTGCATGCTTTCCCTTTAAGAAGGCGATGACGATGATCGTGTAATCACACTTTCCAAAACCATGCCACAGAGACGACATCTGACTGATGTTGATTGAGGACGAGCTATTGGTTGGCTCCAGGATGTCCTTTCTTTACGTGAGGTGGGCAGAAGATTGCAGGTGTCCCCCTCTGTCATTCACACCCTTTGGCATCGTTTTGCTGCCACTGGCAGAGTGCAAGAGCGACACCGTTTTGGACGGCCAAGGTGTACCTCACAACGTGATGACTGATACCTGGTTCTCCAAGCACTCAGGCAGCGTACATCAACAGCAAACAACCTCAGGTTACAGTTAAGGGCTGTCAATAACACTGTCGTTAGTGATCAGACGGTGCGAAACCGTTTACGAGCTGCGAACTTGAGAAGTCGACGACAAGCAGTGAGACCACCTTTACGTCCAGTTCACAGAACAGCACGTCTGGCTTGGTTTCGACAACATGTGCGTTTGAACAGACAGCAATGGTCTCTTGTACTGTTTACAGACAAGTCGCGATTCTGTTTGCAGCTCAATGATGGAAGAATACGGGTGTGGCGTCGTACTGGAGAGAGATTCACTGATGCCACAGTACGTGAACGTGTCGCTTTTGGTGGGGGATCAGTGATGGTATGGGGAGGATTCAGTTGGAATCACAGGACTCCTCTGTACCATATTGTCGGGAATCTGAATGGTGCCAGGTACTGTGATGAGATTCTTGAACCCCTGGTATTGCCCACACTTAGTCAGATTGGTCAAGGTGCTATCCTTCAGGACGACAATGCAAGACCCCATCGCGCTCGGATTATCATTGACTATCACACACAAAGGCAGATTACCGTTATGCAATGGCCTGTTTATTCGCCAGATCTGGCGCCCATTGAACATCTTTGGGTTGCCTTGGGAAGAGCTGTTCAAGCTAACCATCCACCTCCTGTTAATCTCCAGCAACTGTTAGGATTTCTTCATCAGGAATGGCGAGCAATTCCACAGGCAACACTGCAGCAGCTTGTCCGATCTATGCGCAGAAGATGTCAGGACTATTGCTTCCAGGGGTGGGCATACCCGATAGTGAAGGAACAGGATTATCCTGAACTGTAGTGTGTGACTTTTGATTTATAGGGTACATGCAGTTCATATTGTTTTGCTCTGGTCAGCTGTATGCCAGCGTTTCTTTCGTCAATGAAATGTCATGATTAAATACTTATCTTTCCCAATCAGTGTTTTTCCCGTGTCCACGATTTATTTTTTTGAGTGATTTTGATAACTTATTTGGGTGTTCTTTAACTTCTTTTGAGTAGTATTACATTTGAGGATATGGACTATGTGTCTGATTCCTTTGACACTCCCAGACGAAACCGTGATAATATATGCAATGAATATGGAAAGGAACTCCCAGATTTGTGTTCAACTCAAAACATTCATATGTTGAATGGGAGATGTTCGGGTGATACAGAGGGTAGCTTTAAATGTTTTAAAGGAGACGAGCAAGTTTGGTTGATTACTGTTTATGTTCAAGTAACTTATTTACAAGACGGTGTGAGTCTGATCATTTTCCAATTGTTGTGTCATTTCAAGTACATACTGACCATAGTACAACGGAGAACGAGGCAGAAAACGAGGAAAATAATACATCGTCAGATATACTAAGATATGTTTGGAAGGACGCTGTTATTGAAACTTTTCGTCAGTTTGTAGCTGATATGTTATCACCTTATGTATCAGACAGTGACAGAGACCAGGTTCTACTTAATATCGAGTCTGCGGTAGACAAATTAGTTGATGTATTTCATATGAGTCCTGTTGTCTTTTAAAAAAGAAGTATAGTACTGTTTGCCGGACTAAGTATAGTAAGAAGTGGTACGATGATGAGTGTATGAAATTAAAAAGACAAAAGTTTAATAAACTTGATTTATTCAGAATCTCAGGAAGTAAGGAACTTTGGAAGGAATATTTTGTAATTAAGAATAAATATAGAGAACTGTGTAGACATAAGAGATTGGAGCATGATGAATATTGTATAAGTGATTCGGTCAGTAATAGCAAAAATGGTAAGTCCTTTTGGAGACGCGTCAACAATATTATTTCTTCACCTTCTGTGACAGGTGGCCCTGGTATTAGCAATGGACCGAATATTTCCAGCATGTTTTTAATTTAACTGATATACCTGTGGATGGGGACAATCTGGATGAGGCAGAAACTTTTATGAACAGCCATGATATTAATGAGTGCAATTACTGAAACGATAATGGTATGAATAATCTCCTTGATGCTGATATAACTGAAGAAGAAGTATCATCAGCTATACATAACTTGAAACTGGGTAAATCGGCTGGACCGGATGGAATCCTTCCTGAAATGGTGAAATGTTGAAGCACTTCAATCATACCATACTTAACTGTAGTTTTTAATAGGATTATGCATAGTGGGGTATTCCCTTACGAGTGGGCAAAGGGTATAGTAGTTAAGAAAGATACTATAAATGATGTCAATAATTATAGAGGAATAACGCTGATGGATGTATTTGGAAAGTTGATGACAACAGTATTAAATGATAGCTTCAAGACTTTTGCGGACGCTTATGATACAATTCCTGAAACAAAGGCAGGATTTCGAAGCGGATACAGTACAATTGATAATATATTTACATTACAGTGTTTAGCTCCAAAATATCTCTCTTAACGTCGGGGAAGATTTTATTGTTTGTTTGTTGATTTCAGTAAAGCGTTCGATTCGATTAACCGAAAGCTCTTGTGGTATTCATTAATGAAAAATGGAATACACGGTCGTTTATTGGTGGTTTTGAAGGATCTATACTCTAAGATTCAGTGTGCTGTCAGACATCAAATAACTCTCTTTAAGGTTATTTCGAATCACTGAGTGGTGTTCGACATGGCTGTGTGTTGAGTCCGTTTCTGTTCACGATGTTTATCCTTGAATTACAGTCTATGATAGAAAGTAGTGATTTGCGAGGGATTCTTTTGGAGAGGAGTTTATAGACATATTACTTTTACTATATGCAGATGATTTGTGTATTTTCGATGACACAGTAATAGGTCTGCAAAGAAAAATGGATATTTCATCCAAATTTTGTAAAATGTGGGGACTTGAAATTAACATGTCTCAAACCGAAATTTTGGTTTTGAGAAGAGGTGGTACTTTAAGGTATGATGAACGATGGTTTTTGTATGATAAACGTATCAATGTTAGTACTTACTATAGTAATCTGTGTGTTCTGTTTTCAAATAGATTGTCTTGGACAAAATGCATTGATACCCTCAAGATAAAAGTCAATAAGGTTTTGTTTGCCATTAAACAATTGCAGTTTCACTTTGTAAATATACCAGTTAACATTTTATTTAAATTGTTTGATATTAAGATAAAGCCCATTCTTCTTTATGGTGCGGAGATCTGGGGTTGCAAAGATAGTCAAATTGTCGAAACTTTTCATACTACATGTACTAAGTTTTGTAAATTTGTTTTAAGAGTTGGTAAATATGCATCAAGTACAGCAATATTAGCTGAATGTGGAAGATATGGTTTGCACGTGGATTATCATATGAAGTGTGTTAAATATTGGTGTAAACTGATTAGAATGAACAGAGACCATATAATTATATGGTCTCTGGAATGAATGATGAAAGATGTCCCCGACAGTGTTATTTGTTAATGAAGAAGCTCGATGAATGTGGTAGAATTACTTGGGCAACTCATGTTAACTATTTACTCGACATTTATGGATTTGGTTATGTGTGGCACGAACAGAATATTGGTGATGTTAATTGTTTCTTGCAGCTGTTTAGACAGCGTTTGTTGGATTGTAACAAACAAAGTGTACAGATGAAAATTTATGAGTCTTGTAAATTAAGGTATTATTCACACGTCAAAATATTGGATATGGAATATTATGTCACAGCTTTCAGAAATAGAGACCATAGACGTGTGATGTGCCTGTTGAGATTAAGTGAATTGCCTACGCGGAGTAATCTGGGCAGAAGAGAGGATATTGTTTATTCACAACGCTTTTGTCGGCTATGTAACAATGGTTGTATTGAGGACGAAGTCCATTATGTGTTTGTCTGCCCGTTTTACGCATCATTATACAAAAGTATATTCCTGTAAGATTCTATAACAATCCATGTATTAAAGAATACTTTTAGCAATCTCTTAAATAGCCAAAATGACTATACTCAGAAATGTAGCTAAGTATTTTAAGGAAGTTCTATTACTACGTACAAAGACCTAATATTATACCCTTAGTATTGTTTTCAATGTAACCTGTCTCAATTGTGTGTTACTATATAACTGAAATGTACATGGGCCAATGGTCTCCCATACATGAATAAACATATGCTTTTGTCAACTGGGGTGTGCGTGCAGCTACGCCTGTGAGTTACCTCCCCTTTAAAAACCGGATGTTTACAACTTTTACCGGAAGTAGATTCCTGCTGAAAAATTACATTGCTTCAGAAAGGAAAGTTACAAGTGTGAACCGCGTTTGGCGGACAGGAGAGACAATGGGGATGTGTCTGCCATGTTTGGGTGGCTCCGTTGAGGATTACGATCAGCCGGATCCAGTGAGTACATTGTCAGGTTATCATAGTTGCCTGTTTTATTAATAGTAATAATACAAGTGACGGCAATGGTCGATTGTCCGGATTTCGATCAGCGTACCTTTCCAGACCCGGAGTGGTGCCCCGAGAGAGGGCAGGGTCTATGTCTGATGTAGATCAGTGCTCAGTGAACCATCTACAAGGCAGGTCGGGAATACCCTCATATTGGCATTTACTACGTCAATCTAGGGTTAATACTCGAAACGACATAATGTCTGAGTCTCTTTACCGCAGTCGGCGTATATGATGAACACGGTGCCATGGTCAATTAGGTGCCCTGTTTTCGAACATTCTGTTGTTCATGTTCAGTCGCGTGCACAGACGATCAGTCAACACTGGGTTCATGTGAAGCATCCGTAAACTTTCATAACAATAGGTCGTCATTAATAATTTGGTGCCCATGTTATGATGAAAAGGAAGACGCAACTAGTATGAACGTTTCTGTAAAACAATCTAAAATATATTACATGATATTATGATTTGACAAACATTCATATTTTGTGAATAGGTTTTAAACTTTTAATTACTTTTGGAGTTTTAATGATGAGCTGCATGAATATTATCTGACATGGAAACCCCGCTTAAGGATCAACCATTCAGGTGTTAGAAACCAGGTGATGTCACTCGAGTGCAGTGTAAATTCACACACAAGGCAATGGAGGTCAGGCCTTTAATCGAAGACTCTTTTCTATCGATATATTAACTGAATTCTATTGTTAGAAGACATCGCCTGTCGATATGAACACAAATTTAAGTTTAACTGATCCCTCGGTATAGGAGCCCTGTCATCTTAACGGTTCGAAAATATGGTACATCTTTGAGAGGATATTTATAATAACACTCATTTCTGAAATCCAGAAACTCTCACTTTAGATCTAATAATTGGTTATGTTGCACATGCGTTCTTGTTTTAAGGTATTTTAAGGTTTTCTAGACAAAATGTTGGTTAAAGGTGAGGATTGTATCTATCATTTGTCCATGAATGAGAAGAGAAAAGGATCATAACACAACCACACTAACTGACAAAACTTTGACAGGTTTCCCAAGTGAAATATCTCCAATTAGCTGGGGTTACACACTGACTGGGGGGTGGGATACACAGACACTGAGGTACAGTACAGTGATGTATTATACCTAAGGGTGAAACAATGCAGCAAGGTCACGATATGATACATATCGCCAAATCGCATGGAAACTTTTTGACAATAAATATTTCAAAGCAAGTTTTAAAGATAAGCTAGCTGTAGACACATGTTCGTTGTGACAACTTGAAACACTGATTAGAACACATTTGGCTATGTCTGACTGACAAAAATGCCAGGGATCATTAAACGAGTAGTTAGTAATCTATTTCAGCAAGTGTATCGTCTTGTATCAATACAGAAAAAATGTACTGTGTGTCGTATTGTCACATGAAAACTCATGGTCCCCTTTCAGCCCTATTTGTACCCCGATCTGTAGTGATCCCAACCTGCTAGGATGAGTGTGGCGTTCATGGAACGCTGTTACAGTCTGGTCTCCAGCATGAACGCCTGCTTAGTTATTGATAGGCTGTATTACAGTTAGAGATGTTGTAGTATAATATGTAATCATATCATTGCCATGTCCTACTTGTAGTAATGTAAACTATCTTCTGTGTCTGTGTTTCTGATATACATGACATATCTATGGAAAAAAAACATATCATGTATGTGTAAATTAATGGAAAGGTAATATACAAAACACAAATTGGAAAATAGGCTTACCATATTCGACGTAATAAGCGCCCACGGCGATATTTGCTAATATATTGGCTAGTGAACAATCCCAATTAGCACCCCTTCCAATTGATCAATGTACACAAGACTTATTTATTCGCGTATAATATGCACTCATGTGTTATATGCACCGTTAAATAGGGGGAATTAAATTCTGGAAAAATATATCTGTCGTACATAAACATTTCAGGCTGTCAGCAAAAACCATGAAATTTGTCTTTCAACTCTGTTTTTACACCAAAATAATATTCTAATAAGAGACTCCTATTTCTAATTTTGAGAGCACCCAGGGCGCTTATTACGTCAAATATGGTATACTTCATATTGATGACATTATGCATTATTCCATGCCAACTCCAATGTTGCCACCTGTGCTGTGGTGGTTGTCATTTTCAGAACTGCAGATATTGTTTATTACACTCGCCCAGTTGTGTTAGTCCCATGCAATGGTCAACAAGAGCATATTTTATTATTTTATGTCCGATTCTAAGTCCATGTAAAGACCCATTTAGACAATCAATCAATCTTCATGGTACTGATGAGTTCAAAGGCCAATAGTACATCGTCTGGGGCGTGTTACAAATTCATACATTTTCTTAGTTTCATAGCATGATAAATGAACATTGATAAATTTCTCTATTTAGACTATCCTGTGTATAACGTTCCATGACTTTAATCACTTATTATGGGATGAAAAGGGGGGAGTGGTCTCATTAATAGGACTGTATCATATTTTGCCGCCACACCCTAGCCACTGTGACACTCCCCCCCCCCCCCCCCCAATTATAATTGACCAGTTCCTTAGATAATGTCCAGATTTAGCCTTTTTTGTTTTAAAAATAAGAGTGAGAGAGCTGGGTTTAACACCTCTTTGAACAATATTGTAGTTATATCATGGCATGTTGGCTTGATGTTGGAGGGAACCTGAAGTGACGCAGGTCTTAGACTTTTTCATGTTTTTTTAAAACCCAAGAGCATGCGTATGGTGCTAACAAACCCAGAAACATACTGCACACTTTTTTAAAAGAAAATACAGCTGTTTGTTTACCGGAAATCGCTGAAGGGGTACAGTGTAAATTTTTTCTGCGGATAACATTCGGAAAAGAAATTTCAAATATACTGAATCTGCTAGAGGGGGTACGCATTATACTTCGGTGCGCACTATACTCAAGAAAATACTGTAATTGGTGCGAACCGGGATTCATACCCACAATGATGGATTTCTGGCATGTCCAAGGGATGCGTGCTACTCTGTACATGACTTGGGGCACGGGTGGCCCAGTCGTCCAAGGTGTCGCAATTCTTTGTGCAGAGTTGCGTCCCCTGGGCATGCCAGAAACCTACGATTGTGGGTTCGAATCCCAGTTCGCCTATATTTTGTTTCTAGGTCTGTCAGGTCCGTGCTTACCGAAGTGGTAAACGTCTGAGACCTGTACATAACTGGGCCACCTGTGCCCCCTTTTAAAAATAACTGTGTCATATTTTCTTGTCTCCCCCACACAGTTGTTATACGTTTTGGCATCCCCTTTCATGACCCCTCCTCAATCGCACTGGATCCCCTCCAGAATAAATGAGGGGCAGTCGGGTAGCCTCCTAGTTAAAGCGTTCACTCGTCACGCTGAAGACCCGGGTTTGATTCCCGACATGGGTACAATGTGTGAAACCCATTTCTGGTGTCCCCTGCCGTGATATTGCTGAAATATTGCTAAATGCGGCATAAAACAATACTCTCTCCCTCCAGAATAAATGGTCAGTCTAATAATATTCAATTATTCAGGAAACAAGAAGACAACAGCAGGCTGAGGCAGCAATCAAACGTCAGCGGGACAACGAGTCGAGAGGGGTGAAGGATGCTGAGGGGCTGAAGAGGAAGCAGCAGAGAAAGGAGGAGATCGAGAAGAAGGCGGAGATGCAGGGAGGAGATAATGCCATGAAGGTAGCTAAAGTTGCTCATACATTCCACAGTCTAGGAGTCGAGAAATTTTGGGGCACTTTTTTGTTTTTTGTGTTTTAAGTTCGACTGACTGGAGACAAATGCCACAATGAGAAAAGCCTGACAACAATAGAATATTATAGAAACTATGAACTGTATTAAGGTTTTTGGTTTGGTTTGTTGTTTTATGCCGCACTCAGCAATATTCCAGCTATATGATGGCGGTCTGTAAAATAATTGAGTCTGGACCAGACAATCCAGTGATTGATATCAAGAGCATCGATCCACGCAATTGGGATCGATGACATGCATCAACCAAGTCAGCGAGCCTGACCACCCGATCCCGTTAGCCGCCTTTTACGACAAGCATAGTGGCCTTTTATGGCAAGCATTGGTTGCTGAAGACCTATTCTACCCCGGATCTTCACGGGCACTTTATTAAGGAGTATAGATGAAATACATACTAGTTGTGTCACATTGTGGCCACATGTATTAACATGATAAAAGGGAATGAAGTAAGCTGTTTATTTGAAGGAAAAGTTCGCAGTGAAACAAAATGGGATATTGAAATTTTGAAACAACTGTGATTTACAGAAAACAGATATTGTGTTGCTTTTCCGGCAACCAACAGCATCAAACAAAAATGGTTTCAATAATGTGTGCTCCATAGAATTTTTACAACTAATAAATTAGCACTTTTGAAGATAAATCTGTTATAAATCTGTTATTTGAACATACGTATGTGAAACCGCTGATAGCACAGCTTAATGAAATGGATAGAAAATAAATACTGACACAAAATTGAAACTATATAAACACAATGTCATACTCAGTTTTAAGGAAAAAGGAAATGACGTCATCAACTTAATTTGTATTTTAACTCAAATATACATCGACAAAAACATATGTATCACTTTCCAAATTGTAATGGTCTTAAAATTATGTTCAGTTCAACAAGTTCATTGTTTATTCAGAATGCAAATATGGAAAGTTTGCGACCTTCTGGTCCTCCTCATGTGACAACCTATTGCCATTCCTGTTGGATTTCCAGGGCTATCTTATAGGTCACACCCTATTTGTCAGATACCTTAAAATCACAAATGCCACGGTTGAGTTGTCCCACTATCCAATGCTTGTTACCAAAGTCGTAAAATAGATAAGTCCAGACCATACTCAATTTACCAGACACCTTGTGTATGTAAGACTTTTAATATACAGTCAAGTCTCGTTAATCCGACACTTTTTAATCCGACAATCGGCTTTATCCGACACTTATGATGAGAACCCGATTAAATCAGTGCTATTTAGACCCGTTAATCCAACAGTCTCACACTCCGACTCTGACAGACCTCATTTGCAACAAATTACTGAAATCCCTCATTAATCAGTCTTGTTAATCCGACCCAGTGATCAGCGTACTCCGTGGTCATCTGCCAGTGTTTTGATGCAAGACGAGTTGGCTGGTGGCCAGATTTTCACTTGTATGTTTCAACACTGTGAATAGAGGTTATCCCGCAAGTGTGTTTGGGGATGGTAAATATCCTGCATGAACATTGTATTTAGCGAGCCTTGGCAAGCTAAATACATCATGACATGGTGTTTATTCCTAATACAGGATATTTACCATCCCCAAACACACAAGCGTGATCATGGTGATAGCCTCTTTATCATATAATGCCGTTCTTTAATTCCGAAAATCGCTTTCCCCCTCTCACAAACATTACCGAAACATTGCGAGTTTTCCTGGAATGCGTGCATTAATATTTATTACATCTCAGGGTAAGTCAGTCGGACAGTGACAGTCGCCAATATAGTTCCAACTGAAATCTGTTTCTTATGCAGTGGCTAAGCAACATATACGCAAAACAACAATTGCTTTTACTTGCCTTTCGCGGCAATCCATCGGTCTGTCCGCTAGAGTAACTGTCCTTTGTCAAGGGGAAGCTACTCTAGTCATGAGAAGTGACGGCCACGTTGTTGACAGTCGGCCTGTCCTGTCATAACATTAAGACGTGCAGTCAGATGTACACACAGCGTCAGAACGAAACAAAAACAAGGTAACAATTCAAACATATTTCATCCAAATCCAACTATTTTAATTTATGGAAAAGGTGCAGAAGTCTACAAGCACAGATATGGCTACTGATCCCACTTGGCTAGGCCTCGTGCCCTCGCAAAATGGTTTCGAAATTTATATCTCCAAAGTTGCCAAAACTTATAAAAATGCCTTAGCTATGTCACAGTTAGACACTGATTTTCAGTATATTAGACTGTTCTTTTGATAATGATAGCAGTTATCCCTGTAGTTTATCCAGATTCCCAATGGTTAATGCTGACTCGATCGCCTTATTACAAGGGCGACGCCATGTTTGTTTATAAACACTGAAAGTAATCCCTACTTGACCTTTGATATTTGCATCTCTATCCGCATATGACCCCAACGGTTATCGTTTTTTTCCGTTGGCTTTATCCTGCCGAGAAACCTAACCATTATATGATAAATAGGATATATCAACTCATAAAACCACAACTG
This sequence comes from Haliotis rufescens, assembly GCF_023055435.1. NCBI lineage: Eukaryota > Metazoa > Mollusca > Gastropoda > Lepetellida > Haliotidae > Haliotis > Haliotis rufescens. Next base: position 4,614,112 of record NW_025964223.1, on the reverse strand, counting down.
GGGTATCAGACAACTGGGGTATCAGACAACTGGGGTATCAGACAACTGGGGTATCTGACAACTGGGGAATCTGATAACTAAGGTATATGACAACTGGGTTATCTGACATTTGGGGTATCTGACAACTGGGGTATATGACATTTGGGGTATCTGACATTTGGGGTATCTTGACAACTGGGGTATCTGACAACTGGGGTATATGACATTTGGGGCATCTGAGAACTGGGGTATATGACATTTGGGGTATCTGATAACTAGGGTATCTGACAACTGAGGTATATGACATTTGGCATATCTGACAACTGGGGTATATGACATTTGGGGCATCTGAGAACTGGGGTATACGACATTTGGGGTATCTGATAACTAGGGTATCTGACAACTGGGGTATCTGACAACTTGGTTATAACCTCTTGCAAGATGTTGTCAGATCTTCACTGAGAGGTTTAAATGGCACAGGAGTAGCCGACCTGATTCTAATGAGATTGTGTTTGCAAACTTGTGTTAACAGGTGAAAAGCTGGCTTAAACTGATTAAATAATGTGTTTACTTTTTCTATTTTTACAGTGGCAAGTCGGATGATCACACCAGTTGCCTTGACAACAGATATGTTCCATCAGCAACACTTCCAGTGTAGACTTTGAGATGTCTACACATTTGTCGTACAATATTTCTATGTTTTCATAGCCCTATTGGCCTTTCTTCTGTGATTGTTCTTAGTGAAATGTTGAAATTATTTTCAACCCATGTTCATATGTTCTTGATCATGTTGACGACAGTGTTTCCTTGTATTTTCATAACTTTTCTATCATATTTTGATAATATCTTATCTCATATCTGAAAGGTGATGTGGTAACATATTTTCTTATTATGCAGTCATAGAATTTTAATTTGTTTCTGTAGTCAGAAGATACAATTAATCTTCTACAAAGTCTACCCCAATGTTAAATGTATACCATTGAGCAGAATTATTTTGTTATGCTTATTTCAATGATGCTAGATTGCCACAATGTTATTTGTATTGAGAGGACTAGTTCCAAGTTTTGGTTATTTACGCCAGAAATGAAGGGTTCGGCAGAACTCTGTGACTATTTCAATGTTCCTCAACCCATCAATGATACACACACACCAAATAAATCAGTTTGGTTTTTGTTATCCTAATTAATATATCATACTCCTATCTAGTTTGGCAAGGGTGGAAACTGGACTTTTATGGTCAGTTAACTCCCTTGCCTTGGGAAGATGCATACTCCAAACATACTCAGTTTCAAAGTTGTCGAATCATTGGAGCTAGTGTCACACAATAAACCACCAAGGTGTTTCTGTCCATCATACATCTATTTATGATCTAAATAGTAATGGGGGGCACGGGTGGCCCAGTCGTCTAAGGCGCCGCGATTAGCTGTGCAGAGTTGCGTCCCTTGGGCACGCCAGAAACCTATGATTGTGGGTTCGAATCCCGGTTCGCCCCGATTATGTTTCTAGGTTTGTCAGTACCATACCCGTGCTCGTGGGTTTCAACCAAGTGGTAAACGTCTGAGACCTGCATCACTTCGGGCTTTCCTCCCACATTAAGCTGACACGCCATGATATAACTGGAATACTGTTAAAAGCGGCGTTAAAACCCAACTCACTCACTCAAGATTTATTATTCATTTTGATCAAACAGGTAATGACTACTCCATAAAATACAGAAACAATGTGGAAGTTTCACATATATCTTCAATTATATTTAGAAATTTGTAAGTAGTTCGACAGTGTACATGACATTTTAGAAGACACTGTGTGTATACTGAAACAGTATGAGGTATGAGGTTCATATCCTTGAACATCAGTTTCGCGTTAATGTGATCTCGATTCACTTAATCTCCACTGTCATTTCAAGGTATCCCTATTGGTACTAGTTTCACTATTTCACGTGACTATAACATTAAGCTGACACACCGTGATATAACTGGAATACTGTTAAAAGCGGCGTTAAAAACCCAACTCACTCACTCTAAATAGTAATAGGGGAGAAACTCAATTATCCATATCCTTTTTCTCCTTAAGAGCCCCATATTTTACGAATATCTTTGTTGTGATATTTTTGGAAACAAAGCATAAAAGCTGGAAGAAAACATTCAAACTCAAGTTATACACAAGGAAGATAACTCTGTGTGAAATTATCTTTAGCTCTTCACCAAATGACCACCATCATGGATATTTAAGGATGGTGATGGGTATAAAACTGCTATGGGTTTTCCCCCTAAATTAACAGTTGGTGTTAAAACGTTCTGAGTCATATTTTGACCTTTATTAGCTGAGGTAACTGGACCCAACACAATTTTACAAGACTTGGGCTTCGGACAAGGAGCTGAAGTTGCAAACAGATAGGGTAGGAATTTAGGATATATATCGTAGTAAAGAGAACAGGAAGTTTGATAAACATGTAGTCACCATTCGATGAAAATTACTTCTTCCCCTCAAGCAGCTTGACTTGGTAATTTGGATCCCAATAAAGGATCACTGTCTTCAAACTATGTTCTGGTTTCAAGATCTGATGTAAACCTTATGGTCATGCATTTTGTATTAAGGAAGAGAATATGTGGATGTCAACTTCTTTATTATGAGAAACACAACGTTTCGGAGTATATGCTTACTCCTTCCTCAGGTGAATGAATGCCATGAGGCAGAGAGCATATATATGTACATAAAAGGACAACAAAATTAACAAGATAACAAAAGATGGAAAATAACAAAGGGTAGAAACTAACAAGGGAAGCCAACAGATGATTGGCGCTGATGGCTGATTAACAACAGACAACGGAAGCCAACACTTTACATCTTTACTTTGACATCCATATATTCTCTTCCTTATGTGTATCACTTCTAAATGCCTTTCAAAGACCTCATTTGGTATTGTTTATCTTTTTTGTTATTTGTTAAATCTTTGCATTGCCTGTGCCTTTTGTAAAGTTTTTTATCTATGCCATTGCTTACCATAGTAACATGACAACAATCAGTCACATGGAGTTTTGACGCGAACAGTTTCAGCCTCGATTATCCAGTGAATTATCCGTATTATCTTCAATACCCTGGATGCTTTCGAAATCATGGATTCGTTTTGAGTCAAGTTCAAATGTTGCTAAGAGTATCAACCCCCCAGATTTCACTGTCAGTACGTAATTAATACATGCAGTAATATCAGTAGTACACAGCTCACCTTATTGCCTGCAAGGTGAGGCAGCATTGGGGTAGCCTTGTGGTTAAAGCATTTACTTGTTTTACTTGTCATGCCTGAAGACCTGGGTGTGATTCCCCACATGGGTCTAATGTGTGGGGGCGGTCGGGTAGCCTAGTGGTTAAAGCGTTCGCTCGTCACGCCGAAGATCCGGGTTCGATTCCCGACATGGGTACATTGTGTGAAGCCCGTTTCTGGTGTCCCCCGCCGTGATATTGCTGGAATATTGCTAAAAGCGGCGTAAAACCATACTCACTCACTCACTCACTCTAATGTGTGAAGCTCAGCAATATTTCAGAAATATTGGTGGCGGTCAGTAGATAGTATATAATCGAGTCTGGACCAGACAATCCAGTGATTGACATCATGAGTATTGAGCATACAATGACATGCATCCTCCAAGTCACATAGCCTGAGCACCGATCCATTTGGTCACCTCTCACCTAAAGCATAGGTTGGATCGGGTGATCAGGCTAACTCACTTGGTTGCTGCATGTCATGGTATCCCAATTGCATAGATTGATGCATATGATGTCAATCACTTTATTTACAGGGGTTATTTTGTATTGTGCAGCATCAAACAACACACACCAGTACCTCGTACTTGTACAGTGGACAGATAAGGTTGTGATGCTTGTTTATTTACTGTTTGATAATGGCATTTAGATAATTTATAAAAAAGAGGTACAGTGTATAGAAAAGAAAAATTTGTCCATCTTTACATTTGTATATGTGTTTTGTCACTGCAGGAAAACAGAAGTATCCTATGTTAATCTTCACTTAACTGATTTGACATAAATGGCATATGTGTGTACGTCCCCAATCTCATTAAAATCAGATCTTAGTTCTCGCTACCGCTACCCATTACAAGTCACGTCAGAACGACCCTCATCCAACCAGAGTGTCGCTTACCAGATCATGAAAGTGACAGTCGGAATGTGTTTTCTAATCATGCAACCTCAAAATATTTAACAGGGGGTATTCCGAACGACAGTTACGGGTTTTATGATCTATACAATTTAGGCCATCTATAAGCCATTCCAGAATGTTCTTTTGATCAGTTTTAAAAGATTTAATCGAGACTACGTCAATATATATTTCGAAGCGTAGTTGCCAATTTGAAACTAGTATCGTAAAGCTCGAGAAAGCTGCCTTCTGATTGGCGAATGTCGATCTCTTGTCTGTCATTTCATTGGTCGGTCAAAGTTCGCGAAAGGTCGTTCTGACGTGACCCGTAATGGGATGTCTTCAGATCTTTGTTTTGCAGTAGCGAAAACTAAGTTCTGATTTTAATGAGATTGGTACTTCCCAGGAACAAAATTCACCGTATCTGTGTTTTGGAATTCACTATTAATTACGGTATTGGGAATTCTGGTTTGAATCTTATTCACTAGATTAGATTCCTTGGATCTCAGTTGTTTATAATGATGTTCAGTTTGTCGCATATGCTTAACCAAATTTATTGGTCTAAAACAGTGTCGACATTTGTAAATTTATTTGTTGTTACAATAATACTGATATTATCTTTCTGATTTGAAGACCAACAGTAACATGTGCCCTATAACTCCCAATTCCTTTCTGCACACACAAGTTAAGGCTTCAAGTTAGGATTTATGGGTAGGAAAACCAGTGGTACCATAATGGTTTGGGATTAAGACGCACTGTAAATGAGATGCTCAATGGCCATCTTTAAAATAGGTGTTGGATCCTAACTGAAACAAGAGAAATTCAATATTGATTCAGTGAAGCCCTATTCCTCCAGACAGTCGTCCACCTGTTGTTAGTGTTGTGTCGAGACTTTCGGGTCGACTAACAAGGTATTGCAGACACTTATTTCTTGCTTTGGCATACCATTGAGGGTGTGCTCTCATCGACTTGATGTTCTAATAAAGACACACGTTGCTGCCTTATGTTGAAGCAGACTTGGCTGAGTGTAGAAATTACGATTTCGCCAAAATGGTTTTAGACAAATTTGAATGAATCTTTGTAAAGGATATTAATGAAATGGATTAAAATCATAAAGCCAGAAAACTGTTTCCAAAACGAACGCGTGGTGGCGGGACTAGGTCGCATACTTCACTGCAGGCTTGTTGACATTTCAGGGATTGAAGCTGCCAGCAGTAATATTTCCGATTTGGGGGAAAATCTTAACTCGTGAACACCTGGTGTCGTCACTATTGGAGAGTGATTCATAAACATATGGTCATGATATTGTTGTAATCGTACAATCAAGATTTCTTATGAAATGGAAGGGGCCTTGTCGCTTTTTTTATTATCGTCTGCATGTATAATACTCACACCCCTCTCAGCTGTAAGTTTGGAAAGAATGTGTGCATTAAACACAAGAAAATACGTATTGAGAAAGGAAAACAATTTCGTATTTTATAGGGCTTGGAACTGGTGTAATACGCGTCTACACCATGGCGTCTCAGGATTAGAACAGGCCCCGAGTATTCAATGGCTGTAGTATGCTGCGATGTTTTAAGTGGTCACACTTTGATTGGCTTTCCTTGTTCTGGTTCGGACGTTGCTCATAATGTTATTCGCTGGTTTGTCGGTGTGAGATAGCTTGAATATTGCTGACTGCAGCATCAAACAAACAAACAATCCTCTGGTGCTTTAGATTTCACTCAGACATATAACAAGTTGTGTCAGTATCAGTATTTAGTACTGCAGTGCTCTATGTACTCTACTGTTTTCTATGTCTACGAGTTCATATTGTTACTATTCTTAAATAAATTCATATGTTAAACTATTTATCCTTTGTTTGTTGACCGCCGGCGTAATTATTGAATCTATGGTCAGAGAAAACCCATTTCACGATTACTTAGCATAACATGTCACCTGTGCAACTAGAATTAGAATTGGGCAGCGATTGAGTCACATTAATGCATATTTTCAAAGATCGCAAATAGAGGTCATATTTGGATTTTGAAAACACGGTGCTTGGATGCACGGGTGAGGGACGGGCGGTTCGTGATGGATAGAGGACGCCAAGGCTGTTTTAGACACACAAGACTGTATTTCTGTTGGTCAAGCACATGGTCAACACTCCTGGCTGAAGGCTGCCATTTTGGTACAAATGGAAATTGAGATGGTAAAGGAAACGAAATCGAGTATAATGAAAGTGGAACTAAACAACGTAACGAAATAAAAAAACCATTTGTGCTCAAAAGGCTTTCTGACAGATTTCACTGGGACGTTTGGGGACACCGATGGCCATGGCGTCTAAGGCACCGCGATTCCCTGTCCAGAAGCGCGTGCGTCACCTATGATTCAAATCCCGGTTCACTCCGAATGTTTCTAGGTTTGTCATGACCATGCTCCTTTGTGTCGCAGCAACCCATGCTTGCTGTACAAGGCGACTATGCTTGCTGTACAAGGCGGCTATGCTTGCTGTACAAGGCGACTATGCTTGTTGTAAGAGGCGACTAACGAGATCGGGTGGTCAGGCTCGCTGACTTGGTTGATGCATGTCATCGATCCCAATTGCGTGGATCGATGCTCATGATATTAATCATTGGATTGTCTGGTCCAGACTTTATTATTTACAGAACGCCGTCATATAGCTGGAATATTGCTGAGTGCGGCGTTAAACAACAAACCAACCAACCAACCTTAGGTCCACCAAAGTTGTGAACGGTCTTTCGTCCCATATAAAGATGCCATGCCGTAATGTAACTGAACTATTTTTCAAAGTGGCATTACACCAAACCCACTCACTAACGAAAAAAGATCTTCATGTGTTGAGAACAAGTTGTGCAAGTGTCAGCGATGCATGTTTACAATTCAACTGTACCCTACATTATATTCTTGTTGCTATTGTACGCATTTGTGGAAGACCGATTCACAAGAACACTACCTTAATTCCTATTGTCAAAACTCAGAAGTAAAATTTTATCAACATAACAAAGACATATTGGCAGAGAAAGAATATTTAATGGTGGAATACAGGAAGTAAACCTTGTGGACGATAATACATTCTATAAAGAAGATACTGGATACATTGTGATAATCTAAACAACATATCTATGTGTAAGTTGTTTCAAAACATTATTTTGCTTTCGCTCTGCCTTTTAAATATTAAAGTGTCAGACAATACCGTTATGTATGCTGTGTGCATAATAGGGTCACAAAAAGTAAGATGCAGATGAGAAAACGAGAAATCTTAAAGTGGGACTGTGCTCGGCCAAATTGGCACCGGAGGTCATTGATATCGCTAACACTTCGTTGGCCAGTATTCTAACTCAAGATCGCTGTGCAGAGTTGCGTCCCTTGGGCACGACAGAAACCTATGATTGTGGGTTCGAATCAAGGTTCGCCCCGATTATGTTTCTAGGTTTGTCAGCACCATACCCGTGCTCGTGGGTTTCACCGAAGTGGTAAACGTCTGAGACCTGCATCACTTCGGGCTTTCCTCCCACATTAAGTTGACACGCCGTGATATAACTGTCATACTGTTAAAAGCGGCGTTAAAACCCAACTCACTCTCTCACTCTAACTCAAGATTTGTTATTCATATTGATCAAACAGGTAATGACTACTCCATAAAATACAGCAACAATGTGAAAGTTTCACATATATCTTCAATTATATTTAGAAATTTGTAAGTAGTTCGACAGTGTACATGACATTTTAGAAGACACTGTGTGTATACTGAAACAGTATGAGGTATGAGGTTCATATCCTTTCGCGTTAATGCGATCTCGATTCACTTAATCTCCACTGTCATTTCAAGGTATCCCTATTGGTACTAGTTTCACTATTTCACGTGACTATAACATTACACAACACAAGTTGTCGGTATAAATACATGTCTGATATCAATATATCTAATTTCTACGAACCATAAAAGGCTTTTGTCAGAATCGACCATCATGTGTTAGAGACTATAATCATACGGAGAGAGCTGTCTTTAAGTTATCTATTTTACAAGGTACATTAAGCATTGGTTACGCTTAATATCACGGCAACCGTATAGATATCCACACCAGTGTTATATTTTGTTAAAGGAAAGATGCGATAGAAGACCCCTCAACTGGCCAACACATGTTAAAGTTCTGCTCCTTCGTAATGGACGTGGAACAGTATGTAAGACATGTTTAGGAGAACACTTTCTTAGTAAAGTACAGATTCTAGTAGTTTTGGGGGTTGAGCCCAATCCGTGATTCGATTCAACGTTGTCAGAGCGAGGCATCTAATCGCCCGCACACAACGTCAGCGATCTAACCCACTCAGCCACCGAGGCTTCCACAAAAATGACAACTGGTAGTCTAGATCACGTACTTTGTGTTCCACTCTGACAAATGTAAATTGGCACGGCTCCCATGGCCGAAAGCTATGAATACACAATGCCATTTAGAAAGTGATCAAATGTAACAAATGTTATTATTAGGATTACACTTTCTTAGTAATGTGCAGATTGGATAACACTTCCTTAGTAATGTGCAGATTGGATAACACTTCCTTAGTAATGTGCAGATTGGATAACACTTCCTTAGTAATGTGCAGATTGGATAACACTTCATTAGTAATGTGCAGATTGGATAACACTTCCTTAGTAATGTGCAGATTGGATAACACTTCATTAGTAATGTGCAGATTGGATAACACTTCATTAGTAATGTGCAGATTGGATAACACTTCATTAGTAATGTGCAGATTGGATAACACTTCATTAGTAATGTGCAGATTGGATAACACTTCCTTAGTAATGTGCAGATTGGATAACACTTCCTTAGTAATGTGCAGATTGGATAACACTTCATTAGTAATGTGCAGATTGGATAACACTTCATTAGTAATGTGCAGATTGGGATAACACTTCCTTAGTAATGTGCAGATTGGATAACACTTCCTTAGTAATGTGCAGATTGGATAACACTTCATTAGTAATGTGCAGATTGGGATAACACTTCCTTAGTAATGTGCAGATTCTAGTACTTTCTTGAGTTGAGTCCCTGTCGACCCAGTATCGTTGTCACAAGAGGTTGGTTGGTTGGTTGGTTTGTTGTTTAACGCCGCACTCAGCAATATTCCAGCTATATGACGGCGGTCTGTAAATAATCGAGTCTGGACCAGACAATCCAGTGATTAATATCATGAGCATCAATCCACGCAATTGGAATCGAAGACATGCATCAACCAAGTCAGCGAACCTGACCACCCGATCCCGTTAGTCGCCTTTTACGGCAAGCATGGGATGCTGAAGACCTATTCTACCCCGGATTCTTCACGGGTCCACAAGAGGTTGGAGATGAAATATTGTTCCTTAATGTATTCAAACAATTGTTTACAATATTGGCAAGGTATACTTAATACATAAAAACAAGTAGAATTTTTTTTTTTTAAATCTTTGCTTGAATGTAAATTATACTTGGCAGATATAACTAACCTATACCACAGGAGGACATTAAGTAAATTTCATTGACTCCGAATACAGAAATGTTGTGGAAGGCTTTGTGATTTAGAAGTCATGTGTCCAATATGTCTCATACCTGAAACAGAATACCATGCCCTGTACAGTAAACTACGTTTATAACGAACACACTTATAACGAACAGAAGGATATAACGAAGTGCTTTTGGTCCTGCCCTTTTGCTATATATGCTGTGCATATGCTAATAACGAACTCAGGTTATAACGAACTAAAATTAGTGGTTCCTTTGACTTCTGTATAACCGTTGTTTACTGTATATGAAATAGAACGTAATAAATTAACTTGCATAAGCAATAGTGTTCATATCGGTGTGTTCTTCAAATCTAAACATAAGGAAATCATGCTCGAAATATAAAACATTGTCTATACTATATTCCATTCTAAAGGAGATATGTGAAAGTTAAATTGTTTGATAGGCATTACTTAGAAGTTGACGAATGACAAGGTAGAAACAATTTTATGGATAACAACTTCTGTAAAACTGTGAAAAGCGACGTTTCGGTATAGATTCTTACACCGTTGTCAAGCAAGACTGAATGAGGGACATAGTACAGAATATATATAGTAGATGGAGGATTAACAGTAACAACAATTGCATACAGGAGTGGGATAACATAGGTAGGTGTTGACAACAAAGGGATGATGCTGTGACAACACGGTGGACAGAGAACACATAGGTGGAAGCCAATAGGGACATGAAGCCAATAAACAGGATAAATGATTATTGCTTGATGAGTTCATAGTAGGCGGATGGGATGAAATAGCCTTGATCTCTGTTGATTGATGACTTGTGGCTATGTGGCTTGTGTACTATGTCCCTCATTCAGTCTTGCTTGACAACGGTATAAGGATCTATACCGAAACGTCGCTTTTCACAGTATTAAAGAAGTTGTTATCCATAAAATTGTGACTACCTTGTTATGTGACAGTTGTATATCCTGCCTGTATTCGTTAATCACTTTTTCTGTAAAATATCTACAACACATATCAGATATGTGTTTGAGCCCTGTTAAGTGGTATTCCGGATGCCGCAGAGTAGGACGCCGGATGCCATGAAATGTAGATCTGGTACCGATACCAATATTTCAAAAGCCGGGTGAAAATCCCAGGCTAATCTACGTATATCAGCTGTGCACACTGATATGACTCAACACAACCTGCTCACATCCCTGCTCAAGACTCACTAATGGAAAATACGTGTTTCCTTTAGACTAACAATAATACAGGACACGGATTGCCTGTCACGCTGAGGCGAGGCAACCACTCTCCAGATCACCCAATGCATCAGCCGAAACATTTTACAGTCAGTTCACAACTTAACATGGCTGTCAAATGATTTTTTCTTAGGTTCTTTATTTTTATCCATGTAACTTTACAACCTTCTCGAGATTTGAATCGGACCACAAACGACATATAATCATGTCTAATATTTTGAGATGTTACAGTCAATGTGTAAAATGACTCCAATTTCAAAACGCCAAAATATTTAAGACATTTTACTTTTATTTCTGCATTTATTATATCATGATAACGAATTCCAAACATTTGTATGCTCTATTTCATACCCGAGTGACTGAAAATGATAGGCTTAAAAGAAAACAAAAGTCAATCTATATTCTGAAAGTTCTTTTGACTTCTTATCCCAGCATAATTAATCTAGTGTGATGTTTTTTAACCTCCTTCAACTTCTTTATAACTGTTAGTCAATCATTCGGAAAAAATATTTGCAAAATGACCGAGTAGTCAATTTACACATTGACTGTAACAGACATACCGTACTTGAACATAAATTTGGACCATATGCTGATGATATAGAAATATTTCTAGATGGGACATAGGAAAGTGCAGCTTTTGCTAATTTTAAGGATTATTCTAATAAATTTTCTGGATTATAAATTAATATTGATACAAGTTTACTATTGGCAAGCTGTAACATAAAAATATGTCGGGATCTGAAATAAGAGTGGCACAGGGGACTAATAATATATGGGTAATCAATACACAAAAGAACATGTTTGAGATCAAATGTTAGGAGGACAGGATATTAACATTGATTCTTTAGTATATGTCTTCACTTCAACCTCCATGAGGGAGGACCTTTGATAACTCTAGCATCTTTCCACTAAAACACAATCCTACATGGAGCCAATATTGGAAACCATGTATACCATATTTGAACATATCAGAAGCCTGAATCCTTCACGTCGGTATCGCCGTTGACAGGCGCCGCTTGGTATTCCTTGAAAAGATAAAAAGTTAGTTAGAATCGATTGCCTTGGGTGTAAAATAACATAGTAGCAAATAGGGTAGGAAGGCAAAGTGTGTGTGTGTGTGTGTGTGTGTGTGTGTGTGTGTGTGTGTGTGTGTGTGTGTGTGTGTGTGTGTGTGTGTTTTTCTTGTGTTTTCTGTCTAAAACATGTACTGCCACACATGCTTTAAATATTCTAACAATCACAACTTTGCATTTGTTACTTACTTTTGTTTATATCCTTGTTTGTAAATGTCTGTGCATAAATGAGTGCATACCATCCTATCACTGTCATCTTCCGCGGCAATGGGCCCACGAATTCAGATTGTTTCATTCAAAGGTTGTTATTATGATTCAGTATGAGTCTGATTAAGCCTGAACAGTAAAGGGTATTTTGCAAAGTCATGGTAGATTTCTCATTGTACCTGTTCTGGTGCACTGCATCTAAAGACAGACAGAAGGCTCTCCGGCAGACAGGGGCAAATTACGTCCAGTACCGGATGGCTGTACTTAGCCGCTCCAGGTGGTCCTTTACAAAACCGCCCTGGAAAACAAAGGAACTGAGTGAATGAACAGACGTTTACCAGATTTGTGAAACCCAAAATCACGGATATGCTACTGACAAACCTAGAAACATTATCCAAATGTCAACCAAAGACAGGGCGGTCGGGTAGCCTAGTGGTTAAAACGTTCGCTCGTCAAGCCGAAGACCCGGGTTCGATTCCCGACATGGGTACTATGTGTGAAGCCCATTCCTGGTGTCCCCTGCCGTGATTTTGCTGGAATATTGCTAAAAGCGGCGTAAAACCATACTCATACTCAACCAAAGACTGATCTAGCGTTACCGGCTGGATCTGGGGTTGTCGTTGGCGCCGACCATCTCATCCAAAACATGTTCTATGAGGAGTGGTCTGGAGAAACAGCCGACCATGGCAGTACAGCAATATTGTTCTGCCTCAGAGGGTGTGTTACAACACGTGCAACATGTGGGCGGATGGTCATGCTGCAACGTCACGTTACGTCCCTGCATTTGCAATCAGGGTAGAACATGATCTTGAACGATGTTGCCCCCGTGGCGTACGCCGGATGTTGTGTTTCCTAAACCGGTATCGTACGGTTCTGCCACTAATTGGTCTCAACCCAGGATTTGTCATAGGTGATGTGGCAGTTTTGTCTCGATTCCCAAGATGCACCAACCAAATATGGTTGTGACATCGCACGTGGGCGACCGGCCCGTGGCAAGTCGTGAGTGTTGCCCTGCTGTAGATAACACCACCAAAGAGATGATGTGTTTCGATGAACAGCACAATATCTGGTAAATTCGTTTTGCGCCTTTCCCGTTTGCAGCAAACCCACGACGCGTGGATGTTGCTTTTCAGCAAGCTGTGGCATTGCGTGAGCGTTATTTTGAAACAAAAGTGTTTTTATGACCACCTGATATAGCTAAACAACGACTGTGTGAACATCATACTTCAAACAATAACGCAAACATCCAAATTAAACGCTGTGCATGAACATGCACATGCACGTGTAAATTGTAAATCAATCTAAAGTCGAGGAGATGTCTTCATGAATATGTATTAAAAGATGCATAATGTAATTTCAGAATCAATTTTCTCTTGTTAAAGTTTATATTAAGCATCGTTACTTTTTTTCCGCTAGTGTATACACACACACATTGGCATATTAATGTCAGAGTAGACAAAATGCCAATTTTGTCTTTCTCTTTTCTGATGAAATCTTTACATCCGAAATTTCTTAAAAACCCTTTTAAAAATGAGTGAGTGAGTGAGTGAGTTGGGTTTAACGCACTTGGAACAGTATTCCAGTTATATCACGGCGTGTCAGCTTACTGTGGGAAGTGATAAAGGTTTCAGATATTTACCACTTTGGTGAAACCCTCGATCACAGGTGTAGTTCTGACATAGAAACATTATCGGAACGAACTGGGTTTCAAACCAACAATCATAGGTTTCTGACGGGCCCAAGGGACCCTACTCTGCACAGCGAATTGCGGCGCCTTCAAATTTAATTAAATTAAAACCCTTAATTGGGTATTCACTTTTGGTCATTATACTGAATAGGAGCATACATACGAGTAGCAAGGCTCACTAGTACTCCGATGCCGACGGTGACAGTCATTCCGGTAGCAGTGTAGTTGAGATAGGATAAATCATATATTGAATAGTAGTTTCTGCAAAAGAAAATATAAGCAATCTGAATTTTCGGGAACAATAATCCGTTCATACTTAACAATACCCATTATTCTAACTCAGCTTCAAACCCCGGGAATTTATGTACACGAGCAATCGAACCCGCGTCTTTGGCACGCCAATCGAACACTCGGGGCACTGTTCCTTCGCTCTTTAAATTACACGAGATGGCCTTATCTACAAAAAGCAATGATTCCCACCTACTTTTCAGATATTTCAGATTCACTAGCTTGAACGATGTCGCCTTTGGTGATGTTGTAAACACTTTGTAGATCTGTATTGTTGTAACCAGTTGTCTCCCAGTTGCAACCGTCGACGGAGGTGTAGGATGTTGGCGTTGACACCCCGTTCACATAGGCACCGATACCAATCCACAACATGAACGCCAGGGAGGTAAAGAAACCAGCGGTGGCACCCTATGTAACACAACAGAAAACTAAGGGTCTGCTTTGAATTAAAAAAACCCAACATTATATGTTACATCGCCAAGAACAATGAAGAACGAAGCGTCGTTTATTTCACGATAAAACATTATTCTATCAATCTTAATTTCTGGAGATTCGTAATTTAAATACGGGTAAATGTTTTTAAAGCTTCTACAATTTATTAACATCCTTAAAAAGGCTGCACAACATTTTGCAAGCCCTCATGGTTAATTCTCCCTGCAGTGTATTATTGTACGATAAATAACTCGTCGTTTATTTCTGAAAATAGTTTGGGAGAGAGCATTATGTTTAACGCCAGAACAAGAAATATTAAAGCTATTTCAAAGCAATTTGTATGCACTCCATGTCATGAAACCCAGTGCTTTGTAGAGTGTGTGGTGCGTAAATGAAAGGCCAGAAAGGCCTAACAAGCAATTAATTGGGTTTGTGGGACCTCTTTGAAGATATGGGTAAAGTATGTCAATACAGGTACAATTTGCGCGAGATAAATGTGCGCGAGTTATGGCGTAAGGCAGATGCGCCACGCCACTTCAAATATTGAGTCACGTTTCCATGTCTGGAGGTTTATGGAAATGTTCATGTGCGCTCCTAGCAGAGTAGCACAGCACAGCACAGCACAGCACAGCACGACCAATAGGTCATAGCTCAGTGCGGTTGTCTCCCAAAACAACTACATGCCATAATCACTACATGCTACACTTGTCACGTGAAGATCCGGGGTAGAATAGGTCTTCAGCAACCCATGCTTGCCGTAAATGGCGACTATACTTGTCGTAAGAGGCGACTACCGGGATCGGGTGGTCAGGCTCGCTGACTTGTTTGATGCATGTCATCTTTTCCCAATTGCGTAGATCGATGCTCATGATGTAAATCCCTGGATTGTCTGTCCCAGACTCGATTATTTACACATACCGCCGCCATATAGCTGGAATATTGCTGAAGGCGGCGTTAAACAAAAAACAAACAAACATGCAATTCCAGCAATATCACGGCGGGGGACACCAGAAATGGGCTTCACACATTGTACTCAAGTCGGGATTCGAACCCGGGTCTTCGGAGTGACGAGCGAACGCTTGTACCACTAGGCTACCCGACCGCCCCGTATGTTTTAAGACTAGTCCATATAAGGATGAAGGGAGCAAGCAGGGAATTGGCTGCCAACTGGACCATTAACTCTGTTGTAGACTGTAGTGCTCGTGGCATGTAGTTATTTTGGAAGGATGCCCTCATCCACGGAATACCGGCATTTGCAGGAGATCAAAAATCAATGGCATGTACAGATACTGTGTTGTCTGTCCTCAATGAACATGCTAAATTCAAAACGTGGCAACCATTGGACAAAATACACGCGCACAGACTTTCGTGTTAAACGTGTAAATGCAAATCGCCCTCCCCCAATGATTGCTTAGCTACATTCGTCTGACGACAAAGTTCGTACCTTGAAAGCGAGACCCACATTCAAGGAAGGGGAACTTGGAATTTCTAGTGACCTAACGTCACGTCAACGTCAACGTCAACAGCTTCAGGCACTTAAGGGCACCAACACTTTTGGGTATTTCAAAGATGGTCGTTTGATGACAAAACCCCTCACCATCGAAACAACATCAACAACGTTTAGCACTACAGACACGACACGAGAAAGCCGATCTTTTCATAGAAGACCGGATGGAAAAACAGTGTCACATGCTTCTATCAGCTAGGATATTGGCCGAGGCCCGAATAGTTTTTCACAAGATCCTAACACTATCAACACCGGTGTTACGTTAAACGTTGATTGTCCAAGCGAAACATTCACCTTTCCAAGTTGGAATATTAACTGACTTCGAAACAAAATTGATGATGCTGATTTTATATCATACTTACAACAATTTAAAATAGCATGTCTTGTGGAAACTTTTGTGGACTGTAGTTTTGATAATAACTGTTTAGTTGGTTATGATATTTATTATAGTCCAGAAATAAAATTATCTGACTACGGAAGGCTGTCAGGTGGTATTTGTGTCCATCAATCCGTCAGTAAATTTTGTATGTTAATTAAATCAGATGTAGATAATCTCCTGTGCTTGAACATATCAAAAGTGTTACTTACAATTGACATAAATGTAAACTTGCTATGTACATATATACCACCAGCTGGTTCGCCGTATTATAGCCATATGGTCTCAAATCATGATCATCTTGAAAAGTTTATATTAAATAATCAGTCGCAGCTTAAAGATTCTATCAGTGTAGTCTGTGGAGATATGAATGCTCGTACTGGTCAACAAAACAATCCTCTAGTCGATATACAAAACGATTTTGTTCATAGTAACTGTCCATTCCCCGAAGATGAAAACGTATGTGTTGGAGATCGGAAATCCCATGACACCGTTATTAATAAATTTGGTCAGATGCTGCTAGATATGTTGTATACATTTCAGTTGTTCATTGTCAATGGGAGAGTGTATGGGAATACCCTTGGAGAATTTACCTATTGTGGAAACCAAGGTGCGAGCGTTAATGATTATTTTATATGTTCCCCCGATTTCTTCGATTATATTAAGATGTTGGATATTGGCGATCGTCTAGAATCTGATCATTTACCTTTTGAATTGACTTGTAGTTCCCTCATATGAATCAAACATATACCAAATTAAAATATGAGGGTGTCACTAAGAAGAAACTAATATGGAATGACCAACTTTCGAACAACTTTCTGAGCAAACTACAAGAAAGTATAACATATTTTAAACAGTTAATTCTAGATAAACTTGATAATAATATTGAGGGGCCAATTGATGACTTTGTTGAAATTATGCTAAATTCAGCAGCTTGTATGAGAAAACAATTAAAACTGAACATGGATAAAACTAAAACTTTTAACTATGGATGTAGAATTGCAAGGCGTAACGCCCGCAAAGCACTACGAAGATTTAGAACTGAGAGAAATATTGCGAAAGTAGGAAGAAATATAAAAAGTTGCTCTCGGAAATACATATTTGATATGCGTAGACATAGACAAGACTAACTGAAAAAGTCTATGAACAACCCTTCTGGGTTCTGGAAACAAGTACGATCTCTTCAGAATAGTTCTTCTGCTACAGATAACATAACAAAGTCGCAGTGGCTTAGTCATTTTAAGAAGGTTTTTTCAAATGATGCAATATTCATTATGACAATTGATGATATGCAAAATTATTTTAGTGAATGCTACACGGATGTTGATGAAGTTCTGCTAGATTCACCGATTGTTGAAAACGAAATATTAGATACGATAAATCACCTCAAGAAGGGAAAAGCATCTGGTCCTGATGATGTAGTTATCGAAATGTTGAAGTGTTCTAATTTTGAATTTATGCCTTTTCTTTGCAAATGTTTCAATAAGTTATTTGAAAATGGAGTTTTGCCCAGCAATTGGTCATGTTCTATAATAATCCCCCTCCATGAAAAAAAGGTGACAGGAGTGACTCAGATAACTATAGAGGTATTTCATTAATAAGCATTTTAGGAAAAGTATTTACTACAATATTAAACAATAGAATTTCTAAATGGGCGACCATGCGTGATAAGATTCCTGAATTTCAAGCTGGCTTCAGAAAAAGTTATTCCACCGTAGATCATGTATTTACACTTTATGCACTTATACAAAAAACCTTGTATGTGGCATATGTAGATTTTAAAAAGTCTTTTGATTCTGTTAATCACTTTAAGCTATGGACATGTCTACGAAAAGCTGGTTTACGTGGGAAAAAGGTTTACTATTCTAAAATCAATGCATTCTAATGTGAGATCATGTGTTCGTTGTGAGGATAGTTTAACAGATTTCTTTGATTGTCCTTTGGGCCTAAGACAAGGCTGTATTTTGAGTCCGATCTTATTTTCATTTTTCATTAATGAATTATATTACGAAATAGCTGCCAGTGGTAAACATGGTATCCAAATGTTTCCAGATTTGAAAGAAATATTAATGTTACTTTTCGCAAATGATGTCATCCTAGAGTCAGATACTGTTGTTGGTCTACAAAGACAATTAAATATTTTTTTTTGTACATACACGAAAGAATGGAAATTATCAGTAAATTTGGAAAAATCTTAAATTGTGATCTTCAGAAAAGGCGGTCCAATATATAGCGTCGAAAGAGAGATGGTCATTCGATGGTCAGTTAGTCAATATAGTAGATCACAACTCATATTTAGGAATCTAGTTTTCACACACAATGCGTGCAAAGAAAGCTTTAATAAGTGTAATGTCTACTGCTCATAAAGTTGGATCGATGTCACCTAATATCTTCTTTAAGCTTTTTGATACCCAGATACAACCAATTTATTGCATGGTTCTGAAGTATGGGAATTTCAACGTTATGACTGTTTTGAGAAGGTTCTTTGTGTCGGATCTTCTACAACAAATTGCATGGTTTATGGTGAATGTGGTAGATACCCATTATATATTCAGATCAGATGTTTAAAATACTGGTTTAAAATCCTTCATATGCATGAACAAGGTCTCCCCAATTTAGCTTATAACACGCTTCTACATTTAGATAACATGGGAAAGAATACTTGGACATCGCATATAAGAAATCTTTTATTTTCGCTTGGTTTTGGTTTTATATGGCTATGCCAGTCAGTTGGAAATGTAAATATGTTTCTTAATAAATTTCGGAATCGGTCTATAATTATGTTCTACCAAGAATGGCACTCCACTTTAGAGGATAGTTCACGTTATGAATATTACAAAACTTTCAAGACTTTACTTCAACCAGAAATATATTTATCAGTACTCACTACGGAAAACTTAAGAAAACAGTTAATTAATTATCGACTTGGTTTGCTAGACCTATTTGTAAAAGAAGGAAGAAAATTGTCCATTGAAAAAATGAAAAGAATTTGTCCATTGTGTAATCAAGAGATAGAAAATGAGTTTCATTTTGTGTTTGTCTGTCCATTTTACAATGATCTCCGAAAGAAATATTTAAAAGATTATTTAACAGCAATGTCACCGATAAACGCCTTTGTAGTTATGCTGAGGACAAAGAACGAATCAAATATATTAAATCTTTCTCTTTATATTAAGCATGCATTAGCCAAAAGAAATGAATTAATCAAACAACGTGTATATCCCAATGTGTAACATTTATGATTGTATCTATATGCCTAACTCTTTCTTGTATATGGGCCGGGGGCCTTTTGTACAATAAACTTCTTTTGACTTTGACACCCCACAGCTTGTGTGGCCCTGGATTTGTTTAGAATGTCAAACACCCAGGTACTGCTTTTCCCAACCTATTGGAAACACCCTTAGTTCAATCCTATTGGACATCTGTGGGATAAACTCGATCGTCTTGAAGCATCCAACAATCTCACCAACTCTTTGCAGTGAGTGAGTGAGTGAGTGAGTTGGGTTTAACGCCGCTTTTAACACTATTCCAGTTATATCACGGCGTGTCAGCTTAATGTGGGAGGAAAGCCCGAAGTGATGCACGTCTCAGACGTTTACCACTTCGGTGAAACCCACGAGCACGGGTATGGTGCTGACAAACCTAGAAACATAATCGGGGCGAACCTTGATTCGAACCCACAATCATAGGTTTCGGGCGTGTCCAAGGGACGCAACTCTGCACAGCGAATCGCGGCGCCTTAGACGACTCGGCCACCCGTGCCCCCCGCCGCCAGATGACAAAGGCTACCAAAGTGATGCCATTTGACTTTCGATGATTTGCGATATTATTTATATTAATCGATATGTATATATTAATCGATATGTATATATCTCATGTCCTGTACGTACAACAGAATTTGCGCAGGGACAGAACATTCCGAGGACAAAGAGTCCGAACAGTGGGCCATCCATGATGCTCTGTATCGAGTAGCACATCTGAAAGTAAGTAAATGCTATTATTATCCATCACGTTCAATAAAGGTTAGTGAACACAACTCCATAGAGATCGCACTGTGTAATGCAGACACTATTATGACGTAGTACAGCAACCCATGCTTGCCGTAAAAGGCGACTATGCTTGTCGTAAGAGGCGACTAACGGGATCGGGTGGTCTGGCTCGCTGACTTGGTTGATGCATGTCATCGATCCCAATTGCGTGGATCGATGCTCATGATGTCAATCAATGGATTGTCTGGTCCAGACTTGATTACTTACAGACCGCCGTCATATTGCTGGAATATTGCTGAGTGCGGCGTTAAACAACAAACAAACAACAAACACTGTCGGCGCTTTGATAGCACCGTGAACTACTCGCCACATTTGGTAATATAAAAGCAAGGACTGGTCGGCTTGTAATCAGCATAATGTGTCTGAGTGGGTAAACCATATTAAACAGTGGCATGGTATCTCAGTGTGCTTGCACAAATAAAACCGACATTTATCCGGACATCCGATGGAAATGCCCTAAAACTTTTAGAAAGCTTAAACACACACACACACACACACACACACACACACACACACACACACACGTGTATGCATTTCTCTATATTAAATGAGTGAAATAATCTTTGGACGCGACGTTAAGCCCCATTTCACCTCATCCCTCTTTCTAGACTTTCAGGTAAGTTAAGGAGGGACCAATCTGTTTCCTTACCTGAAGGACCGCCTCCAAGGTCTAGTGGTAGAGCGTCCGCCCGGAGAGCGGAAGGTCCGGGGTTCGATCCCCGCCTGCCTCATACCAAAAGACGTTAAAAGATGGTACTTGTTGTTACCCTGTCTGGCGCTCGGCATTAAGGGGCTAAAACAAGGACTGGTCGGCTCGGAGTCAGTATACTGTGTCTGAGTGGGATATTCATGTTAAACTGCGGCATGGTATCTCAGTGAGCTAGCACTATAAATCGGCATTAGTCCGGACTAGTACAAGCAGCCACACACACAAACACACACACGTGCATGCACGTCGCTATATAAGTGCAATAATCTTGGACGAGACGTTAAACCCCATTTCACCTCACCCCACCTTACCTGAAGAATATTTCCAAAGGATGAAACGAGGTAGGCGACAGCTAAACTCACTGCTCCACACAGCAGGACTACAAGAAAATGATGACATTTGTCAACAGTCTCCATGCGGCGGAACTAGGATTACATGGGTTAATAGAAGTCACCATCCTTACTCACACTCCGGCGCAGTGGTGACGTAGCATAACACCACTGCCACAGGCTAATTTGCATATCACGTGACCAGACTTTTCTCTTGTTTGCAAACAGGCGCGTTTTATTCTGAAATCAGAACATACTGGCCAAACGCAAGCCCTTTGGTGCGCTTTACATATTGTTTTGCATAATTATATAGATATGGTACTACAACTACAACGGTGAGGTGCATGACGGTATATCTTTACATCAAAGTGACGTTATCGCTAGCTTTCCGTATGGCTTCGATGACAGCACGTGGAGCCGTACAACCAATGTAAACAAAGGATAACTACACAAATGGAAATAGTACTTTTCGTTTTAGGATATATTATCAGTGAAAGTTAACCATTCTATGACATATGTTTATTTAAATGTGTAGAATTGTAAAAACTGAAACAGATGAAAAACACATGCAATATCTTGAATGGACTGTGAAAGATGTGACGAATTGTCGCATGGCGTGACCCGTGACAGAGGTACTATGGCGGCTGCCGACTTCAGGGAACTCTGGGTAGGAGAGTGATCCTTACCAAGGCATTTGGAGACAACGGTGGCCCGGAAGTCCGTGATTCTTGTGCAGCAGAAAACCCGGATGTAATCTTCGAGAATGACAGCTGCCAGGGCGTTGAGACCTGACGAAAGGGTGCTGGAAAAGGGAAAAATTGGTCCTTAAATCTCATGGCTATCATAACGTCTTTACTGGAATATTTTTAATCCTATTACAGTTGACTACGGTTATAACGAACTCGAGGGGGCCACTAATTTTAGTTCGTAATAACCGTAGTTCGTTATAAGCATACATACAGCATATATATAACAAATGGTCGGGACTAAAAGTAGGCTCGTTATATCCGTCAGTTCGTTATAAGCGTGTTCGTTATAAACGTAGTTTACTGTATCTGTAGATTCGATGATTTCCAATGATCCGTTCACATGTTTTCACCCCTACTTTCCCGTTAACGGCCAAAGAAATATGTTTCGGCGGGTAACTGAGACTAGTTATTCTCTGGCATTAAGGTTATATTTACTTGAACTGGGTCGATGTTTCTGCTGGTAGACTGACGTCCCCCAGTTGATCATAAGCTCAGTAGCATGTATTAATTCAGCCATCTACAGTCAACAAACTGCCCACCCCCTGCCACACACACACGCAACGTTTTCATTTGCGCAGTGGAATCTCTGTACTTGTTAACAGTACTGGCAACGTCTTTGACTTTCATATATTAATGCAAGGTTAAGCACATTTCTCGTAACTATTTCAAACGAGAATTAAACGCTAATTTGTTTCGAATTAAACTATCATTTTAATCGAAGTACCCATTTTATTCACAATGGATGCTGTATCACTGTCTTTTTAAGATCCATTGATGTAATTCTCATGTACTGGACCTGACCATGTATACATTCGTCTGTGTTAATGGTGTCTGGATGCGATGTGTATGTACTTTTTATGTCAAAAATATCACAAGACCATTGTGAAATTATTTTGTTTATAATAATAAGGTAATGTAGGTTCATATTTACCCTGGACACTGATCTCAATACTATAACAGGTCTTGTGAAGAAAAACTCAGGCAACAAATCAACCCTTATCTTTTTGTGTAAATTTCCAGGTGCCATCGGTAGAGCAGGATATGTGTACCCTTTTCGCGAACACCCGGTATCATCACTGATTTTCGGTGATCAATTAATATAATTTTCATCGCTAGTTTGCCTTTTACGCCGAATGGAATCTGTTTAGGCGGATAACAGAGACCTTTCTTCTCTGGCGATAACGTTGTATACAAGACGACCCCCCCCCCCCCCCCCCGCCGTTATGGTTACACAAATTGTCGAGCTTGAATCGATTTCTATTCTGTTCATTCCTATATGTTTCTTTCAACTCAAACAAATATGTTCAAATCATAATATCAACGCCAGAGAATAATCAGTTTCCATTATCTGCCCCTAAATAATCCGTTGGGCATAACAGTAAAATAGTGATGAAAATTATATACACAAAGAAAAAAGTTAAGCACACCCCTATTTCTGAACCATAACAAATGGCAAAAATCATGGCATGGGATGATTGACCACATGAGCTGGGCGATACCAATGTCACCGGACAGAACAAACATTTCACAACAAATAAAGACGATATTGGTGAGTTGTGATTGAAATTTACTGACAAAAACATCATGGTAACACAGGTACTGTTTTTTACCTTAGACAATACCTTAAAAAAGTATGGAGCTAACGAGTTACGTTTGATGTTTCATGTGAAAATGTTCCTTAACGTCTCTACTTGACATGACACGTGAAACAGATCAGTAGCGGGTATAACCTCCACTTGCCTGGATGACGCATTCCACCCTACGTCTCATGCCTCCAGTCAGACGTTGGATCTGTTGATTGGTCAACAACAACCACTCCTGATGCAATGCTGCTTCCAATTGGCGTAAATCTTGTACAGGAGGATATCGTGCCTGTATGCACCGCCCCAGAATATCCCAAACATGTTCAAGGGGGTTCATATCTGGGCTCGTTGCTGGACAGGGTAGAGTCGTTATTGCATTGGCCCTCATGTATTCCACGACTGCATGCGAACGATGAGGACTGACATTGTCATCTATGTACTGCGGTCGAGTAGCAAGAGGGTGGTTGTCAAAATGAGGAAAGACGACTGGCCTCAAAACGTCCCGGATGGACTGAGCCCCTGTTAAGTTGCCCCTTATGGTGACCAAATCCAACCTGGAAGCATGAGAGATACACCCCCAAACCATTACCGAGCCCCCGCCGTATGCAACAGTCGATTTAATGTTCCTGGGGGTGTAGGCCGTGTTCCGGTGCCTCCAAACTCTCGTTCTTCCATCAGTGACCTGGAGCAGAAAGCGACTTTCATCTGACCAATGGACTCGTCCAAGTTCTCAGATTCCAGTTCTGTCGCGCAATACACCATGCTAAACGAGCAGCTTTGTGGTGATCTCTCAACAAGGGACGCTTTAGCCCTCAGTCCTGCTGCTTTCAGCCGGTTCCTGACGGTTCTGATGCTGAAACGACGATTGGGCAACCTCAGCTGTTTACGCGAGTACTTGTTAACAAGGGTTCTCGGTGTAGGAGACGAAGAAGGTCCCTGTCTTCGCGATGTGTTGTCACAGGGGGTCTTCCGGATCTGGGACGGTCCTGTACATCACCGGTCTGAGCATGTTTCTCGACTAAACGGTTTACGACAGTGTGATGATACCCCAAATTCCGACCAATGGCGTTACAAGACATTCCTGCGTTCTGAATGCCGATCATTTGCCATCTTGTGGCGTTTGATAATCGCCTTCGTGCCATGGTCACACAATGTCACGGAATAACTGTTTAAAACCGAGCTTAAGAAAGCAATTGTAACGTTTTGATATACTGCTTTAAGAGATACCGAGAGAAGCATGCTGCACGGGCATACCATACATGTCACGTGAGTTTTCGTCACGCATGACTGATTACATCATCTCGAGAATTCTTCCCGTAATTTTATCTTTCCTGACTGTTTCAAATATCGGGACCAAACAATAATGAAATATATTAGAGTGTGCTTAACTTTTCTCTTTGTTTATATATATGGATCATTGAATAAAAGTGATAAGGTGAGGGTAAGCAGTGAAATTGATGCCATTGATGAAATTTGTTTCGTCGGATAATCGAGACTCTGTATTCTCTGGCGTTGAGTTTTATATATTCATATATTCATTGTGATGACTGAAACCTTACCTCAAGCTCCCGCTAAAGATGCATGCAAGGAAGATGCCAGGAAGCACTCGAGTGTTCACAAATATGTCCATTGCAAACAGTGGAAGGAGCTGAATCAAACAGTGATATCATCTTTTGGGCATTTAGAATTTAGATAGAGATACAGACAAACGTGTATATTTATTTTAGGTACCTACAATCTTAAATCGGAAGGCATTAAATATATCAGTACAGGTGGAACGCTACGATCATACACTCGGCGACTTATGAGAGACAATATATACATGGTAAAATACTTAATGATTAAACACATGAATATATACACTCTGCCAAAAAAGAAACGCAAAAGTAGCAAAATCGTAAATATCTGAGAGAATTGCTGAGATCCATAAAAAAAATAATATAAAAAATGAATTGGTAATTTCTGCATGATTGGGATTGAATTGTGTAGAAAGTATTAGGTACTACAGAAATTTGGTGAAAAACACAACCACGTGAGTCTGGTGCCGAAACACACCAACATGACATGCACGTGCATCACATCACTTGTTGGGTTATAAACGCGTTGGGTTTTCATTTGCATGCGATCACAATCTTACAGCAAGTGAACAGCGGAAACATGCCACGACTGACGGAAGCCCAACGTAACCACGCCATCGCCCGACTGCAACCAGGAGAATCATCTTCAACTGTAGCCAGGTTTTTCCACGGTGCACCAAGCACCATTTCAAGGCTTAGGAACCGTTAGCAGACACACGGCACAACACGTGACCTTCCCAGATCCGGTCGACCACGTGTCACTACTAGCGCACATGACAGATTCATACGGATACGTCATTACGTGAAGGGGGGCACGGGTGGCCCAGTCGTCTAGGGCGCCGCGATTCGCTGTGCAGAGTTGCCAGAAACCTATGATTGTGGGTTCGAATCCCGGTTCGCCCCGATTATGTTTCTAGAATTGTCAGCACCATACCCGTGCTCGTGGGTTTCACCGAAGTGGTAAACGTCTAAGACCTGCATCACTTTGTTGACATGCCACGATATAACTGGAATACTGTTAAAAGCGGCGTTAAACCCAACTCACTCACTCACTCACTCACTTACGTGAAAGAACCACCACTGCCATCTCTACAACTACGGCAATACCAGGACATTTGTAAATACACTTATCTAAAAGGCTTGTTATTTATTGCTGTTGTCGCATATTTTTTACCGACTGTATTGACTTTTATGACTGTAAACCTTATCCTGTGTCAAGTTCAATATATTTTCTTAATCATTCATTGATCTTGTGTGGTTAGTTTCTGATATCCAAATTGGGTTCTATGGGTACCGATGGGTTGACTTAGGAATCAACATGATGTAACAAGTGAATGAATTGTTTGATTCAAATTATGGAGACGACACAGCATGGTCTGGTGCACTTGGGGCTTTCCTCCTACATTAAGCTGACACGCCGCGATATAACTGGAATAATATTAAAAGCGGCGTTAAACCCAACTCACTCACGCACTGATGCTCATTTTATGCCAGGGTCAAAACGACGTTGTAATGATACCATTTGTGAAGGTCAGACATTGTCCCTGTGAAATCAGGAGATAAACATACTGTGCTTTCAATGTAGAGCTAAGTAACAAGTTGATTGAACCGCGCTTAATTGAATTGGAAACGAACACGCAGCGGGATGTTTCAAATGTTGAATTTACCACGGTTCCGCCTGTTCCGTCTTTAACTCTTTACAGTGTGTTCTGACTTCTAATCGTGAGTGAGTGAGTGAGTTGGGTTTAACGCCGCTTTTAACAGTATTCCAGTTATATCGCGGCGTTTCAGCTTAATGTGGGAGGAAAGCCCGAAGTGATGCAGGTCTCAGACGTTTACCACTTCGGTGAAACCCACGAGCACGGGTATGGTGCTGACAAACCTAGAAACATAATCGGGGACGAACCGGGTTTCGAAACCACAATCATAGGTTTCTGGCGTGCCCAAGGGACGCAACTCTGCACAGCGAATCGCGGCGGCTTAGACGAACGGGCCACCCGTGCCCCTGGCGTACATTATATAGTTAACCTTTAAATCATTGCCTAAATATCTGACTACTTTGACACGAAACTTTGCAGAGCGTTATAACGCCAGAATCCGGTTTTTTTCGTGTTTTGTATAATTTTGTACATATCCGCACTTCAGTGCATATATTGCCTTATATTTAGGTCCGTTTCATACAGCGATCTTGGCGCTGGGACAAAAAGTGTTAATGAATGCGAGTTACAGTAGTAGCGCTAGATGACCATTCGGAACGAGAACTGAAGATTTATAGGATATAATACCGTCATTCAACACGGAAAAAGGCCATTGCGTTATAGAGCTCACCTCATCGGAACTAGTAATGAGGTTCTGGAATTTAAGGGGGTCACAGTCTCTGTAGAAAGCGTGAAGAACCACCCCTGTTAGTGTGCAGAACGTCACAATTACTACCAGGCCTATAGAGCTCAGCCACAGCGCCCTGAAGTGTACAATATATTGGGATAAATTTATAACATAGAACACATGATCAATAGCTGGTTTGTTTATCAACGCCGCACTATTTCAGCCATATGACGGCTGTCTGTAAATAATCGAGCCTGGACTAGACAATCCAGTGATTAACACCACGAGCATCGATCCACATGGGACACGATGACATGCATCAACCAAGTCAGCGAGCCTGACCACCTGATCCCGTTAGTCACCTCTTACGACAAGCATAGTCGCCTTTTACGACAAGCATAGTCGCCTTTTACGGCAAGCATAATCGCCTCTTACGACAAGCATAGTCGCCTTTTACGGCAAGCATAGTCGCCTCTTACGACAAGCATAGTCGCCTTTTACGGCAAGCATAGTCGCCTCCTACGACAAGCATTGTCGCCTTTTACGGCAAACGGGTTGCTGAAGGCCCTCCTGTCTCGGGACCTCAAGAGGTAGGAGTTTTAACCACCGTTTTGCCTTGCATAATATTATCTGAGTTTACGGTAACCCATTGATTGAGATACTCACGTTTTGGCCTTCCTGAGGGTCGGGCAGGACATTAGTCTCTGTACCTGAGTCTGGTTGACACCTAGCTGGGACATCCACATGATCCCGCCCCCACAAACAACAGACCACACCGAGTGACGCACCCCCGGGTTGGGATCAAAACTAGAAGGATTATAAACATGCATAATAATTATTTCATACAAAATAAGATTACCCTGAATTGTGGTCAGAACATACACTTTAACCCTTTCTTTATGTCTCATAATCTAACTATTGATAGAAATGATACGGTAAAAATGTCACGGAAAGAACTAAGAATCGATGAAGTATGTTATTGTCAAGAAAAGAGCTATGCCTGAATGTCACGAGAAACAGGACCCTTGAAGATGCGGGGTAGAATACGTCTTCAGCAAACCATGCTTGCCGTAAAAGGCGACTATGCTTGTCGTAAAAGGCGACTAACGGGATCGGGTGGTCAGGATCGCTGACTTTGTTGAATGTAGTCGATCCAAATTGCGTGGATCGATGCTCATGATGTCAATCACTGGACTGTCTGGTCCAGACTCGATTATTTATACAGACCGCCGTCATATAGCTGGAATATTGTTGAGTGCGGCGTTAAACAACAAACCAACCGCATGAGTGCGCATGTGTCTTAACGATATTTCCGAATTTGAAAGCAAAGAAGTCTTTTCAGCATATTACATTTGTTTCGGGTTCTTCAGGCATTCTTGATGGTCACAATACGGTTCTCGTCGTCTCTTCCGAAGGTTCCAGTAACAAGAATCTACTCACTCAAAGAACCGTAACCGTCCCCTCTCTTCAGCAATTCTCCATGCATTCGTTAATCCCCCAACTGCCAGCGACCCCTGAACTAGCAGAGACACCAGGCCAACAATGATGACAACCGTCTGCAAACTGTCTGTCCATAGCACCGTCTTCATGCCGCCCTGGAAATATAAGCGACAAAACACTTTCCATGATCATAAGACATCTAGTAAGAGTCCATTGTACGATTACTACCATGCCACGATCATGCGGTTTTAAAACATTATTAAATAGTGATGATATAAGGTGTTTGCAAGTAGGTGAGCAAATGTGTATATCCAAAATAAAAATAAAGACACCACAAATATTCTGTGGGAATGGCAGAATTTGATTAATTTTCGATTTGTAAAAATACATTATCTGAATTGGTAGGGGATC
The DNA here is from genome assembly GCF_023055435.1 of Haliotis rufescens. Lineage (NCBI taxonomy): Eukaryota > Metazoa > Mollusca > Gastropoda > Lepetellida > Haliotidae > Haliotis > Haliotis rufescens. The sequence goes on along the minus strand of NW_025964223.1, from coordinate 4,584,494 downwards.
GTACAATTCAAATTGTCGGTATAATGCAATTTCCCTTATTGAAGAGAAAAACGTTTTTTTTATATTAAGAAAACCGATTTCCATTCACCCAACGTCAATTACTGCAGTGTTTGTTGCATACACTACGTTCGTTCATCATCCGTGAATGCATGGGGCCACATTGCGATACAGCCGCTATTTTAAACCAACTGTACAAGCCATGACGAGGCTTTAGCCAGAGAAAAAACAGCAAAATGTTCAGGCCAATCAGCGATCAGATTAAATCGATACTATTGTTCGTGTAGGGTGTACCATCTGTGCTACACTTTGCTTCATATCATTTGGCTTCCATGGGTTTACACAGACTCATTTCGTTTTGTGACCAAGCACATGCCAGACGTACAGACAGTCAGACCAAGCATATGCCAGACGTACAGGCAGTCAGACCAAGCACATGCCAGACGTACAGGCAGTCAGACAAATCGACTAAGCACATGCCATGTGATTGAGGAACGTAGGTATACAAGGCCATGAAGTATGGACTACGTTCTCGCTGGGAAGATGGGTTTTTCAGACGAACTGTTCTCACTGAACATCTGGTTCTCCACATTTTACACACATCATGAATATACCAACAAATTCACTAACTAGGTCCTACCAGAGCGGTGTAGAGGGTCACTATGATCCCTACAGTTGAGATGGACAGCCACAGGTCAAATCCAGTCACTGAAACAAATTTCAAGCCACACTCAAAATGTTTTTGTCCAAAGAGGTATGAATTCAAGTGATCTCGAATTCAATAAGTTACCAACGGGGCAGCTAAGGAAGTTCACGGCTGCACCATGTACCTCCGAACACACGATATAAATATTGGAAATGTATTTCTAACCTTTCTTGATTACCAGGGCATTGACATGTATCTTCATACTGTTATTGTCAATCCGCCACGACAAATGCTCGGGCCTCCGACTTAGAATAGAAATTCTCTAGCTCATGAGAGTAATTTCATTCAATTTCATTAAAATTAGATCTCTCGAATGGCGCGATTCAGGAAATGCATCCATGGATGATGGTTCGGGGAGGAAATTGTGGCAACCGTTGGACGGGATTTGTAATCATCTGTGGCCAGATCTACAGGGATGACGTGCTCCAACCCTGGGTGTTACCATTCCTTTGTCAACAGGAACAGGCACCACCCTCACAGCACGACAGCGCTAGACCACAGCTAGACCGCATGCTGCAGGTGTCGCCCAGGAGTCCTTGGCTGCGGACAACCTCGTCCTTCTTCCATGGCCAGCTCGCTCACCAGAATTCAACCGATTTATCACTTCGGGGATCATCTGGATCGATCTTCTGATCATGTATGGTTACAGGATAAAGAAATCATGTGAGAGAATTTAAGAACATTAACCAAATGCAAATCAAGGTCATAATAAAAAACATTGCGAAATATTTTCATTACCAACCAAAAATATACCTCATTTCATTACATTTTGAACAAAAATGCCCGAATTAATGATGATGACTTCAACTTGCAACTGATTATACACACACAAATTCAGCTAAATTCATCAGGTCATTTTTAAGTGGAATTTGTGAATGTTTATAACGTAAATAACCATTTACATATTAGTAATGTGCCTAATCCACACCCTAAAGCATGCTCAGAGCGTTTTATTTTAACCATGGCAAATGGATCAGTGTGTACTCAGTTTTTATTCTGAGCACCCTGGGGTGTATGCAACCCAAACTACCTATGAGGCGCTTGGATAACTTGCGTCAGACAAGGCATCACCAGAAAAACCATCAATGAAAACGTTTAATTTTCGCTCAATAACTTAACACATATTTGTCCAAATCAATATGAGCCCGTGGTTAGTCCAAATGGTCTTGACATCAGCAAGGAAATCAAGGAAGATTTACAGAGTGAAGACGATCCATCTCATGTGAACAAAAAGAGTAGTGAGCACAATCTTGTGTTAAACGCTATCCTGAGATTTATAAATAAAATTTATATTTATCAAGAAAATAATCGTGAGACAGTTATTCTTGTGTAAAATGTACCAGGTGTAGATTGACGTTTACCATTGTCAAAAAAATGTTAACTGTGTTGTTGCTGTGCCAAATAATTGGCATAGGGCTAAAACTAAATTTGTTTTCTCAACAAATAAATGTTATGTGTTAATTGTGTTGTCTAGTGATGGTTGGTTCAGTTGGTTTCAACAGTTGTAATAATATATACTTGATCAATAGAGAAATTTTAGTGGCTTACTACATGCACAGTGTCTCTACTCGTATTGTCCCAAAACATCCATCATTATAACACAGACTACCATATATTAGAGCAGTACACAAACGAAGACTGAAAGCTAATTAAAGCTAATTTATTTAACAACATATACATGAACTAAAACTGACAATATCACCCACTCAAAATGGCTGTCACATTATCATTTCTCTAAAAATGTACACCACATTCACACTTATCTAACCCAAAACAGACTTTTGTCATGTAACAGCTGATAACGCCGAGAAAACACGTGTGAGGCTGTTTATTTATGAGACGTAGAAGAAGACTATTATTACCCCATCTATAAGACAAAGCAGCTCTGTCGTCTCAGTAAGACGACAAACTGATACCTTATACCTGGTTTCCACTCTCTTGTTTCCAACCTCACATGTTCAGCCGTGAGAAACTAAAGGTACAATTTCACTGAATACCATGAATAATACTGTTACAATCAAAACTGTATAACACGAACAAGAAATGTTTTTGCATAACTGTTTATTGGATTTTTAAATAAAACAAAATACAACCTGAAAACGTCATTGCTACTCATTCCCCTCTGTTCATATATGGCGTGCTCGTCATGTTGTGCATCTGTGCTAGAAATAGCAAACATTTTGTACCATACTTAAGGCTCAGTTAGGACTGTAAGGAGAGCATCAGAACGTTTATCTGGAAGAATCGTGAACACACCTCTGGACGCTAATGATTCTAGAAATTGAGCTTTTTCCATCCACCTATTGTCTGTAACATTACATATTGCCTACTTATCATCCGATTAGTCTTTGTCCCTGGCAGCTCGACGAGGTAAAGGCTGCTCTTGAACTTCCGGATCTTCTGGTGCCACTTCAGTCTCTTTCATATCTTCTTTTTCTACTAGAGGTGCCTGTGCTTTAGTTTCTGACACTTTTCTTCAACAGCAGTTTCCGAGACAATCATCTGGGATCATGCCTCTTCTATTCCCTCCCCATCTCAAGCAGATTACTGGTCTTTCAACTTCTAGATGATCGTCACCACCTTGTTGAACTTCCGCCATGACTTCCAGCTCAGCTGCAACATCAATGGATAATGTGGGTAGTCCTGAAGCAGCTGAGTCTGTACTCAAGAAAGGGACTTTATCAATAAGCATGAGGTCAGCTTTGGTTTAATCACTCACAGACTTCGACTTGTCTTTTGGTATACAAGGCATAGGCTGGGGTTGGTCTTTTCTCAGTAACAAATATTCTCAGAACTGTAAGAATTGGATCAGCAGGTTTTGCTTTCTTCCAGTCGATGCTGCTCATGTCATGTCATGTCACAGAATCACTTGAAACACTGAGAAGTTCCATTAGGTTCATGCATGATAGCGAATTACAGATTACAGCTCTGATAGAATACTCTTTGATCTCCTGTCTTTCATAAACAGTATCCTGAGTTGCAGATCTGGGCAGTCTAGATAGATAGGGATTATTGTCTGTGTATACTGCAAATGAATGACCATACAGATCATCATGAAATTTGTCGGTGATGGCCCACCTGAGTGCAAGAAATTCTCGCTTGTGTGTTGGATAATTATCTTCAGAGCACTCTGCTTGCATGGGCGATCACTCTCAGTTTATCGTTCTGCTTCTGATAGAGTACTGCTCCTTCTACTAGTTGACTGGCATCTGTGTTCAAAAGTTTAAAAAGCAAGGAATAATCCGGAAACCCTAGTATCGGTGGTTAAATTTATCCTTCAATTCCTCAAAGGCTTTGTCATGTTCCGGTTCCCAGATAAACTCCTTTGCATTTAACAGTTTGCCCTTTTCATTTGAACTTGGCATTAAGTGGGTTAAAGGCTTGGAAACCATAGCAAATATTGGAACGAATCGCCTATAGTAACATGCGAATCCTAAGAACTGGGGAAGTTGGCGTCTTCTAATTCCTGATAACTTCGATCTTGCTCGGGTCAGTTTCTACTCCTTCCTCAGATATGAAATATCCAACATACGTCACTTTTCTCTTGAAAAATGAGCACTTGTCGGGAGCTAACTTCAGATTTCGTTATCTGAATCTCGGGAAAACCCTGGTAAGTCTATCAATTTGTTATTCCAGCATGCGAAATAATCAGATCGTTGATATAAATGCAGCAAATGGAAACTCTCCTATGCTTAACAGCTATTGAATGACCCAAGTTCAAGTCATTATGAGAGGAACATCTGGACATCCTGATATCAATTGTACTCCAAGCTGACGTTATTCCTCAATCAATGACTCATCCAATTCAACTTTCTCCAGTATGGATGTGACTTCACAAGATGGGTGACAGAGATCATCGTCTGCAATAATAACTGTTTGAACCTCACAGAGTATTGCCTTTGGTGGAACAACTACCGTCCATGTAGTTGCATTGGGAAGATTGACTTCAACTATGTCTGGCAACATCGATTCTTTATATGGATGAAGGTAACGGTTGTCATCGAATAATGCTTCTCCTTGTCAATATATTCCTGGATGATAAGGCTACTACTGTTGGCTGGTACGACTATGTCCATGGTCTCTGCACTCTTAACAAGTCCAGTTTGTCTTTGAAAGTTTTCTCTCCGATAACACCATGTTGCAAAAAGTAAGATACTATGGAGTGTGGATGCTTGACTCCTGCAAGAAGGTTGGTCCATTGTGATCTTTACATCTAACAATAAGAGGTGTCCATTAAAGTACATGAACCCTCGCAGTATAGCTACTTGTAGGAACAACTAGAAGTAAACCTGGCAAACTGTCCTCCTCTTGTAACCGTGGAGCAAAAATATCTACTTGTATAACACCTAAGTACAGAAGCATATTTGCATCTGCACACTCAATGTGTACGACCTCATCAGTAGTTGACATAGGAATGTGAGACAAGTTATTCCTCTAAAAATCCTGACAGAGAGTAGACACTGTTGAACCAGTGTCCAATAGAGCTGTGCAGTTAAATCCAGAGATGGACACATAAGCTTCACGAGCATCTCCAGCCAATGTGGTGGGGGTTTTGATCTCTGTCTTTGCTGACCCATGGGTTGCTGAAGACCTATTCTACCACGGATCTTCACGGGTCTATAGTATTAGTGTATTAGACAGTACCGTTAAGTACCCTCAAGAATTTTGAAAGTGTATGTCACAGTGACAGAGTGAGTGTCAAGTTTGTGAAGGGTGATAGGGTGAAGCTTGTTGAATGGGTGTGAGTACGTAAGCTGTTATTTATTAGTATATTTGTAACAGTTCTTGATTTGGTGGTTTTAGCTTATTCCACGCATCTGGTTGATGTTCCATGCTCTTCGTGATGTAACCATGAGATGCAACACCCTTCATGATTGTTTATGGATTTATTACTGAGACCCATCATTGTTGGCCACATAAAACACATTGTTAGGATTCAGGCAAGCATAACACATCATCGCAAACATACACTTTCACTTGACAAGTTCAATGTGTAACGCAATCGTTTTCGCAAATCCCGCACATTTCACCACATCGCATTCTTCAAATCATAACATGTGCTGTCACCCTCACTTCCGTTCAAAGGAACATAACACGTCCTCGCATACCGCTAATATTAAAATACGCATTGCCATATTGTAACACTTAACATAAATCAACCATTAAATCTCCCAACATTACAATATTTATCTAATACATTTATTCTAAATCTATTTTTCGGTTGTGGTATTACTTCACGCTGCGACAGGTTACATTGATCTACTTCTGATGTCAAAAGATTTTCATCAAGTTTTCTTCAGGCTATGACCTTGGACATGACTGTTTATTGTGTAAAAGGCGATGTACGCGATATATATGCACGGTATAATGTCCCCGTCTATAGACAAACGCTAAAACATCCGCATTTACATAAGTTGCTTGATAACAGCAAGCAGCAACAACCTGTTGTGGTGCGACGCACCCTTACCTGTACATGGCTCTTGACGAGGACTAGATTGACATTCGAATAACCTAGAGTACTTACATTCCGAACCCGTGAACATAAGGTAAGACTAGGTCTTCATCAACCCATGCTTGCTGTAAAAGATGACTATGCTTGTCATAAGGGGTGACTACCGGGAGCGATGCATGTCATCGTATCCCAAATACGTAGATCGATGCTCATGGTGATAATTACTGGATTGTCTGGTCCAGACTCGATTATTTACACCCCGCTGTCATATAGCTGAGTGCGGTTCAACAATAAACAAACAAACAAACTTACATTCCGATGAATGAAAGCAGAAATATTGTATGTGCAATAGTCCATGGATTTATGCAAAAGCAAGAGTGAAAACAGGTCATGTATATCATAGTGGTAAGAGTTTATAAACAGTGTAGAAAGTAACCTATGAGGATTTGGGTTAGAACAAGAATTGCTGATTTATTTACAAGCCAGAAGCTGGAATTGTTTTGATTGCCATGTAGACAAAATCTCACCTGAATAGAGCGCCAGTGAGGGTGCATACAGCACGAAAGCCATGTACAGCAGCTGTGAATTAAATATTAAAACATGATACTCAAGAACATATTGTTTAGGTGTCAAAAATATATAGGTGTTTCGTGTTTGTATAAAAAAGCTTTTAAAACAATCTGACAGAAGGTCGCATTGGGATGCATTGCAGTCAGTCCCATATTAGGGGAAGGTTGATTTAGCGAACAATGGGATGGAATGTGAACTTTAATGATTCCATGACGTCACGTCAAGATATGTGCTACAATAACTTAAGAATTTAACGTCGACTTAAGGATCTAAATTTATAACAATAAAGTGAAATGATATCTGAAACGGAAGGGTGTCACTTATTATGTGACTCAGAATGATAACAAAGCATCTTAAGCTGATCGAGCGATTCCTATTATCAAGACTGCTATGTATAGATACTTGACGTACAAGAAAACGTATCACTACCTGGATGTACTATAAGACTACTACTCAAAGACTACAATCACAGACCACACAGATGATTGAACCAAAGAACACCTACTGACATGTATACCAAGAAAAAAGATGCTGTGTGGAAAGAACAATACATTGACACACTAATCAAACCTGTCAAAACCAAGAGCCCAAACACAGCACAAGCCCACGAACAAACACTTAACTTAAAAGCTGGAGATCAAGTACGACTGTCTCATTTCAAACATAATTTTAAAGAGACTATCAAGAACTTTTTTATCATTGATTTAGAGATGATATACCTACTTATCACCTGACAGATATGGCAGACGATCTGGTTCAAGGCAGTTTTTATGAAATGAAATGTAGAGAGTTGATAGTATATCGCGAGTGGAAATCATTAAAAAAACAAGAAGAAGAGCAAATCAAAAGACATCTTTGCATCAATAAGAAATTTAGAAACTGGATTCCAGAAACCAATCTACCAGATGTATAAATAGTGTGGTCAAGAAGGTAGAGTTCAGTTTATATGCAACCATCGATGTGTCAGCATGCGTATTTGATCCACATGTTCCAAGCAGTATGTCTGGCCTTAAGACCTGATACGACATATTCGCACAGGACATTCAGAGGAGAATCTCCAGCAGCAGCAGGTAAAAACAAGCATCAAATACTCATATCCCCCGCCAATACGACATGTCCGGTTGTGTGCAATGCATTAGCTCCTGTGAACTATGTTCACTGGATCTTTTTGTAAATGGCCTAATTGCAGCAGTAAATATATAACTATAGAATAGAATATGTAACTGTATGTGTAATGAGTAAGGATGGGACGTATGGACGAACAACTTCTTTATTACAATTAGGAGCGATGGTTTCGGTGTAGGTTCTATCACCGTTATCAAGCAATTGAAGTACAGAGTATGGTTGACAAGAATATATACAGGATAGGAGGCAGTGTTTATACAGTTGGGTGGGTTTAAGATCAGTGACTCTGTTGTATTTGTAATGAGTTGTGTTATTACTTTAACACTAATGAGAGAAGTAAGGGAGTTCTTACTTTACTTAGTGATCAATGAGCGCAAGGGTCGCCATGAGGTGTACTGAGAAATACAGCGCCAATTATCTGAGAGATCCTGAAGTTTCTGCATGAAGTAAGGCAGTGAATGCAACAACCGTGTCCTTGACATTTTTGGGGGACCATACACAAAAGCAATGCAGAACTTGCCAACAAGAAAGGAAATATTCAATACTGCAAGATGACATTATGTGCCAAGTTTGGTGAAGAAATATGGTACGGTTTTCAAGATCTGCTCCGGAAACGAGGACTACCGCTATTTTCAGTCTAAGACAAAGTCGTTGCCATGGAAACTCATATATATATTTTTTTAAATCCCAAACTATCAAAAGGCACCAGTTCATCACTAGACCTATCTATGTGCCAAGTTTGGTTAAGATATCTCTCATGGTTTTTGTGTTCTGCTCCGGAAAAGAAATGTGACGGATGGACGGACGGACCGACGGACGGCACCCATTCCTATATCCCCCTTCCACTTCGTGGTGGGGGATGATAAACGGCTATGTGTTCATGAATCACTATCAAATAGCAATGAAATCAGGTGTTCGCGAAAGGTGAACGGATCCTGCCCCACCGGGGGCTCCCGTCACAAACACATGCAAATGCAAGTCAGTTGTCCACCTGAAAAAAACCGGGAACATATGGTACAATTCAAAATAGGGAATTGCATCGGACATCTTTTTTGTCACTGATGCGTCAAATTTGGAAATGTCCTCCACATGTCTGCCATAAGACTTTTTGAAAGCTTTACTGATGCTTTGAATGTTGTAACCTGGATCAAACAACTTCTGAGCAAGAGTCGCATGGCACTCTTTGAAATCTTGATGGAAAGAGCATGCTCGATTGTCTTTCAAAAATTGCGAAATGTAGACACCAAAGGCTTGAGCTGTTGGAATATTGCTCGACATGAAGGGAAAGTTGCCTATTGGAAAGTTGAAGTCATCCCCTTGTCATACAGTCTTGTTGAGAGTGTTTTGTCATCTTGAATCGGTATGCACAGATCTAAGTGTGTAACAGATGAGGCGGCCTGACTGATTTCCTTTATTTCTAGTTCAGAAATATCATAGATATACCTGAAGCTTAAGTTAAACTTCTTGGCCAAATAACCTTGTTTTGACTTAGCCAATCCGAACAGAAATTCCGATTCATATACATAAAGAGGTGAGGTGAAATAGGGTTTAACGTCGCGTCCAAGATTATTGCACTTATATAGCGACGTGCATGTACGTGTGTGTGTGTGTGTGTGTGTGTGTGTGTGTGTGTGTGTGTGGCTGCTTGTACTAGTCCGGACTGTTGCCGATTTATAGTGCTAGCCCACTGATATACCATGCCGCAGTTTAACATGAATACATCACTCAGACACAGTATACTGACTCCGAGCCGACCAGTCCTTGTTTTAGCCCCTTAATGCCGAGCGCCAGACAGGGTAACAACAAGTACCATCTATTAACGTCTTTTGTATGACGCGGCCGGGGATCGAACCCCGCACCTTCCGCTCTTCGGGTGGACCCTCTAGCACTAGACCACGGAGGCGGTCATATGCATAAAGAAACAGATCCACAAGAAAGGGGCACAATTTGTGCCCATGCCTTAATGTCTAACCCCAAATTGTACGTAGATGTTATCAGTGAGGAAGTCCAGCATTCCACATATTGTTTTCTCAGTTAACTTCAAATGGCAATTGCTTTTATTTTTCACAAATTGTTTTCCCTGAACCTCTGTAAATAGATACGTAACTGTTTCTCTGTTCACAACGTTTTGTTACTAAAGCTCCATCGATCAAGGAATGAAGGTTTTCCTTAAGTTTGTCATGTGAGATAGTGGTGTCCAAAGTTGAAAAATCCAATGCTTTGACGGAATGGAACTTGGTTCTTTTCTGAGATTGCAAAGTCAAGCATTTCCTTTTAGTTTTTAAGAACCAACCTCGTATTAATTCCACTTGTCTCAAATACTTTCTGTGAATAAAAGGAAAGTCCTTCCTTGATTAAATCAAGGTTTATTCTTCCTCAGTTAACATTCTAATCTTATATGGGGCATTTGTAACGTGTTTTATGTGTAGGGTTTGTCGTAGGAAGATTTATAACTTAATCAACAACATGTCGATTGTTGCAGTGTATCACTACTTCTCTGAGCTCATAAGACAAGAGTTACTTCAATTGTACCGTATTTAACAGTTATATGCGCCTTTCATATTTATACGAAAGTCCATAAGGACCCTAATGGTATTTTGATTTTTCTCTTTTTAACGTCGTAATAACGAGAAAAAAGTCGTAATTAAGTGTTTTACAATGCTGATGAAAGTCACCGTGATATAATGACAAAGTAATAAATAGAATTTTATTATAAACTATATTTTCTCGTAATAACGAGTTTTGAAAAGTCGTAATTACGAATATTTTCTCGTAATTACGAGTTTTGAAAAGTCGTAGATACGACCTTTTTCTCGTAATTATGACTTTTTTCTCTCTCTCGTAATTACGACTTTCAAAAGAGAAAAAACCAAAATACCAGTATAGCCCTAATGGGCTTTTGTATATTTACGCTACAGTATTATTTGATATGTCCTTTTTACCAAGTTCATTGATCAAACAATTAATGTAACGTTGGTGATGCTAACATATAATGGTTATGTTATTTGAGGCCTTGTCAGTTGGAACAACTACAAACTTTTCATGTAGGGCAGACAGACTTTGGATGACAGCTGGCTGTTTGGGCACATTCTTCGACAGAATCCATAATTATTTTAAATTTTGGTCCTAATTGGTAAGAAGTTGCTCGCGGTATTTTGGTCCATATTTGAATAAATGACGAAGGTTCTTATTGTCAACAATAGAGAAGTCACCTGTGATTATACGACATCTTTCCCCCTATTACTCATCCCCACGTAACATTCTCAAACCAAAAGCAAATAAAGTATGGCGCATGGCCTAGAATGCACTTTCTTCTTTCATCAAGTGGACAATTATGTATCGTATCATGTATTCATTCTCTGACGAAAATATATATCAGCGTAAAATAATATAAATTTCAATTAAAAGAAATTTATTTGAAATTATATAATGCATTTTTCCATACAGGTCCTTGAAGTCGACTAACTCCTCGACTTTAAGGTTGTGATTCACATTTTGCCCGTGCATGTTAATACACGGCGCACAGTTAATATTGGTTGGGCTGGTTGGTTGGTTTGTTGTTTAACGCCGCACTCAGCAATATTCCAGCTATATGACGGCGGTCTGTAAATAATCGAGTCTGGACCAGACAATCCAGTGATTGGTATTATGAGCATCGATCCACGCAATTGGGATCGATTACATGCATCAACCAAGTCAGCGAGCCTGACCACCCGATCCCGTTAGTCGCCTTTTACGACAAGCATTGTCACCTTTTACGGCAAGCATGGTTTGCTGAAGACCTATTCTACCCCGGAATCTCCATGGGTCAGTTAATATTGTTGCCTGTTGGTTGGAGCATGACACTCTTTTCAATGTGAACAGCACACAATGATAGTTAAGCTCTCAGGTGCTCATAAAAAAAATACGTTTTTGTTTAACCGTAAATAACGTTTACGCAATGCCATGGCTTGTTGAAAATACGCGTCGTAAGTATGCTGCGAACAGGAATGGCACAAAACGAAGTTGCCAGACATTTTTATGTTCATCGAAACACAATATCATTTCTTTCAAGACGTAATCTACTGCAGGCCTACACTCATGACTTGCCACGGGCCGGTCATCCACGTGTGACGTCACGTCAACTAAACAACCATATTCGGCTGGTACATCTATGGAATCAATACCAAACTGCCACATTAACAGCTCGGGCCATTCCTGGGTTGTGGCCAATTGGTGACACAACCCTACGCGGCCGGTTGAGGGAGCACAACACCCGACCCAGACGTCCAGTGATACGCTGCGATGGTCGTGCACGGGTCTACAGGCGTACAGGACAACGTTTTGGCGACGCTTGCGTTACTCAACGTCGTCAGTATGGGAGTGAAAGTGTAATGATATGGGATGGCATCAGAAATAATGGGAGAACACAACTCATGATTGTTAATGGCAATTTGAATTGCGTATGCTACCTGACATTCGAGATCATGTTCTACCATCTGTGCAAATGCAGGGAAGTAACGTCACGATGCAGCAGGAAAATGCCAGCCCACGTGTTGCCCATACATTTGGTGTAATGGTCTTTTTGAGGCAGCATAATATTCCTGTACTGACATGGCCGGATGTTACTCCAGGCCTCTCCTCCATTGAATATGTCTAGGATGAGATGGAATGACACCTACGACATGACCAGAACACGCCCGCACCTCTGACATAACATAATATATGCTGTGCAGTTACGTTTTCCCGCTAGTATAGCTTTTGTATATACATACGTCCAAACATGTTACCACTTACCACTTGTATGATCCAGTTGAGAGACGCCAGTATCCGCACTCGCTTCCCAAATCTAAGCTCGAAGTACTGTTAAAAAATATTCATTGCTTGCTCAGTATCAATATACGTGACGATAGAGCGTTGGGAGAGTTTCACCAACAACGCATGTTTGCAGTTATATAGCAGACTCGTGTAGCACACATACTGGTAAATTTTCTTAAAAAGTTGTGAAATGTATGTTTGATTACATAAAGAAATTAAAATAAATGACATCAATTTTAAGGATTTTCGAAATATACCAATGTTTCGGGAATTTGAAAAATGAAGTACATAAATTTGGCGTATTTCTTTCAAGAAGATGATAAGTACCTTAACAACGTAACTTGGTGAATGAAGTGATAGCTGTACCATAAATATCAATGACCACTGAAGCAATGCATAGTAATTACAACATAGTTACAGGATAGAGATACAGGTCTAAATAGCGGGATGTGCCGGATATTATAACACCAGCGGACTTGTACAGCCCGAGACGGAAGGAATGTACACACCACCCCCCACCACCCCACCCACACCAAAACATCTCACATTTTTTCATGACTCTCCTCAATAAAATTTCCATGAAGCCCCCCCCCCCCCCATACACACACACAAACAGGTCTCCCCTATAAATGACCAATCCCCTGTTCTCTCTATTTCTCTATTTTGTCAGACCCCAAAGTTGTTCCGTCAATGTATACAGTCTTTAGCGACTTAACAATACTTCCCTTCTTTTCTACTTCTTCACACCCTTCTTACCTCATAAACACTTGTGACCCCGAGCCTGTACAGAAAGGGTATAAACAGATGCGCCGCCCCTGCAACAGCTATGATCATGCCCACAGCAAGCCACCAGAACATTGTGTCGTGGTTGTACACTTCGGCCGGCATCCCAAGCAACGTCAACGCCGAGAGAAACGTCACCGTCACGGACAGGGCAACAGGGACGGTGCCCATCTGGCGGCTTCCCACCAGGAAGTCCGAAGGGCTATTCTTCTTCCTGTCTGTGACGGCATGGTAGAAACCGACGCAAGCTGGGATCAGGAGGGTACACCCAAACACAAGGTAGTCCTCCCAGTGGAGAGTGTTCTTTGTGCCACTGTTAATACTGTATCTACCCTCCATTGCTTTCTCCTACAACTGCAACAATTTATGATTTTATGATTCCATAATTCCGTTGTAATTATGTGCCGTCTCGTGTGTCACTTTCAATAGCTATAACACGCGTCAACGTGTATATTATAATACCATACATCTAATGTTACTTTTTTCTGGGTTGTGAGATTATATATGTTATGCAGCTTTTTGGCAATATTCCAGCAAAATCGAGGTGAAAGTACACGGGAAATGGGCTTCACATAATGTACCCACGTGTGGAATCGAACCTAGGTGTTCGGAGTTATCCCAACGCTTCATTGGTTTGTTTGTTTGTTGTTTAACGCCGCACTCAACAATATTCCAGCTATATGACGGCGGTCTGTAAATAATCAAGTCTGGACCAGACAATCCAGTGATTGATATCATGAGCATCCATCCACGCAATTGGGATCGATGACATGCATCAACCAAGTCAGCGAGCCTGACCACCCGATCCCGTTTGTTACGTGCTGTGTATACCACGTAACATCTCCCTTCCTTTGAGGAAAACAAATAAAGTAATTAAACCTTTAACTACAGGTACATTAATCCAAGAAATGAGTGACATTACCGAGTCGGTCCATATACTGGGATACAGTATGCAGTTCACTATAACATTCCGTTAAAGCACTTTCCCATAATTCCTGAATTAAAGTTCGCTGTCAACTTGCAATGACAAAATTATAAGTTTTAACTAAACAACATCAGAAACACATTATTATTCCAGTCTTTGGAAAACTGTTAAAGAACACATCCAAGAATTACAAATCAAGCCGTTTAACTGGCTTGACTACTCTCCCAGACTTTGTCTTGAACATGTCAGATTTTGGAGATGAGGTATTCTTTGGAACATCTCTTGTTGGAATGACAGAATCAGTCTGAGTATTAGAGAGGTTAGCACTAGACTGAACACATTGCTTATCCTGGATAAGTTCATCATCTCTAGATCTTCTTGGCGACTGGCAGTTTGGGAATGTTGGAATCTCAAGATTAACATCATCCTCAACTCTAGACTTTCTGGCAAGACGAAGTTGTTGTCTATTCCGTTTGAAACAGTGACCATTATCTGATCTCACAGAGTAGGTTCTTGGCTTGATCTCATCTGTCACAGTAGCTTCATTCCATTCCTTCCTGCCGGTTTGAATGGGTTGCATTCTGACAGTATCACCAACCTGTAAGGGTTTGAGAGGTCTTCCAGAGTACTTCCGGTTATGTCTCTCAACTACAAGCATCCTTTTGTCTTCAAGTTGTTGCTTGTCATCCGGACCAGAATCATGTTGAATAGTCTTTAACGTACAAGGAACCTGAGTACGTGTTCGGCGACCAAATAGTCTTTGGGCTGGACTTGTTTGTACGCCTTCAGTCGGTGTATTTCTCACATTCAACAATCCCAGGTAAGGATCCTCTTTAGCAGCTAGACATTTCTTCATCATCCTTTTAGCTACTTTAACGGCAGCTTCGGCAGCACCATTAGCTTTACTGTTACCAGGGCTGGAAGTTTCATGAGAGAAACCCCAAGACTGACTGAACTTCTTGAACTTCTCACTGGTATACTGAGGTCCTCCGTCACTGATGACGACTTTAGGTATACCATGACGAGCAAAGTGGTGCTTCAACTTGGTAACCACAACATCAGAAGTGGTTTCAGGCAGAAAGTCAATTTCAAAGAAATTGCTGTAGTAGTCAGTAGTCACAAGGTAATTCCTACCTTCAATGGTGAAAATATCTGTTCCCACCTTTTCCCAGGGATGATCAGGAATCTCATGCATAATCAGAGGTTCTGGTGATTGCTTATCACTGAAACGAGCACAAATATCACATGACTCGATATACTGTCTTATGTCACTTGACATCAAGGGCCAGAACACAAGTGTCTTTGCACGGCGTAGACAAGAGTTTATCCCCATGTGACCAACATGAAGTTTTCTCTTGATCTCATCTCTCAATGCAAGTGGGATGACAACTCTAGGTCCATGAAGAATTATCCCATCTTGAATGGTGAGTTCGTCTCTGTAACTGAAGTAAGGAGTAAGCTCAGAGGACAGATTCTCCTTATGTGTTGGCCATCCTTCCATTATAGTTGATTTCAACTTGGTGAGGGTTTCATCAGATGCAGTTGCAACTCTAATGTCATTCATGAGCTTGTCCTTGATCGGGAGATGATAGACATTATTCACATACACAGTTTCAGAGGAAGGTTTGTCAGGCAATGGCGCTCTGGAAAGTGTATCAGCAATAGGAATAGCTGTTCCAGGTAGATACTGAAGATCGAACACATATCGCTGGGTCCTCAGTAGCAATGACTGCAGTCTATTGGGAGCTCTAGACAAGGGCTTCTTGACGATAGACACTAGTGGCTTGTGATCAGTTATCACAGTTACACTTCTACCATATGTGTAATGGTGGAATTTCTCAAGACCAAAGGTCACGGCGAGCATTTCCTTTTCTATCTGAGCAAATCTTTGCTCAGTGTCAGTTAGCGAGCGACTGGCATAAGCGACAGGCTTTCCCTCCTGCATTAGTACTGAGCCAATGCCATGTTCACACGCATCATTCTCAACTGTCAGCTCTTTCTCTGGATCATAATATGACAATACAGGTGCCTTGGTAACCATGTCCTTAACCTTTTGGAAGGATTCCTGTTGAGAACTGGACCATGTCCAGGCAACATCCTTTCTTACAAGGTTACGCAGAGGAGCTAGCACATCAGTTAAGTTTGGCAAGAACTTGGACAAGTAGTTCACAAGACCAAGGTAACGTCGAAGTTCTTCAAGATTTGTTGGTGGAACCATGTTTTGAATTGCTCGGACCTTCTCGGGGTCAGACTTCAAACCATCTTTGGTTATCAAATGTCCCATGAAGGTGATTTCACTCAATCGCAGTTCAAGTTTTGATGGGTTCAGCTTGATGTGGCTCTCGCGACATCTTGCTAGAAATGCTTCAAGATGAGCATCATGTTCTTCTAGGTTCCGACCATGAATCAGCACATCGTCAGCAATACAGACGATACCTGGTAGTCCATCAAGGGCTTGAATCAACTTCTTTTGGAAGATTTCTGACGACACAGAAAGACCAAATGGCAACCTGAGAAATCGATAACGACCAAAACAGGTTTGAAAGGTCGTAAGAAGACTTGACTCCTCATCGAGTTGGACATGCCAGTATCCAGATGACAAGTCAGCTTTGGAGAAAACTCTAGACTTCCCTAGCTCATGTAGGGTATCTTCAAGCACAGGCAGAGTGTAATGCTCTCTACAAAGGGCTTTGTTTAGTTCTTGCGGATCCAAACAAATTCGAAGTTCACCTGATTTCTTTTGCGTAATTG
The DNA here is from genome assembly GCF_023055435.1 of Haliotis rufescens. Classification (NCBI taxonomy): domain Eukaryota; kingdom Metazoa; phylum Mollusca; class Gastropoda; order Lepetellida; family Haliotidae; genus Haliotis; species Haliotis rufescens. The sequence continues at coordinate 4,567,388 of NW_025964223.1, read as the reverse complement.
CGATTTGGTTTACCCAGGGGGTTGGCTCACTGACAGGCGCAATCACACCTAACTTCTCCAGTCTGTCTAACTCAGTGTTCAACTTTGAGCGCAGTGCAACAGGAACACGACGGTTTGGCATCACAACTGGTCTCACCGCACTATCAACTGACAGGTGAACAACACCACTAAAAGTACCAAGTTTACCATCCAGCACATCACTGAACTTTTAAGTAACTTCAATATTGGCAACACGCTCAATATTCTTCTCATGAATTGTGACTAAGTTCATGAGTGTAACAGTTTTGACACCTAGGAGAGGTACAAAGTTCTCTTGCACAACAACAAATTCAACAGAATACTTTTTCTTGTTAGCAGGATTCTGAACAAGAATGTTTAGGCAACCAAGAGGAGTGACGTCAGTCTCATTCCACATCTTCAACTTTTTAGTTGTAGGTTTCAGACTCTTCAACTTGTCCTGGACAATAGAAGACGGAATGATATTAACAGCAGCACCAGGATCAATAGTGAAGACGACATCTCTTCCCTCCACAGTCATTCTACATTTAGCAGGCTTGTCCGTGTTTGAATCTTCATGCACAGAATTTATCCAATCTTCATCTGGAAGCTCAACATTGTTGACTTTGCTGTATTGCTTCTTACTGGGACACTTTGGTGCAAAATGATTCAGCTGGTGACACTTCGTGCACTTTTTTCCCCATGCAGGACAACTTTTACGAGCCATGATATGAGAATAACCACAGAATTTACAGTCTCTTTCATGCTGAGATTGAGGTCTCTGACTTCTCGATGGAGAATTCATCTTTTGACTTGAACGAAGAGGCTTCTTTTGCCTTGATCTCAAAGAGTCTATTGCAACTCTATTGATAGGTTCAGGTCTGATCAACTTTGACTGAACTGACGCATTTTCAGTGGCTTTACAGATGTCGATACATCTTTCTAGAGTGAGGTCCCTCTCTTTGAGCAGTGCTTGCTGAGTGTCGGGATCTCTTACTCCAAGGATGAGTCTATCTCTTATTATTGAAGAGATACAATTCTGACAATAGTTGCAGGTTTTCACAAGAGAACGGATTGATCCTAAGAAATTTTCAAATGTCTCTCCTTCCTTCTGTTTTCTGAGATTGAAGACGTATCTCTCATATGTCTCATTAACTTCACCAATAGTGAATGCTTCGAATTTGTCTAGAATTTCTTTGACAGTTCTCTCAGCTTCTGGTGTTTGAAAATGGAATCCATTGAAGACTTTTAAGGCTTCATCACCAAGTGTGTTTAGGAGCAAAGCTACTTGATATTCCCTTCCATATCCTGGCAGGTTCACAAGTATAGAATAATTGGTCCATTTCTGTTTGAATGATTTCCAATTTTCAGCAATGTTGGATTCAATAACAAGGGGTGATGGAGGTTTTATACCACTAACAGGCCGTTGAGCTTGAGGAGGATTGTCGGCCATATTTGAAGACTTGAAGCAAGGCTAGACAATCAGTGACATCACTGCTGAGACATTTGAATGATAGCAGACGAACGCACGTGGTCTGAAACACCTCGGCTTCCATTATAACATTTCAGACATAAAACTGACAGAAATAGGTCGTGGTATCATAGAGGAGTGAGAAAGTCACCTGCTGCCACCATGTTACGTGCTGTGTATGCTGTACACATTATTGGATAGCCATAGCCAACTCAGGTTAAAGCATCAACGTTTATTATAACTTGCATGGCTGACATACGCCAAGGGAAGCAACTCTTGTCACAAGAGTGCATACCACGTAACACCGTTAGTCACCTTTTACGACAAGCATAGTCACCTTTTACGGCAAGCATGGGTTGCTGAAGACCTATTCTACCCCGGAATCTTCACGGGTCAACGCTTCAACCACTAGACCACCCTATTGGTGACACTCCCTCCACCATATGGTACGACCTACTGCACGCAACACACCGCCGTTCGTTCACCCCTTCGGCGGTAAACACGTTGTCTTCCATCAGCCCTGATTCCATGAGCCCTGAGACTCCTGGTCACTGTTTGTCGACTAACCCTGTCACCTAAGGCCTTTGTCGCCGATGACGTCACTGTCAGGAAGCGATTTCGGAGGTGCAAGGTACGCAAGTACCGGTCATCATGGGGCGTGGTCACCCTGGGTCTGCCTGTTCTTGGCCTGTCAGCGATCCGCCTTGTCTGTCTGTAACATTGCATCAAGTTGGTAACGGCAACACGGGAGCAACCGAAGGTTCGTGCAATATGGGCGTGAGTGGCCCCCATCTGTACCATACCCAAGGATCGTTCACGTTGTTCGACTGTAAGTCGTGGCATTTCTTTTGTGTTTTTTTAATTATTGTGGATGTCTAACTTGACGTTGCAATCGTTTTATACCCTTACCCGCACGTGCATTTGCAGTTGTCCGTGGTGCACGTGTTTTTCACTTTTTCGCGTGTTATCTCGCAAACATGTAACAGACGATTAACATTTTCTGCATACACTATTGTTGTATTTAGGTCATGTGTTTTAGGTAGACTTCATCAAAAAAAAATCATACTTTGTCTGAAATTTATATTTTCAGTTGGTAAAGTTTCTTTTGGACGTCAGTTTATATTAAGATAATCAACATACAACTGCAAAAGTAAATCCGCAACCTCAAAGCTTACAAATATACCCCTTAGACCAGAGTTCTGCAGCATTACTTGATATATTGTTATATACATGACAAAGAAACAAAGGACCTAAAAGCACAGCCTTGTCGTACACCACTAAGGTATTCAAAAATATTCCCCAATTGATGATTCGGAATGCGGAACTAAAGACAGAAGTTTAGAATACACATTTCTTAATACTGAGATTAATCAGACCTTCACACCTTGTCTAAATAACGAATACCAGAGCAATGTCTTTTAACATGTATGCCTTTTTATATCAACCAACAGACAATAAAATTGACCTTCACTTATAGAAATATACTTCTGAACTAAACATTGTAAAATTTTAAAGTACATACTAGTATGTTATCAGTCGTGCAATAACCTTTGCCAGATCCAGTTTGTGCCTCTAGGATGATATCATGTAAATCCACAAATTGCTGAAGGCTATAATTAACAATAACACAAAAAGCACACCCATCAACGATTAACCACGATAATTATCAACTGATTTACATCTTCCTTCTTGTGTTTGTTGTTTAACGCCGCACTCAGTAGTTGTTTAACACTTAATAAAGCTTTGGAATAATCAACGATCCCAATGCAAGGATATCAGTACTTTCTGTCATGCCTAGTACCATTTCCTACACAATAGGACTGCTATGTGCCATGTGCACCAGAAGACAAATTAGCACTTAGCCAAAAAATATAAGAAATTAATTTATTTTTTTCATTTCATGTCTTTCCCATAACGCTATGCTTCAATGCAACAAATGCAAAACAGTTATTTCAAGTTACAGGTGTGTGAAAATTGTGTGAATATTCACTGAAGGGTTTGTTGTTTAACGCCGCACTCGGCAATATCCCAGCTATACGACGGCGGTCTGTAAATAAGCGAGTCTGGACCAGACAATCCAGTAATTGATCTCATGAGCGTCAATCCAAGCAATTGGGATCGCATCTTCCCGAGGCAAGAGAGTTAACTGACTTTTAAAGTCCAGTTTCCACCTTTGCCGAACTAGGCTGGAATTCCTGGGCTCGATCGTAGCGCCACCAGTGGCTATTACGAGTTATGTCCTTTCTATGCCCCTCCAATTGACCAATCAGATTTAACCTCTCGTATCACTTGCATTTGCTTCAAACAAAACGGTGGCGCCCAGTCAAGACAATCTAATCGATAATCAAGATCTATATTGTGATAAAACGAGTCTTACATCGCGAAGCGCATCAAATCACGTGAGCACCTCCATCAAAAACATGAAAAGATTTAGAAAATATCTATTGACAACGAGTTAGCGGTGTACTTGCTTTGCAAATCCTGCAGTCGACCGAAATCTGCATGACACTTTACGAACCGGATTTCGATTTCGGTGCGCGATTTTGATTGGACTATGCATAGACTCGTTAGTCCAGCCAAAATGTAACTCCATAATACCAGCCTAGTTCGGCAAGGGTGGAAACTGGACTTTTATAGTCAGTTAACTCTCTTGCCTCGGGAAGATGTTGGGATCGATGACATGCATCAACCAAGTCAGAAGGCCTGACCACCCGATCCCGTTAGTCGCCTCTTACGACAAGCATAGTCGCCATTTACGGCAAGCATGGGTTGTCGTTCTTGTGAAGAGGAACAGTAATACATTTTGTCCATTCTTATGGATTAAATACCAGTTTGTAAAACATGATTAAATATGCAAACAAAATTAGGTGACAATAAATGAATACACCAGATCATCTCATCCCTTATATTATGCCATCTGGAACTGCAGCCTTCCTACACTTCAAACCTTTTACAGCAGCTTCAATCTTCTCTTGAGTAATGTCTTTATTCAACATTTTATCAACATCATTACAGCAATCGTCACCAAATGCAGCTGACTATCATGAATATGAATTCATTTTTAGTATAATTAATAAGCTCTACATTGACATCATTAATGTTTAAAACATCCTTAAAATAATCTGTCCACTGATCCGAGTTTATTGTTAAAGTGTTGGTGCGATAACCTGTTAGTGATTTTACTTTCCCATAGAACCCCATACAGATCACAAACTCAATAATTCAGCTTTCTTTTTTCTACACAAATGTCTATAGTCGCTTCGTACTCAATATTCTAACAATGTGTCTTTGTCACCTTTTATTGTAACTCCTTCGTGTTCGTATTTATACATTCTTGAACATACCAAAAACACGGTTTGGGTTCTTAAACAAAGTTCTGTTGAACCTTTAGACCACAAGCTACTGCACATGTTGGAAGATTACATGTTATTTTATCCACAACAAGATCTATATTTATGTTTAACAGTTCACGATACTGGACTAAACAGAAGTTAGTTAACAGCTGACTCAAGCGGTCATACAATGTCTTTTTAAGACTCTCCCTCCTTGAATATGTCAGTGTACCACTATCCGCTTCACAACTAGGCCTATGCTCTGTGGACCGCCTCCGTGGTCTAGTGGTAGAGCGTCCGCCCGGAGAGCGGAAGGTCCGGGGTTCGATCCCCGGCCGCGTCATACCAAAAGACGTTCAAAGATGGCACTTGTTGTTACCCTGTCTGGCGCCCGGCATTAAGGGGCTAAAACAAGGACTGTTGGCTCGGTGTCAGTATACTGTGTCTGGGTGGGGTATTCATGTTAAACTGCGGCATGTTATCTCAGTGTGCTAGCACTATAAATCGGCATCAGTCCGGACTAGTACAAGCAGCCACACACACACGTGCATGCACTTCGCTATATAAGTGCAATAATCTTGGACGCGACGTTAAACCCCATTTCACCTCACCTCACCTATGTTCTGTGTCAGGTGTCATCGGGCAGCTAACATTTCGGTAGAAAAGGATCAGAGTCATCTCTTGTATGAACATTAAAGTCAATTAATCTAGAGAACAGATCAGCTGAACACAAAATATCATCTACCTTACTGGCACCATTTTCTTTACAAAAAGTATATGATCCAAAATTATCCCCTGGTTTTCTACCATTCAGCATATGTACCAACGGTACAACAAATCGTACCATAGGCGTTAATGACCTCATGTTTTGTATTTCTAGACCAAAGGAATCATTTGAATAATTTGAAAAAGTTTTCGAAACTTGGAATCAATTTATTGTTGTCATTAAAATGTAGTCACCAGGAAGTATGACATCATAATTAGGATATTCAAGGAGTACCTCTGATAGGCACTGTTCTAGGTAATATATGCCTTCACATGGTCTGTTGTCTGTTAATACTGAAGTATGACCAGGATGAACATACGCAAAGAAAAAAGATCTCGTGAATCAAATATTAGAAACATAATGTTTGTATAACGGGTAACAACATTAAATATTGTACCCTGTACTAACGATCGGAGAGTACCGACCGCAACACCACTTCTAAGGTTGAAATCCCTGTAGTTAGTTATACAGAGAAATTTGGAAATGCAGCTTCAATATTTGGCTTTGTGCAGTTACTCCACACATCTAAAATTCCAAAAATATCACTATAAGATACAAAAGATACAAAATCATTGTCCAGGAGTTTATAATTAAGCCCGTTCACGTCCCAACACAGAGTAGAGAATGTATTGACAAAATCAGTTTCAGTGCATCTCAGGGCCAGGCAATGGAGATTCTTTGGACAGTAGTACGTGCGGATACCTGCGCACGAAAGACGAAGGAGGAAACATCTGGCAGCTGCCTTATGTCAAGATCATAGGTAAATCAGAAGTGACAGCTGTGTATGCCACACCTAGAATTATGTGCAGCCCTTACTGTGGCTTAGCTAGTTGACGTGTTCTGCAAGGAATTAACTTTACCAGCCCAGAGAGTGACATTGTGGAGTGATTCTATTACAGTACTTGCTTGGCGACCCGTGAAGATCCGGGGTAGAATAGGTCTTCAACAACCCATTATTGCCTTAAAAGGCGACTATGTTTATCGTGAAAGGCGACTAACGGGATCGGATGGTCAGGCTCGCTGACTTGGTTGAAGTATGCCATCGTTCCCAATTTCTTGGATAGGTGGTCATGATATCAATCACTTGACTGTCTGGTCCAGACTCGATTATTTACAGACCGCCGTCAAATAGCTGGAATATTGCTGAGTGCGGCGTAAAACAACAAACCAACAAACAAACTTGCTTGGCTGAAGTCAGAATCACGTTGATACAAAGTATACGTTGATGAACGAGTATCAGAAATTCAGAATGTTACAGACTGGGCAATATGTAGACACACACAGAAATCCAGAATGTTACAGACTGGGCAATATGTAGACACACACAGAAATCCAGAATGTTACAGACTGGGCAATATGTAGACACACACAGAAATCCAGAATGTTACAGACTGGGCAATATGTAGACACACACAGAAATCCAGAATGTTACAGACTGGGCAATATGTAGACACACACAGAAATCCAGAATGTTACAGACTGGGCAATATGTAGACACACACAGAAATCCAGAATGTTACAGACTGGGCAATATGTAGACACACACAGAAATCCAGAGTTTTACAGAGCGGGCAATATGTAGACACACACAGAAATCCAGAATGTTACAGACTGGGCAATATGTAGACACACACAGAAATCCAGAATGTTACGGACTGGACAATATGTAGACACACACAGAAATCCAGAATGTTACAGACTGGGCAATATGTAGACACACACAGAAATCCAGAATGTTACAGACTGGGCAATATGTAGACACACACAGAAATCCAGAATGTTACAGACTGGGCAATATGTAGACACACACAGAAATCCAGAATGTTACAGACTGGGCAATATGTAGACACACACAGAAATCCAGAAAGTTACAGACTTGGCAATATGTAGACACACACAGAAATCCAGAATGTTACAGACTGGGCAATATGTAGACACACACAGAAATCCAGAATGTTACAGACTGGGCAATATGTAGACACACATAGAAATCCAGAATGTTACAGACTGGGCAATATGTAGACACACACAGAAATCCAGAATGTTACAGACTGGGCAATATGTAGACACACACAGAAATCCAGAATGTTACAGACTGGGCAATATGTAGGCACACACAGAAATCCAGAATGTTACAGACTGGGCAATATGTAGACACACACAGAAATCCAGAATGTTACAGACTGGGCAATATGTAGACACACACAGAAATCCAGAATGTTACAGAGCGGGCAATATGTAGACACACACAGAAATCCAGAATGTTACAGACTGGGCAATATGTAGACACACACAGAAATCCAGAATGTTACAGACTGGGCAATATGTAGACACACACAGAAATCCAGAATGTTACAGACTGGGCAATATGTAGACACACACAGAAATCCAGAATGTTACAGACTGGGCAATATGTAGACACACACAGAAATCCAGAGTGTTACAGAGCGGGCAATATGTAGACACACACAGAAATCCAGAATGTTACAGACTGGGCAATATGTAGACACACACAGAAATCCAGAATGTTACAGAGCGGGCAATATGTAGACACACACAGAAATCCAGAATGTTACAGACTGGGCAATATGTAGACACACACAGAAATCCAGAGTGTTACAGAGCGGGCAATATGTAGACACACACAGAAATCCAGAATGTTACAGACTGGACAATATGTAGACACACACAGAAATCCTGCCCATGAGTACTCGAGTCTAACTGCTGAGAGAACGTATCAGCAAATCTAGGTGGAGAGGTGGGCCAGGTTTCTAACACCAGATAGCCAGTTGCTCCTGTGAAAATAGACTCTGACAATACAGAGATGAAGAAATCTGTTATGGTTATCTAAGACAGTGTTTGTGGATGCAGCTCAGCTCCAAGATGCAGAACAGTAGACTTCCAAGGAAGTGTACATGGCTGATGTTAAAGAGTCCCTTGATGGGGCGGCCTCACCAGGAGATGCTCAACCTTTGACTGCTGAACTGTCATCTCCCAGGAATTCACAGCACTAAAATCATGTAAACGATTGCCGCCAGAAAGCAGAATCCTCCAGCTTGACCTTATTATTGATGCATAATCAGATCTGAGTAGGAGAATGCCCGCAGAGAGCCGAACCTCTGAATACAGGGACCAAAAATCCAATTCTTCTCGATCCACTATGTTGATCATCCGGGATAAAAAATTAGATACTCTTACACAATGGTCAAGAGATAGGCTACCATTTTGCACTGCAAACACGAAAACGTCGGGTTTTTCCGTATATGGTCATTGGACGGAAAAACGATATATTTTGACGTTTTCAAACCATCGTTCTTCCATCCAAATAACGTCGTTATTTGACATCGGAACTTACTGGGAGAGAACGATATCATCAAGCTCCTCCCTTTCTTGATTGACATTGTCAATCAAGCAACAACGTCTACCGGTATTTCTGCTTCTCAGATTTCATTGGTCAGTTCTCGCGTGTTAGATTACAGCCCCCAGTTTGACGCTGCACGCTTAGCGGAAGTACCGAAATCAATCGTTCTGCGCATGCGGATTGCTTAATGCCTAGTCCAAATTTTCCGTTCTGTGGATGCGCGATTTCGCGCATTGTTTCCACTATGTCACCACTATTTGACAATGATTCATAAACACAGTCTCGTGATAAGTTCGGAATCGTATAATGTTGCCTTTTATTGCACGTACTTGATCGGCACGCATTTCCCATTACCTAATACAATGATAACCGTTATAATTTTAGTCAAAATAATTAGGAAAGCGCAAGGCTCAGGAACGTCTGAGTATAGGAAAGGGATTTATACTTTCGAAAGTTATATAATCGTCAAATACGCAAACGAATATCAACCGGCTTTTAAAACTTATTTTTGTAGAAGGTGATCTTAGTGTATATTGTCAGATATTATATGCATATACATTTTTCCGATATTGCTTATTTCAATGTTTATTAATAGTTTTAAGGTTCGTCCGCCTAATTGACGGGATTCCAATTTCTCATTTGTACATGGCACTTAAGCAGTGTCCTGTTACTGTAAACAGATTAGTTTCAAATTCCAAACTGGTGATGTCTATTCAGACTAATTCCTAGTCTCTAAAACTGTATAGTTTTGAAAGATACAAGTAACTCCATTTAAATTGAAGAGGAGACCCAGTTATATGAGAGATTCCGAGATGAACCACATCAGTCTGATACACCGTGATATAACTGAAATACTGTTCAAAGTGGTGTTTAATGCGATCATCGCACTGTGGCTCTGCAACTGTCCAAATTGTGTTGTGATGTTATTTAATATGTAAAAGAAAGCATATAACACGTCCCATTCTAATTCGGGAAACCCCAAAGTCCAGAAACTCTACGGTCTTTGCCCAGTCTCGGCCTGCCCATGGGCGAAGACTGGCCAATGGGCGAGAATATATTCCTTTACTTAAAACTCATGTTTTTGTTTCGCAAATACATTAAATGTATTCATTTAAGTATCATGACACAAAATTTAACTCATTTTAACTTAATTCAACTATTTTATAGCGATATTGAAATATTTCGCCCATGTGCGAGAAAAAGGTTTGGCCCATCGGCGAGAATATTTTCCTTTGCTTAAGAGTTTTAGTTTCGCAAATACATAAAGGTGTTATAAGCATGACACATGATTCAACTCATTTAACCTTAATTCAACTATTAAAATATTTCGCCCATGTTTTCGTCAGTCCCTTTAAATAATTAATTAATTGTGTACAAAGTATATTGTATCATGTGAAATATACTATACTATATCATTACATTACTATTTAAAAAGGGCCTTTGGTTAGATGTTTCCTTTACAGAAGTTTTACAAATTTCACCTTTTTTACATATTGCAATGATCTTTAATGAACCCGGCCTTACCTCTCAAAACGTTATACATCACCCTGGGAAAGTAAGTGACACTAGGTATGCAATATACAGGTACACGTGCGCGTATTTTAATGGAAACAAAAAACGATTTTTCTTTCATTGCATAACGTCTGGCTGAATATCTCACATTCTAACGAAATCTCGAAATAATTATTTAATTACATGCGGTGTCGAACTGACCAATGGGAATTATGTTTACAGGTGATTGAGGAAAACTTGAGTGAATATTATAACACTAAAGCAACTTTTAAATGCATTGTTACTTTTGGTATGAAAATGGTAACAGTTCAGAAAAAAACAACAGCCTTCTTATGATAATTACAGTGTCAGCCTTATTTACAGGTGATTCTACAATACCTGCTCTCGGTCAATTACAATCTGCCACACCACGCGTGAATAAACGGTTATGCAGGTGTTGCTCTGGGCAAATACCTAGCCTTAAAATGTATATTTTTTTGTGGATACATGTTTTACAAATTTTCGTTGATATGTGGATATATTAAGCACAAAGACAAAAAAAAGTTTATGAAAGATGAATTAGTGCCTTGATATATTCAACGAGATGTGTATCATCGTTTAATGGGGTCATTCAATAAAAGTATGTTTGGAGGAGATATCAAAGGAGCCGCCCAATACACACAATGTCGTCCGGTGAACTACCACCCCACCCTGTCCATAAGAGTTATGTAATCGGTACACAAATATATTTGATGTGGTCAGTGTGGAAGGAGTTTGAATTACGTCCGCCACTGGCCACAGAAATCCTCAAATTATAGTAACAATCAACAAGGTCAATGCCGTAATATTACCTAGCGACGCACGTAACAACGACTGTCAATCTGTCTGCTACAGCTACCATCGCATCATCCCTGTCACAACTGGCGTATTAACAGCTTATTCAAAATATTAATTGTAGAAACGTCGTTAAGAGACTAACGTATGTCGTATACAGTCCTCATATTTGATTAAAAAAAGTAAGTTAGTCAACTGGGAATTCAACTGGTTGTTACCTTCCTTATATCAGCTAACAGCCCTGTTTGTGAAAATATTTACTAGACATAAGATTTAAAGACTAATAAAATCAATTATAAGACCGCATAGACCATAAAACCGAATAAAATATGTCTTGGTATCATCTCTTGTGTATAAGATGATGGTAATGACCTGAAATGTTATAACGTAAGATTAGGACGGAGAAACATAAAAGTGTTTTATAATACTTGGGAACATGAGCAATAAGATGTAGCAACATAAACTTGCATGGAATAGGGAAAATGGTGAAAACAAATTGAAATAGTTTTAATAAAACATTATTGTACTAAATGACTTGCAAAAGCGGTGCCCAAAATTGCTTGACCGTGTTATGTGTGTTGAAGACTGACGAAAAGCAAGTAATTGTCATGCTGTACGCATGGTTCCATATACAAATTCAGATATACAACCGGTATGAAACTGAGAACTGAGATGCCAAATACAACCTGCATTCACACACGGAAGCAATATACTTGTGTGTATGCCTTCTCCTCTGAAAAATGTATCACTAAAGTATTTGCATTGTAATAAATATAGTAATGATAAAACTTGGTAATTTGGTAGGTCTCCGACAGATATGATTTTCAGGGGTTTTACACCTTTGATTGATACGGGTTACGTACATGTAGTCTAGGCACTGTCTCTTATTATCTGCTTGTTAGAAATGTCAAATATCCTGTTATAGCACTGTTCCTAAAATAAGGCACTTTCTTTTATCGAGTATAAATAGTTGATTCGTCTTGTCACGCAGTCATTTTTACTTGATCGAATGATTTCCACAAAAAAATCCGGCAGAGAGTTTTGTATTTTATTATATACATGTATTGTTAATTGTAGAAGATGCTTACATCACTGTATCTCAGAACGCAAATCTGATAACATTCAAACATGTAATTAGTACATATTGAATTGTTACATATAATTTCCTGCATATTCCTTTTTGAACAAAAAGCCTACATGTATACTGAAATCGGTGTCCACTTTTAAAAGGCTATTAGTGCAGTCAGTCATGGTAAATGGAGAGACAATAATGTGATTAAATATAGTCTGTTGCAGAATATGCGGTATAAGTGTAGTCATTTATACATTTACACATTACACATCTACAGATGAAATACACGATATGATACGGTGCAAGAACAAATTAAGATACGGTTTCTATTAGAAATAATTATAAAATTATGGATTTAATTAGCATGTTTGAATTTTCAGGCCAACACGGTTCAGATACAGCATCGGCATACTCAACTGGAGTTCATTGTTTGACTGAGCACACTTGTGTCGGGGTTGCGATTTTTTCTTCTCTTTGTTGGCAGCCTGCCACCAACCTGAATTTTGAGAAAGGTCTCAGCATGGAACTGTTAATTTCTTCTTAATGATGTCTACAAGCTTACAAACTTGTAGATGTTGGGTCGGTTAGGACCAAACATCTTCAGCTCAGAGTGCCACTCTTCCCAGTGTTAGTGGTCCTGGAACCCATAGTGTCAAAAGGGTTTTGCACAATACGTCCATCAGATTCTACTGTCCAGCAACATTGTCACTGAATTTCAGAACTCTGGCATGATATAATAATCAAAGATTTCGAAGGTGAACGAGGGGAAAGGCAGACGCACGTGGATTTACTCTCAGGTTATTATTGTCTGGAGTTCACATTTTTGGTCATTTCATATACTAATTGAACAGAGTTCACCTGCACATGTTCACTTTAGTGAGACAGACTGTAACCAAAAATGCAATGAGCTGTAGCTCTTAATCCCTTATAACAATGACAACAACAACCAGGGTGAGGACACAGTAAGGTTAAACCGTGTCCACCAGACAATCTCAGGTGGCTAACGCCATATCTCCCATCAAGTCAGCTCTATTTTTAAGCGTATAATTATTTTTTTCAACATTTTGAATAAGAGGAATGAAAAAAAATCATATTTAACAAACCTACACATTACCAAATACAAAACTTTATAACCCTTTCTAGACTTCGTTCCAATTAACCTGGATCATTCAACTCGCTCGCGCAGGTCGTATACGACTTTAAAGTGAATACATCTACTGTGTACAAGTAACTTTTAACTGTATCATATATACTCATGATAAGCAATTATTTTCGTTCCTAATTCGAATGAGCACATTCTGAGGCTAAATCTGCAAAAGGACAGACAAAATATTTCCTTGTACAATGCAAACGATACAAACGTAGCGGCTGATTATAGAGACAATGATTGAATAATCTGCAATATATCATTTGTTCTCGTTCAATCTATTGTACATATTGAAGTGATTGTAAAGTTTCAAAGGAGTACTAAAATGTTGTGGTATTATGAATGAATTTAGAATATGAATAGCGAAAAACAGTCACCATATGGGATGTACATGTATAACTTGTCTCCCAACACCACGCTTGTGCCGAGGCCCATGGTCATAAAACTAATCGGTCCCATAAAAGGAGCAAATAGTTTCGCAGATATCCCTAATCATAAGACAGACCAGTCAAGTGTGACCAGTGTACCTGCCTGGTCTTACCTCCTAATTACTGAGCTGCCCAATACTGTCATACTGTGGGCAGAGTAAGCTGCTCCAACTCGTTGAGTGATACAGATTAACCAGATTATGATTGTGTTTGTAGATTGTGTTTGTAAGTTGCGTTTAATCTGTGTCGGGTGACGTGGCAAGATGGCGGGAGCAGGTGTGACACGAATTAGCTCTCTCACATTTCATTTGATTATCATCTAATGCCACGTCCATGGAGGTGTTATCAGAGCTATACCGATGCAAAATATGAACAGCTATGACTAAACCACCCTCAAGCCAAAAGAAAACACGAAAAAGAAAGAAAAAATCTACCTCGCCTAACACGAGTGCGAATACAGGGGACACTCCATCAAGCAAGCGAACCGCCGAGATGGACGCAGCTAACGCCGTGAGACAATCTCTTGAGACAGCCTATTCATCTCAAGTTCATCACCAACAAGTATTTACACCACACCAAGGTCAGTTTCAAACGTTTGCCAGTCCCTACATGCCATCTCAGATACCCCTACCACAGAGCCCAGATACGTCAGCCATCTTGGCCAAGCTTGATCTCATTGACAAGAAACTCTCAAAACTAGACGCTATTGAACAAGATGTGCTTTCCATCAAAACAAACATGTCCAAACTTGAACATAAAGTACAAGAAATAGACACATTGAGAACGCGATAAGATGATATTGCGGAATCTAACCAATTTATGAGTGACTGTTTCGACACGTGGACGACGGACAAGGCTATGATAAAAAGCGACATGAAGGCATTAAAAGATCAGATTGGGGATTGTGTTCCAAATTTATCAAATTTGAAGGCAGAAAATCTCTCGCTGAAAGAATCCTTGATTGATCAACATTATCGCTCAATGCGAGATAATCTAATTTTCAACAATATACCTGAGACGGAACCGGAGGCGACTCTTGAACATTGTGAGAAAATTTTGAAAAACTTCATTAAAGAACATCTGGATCTAGACGCCGAAAACATGAAGTGTATACGAGTCCACAGAATCGGCAGGCCCCTACCCCCAAGACATGCAGGAGATACTGTCAGGCCCCGTGCCCTGATAGCAAAGTTTATCAACACGAGGGAGAGAAATTCGGTGAAGGCAGCAGCAAATAAATTGAAGGGTAAACCCTTTCTATCGTGGAGCAATTTCCTGAAGAGGTGAGCCAGTATAGGCGAGAAGTGCTAATGCCACTTTAGAGAGGGGCTCGACAGAAGGGTAAGCAAGCTTACATTGTGGTTGATAAGCTGTACATCAACAGATTGCTTCAGGACGTTCACACCCCACCACCCTACAGGACACCCCACCACCCTACAGGACTCCCCACCACCCTACAGGACACCCCACCACCCTACAGGACACCCCGCAAGCAATCTGGTCAAGCATAGGAATGGGACGGTGGACACGAGTTCATGAGTGACTATTTTAGTATTTTTCACACCCATGCTTACAAGACTCTGATCCTGGTAAAGACTTTAGCCCCTGGGGTAAAAAGTCTAGATATAGCAATAGGACTAAAATTTCAGAACAATCTGATAACTCAGCTGCCTCTGCTGTTCACAACATAACTTTATTTATTAATTACTCATGTACTGACAACTATAATCCTCTTGGTGTTTCAGGTCTACCTAAGGATTGCCCGTCTGTTGATGATGTGGTGAAAATTGACCCTCTTATATCACCCTCTGATGTAAAAATAGGTACAGTTACTCCCACCCAAACTGATAATTTCTCAGAAAAATCTCCTTTTCATATGTGTGGGGCTCCAAATGATCACTCCCAAACAACTGACTGCATGAACAAGCAAGTAAGTAACAAGGACAATGATCTTGCTAAATATAATATTATTGCAAAAATTTGTAATGCAGAAAGTGAATCTCCCCCAGGAGATTATACTAGTGATAATAGTCACTCTATTTTATCATCCTCTGATGTTACAAATGGCACAGTCACCCTCACCCAAAATAATGTACTTGCAACAAAATCTACATTTTATATGTCTGAGTTTCCTACTGATCACGTGCACCCCCAAACAATTGATTGCATAAACAAGCAGATAAATAATAGGGCCAATGATATTGCTAAACATAATAACACTGCAGAGAATTGTATTCCAGAATGTGATTATTCCCCAGAAAAAAACACTGTTAATAAAAGTAAAACTATTGAAGCAATCAGGCTGATGAGGTTGATGATGACATGTTGAAATGTGACTCTAATACACCATGCCCTGTCGTTACATATGACACAGTCAATCTTATCCAAAATAATTTATTACAAACAAAATCTATATTTAATAAGTCTGAACCTCTCACTGAACACATCCAAAAAATTGATTGCATAAACAAACAGATAAATAATAGGGCCAATGATATTGCTAAACATAATAACATTGCAGAGAATTCTATTCCAGAATGCGAATATTCCCAAGGAGAAAACATTGACAATAATAGTAATACAAATGATGCAAATCTGGTTGATGATGATGATGATGATGATGTGTTGAAATGTGACTCTATTTTATCATCCTCTGATGTTACAAATGGCACAGTCACCCTCCTCCAAAATAATGTACTTGCAACAAAATCTACATTTTATATGTCTGGGGTTCCTACTGATCACCCCCAAACAATTGATTGCATAAACAAACAGATATATAATAGGGCCAATGATATTGCTAAACATAATAACATTGCAGAGAATTGTATTCCAGACTGTGAAGTTTCCCAAGGAGAAAACACTGGTAATACTAGTAATACAAATGATGCATATCTTGTTGATGTTGATGACGATGTGGTGAAATGTGACTCTATTTTATCATCCCTTGATGCTACAAATTGCACAGTCACTCAAATCAAAAATAATTTACTTGATACAAAATATTCTTTCCATATGTCTGAAGTTCCTTCTGATTACCCCCCAAATAATAGGGCCAATGCTATTGCTAAACATATTAACATTGCAGAGAATTGTATTCCAGAGAGTGAATCTTCCCGAGGAGACAATTCTGGTGATAACGATAATACTAATGATGCAAATCAGGTTGATAATGACGGAGGTGATGATGATGATGATGATGATGATGATGATGATGATTTTACAGAAAGTGATCATGCTGATGACCCTAAAATAAGAAATGATATTATTATAAATAAGTTAAAATTCCTAAGCTTAAATGTGTGTGGACTTAGAAAACGATTAGGGTACAAAGAATTTAATACCTTGCTCAAAAGTAGAGACATAATATGCCTTCAAGAAACAAAAAACTGATTCCTTGGATGACTTACAAATTGACGGATATACTCTATTTCTCCAAAATAGATCAGGAGCCCTGAGAAAACCAGGGGGATTAGGTATAGCAATTAGAAATAAATATGTAAACTATATCACTCCTACTGAGGTAAAGTGTGAGCATATTCAATGGATTAAAATTTGCAGAAATTTATTTCACTTGGACCAAGACTTCTACTTAGGCAATGCCTACATCCCGCCCGAGGTGTCAAAATATGTTACTGCTGATACGTTCTTTGAAATAGAAAAATCTATACTTGAGGTATTCTCAAATAGTGATTATGTTACAATCATCAGTGATTTTAATGCAAGAACAAGTGATTTATGTGATTATAATGTTTTTGATAAATATATAATTGATGAATTTGATCTAGATGTAAATGAGATAAGAAAAGAAATTGAGCCTGAATCTATACTGGATGACTTGAATTTGCCAAGGGTGAGGGGCACGCAGGATAGATTCAAGATAAATAACTTCGGGAATAAACTGATTGATATCTGTAAAAATCTGAATTTATTTACAGGAAATGGACGACTGGGTAGGGATAGACTTAATGGAAAAACAACATGTAAGGACAAAACTGTAATTGATTATGTCACTGCTTCTCCAATGTGCCTACCCCTCTTTATAATATTTGACATACATGAGTTCTCTCCCCTTTTCTCGGATGTACATTGTCCACTCACATTCTCTCTGACTGTGTCAATACGTATACCTAACTTAGAAAACCTGGAACCCCTTCAACCGAATAACATACATAAGGTATTGGATAAACCAAAACGTTACGACAGCAACAAAACTGACTTATTTCGCCAAAACATAAATATTGAACAAATAAATAAACTCACCCAACTAGCCCACGCAGCGCGTATCCAACAATGTGACCCAGTTTCCGTAAACAATCTCGGAGACAGCATAGCGCACGTGCTAACTGACGCTGCACGTGCGGCATTTGGTGTAAGAAGCTGTAGTGGGGAAGCTGTGTTACGTAATAAAACTGATAAACCATGGTTCGGAAATGAATGCAAAAAGGCAAGAAAAATGTTTAACAAAGCCAAACGTCGTTTTAGGAAACATAATACAGTAAAAAATAAAAGTGTTTACCGACAGCATTCGAAAGCTTATAAACAATGCATGGACAAACATATACGAAATTATAATAACCAACTGACCGAAGCTTTTCGCAAAAATATCAAACAATCGCCAAAAGATTTTTGGAAAATATTAAATAAACAACGTACATCGGAATAGAAAAATATACCGGATATTACTAGCTTTTTTGAATTTTTCAAAAAGATAAACCAGAACCCTAAACAAGATGAAGATGATTTTAATGAACATATTTTAGGCGGGAATGTAAGTGACTGCAGTATTTTGAATGATGATATCAATACCGATGAAATTTTAAAGGCAGCAAAGAAACTTAAACGGAACAAAGCAGCAAGTCTTGATAACGTAGAAAACGAGTATATCATTGACAGTGTCGATTTATTAGCCCCTTTATATACTGAATTCTTTAATTTAGTACTCGCCCCTGGTATTTTCCCTGAATCATGGTTAACAGGAATAATAAAACCAATTTACAAACAGAAAGGTGATCCATCTGACCCAAATTCGTATAGACCGATAACATTGCTGAGTTGTTTACAAGTATTCTAAATGACCGACTAAAATTCTTTTTAGAAGAAAACGATCTTATAACATCAGCGCAAGCTGGCTTCAGAAAGAGTTTTTCAACGGCAGATAATGTATTTGTTATTCATATGTTAACACAGATATTAAAAACCAAAAAGAAAAAAACTCTACTGTGCCTTCATAGACTTCACAAAAGCATTTGACACTGTCTGGAGAACTGGTCTTTGGACTAAAATGTTAAAAACAGGCATAAAAGGAAGATTCTTCAATTTGGTTAAAAATATGTATATGAACATAAAATCATTGGTAAAATCAAATAATACATTATCTGAGTATTTTCCATGTAAATCAGGTGTACGACAAGGGGAAAATCTGTCCCCCCTTTTGTTTTCAATCTTTCTCAATGACCTGGAAACCTTTTTAATCGACAACGAATGCGAAGGAATAAGTAAGTGAGTGAGTTGGGTTTTACGCCGCTTTTAACAGTATTACAGTTATATCACGGCGTGTCAGCTTAATGTGGGAGGAAAGCCCGGAGTGATGCAGGTCTCAGACGTTTACCACTTCGGTGAAACCCACGGGCACGGGTATGGTGCTGACAAACCTAGAAACATAATCGGGGCGAACCGGGATTCGAAGGGACCCAAGGGACGCAACTCTGCACAGCGAATCGCGGCGCCTTAGACGACTGGGCTACCCGTGCCCCCGCGAAGGAATAAGTATCGATTGCTTAACGGATAATGAGGCCCAGGTCTGGATACATTTGATAGTACTCCTATATGCAGACGACTATGTACTTTTTAGCGAAACCCCGAAAGGTCTACAAAACTCATTAGATGTTTTTCAAAGTTATTTTATAAGGTGGAAACTAAACGTAAATATATCAAAAACCAAGGTTTTAATTTTTGGAGGAGGTCCGGCTAAATCTTCCAAAAATATTTTTTTTTTATATATAAACGGCCTCTGGAAATAGTTGATACATATACATACCTAGGAATAAAATTCCATAGAAACAGAAGATTTGTTATGGGAATAAAAGCTCTGATTGAAAGTGCAACGAAAGCGATGTACTGCCTATTAAAAAGAGCTAGAAATGTAAATCTACCACTCGATTGTCTCCTAACTGCTTTTGATATTATAGTTGCTCCAATCCTTTTATATTGTTCAGATGTATGAGGGTTTGAAAATTTAGAAGTAATAGAAAAAACACACTTAAAATTCTTGAAACTTGCAGCCGGATTAAGAAACTCAACGCCAAATTATATGGTATATGGAGAACTTAACAGGGAACTAATATATATTAAACTGTTTAAACGTATAATAGCTTATTGGCACAAATTGACCTGCCAAAATGGCATAAATAAAATATCACACTTTCTGTACCGCTACATTATTTCTAAATCTGAGAATAACAAAACTAATTTTCCATGGATAGTGTGTGTTCAAAAGATACTAAATGACGTCGGACTAAGTGAAATATTTCATAAACCATATATATGCTCTACAAATTGGCTAGTTTCAACGGTCGAACAGATACTTAGGGATCAGTTTATGCAAAAGTGGAGGGAAAGTATGGAGTCGAGTTCAAAGGGTATATATTATAAACACTATAAGCAAAACCCAAAATTTGAAAACTATCTGTTACTCCCTAAAGGCAACTATATGCCGATATTAAAATTTCGTACCTAAAATCACGATTTGCCCGTTGAGACTGGCCGATGGTAGAATATACCAAGAGAAGATAGACTTTGTCAACTTTGTGATTCACTCTCGGTTGGAGATGAGTTTCACTATCTTTTCAGATGCGAAGCTCTTCTCCAACAAAGAATTCGGTATATTCCCAAAAAATACTACTTGTGGCCAAGTATTTCAAACTCTGTAAAACTGTTTCACCCAAAAGGCTAAAAGATATAAGAAATTTGTCCAGATATATTGTATGTCTATGTAAGTTATTAAGAAAGAACCGTTGACCCTGTCACTTGTCATGTTGATATCTTTTTGTATTTTCATATGTATATATATATAGCTGTAAACGCTCATGTACCACCGGTGGTGGTTTCTTTGAGAAATAAACTGAATCTGAATCTGAACAACCCATTTTCGGCGTTAAAGGGCGACAGCGCTTGTCGTAAGAGGCGACTACCGGGATCGGGAGGTCAGGCTCGCTGATTAGGTTGAAGCATGTCATCGTATCCCAATTGCGTGGATCGATGCACATGATGTCAATCACTGGATTGTCTGGTCCAGACTCGATTATTTACAGACCGCCGTCATACAGCTAAAATATTGCTAAGTGCGGCGTTATACAACTAAAAAACAAACAAAACTTTGAGGAATTCACAACAATCACTATGACGAGGTATGCAAATCTTGCAATCAACCTGAATCCAGTTACTGGAATGTTTCTCCTTCTTAATCTAACGTTATAACATTTCAGGTCATTACCATCATCTAATACACAAGAGATGATACCAAGACATATTTTATTCGGTTTGATGGTCTATGCGGTCTTACAATTGATTTTATAGTCTTTAAATCTTATGTCTAGTAAATAAACTGACGTCCAAAAGAAACTTTACCAACTGAAAATATGAATTTCAGACAAAGTATAAATTGTTTTTCGATGAAGTCTATCTAAAACACATAACCTAAATACAACAATAGTGTATGCAGAAAATGTTAATCGTCTGTTACATGTTTGCGAGATAACACGCGTAAAAGTTAAAAACACGTGCACCACGGACAACTGCAAATGCACGTGCGGGTAAGGGTATAAAACGATTGCAACGGCAAGTCAGACATCCACAGTGATATTGAAATACATAAATTATATAAATAATATTAATAACAATAGAAGCAACTGGATGGAGTCCATTAAGAGCTTATTAAACAGGTGTGGTCTTTCTGTAGTTTTTAATTAACCAGATTCTGTAAGTCACGGCTGGTTAGTCTCAAAAATTGAAAACATTTTAAAAGATCAATTTATTCAAAAATGGAATGTCGATTAAACTACAAGCTCCAAAGGTTGCAACTATAGAATTTACAAAACAAATTTCAAACTTGAACAATATCTTCTCTTATCACCAGAAATCTTTACTCAAATTTTAAAATTAAGAACCCTAAATAATAATTTACCGATTGAGACTGGCCGCTGGGAGGGAATCTCACGCGAATATCGCACATATAAGCTTTGTACCTCCCCTGCCATAGCCGATGAGTTCCACTACCTCTTTAGATGTGAATATTTTGACCAGCAAAGAAAAACATTAATTGATAATAGATATCTAAACTGGTCAAACATTATTTCCTTTGAGCATTTGATGTCAAATATGAGAACTTACAATCTTAAAAAACTGTCTAAATTTGTAAAACTATTACTTTCTGCACTAAAGTAAAGCACTGTTGCCATTAGATCACATTGTATTTTTGTATATATGTATGCTATTATGTTGCTCATATACCACCGGTCGGCGGTTTGAGTTAATAATAATAAAGAAGTTAAAAAAAACACAAAAGAAATGCCACGACTCACAGTCGAACAATGTGAACGAGCCTTGGGTATGGTACAGATGGGCGCCACTCACGCCCATATTGCACGAACCTTCGGTTGCTCCCGTGTTGCCGTTACCAACTTGATACAACGTTACAGACAGACAGGGCGGACCGCTGACAGGCCAAGAACAGGCAGACCCAGGGTGACCACGCCCCATGATGACCGGTACTTGCGTACCTTGCACCTCCGAAATCGCTTCCTGACAGTGACGTCATCGGCGACAAATGCCTTAGGTCACAGGGTTAGTCGACAGACAGTGGCCAGGAGACTCAGGGCTCATGGAATCAGGGCTTTTAGACCATACAGAGAACAGCTATTGACAGAGCAACATCGTCGTCTGCGATTGAGATGGGCCCGGACTGTACGACGTTGGCAACGACGTGATTGGCAGAGGATTGTCTTCACTGACGAAAGTCGATTCTGTATGTTTAGGGCTGATGGAAGACATGTTTACCGCCGAAGGGGTGAACGAACGGCGGCGCGTTGCGTGCAGGAGGTCGTACCATATGGTGGAGGGAGTGTCATGGTGTGGGGAGGGATCTGTGGGCAGGAGAGGACACCGCTGGTCATCGTTGACGGAAACTTGACAGCTCAGCGTTACATGGATAACATTCTTCGTCCAGTTGTCCTCCTACCATTTCTCCAACAGCATCCACGTGGTGTCATTTATCAGCATGACAACGCTAGAGCCAATACAGCCAGAATTGTCACTAACTTCCTCGCAGCCAACAACGTCAACGTCCTGCCGTGGCCGGCACGCTCACCCGACATGTCCCCCATAGAACACCTCTGGGACTTGATGGATCGTCGTGTTCGACAACGACCACACTCTCCAGCCAACCGGCAAGAACTGATCTTGGCCCTACAAGAAGAATGGCGTCAAATCCCACGTGACCTCATCAGACGACTGACTTTTTCTGTGCGTCGAAGAGTTTTTGCGTGTATTGAGGCATTTGGCGGTCACACACGCTACTAATGACTTGTTATTGAACGTGAGCGATTGTGTATGTACTCTGCCTATTGTCCATGATTCTGAAAGCTCGAGTTTTGTACCACATCCAACTTTGAGGGGCATTCTCGGTCGCGGTATGATTGTCATTTTCAGTGTTAATAATGTTGATATATTGATCTTCTCAATACAATTTACTTCATGCATGTATGTTTTGTTGTTTTTGAGGAAGAGTGATTTCAAACTCTGGTAAAGTTTCTTTTAGATGTCAGTTTATTTTCACAAACAGGGCTGTTAGCTGATATATAGAGGTTATCACGCGAGTGTCTTTGGGGATGGTAAATATCCTGCATTAGGAATAAACATTGTATTTAGCGAGCCTTGGCGAGCTAAATACATAGTGTTTATTTCTAATACAGGAAATTTACCATCACCAAACACACAAGCGTGATAACCTCTTTATCATATAATGTCATTCTTTAATTCTGTGCTTCAAAATCGCTTTCCCTCTCTCACAAACATTACCGAAACATTGCGAGTTTTCCTGGAATGCGCGCATTAATATTTATTACGTCACAGGGTAAGTGATGTGTCAGTCGGACAGTGACAGAAACCAATATAGTTCCAACAGAAATCTGTTTCTTATACAGTGGCGAAACAACATATACGCAAAACAACAATTGTTTTTAATTGCCTTTCGCGGCAATCCATCGGTCTGTCCGCTAGAGTAACTGCCCTTTGTCAAAGGGAAGCTACTCTAACCCTAGTCAATGAGACGTCACGGCCACGGTCAGACGTTGTTGACAGTCGGTCGGTCCTGTCATAACGTTAAGAAGTGTAGTCAGATGTACACACAGCGACAAAACGAAACAAGGTAACAATTCAAACATATTTCGGCCAAATCCAACTATTTTCATTTGTGGAGAAGGTTTCAAGCTGCAGATATGGTTACTGATCCCGCTTGGCTAGGCCTCGTGCCCTCGCAAAATTGTTTCGAAATTTATATCGCTAAAGTTGCCAAAACTTATAAAATGCCTTAGCTACGTCACAGTTAGACACTGATTTTCAGTTTATATGACTGTTCTTTTGATAATGATAGCAATTATCCCTGTAGTTTATCCATATTCCCGCTGGTTAATTCTGACTCGATCGCCGAATGACAAGGGCGACGCCATGTTTGTTTATAAACAGTAAAAGTAGTCCCTACTTGACCTTTGATATTTGCATCTCTATCCGCATATGACCCCAACGGATATCGTTTTTATCCGTTGGCTTTATCCTGCCGAGAAACCTACCCATTATATGATAAAAGGAATGTAACATCCAGTTGAGGACTGAATACGACGTACGTTAGTCTGTTTACGACGTTTCTACAATTAATATTTTGAATAAGCCGTTAATACGCCAGTTGTGACAGGGATGGTGCGATGGTAGCTGTAGCGGACAGATTGACAACCGTTGTTACGGGAGTCACTAGGTTATTAGTACGACATTGGCCTTGTTGATTGTTACTATACTTTGAGGATTTCTGTGGCCATTGGCGGACGTAATTCAAACTCCTTCCACACTGACATCGCATCAAATATATTTGTGTACCGATTACAACTCTTACAGACAGGGTGGGGTGGTAGTTCACGCGAAACGGACGACACTGTGTAAAATGAGCGACTCCTTTGATATCGCCTCACAACATACTTTTAATGAATGACCCATTAAACGAAAATACAAGATTCGTTCTCGTTGAAAATATTTATCAAGAGACCAATTCATCTTTCATAAACTTTTTGTGTCTTTGTGCTTAATATATCCACATATCAACGAAAATATGTAATACATATATCCACACAAAAATATACATGTACAGGCTAGGTATTTGCCCACAGCAACACCTGCATAACTGTTTATTCACGCATGGTGTGGCGGATTGTAATTGACCGAGAGCAGGTATTGTAGAATCACCTGTAAATAAGGCCGACTCTGTAATTAGCTACAACGTACTAATGAGAATATGAGAATTATCATAAGAAGGCTGTTGCGTTTTTCTTATCTATTACCATTTTCATACCAAAAGTGACAATGCATTTAAAAGTTGCTTTAGTGTCACAATATTCATTCACGTTTTCCTCAATCGCATTGAAACATAATTCCCACTGGTCAGTTCGACACCGCATGTAATTAAATAATTATTTCGAGATTTCGTTAGAATGTGAGATATGCAGCCAAACGTTATGCAATAAAAGACGAATAGTTTTTTCCATTAAAATACGCGCACGCTAACTGTATATTGCATACCGAGCGTCACGTAATTGCCCAGTGTGATGTATCAACGGGACATAAAATGGGAAATGAAATAGAAACTACCTAAACTGTAATGGTGTGGAAAATAACGCCAATGAATTGGAGTACACGCGCATGAATTCGTATGATAAACTGTCAAAACGTTTTGAGAGGTAAGGCCGGGTTCATTAAAGATCGCTACAATATGTGAAACAGGTGAAATTTGTAAAACATCTATAAAGGAAAAATCCAACGAAAGGCCTTTTTAAATAGTAATGTAATGATATAATATAAAGTATATTTCACATGATACAATATACTTTGCACACAGTTAGTTGATGCTTTAAAGGGACTGACGAAAACATGGGCGAAATATTTTAATAACGCCGTAAAATAGTTTAATCATGTGTCATGCTTGTAGACAGACCTTTATGTATTTGCGAAACTAAAACTGTTGAGCAAAGGAAAATATTCTCGCCGATGGGCCAAACTTTCTCGTCCAGGGCGAAATATTTCAATAACGCCGTAAAATGGTTGAATTAAGTTATAATTTGTTAAATTATGTGACATGAAACTTCTAAGAACACCTTTATGTATTTACGAAACAAAACCACTAGTTTTTAGCAAAAGAAAATATTATCGCCAATGGGCGAAATATTTCAATAACGCTATAAAATAATTGAATTAAGTTAAAAATGAGTTAAATTATGTGACATAGCTTTTCTCGCCCATGGGCGAAATATTTCAATAACGCTATAAAATAGTTGAATTAAGTAAATTTGAGTTAAGTTTTGTGTCATGATACTTGAAAGATATACATATATGTATTTGCGAAACAAAAACATGAGTTTTGAGTAAAGGAAAATATTCTCGCCCATTGGCCAAACCTTTTTCTCGCCCATGGGCGAAATATTTCAATATCGCTATAAAATAGTTGAATTAAATTAAAATTAGTTGAATTTTGTGTCATGATACTTGAATAAATACATTTAATGTATTTGCGAAACAAAAACATGAGTTTTGAGTAAAGGAACATATTCTCTCCCATGGGCCTGCCCAGGGGCCTACCCATGGGCCAGTCTTCGCCCATGGGCGACATAGTATAAATATTGAGTTTTTGAACAATTTTTTTTTCATTTTTTCTTCCTTGGCATGTTCCCATGAAAACAGCATGTTTATTTTTGTAAATACCTTTGACCGAGAGTCGGCAAAGACCGTAGAGTTTCTGGACTATTGGGTTTCCAGAATTAAAATGGGACGCGTTATATCCAATTATCCAATTGATTTGAATAGAATATACTTGCGTCAGTGTATTTTATTAACGCCCAAAACTGTAATTTAAACACATATAATAACAGATCATATACACGCATGGTGCCTTGAATTACTACTAGCTTTAATAGGCCATCCCGGAATAAAATAGTTCTCACAAAACCGAGGAACATCTGTTTTAGTTTTTTTTACAAGAAATGTATTCCAAAATGTATCCCCGTTAGATGAGAAGGTCTGTTAAAGAATTACCTCAGTAAGTCAATCACAATGACAGAGCGTCGTAATACATTTCCATCAAGTACAATACGTCAAAATGGCCGACACGATAAACGTGACGGGGGGATATTTCCGAAGTTGTCAATTAGCCTGTGGCTATTTCAAGCCTTTGTCATCACTGATCAATTGGCCGATCATTGAAAGGTGATTGTAAAGATGTGTCAAATAGATACTTAGGTAAATTCATAGATTTATAATCAAGGTTTTGACCCGGGTTTGGGAACTTGATTATACCTTAATAAGAAGAAGAGGAACGGTTACAGTCAAGCAGTTTACTGTCAGTGGTGTTGTGTACTGACCAGTGGAGATGCTTGACTTTTATAGTAATCGCCTCGTATATTTTGACTTTGAGTGATTCCCTAGTCAATTTATTGTGCATTGTCTTCATCTAATTCTTGATCACCGACGATACGTCACGAGGTAGTGATGCTGTATTATTACATAATAATAACTTCTACGCCGGTGCGACTACGGCCTCTGGACAATAGAATTCATTGAGCGCGATGGGTTTGATGGATACGTCCATCTTACATCACTGTAGCCTGCTATGTAGCTGTCAGTGTTCAGTGTGACACGTGGACGTCTACAAGATTTAATTGCTTGTAGATATGCTGTAGGTAATGAAACCTTTATGAATATTCTAATTCTATTTTTATTTAGTTAATAATTACATCAGAAAACGCTAATACTTACATAACATATTGGAACAATATTGAGTGTATTTTACACTGGTATAATTTGCTGTAGATTGTCACAACGATAGTTTGGGGCGGGGGGGGGGGTCGTTTTTTTTCTCTAGGATGGGTTGTAGCGAGGGTATCCTTGAATGGGCATGCAACCAAACTCCCTGACTTATCCCAGAGTAAGCTAAGACGCTAAGTTCAAAATTAAAGGGTCTAAATGATGATAAACAACGCTTCTGTATGAATTCGTACTTGGGAATTCCCAGGGATTTTCCCAGGAATGTGGAAGTAGTCAGTGTTTACGTCATTTCAAGAATACAGTCACGTGAAATGGAAAAGCCGTATATCTTCTAAACTTCACATTAAAAAATTAGTTACTCTAGTAACCAAATGAAACACAACCCATTATCCGATAGAGGTAACTGTGCATAGCGGAGGAATATGTTATCACAATAAACTTGGTAACATGGTTTGGTGTGACTTCTTGGCGCGTGTCTTAATTCCATTAACATGTTACATCTCCTAAAACTGGCTTATCAGCAAATCTCGCTGCACTGCGCGCGACAGATACTAGAGCAAGGCATGCCAGAAATATGAAACCTAGGATTGGCCATTAACAGTTGTTCAAGGCGGAGCAAAAAGCATCGAATTTCCGTCCATTTTACGCTAGAAACATTCGACCCTTTTCCGGACACTTTCTAGACGCTCACCAAGTAATAAATTTTAATGAAGTTTTAGTCGTTTTTCCGTCCAATAACCATATACGAAAAAAAACGACGTTTTCGTGTTTGCAGTGTTCGTACACATGGAAACTGGAGAATGGTGAAAGAAACGACACAGAGCATAACAAAAGTCAAACTAAATGATGAAATGAAATAAATGAAACATTTGGGCTCAAAAGGCTTTCTGACACGGCCGCCCCTAATTTAGTCACTAAACTTGTTAATATCTGATGGAAGTCGTTCAACTCTGGAACCAGAGTCAACGAACATCATCAGCACATTCAGGCACATTCTTTTATGTTGACAGTGGCAGCGCAAAGACATTCATCTGTTCCAGGGTAGATTTTAGTGACTCTACCAAGAGACCACTCTTAAAAGAGCTGAGGACCAGCTAACTTCATCCATTTTCAATGTTTGTCTTTGTTTCTGCCATTTTGCACAATGATGAAACCCAGGAAGGTAAAAATTGGACAAAGTGTTCCCAAATGTGGTCGACCAGAACTTGACTGTGACGCCATCTGCGTCTGCTTAAAGGTTCTTGTGGAAGACAACTTGTGGAAGAGAAGCATCATGTCAGCCTATCAGCTGGACGTTTGGTGTAACTGGTTTGGTTGGTTTGTTGTTTAACGCCGCACTCAGCATGTGTTAAATGCCCCTTAAGAGAGTCAGAGTCTACTTTATGAAGGATAGATAAATCCTCAGAGAGTAGATCACTAATTTCTAAAGCTGGCAGATAATTTTCATCAGAGGAATATAGTCTTTCATGGAAGGATTTAGCATCTGTCAAAATTTCATCAGACCCATAATAATGGAGCCATCAGATCTTTCTACTTTCTTCACAATCTTACTGAAAAAGTCTGTTTTCAAAACCACAGAAATATCTACAAACTATCTCTCCTTCATCTATCCACTTAGCTCTAGATCTAAAGTAGATTCCTTCCATTTTCTCTTTCTTCTTAAAATCAAAATTTTCAAAATCTTGAGAACTTGTTATTATCTTTTCCAAATCTTCATTTTGTTTTCGAATAGTTCCATTCCATTTTTTGGATTTTCTTTTCTTTAAATATGATAAATAGGAAATTGATTTCCCTCTTATTTCCATCAACAAATCCCCAAAACAACTGGTCCAAAATTCTAGACTGAATATCACTTCAACATATTTTACCAATATTATCAAAATTATGTACAAGGGCTGCATATTGTTGTTTGACATTTAAGACTATGTTTTTAACAGCAGAGACATAATTTTATCTTTCAAAAGTGAAGATGTAAATTTCCAATATGAACTATCTATTTTGAACAGAAGGGTCACGTCTTGGTGTGAGGTCTATGGTAAAATTGCAGAGTCCCAGGCTGGTTTTCGTCATGATTACTCCACCATAGATAATATCTTTATATTACAGTGTATTATCCAGAGATATATTAGTAAGCGTAAGGGTAGGGTATATGATTTGTTTGTCGATTTTGCAAAAGCCTTCGACAGTGTAAACCGGATGAAATTATGGTCAGTACTAGCTAATAAAGGTGTCGCTGGCAAAATGATAAAAGCTATACGGTCTATTTATACAGCTGTTAAGGCCAGTGTTAAATTTAAACATACATTTTCTGAAATGTTTCAGTGTCCAAGAGGAGTACGTCAGGGTTGTGTGTTAAGCCCCCTTTTATTCTCGATGTTTATTAACGAACTAGCTGCTGAAGTTGAACAGAATTCTGGACCAGGAATACAACTTCATCCTGATATTACAGAGATATTCCTGTTATTATTTGCAGACGATATTATTTTAATCTCAGATACTATAGGTGGACTTCAGAAGCGTATTGATATTCTAGAAAAATATTGTAATGATTATGATCTAGATGTCAATTTGGATAAAACCAAGGTGGTTGTTTTTAAGAAAAGCGGAGTGTTGTCAAGAAAAGAGATTTGGTACTATAAAGGTCTAAAGTTGGAGTGTGTGTCCTCCTATAAATATTTGGGCGTTACTTTTACGAGAAGCCTGTCCTGGTCAAGTCATTTTTCTAATGCTGGTCTACAGGGGAAAAAAGCAATGTTTGGAATTTTAAAGTCATTGATAAAAATACATCCTCTTCGATATGACTTATATTTTAAAATATTTGATATGAAAATAGTCCCAATTTTGCTCTATGGTTCCGAAGTCTGGGTTCTACACCAGAATGATGAAATGGAAACTATACATACATTGGCATGCAAGCGCTTTCTAGGTGTCAAATCGTCAACACCCAACAACATGGTTCGAGGTGAATGTGGGCGGTATCCATTATATATTTATGCATACGAAAGAGTTATTGGTTATTGGATAAGGTTATTGAGTATGTCCGATTGTCGCTTTCCAAAGAAATGTTATTATGTGATGCTTCAGGCAGAAAGTAATGGTAAAATTAATTGGGTATCAAAATGTAAATTTTTATTGTTCCGTTTGGGTTTTGGCTCTCTATGGGAAAACCAGTGTATAAGTCATCCTCATTCGTTTTTGACAGAATTTATGTCGCGTCTGAAATGTAGTTATGAACAGGATTGGCATAGTCTTCTGGTAAAGGGTAGTAAATCTTTCTCGTATCCTCTATTCAAGGTATCGTTTGGTACAGAGTTGTATCTTAGCTGTATGACCGTCAGTAAATTGAGAGTGGCGCTAGCTCGGTTTAGATGTTTTTCGCATCAGCTGTGTGTTGAAACTGGGAGATATGCTGATATCCCACGTAACAGAAGACTATGTTGTGTTTGTAATGCTGGGTATGTGGAGGACGAGTTTCATTTTTTGTTAGTTTGCTCCGGTTATAACAAGATACGCATGGATCACTTACCACAGACATTTTATGAATATCCGACCATACAAAAATTTAATATCATTATGTCTACAACTGATTGTAAATTAATTGAACGTCTAGCTATCTATATCTATCAAGCGATGTCACTTCGTAGTACATTATTGCCACAACAATAACAGCTGTGTACATCACGTCCATTGTAATACAAATGTAACTATGGGCCGATGGCCTACACTTACGAAAATAAACCGAATTGAATAATATGAACTTCTTTCCTGCTTATTAAACGCCAGGGAAATATTAATAGGAGAATAAGCAGCCAGGGAAATATTAATAGGAGAATGATCTGTTCTGTAGCCAGCATTAATGCCAGAAGATTGCACATAAGGATACAGTGACTCAGATACAAGAAAAGAAATCCAGACGAGCCTGCTTGAGTAGAGTCCTCCGCCATGTTAACTCCAGAGAATCAGGGTTATGATCCCTCCATACATTAATTAAATTCAATTCACCTATCACCTTTAAAACCTGTTAAAATTAATTAGGCTTCAAAACTTAACATCTGTTGCATCGGGAAGGTTGGGGAAAACAGCAGATACAGTCTATGGATAGGTTTATAACAGAGTTTATGATAAGATTGAAATGTATATATGAACAAGGCTGTCATGCCTCACTAACAGGTGGTTTTAAACATTGACCTAGGCATTGTCTAAAACGTCATTCTATGTGGAGCCTTTTATAAGTGTATTCCAGTGGAGACTTATATAAATGTATTTCAGGAAATAAGATTCGCCGAGAGGTAGCTCTGTTCCGTTGTTGTTTCCATACATTATACAAAGAAACGAGTCGATATGTTAAAAAACCAAGAGACGAAAGAATTGGTAAAATAGGTAATTCTGGACATATAGAAAATGGGTATCACACTTTACTTGTTTGTGAGGCTTTTGCAGTGCTGCATCCAATTTATCTTCATAAGGAACACTATGCTTGTTTGTTTGTTTGTTGTTTAACGCCACACTCAGCAATGTTCCAGCTATATGGCGGCGGTCTAAATAATCGAGTCTGGACCAGACAATCCAGTGATTAATATCATGAGCATCGATCCGCGCAATTCGGATCGATGACCTGCATCAACCAAGTCAGCCTGACCACGCGATCCCGTTAGTCGCCTTTTATGACAAGCATAGTCGCCTTTTACGACAAGCATGGGTTGCTGAAGACCTATTCTACCCCGGGGAACACTATGCACATCCCAAGCCACAGAATCATAATTTATTAGTCTGTTGATAACATTGATATTGTTAGACAGTTGGCAATGTTTGTATTCTACGGAATGCAATTGTATTATATGCAATGCAATTAAGTTTTGATTGTTGTTAACACCGTATCCAACATTGTCAGCTATATGAACAGCTATGTTGAATATGATTATGAATTGACCTTCCAATAAGTAATAGAAGTGTTAACACGTTAGGGTATTTAATTACAATCGTGATTATAGATTCAATTTAATTTTCTTTTTAAAATAACATTGATATTTTCTATATTAATATACCAGGGTATTCATATCCCGGTTTCACCTGTTTTCGGCGATGTACGAAAAGTGCACGGTAATATTATACACGTTCAAATAAAATCAATTTTCTGTTTATGGCAACAATCATCTGTCAAAGGATGTTCACTCACATTTTACTGACGACACTCTTCAAATTTAGCTGTCGCTTCCCGCCATTACTGCAGTGGCCAATATTTTTCGGCGATGACGTTTCACACGAAGCATGTATGGTGCACCGTTGATAATAACCAAAATTATGTTTTATACACAACACGTGAGTGTTTTTGGTGAAAATACGATGGAACTCAACGTAGTTCCAACAACAATTAAGAAATATTAAACTAGAAAGTGTTTTTACTCGTAAAAACATATGTCTCCCCCCACTCCCCTAACCCCCATTCATTCGTTTACTTCACGTTAAACCCCATCTGTTCATTCCCACAAAATTAATTCACAATATTTTAATTCTAGAATTGCTTTGAATTCAATAATATTGAAAAGATCAAATTCTTAAATTTCATTATAAGCAAAAGACACAGAAATATTGAAGGGGTGTTGAGTTTAGTTCTGAGACAAAGCCCATCCCAATACAGAGTCTAAGTTAAACTTGTCTCCATAAACAAGAAAAAATAAAATGTGAAAAACTTCTAAATAGCAAGAAGCACCACTTCACGGCTGGGTTAATGTGCACAAAGTTACGCGAAAAAATATTAAACGGTTTCTGAGTTATGGTCAGGAAACAAAGCTTACCCCCATTCAGAGTCTATGTTCAACTTATCTCCATGGAAACGAGAAAAAATAAAAATGTCAAAAATCTCTAAATAGCAAAAGGCACCACTTCAGTGCTGGGTTAATGTGTATACACAGTTTCGCGAAAAAATATTAAACGGTTTCCGAGTTATGGTCCGGAAACAAAGCTTACCCCCATTCAGAGTCTATGTTCAAGTTATCTCCATGGAAACGAGAAAAAATAAAAATGTCAAAAATCTCTAAATAGCAAAAGGCACCACTTCAGTGCTGGGTTAATGTGTATACAAAGTTTCGCGAAAAAATATTAAACGGTTTCCGAGTTATGGTCAGGAAACAAAGCTTACCCCCATTCAGAGTCTATGTTCAAGTTATCTCCATGTAAACGAGAAAAAATAAGAATGTCAAAAATCTCTTAATAGCAAAAGGCACCACTTCAGTGCTGGGTTAATGTGTATACAAAGTTTCGCGAAAAAATATTAAACGGTTTCTGAGTTTTGGTCAGGAAACCAAGCTTACCCCCATTCAGAGTCTATGTTCAACTTATCTCCATGGAAACGAGAAAAAATAAAAATGTCAAAAATCTCTAAATAGCAAAAGGCACCACTTCAGTGCTGGGTTAATGTGTATACAAAGTTTCGCGAAAAAATATTAAACGGTTTCTGAGTTATGGTCAGGAAACAAAGCTTACCCCCATTCAGAGCCTATGTTCAACTTATCTCCATGGAAACGAGAAAAAATGAAAATGTCAAAAATCTCTCAATAGCAAAAGGCACCACGTCAGTGCTGGGTTAATGTGTATACAAAGTTTCGCGAAAAAATATTAAACGGTTTCGGAGTTATGGTCCGGAAACCAAGCTTACCCCCATTCAGAGTCTATGTTCAACTTATCTCCATGGAAACGAGAAAAAATAAAAATGTCAAAAATCTCTAAATAGCAAAAGGCACCACTTCAGTGCTGGGTTAATGTGTATACAAAGTTTCGCGAAAAAATATTAAACGGTTTCTGAGTTATGGTCCGGAAACGGTGGGAACGCCGACGCCGACGCCGACGCCGACGCCGACGGGAACCGTGCCAAAAACAATATGTCTCCCTCCATTCTGGGGGAGACATAATGAGTCACTCCAACTGGAACATTTGAAGATACTTATGAATTTTACTCTTATACTGTTGGCACCGTGGGCACAAAGAATTTATGTATGAGTGCGGACAAATCGTAACTTCGTGCAAAATACTAGATGCACCCAATGTCAACATTTGCTGCACTCTGCCCACTTCACCAATGTGAATGTGTTAGTGTACCGTAAGGCGTCAGGAGTGAATTTCCCGCAAACACAACAGACATGGTCACGTCTCACTGTCTGTGAAACTGTCACTAGGTGGGACTACAGGTGCGCGCGTAGCTTTGGCAGCAGTACCCGCGTGACAAGATCTCTTCCCCTTGGCTTTGTTGTTATTGGAAGAATTGCATTTTCCCACAGATATATCCACGCCTGATTGGGATGGTCAGTGCATGGATCACGTTGACTGTCCCGTGTCCCCTTACGCGGATTCTGTTTGCCTACTTTATTCTGTTTATCCCGATGCGCTGTAATTTTGTCAAGTATTGTCTGGTCAGTTATTGCTTTCCCACCGACGATTTTACTCAGTGTATTTCTTGGTTTAAACGTTTTCACATTCTTCAAGACTTCGCCACCCCGACATTCCAGAAAATCTCGTGCAGCACAATTAGTATTGGCAACAGCCGCATTTCCTTCCGAATCAGACGGCCGGGGCCTGGTAAAAGACCGGGCAGGCATGACAAGCAAGTCATCAACAACCTCTGAGTTGAACTGGTGGATTCCAGATTTTCTGAAGGAATAGGCATCAAAGTGGAATTGAACACTTTACATGTTATCCCGCATATGTCGTGTTTACTGATGGCTCTCCCGGAATTTTCTCTAAGAAAGGAATGACAGGCTCTAATCCAGGTGGTCTCAAAAGGACCGTAACACCCGATATCAAGCGGTTGTAAAAGGTGACTGGTATGAGGTGGAAGAACAAACAATATGACGTGATTTTGCCTCGCCCATTCAATTAAACCAAGTGACACGTGACTCTTGTGGCCGTCGTATAATATAAGAACGGGTGAATCTGCGTCACAAGCTGGGAGGTATTTCGCCAAGTGATCCTTCATGTAGGTGCTGAATACATCCGTATTCGACCATCCTGTCTCAGACAGTGCCAGAGGCTCCAGTTGTTCCTTCAGACAACAGTTCTTCTCTCATCCGTTGACCAGGAAATACAAAATAAGGAGGAACATTCCCGCCAACTGCACTGACAGATGCAATCATTGTGACGGTTTTCGACTTCCTCGATGTCACTGTCTGTGCCTTGCAATTGACACCGGCAACAATCTTGGGGGTGTAACGTCGGTAGAGAGGCCTTTCTGTGTTTCTTTATGACCTGTGATAGCTCTTCAAAAACCTCGCAATGTTCTCCTTGGTCGCCAATCTCGCCCTTGCGGCCTCCAGTTTGCGTGGTTTCTGGACTTAAAGTTCTGGCCATCTATAAATGAAGCTGTACAACCACCGTAAACTCAATGGATGAGAACGATCCCGATATCCCAAGTGGACAGCATAGTCACTCGCAAGGTTGATTGTCTCCTGACGAGTGTAATCATAGCCATAACCCGAATGTGACTGGCCAAGAATGATTCTGTGTTGCTGTAAATAACGGCATCGGTCCCGACTTGACTGTGTCGAGGCTGACATTTCCGAGAAGACGGTCTTTAAGTGTTGAAACTGGAACACCCCGCCTAGCTGCAACCCTCTGTGCAGATACATTTTCTTCGGTAACAAGTTTATAGGCATTATCCAGGTCATCAATGCTGATATTGGATCTATAATGACCACGAACGGTCTGAAAGAACATAAATAACTATCTTGGAACCATTGGAACGAATGGTAAAATAGTATAGGAGATGTCCCGAAAACGTTTCCATACTTTTTTTTAACCGCGTGGCATCTGATGACTTCAGTCACGTGATGTATTGTTGACAAACATGGTTAACCTAGCGATTTCCATATGGAGCCGATTTTTTCGAAACCATAAAGCAATGATTTGTCTAAATGAATAATTACGTTTGATATATTACATCTAATAACATGATGCATGAAATGTAATAATGTGGCAATACAGATTTTTTATTCATGCACCGATTGTCTTTAAATGTAATATCCAGTTATGTATGACTGTTTAATAATCTCATACCAACTTTGACTGGAGTAGGTCCAATAGTTTTTTTCAGATCAGAGTGCAATCAGAGTGACATATTCCTATTCGGCTTCGGTCTTAAAGTTAGTGAACGTGGTGTTTTCAATTTCTTGAAAATAATTAGATCTACTCGAGTTGATATTTCTGAATGAACAATGGTTGTTTTTTCTCGGATACTGTTTGAACATTATATATTGAGGATATTTCATGTGTCGAGTGAAATATCATGTTTCTCTCACCGAGTGACGGGGGGGGAAGGAGATATTTTCACGAGTGGCGAGATGAGAGAAACATGATATTTCACTCGACACATGAAATATCCTATTTATTATATACTTTTGGTGTAGTTGTCTGCAGGAAGATTAAATTATTTCATTACAAATGTAAAACCTTCAAGCGTAAATTCTCCCTACATAACACACATAGACGGTTTTCCACCCTCTGTAAGTACGACTAAAAATGTAGTTCCGTCTTTGGTAAATCTTAAAAAATATAAACAAAAGTAACCAAAAATATTTGATGTCACTAAAATTCTTTAGTATAAATTTGGATATGATTATATACAAAATCAACTTCATCAAAAAATAAATTTCAAATCAATGAGACGGTTGTTCGAAGCGAAAGAATACACGCAATTCAAGTAACAAAATGGCGCTTTGCGAAACGTAAAGTATCGACTGACAAATCAGAAGAGAAATTCACAGTTTAATACAAATCATTTTCAACAAAATAACAAACGGTAAGAATCGGTATTAACGACATAAATGACCATCTGTCATTATATGACTTGTCAACGTTGAACTGACGTAAATCAACAGTTTGTGTACGAGCTGTCTCGTGTAGGCCAACATAGTTCCGTCAACGTGTCATGTTCACTGCAGTGAAATATCAGGTGTTATGTTCACTGCAGTGAAATATCAAGTGTTATGTTCACTGCAATGAAAATATCACTTTTCTCAACTTCAGAAAACTCAGTCTTTCACACTGAAGTATATAATAAAACAAGATATTAATTAAACACTTACCTCTATATATATTCGAGGAAAACAGTATTCCGATGATGGAGCTTGTGCTTGTGTCGCGTCGTCTGCTAGTAAAGAGGCGCAAAAAATGCAGCGCCCTCTATGAGAAGCTGTCAATTAATTCCGCAATGCGACCTAACGTTGTAACAACGTTGGGCCAACGTTGGGCCAACGTCCGAATACTATCTGGGCATGAGCTTACCTCTTGCTGAAATGTGTGGTCTTTGTCTATGCCAAATCCCAAGTTGAACAAGGTCCAGACACCAGCCTACAACAAATAGTTGGTATTATCTGACACCAGATGTTGTTATCAAGCAATACTCTTCTCGTAAACAACCATTGTTTTAAATGTCAATGCCAGAGAATATTAATTAACCAGCCAGATTAACCAGATTAATATGCAAAGTTAAGCTGAAACCGCGATCTCTTAGTATTCATGTCTGCAAGCTGTGACCTTTTCCCATGTGTTTGTACGTGTATTGAATTGATATCTGGAACGGTTTCTGCACACGAAGTAGACATTTTGAATTTTAGTTGTGCACACAAAGTTGTTTCATTTTTCAAAGTTTGCCTGTGTTTGTTTGAAGGGAAGGTGCAGTCGTTATGTATCTACTTTGTCGAAGCGCACTGTGAAAGACGCATCAAAATGAGGCAGCGTATATATTCACATATATTTGTACCGACTATCATCAACCAAGCATACACACGAGCTAGGACAGGTACCTTGCATCATTAAATCATGTGTTCGTGTGCTGCATAACGACCAAACAGTGATACATGTCTATGTTTCAATAAGCGAGTTCTTGTACTTTTGTGCATGATTCACTAGAGTAGAGTTCTTGTTTACATGGAGGCCCGTGGAGATCCGGGGTAGAATAGGTCTTCCGCAACCGTGCTTGCCGTAAATGACCACTATACTTTTCGTAGAATTCGTAGAATTGGTAGAATTGGTCTTCAGCAACCCATGCTTGCCGTAAAAGGTGACTACGCTTGTCGAAAAAGGCGACTAACGGGATCGGGTGGTCAGGCTCGCTGACTTGGTTGATGCATGTCATCGATCCCAATTGCGTGGATCGATGCTCATGATATTAATCACTGGATTGTCTGGTCCAGACTCGACTATTTACAGACCGCCGTCATATAGCTGGAATATTGCTGAGTGCGGCGTTAAACAACCAACCAACCAAACCAACCAACCAACTTGTCGTAAGAAGCTACTAACGGGGTTGGGTGGTTAGGCTTGCTGACGAGGTTGATGTCATCGTATCCCAGTTGCTTGGATCGATGCTCATGATATTAATCACTGGATTTTCTGGTCCAGACTCGCTTATTGAAAGACCGTCGTCATATAGCTGGAGTATGGCTGAGTGTGGCGTTAAACAACAAACCAACTAACAAACCATTCTGTCCGAGCTAACTGTCATGTACACATGTTGTAACTAATAGTGTGATAAACAATACAAATATGAAATATGTCATCATAAATAGTGTACTTTGCACGACAAATAGTAAACATCTTATAATTTAAAATGTGTACTAAACAATGAAACATGAATTTTGTTATAATTTTATTGTGCCTCACACAATAAACGATATTTCAGTCAGTGTAACAGCTGTTGTCGAATGTTGGGGGTTGGGGGTTATTCCTGCGAAATGCTGTTTCAAAAACGCTTAATTCCTCGTCATATGCATATTTATATTTGGAATGCATGTTTATGAAAAGAAACAAAATTCAAGAGGGAGTTATTTCTTTAACACTCCTACCAGGTGAAAGCTGTCATTTATTATCCACACAACGAAGCAGATTTTAGTCAACCACACACTACCCGCCATCTACATCAACAGCTATCTGCCGGCGTTCTGTAAATAATTGAGTCTGTTCCAGACAATCCAGCGATTGACATCATGTGGATCGATGCTCATGATGTCAATCACTGGATTGTTACAGACCGCCGTCATCTTGATGGAATATTGCTGAGTTAGGCGTTACGTAACAAATAAATACATCAACATTTCATGATATTTCTAGAAAGAAGGAACGTTAACTGTCTTTCAGTAATGGTTGGTTGGTTTATTATCTGAACCAACCAACAAAACAAACAAAACTTCACCATCTTTCCATCACTCACAGCTGCTTCAGCCTTTGTCTTTCCACCACTAGTCTTTACCGTAACACATTTTGGTGTTTCAATAATTTTGCATAAAAAGTACAAGTTTATCCTAAAAATTGCTGAATTGAAATAATTAATTAGAATTGAAAATTGAACAGAGAGTAATTTACTTTGTTTCTTTATAACTTTTCAAATGAAAAATGTCCTTACAATAACAAAATATGTCTTTACTGTAACACATTTCTTATAAAAATCATGTTCCGACAATGTTGCACAAAATAATAAAATACAACTTTGTCCTTCAAACTGCTGAATTCAAATATTCAGTTGGAATGTTGAAAAAGAACAGAAAATAATTACTTTGTTTCTGTATAGCTTATTAAGTGAAGAAAGTCATAACCGTAACAAAATCTGTCTTAGCTGTAACACATTAAGTGTTACAGAAAAGCTGTTACGGGAAAGACAAACATTAGATAAAATATATGTTGACTAATTAATGGTCCCTTCATAAACATCCGGGGTAGAATAGGCCTTCAGCAACCCATGCTTGCCGTAAAAGGCGACTATGCTTGTCGTAAGAGGCGACTAACGGGATTGGGTGGTCAGGCTCGCTGACTTGGTTGATGCATGTCATCGATCCAATTGCGTGGATCGATGCTCATGATATTGATCACTGGATTGTCTGGTCCAGACACAATCATTTACAGACCGCTGTCATATAACTGGAACATTGCTGAGTGCGGCGTTCAACAACAAACCAACAACCAAACGTTATTGAACTGCTACCACATGCCGAGATTGACAAGAAATCAGTGACACAAAGCCCTTGGACGATTGCAAGCTGGACAAACCGCCCGGCAAGTAGCCAATGCATTTCAAGTCCACGTAAGGCCCATATACAGGCTCCAGCAACGGTACCAGGTCACCAACACTACAGATGGCCGACCACGTAGTGGAAGACCAAGGGTCACCACCCGACGTCAGGATCGTCACACTGTGCGGCAGCATCTTCAATTTCGCTTTGTTACTGCTGCGGAAGCTGATCGACAGACCATGGGGACACACCAGCGACACATTAGTGCGGACACCGTGCGTCGACGATTGACGAGCAGACACCTCCATTGTCACAGGCCACACCAAGGACCCATTCTGACACCACGGGCAACACAGCACCAGCACTGGCACCACCAGCAGTGGCGAAGAGTCCTCTTCTCAGACGAGAGCCGTCACTGAATCTCAACAGCAGATGGCACAGAGAGAGTCTGGCTACGCCGTGGGTAACATTATTCGGATGCTTGTGTTGTTGAGAGAGACTCGTGGGGTGGTCCGGGCATCATGGTGTGGGGTGGAATTGGTCTTGCACAGAGGGTCGGTCCCCTGGACTTCCACAACATCGGTCCAGGGAGAGGTAATGGTGTCACAGCAGCTCGGTACATTGATCTAGTCTTGAGACCACACGCCGTACCTCATTTGGCACGTCGCCGCAACCACGACTTTCAGCATGATAACGCCCGTGCCAACTCTGCGAGAGCAACA
This sequence comes from Haliotis rufescens, assembly GCF_023055435.1. Lineage (NCBI taxonomy): Eukaryota > Metazoa > Mollusca > Gastropoda > Lepetellida > Haliotidae > Haliotis > Haliotis rufescens. The sequence goes on along the minus strand of NW_025964223.1, from coordinate 4,525,693 downwards.
AAAGACTTCCTTCAGCAGAATGGCATCAGAACCATGCAGTGGCCTTCCCTCAGTCCCGATTTAAATCCCACTGAGCACCTGTGGGACGAGATTCAAAGAAGGCTGAATGACGCCCGACCAAGGCCGACAACTGCAGCTGCACTGCGTCAGGCGTTCCTGAGAGTGTGGGCTCAAGTGCCTGTGGCTTTCATCAACCGCCTCATCCATTCCATGTATCGACGTTGCACGGCAGTCATCAAAGCACATGATATATAATCACACACGAAATACTGACTTGTGATTGCCATTTTCTCAGAGACTTGTGTTGTGTTTCACTTTAAGAACATTTGACACTTTAATTTCAACCCTGATGATCAGTTTTGCCAAGTTTCATCAGTTTCATCTTTTTAATATGTCTCAAAGTGTGTTTACAGTGTTTGGACATAAGCTTTCTCATATATCCATCCATGGTGACGTTTCTTTTTCGGTTCAGTATACTTTGAGAGATCTGTATGTAATCCATACAATAAAATATTGTTCATTCATTAAAATATTGATGGACTTTTTGGTAGGCACTTGTGGGGAATTGTCCCACCCCATTATACATTATAGGTGAACAAAGGCATTGAATTTATAACATTGGGTAATAGGCATCGTAATAATGAAATAAAATCTTTGCGTAGATCGTACTGGCGTTTATGTCATAAAGAAAAAACGAAAAACCGTGTTTTCACGAATAGACGCTAATGGCGGTCTTTCTTTGACATAAATAATTCAACGCTGGCATGGAGTCAACCCACCAACACAACCAACTACACCTATGGCGAAGGGGGCAGAGTTGCGTCCCTTGGGCACGCCAGACACCTACGATTGTGGGTTCGAATCCCGGTTCGCCCCGATTATGTTTCTAGGTTTGTCAGCACCATGGGTTTCACCGAAGTGGTAAACTTCTGAGACCTGCTTCACTTCGGGCTTTCCTCCCACATTAAGGTGACACGGAAACTGGAATACTGTTAAAAGCGGCGTCTAACCCAACTCACACACTCACTCACCTATGGCGAAATGACACAAGCGGTTGGATGATATCGGATGAGTTCGAGATATCGTGGGTACAACACGTGATGCACATGTGAACGGGTTCATGTTGATAGTGGGTTTCAGCTACACGTATTTGGCTGAATGTTTGTGTGGGAAATAATACACGGTTGGAACAATAAACGTGATAAGAATTATTTATGTTGGTCAAGTGGTGAAACAGCTCCACATAAATAGAGGTCTAGAATATTAATAGAAATCGACAAACATATTTTTCTTTTAACGACTTTCTAAATACCATTATGTACCATCCATTATACGAAATACACCTTTGTGATGTGCTTTCAATTGCAAGTGTGAGTGAGTGAGTATGGTTTTACGCCGCTTTTAGCAATATTCCAGCAATCTCACGGCGGGGGACACCAGAAATGGGCTTCACACATTGTACCCATGTCGGGAATCGAACCCGGGTCTTCTGCGTGACGAGCGAACGCTTTAACCACTAGGCTACCCGACCGCCCAAATTGCAAGTGTGAAATGATGCAATCGGTTGAATATATCTAAATGTACCGTGTAAAAAGGTGTTGAAATATGTTAGCTTGTCAAACGTATTCAAATGTATCTTCACACGCAGCCCTTTATCTATTAATATTTATATGTTTCATAGCGCCTTTTTAAGAACAAACAATTAAGCATTAAGAAACCAGACACTTCTGATGTTCAATCTTTAATCTGTAGGTTTGTTAGTACAGACACCTTTTATACCTCTATGTGAACCGGTAATTTGTGTAAGCACGTGTTACTTGTCATAAGACAAAATGGGCTTTTTTTTTACCCAGATTAGCATAGGGCAATCTAATGTTACACCTGCTCGAGTATCTAGTAAACCGGCACTCATACACTGGTCATATTTGTCTGTTCTTTAAATTGTTTGTCATTACAATAAACTACCACAACATCAAGGGAATGGATTATGAAGCGTTAGCGTCCATATAAAAAGAATTAGGGGGGACCGGGGATAAATGTAACACGGGACATTTGTAACAAGGGTCATTACTCTCAGAAGAAAAGCACAAGCAAGTGTTAGGTTATGTCGAGTTACTTCCCTTAGCCTTCCTGTTAAGGACAGCCGGCCATGATGGGGCAATCGCCACAAGGAAAAGAGCAGTGAACAATATTCAAATTTTATGCAGGCAAGTAAAAAATTCCAAAAACATCATAACATTTTTTTCATGTATGTGTATGTGGATAGTTGTGTGATTAAACTTTTGAAATGGAAACTTTTCACATTGCGCCATATTTTGAAGTAGAAATTGTGTAACTGCCCTATGCGGTAGATCTGTGACACGGGATGAAACATGGACGTCTATATTCGGGGCAATTGTATCAATACGTCCAATGCAGTTTTACGTCAATGCATATATATTTACAGTATGCTTGTCGATGGCCTGGATTGGAATATTAGTGGTGGACCTTTTCTGACGCAGCTGTTTAAAAGTGGCAATGGATTGCAAAGTAGTTCACGAAGACTGGAAACAAATTTTCTTTGTCTGTCTCTAACGAAACTTTTTCTGTCAGAACCAGATGATGACTTGCAATGGGAAATCGTTTACCTTTCAATGAACCTGGTGACTAATACATCCCATTTTGGTGTGATGTCTGTCCACATTTTGAAGGACCTTATCTTGTTGTATGAGAATCTATAGGAACCTCTATCTGTGCTTCAATGTGATCTGCTTTACTTGAAAAAGATCGAACCACTTGCAACCTGTGACGTCCAATGTTTGCCAGGAATACCACTTAATAGTCTAGTGTGGAAGATCTAAGAAATTACTAGTGAGCGTGAGCGGAGAAGAAAAACGGATCGGGGCAAAAGCTTATTTGAAGCTTCGAAGGCTGTTTCCTATGGGCAGTCAGTCAGGAGCGTCGCTAGTGACTTCGATCAATGTCACGTTACTCTGGCGCGCTATTGCAACAGAATTAAACTGAGTAAACCAGATCAACCTCCTCCAGAAATGGGATATAAACCTCACAACAAGGTATTTCCGAACGAAAACGAAATGGAACTTGGCAAATACCTGAAGCGCGCAGCAGATATATTTTACAGATTAACCCCCAAAGATGTTCTGAAATTAGCCTTTGAATGTGCAAATACCTATGGGTTAAAATATCCACACGTTTGGAATGAGACCAAAATGGCGGGCAGTGACTGGTTCGCAGCATTTATGAAGCAATAAGAAAACCACAAGCCACTAGTCTAGCACGAGCTACTTCGTTCAACAAAACAACTGTCGGTGAATCCTTTGACAACCTTGCTAAGGTGCTAGGGCGGTAACGCTTTCCACCACAAAACATCTACAACATCGACGAACCTGGTATTACAACCGTACAGCGTCCGAATCACGCTTTTGCCGGAAAAGGAAAGAAGCAAGTCGGCGCTCTGACATCACAAGAGAGGGGAACTTTGGTCACATGCGCAGTAGCACTTAATGTAACCGGGAACAGCATATCTCCCATGCTAATCTTCCCGAGAAAAAACTTCAAACAACACTTTATAAGAGATGGACCGCCTGGATGTGTTGGAACTGCTTATGGTTCAGGGTGGATGCAAGAAGACGACTTCGTAGAATTTCTAAAGCACTTTCAAAGCCATGCTAAACCATGTAAAGACAACCCAGTTCTTCTCATACTGGACAACCATGATTCTCACCGTTCCATTCGATCTCTGAATTTCTGCAAAGAAATGGGCATCGTACTTCTTTCACTGCCGCCGCATACGTCCCATAAACTGCTGCCGTTTGACAGGGCCGTCTTTGGTCCGTTTAAAAAGGCTTCAAGCAGATGTTGCGATTCCTGGATGCTAGATTGTCCTGGTCAAACAACATTCCTGAGATGGTCCGTGAAGCATTGCTCTTGGCGGCTACACCAAACAATATTATGTCTGGATTTCGATGTACTGGGATTGTCCGTGAAGCATTGCTCTTGGCGGCTACACCAAACAATATTATGTCTGGATTTCGATGTACTGAGATGGTCCGTGAAGCATTGGCCTTGGCGGCTACACCAAACAATATTATGTCTGGATTTCGATGTACTGAGATGGTCCGTGAAGCATTGCTCTTGGCGGCTACACCAAACAATATTATGTCTGGATTTCGATGTACTGAGATGGTCCGTGAAGCATTGCTCTTGGCGGCTACACCAAACAATATTATGTCTGGATTTCGATGTACTGAGATTGTCCGTGAAGCATTGCTCTTGGCGGCTACACCAAACAATATTATGTCTGGATTTCGATGTACTGAGATTGTCCGTGAAGCATTGCTCTTGGCGGCTACACCAAACAATATTAGGTCTGGACTTCGATGTACTGAGATTGTCCGTGAAGCATTGCCCTTGGCGGCTACACCAAACAATATTATGTCTGGATTTCGATGTACTGGGATTGTGCCTTACAATAGGGACATACTTGAAGAGTTTGCCCCATCCCACGTTACAGATCGATTTAATCCTATTGCAGATCCGCGTGCTTGTGTGATGCAACGAACTCTGGACAAACCCGTCCCTGATACAACAGCTGCTCCTGATGATCCTATCAATCTGACTTCAGCTGTTCCTAGTGATCCTCACCCTGGAACTTCAGCTGTTCCTGATGACTTTGTCCCTGGGCATTCAACTGCTTCCAATGTTCCTGTCCCTGGGCATTCAACTGCTTCCAATGTTCCTGTCCCTGGGCATTCAACTGCTTCCAATGTCCCTGTCACTGGGACTGCAGCTGTTTCTGATGATACTGTCCCTGGTACTTCAAGTCCAAATCAATTCTCGCCAGAAGCTGTTAAACCATTTCCGAAGGCAAAGCTGACACGCCTGTCAAACGGATCTTGATAAAAGAGAAACTAAAGGAAAAAGAAAAGAAGAAACCAAAACTAAAACTAAACCGTCTGGCGTTTAAACAAAGGAAGAAGCCCGTTAAGTGCGATTCTGACAGTGATTCTGATTCAGAAGTGAACGTTTGCTTGGTTTGTTGTGACACGTTTTCAAATAGTCGTCCAGGTGAAGAAAGGGTACAGTGTTCTTCATGCAAGTATTGGGCTCGTGAAGAGTGTACATCAATACAAGGATTCTTCACTTGTCAGAACTGTCAATCAGAGATGATGATGAAAGATGAATGTAAATTTGTTTTCCGTTCAAAGTTAATTCGTTTCATCTTTCTATTTAAGTGTATTTTCAATATTAAACGGTTTGTTACATTTGACTCTTATGTGTTACATTTGATCCATCCACCCGTTACAACTGACCCATGGTTGAGTACGATTGTAACACTTGCAAGCATCGCCTTTCATCCGAAATAATTATGTAACGACGGGACATGGAACCTCAAATGATACTGAATTTTAAAGCCACTGTGATGATGTTTCATTCAGCATTAACAAACTTGACGAGAGTTTTTCTGGTGTTGATTTGCATTAATTTAAGTTGCAAATGTTACATTTGTCCCCGGTCTCCCCTACTCCATATAGAAGATCATGTTTTTAATGTGTCACACTTTGCACTAAAACAAATTGGGTACAAATAAAATTATCATACATATATGTAAAAATGCAAAGTCCAGTGTATGAAGGCTTATTAAAACACACAACAGCAGTTTTTCTCCCAATTGCGTGGATCGATGCTCATGATATTAATCACTGGATTGTCTGGTCCAGACTCGATTATTTAAAAAAGACCGCCGTCATACAGCTGGAATATTGCTGAGTGCGGCGTTAAACGTCAAACAAACAAACAACAACATAAACGATTTTCTAGAGGGGGTATGGGGCGGTTATAACGGCCAAGCACAACTTCAAGAGGAAGGTACCACGTCGAAACTTTGGTAAATGCTACGGTTTTCCCTCGAGGAAATGTTTTCCATATTTTTCAGTAAAATGTACATTTTTAGGAAGTCGATAGGTGCGCAATTCGTTGCCATTAGGCTTACCGTTGTCTTGCCACAAGTAATCATTCCAATTATTAGTTTCCCTTTGTAACAATTCATCCTTTATACTGACAAAGCTTAAACGACATGTTTGTGATTTCAATATCCGCAAAAATTAGAAAGAGTGGTTGACCACTTTAAAAGGTTTACGTTTGGGAGTCAGGAATTGTAGTCTACGCCAAAAGCGCACAATTTCAACGTGGTATCTACGAAAAAACACGAAGACCATTCCCTGTGGACCAAATTGGGAGTCTTTGCCCAAACACCAAAGAAAAATCTACAGGCTCTATTTTGCACTGTGTTGAGACAAGTGTACTGTTGGGTACCCCGTGTACCCACACTGACTGTAACAGAATTGGCAGTACAAGACTGTCGTACAGTTTTTTAATAACGTTGTTAGGCGTTCCACCAAAACTGTTAAATTTTACAACTATCGTGGTTAAAGCCTAACTAGCAGATTTAGCCATTTCTGTGCAGAACAATTCATATCAAGATATTCATTAACCCACAAATCTAGATATTTGTACATAGGGGAGAATTTTATAGTTGTGTCTGACCAGGTCAAAACAGAAGTAGACAAAGAACAGTAAGCACTTCTAAAATCGACAATTTTAGTTGTGTTAAAATTCACACACAGTTTCCATCTAGTGAACCATGCCAGGATGATGCACAATCAAACATCTTTTGTAATATATCTTTTTATATATCTGCTTATGTATAGCACAGTCACAAAAACAAAACACTTTGGTCATATTTAGCGATTTCAGTAAAGCGTTTGATATTGTTTGACACAATAGCCTAATGCAAAAGTTCCAAAAATACATTTTTCCCAATTTCAGAAAAACATATTCAAAATTGGTCGTCCGGCCGGGGATTCCAGATTAACACGAGAACAACATTGGCCCATTATTAAAAAACATACATGTCAAATGAAGAAGGCACAATGAAGAAATTATTCTCACAAATCCGCTTATCGAAATCAAACCTTGCACTGCACCTCTCATATTGGTATAGAAGCTGTATCCCTAATCAGAAAAGAATCCATGAAGTACTTTTTAAGTTATAGGTCGCAAAAATGTTGAAGTAGAGAAAATTCCTAAGTTCACGAAATGAAAAAAGTCATATGTTTTCAGATTATACACATATCAAAATCATACTATACACTGCAACTCTTCTATGGAAGAAACTATTCCCTAAATGTGAAAAGAAGTAGTTGCATAGTTACCAATATCGAAAACAAACTTCGTCCTCTCCTTTTGGTATAGAAACTGTACCCCAAATGAAAAAAAGGATCCATTAATAGTTTTCAAGTTATAGGTCGTACAAATGTTGAAGTAAAAAGGTTTCATAAGCTACCTCGAAATGTGTCTTTATACCAATTAGGGGCGATCGGGTAGCCTAGCGGTTAAAGCGTTCGCTCGACCCGGTTTCGATTCCCGACATGGAAAATGTATGAAGCCCATTTCTGATGTCCCCCGCCGTGATTTTGCTGGAATATTGCTAAAAGCGGCGTACAATCACTTATACTAATTAATGAAGTAATTCACAGTGAGTCATTGTACAACTTCTAGTTGCCAATTAAAACCTGCATATTAATCTTTTGTTCTACTGTTTAAACCGAGGTGCTAACATGACCACCACTTTCTTGCCACAAATATTCACGGGTACAACATTTTTGCAGCATCATTACTCAGGTCTGACAATCAGTCCTAAGTGTTTATGAGTCATAAGGTTAATTCCCAGGACGATGACCACCTGATATTTTACTAATCCCCTACCGGGACGTCGTGCGAATTTTTCTCGAAATTAATCAGTGTCTTGCTCAATCCGGATTGAGAGGGGATCGTCGCCAAAGCAAAGAGTAAATAATTCAATGTTCACCAAATCAGATGCATTATTACAACGCTTACATATCCTATATGGTTTAAACATATTTATTTTCAAAAAAGTGAGAAAATGGATTGGTAAACAAGCGAAGCGCTTATGTTAATACCGCTCCATTACACATAGGACATATTGCAATAAATACATAAATGAAAGTTAGATGTAACAAATAATTTGTACATGCCAAGCTAGATGTGTATTTACAATAAATCTATTTGCAGTTAAGATCGCTGCAGCCAAGCCTGAGGCGACTGTGAATGATTTGGCATAATCTGCTTCCATAATTTAAATCCCAGTGTATACCATTATCTCCCTTTACGTGAAGCAAATTCTTAAATTGTGTAACGGTCTCTGCCCCCGTTAGGTTTTCTGGTAACATATTCCAAAGTTGTGTTGTAGCTGGTATAGATGAAGAAGATGTTTGAAGATTAGTTTTATCCTTTAAGTCATAATTTGTGTCAAGGATGTGTCCTCAGCAAGAAGTCTTATATTACTATGTGTTCCTTCAACAATGTCATTGATATAGATAATAAACAATAATAGTCCTATGACCGAGCCCTGTGGCACACCTGCCAAGACAGCTTTTGGATCTGAGCTATAGCCATTTATAAACTACCTTTTGATACTCGTATCGATTTTCTTAGTAACTATCAAACCATCTCAAAAAATTCCACAAATACCATAATGGTGTAGCTTATAAATTATTCCTTTATGCCAAACTTTATGAAAGCTTTCCTTACGTCACAAAATACAGCTCTAACTTCCTTACCTTCATCCAAAGCCTTTGCAATAAAGTCATATAAATATGTTAACTGATTTAAGGTGGAGAATCCCTGCGTGAATCCAGATTGTAGGTTAGTGAGCACATTATTATTCCTTAAATATTTGTACACATGTTTAAATATACAATTTTCAAATATCTTTGCTAAACAACTTGTGAGCGCAACCGGTCTGTAATTTGTACATTCATTCCCCCCTTCCTTCTTATGAATAGGAATGATAAGAGCTTCTTTCCACAGTGATTGAAATATTGCTCGTTTAAGAGAGAAATTGAATAGTTTAGTAGGGATTTGGGCTAAACTGTTAGCTGTGTTTAAAGTACTTTATTTCCAATACCATCAGGGCCAGTTGCCTTTGTCGTGTCCACGGACAGTAGTATATCCCTAACTTCATCTTCCATCAAAATTATATTTAGAAATGGATTTTCAACTTTATCTAATTCTTCGGGTGGAAGGTGCATATCAGGATTACATATGCGAGATTGGTCCACAAAGAAGTTATTGAAAATATTAGCAATATCCATGGAATTATCATACAACCTATCCCCAAATAGAATCGGGGGAAAGTTGTGTTTTGCAGTTTTAAGTTAAAGAAATTCCTTTACTTAACGCCACCAAGTCTTTGTACCATGAGAACTATTTGTTACAGCATCAATTTTAGATGATGTGCCTTCTTTGCCTTACGGACATAGTCGACTACTTTATTTCTTAACAGCCTAAAATTTGCCCAATCAGCTGGAGTATTACGTCTTTTAGCTTTCTTATGTTGGCGATTGGAACGTATTACATTATTGATCCACTGTGAATCCTTTGATTCACATATCATATATGATGGTATAGGTTCATGTACATTACATTATTGATCCACTGTGGATCCTTTGATTCACATATCATATATGATGGTATAGGTTCACGTACATCACATTATTGATCCACTGTGGATCCTTTGATTCACATATCATATATGATGGTATAGGTTCATGTACATTACATTATTGATCCACTGTGAATCCTTTGATTCACATATCATATATGATGGTATAGGTTCACGTACATCACATTATTGATCCACTGTGGATCCTTTGATTCACATATCATATATGATGGTATAGGTTCACGTACATCACATTATTGATCCACTGTGGATCCTTTGATTCACATATCATATATGATGGTATAGGTTCATGTACATTACATTATTGATCCACTGTGGATCCTTTGATTCACATGTCATATATGATGGTATAGGTTCATGTACATTACATTATTGATCCACTGTGAATCCTTTGATTCACATATCATATATGATGGTATAGGTTCATGTACATCACATTATTGATCCACTGTGGATCCTTTGATTCACATATCATATATGATGGTATAGGTTCATGTACATTACATTATTGATCCACTGTGGATCCTTTGATTCACATATCATATATGATGGTATAGGTTCATGTACATCACAGTTTGTAGCTAATGCGTCATGGGTCGAGGCTTTCTGAGTTAATTGAAATCATGCCAATACACGTCTTTTTGTATGCTCGCAGTGTTCAGGTATTTTTTATGTATGTTCTTACTGTTACAGGTGAAATTGGGTTTAACGTCGCGTCCAAGATTATTGCACTTATATAGCGACGTGCGTGCGTGAGTGTGTGTGGCAGTGTGGCTGCTTGTACTAGTCCGGACTATGCCGATTTATAGTGAAAGCTCACTGATACCATGCCGCAGTTTAACATGAATACCCCACTCAGACACAGTATACATACTCCGAGCCGGCCAGTCTTGTTTAAGTCCCTTAATGCCTAGCGCCAGACAGGGTAACAACAAGTACCATCTTTTAACGTCTTGTAATATGACCCGGACCTTCCGCACTCCGGGCGGGCGCTCTACCACTAGACCACGGAGGCGGTCTCTGTTACATGTTGGTGAATCACAGGCATACACTATAATTGAGGAGGTATTTACGTGGGACGAACTATTTGAAGTGTTATTAAAAAGACATGACTGTCTGACATAAGTCTGACACCAGCATTAGTTGTGTTGACAAAGGAGAAAATATTGATCATGAAGTACTTGTGAATTTTCATTCTTTGAAATGTAGCATGTTTACAGCCTTACACATGCTAATATAATTCAAACGATTCACAATGGCGAAAAGACGTGACTATTCTATTTCAATCTGTTGATTTTTTAAAAATTTCGAACACTCACTTTTTACATGTTGTGCTGTGACAACCCGAATCAATTTAAACACCGTAGTCGTACAAGTGCGCACATGTCACGTGACAACATACCTTACTCTACGTCTGTTTGTGCGTGTTGATACTTGTGTGAGATCGAAATGAGATCTTTTATCGTGTTGTGCATGATACGGATATTGTGTAAAATAACATACTCACTCAATCACTAACCTCTAAAGGTGTCACCAATACCTGTATTTTAATTTTGAATGCCTATTGTGTCATTGTCATTGTGACTGTTCAGAATACAGGGAAGCTGTGTGTGTGTCAGCGGACCGTTGTCTGTTAACTATAGAAAATAAATAAGATGATGACTGTTCACAATACAGGAAAGCTATGTGTGTATCGGTAGAATGTTACGTGGTAACTTATCAGCACAAAGAAATGTGAAAAAGAATTATGACTGTTCAGAGAACAGGCAGGCGGCAAGTCGTTCCGTTGTAACTATACAGACAAATTGAAACAAACGTAAGTGTGCCGACAGAATGTTTTGTGGTTACTGTACTGTCAATTGACACGTTGGTGACTGTACAGAGGACTGCCGGACTATAAGAGTGTGGGACATTGTGGAAGAGAGTGGCCATGCCAGGAAGTGGAAGGACTGAACTCTTAACCGTGACATTCTGAAGAAATCAATTGTATTGTGCAACATTCCAAACGGATCAGGTCTCCCATAGGTACGCCATATTATAACTTTGTATTAAATACAGATTGCAAAAAGAACACGATCCTTGATAAAAAAAAATCTCCCCGGGGTAACACGGGGAAGATAAACAAGAATGTGTCCTCAGCACCCCATTGCTGGTCGTAAAAATCGACCAAATTGGGCAACCTGTTTGCCGTGGGATGCGACCCTGTGTTGGCAGAGGAAGGGAGTCTGGTGGTTGGGGGCGACGGAACTGGCAATAGTGCTCCTTAGTCCAACACACCACTTGGGGGACGGGGGTAGAACGGGCCCGATTCTATCAATCGGCTGGTCATGTCATTCCCTGTGCAAAAAGTATTTCACTCACACTATTGGTATTTAAAAATAAATCTATTTTAAATGTTTATCATATCTATCAATCTATAAATCTTGCTTAGAGCCCTATGCTCATAAGGCGGTGGCTGACAGGTGTTTACATTGTTCACTGTATCTTCCACCTTCCTCAACTATCTGTCAACCAGATCTTCAGACTTTGTACGATCAGCTCCCGAAGCCCTGTATCATCATGGGCGATTTAAACGGTCATAATCCCATACGGGGGGAGTTCTGACAGATTCAAATATTTTAAATGAACTCAAATGGTCTGTCCATACTTATACTTACAACTATCAATCCGTCTGACGAACCACCTTCAATAAGGTGGAAGTTTACAAAGGTCGAATGGTCTTTATTCCAAACACCATTACTGAAAAACTAAAACCTGAAAGTTTCAGGAATGTTCCTGATCCTATACACCCTTTTTCAGATCTATTAAATGCTATTGGAGACGAAGGCATTCCTAAGTCTGCAAACCCTCACATACGTAAACCATGGTTGGATAATAATTGTAAACATGCTAGAAAAAATAGGAAGAAAACTGAGAAATATTTCCGCTGACATCCCACTGTCCACAACTTGAATAACGTTAACATCACGGGTGCCAAAGGGAGACGCACCTTTAAACAAAATAAACGTCCATCTGGAGGAACTATGTATCCAAAATCAATTCCCGCACACCCATGTCCAAGGTGGGGAACATGATTCAAATGATTAACGTCAAATGCTCCAAATCTGGTGTTCACCATCTCAAAAATGGTTATACACTTTAAACCACTAAATCTGAAATTGCCAAAACACTTGGTAAAACTTTGGCAAACAATTCCTCATGTTCCAACTATAATCCTCAATTTTCAGAGGTTTCAAAAACAGCAGGAAAAGAAAAAGGTAAATTTTAACTCTGATAATGGTGAGGACTATAACGAAACATTTTCACTCCATGAATTATATACTGCCCTAGGGCAATCTCATGACACTGCAGCAGGAGCCGACAACATCCACTATCAGCTCCTGAAACACTTGCCCGATTCATGTTTGGAAACGTTACTTACGTATATTTGATGAAATATGGACAAGCGACAATTTTACTCCTTCGTTGAACAATGCTATTGTTATTCCTATTCCAAAGCCTGGACGGGATCATACAGATTCATCCAATTACTGTCCAATATCATTATCTAGCTGTGTTTGTAAGACCATGGAGCGCATGGTCAACAATCAATTAGTCTGGTACTTGGAGACCAATAACCCCCTGGTGACATCCAGTGTGGTTTCCGAAAAAAGCAGAAGTACCATTGACCATTTGGTGCGTTTATTAAAAATTCCATTGTCAACAAACAACACACTGTATCAATCTTTTTCGATCTAGAGGAGACATATGATACAACGTGGAAACATGGTATTTTAAAAGATTTGAATGAATTTGAATTGTGGGCCAAATTACCTCAGTTCCTATATCAATTTTTAAACAACAGACAATTTCAAGTACGAGTGGGTTCTACCCTGTCTGATCATTTCGATCATGATCAGGGCGTCCCCAAAGGCAGCATACTAACAGTCACACTTTTCAGCATAAAAATTAATAGTCTCACTAAAGTATTGAACAATAGCATTAATGGTTCGCCTTTTTGTGGACGATTTTAACATTTCGTGTCGTGGTAAGAATATGAATACAATAGAAAAGACAGCTACAGCTCTGCCTTATCAAAATTAAAAAATATGTGAACGAAAACGGAATCAAATTTTCTATATCCCAAACAAATTGTATTCACTTTTGCCGTACATTTTTTTAGATGGTACTCCTTTCAAGGTAGCGGAGGAGGCCGAATTCATGGGCCTCATATTGGACCGTCATCTGACATTCTTACCACACATCAAATATCTAAAGGCAAAGTGTCTGAAGGCTCACAATTTGTTAAAAGTCGCTTCAAATTCCGAGTGGGGAATGGCGGCGCCCAGACAAGACGATCTGATCGATAATAAAGATCTGTATTGTGATAAAACGGGTCTTATATCGCGAAGTGCATCAAATCACGCGACCACCTCGATTAAAAACATGAAAAGGTTTTGAAAATATCTGTTGGCAACGAGTTGGCGGTGCTCCTGCTTTGCAAATCCTGCAATCGACCGAAATCTGCACGACAGTTTATGAACCGGATTTCGATTTCGTTGTGTTAGTCCAGCCAAAATGAAACTCCATAATACCAGCCTAGTTCGGCAAGCGTGGAAACTGGACTTTTAAAGTCAGTTTACTCCCATGCCACGGGAAGATGAGTTCAGGTGTGGGTCGTACAAGTACACGTGCGGGATATACAGTGCTACAATTACACTACAGAAATGTGCGATTGAAAAAGAAAACCAAAATGTAACTCATTTAATTATCCCCGCCACGAAGTAAAGTGAAATTTTACACACTGACCTTACTGGTGACGTTCGTAAACCAGTTCCAAAATTGGTGCATTAATTTTATTTTTTTACAAAGTTATGGTCCTTGCTCCATGCTTTGCATACTGCGTCAAACGGGGACACGTTTTCTTAGAAACTACTTAAGTTGTTACATGAGTGAAAGTTTGCATGTTTAGCTAAGAAATCCAAATGACACACCGTTGGCTCTGTCGTTTTAGACGGCGCAGTTCTCCCAGACGTACTAGAAAACTATGATCGCGTGTTCGAATCCCAACACTATACACATACATCACTTAGGGATTTCCTCCCACATCAAGCTGACACGCTGTGAAATGACTGAATGTTTGAAATAACTGAATAACTTCTAGCACATCACAGACAGCTTAGGTCGTAAATACACGTGCTTTGAACATGGTATTCAGCATGAAAAACTGCCAAAGAAATGGACAATTATTATTGTTATAAAAACTCAAAGTAAGCAGTTACTACTGAAAGTGCGACAACGCGACAACGCGACTTTTGGATGAATTGGTTAATTTTTACACTTCCTTCTTGTTTTGGAATGGGCGAAATGCGACAATGCCACAACGCGACGATGGCCCTTGTAGTATTCCCATTCCAATAGATATATGGATGAAATCATCTCGACTCTATGTAAAATGGTAACTTTTATAACAAAATAAAAACTATTTGGCGCCATGATTTTTATATTATAAATTAATCGAATGCGGTTTTTAAAATAATATATTTCATATCAAAGCATTAATCCCTATAAGTTTTCAAAGGAAATTACAAATGAAACGTTTCTGTACCATAAGCAGACATGATTTCGAGCTTTGAGGTGCACAGTAATAAAGCCGATTTTCTATGAATGTGAAGGAACGAACGCCCGTTCAAGATAGATTCTGTCTACCAGTATTGTTTTTGACCAACAAATCGTCTGAAAACCTTTTTTCTATATACTGACATACATTTCATATACTTACGAAAGATGGCTTGATTTGTAGCTCGTTATCACGTTATAGAAAGAGCTGTGTTACTTTGCCGCTGGTGTTGTCACCACAAGCCAAGCTACTGAACACAATATTCATTTTATTCACGCTCAGAAAAAAATTGATAGCTTTAAAGCCACGTCACGTTAAGCAAATTACACATTACATAGTACTGTCGGTACAACGTTCAACGGCAAGATTGGCGCTTCTGGTTGGTTAAAATGTACCGTGCGACCCTATGCTCTGAACGGTGTATTACAAAGGGTGTTTCCATAGTGGGGGCGGGGCGTTGTATGTTGACATGCGGCAGGCAACGAGAAGCAAACGATGTGTCAAACGGGGAATATTTCATACACTTTAGCCGTTATGGTTATATATTCGTTAGAGGAATGCCACAAAGAAATACTCCACCTTTGTCCTCAACCCAAACCAAGGCAAACTTTATTAGTTAGAGGAATGCCACAAGGAAATACTCCACCTTATCCTCAACCCAAACGAAGGCAAACTTTATTAGTTAGAGGAATGCCACAAGGAAATACTCCACCTTATCCTCAACCCAAACCAAGGCAAACTTTATTAGTTGGAGGAATGCCACAAGGAAATACTCAATCTTATCCTCAACCCAAACCTAGGCAAACTTTATAAGTTAGAGGAATGCCACAAGGAAATACTCCACCTTATCCTCAACCCAAACCAAGGCAAACTTTATTAGTTGGAGGAATGCCACAAGGAAATACTCAATCTTATCCTCAACCCAAACCTAGGCAAACTTTATAAGTTAGAGGAATGCCACAAGGAAATTCTCCACCTTATCCTCAACCCAAGCCAAGGCAAACTTTATAAGTTAGAGGAATGCCACAAGGAAATACTCAATCTTATCCTCAACCCAAACCTAGGCAAACTTTATAAGTTAGAGGAATGCCACAAGGAAATTCTCCAGTTACTGCAATAGCAATCATCTGTACCAAAGTGCTACGCCTATCGCTTATCCGAACACATGCATTTTCTCGAATATTGTCCGGATTACGAATTTCCGGATATCTGAATCTCTTTTTCACTTATCCTCAACCCAAACCAAACCAGTTACTGCAATAGCAATCATCTGTACCAAAGTGCTACGCCTATCGCTTATCCGAACACATGCATTTTCTCGAATATTGTCCGGATTACGAATTTCCGGATATCTGAATCTCTTTTTAACTTACCAGAGTCCCCCCCCCCCCCCCCCCCCCCCCAATTCTACTGAGGAATATGTGAAATGTTTGGCAAAGGTATGATTTATGAAATATCGACCGATTTATAAATACAATACATTGTGCTGTACAGACATTCACGGCATGCTGTGACAACGGATTTAAATATTGGAACGTGCATATGTAGCCCAATTAAGACCATACACTTGTTTGTGACCTGCAACATGTCAAGCAGAAACAATTAATATTGATGTTTAACTTAACCAGATGACTCATCGCTTGAACTCATTCATACGTGAATGAAAAATGTAGTTTAGATAAAATGCACGAAGAATCCTTTTCATGTGCACAATTAATGATAAAATATTTCACATTTTTATATTTATCATATAATGGGTAGGTTTCTCGGCAGGATAAAGCCAACGGATAAAAACGATATCCGTTGGGGTCATATGCGGATAGAGATGCAAATATCAAAGGTCACGTAGGGACTACTTACACTGTTTATAAACAAACACGGCGTCGCACTCGTCATTCGGCGATCGAGTCAGAATTAACCATCGGGAATCTGGATATCTGGGCATTAGGAATAAACACTATGTATTTAGCTCGCCAAGGCTCGCTAAATACAATGTTTATTCCTAATGCAGGATATTTACCATCCCCAAACACACTCGCGTGATAACCTCTATTAATTATATGTATATATTCTGCACATATTTACCATATATTCATAATTATTTCTTTACAGTTACAACATTGAAATGTCATAATTACCCATCATGTCAAGGCCAAGCTGACCTAGCAAACCTAATTGATATCAACCATATGCTATCGCCAGTGTCTACTTAAAATCCAATCTTTTGATTTCTTTACCTGTAAATTCCGTTAATGACCATTGTGTAGATATCCAGACTATGTAATTAACGCAGTTACCACCGTGTCACGGTCACGTGACACATCCTATAAGAACTCGTTTCGGCCTGTCCAATCAAATTCCTATTAGTAAATTACCTAATCTATTTCAACCAACCAAAATCGTAATAAAGGACACATTGCATGTTTTGCCCAATCAAGAGAATTCCGACGTTGATCAGTGGTGTTTCCAGTAATCTTGAAACTATAAAAAGAGGTCCGTGATTTCATATCAACACATTGAACCTCCCAAAAAATACAGGAACATCTCTTTGACTGATCACTGACTCACGGAATTCTCCCTTCTAATTTAAGGTAAGCTCACTTGTACAAACTCCATTATTTATGTAAAAATCAGGATAGAAATTTACTATTTATGATGAATAGAAAGTGGCAAATATTATGTATTTTGAGTATTTCTATATAACCTCTGCATGAATATTGTGGTGCATAAAATCTCAGCAGAAGTGAAGCAGGTCTTAGATGTTTACTACCTCGGTGAAACCCACGAGCACGGGTGGTGCTGACAAACCTAGAAACATACTCGGGGCGAACTGGGATTCGAAACCCATAATCATAGGTTTCTGGTGTGCCCAAGAGACGCAACTCTGCACAGTGAATCGCGGCGCCTTAGACGACTGGGCCACCCATGCCCCCTACAATGACATGTATCTGTTATTGTTAACACTGTGTTTATGATCTGTGTAAAATCTTTCACGGCTGCTAAATATTGCGTTCACAAGTATTTGAAAGTACAGTAAATTATAATTTAACTTAAAATTTCAAGTTAGTATCTAATAAAACAAATGGCCCAAAACGGCTTCCATAGTTTTCAAAGGTGTGTCTGGTTTTAGATGTCTGTCAATTATATTGGCATTTGGTTATATTTGTCTAGAATTTCACATGGATTTCATTCATGGTTATCTTGTTATAGCTATGGTTTCCTGTAATGCTGGATCATGAGTATTGTCTCATTCTGGAACCAGGAAGAAACTTGTTTATCACCTGACCCTGATGTTTAGCTTCTCACTGGCTAATTGCAAAGCTAAGATAGTTCCTCTTAGATACCATAGTACCAATAACATTTGTGTGAGGAGAAGCTACTTGTGATATGGATGTAAAATTTATATATATTCTTCCCGTTCCTAGATTGTTATACATTTTTTCAGGGCCATGGCTAAATGATTATATGACTACATAAATCAATCAATCATCTGAATTAACACCATCACAATCTTACAGAGAGTCATGTTCATACTTGGCGCCCTAAAGCAGTTGTAACATCCTTTAATGTTTAGAGAGTAAACTGCAGCTGAGACAAAATGGAGACCAAATTACATGACACGTTTGTACTAGTCACCTGAAACTGCTCATCCGAGTGACCTTCCCTCCTGTGACATCTGCAGGTCACAGAGCATGTAATTTTCTATTTTATACAAAATGACAAATTCATGTAAAGTCATGCAAAGTACAGTTAAACGCATGACAGCAACAATTTACATGACTCATTATACAGCATGCCTTACAGGCATCTTCACGATGTAAGTTTAATAGTGCATTTGGTTATAATGCCAATAGCACAACCTGTGTACGACAATTGTACAACATGTATACAACAATAATGAACATAATGGGCAAAGATGAGTACCGTCCATGATGTAATAAATGTGTTTCCTTCACATTGTCTGTAAATCTTTTACGTTGTAAGTAAAATGTTACCCAGTGAGGATGTAGCATGTGATGTTCATTTGCAACCATACCTGAATATAATTTAGCAGTGTATTGCATATTTTATATGTTACATTTTTAAATATGTGCAACCCAGTTTAACTATAGGCCCATGTTTTGGGTCCTATTTGGAAGCAGTTATCAAAAACATGATGCCGAACCATCTGTGTCAATATGGGTTGAAAGCAGAACGTGTTCCGTAACCATGGAGATCACCAAACACTAAATACGCAACATGGGGTTGTTTTTCCGCTCCTCATAAGGGGGCACGGGTGGCCCAGTCGTCAAAGGCGACGCAATTGGCTGTGCAGTGTTGCGTCCCCTAGGCACGCCAGAAATCTATGATCGTGGGTTCAAATACCGGTTGCTCGTGGGTTTCACCAAGGTGATAAAAATCACCGACAGGCTTCCTTTCGGCCTTTCTTCCCAAATCAAGCTGACACGCTATGATATAACTGGAAAACTGTTCAAAGTTGGGGTAAACCAAACGCTCAAACGTCATTCCTCATGAAGGGCGTGTTCACATTTCTATACAGATCTGATAGTAGGTCCTCTCACACGACCCATTTGATCAAACAAGTGTTCAATTCGGTTGATATCTGGACATCTTGCTGGCCATGGAAAAGGGTCAATAGTTTCCTGGTGCAAACGATCCAGCACAAGACCAGGTGTTCGCGAAAAGGTGAGCGTATCCTGCCCCACTGGGGGCACCTGTCACACGCACATGCAAAGGCAAGTCAATTGGTCACCTTAAAAAACACGGGAACATATGGCACACGTCAATATAGGAAATAACATCGTACATAATTTTTGTAACTGATGCGTCAAAACTGGAAATGTCCTCCACGTGTCCACTATAAAACATTTTGAAAGCTTTACTGGGACCTTGAATGTTGTAACCGTGTTTAAACAACTTCAGAGCAAGAGGTGAATGACGCTCTTTGAAATGTTCGTACAAAGAGAATGCTGAGTTGTACCTCAAAAGTTGTGAAATGTAGACACCAAGGGCTGGAGCAGGAATATTGCTCGGCATAAAGGGGACGTTGACTACTAGAAAGTTGAAGTCTTGTGGAGCGCTCTGTTCAAATATGTATCTTCTGGCATGAAAATGCACGAAATGGGGTTTGAATTCGATGGGGCTTAACTTTTGCCCAGGTGAACAGATGCAGTGCAACCTTAACATTGACACTCTAAGGTATGAGATGTGGTTTACAATAAAGTATTTCGACACAGTTCAATATCAACTTCTGACAAAATGAACAAAATGACAGATCTTCAATAGTTCTAGCATAGCAAGAAAAAGCAAGGCTTTAATCACAGCCTTGACTTACACCAGCATAGATATATCAGTCATTTCACAATTTTTACTTCTTACAGAAGTACTTACATTAGTGTACATGTTTTGTACACTTTAGTGGCATCAATAACGGCAACATCTAAACTGACAGCATATGGAACGTATTAACCAGTGCCACAAATGGAAACATAATTTTCTTAAATTGTCTTGATAGTTTTGAAACAAGCCCTTAGGAGATTTTGATGAGGATGTCACCATTTAATGAGAGAAACTGGAATACACATAGGTCTCGACCAAGATAACGCATTATGTAAATATTGTATCCGACTTCATATTAGAGTGGTTAAACATAAATATCGTTTCTTGCTCATATGCCTTTCTTTAACTGACCTTAGGCAAATACATATTCAACGTTATTTTAATTATACTAAACCTTCAATTTAGTCGTTTGTAAATCTTATGGTTTCTAAATGTAATATTACAATTGTACCGCTATCCAAAAACATATTTACAGCAATGAAGTTTATTAAGTCTTGCATCAATATTTATATCATTGGTTTGGTTTTATTATTACAATGTTTATGTACTGATATGGGGCTCTGGCAATGAAAAACTGAAAACTGAACCACTTCATTATATAATGGGTAGGTTTCTTGGCAGGATAAAGCCAACGGATAAAAACGATATCCTTTGGGGTCATATGGATAGAGATGCAAATATCAAAGGTCAAATAAAGTTAGCTGTACCAGATGACTGTGCAGCAATTTTTTCAAGGCCAGGAGAAAGTTGAAGCTGAGCTAGATCGACTTGAACAGTCTGGTATCATATCCAAGGTTGATTTCAGTGAATAGGCTGCACCCATTGTTCCTATCTTAAAAAGAAATGGCCAGGTCAGAATATGTGGAGATCACCGTGAACCCAGTGCTGCAAGATGTGATGCACCAAATGCCAAAGGTAGAAGATTTCTTTTCAAAATTGTCAGAAGAACATTATTTCACGAAGATAGACCAGAGACACGCATATCTACAAATGGAAGCGGACGATGAATAAAAAAGATACCTCACTACAATCACTTCCAAAGGACTTAACAGATATAACAGGTTGCCTTTTGGTATCAAGACAGCCCCTGCTATCTGGCAGAGAACTTTTGAGTAAGTGTTGCAGGGCATTCCAGGTACGGAAGCCATATTTTTAGATGACATCATCATCAGTGGCAGAACAGAAGAGGAGAAACTGTGACGACTAGAGCTAGTGCTGCAACGTCTTGTAGCCAATGTTGACAAATGTGAATTTGCCTAGGACCAAATCGAGTATTGTGGCCATGTGATAGACAGAGAGATACTCCACAAAATGCACAAGAAAAAGAAAAGACACAAGTCATCACAAAAGCTCCCATACCTTTACATGTATCAGAGTTGCGCTCTTACCTAGGATTAGCAAATTACTACCATTGTGTCTTACCTGACCTTGCCTCAGAACTCAGACCAGTGTATGAACTGCTAGCCACAGATATGGATTAGCAGTGGTCGACTGCTTGCGAAGCCACTTTCAGCAAGTCAAAGGAACTTGTGACTTTTGATATTGTGTTAACCAACTATGACCCAACCCTGCCGCCTAGAGTAGCTACTGATGCTTCGCCCTACGGAATAGGGGTCGTCCTATCACATGTGATGCCAGACAACAGTGAGAAACCAATTTTGCTTCACGAGCACTGAGTAAGTCTGAACGAAATTACTCAGATTGAAAAGGACGCACTGGGACGTGTATGGGGTGTACAGGAATTTCACCTGTATGTATATGGAAGACAATTCACTATTCTGACAGAGAATAAACCACTGGCAGTGATAATGAGGCCACAAAAAGGTATTCCGGCTATGGCAGGTGCAAGGATGCAGCGTTATGCATTATCCCTTGCAACTCATGACTATACAATTGAATACAGAAGTACTAAAAATCACAACAATGCGTATGGATTGTCATGGTTTCCACTTGGAAATGAAGTTGAGATTGATCAAAATTCAACCGGAGAGTAGGATGCAGTGGATTTGTTTCACAATGAACAGGTTTAGTCATTGTCCATCAAGTGTGAAGAAGCCACAGCAACTCGTCGAGACCCTGTTCTCGCACGGGTTTATGACCACACAATGTCACCTGAAAGGCTTAAACAGTATCATAGCTGAACTGTCTATTCATCAGTGTTGTGTTATGTGGGGTGTGCGCATTGTGGTTCCCGTAATGCTTCGGGAAAATCTTCTGGAAAAACTACACACAGGTCATTTGGGGGTAGTAAAGATCAGGGATGTGAGCAGGTTTTCCCGAAAAAAGAGGAAAAGTCTAGGGGGTTCTGGGGGCATGCCCCCCCCCCCCCCCCCCCCCCCCCCCCCAAGAAATTTTTAAAACATTTGATTGCATTTTAAGCAATTTCGTGCAGTTTGGACAACATTCACATCAAGAAATGTAATAAGTCAATGGCAAAAGTCAATAAGTCAAATATACTTCACCGCAAAAGAAACGCAATTTCTATTAACATCTGTGATACAAATCATATTAGCTCAGATACATTCTGTTGGGGAACTAGGTGTAAGTAAACGTTTTCCTGCATCACATCCTTGCCTGAAAAAGCAGCCGATGTTTCAGGTCTGACAAAAAACATTAGCGCAAACGCAACCTCACAAAAGTCAGTGGTAGCGGTTGCGTACATTCCTCGTGCAAATCAAGATGCACGTGCAGAATGAGGTAGCAGCGCTACATTGTCCTCAGACCTTTCTTTAGCCCGTCACTGACGCCGCATATTTCAGCAACATAACGCTCGTCCCCATACAGCTAGAGCCACCAGAGAATTGCTACAGAGACATGCATAACATCATCACCAAGGTCTCAATGATCTCTACCAAGATGGACAACCGCAGCAGCTTTTTTACGCATATGGGCCCAGATTCCCCAAGGCCTTCATCAAGCGCGTGGTGCGCTCGATGAACAGAAAATGTTTTGCCATCGTTAAGGCTTGTAATGGGCATACGAGATACTGACCGTAATCCTACAAATTGCTGGGTTATATGCCGTTGCCCTTAACTGAAAACGCTTAAAACCATTGTTAACACTGTGTTTATGATCTGTGTAAAATCTTGACATTCACGGCTGTTAAATATTGCGCTCACAAGTGTTTGAAAGTACACAGGTAAATTATAATTTAACTTAAAATTTCAAGTTAGAATCTAATAAAACAAATGGCCCAAAACGGCTTCCATAGTATTCAAAGGTGTGTCTGGTTTTAGATGTCTGTCAATTATATTGGCATTTGGTTATATTTGTCTAGAATTACACATGGATTTCATTCATGGTTATCTTGTTATAGCTATGGTTTCCTGTAATGCTGGATCATGAGTATTGTCTCATTCTGGAACCAGGAAGAAACTTGTTTATCACCTGACCCTGATGTTAAGCTTCTCACTGACTAATTGCAAAGCTAAAATAGTTCCTCTTAGATACCATAGTACCAATAACATTTGTGTGAGGAGAAGCTACTTGGGATATGGATGTAAAATTTATATAATTTCTTGCCGTTCCTAGATTGTTATACATTTTTTCAGGGCCATGGCTAAATGATTATATGACTACATAAATCAATCAATCATCTTAATAACACCATCACAATCTCACAGAGTCATGTTCATACTTGGCGCCCTAAAGCAGTTGTAACATCCTTTAATGTTTAGAGAGTAAACTGCAGCTGAGACGAAATGGAGAGCAAATTACATGACACGTTTGTACTAGTCACCTGAAACTGCTCATCCGAGTGACCTTCCCTCCCGTGACATCTGCAGGTCTATTTTATACAAAATGACAAATTCATGTAAAGTCATGCAAAATACAGTTAAACGCATGACAGAGCAACAATTCATATGAACATAAAACGTAACTCATTATACTGCATGCCTTACAGGGATCTTCTCGATGTAAGTTTAATAGTGTATTTGGTTATAAGGCCAATAGCACAACCTGTGTACGACAATTGTACAACATGTATACAACAATAATGAACATAATGGGCAAAGATGAGTACCGCCCATAATGTAATAAATGTGTTTCCTTCACATTGTCTGTAAATCTTTTACGTTGTAAGTAAAATGTTACTCAGTGAGGATGTAGCATGTGATGTTCATTTGCAACCATACCTGAATATAATTAAGCAGTGTATTGCATATTTTATATGTTACATTTTTAAATATGTGCAACCCAGTTTAACTATAGGCCCATGTTTTGGGTCCTATTTGGAAGCAGTTATCAAAAACATGATGCCGAACCATCTGTGTCAATATGGGTTGAAAGCAGAACGTGTTCCGTAACCATGGAGATCACCAAACACTAAATACGCAACATGGTGTTGTTGTTCCGTTCCTCATGAGGGGGCACGGGTGGCCCAGTCGTCAAAGGCGACGCAACTGGCTGTGCAGTGTTGCGTCCCTTAGGCACGCCAGAAATCTATGATCGTGGGTTCAAATACCGGTTGCTCGTGGGTTTCACCAAGGTGATAAAAGTCACCGACATGCTTCCTTTCGGCCTTTCTTCCAAAATCAAGCTGACACGCTATGATATAACTGGAATACTGTTCAAAGTTGGGGTAAACCAAACGATCTCACGTCATTCCTCATGAAGGGCGCGTTCATATTTCTATACAGATCTGATAGAAGGTTCTCTCACACGACCCATTTGATCAAACAAGTGTTCAATTCGGTTGATATCTGGACATCTTGCTGGCCAAGGAAAAGGGTCAATAGTTTCCTGGCGCAAACGATCCAGCACTGACCTTCAGTAAGACCAGGTGTTCGCGAAAAGGTGAGCGTATCCTGCCCCACTGGGGGCACCTGTCACACACACATGCAAAGGCAAGTCAATTGGTCATCTTAAAAAACACGGGAACATATGGCACACGTCAATATAGGAAATAACATCGGACATAATTTTTGTCACTGATGCGTCAAAACTGGAAATATCCTCCACGTGTCCACTTTAAAACATTTTGAAAGCTTTACTGGGACCTTGAATGTTGTAACTGTGTTTAAACAACTTCTGAGCAAGAGGTGAATGACGCTCTTTGATATGTTCGTACAAAGAACATGCTGGGTTGTACCTCAAAAGTTGTGAAATGTAGACACCAAGGGCTGGAGCAGGAATATTGCTCGGCATAACTACTAGAAAGTTGAAGTCTTGTGGAGCGCTCTGTTCAAATATGTATCAACTTGCATGAAAATGCACGAAATGGGGTTTGAATTCGATGGGGCTTAACTTTTGCCCAGGTGAACAGATGCAGTGCAACCTTAACATTGACACTCTAAGGTATGAGATGTGGTTTACAATAAAGTTTTTCGACACAGTTCAATATCAACTTCTGACAAAATGACAGATCTTCAATAGTTCTAGCATAGCAAGAAAAAGCAAGGCTTTAATCACAGCCTTGACTTACATCAGCATAGATATCAGTCATTTCACAATTGTTACTTCTTACAGAAGTACTTACATTAGTGTACATGTTTTGTACACTTTAGTGGCATCAATAACGGCAACATCTAAACTGACAGCATATGGAACGTATTAACCAGTGCCACAAATGGAAACATAATTTTCTTAAATTGTCTTGATAGTTTTGAAACAAGCCCTTAGGAGATTTTGATGAGGATGTCACCATTTAATGAAAGAAACTGGAATACACATAGGCCTCGACCAAGATAACGCATTATGTAAATATTGTATCCGACTTCATGTTAGAGTGGTTAACATAAATATCGTTTCTTGCTCATATGCCATTCTTTAACTGACCTTAGGCAAATATATATTCAACGTTATTACAATTATACTAAACCTTCAATTTAGTCGTTTGTAAATCTTATGGTTTCTAAATGTAATATTACAATTGTAAAGCTATCCAAAAACATATTTACAGCAATGAAGCTTATTAAGTCTTGCATCAATATTTATATCATTCGTTTTGTTTCATTATTACAATGTTTATGTACTGATATGGGGCTCTGGCAATGAAAAACTGAAAACTAAACCACTTTCTTATATAATGGGTAGGTTTCTTGGCAGGATAAAGCCAACGGATAAAAACGATATCATTTGGGGTCATATGGATAGAGATGCAAATATCAAAGGTCAAGTAGGGACTACTTTCAATGTTTACAAACAAATATGGCGTCGCCCTTGTCATTCAAAGTCAAAGATGTTTATTGTATCAAAGGCCATCGGCCCATATACAAGTTCAGATAAATACAGTGGGTGAGAATTTACAGATTGGGAGATACAACAAAAATTATATAAATATAACATTCATTTAACAATCGGTGATAATCATGAGGACTTTCTAGGGTGAGGTAATTAAAATTATGAATTTCCACTCAACATGTTATTTCGTAGTTCCATCCCATGTTTTACAAATAAAGACAGTTTAAACATTACATCGGCATCATTCGATGACAAAATAGAAACAAAAGCTATTCTACTTGTCTTAGATAAGAAACATTCTGGTATATATTTAGTACGTAATTCTGCATAATAAGGACATTCAAAGGTAAAATGTATTTCGTCTTCTATTGCAGAGTTACAGAATGGACAAATTCTTTGTATTCTTTCAAGTGATATATTCCGTCCATAGTTAATCATAAGTTTTGACAAGCCAAGTCTGTATTTAATATATCCATTTCTTAGGTGACTATTTGTTAAAACTGATAGATATTTTTCTGGCTCTAATAGAGTCTTAAATGTTCTGTACAAATCATAACGTGAACTATTTTCCAAGTTGCATTGCCACCCTTGATAGAACATATTTATTGCTATTTTACGAAAATCATTTAGAAATAAATGTTGATCACCAACAGATTGGTTAAGCCATATATACCCATATCCATGTGAGAATAATAGTGTCCTAATATGCGATACCCATGTAACCTTACCGATACTATCTAAATGAAAGAGCAAGTTATAAGCTTTTTTCGGAAGCCGATGTTCTGGCATACGGATGATATTAAACCAATATTTTAAACACTTTATTTGTGAATTAATGTAAAGTGGGTATCTTCCACATTCTCCATATATCATATTATTTGGTGTTGCTATTCCAACGCGAAGAAACTTTTTACATGCCAGTAGGTGAATTCTTTCTAAACATTCATATCTTCGGTAACCCCACACTTCAGATCCATACAATAAAATTGGCTGTATTTGAGTATCAAATAATTTGAAAAATACTTTTGGAGTAATAACTCCAAGTTTATGTGAAACAGACATTATATTAAGTAAAGCTCGTTTCCCTCGCAGTGATAAGTCAGATACACATTTGTTCATATTTAGTGTTGAATTAAACATTATGCCGAGATACTTATAACCATTAACTACATTAATTTGTTGTCCATTTAAGTACCATCTTTCCCTAAAATTTAAAGGACCCCCTTTTCTGAATACTATAATTTCTGTCTTATCTAAATTTACAGATAAATTCCATTCCTTAGTATATTTATCTAATACATTCAACTGATTCTGTAGACCAATAACAGTGTCAGATAGTAAAATAACATCATCGGCAAAAAGGAGCATAAGAAGTTCAAGGATGTCAGGATACATCTGTATACCATGCTTGCCGTTACTTGAGATTTCATAATATAATTCGCTTATGAAAAACGAAAATAACAGAGGACTCAGTATACATCCCTGACGTAAACCAGATGGGCAATCGATAAAATCAGTAACACCATAATCACTACGTACACATGACTTGATATTTGAATACATTGATTGTATTATATTAAACATCTTCCCTTGTAGTCCAGCTTTTCTTAAACAACACCATAATTTATAACGATCAACTGTATCAAATGCCTTTTTAAAATCAATAAAAGCAACGTAAACCTTGTGTTTACGACGTGTTAGACATTTTTGAATTGCAGCATATAATGTAAAAATATGATCTACGGTTGAATAATTTTTTCTAAAACCAGCTTGAACTTCCGGTATCTTATCTCTCATATTTGCCCAGTTAGTAAGCCTGTTATTCAAAACAGAGGTAAAAATTTTCCCCAGAACACTCATTAATGAGATCCCCCTGTAGTTGTCAGGGTTTCTCGGATCGCCTTTTTTATGTAGAGGGACTATTTCTGAACAAGACCAACTGTTTGGAAATATTTGATTATCAAAGAGTTTGTTGAAACATTTATGAAGAAATGGCATAATATCTAATTGGGAACATTTAAGCATTTCTATCAGCACTTGATCGGGCCCGGCGGATTTTCCTTTTTTTAACTTATTTATTGATGATGTAATTTCATGTTCAGTTATCGTAGAATTTAGTATGAATGCATCAATATCTGTAAACTGATTAGAACTGAGTTCATTTTCATCATCTAAGTGAGGAGAAAAAACATTGTCATTTGCAAAAACCTCTCTAAAATGGCACAGCCATTCTGCTTTCGTTATATGATTCTTCTGTCTGGGTTTGTTTTGTAATGATCTTATCTGTTTCCAAAAGCTAGATTGACTATTTATGCTTCTATGCAATCTTTCAACTGATTTCTTTCGTGAAATGGATTTAAATTTTCTGCAACAAAATTTATAATGATTTCTTTGTCTACAGTACACAATTCTGTTAGCGACTGTTCTTTGTGTTCTAAATCTCCTAAGTGCCCTACGTGTTTCTCGTTTCGCTTGTCTACATTCTAGACTTAGTGGTTTGTGATTGGCAAATTGTGGATTATGTCGTATTGTCTTTTTCATGCAGTTAGCAGAGTCTAATACAATGTCGACAAAGTGGCTAATTGCGTTTTCAATAGCATTATCAATTTCTTTAAGGACCATTTCTTTGTTTTCAGTAAAATTATATCTCAGGTTATCAAGAAACAAACTGGAGTAATGATCATTCCATACAATTTTCTCTGATGCTTGTGGATCCATACATGAATCATTATTGCACCTCTTACCCATATTTGGAAATCTACACATCAATTCTAATGGAAAGTGATCAGAATCAGATCGATCACCGACAGTGAACATATTGATAAACTGAAAAAAATCTGGTGAACTTATAAAATAATCGTTCACACTAGATCCATGTTGGCTACAATAAGTAAATTCCCCATTGGTATCACCATATACACGTCCATTTACGATGTAAAGTTTAAAAACATAGCATAAATCCAACAACATTTGACCAAATCTATTTACAACTGTATCCTGTGAAGTACGATCCTCAACAGGGTCATCCTCCTCCTCAGGGAAAGGGGAGGTATGATTGAAGCTATCATCATTATTGCTAATATCAGGGTTATTTCTCTCACCTGTTCTAGCGTTCATATCTCCACAGATTAAATTGTATGAATTTGAAAACATTTCATCATTATCTATTAAGAATTCTTCTACTTTTACAATGTTACTATTGGTGTTTACATGATTATAATAAGGAGACCCCATTGGAGGGATATAGGTACATAACAAATTCACATTTTTGTCAATTCTAAATAAATCTTTAGATAACGAGAGACCAATTATGTTGTCTCTATCTGCTTGTATAACATTACAGAAACTACTCAGTGATTGACGTACACACAGACAAATACCACCTGATAAACGTCCATAGTTGGATAACTTAACTGCAGGACAGTAAAAAGTATCATATCCATGTAGCCAATGTTTTCCTGGAATATTTACAACAAATGTCTCAACAAGGCACACAATATCAAATTTACTGATGTAAGTTAAAAAGTCAACATCATTTATTTTGCTGAGAAGACCACCAATATTCCAACATACAAAGGAGAACGCGTCTCTGTTGACATCAGTAACACTGTGAGCGCGAGTATCACCGGTGTGCACATCGGAGGTTCCTTGTGGGAGATGATCCGGGCCATGGCCATTGTGCTATTTCCCAGGGCGCGACTTACTTCTGTTTGGTCGAAGTCTGTCCGACATTCGGTTTTCTGAGTCTTGATTTGTAGATCCACGTTGGTCAGCCGACGTACGAGGCATCGTAACAAGCTTGCCATTCTTGAAGAAGCCGAAATTTCCCGTTCCTTTTAGGGCTTGCAATTGTTCGCGTTGACGCGTGGTTAAATCACTTCCAATTCCAAGTCCATTCGATTTAAATGTCGCTCTGGCTTTCAATGTTCGTACCTTGTCGTCGGAGAGTACCAGTTTTGCAATTATTGGTCGTGGTCTTTCACTACCAGGCTTCTTCACACCGAGGCGATGGGCGCGTGCAACGTCAGTCGGTTGCCAAGTTTTGAATGTTGCGTTTTCATTAAGTACGGCGATCGCTTTTTCTTTACAGGCTATAGATTTTTCGCCTTCATCTTCATCAACACCATAGATAATGATATTATCTCTTCGGCTAAACGACTCGAGTTTATCAAGTTCAACATCAATTTGCGAAAGTTTGTCATTTATGATATCCACTGTCTCAGCAACCGCATCGACGTCAGATTGCATTACGTGGTTCTCAGCTTCAATTTTCTTCATGTCTGATTTCAGTTCCGAAACTGATTTTTCTAGATTGTCACACTTAGTTCCGATACTTTTGACTTCTGTTCTTAGATTAGAAATGTCGTTACCTAGGTCGGATTTGACGTTTCTCAGTTCGGTAAGGATTGCTTCTTTTATGTTGTTAAGATCTTGTAGGGTAACAGGCCCGGGGTTTGTCTCCACGTCATTTGCACACAGTAGCATAAGCGCTATGACACGCTTGGGTAGCATGTGCTCGGGGTTTGTCTCAACCTGATTTGTAGACAATAGTATAAGCGTCATAACACGCTTGGGTAGCTCGTGCATCTCACCTGGATCGCATACATTTCGTGTATGGGTCAACATCATGCAGTATGTGTTTGACGTGACGTCACCAAAGGTGTTGGGTGATACCTTGTTCAAATCACCAATAATATTATGATGATCATATGTTAAGTCAACAAAGTAGCTTGCAAATATCCTGTGATATTTAACACATAACGTTCCCAAACCCATGGTTAGACTGCAGACAATAGCCACACTCAGAAGTCGATATGCGAAGCTCATACCTGGTGTCCATCTTGTCTCACCTGTGTAGCGTTCAACCTTGTCGACGTTTCTATGTCCACGGGGAGGGATGAAACACCCGATCCTTGCTCGCCAAACATCGAGCGTTATACCCATAGTGATCTAGATGCAGATTTGGATGCAGAGTTGTATTAGTGAGCCATCTTTTCGACAATATTCACAATTTTGTAGGACAGCTGAAACCTGCGACTTCTCACCTTCACACCTCACCTTCACGCATGCGCACCCATCATCAAGAATGATCTATCGGGAATCGGGAATCGGGAATCGGGACAAACTACTGGGCTAATTGCTATCATCATCAAAAGAAGAGGGTATTATACTGAAAATCGGTGTCTAACTGTGACGTAGATAAGGAATTTTATAAGTTTTGGCAAATATGTCCGAACTGTTACCTTGTTTCATTTTGTCGCTGTGTGTACATCTGACTGCACTTCGTAACATTATGGCAGGACAGGCAGACTCAAAACAAACGTGACGTCTCATAGACGAGAGTAGCTTCCCTTTGATAAAGGGCAGTGACTCGTAACGACTGATGGATTGACGCTAAAAGCAAATAGAAACAATTTGTGTCCTCAACTGTTAATTTGCTGATAAGTAGTTACGCCACTGTATAAGAAAAGGGTTTCATTTTAAACTATATTGACTGTTGTCACTGTCCGGCACATTACTTGTACTGTATTAATGTTATATGCATAATCATAATCCGATTGCTCCTTTTGTACAACCCTGCGCGCAGGCGCTTTCGTCGTAAA
The DNA here is from genome assembly GCF_023055435.1 of Haliotis rufescens. Classification (NCBI taxonomy): domain Eukaryota; kingdom Metazoa; phylum Mollusca; class Gastropoda; order Lepetellida; family Haliotidae; genus Haliotis; species Haliotis rufescens. The sequence continues at coordinate 4,493,421 of NW_025964223.1, read as the reverse complement.
ACCCCCGGCCTTTCTGCCGAGATCTAAATATGGCGTGTTTTGTCGTCTGCTTGCATGGCACATGGTGCCTTGGTAGTACACTAAACTGGCGACGAGGATGGAATGAAATACCCCAGAGGTAAACCCGTCCCACCTGATGAACATTTTTCTGTGAATATTTCATGTGTAAGCCTATATATTCGTTGATATTAGCAGATTTAGGACACAGCCGGACCATGTTAGTCAACGGGCGAAACTACTTCGTGCTCGTTATCTATTTGTTGTTACTGATTGTGAAGTGTTTCGCACTTGACAACAGGAATATGGTGGGCATCATAGGTCCACTGGAAATGTTTGAGCCATCTTAGAACTGTGGTCGACATATGTTGAAAGGGCAGAGCCTTTTTTCGTCGCCAACGATGTTTAGAATGAAACACGTGTAGCGACTAATATCAATCTCATGCATGGGATCTGAGACCTATTGATCACTAAAGAACTTGTGCGCCCCCTTGTGGAGGATGAATAAAAAAGATACCTCACTATAAACACTTCTTAAGGACTTGACAGATATAACAGGTTGCCTTTTGGTATCAAGACAGCCCCTGCTATCTGGCAGAGAACTTTTGAGTAAGTGTTGCAGGGCATTCAAGGTTTAGAAGCCATATTTTTAGATGACATCATCATCAGTGGCAGAACAGAAGAGGAGAAACTACGTCTAGAGCTAGTGCTCCTAAGTCTGGCAGACAGAAATCTTGTAGCCAATGTTGACAAATGTGAATTTGCCTAGGACCAAATCCAGTATTGTGGCCATGTGATAGACAGAGAGAGACTCCACAAAATGCCAGAAAAGACACAAGTCATCACAAAAGCTCCCATACCTTTACATGTATCAGAGTTGCGCTCTTACCTAGGATTAGCAAATTACTACCATTGTGTCTTACCTGACCTTGCCTCAGTACTCAGACCAGTGTATGAACTGCTAGCCACAGATATGGATTAGCAGTGGTCGACTGCTTGCGAAGCCACTTTCAGCAAGTCAATGGAACTTGTGACTTTTGATATTGTGTTAACCAACTATGACCCAACCCTGCCGCCTAGAGTAGCTACTGATGCTTCGCCTTACGCAATAGGTGTCGTCCTATCACATGTCATGCCAGACAACAGTGAGAAACCAATTTTGCTTCACGAGCACTGAGTAAGTCTGAACGAAATTACTCAGATTGAAAAGGACGCACTGGGACGTGTATGGGGTGTACAGGATTTTCACCTGTATGTATATGGAAGACAATTCACTATTCTGACAGAGAATTAACCACTGGCAGTGATAATGAGGCCACAAAAAGGTATTCCGGCTATGGCAGGTGCAAGGATGCAGCGTTATGCATTATCCCTTGCAACTCATGACTATACAATTGAATACAGAAGTACTAAAAAGCACAACAATGCGGATGATTGTCACGGTTTCCACTTGGAAATGAAGTTGAGATTGATCAAAATTCAACAGGGGAGTTGGATGCAGTGGATTTGTTTTACATTGAACAGGTTGAGTCATTGTCCATCAAGTGTGAAGAAGCCACAGCAACTCGTCGAGACCCTGTTCTCGCACGGGTTTATGACCACACAATGTCACCTGAAAGGCTTAAACAGTATCATAGCTGAACTGTCTATTCATCAGTGTTGTGTTATGTGGGGTGTGCGCATTGTGGTTCCCGTAATGCTTCGGGAAAATCTTCTGGAGGAACAACACACAGGTCATTTGGGGGTAGTAAAGATGAAATCTTTGGCGCGCAGCTCCTTGTGGTGGCTTGGAATTGACAAGGAAATTGACCAAGTTGCCAAAAGCTGTGAGCAGAACCAGAAAATGCCCAAACTGACCTACCTTCATCCATGGGAATGGCCGTCAGCACCATGGTGAAGGGTCCATATCGAGTATGCGGGCCTTTTCTTTGGACATATGTACATGTACCTTATAGCATTGATTCATGCTCAAAATGGCCAGAAGTGGTACTCACCAAAACAACAAAATCGGATAGAACAGTGGAGATCGTACGTTCCATACTCTCCAGAAACGGTATACCTGAACATATCCATTCGTAAACGGGCCACAATTTGTTCAAAAGTTGCACATGCAACCAGAAATCAGACAACAGCATCATTAATGATGGCGAGGAACCTCAGAACTCGGCTTGACTTACGGAAGCCAAATATCAGACTAACTGTCAAGACACAGCAGTTATAACAACAGTCGGGACAACACGAGACGAGACAGTCAGATGTGCAGTGCGAGAGTATTCCAATGACACTAACTGGACACATGGTGCAGTCACGAGGGACCCCTTATGTATCAAGATGAAACCACTTCTGATACATGTGTGAGACGCCACATTGATCAAATATATTCAACAACAAAAGTTCCTGTGACAACAATATTTTAGTGTATTTTTCAAACAAGTAAAGTTTGGTTTTCAATATTGTAGTACATGTATGGAATCAAGTCACAAAAACGCTACTGCTACAGAAAAGTATGCATTCCATGCAAAAGTTGACTTTTATGCAAGCACCATGCATTTCACTACCCAAGAATGGGTATAAAAACATGTGCGTTAACGGGATTCCATAGGCATTGTTTAGCATCGTGCTGACAACAACAGTTACGCAATTATTCAACATTACGAAATGCCACGCCTGTCCGAAAATGAGCGTCTGCGAGCCATTTGTATGCTTGAAGCAGGATCGAATCAAAGTGATGTTGCAAGACAATTTGACGTCCACAGAAACACCATTTGGTGTTTATGGCAACGATGGCAACAGACGAATGCAGTCAGAGACCATCCTCGGAGTGGCAGGCCACGCGTAACCAATAATCGACAAGACAACTGGATTCGAACAACACACCTACGAAATCGATTCCAGCCAGCAACAGTGACTGCAAGAAGCATCCCTGGCCTTCGACGAATCTCTTTACAAACCGTACGTCGTCGCCTCAGATGTGCAGGGATTGTCGCCAGAAGACCCTCCAGACGTCCCATTTTTACAGGAAACCACCGTCAAGCACGTCAACACTGGTGCAGACAGCGATTATGTTGGACGGCCATGCAGTGGGGACAAGTTCTATTCACTGACGAGTCTCGTTTTCACCTCAGTCACAGCGATTGACGGATTCGAGTGCACCGACATCGAGTTGAACGTTACGTCAATCATTGTGTCATGGAAGAAGATCGGTTCGGGGGCGGCAGCGTTATGGTATGGGGTGGGATTACAGCAAGACAGAGGACCCGTTTGATAGTGGTAGAGGGAAATCTCAATGGACAGCGCTACCGCGACGAGATCATCGGCCCTGTTGTTCCACCGTTTTTGCGTCGTCATGGCCCAGGCATTACCTTTCAACATGACAACGCCCGGCCTCATATTCCTCGACTTGTTCAGGATTCTCTTCAACAAAACAACGTGAATGTCATCCCCTGGCCGGTTCGCTCCCCTGATCTCGCACCAATCGAGCACATGTGGGATGAGATGGATCGGCGCCTTCGACGTCAACCACGTGTTCCACAGACACTCCAGAAACTTCGAAACATGCTCCAGCAGATATGGACAGATATCCCACAGGAGTTTGTGCGACGCCTGGTCCATTCCATGAGACGAAGATGTGTTGCAATCAGAGGTGGACACACACGCAATTGATTTGTAAATTGACATTTTGGCATGTTCATGTGGTGTTTTTTATGAAATCACGCACTTTCTGAAGTCAGTATGGCAAATTAAACCATTTGAACACTTACAGGAGTCTTTAATCTGTTGCAAACCGAAATTGTTTCAGATTTGGTAAAAAACATAACTTTGCATTAAATCTATTCAATGTCACAGGAACTTTTGTTGTTCAGTATATATAGTTCGGGGTGACCTTGGACAAAGACAGTTCAGGCAGACCTTTGGATCTTAACACACCAGTCCAACCAGACTCACAGTTCGTGCCTCAATCTGAAAACAGCCAAACCACAGAAAGCAAGGCCTGACTTGGTGCCATTGGTTAGGCAGTCCGCGAGAATTCGCAAGTGTCCTGAGAGACTTGATTTGTGACTTTACAGTGTCTTTTCATTCATAGAGGTTTATCACTAATTGACAGTTAATCGTGTTACTCCTTATTTGAGATACATTGCGTGAGTTAAGATTTGACAAAAGATCTGGCGGGCAAATGACAAAGGCTGATATATAACGTACTCCACAAGGGAATTGCAGGGAGGAATTGTACTGTATTGATGTGATATGCAAAATCATAATCCGGAGTAATGACTGCTCCTTTTCTACGCATGCCCTTGAGTAAGAGCGCCGGCCTTTCCGCCGATATCTAAATATGGCTGGTATATGGCTCGCTGACTTGGTTGATGCATGTCATCCATCCCAAATGCGTGGATCGATGCTCCTGATGTCAATCAATGGATTGTCTGGTCCAGACTCGATTATTTACAGACCGCCGTCATGTAGCTGGAATATTGCTGAGTGCGGCGTTAAACAGTCCATTAGGCAATCCATTGATTGACATCATGAGCATCGATCCACGCTATTGGGGTGGATGACACGCATCAACCAAGTCAGCGAGTCTGACCACCCGATTCCGTTAGTCGCCTCATGCGACAAGCATAGTCGGCAAGCATGGGTTGCTGAAGACCCAGATCTTCACAGGTTTGTGCGAGATGGGAAGAGATTTGTCGGGCACAAAATTGAAGAATGACATTTTATGATAAAGGGGTTATCATGTTTGTGTGTTTGGGGATGGTAAATATCCTGTATTAGGAATACTCGCCAAGGCTCGCTAAATACAATGTTTATTCCTAATACAGGATGTTTACCATCACCAAACACACTTGCGTGATAACCTCTATAAATGAAAAACGTATTTTGTAAAAGGCGTTGCGGTTTCCCATAAATACCGATTGCAATAAACGTAAAGAATATCCCCAGAATGAAAAAAACACCTTTCAATTTATTTTAATATATCTTTATCCATTATCTCCTTATATATTCGCGTTATGCGCTGAAATTTTGGCAATAATGCTACGCACTAATACAAATATAAACGGAATTAAGATCGATGAGATAGAATATCTAATTTCCCAATTCGCAGACGACACATCTCTCATATTGGATGGAACTGAAAATTGTCTCCAAAACACTATGCCAACTCTTCAAACATATGCGTCTTTTCAGGCCTAAAAATTAACACACGCAAAACGCAAGTGCAAGGCTCACAACGCTTCTCTGATGAAACAATGTGAAAAAGTTTGAATTTAGATTGGTCAAGAAAGATTTTTACTGTTCTCGGTATTTTTACTCACAATTTCGCAGAAATGGTAGAGAGGAATTACAAAGACAAACTTAAGTTTAAAAATCATCATTAACTCTTGGTTAGCACGTGACCTGACCCCATTAGGTCGAATTACTGTACTTAAAAGTCTAACTTTACCTAAACTAACCCACCTTTTCTCGAATGTACCTAATCCAATTTAAAGGTTTATAACAGAACTCGAAACACTGTTTTCGTTTTATACGGAAAAATACACCAGACAAAACCAGTATAAATATTACAATGAAACCTTATGAACAGGGAGGTATAAGAGTGCCTGATACTAAAAATTCAATCAATGCTCAAAAGATATCTTGGATTAAACGTTTGTTCCATTCATATCCACACTCTAAACTTACCACTCTTTTGATTAAAAATATAACTCCAACACAAATTGATTTTCTGCAAAAATGCCAATTCTATATTTCGGAAAAGGTTTTTAATGATAGGACCAATGTTTTCTGGAAAGATGTTCTGTGTGCACAGGCAAACGTAATAAGAAAAAAAGGAAATTCTATCAAAGAGGAAAAAGATATATTATCTCAACCTTTATGGCAAAACACGAATATAGGAATCGGGAACACTCCGGTATGATGTATTAAATCATATTATAACTGTAACAAAGCAAAACATATTCAAATCAAACATTTCCATCTCCATACCTAATTTCCCAAACATCAAACAAGAAATAACCGATTCATACTACATCGACAGAAAGATATCATATTCACAATGAATATACACACAGTTCATTTTGGTCTCTGTCACCACCTATTCGTATAAACCCACGAATTTGCACAATCCAACAATATGACACTGGAATAGTTTTTGTTTGTTATCATCTGTATATACACTTTGTAACTTGTATGTATTTAAGATTGTATGGGGACTGTATTCTGTAAACTTATTGTTTGTGTACTCCAAAAAGAAATAAAATCACAACAACAAAAAAAGGTTTCCTGGCGCAAACGGTCCTGCATTGTGCGACTTCAGTAAGACTTGTTGTTGTCATCAATGACTACGGATAGTAAACGAAGAGGATGGTTGTGAAAATGTGGGATCACACTGTGTTCAATGATCTCGTTGAGGTAAGGTTACATAGGGACCTGTGTATAGAACCCTGTGTGTCAGTCGCATAAACTAACCCAAATATCGTGGGTTTCGGAATTTTGTGGTAGGTAATGTCATGCATGAATATAATCCAATCGTGGATACGCTTGAACGTTTAAGCGATGGACTTATGAAAACTGCAATAACGCTGCTGTACGCTTTCTCACATACTGACTGCAGACACATCTGGACAGAGATGAATGAACCCTGCTGTATTTTTGCTGATGTCACTGTGAAAGCAATTACATCGAATTACGTCTTGAAATAAAAGCCATGTACTCCGACCCGTGGTACCGCGGGATTCATCGTATCGTATGTAGTTCATGCGGGACTCGCCTCTTCGTGGCTGTCTATTAATGCAAATCAGTAACAAGGAAGTACTCGCTTCTTAAACAATTTCAATTTCCTCGGAATGTTCCGCCTGCTGTAAGTAAGGAGTTATTTACGCGTTGATACTTACTTCTGTGGTTGGTAGAATTATGTGCTGTTTTTGTCCAATTCGGACCTCCATACACAACTTTTCCCTGTCCCGCGATACGATGGAGTTCTCTCCCTAGTCAAACTGAGAGCGAGGCCCGGGTTTTACTCGGCGCTTCTAATGCATAGTTAGATAAAATGAGTGACATCTGATATAGAGAACACGAATAATCATAAATGGTAGTGAGTGCATTTTGTTCCGTTTAGCGTACACAGCAAGTATCGCGAAACCCCGAGGTTGCAGGCAACATCCAATGGTGCATAAATTGTAATCAACAGAAAACATTTTATCATTTGTTATGATCGGTAGGTCATCTAATAAAGTAATGAACTTCAGCACAATCAGTTTGACGAACTGGCAAGAAAGATGAAAAGAAAGCTAAATGAATATATGTCCGCCTTAATTAGCCCCTAATTAACATATATCATGTGTCGGCATTATTAATTCCATTAAAAAAAGTTTCCAACATCGGTATTGTTATGTTTCGTTTCATTAAATTTATTTAATAATGTATGTATATATTTACACAAAGAAATACAGAAAGCACATCCTAATATATTTCAATAATCGGCATGCATTATGCAGGAATGTCTTGTCTTGCAGGAATCATCACACTGTTGTAAACTGTTTAGTCGAGAAACATGCTCAGACCGGTGATGTACAGTTGGTTTGTTGTTTAACGCCGCACTCAGCAATATTCCAGCTATGTGAAGGCGGTCTGTAAATAATAGATTCAGGACCAGACAATCCAGTGACTGACACCATGAACATCGATCTACGCAATTGGGATCGATGACATGCATCAATCAAGTCAGCGAGTCTGACCACCCGATCCCGTTAGTCGCCTCCTACGACAAGCATAGTCGCCTTTTACGGCAAGCATAGTCACCTTTTACGGCAAGCATTGGTTGCTGAAGACCTATTCTACCCCGGATCTTCACGGGTCCGAGGCATAGTAAGAGACAGAGCTCATTGTCTGGCGGACATGTCTGAGGAGGAGATAGTTGCTGAACTCCAAGATCAACATCTTACCTCTGTAAAACGATTTACTGTCAAGAAAGAGGATGGTAGGATTGAACCCAGCAACCCTTACCTGTTTACATTTGCGCTGTCATCTGTGCCAAAATCAATCAAAGCTGGTTATTTCAATATCGAGGTAGAGGTGTATAACCCCTCTCCACTTCGATGTTATACAAGTCAAAAGTTTGGACACGGATCCAAATCCTGCCGTAACTCTCCTCATTGCCCTCGCTGCAGTGAGGATTACCAAAACACGGATTGTGCCAATTGTGAAGGAGAACATCTATCTTCCTCCAATTCCTGCCCTGATTGGCAATCACAAACCAAAATCCTCAAATTAAAATATGAAAACAATATTTCCTTTTTTGAGACTAAAAACAAATTCTCAACCAGACTACATCTAAGCCATCTCCTAATATGACTTACTCAGCTGCTGTCTCAAGAAAACCACAAACAAGTTCTATTTCATATCAAACTGATCTCACAACCTGAACAAATCTGAAATCTGAACAACCAGTCCCATGGTCCCCGGTATGGTGATCTCCCTTCAGTGTCTGACGATTTCTAGCCCATTTTTTATATTGTGGTGTTCATTAATGCTTACTGTTTTTTAATATTCTCAACTAGTTTTAAATCAAGTCTGTGATATTCTAGTTATTCTACTGTCCATCGTTGACAGCTTTTTATTTAGTCTACATATATGTTTCATAAATGTAACTTCTCGTCACGATATGGCTGAAATATTGCCCATGTGACGTTAAATAATAACTCACTCACTCACTCACTGAACAACGAGTGAACACAGTTGCCGTGGAAACTGATTCTGACAGTCAGTCTACCATGACAACATCTTCTTCCCAGAACGTTTGTCAGTCACAGCCCGAGGTTGCAAATGAAACAGTGAAAACGACTTCATCGTAAAAGATCATCCAAGATCTCATCTCCTGAATATGTGCCCGTATCTGTTGAGGTTCATAACTCCTTTGAACCTCTTGAGATGGAGAACACAGGAATAGGTGTCAATCTTCCTCACGTACACGGGAAAGATCCCCCCATAGAACCTCCATGAACCAATCTCCTATATTAATTCAGTGGAATTGCAGAGGACTTGGGAATAATTTTAATGAAGTTCAGTTACAAGCACAAGTTTATAAACCATCGGCATTTAGTTTGCAGGAATCTTATCTTAAGAATACTGATGAATTTGAAATGCGTCAGTACAAGTCATATAATTCTTTTTCCCCACCAGGTGATAAAGCCACTGGGGGTGCTACAATTTTGGTGAGGCAGGCATTATCAACAGCCCTGTTTCTCTTAACTGTAATCTTCAGGCTGTTGCTATCCGTCTTACCTTACAAATGACCTTCACAATTTGTTCCTTATATATTTCTCCATCCTCAAATCTTCAGCTGTCCGATCTTCAGGATTTATTTGACCAGCCCCCTAAGCCCTGCATAATCATGCGTGATCTTAATGGACATAACCCTCTATGGGGAAGTTCAATTACTAACAGTAAAGGGAAAATCCTTGAAGATTTTTATTTCTAATAATAATCTTTGCATATTCAACGACGGCTTGAACATATATTTACATCCTGCAACTGGTACGTATTCTGCTTTAGATCTGTCAATCACAGATTCTAACATATATAATGAATTTGAATGGTCAGTCCATGATGACCTTTGTTGAAGTGATCATTTTCCGGCAGTAATTACAGCCGTTAATCCCACTGATATTCCACTTTAGCTGAACATTCTTCTTCGTCAAATTATAATCCAAAGTTTCAGAAGTATCAACAACAACAAGAGAAGAAAAAAGTTAATTTTAATGGCGGAGATTATATTGAAGTTTTGTCACTACATGAACTACACACTGCTTTAGCACAGGCTCATGATACTGCAACTGGAGCTGATGATATTCATTATCGGCTCTTAAAACACTTGCCTGAATCTTGTCTCACAATACTACTGAATATTTTTGATGATATTTGGACTAACAGGACATTTTCCTCCTTCGTGGAGAATTGCTATAGTTGTACCCATACCAAAGCCTGGCAGGAATCATACGGATCCATCAAATTATTGACTTATTTCGCATGGTGCGCATGGTGAATAATCGGTTAGTTTGGTTTTTAGAAACCAACAATCTGATTAGTAATATCCAATGCGGTTTTCGTAAAACCCGAAGTACAACTGACCATTTGGTTCGTTTAGAATCATTTATTAAAAATGCTTTTGTAAATAAACAGCATGCTGTATCTATCTTTTTCGATCTTGAAAAAGCTTATGATAAATTTTAAAAGGTTTACATGACTTTGGTTTAAGTGGCCGTTTGCCTCAATTTGTATCGCAGTTTTTAACAGTTCGTGTTGGATCAATCCTGTCTGATCATTATAATCAGGATCAGGCACGTTATAGGTATTAATAGGACTGGAATGTCATAATGTGCTACTGCCAGGGATCTTTATTTACAGAACTAAATTGAGAAATCAGTAAATAATTACACGATCAATGAACAATCAACAACATCTATTGAAACACACGTGGCTAGGTAACAATGACAAGAGGCAATACACTGGGTCGAATATGTGGCAGCAATAACACATAACAGGCCCTATACACACGAATATCCAGATTTTGTTACAGTCAGTTGTCCAGACTGAGGCACTTTCTCCGATCTTGAATCCAGGAAACAGTATTGGAAACAGGCAACAAGTCGAATATTCCCTGTATATATCGCGTCCGCACTGGGCAAGGAGATGAGGCGCACGTATGGTGTTGATGTAATTGTTATAGTGCAAATCATTTCTATACTTTTATTTTAAAAAGTGCAAACCATTTCAATACTTTTATTTTAAAAAGTGCAAACCATTTCGATACTTTTATTTCAAATAATGCAAACCATTTCAATACTATAATTTAAAACAGTGCAAACCATTTCAATACTTTTATTTTAAAAACTGCAAACCATTTCGATACTTTTATTTCAAATAATGCAAACCATTTCAATACTATTATTTAAAAAGTGCAAACCATTTCAATACTTTTATTTTAAAAGTCTAAACCATTTCAATACTTTTTTTTTAAAAGTGCAAACCAATTCAATACTTATATTTAAAATAGAGCAAACCATTTCAATATTTATATTTAAAATAGTGCCAACCATTTCAAAACTTCATGTATCTAAGATACCTAATTGGTTCAATATGTTTCCATGTGTATCGAAATTCAGTCCCCCTTTGTCTGTTTAATACATTCAGCAAACATGCGGCGCATCCCCTCTTACTGAAAGTCCGACCCGGGCAGGACCCTTAAACTCCAGCCCTATCTATAAATGTCAATTAACACTTCGTCACGTCGCCTGATCTTACGTTTGCACGTGGGTCAATGACCTTGCCCCACGTTATGTAATCCCTCTATCTACAAAACCTGACTGGCATGGTCATTCAAGGAGACGGGCCAAGATCATCCGCAGAAGCGGGTCTCCCCACCGGGGACACTGGTCACTCGGTCGCGTGTGCGTCTGTCCCATTATTATCAACTTGTACCCTTTCGACATATTTCAACCTGCCACAATAAACATGGCTGTCTTCTGTCATCACCTTATGCTACCATCTTAGGGCGAACACTTGCGCCCTTGGGACCCGTGAAGATTCCGGGGTAGAATAGGTCTTCAGCAACCCATGCTTGCCGTAAAAGGCGACCGTGCTTGTCGTAAAAGGCGTTGACCTGCCTTAAATTCCTTCGGATGAATTTTGCCCGTCATTTCACAAGACCCGGTAATTGAACGGGCCAATTGCCCGAGAAATTACATTTTGATTCTATCCGAACTACATAACCAGAGGCTCTGCCATGATAAAACCGAGTTCGTATAACAGAGTAATGAATCAGTTAACTTGCATGATAACATGTTTCTTTGTTTGTTTCTTTGTTTTATTGTTTAACGCTGCTTCAGCAATATTCCAGCTATATGGCGGCGGTCTGTAAATAATCGAGTCTGGACCAGACAATCCAGTGATTGATATCATGAGCATCAATCCACGCAATTGGGATACGAAGACCCGACCTCCCCTGGTGATCAGGAGTGAAAAATGACAGGTAAACATTCAGTTGTTCCAGCAAAGCACATCAACAGAACTCGTTTCCCTTCTATTCTTGAAACATACCAGGTGAAAATACAAATACAAAGAGTCTTGACTTAACACATGGTCAGCAGGTGATTAGTCTGCCGTTACTGGTGACGTGAAAAGATGATCTTGCTTTACAGCGTTTGTTGAAAATAACTCAACATTTTTGTATTATATTTCTTCGTTTGTTTGTTGTTTAGCGCCGCACTCTGCAATATTCCAGCTATATTACAGCGATCTGTAGATAATCGAGTCTGGACCTGGCAACCCAGTGATTGATATCATGGTTTGTTTGTTTGTTGTTTAACGCCGCACTCAGCAATATTCGAGCTATATGACGGCGGTCTATAAATAATCGAATCTGGACCAGACAATGCAGTGATTGAGGTAATGAGCATCCATCCATGCAATTGGGATCGATACATGCATCAACTAAGTCAGCGAGCCTGACCACCCGATCCCGTGCGTCGCCTCACGACAAGCATAGTGGCCTTTCAGGGGCAAGCATAGTGGCCTTTCACGGCAAGCATTGGTTGCTGAAGACCTATTCTACCCCGGATATTTTTGTATTTTAAGTTTCATACATCTCAAATGATACACAAAGATCCTTTCGCTAGTAGGATCAAAATAGCATAGATATATTTAATAGTACCTTAAATAGTGTAATTGACTATTCTAAAAGTAAAGAACGTAAGTTAATAGCATATTGAATTTGAGTACAAGTCAACATATATAATAACCCATGTACTGTTCACATTTTTAAATTTTCCGTTTTCCGTTTTTAAATCTGACCTTTGTATTACTTCTGTATGGCATCTCATTAGAATCCGCCATGAATTGTTATATGAATGCATATACTCACCAGTACTGTTTTTCGAAAATCCAAGTGACAGTCACCATGAAACACACATGATTCGAATCGTATATCCAAAAGTGCACGGGTTTTTCAATTCTAAGATATGTCCTTCACATAAACATCTCACGAGAAACCGTCATAAATTGTTACGCGAATGTCCATGCTCACCTGTATTGTTTTTAAATCCACGAGCCATTCCCCACGAATCATTCATATAGGATATCCCTTATTCTTTGCACAGCCTTGACCACACGAAACAATGCCAAAGAAAACTGTGTTATACCGTACCCTGTGTAATAAAAAATAACCGGTTCTATATCCTATAGTTGGTTGGTTGGTTTGTTGTTTAACGCCGCACTCAGCACTATTCCAGCTATATGACGGCGGTCTGTAAATAATCGAGTCTGGACCAGACAATCCAGTGATTGATATCATGAGCATCGATCCACGCAATTGGGATCAATGACATGCATCAACCAAGTCAGCGAGCCTGACCACCCGATCCCGTTAGTCGCCTTTTACGACAAGCATAGTCACCTTTCACGGCAAGCATGGGTTGCTGAAGACCTATTCTACCACGGAATATTCACGGGTCCTATATCCTATAGCAAATATGAGCTTATACGTCCTTGTGACGTTAAACTTTAACTCACTCACTCACTTATACGTCCCTCGACCTTGTTTAGAGATAATACGCCAGAACAACTCAGTCTCAGGAAAAAATTGTAAACACATGTGCGCTTATTTCTGACCTTAACAATGAGGGGAAGTCGACAGTGGACTTTGTGTGAAATACCTCGATATTTCCGTGTCAACACGGGCTGCTGGTTTGGAAGACCCGTTAAAGATGTTGTGAGTGAGTGAGTATTGTTTTACGCCGCTTTTAGCAACATTCCAGCAACATCACGGCGGGGGACACCAGAAATGGGCTTCACACATTGTACCCATGTCGGGAATCGAACCCGGGTCTTCGGCGTGACGAGCGAACGCTTTAACCACTAGGCTACCCGACAGACCCCGTTAAAGATGTAGCTGAACCCAGCTGAGAAAACGTTTTATCATTTTGAAATTCGATTCCGTTTATGAATATAAATGTTTGATAAAAAGAACCACAAAAAGGATTAAGTATATACTCCGAAACGTTGTTCCTCAAAATAAAGAAGTTGACATCCATAAATTCTCTTCCGTATGGGTATCACTTCTAAATGCCTTTCAAAGACTAGAACTAAATATATAGGCGAAATACTTGCTTGTTTTAGCCACAGTACGAGTTGGAAGCCTCGCGCGTCTGACCGCCTCGTCATTGGTGTGGTTTGGTTCTAAGATGAAATATACTGAGTCAAATTATAAACTTCACATTTTTAAAAGTAATCCCATATATGATATACAACGGACAAATGTATCAGAGAAGGTAATTTTTAATCATTAATGTCCAAAGAAGGATTTTAATTAACGGTGGTAACCATAATTTGCCATTACTGTTAAAAACACAATAAGGGCCCACAATGATAACTGGTCAAAATGTTAAAATATTAGGATTGTGAGGTTTTTAATTTGGTTCAGTATTTATGAATCGCGCACGTCGAATTAACAACCGTTTGTGTCTGGGATCGGTTGTACTCGAACTTATAAACTGTGTCAGAACAGATAGATACGCCTCTCACTTTTACTCACGGCTAACCGGTTCTCCAGTAATCGCCTGACAATGGCTACCATTCCCAACGACCCGTGAAGATCCGGGGTAGAATAGGTCTTCAGCAACCCATGCTAGCCGTAAAAAAAGACAATGCTTGTCGTAAAATGCGACTAACGGGTGGTCAGGCTCGCTGACTTGGTTGATGCATGTCATCGATCCCAATTGCTTGAATCGATGCTCATGATATTATTCACTGGATTGTCTGGTCCAGACTCGATTATTTACAGACCGCCGTCATATAGCTGGAATATTGCTGAGTGCTGCGTTAAACAACAAACCAACCAACAAACGACTCCCTCCAACCCGGTCCGTCCAGAGAGCGGAAGATCCGGGGTTCGATCCACGGCCGCGTCATACCAAAAGACGTTAAAAGATGGTACTTGTTGTTACCCTGTCTGGCGCTCGGCATTAAGGGCCTAAAACAAGGACTGGTGGGCTCGGAGTCAGTATACTGTCTGAGTGGGGTATTCATGTTAAACTGCGGCATGCTATCTCAGTGGGCTAGCACTATAAATCGGCAACAGTCCGGACTAGTACAAGCAGCCACACACACGCGTGTATACACGTCGCTATATAAGTGCAATAATCTGGGACGCGACGTTAAACCCAACCTCACCTCACCTCACCTCACCTCATTTCACCTCACCAACCCGTACTTGGCTGAGCTTTCAGCTGCAGACGACCACACGAGAGAGGTAGCTCATGTTTATGGCGGATGACTATGTGCCCCTTCCGCGGTAGTTAGTATGTGTTTTTCTTGATTGTGTTGGGACGGTGGGGTAGTCTAGTTTTTAAAGAGTTCGCTCGACACGCCGAAGACCCGGGTTCGATTCCAAATATGGGTACAATGTGTGAAGCCCATTTCTGCTGTCCCTGCCGTAATATTGCTGAACACGGCGTAAAAAAAACTCACTCAAAGCTATTAAGTACAACGTATTTCAGGACTCGACCGAATAAGGTTTCTCACCACGGCAACATAACCGACGGATGTGCTTGGTCGAAATTTAGATTTTGTCCGATTTCGTTCAAAAGTAACACGTAATACTAACATATTTTTTTGTTACTACTTTTTGAAAAGTATACGTCCTTCAAATGTCTTATTGGGTATAGTTTGAGGCTCCAAATTCTACGATGACAACGAAACAGTCCTCCGATTTGTCATGAGATATAGGTGTATATATTATTCGATTTCTTTCAATTTGAAGTGTATGTGTCTTTCGGTACATCTGACTTTCCCGTAGACGTTTTTTTTAACAATAAAAACGGAAGTCCTCTGATTGGTCAACATTTAGAAGATTGACCCTGTGATCGGTTATTAAACCGCGTATGAGTGCCCTTCCTAAAAAATGGTTCAATACAATAACCTCATTCAGAAATCCAAGATGGTCTTCACAGTCGACATCTTATCACTGTTGTGTACGAAATGCCTTCATTTCCATTACCATTGTGTTACCATGGCAACGGAACGAAATTTTCCGATTTCGTTCAAATTTGTTTAATTGAAATGTTGTGGGACTTCGAACTCAACCACATAGGTTCTGTTTTTATCGTGTCAAGGGAATGGATGCCTCTGATAGCTCCCTTAAATACTCTACACTATTTCAAATAATTTCAGATAAATAAACAGAGGTTGCGATTATGTCTCACCCCTTGCATATTGCTGGGGTACGCCTGGATATTCATTAACATTATCATACGTGTGCGGGAGGTATTTAATTCCCCTAAGGACAGTTCTAGTTAGCTTAAGGTTTTTCCATACCTGCAAGATCGCCAAAGAAAAAACTTCGTTTTTGGTATTATATATAGTTTAAACAACATATTGTTCAGGCTCCATGTCGTATTTACATGATGATTTCTGCGTATTCCCGTGGTCTTATACAGGTAACTGGATGAAGAATGTGGATTAGCATAATCTGTACCTGCATCTCCCTATTTGACGCTGAAATAAAGTACGTCTTATCCCAGAGTAAAGAAGAGCCACACACAATCCAGTCGTGCGTTACTCCATTGCGATGTGATTTCAATTATATTACAAGTTGATCGAGTGATAACTAAGGTGAGGTGAGGTGAAATTGGGTTTAACGTCGCGTCCAAGATTATTGCACTTATATAGCGACGTGCATGCACGTGTATTTGTGTGTGTGGCTGCTTGTACTAGTTCGGACTGATGCCGATTTATAGTGCTAGCTCACTGAGATACCATGCCGCAGTTTAACATGAATACCCCACTCAGACACAGTATACTGACTCCGAGCCGACCAGTCCTTGTTTTAGCCCCTTAATGCCGAGCGCCAGACAGGGTAACAACAAGTACAATCTTTTAACGTCTTTTTGTATGACGCGGCCAGGGATCGAACCCTGGACCTTCCGCTCTCCGGGCGGACGCTCTACCACAAGACCACGGAGGCGGTCGAGTGATAACTAAAAGTAGAGACCTCTCATAATAGATCACAAAAAGGTTAAGGATGAGAATACAGACGGTTATGTTGTATATCACTCCATAACCAAAACAAATCGTCCAAATTAATCCTAATACACTCTTTAAAAAAAGAAACGCGTCCGTAAAATATATACACATGCACAAAAGTTAAGCGCCACCCACCATATTTGTGAGCTGTTACTTTTGGCACTTAATGATGACTATTATAACGAGATGTACGATTGTTATAAGCCGTATATGTAAACCTCATGTGATGCAAAAGTTGTCCCAAAGCAAGTTTATCTTGTGTTCCAAAAGAATATGAGCAGAATGGAATTTGACCGAAGCCAGAAATTGAAGGATTAGAAAACATTGAAAAACTTTTTTTTTGTCATGTAACTGTCATGATATCAGCAGACTATATCAGATGTCACATAGACACCCTAGGAAGTACAGAGTCTATTGCAAGACAGAAACGTCAGTATCGTGTGTATGATCCACGGACATTGACCACAGCTTCAACCCTACGCCTCATACTCATTACAAGTCGTCGAATGCTTCTCTGAGGCAAACGGATCCATTCCTCATGAAGTGCGGCTTCAAGTCCAGCGAGATTTTGAACTGGGGGATCACGATGTCTTATTGTCCGGCCAAGAATGTCCCAGAGATGCTCAATCGGATTAAGATCCGGACTACAGGCCGGCCAAGGAAGAGTGGCAATAGCTTCTTGACGCAAATAAGCCAAACACTGCCCGAGATCTGTGTGTTCTAGCATTGTCGTCCATGTAAACAGGTCTTGTCTGAAGAGGATGGTTGTCAAAATGAGGGACTACCACTGGACGAAGAACGGCATCTTGGTATTGTTAGCCATTCAGGTTTCCACGAATTGTCACCAGCGGAAGTTTGCAGCCGAAGGAAACACAACCCCATATCATGACAGACCCCCCCGCCACATGCTAAGGTCTTCTGGATGTTCCTTGGTGCAAAACGAGTGTTACGTTGCCTCCAAACACGTATTCGACCATCAACGGTTTGTAGCAGCATTCGACACTCGTCAGACCAATGGATCCTTCTCCAGTTGGCCAGGTTCTATCGACTACGGGCACGACACCATATCAGACGATTCCGCATGTGCCTCTCAGTCAGTTGAGGACGTTTTACTGGTCTTCTGGCGTTATAACCAGCCGCTCTGAGGCGACGCCTTACGGTCATCGTCGAGAGTCTCTGATGGGTAATCCACTGCAGTGTTAAATCTGTTGAAGTGGCAAATGGACTTCGACTGACTATCCTGAAAAGACGTCTATCCTCTCTGTTAGAGGTCTTTCTTGGCCTACCAGACCTATGCCTGTCATTGACATCATTGGTTTGACCATGTTTGACAATCAAACGAGTGATAACACTGTGATGACGACCCATTTGTCTTGCAATGGCCCTGCATGACATGCCAGCATTTTTCATGCCTATCACTTGTCATCTTTCAGCGTTCGTTAACTTTCTCCTCACCATGGCTCATTTTCAACCTCTATTGGGAGGGGAATCTCACACAGGAACAAAATGCAACCACGTGTCTGAATCTTGAATTTCACTATTTATAGGGTAGGGGAACTGCAGCAACACCTATGAATATGGTGGCGCTTAACTTTTGTGCATGTGTTTATCTAACGTTCCCGCTGCAAGACATTTTAAAACTTCCATGTAGATTTTTAGTAAATTTATTGTACCTAATAAAGTCGATATATACTGAACAACAAAAGTTCCTGTGACATTGAATAAGATTTAGTGCAAAGTTATGTTTTTTTACCAAATCTGAAACAATTTCGGTTTGCAACAGATAAAAGACTCATGTAAGTGTTCAAATGGTTTAATTTGCCATACTGACTTCAGAAAATGCGTGATTTCATAAAACAAACATGAACATGCCGAAATGACAATTTACAAATCAATAGCGTGTGTGTCCACCTCTGGTTACGATGCAAGCAACACATCTTCGTCTCATGGAATGGACCAGGCGTCGCACAAAGACCTGTGGGATATCTATCCATATCTGCTGGAGCATGTTTCGAAGTTCCTGGAGTGTCTGTACATGTAGAACACTTGGTTGACGTCGAAGGCGCCGATCCATCTCATCCCACATGTGCTCGATTGGTGAGAGATCAAGGGAGCGAGCCGGCCAAGGGATGACATTCACGTTGTTTTGTTGAACAAGTCGAGCAATATGAGGCCGGGCGTTGTCATGTTGAAAGGTAATGCCTGGGCCATGACGACGCAAAAACGGTAGAACAACAGGGCCGATGATTTCGTCGCGGTAGCGCTGTCCATTGAGATTACCCTCTACCACTATCAAACGGGTCCTCTGCCTTGCTCTAATCCCACCCCATACCATAACGCTGCCGCCCCCGAACCGATCTTCTTCCATGACACAATGATTGACGTAACGTTCACCTCGATGTCGGTACACTCGAATCCGTCCATCGCTGTGGCTGAGGTGAAAGCGAGACTCGTCAGTGAATAGGACTTGTCTCCACTGCATGGCCGTCCAGCGTAGATGCTGTCTGCACCACTGTAGACGTGCTTGACGGTGGTTTCCTGTCAAAATGGGACGTCTGGCGGGTCTTCTGGCGACAATCCCTGCACATCTGAGGCGACGACGTACGGTTTGTGAAGATATTCGTCGAAGGCCAGGGATGCTTCTTGCAGTCACTGTTGCTGGCTGGAATCGATTTCGTAGGTGTGTTGTTCGAATCCAGTTGTCTTGTCGATTATTGGTTACGCTTGACCTGCCACTCCGAGGATGGTCTCTGACTGCATTCGTCTGTTGCCAACGTTGCCATAAACACCAAATGATGTTTCTGTGGACGTTAAATTGTCTTGCAACATCACGTTGACTCGATCCAGCTTCAAGCATACCAATGGCTCGCAGAGGCTCATTTTGGGACAGGCGTGGCATTTCGTAATGTTGAATAATTGCGTAATTTTGTTGTTTTTCTGAGTGGTTGTGTTCAGCACGATGCTAAACAATGCATATGGAATCCCGTTAACGCACATGTTTTTATACCCATTCTTGGGTTGTGAAATGCATGGGGCTTGCATGAAAGTCAACTTTTGCATGGAATGCATGCTTTTCTGTAGCAGTTGCGGTTTTTTTACTTGATTCCATACATGAACTACAATATTGAAAACCAAACTTTTCTTGTTTGAAAAATACACTAAAATATTAGTGTCACAGGAACTTTTGGTGTTGAGTATATTTAATTCGATATCAAAGATACAAATATGAAATTTTGGAGCTCGATAGTCACATGTTGTCGGTGTACAAACATGTTCATTGTCATGTCACATAAGGCCACAAGGTTGCGCTGAACTCAGTATCTCGTGTGACCGCCCCGGGCAGCAATCACGGCTCTGCATCTCATCGGCAATGGCTGGATAAGTGTATGAATTCTGTCCTGCGGAATCTTGCGCCATTCTACTTGTTACGCGTTGGCCAGTTGTGGGACTATCTGCGGCGTGTTCTGACGTTGACGCACACGTCGATCGAGTTCATCCCAGGGGTGTTAGATTGGGTTGAGATCTGGTCAGGGCAAGACGCTGATGTTGGCAATATGAAGGTAGTCTACCGTGAAACGAGCTGTGTGCGGTGGAGCCTTGACCTGTTGAAACAGCTCCCTCTGGCGGTCAATGATTGGAAGAAGGTGAGGTTGAAGAATTTGATTCATGTAGCGATTTGCTGTCAAATTTCCCTGAACCACAACCAAGTCAGATCACCAGGTGTTGGATATGGCCCCCACCCCATGACACTACCGCCACCGAAATTGTCGAATTCACACGTACACAATGTGGGGCAAACTCTCATTTCGACGACGATAAACACGTTGGCTTCTTTCTCGCCGGTGAAAAAGAAAGCGTGATTCATAGCTTAAACACACTCGTCTCCAGTTTCTCAAATTCCAAGGCTGTAAGGTATTGCACAAATATACTTTAAAACTATGTTTATTATAACAACTATATTTGGAGTGCTATGAAATAATTGGCATTTATTCATGTTACATTTTACATAATAAAGAAATAGAAGATTTCAGCAGACTTTTGTAACAGTTAGATATATAATACGTTCGCCTACTGTTTACAAATAAGATGATCTATACATACAAGTAGTTCAGAGTAGTTTTAAACAGTGACGGTAAAATAAATTTATCGTGAATAGAGTCAAATATGAATATATACAATTTAATATTTATGTTTCTGTTATGTCATGGTAGGGTGATTCTGAATCTCAAATATTGCTTGATATTGTTTGACAAACAGTTGTATGCACTGTCCATCGTGATACTTCTACTTAAGTATATAACAAAAGATGTTTGTTTTGTCATTTGACATGCCTTCATTGTGAACAAGGATTAGTGTGACAGGATAACTAAGTTTGTCATCTGGTATAATGCACTTCCTCGATTATCATAATTAGAACAGAGTTTGTAACTAGTTATATCCGGCCTCCAGTTAACCAAGACAGTTAGCATCAGCGGAGAGTGTGAGCAACTGGAGAAGAGGCGAGCAACTCAATGTGTTTTTTATGAATTTATGGAATTTTAATAAATAAACGAACACCTGTCACAAAAATGCAGTCGAATATGAACACACAGAATCGCAGATTTTTCTATCGTACATTTGAGGGTAAACGTGAACAAAGCTGTGCAGGATGCCTTACAGAGATTTGACTTCAGAATACACAATGAGCTCAGCTAAGTTTATTAATGATATGTTCATTCATTCGTGCAATAGATATGGCAATCATGAGCGCTGACTTTTTATGTGTTCGCAATAGAACATTTGAAAGAAATAAAATTTACTTACAAGACTAGTACACAACAAAGTGAATATTAAATAAATTGATTCACGATATGACAACATGAAATCCTATATTTGTTTGATGAAACATGTTTAAAGCAATCCAAATTGTATAATCATTATTATAAAATACAGCATGTTTATATATGTGTGTCACTACCCCTCTCACGTCAAATAAATAAATGTATAAAAATGTTTTAAAATATTTCAAAATCACTATTATTTTTACATTATAACTGACACTATGGAGCTTAGCATGTCGAGCCAACAAACTATTGTATATATGTTCACCCATAGAATTTCTGTTTAATGTGTTTGCGGTGGGGTCCAGACAATTCCCCAAATGGACAATTCCAAATACTACTGCGTAAAATATTAATGTCAATTTGGAGAAAACTACCAATTGGATTAAAGCAAGTACAATTTAATCCAAGGAAAACATAAACTATTCAATTTCAAGTTAACGTCGTTAGAAGTTATGTACAAGCATATATTGCCCATATGTGTGCTCCCATATTTGGGATAATTGTACCAAAGAACAAGAATCAATCCTAGAAAGTTTACACTTAGATTCATTATGGACTATTTGTTGGGCGACAAGGGATACAAGTCATGAGGAACTTTATAGAGAAACTAACATTGCCAAAAGAAAACACTATTTCACAAGATTGAAAACATCTCTACTGTTCGTGATTACTTTTAAAGAAATCGAACCAATTTACAGGCTACAAGTTGCTGAACAGAATGCTGTGCCAAGTCATTCCTTCCTGATACCATTAATAATTGGAATAGTCACCTGATATAGAGGATTGTACATGCCCTAACAACTATATTTTAAGAAAAGATTCATCTTTCTATTCTAAAGGTTAGAGTTTGAATTCAGTGCTTTATGGGAAACAAAATCTGTCAATTTAGCTATTTTGAATTTAGTCCATTTGTACATCCTACGTTCTTAAGAACTAATTCATAATTTAAGATATGTATTAATTATTAAAGAGTTAAATAGCTTTTCTTAATAATTGAATACCTTTCCATCAAATGCACCAAACTGTTGGACACTTGTTTGTGTTCTGTTTTAATGTATGTATGTATTATGTTTTATAATATGTATGTATATATATATTAACCAACACATATCAATATTACTTGATAAGTATAATTTTGTCTCTGGAGCAGTTTTTAGCAATCCCGATTCATTTACTGAATAAAAAATATGTTAAAAGCATGAACAATTTCCCACTCACAGTAAGACATCTCCCAAAATACCACTTTTTTGTTTTTGTAGGAATTAATAAGAGAAAGTTTGGTTGGGGATTTTTGGGATGAATGAATACAGACTGCCATGTTGTCAGAGTAGATCTGTAGATCTTAACTATCACCGGGTGTGACCATGTAGACAGGATTTCATTCGGGTTTCTGATTTTGACAATTACTCCATCAGCATACTAAGTATTGGTGCTTGGGGATATAAAATGTAACAGTTTGTTATCAGAGGATATTGATAGTGAACTTTTAGTACCAGGTAGATATGATATCTGTAGGACATATGATCCTTTCTATCTCTTTGTCAAAGGATTGTGGGTATATGTGTGGGTAATCCTCAACTTGATGGCAGAAAGTCACTCAACCAGTTCATGATTGATTTAAACAATATTTATTTCCAAGAAAAAAGAATGGGATTGGTGTACAGGTTCAACCTATTTAAACACCTCTCGCTACAAAGAACATTTAACAATTAATAAGAGTAAACTGTACATAAAATAATAAATTTAGATTGATTGTGCCTATTGTTGCAAATATTATGATGATATACAAGTCACACACAAATACACAAATACACAAATACACGCATACATAAACCGGTACATAAACAAAAAGCATACCAGCATATCACACATACAAACAACTATTTGATCGATGTAATCGTTATGAAGACACATTTAGACTTTAAATCTTTTTGATTTTGCAATGAACAAATGGACAGATTGTACAATAGCAAAGTTAGTATCAGTAGATGTTGTAGCATTTCCATATAATACTGAATCCAAGTCATATCCCTTTATATAGTAGAACATATTGTTCCGAAGATTGCAGTAGTGGCGACATGAAAAGAAGTAATGTGTATGATCCTCATAATGATATCCACAGGAGCAGGTAGTAGAATCATGAATATGTCTATGATATTTGTGTGCATTTAAATCACTGCATCCTAATCTGAGCCCGCTGAGACATTAGGAGGAACAAGATTACATAGATATTCAGGGGCCAACTTGTTAACTATTTTGTAAAATGTTTTTAATTTGTGAGATTACCGTCTTTTGGATAAGGGTGTAAGGTTAGTTTCAGAGTATAGAAACTCGTGGCTGGTACCACGAGTAGCTCCACATATTGTTCTCAGTGCGTCTAAATTTAGCCTTTCCAATACCAACGCTTGTTCTTGCGAACAGTTATCCCATACTTGGTCACAATAGTCGAATATTGGTAAAATAAATGATAAATATATATTCTGTAACGTTGTTTTCTTGACAAGCGGTATTTGAAAGTTCTAAAGCAGTTTATCATTGGGCTTACTTTATCTACTATATTATCTATATGATTTGACCAGAAGCCATCTTGCTGTAAAATTAGCCCTAGGTGTTTGTGCGATGAGACCTCTGTTATTGGAGTACCTTTCATTTTAAGAACAGGTTTTTGACTTGGGTTACTTTTTCGTGAAAACATTATGGTTTCGGTTTTGTGTGGATTTAACGTTACTTGCCATTTATTCGCCCATACGGATATCCTTTCTAGATCAACATTTAAATTAATCGCTGCTGTGTTAGGATCATCGACAATAAATATAAAGTGACGTATCGTCTGCAAAGAGACGTATATTACTGTCTATATCATCAACCAGGTCATTTATAAAGATCAAAAACAATAATAGTCCAAGGACCGATCCTTGTGGAATACCTGCCGTGATAGATTTTAACTGTGATTCTTTACCATTAATAACCACTTTTTGTATTCTATTTGATAGATAACTGTCAAACCATTTCAACAACTTTCCTCGAATTCCACATGAAGATAATTTATTAAGTAAGCCTGTATGCCAGACTTTATCAAAGGCCTTGCTAATATCACAAAACACTGCCCTTACTTATTTTCCATTGTCCAGAGCCTTTGAAATAAAATTATACAGATCTAATAATTGGTAGATAGTGGAATCGCCTGGTATAAAGCCTGACTGGAGATTGCTCAGAATGCTGTTGTCTTTGAAGAAGTTAAACACATATTTATGGATACATTTTTCAAATACTTTTGCCAAACAACCTGTTAGTGCGATTGGTCTATAATTACTGCATTCATTTACATTTCCTTTTTTGTGAATTGGCAATACAGATGTCAATTTCCATTTTGATGGAAAAACAGAATATTTAAGTGACATTTTAAAGATTAATGATAATGGGAAGGATATGCTTTTAGCAGAAACTTTGATAAGTTTGTTATTTATACCGTCAGGTCCGGATGCCTTGGTTGTATCAACAGAAAGTAAAACATCTTGAATTTCCCCTTGGGGTGAGGACAATATGGTCCAATGTGTTAGAACACTCAGTACTTACAGCTGGCAATGTTTTTGACGGGAATTCGACTGTCGTTTGTGCCTAGAAGAAGTCGTTTAAAATATTAGCTTTACATACATCATCATTATAAACCTTATCTTTAAATATAACAGCTTGAAAGAGAGTATTTGGATTTTTGTTTTTTTAGAAAGCGCTTCACCTAACTCCACCAAGTTTTAGAACCTCGGGAATTATTAATTTTTTCATCTAATTTTTTGCAGTAATTTTGTTTTGCAACTCTAACAGAGGTGACAACTAGATTTCGTAATTGTCTGAAGGTTTTCCAATCTGAGGGATAGTTTCTTTTTTTTGCAGTTTTATGTTTACGGTTGCATTTATGCATTAAACGACGGATCTCATTGTTCATCCACGGATTGTCCTTACTTCTTACCGTAATAATGCTACTGGGGACGTAAACGTCGTAGCCTTTACAAAGTATTGAAGTAAATTCTGTAACTGCATCATCTACTCCATTGATATTTATTAACTCTTTCCAATCATTACCATTGAGATCTACTAATAACCCATCAACATCGATAAGATTATGATTAAATATTTTTCTGGTATATACAAAACATTTTGGTTTAGGTATATTAATTCCTACGTACACTGGACAATGATCACTACAAACAGGGTCAAGCACACCGAAGGTCGTTACAATACTATAACGTGATACAAAGATCAAATCAGGTAGCGTACTAGAATGGTAGGTTATTCTAGACCACATGCCGATTGAAGATATTCAATTTTTTGTTTATTTACTCCAAGAAAATCAATGTTAAAATCTCCTGTTATAATTGTATCAATATTAAGGTATATGGCATTACCTAGATTTGTCATTGAGATCCCAGTATGACTTGCTTTTGTCTGCTCTATAAACATTTCCAATTATTACACTACAATTTTGGGATATGACCTGGATCCATATCGCCTCGAGTCCAATTATAGTTAATTGGTCCATGTTTTTAACGTGTAAACTATTCCTGACATATATTGCAACCCCACTACCTCTAGTGTTGCGATCTAGGCTAAACGGTAAATGATAGCCAGGAATAGAGACTTGGCTATCGGATTGCCAGGATGTAACCACGTTTCTGTAATACAGATAATATCATAGCCTTGAAACTCAATAGCTAAGAGGTCTATCTTATCCTTAAGACTGCGTACATTTAGTTGAACTATGTTCAGATCTGATAGTCTATAAGGGCCTGGATTTGGGTGGATATCTCCACAGCAGAGTAACATAATCATTTGTAGGATAGCGTGGTAGAGAAGATGTGATCTATATAGAATACCCGCATTACAAAAATGTAAACAATTATGGAATGCATGCGTGTTCTTTGAGTACATCGCTGTTGCAAATATGCCCACCGACTGCCTGTAATGTACAATATCAACCCCCATTATCGAAATTCATTTCAAGCCAAGTATTATATACTGACAGACAATCGGTGGTTGGAAGTGAAAGTGTGACGTCTTCAAAAATACATTTGAAAATAACAGTGATGATATACAAGGTAATATTTGCACAATAGGGACAGTAAAACACAAGGATTTGCTCGGGAAAATGTAAGTGATAAATATTGGTAAATTGAACAGAAAGAAGAAAGGATAAAATCAAAGTCACCATAGTTTGGTGTAGAGTAATGAGAAACTAACTGAGAGGGGGACATAATATAAGATATGTTTTCATAACAGATTGTGTGAACAGAAGTACTAGATAGATTTAATATAAAACAAAAATAGATAGATAAATAAAATAATAATATAAAGATTATATCCATAGTTATCAATAAGCTAAGCTCACGCCCGGGGCAAGTCTAGGTTCTGGCACGCCTGGATTAATTGCTCGGACTCGGCACGTGCACATGGACTGACTACTGCGTGTCGCATGTGCAAGAATTGGACGCCTGTCGCCTGCTGTGCCTCCTGTTCAACGGAGCGTGCAATATATATATTTCTAACTTGTGTTTTGTCGTCATGGCGCAATTCTATTCAAAATTCCCTACTTTACTTATTGAAAAGTATATAAACAATTCTTGACTCAGTGGTATATTATTTTACGAATTGTAAGGTCATAAACATGTTAATGATTTATAAATGTAACCGTAATGATCCGATATGTTTAACAGATATCGTGTTGTATGACGCAAATACTTAGATACGGATTTCTATCAAATGATAACATGTCTTTTTAGTGGTATTTTTTTGTACTTTCATCCCACTTTTATCCTCAAAAGCGCAATCATATTCTTGTCATTTTTTTATTTAATACGAATTACGTTACATTCATGTTACTTTGAATATAAAGTTGTTACAGACCCATGGACTGACTAGGTTCATTACATGTCATAAAAGTGCCGGGACATAATGTGGTGGCAATACATTCTCTAATTTTAATACCTGTCACAAAGGGACGGCCCATTTGGTCTTGTGCTCTGGGAATATGTTACGCAATATGTGTATTCACGAAACAACATTCAACAAACTATTTTCTTATTCCTGTGATGTTGGTGTCCTTTGGCATCAATGAACATGTAAGTAGATACAACACGGGTGGATTGATGCATTCGTACTTGGTATGAATAGATGAATTATAATTCGTTCTTAACCGCGTGCGAAATACGCATATAGTCGGAAAGCGCAAGTTAAATCCCCAATCTGGAACGTTAATTTATTGTGACTAAGGCTAATCCCTTACTTCCAGATATTAATTGACATGTCTCACCAACAACTCACAGGGGATCAATCCTTGTTTAAACGCGAGATACAGTATACTGCAGGTTAACTATACTAATTAACTAATTGAGGGTTCAATGACATTGTTTACTTAGTGCTTAAATGGTTGGGTGCTTAAATAGTGACACATAAATAAACTATTCTTCTTCTTTTTGTTTATTTTCAAGATGCTGTGTATAACTTCCTAACCAGCTAACATATGTAATTTCTGAATTCTGTTGGAACGATAATTTGGTATTGGGCCGCAAGAGCGAAACCTAGCCATAATCAACTCTAAAATCTCTTCGCTTTCGTGAAGCTACAGTACGACTGGTCAGGCTACAGTAAACATGGGATATTGCTATACCGGGACTCTCAAATTACAAGAAAAACACAGAAATGCGTATACCGTAATCACAGTAGTAATTTATTAGATGCTGAAGTATAGTATAGTTGCACAAAAGTACTCTACATTTAACAAATTTAATAACTCTAATATTTCATAGATGTACATTATAATTTCTACAAAAACAACAATAAATTTATATCGTAAAATATAATGGTAAATACATAAATACATTATATAATAAATTTGCGGTTGCTAGGCATACACGTTGTGTTCAAGTCATTCACTCAAAGTGGATCAGGTCACCAACGTGTAAGAAGATATCCTCGTCAACAGACTCTGACGCAGCGTGAGACGACACCCCACTACCACAACCACGCACAATGAATACAGACGAACTGGTAAAACAGTCGCTAGAAACAGTGTACACTCCTCAAGCTTACCCCCCTATACACCCGATGTATGCTTCGGGTCAGCCTCAATACCCGCCTGCACTTCTGCCATATCCACCACAACACACGCCTCAGCAGTCTACCTCTGCCATGGAGATGGCGGCCAACATGGCTAAACTGGATAAACTTGACACGAAACTTTCTAAGCTAGATGTGATTGAAAAGGATGTGTCAGATCTCAAATGCAACGTGGCTAGACTTGAAATTAAAGTTCAAGAGCTTGACTCCTTAAGATCACGAGTTGATGAAATTGACAAATGCACTACATTTCTAAGCGGAACTTTTGATGAATTCAGAAGTGAGAAAATAAAGATGCAAAGTGACATAAAACTACTACAGGACCAGATGTCCAAATGTGCCCCTCTCCTACACGACATAGAACAAGAAAACATGCAGCTATAGAAACTGTGATTGATTTTAAATATCGCTCCATGAGGGACCTCATTTTCTCAAATATTCCTGAAACAGTGGCGTCCCCTTCACTTGAAAACTGCGAAAAGGTGCTGAAGGACTTCATAAAAACAGAATTAGATATCAATAGTGATAGTCTACATTTCAAACGAATGCATAGGATCGGCCGACCCAATTGACGCACAGAAAACATATGTTCATAGCACATGTAAGCTTTGTACCTCCCCTGCCATAGCCGACGAGTTCCACTACCTCTTTAGATGTGAATATTTTGACCAGCAAAGAAAAACATTAATTGATAATAGATATCTAAACTGGTCAAACATTATTTCCTTTAAGCATTTGATGTCAAATATGAGAACTTACAATCTTAAAAAACTGTCTAAATTTGTAAAAATATTACTTTCTGCACTAAAGTAAAGCGCTGTTGCCATTTGATCACGTTGTATTTTTTGTATATATGTATGCTATTATGTTGCTCATACGACCACCGGTCGGCGGTTTGAGTTAATAAAGAACTTGAACTATGAACTATCTAGTAAATCTCCTCTCCTCTGTTTGAACAGCACGGGCGCTAATCTAAACTACGGTAATCCGGTGTTTTTATAGCAATTACTCATTTCTCGCTTTCGTAGGACAAATACCCCAACTTGGGTTTTCGCTTTACTGATACTAGGGAAAATTGGATTTTCGCTAACCAGGCACGACACCGATAATTTAATATCTAATTTAGAAAACATTATATAAATTATCGTCCCTCACGCAGAAAAAAACAAGCATGGAATACTCCGTTCATTTTCGATAATTGGGTTTGCATAAAAGAGGCGATTTAAGCAATTTAAGCAAGTTTTGTGCCTTGTGTAATTGTAGATGAAGAAACACAACAAATACAATTCGCATTTATATAAGTAAAGCAAAATATCAATTAAATCTGAATAAGTCAATGTGTAAATTTCTTGTTCTAAAAAGTACAGGTATTAGTATTCATATTCCACTTGTAAATAATTTGGATTTGTAACATTTTTTTAAATTTTCTTGCGTCGGTTGTACAATACATTTACAGTCGTAGTTTGTTGACTGAGCCTCCAGAAATATTTTAAACATTGCATTTTTAGCAATTTCGTGCCGTTTGAACAATATACCAACAAATGTAGTAAGTCAGTGGCAAAGTAAAGTCAAATAAACAAAGATGGCGGATGCAGTAAAATTTCGAAAAAAATGGGAATAGCTTCAGCGCACCAGGTCTGCGAGCAATACTGCTACAAACGTGCAATGTCTGACCCTTTCCCAAGTTAAAGCATATTGAGAAAAGCTTACCTTGTACTTACTTACCTTTTGTAAAACATGAGACATCAATACAATATACATCCCCGTGTTATGAGTTTTCGGACGCTGAATAAACATTCGTAGTTTTTTCACATGAACAACTGTAAAACATCTCATTCATTTATAAAAGACAACGTTATCATAAAAACAAGCCATGATCGGAGTATTTACAATTTCTGTGCGATGCCACACCCCTCGTTATAGTGCAAGTATTCGTGATAGAATACTTATGATGTCCGGAAACTTAAGATCAGACAATAATAGTATTGTGTTATGAATAATAATAAAGGCATGTTTGGTGCTGAAAGCTCTGATCAAAAACAGGACAATCCGCGACGGTTTTTCGGAGTATTTTCTTTTAAATCTTTGATTATATATATTTACGCGTAAGATGAATTTTCCGAGGACTACTGTTTAAAAAAACTCGATTTTCCGCGGAGATTTCACATTATAACAATGTATACCTTACTATTAAACCGTACAAACCAAATTCAACACTTTTAAGTAATAATGATATAGCTTTCATCCTCTGTGCAATCAGTTGGCTAATCTGCTATGCGCACGAGAGCATGCTACAAATCACTTCGCGGTATCCCGTACAAACCAATCTGAGCTCAGCACAAATCGATTTCAACACTTTCAAGTGATTATAATAAAGAAGTCACCGCCAATGCAATCACCTCCGACTGCTAATTGGCTCTGTGCATTTGACCATAAAGTCTACACACATACTTGTTCTGTTTTTTGCAAGGTATCTAAACTAAGCGGCAAAAGAAAGTATAGGTGAGCAATTTGTTATTTTTTCTAAAAACAGCGATAACTGGTGGAAAGTGGGTATTGGGAATATGACTGCCCAGGAACAGGAACCAAAAACACCCACCCGAACGCGCCACCTTTGACGGCACTCGTGCGGGGACAAAAAATATGGCATAAACTGCACGTGCATGTAAGCTGTATAAATGCGTTCGTCTGCAGGGTATAACCACACGTGATGAAAGCACACAAAAGAAATGCCACGACTGTCACAGGAGCAGAGAGAGAGAGAGAGCCATCGGTATGTCCGAAATGAGGGGGAACACAGGTCAAAATTGCCAGAAGGTTTGGTTGTACACCATTGACAGTAGCCAGGCTGATTCAATGGTACAGGCAGACAGGGAGGACACAGCACAGGCCTAGAACCGGACGACCCCGAGTGACAACACCACTGGAAGACGGTCAGATACGGCTCATTCACTTGCGAAACAGATTCGTAACGGCGACGGCGACGGCGAAGGCGACGGCGACGGCAGCAACAGCGTTGGGACATCCCATTAGCCATCGCACAGTACTACGACGACTTCGTGCTGCTGGAATCCGAGCGTATCATCCTTTCCGAGGAATGGTACTGACTGCCCAACATCGACGCCTGAGACTGCGATGGGCGAGGCAGGTTCGACGCTGGCAAGTGAGAAATTGGCGTCGAGTGCTGTTTACTGATGAAAGTCGGTTTAACTTGTTTGGAAATGATGGCAGAGCACGAGCTTATCGACACAGAGGGGAACGTTTGGCTCCGGCGTGTATTCGAGAGGTTCATCCATTCGGCGGGGTAGGTGTGGGGCGGTATTTGTGGAGATCAGAAGACTGACTTGGTGATCATACAGGGAAACCTGAACGCTGTGCAGTACAGAGACCAAGTGTTGCAGCCAGTTGTGCTTCGGTTCTTACAAAACCAACAGCAGGGGACATTGTTTCAACACGACAATGCCAGGCCCCATACTGCAAGACTGATTCGGAACTTTCTAAACCAGCAGAACGTTGACGTTTTGCCCTGGCCTGCCCACTCATCCGATATGAATTCTATTGAACATGTGCGGGACCATCTTGACAGACAGATTAGAGCACGCCATCAGCCTCCCGTCAACAGACAAGAATTGCAGCAGGCCCCGAGAGACGAGTGGCAACGGATTCCAGTCCACGTCATCAGAAGACTGACGTCATCGATGAGGCGGCGTATCACAGCATGCATTCAGGCAGCTGGAGGTCATACACGCTATATCACGCTCCTCTCCCCCAAAATCACATACAAACGTTGATCGAATGGATAGCGCGTATTTTTGTGCTTAAGTCACTTGGACATTGTTTAGCTTCATAAACTGTTCATAAAAACATGTCAGACATCTTTGACATCATTGTTGACTTAGTCTTATGATATGATGTAAACATTAGGGGAAATGAGCTCAAGTAAATACAGAAACAGAGGGTCTAAAATTGCCACAGTGTTAAGGCCGAAAGTCTTTTTAGGATTTAAATTGTGATTAAGGAAGTAGAGGGTATAGAGAGAACAAGATAACAAATCTTAACAAAACCTACCTGCCAAACGAGTGCTAGTTCGTTAGTTTCCGTAAGCCTAACGACTGTATGATTCCCAATTAGATTAGAAAGTCACAAACTGTGATGAACGCAGCGTGTGTTCGATGAAGATGAATTACAGCCCCTCAGATCTGTTTACTGAATACACCTTGACCAATGTTCAGGCCGCCCATAGTTTCGAGGAATTGCCCGGGCTACTCTTCATGGTTTCGTTCTCAGCAAATTTATATGAATGTATATGATGCCTCATCTTCATGTACTTTAATAATGCAAATCGACAAAGAAGATGTACAGATGCCTCGACAACATTTTTCACACATGAATGAGTTCAACCTTGGCAGTCTGCTGGTACAGGTAAACATGGCTATTAATGGTCATGTGTGTCAGGTTGCCCTAACCTCGCTGTACACAAAACAAGTGCATTGTCTAAACTAGGCTACGTATGCAGTTCTTCAGCCGTTTCAATAATGCAGTGCGCTGTCACAGCATGCTGTGTAGGTCTGTTCAGCATAATGTATTCTATTAGTGTGTCTCAGGTTCAGGCTTCTAGTCGTCCCAGACAAAAATTGAAGACGTAGTTTCTTTTAAAATGTATTTATTTGCCTGTAACATGAAACGTCAACATGAGAAAAGTGTTGATTGCTGTCGGCCAATCCTACCAGGCTGACAGGTGACAAATTACTGTCCATATTATACTGAGTCAAATTAAAAACTTCACATTTTTAAAAGTAATCCCATATATGATATACAACGGACAAATGTATCAGAGAAGGTAATTTTTAATCATTAATGTCCAAAGAAGGATTTTAATTAACGGTGGTAACCATAATTTGTTCCAAGCACCTTCGGTATTCGGTAATAACATCAACAGTTTAAATCATAAGTCCCAAGCACGAGAATCTGATGACACACAAGTTCAGTAGCGTGCATGGCCACCATGTGCGTTGACAACTGCCACACAACGCCTTCGGAAGGACCTTGTGATGCTTGTGAACACATGATTGGGAAGACGACGCCATTGTTGCTGCAAAATGGTGCCAAGATCTTGTAAATTCTGTGGTTGGTTCTGGAGAGTGCGCAGACTTCTGCCAAGAGCATCCCAGACGTGTTCGATGGGATTGAGGTCGGGAGACCTTGACGGCCAGTCCATGACGTTGACTCCCGCATTCTGAAGGAAATTCCTTGTCAAAATTGCTGTGTGGTGTCTGATATTGTCGTGTTGGAAGATCAAACCGGGTCCATGTGCTGCCATAAAAGGCAGAAGTTCTGGTGCCAGTACCTGGTCGCGGTAAGCAGCAGCGTTGAGGTTGCCACGGATGACAAGAAGCCTGGAACGTGCATTGCCACAGAAAGCACCCCACACCATGAAACTTCCGCCTCGAAATCTGTCAACTTCCTGTACACAACACCGGGCGTAACGTTCATGACGGCGCCTCCACGCCCTCGCCCTACCATCAGCAAATCGAAGATGAAATCGGGATTCATCACTGAAGACGATTTGATTCCAATTCCTCTGAGTCCATCGTAAGTGTCGCTGTGCCCACAATTGACGTTGACGTCTGTGTAATTGAGTCGGAATCGGCCCGCAGTATGGCCGTCTTGCTTGAAGGTGAGAAGTTCTCAGACGGTTTCGAACAGTTTGCGCACTGTCTAACCCTAAACTGTTAATTTCTGGTTGATGTAGCCGTCAAAAATCGGTTACGGAGGTGACGTAAGACAATCTGACGATGCTCTGCATGTGACGTCACACGTGGTCGACCTGGCCGAGGGCGATCAGCAGTGGTACCCGTTTGCTGTAGACGCGTCTGTAAATCATAAACAGTCCGTCGACTACAACCCATTGTCCTTGCGACTTCAGCTACGGACGTTCCCGTCTGCAACATGCCGATGGCACGTCCACGTTGCACATTTGATAGGCGTGGCATGACAAATGGCCGTAAAGACTTTTGTTTTCTTGTGTTTTTCTTTTTTTGTTAATGACTGCTAACAAGTATGGCTGAAAATCAGTGCGGTATTATGGCCACGTGACCAGTTGCACGTTAAAATACACTTTTGCCACTATATTGCTGTGCACATGATTTTGATCGATTCACCTGCACTAAAACGGGTGTAATCTGAAGACAATACGTGGCCATTACTGTTTAAATACACAATAAGGGCCCACAATGATAACTGGTTAAAATTTTAGGATTGTGAAGTTTTTAATTTGGTTCAGTATATATATGATGTATATAATAATGATAAGAGTAGTAGTGTAGGTAAGGGG
Organism: Haliotis rufescens; assembly: GCF_023055435.1. Lineage (NCBI taxonomy): Eukaryota > Metazoa > Mollusca > Gastropoda > Lepetellida > Haliotidae > Haliotis > Haliotis rufescens. The sequence continues at coordinate 4,458,081 of NW_025964223.1, read as the reverse complement.
GGAAATAGCATGAGTGAGTGAGTGAGTGAGTTGGGTTTAACGCCGCTTTTAAAAGTATTCCAGTTATATCATGGCGTGTCAGCTTAATGTGGGAGGAAAGCCCGAAGTGATGCAGGTCTTAGACGTTTACCACTTCGGTGAAACCCACGAGCATGGGTATGGTGCTGACAAACCTAGAAACATAATCGGGGCGAACCGGGATTCGAACCCACAATCATAGGTTTCTGGCGTGCCCAAAGGACGCAACTCTGCACAGCGAATCGCGGCGCCTTAGACGACTGGGCCACCCATGCCCCCGGAAATAGCATGAGACCGCTACACCCATGATGGGGCCAGATTTATACCCCAATACTGCCACTACAAGAGGGGAATTTTTTCTCTCTTCCATTAAAATGATTATGCTATTCTACGATCGACATGACATTAAGCTAAGACGAATGCCCCCAAATAGGTGTACTCCCAATTAAACATTTGATGTACATAGGATATATAAAAATGCCAAAAGCATCCCTACAAAGAGAAGCATACACCGAAATTCGTCCGGGCACTTTATCTGTTCGAGCAGCAAAACAGAAGTACCACATTTCACAAGCTAGATATATGCGAATTCGTGGAAGCCCAGAGGAGCAAGAAACGAAACAAGAAGTATTGGAGGCCTATGATTCTCTCAGAAACAGATACCCTTTTTTATTCCTATCCGATAGAGAGAAACAAATCTTGGAGTATTTAGGGTATACTTTCTACGAGCGGCACCAAATCCCAAAGCAGTTTCTAGAGTTTCCTGTCCTGCAATCGAGTCTGGCAAGATACTAGATTTCGTTTTCTTATAAAACAGACAACAAAGCCTAGGCAACTGCGTATCATTTCCTCTAGAGAAAGTGAAAGAAATCCACACAACCAATGCAAGGGACTGTCTAACCACTTGTCCTACACCACCAAGCATCTTTGAGGATCCTACTTCCACTTGCAAATGTGGCACCACAGACCACTGCATCGATAGCAAGAAATGGATAAACAGATTCACCACCATACCACCACCAGAACAGCGGCTGCCCCTAGTAGCTCCAGACCAGATAGCAATCCCTAGTTTAATATAGAAAATCGGTACGACAATGAGTGTGCTGGGTGGTGTATCCAATTATCGATACTTACCAAAACTCTAGCAGAGCAGTGCCAATGTGGAAAAAACGACTGCATCTTCCGAAGACTAACAGGTGAAGGTGACTTCCCCGATCCACCGGGGAAGAATCCACCAATCCTACAAATACCAAACCACAGCGGTCCAACAGATCTAGAACTATTACCAGCGCCACCCATTTCCAAACTTAGGAAAGCATTACCAGAGCGCCATTTTCTGCAGGGCTACCAGGGTTTTCGGCTACCTTTTCTCCCAAAAACCTAATATCCCAAAAAGTAGTGGAGAATTTACAATTAAACTTTGGTAGCCCAATGTATATAGAGCAACTTTAGAGACAACATTCCAAAGTATGGGTCTGCGAACTGCAAAATCTATTGCGCAAAAACTATTGCTAGAAAATGCATACCAAAGCAACCTAGTGAGGTGAGGTGAAATTGGGTTTAACGTCGCGTCCAAGATTATTGCACTTATATAGCGACGTGCATGCACGTGTATGTGTGTGTGTGGCTGCTTGTACTAGTCCGGACTGATGCCGATTTATAGTGCTAGCTCACTGAGATACCATGCCGCAGTTTAACATGAATACCCCACTCAGACACAGTATACTGACTCCGAGCCGACCAGTCCTTGTTTTAGCCCCTTAATGCCGAGCGCCAGACAGGGTAACAACAAGTACAATCTTTTAACGTCTTTTTGTATGACGCGGCCCGGGATCGAACCCTGGACCTTCCGCTCTCCGGGCGGACGCTCTACCACAAGACCACGGAGGCGGTCCAAAGCAACCTAGTACCAAATATTGCAAACGTAGACTATTTGGCAGGAAATCTCGGTAGGACAAATCTACAACCGCTAGAAGGTCTACCAACATTTGTGGACGATTTGTATGTGTTTGGGTATCTCCAATGCAAAGAATGTGTACACAAAAAAGGAAAATTGCTATGTACGGGAAAAGATAGTTCTGTGCAATATATAGTATCGAGAATATCTGCAGCAGTACCAACAATTATGAGAGAAACTCCAAATGGGGAACGAAGAGGACATATACATACAACAATTTTGCATACTATATCTGCACATCCTGAAACCAAAAATAGTGCCATACTGAGTACAATTGCAAGAATAGAGCAAGATACAGAGCAGAAAGCAAAAAAGAAGTGGGAAGAACTATATCCAGAAAAAGAGGCACATGGCTTGTTTGTGGCAAAGATAGATGTTTCCGAAATATCTATAGATGAATTGCTTGCCTCTTTGCCAGACTTTGAAAGACAACTACTAGCACACAGCTATGGTTTGTATTCTATAGACTACACGAGGGACTTTTCTGGTACACTGGATAGAGTAGCTCTCGTCGAATATCTCTGCAAAGAATATGGTTTCCGAGAACAAGGCGACCTCACAGCAGCTATCCAGGAAAATACTCCAATTATTCTCGAAAATACAAATAGAGTTGGGAAAAATGTCTGTGCATGGCTGCATACCTACAATGGCTATACAACAAGAACAAATTTCTACAACAAAGTCGTGTCCAATTTCGAAGCAGGAGAAATACGAGAACAACTTGGTGGACACCTTGCAGACTATGTGGACTGTCCAAACAAACATTTGGGAAAGACATTTCTACGAATAGTTTCCACAACGCATTTGTTTGTAGTACAACCACCCACAAAACAATGGGAAAATCTTGCTGGTTGTCTAGATCGTTGCTTTGTGCTAGCAGATCGCCCACAAGGAACTATATTTGCAGCTTGGTATGTGCATACAACAACTGGGAGAATAGCTGGAGTACGAATTTGTCCAACAACAAAGTGTGTAGAAGACGATACAAAATGGAATACAGCTATACAATGGACCATGGGAGATTTTGGCTTCCGAAACGGCCCAATATTCCGAGTAGAAATTCTATCCGCAAATGGTAAGGTGTGGAACTAGGTCCTCTATATTGCTATACAAAAACAAAACATACAAAAACTATCTTGTGTGCAAGCAAAAAACCAACACAACTACACAAAAACGCAATACATCCAAACGTTCTATTGCCACCCAAAGAAAAAGTAGAGTGGGAGTGGAGAACAACAAAATGCCACTTTATAGGTAGAGATATGTCCAAATACAAACTACAAAGTATACACCATGTCCACAAAGGATACAGGAAAATATCTATAAGACATACAAGAATGTCTACATACAGAAGAATGGAAAAGACAAGCATGTAACTATCTAGAAGAAAAACGAAAGCAAAACCAATCTTGTGGAGAACAACAAAAAAAAGAACTAGATCTTCTATCTTCCCTATTGCGCCAAAAGCAAGAATATACACAAATTTTGGACAATACACGAACCTTGGTAGAGGTATATACTACGAATTCCAAAAACAAAGAAAATAGCAGAAATAGACGAAAAAACTGTTTGGGCTATACTAGGATATCGAAGCCAAAACAAAAATTGGTCCTCCTACAGAGTTGTAGTTGTGCCCATAGAAGGAGGAGAAGTTGTTGCACTTTGGTCGAACAAACAACTCGCAAAAGTGCTAGACAAATGCCACGACTTTGTAGAAAGCCATGTAGACAGATTCGAAAGAGAAATTTGCTGCAGCCCTAGAGATATGTTTCTCGTAGAAGAAAATAGAGCAGAAAACAACCCAGAGAAAGATGATACTGAACAAGTAGGATTGTATATATGCATACAACCTGCACAACAATTCTATTCTAGTAGGGGTACAATCTCTTGGAATCCTATTTCTGTAGAAGAAGCACCAGACCCGCAAAAGCGAGCAACTTTGCAAGAAGCAGCTCTAGAAAAAAAATACGAGAAAATAGAAAGCGAAGCCACATACAAACTACTTCTAGTACATGCCCCACATACAAACGAAACAACAAAAGTTCTAGACATGCCAACAGGAGAGTACATTTATAGAAAATATACCACTACAATCTATAGAGGAAACAGAAGAACATTGCTATTCCTATTGCCAGTTGGAGAAGATGGAGAATCTACTACAGATGTAGAAATCCCAGTATACGGCTATTTCCTAGAAAAAGAAATAGAACCAATTGGAGCTCTAGAGGAAATAGCTAGTCATAAGCTTTGCAAGATAGGAGAATGGAAAACAACAACAAAGAAGAAAGATAGAATAGTGCATATAGCAGCAACAAAATACAAATAGCAACACAGAAAAAAAACCCACAAATATGCACATGCACAAAAGATAAGCGTCACCATATTCATAGTCTCTTGATGTCACGTGTGGGAATCAGAAATACGAAATATGATGGTGTATGACTGAATTAGGCTTCCATAGTTTCATGAACCCAAATTTGTCCAGATACCACAAGGAAAGCGTGCTTTACGTGTTGCTGCAGTTCCCCAACCCTAAAAATAGTGAAATTCAAGTTTCAGACACGTGGTTGCAGCTCCTGTGTGAGATTCCCCTTCCAATAGAGGTTGAAAATCAGCCATGGTGAGGAGAAAGTTATCGAACGCTGAAAGATGGTAAGTGATAGGCATGAAAAATGCTGGCATGTCATGCAGGGCCATTGCAAGACAAATGGGTCGTCATCACAGTGTTATCACTCGTTTGATTGTCAAACATGGTCAAACCAATGATGTCAATGACAGGCATAGGTTTGGTAGGCCAAGAAAGACATCTAACAGTGAGGATAGACGTCTTTTCAGGATAGTCAGACGAAATCCATTTGCCACTTCAACAGATTTAAGACTGCAGTGGATTACCCATCACAGACTCTCGACGATGACCGTAAGGCGTCACCTCAGAGCGGCTGGTTATAACGCCAGAAGACCAGTAAAACGTCCTCAACTGACTGAGAGGCACATGCGGGGTCGTCTGATATGGTGTCGTGCCCGTAGTCGATGGAACTTGGCCAACTGGAGAAGGATCCATTGGTCAGACGAGTGTCGAATGCTGCTACGAATGGTTGATGGTCGAATACGTGTTTGGAGGCAACGTAACACTCGTTTTGCACCAAGGAACATCCAGAAGACCTTAGCATGTGGCCGGGGGTCTGTCATGATATGGGGTTGTGTTTCCTTCGACTGAAAACTTCCGCTGGTGACAGTTCGTGGAAACCTGAATTGGCAACAAAACCAAGATGCCATTCTTCGTCCAGTGGTAGTCCCTCATTTTGACAACCATCCTCTTCAGACAAGACCTGTTTACATGGACGACAATGCTAGACCACACAGATCTCGGGCAGTTTTGGCTTATTTGCGTCAAGAAGCTATTGACACACTTCCTTGGCCGCCTGTAGTCCAAATCTTAATCCAATTGAGCATCTCTGGGACAGAGATGATCCCCCAGTTCAAAATCCTGCTGGACTTGAAGCCGCACTTCATGAAGAATGGATCCGTTTGCCTCAGAGAAGCATTCAACGACTTGTAATGAGTATGAGGTGTAGGGTTGAAGCTGTGGTCAATGTCCGTGGATTATACACACGTTACTGACGTTTCTGGCTTGCAATAGACTCTGCACTCCCTAGGGTGTCTATGTGACACCTGATATGGTCTGCTGATATCATGACAGTTACATGACAAAAACAGTTTTTCAATGTTTTCTAATCCTTCAATTTCTGGTCTTTGGTAAAATTCCTTTCTGCTCATATTCTTTTGGAACACAAGATAAACTTGCTTTGGGACAACTTTTGCATCACATGAGGTTTACATATACGGCTTATAACAATCGTACATCTCGTTATAATAGTCATCATTAAGTGCCAAAAGTAACAGCTCACATATATGGTGGGTGGCGCTTAACTTTTGTGCATGTGTATATAATTTTTTGTGCAAAGCCCTACAAACTCTCTAACGATTTTACCGCCTACTTCATTTTTCATCACACCGATGGCTTTGTGCCTGTCCATGGAATCCACTGGATGGTTTCGAGCATAGTTGGACATGTCAAATAGTTCTGGATTCGTTTTTAAGATTTTGCACGATTTTGATTCTTCAAAACCAGAATCTTATCTCATGTATTTCGATGGCAACAATTTGTATGGGGCAGCTATGTCTATGCCTTTACCACAAGGGAACTTTGAGTGGGTGGAGGGTAATGAAGAATTAGAACAGATCGACTGGCTCAATCTTGATCCTGAGGGAGACATGGGCTATATGTTAGAGTGTGATCTAAAATACCTGTGTGATCTACACTTTGCACATCAGTCTTTGCCCTTAGCACCAAGGAAAGAAAGCATCCCCTTTTTGGATTTCTCTCTCCTTATCATTAACATCAACTAGAAGAGTTTGGGATCAAAGGAGACAAACCTACAAACTGTTTTCTACCTTAAACGACAAGACGCACTATGTTATTCACTTTGGCACTCTGCAGCTCTATTTACATTTAGGTCAGAAACTTGGCAATATTCACAAAGTCTTGAAATTTTCTCTATCTCGATGGATGAAACACTATATGGATTTCAACACTAGAAAACGGAAAGAAGCTACAGCTGAAAGTCCACAAACATTTTCTACAAATATATTTGGAATTACAATCACCGGGTCTCCTGATCAAACCAACTAGATTGGTGATGAGAACGTGATGAGACAGTGGTGGAACATTTGCTTCTTCTTCTTCCACTTCTGACATTAACAACAACAGATCTATATGACGTTCTTTGGGAACTTCAGCTGTTGTTTCACTGATTCTCAAAGGAAACACATTATTTTGTTCGCCTTCATCTTTGTCTTCCGTTACCTCATTGAACTCATAGACATTAATTCTAAGATTATTTGCTTTTTCAAATTTAGAAATGTCTTTTAAGAACATAGGGAAGTGACATTTCTTCAAATCTTACCGATCCATGTGGTCTACGTAGTGACCGACTTGCTCCCTGACCTGATCTGATCCTATTGGATAGAGGTGTGCTAATACGCATCACATGAGGCACATGTCGTCTTCTATGTTTTGAATATTTAACAAACTTTTTTTCCAACGCTGGAGGAAGAGGAAGATAGGAACTTCCACGAAAAGGTTGAAATTTGACTACAGATAATTTTATGGAGAGCTTTTTCGAAATTGAGGTTGCTTGACTCACCTTCGTAATTATCCATATCTTTCATAATTTTATGTATAGCTTCCGTATACATCATGTCTAAATCGTCGGCTGCAGTAGCCGGTGTCATCTTAGTTTTAAAAAAGGACTTGACATTAGAAGTTTGACCATCAGTTTTACTAAATTTAAACTGAGTACAAAGCCGCCATTTGATGGAGCGCTTTGAATCTATCTACGTTGTTAAATGCTCAATTGCCTCAATTTGAATTTTTGCCAAATAGTACATTGGATGGTGGCCGTCAAGACCCTCAGGGATGAAATTTTATTCTCGTACCAGCCCATTAATAGCCTGTCGCACGCACCCCTGTGGTGGAGTCTCATTCACTTTTCTTCTACGTTTAGATGTTGAGGCTCCATCACTCTGTTCCGATGCTCTGGAGCGTTTGAAATGAGTTTTTACGTGTTTGTTTAATACGTTTGTGGAAGAGAACACTTTGGAACAGGTACGACAGGTAAAGGTTGGTTTTGTGTTAGAGATTGGAGAAGCTGTGCTCGTGCCCGCTCCGAGGATGGTCTCTGACTGCATTCGTCTGTTGCCAACGTTGCCATAAGCACCAAATCGTGTTTCTGTGGAAGTCAAATTGTCTTGCAACATCACGTTGACTCGATTCTGCTTCAAGCATACCAATGACTCGCAGACGCTCATTTTCGGAAAGGCGTGGCATTTCGAAATGTTGAATAATTGCGTAATTTTGTTGTTTTTCTGAGTGGTTGTTGTCAGCACGAGGCTAAACAATGCATATGGAATCCCGTTAACGCACATGTTTTTATACCCATTCTTGGGTAGTGAAATGCATGGGGCTTGCATAAAAGTCAACTTTTGCATGGAATGCATGCTTTTCTGTAGCAGTTGCATTTTTGTGACTTGATTCCATTCATGTACTACAATATTGAAAACCAAACTTTACTTGTTTGAAAAAGACACTAAAATATTGGTGTCACAGGAACTTTTGTTGTTGTGTATATATTATCCTCACTTCAACGCTTATTGTAAAAACTTTTTACAGTAAGGTGTAATCAGCAACCTTTAAAATACGTAAACAATTTTACATAAAGGGTTATCTTGCAACACTGTGTGAAATTGTTAAGGATAAGGTATAATACGCAACCTTTAATGTGATTTCTCTTTTTACACTCAGCGTTGTAACAAAGCCCTGCTACCCTTTTAGTAGTGGTGGGCTCCATATAGAGGTGGGCTCCATAAAGCCAGAGAGACAGTCAGGCGCAGCGAACACGAACAGACAGCAATGCAGCCAGAAGCCTGCAAGCCAGACTAGCACTAACGCCAGTACCATGGGACTAGCTCTGGTTACGCCTGTAGTTTGTATGTTGTTTAAAGCCGCACTCCGCAATATTCCAGCCATATGACGGCGGTCTGTAAAAAATGGAGTCTGGACTCTACATTTCACTGATTGACATCATGAGCATCGATGTACACAACTGGTATACGATGACATGCATCCGCCAAGACAGCGAGCGTGACCAGTCGATCCCGTTAGTCGCCTCTTACGACAAGCATGGGTTGCTGAACATCTGTTCACCCCTCGGCCACGTGTCAGGATTTGTACGTGCGTAGAAGTTGCCCTGTTACGCAGGTTTTGTTCAACAACGTCATGTCGGGTTTATTTTGCCAGAAAAGAAATAATCGAATGGACAGTGCATATTTTCTCTTTTATGGCATGTGCCTTTCATAGATCTAAAGCTTTATGTCAAGCAAACATTATCTTATTTTCCATACTCAGTAGTGGGGAAATGTACCCAGACACATGCAAACAAATAACTTGAAGCTTTAGCTGTTGTTTAGCAAATATTGCAGCTGTATGACGGCAGCCTGTAAATAATCGAGTCTGGACTAGACAAACCAGTGATCGATATTATGAACAACGATCCCCGCTGTCACACAATTAACCAAGTCACCAAGCCGGACCAGCTGATCTATTTTGGCATCTTACACCCAGCAGTTTGCGGGAACCTATTCTAACCCTGAATCCAAAACTGGCTGCGTTGATGTATTTGTTGTTTAACCGTAAAATTCTGCAATATTCCAGTCGTATGACAACAGCATGTAGATAATGGAGTCAGGACCAGATAACTCAGTGATTGAAACATTTGCACTGATCCACACAATTGGGATACAATGACATTCAACCAATCCCCAAAGGTCCATTTCCATAATGAACAAGGCAAAAAGTGAGCAGGGTTCACTAATAACCTGACTTCCACCCCAACATGAGTTCAAAACATGAAAAATGTAATATTTCTCTGAAAATGAACTCATCGAAATCAAATTTTGCACTGTACCTCTCCTCTTTGTATAGAAACTGTACCCCCAATCCAAAAAAAGAATCCATGAGGTAGTTTTCAAGTTATAGGTCGCACACAAATGGGGGTATAATTATCCCAACATGACATGCAATCAGTAAGAGGCGACTAACGGGATCAGGTGGTCAGGCTCGCTGACTTGGTTGACTCATGTCATCAATCCCAATGTCAATCACTGGATTGTCTGATCCAGACTCGATTATTTACAGACCGACGTCATCTAGCTGGAATATTGCCGAGTGCGGCGTTAAACAACAAATAAAAACATGCAATCAACCAAATCACAGACTGATCACCAGATCTGTGTGTTGCTGTGGAATCCACATGGCGCAAAAAATGAATGAAACCATGAATAAAGTATAACAAACACATAAGGTTAAATATACAAGAATATTTATTTCTTGTCTTTAATACATGAAGATGTATCAGACAGTTTTTCATAATGGAAACCATACAGTCCTAAGAAGGGAAGAAGCACCAATCTAGTCATTCTTCAAGAAACATGGCTTACACTTGTTGAGCACTAGGACTGAAGCACTATGTAGAGAAGCTAATTGTCGACCAAAGGTGGGATCAAAAGGCACACCACACACTGAGTGATGTTTACATTGGTGCTACAGGCTTAGACCTTTCGTGTTCCTTTCATAACTCAATGAAGTAGAAATCTGAGTTTGAGTTTGACACAGTCTTTGTCTTGGCAAATCAACACAACTTGAACGAAAGAAAAGTAATGTGTTATTGTTTTCAATGCCGCACTCAGCAATATTGCAGCTATACGACAGTGGCATTAAATAACCGAGTCTGGATCAGACAATCCAGTGATTGATATCATGAACATCAAACCATGTTGTTGGTGTACGATGTCACTGAATCTGACCATGAGATACATTTTGTCACTTTACGACAAGCATAGGTTGCTCATTCAAAATGATGATGCCTGTTATCTGTGTTGCTGTGGTGGGAAAATCTCATTTTTTTTAGGCAAGAGGTTTTCCCCATTAAATGTCATCATATATGTACCTGAAAATCTGGCCAACAAATCTTTGCTTTGAGCAAAACACCATATGCATATCCAAATGTATTGTTAAGCACTCTAAACCATCAAGATTTCCATTTTTCCAGCAGCACCAACTTAAACATCTCCCAGATAGTGAGAGGCTCTGTGCAAGTCTGGAAGGAAATACACAGCAGAGATTATGCAGGAACAGATGTATGTACATATCTGGCACAAATCAATACATATTGCATATAGAGGTAAGAGCAGTTATCAAAGGTAATATTCTGTTATCCTTAGAAAATAATTTATATATATATATAACTGTATTTAGATGATGCAATCTGATACATCATACCTACAGATGTAACAATAATTAAATTCCAACTGGATCTCTAGGTTGAATATACTCTATAAAACTATTACACAACTACCAGTAGTGAAACTGAACCACTATTTTGTATAGAGAACCACATTGTGTATCTAAAGTAGCCATATTTTGTATTAAACCACAGAATCAACTAAGTGTTGTTGAAACAAGTCCTAGAGAAATGCTAATTTTCTTATTCAATGTGACCTTACATGCCTGAACATTGGTTCCTAATAGTTGGCCAAGAGCATGTTGATCTACATTTATTTTATGTTCACAACTTTGTTTTGTTTATGGTGAGTGAGTGAGTGAGTGAGTGAGTGAGTGAGTGAGTGAGTTTGGTATTACGCCGCTTTTAGCAATATTCCAGCAATATCACGGCAGGGGACACCAGAAATGGGCTTCACACATTGTACCCATGTCGGGAATCGAACCCGGGTCTTCGGCGTGACGAGCAAACGCTTTAACCACTAGGCTACCCGACTGCCCCCATTTTGTTTATGTGCAACGTAGACTACACTTCAGACATTCCAGAAATATTGAAAATGTCAACTTTATGAAATTTGCATACAGATGTTTGGATGGTTTCAAAACAAAATAAATGATAAGTCCACACATTTGTAAAGTTATTTAACATTCTGCATAATCATGACAACTATTCCTTAGTCAATTTGAACAATGGAGAAGGAAGTCCAATATTACGAGCCTTAGAGTCACAACAAACACCATACAAGTACATCAAATTCCCCTGTGGTCCAGCCACAGATTTGCATATTCAGTTGGTGTACACCATTCTTAGAAGCTATCCACAACTACATGGTCACTCAACACAGAACTGCTACATAGCTGAAAAAAGGCCACATCGCTTGCAAAATGTGCACGATCTTCTAGGACAATACTGACAGAATAATCTACAGCATAGCTGACCTACAGTCAGTCAAAATAAATGCAAGTAAAAATCTTACATATATTGAAAATTGGGCAGTAGAAGCATTGATGTACGAGTCCTTGTGACCAATCAACTATGACCTTTTTACTCATGGCTTAGGCTATTACCATGGCACTTGTTTGCTTTACCCTAAAGCAAGGAAACAGAAACTCAACACAAATAAAACAAGTGTAAACTTAAATAATTTCATAATTGTACCAAATAGTTATGGTCCCTAAAAAATAAGACATTGATACAGAAAATAAGACAAGAGCCAGCCATATGAAGATACTAATAGCTTAAAAGCCACAAATTGCTTATCAGCCTATACGGCTGCCTATCTAATTGTATAAAAACGTATGCTGCAGAAAACCTTTTTCTTTCTCCCAAAACAGCAAGAACTCTGATGTAGAATGTTCTTTACTGATGCAAATAAAAATGCCTGAGAACCAAGAATATGTTCAGTTGACTAACACGGACATCCCTGCATCATGAGTCAAAATGGAATAACAGCAAATGTGATGTAGTAGCTTCCAGTTTAATTATGTTGGACTGACAATGGTAAAATCAGTCAATATTTCTTTTCAGCAAGATCATATTCCCAAGTAGAATGCCCTTCAATAAGTGTGTCCCTTGTACAGATATGTGGTATTCCCACGGACTTCAGTATTCTGGGAAGGTAGGAGTTTGAGTTATAACTTTTGTCAACCTTACTGGTCCAGACAAGCAAACACATATCTTGAACATGTTCTGTAATCCCAATAACAAATTCAAGCAATGATGATAAGCCAATCAATGTACATCTATAAGATAGATTTGATAATGTGCTTGGTCCATCTCTACAATCTACTGCATATCACCATGTTCATTCCTGTTAAATGTGTGAAGAATATTTTCAAAATCTGGGATCAAATCAAACACACATCTAATCAATTTCACATAAACCAACAAATGTCTTTGAGCATGAAAACAGGATTTCAACACCCATGACCAAGTCTCAGCGCACTGACATGTCAGGGCTAACAACTGTAGGTGAAATGTTTCAGGAGAAAAAGGAGAACGTATTAAGAGACATGTCTTTCAGCCTTTTCACAATACAATACTTTCAAAACAGTTACTGGATGGTCCAAAGTAGAACAAAAAGGGTGAACATAAATTGAACCCTGTTTCTTCTGATAACAATCCACAGGTACCAACTTGACAATCATTTGGCTAAACACATTAAGACAATCAAACATTGTTTCTGGTAATCAGTATATCCTCTTGGAGAACAATGACTACCACACACACACAGATTACCTCACTGCTGGGCTGCAAACATCCTTGATTAACCAGGGAACTGCATCTCCATCATGATAAATATTCTGTACTCATATGCTATCACTATGCTATGCTACTAATATGCCTTGTTCCAAGTTGGATTTAAATAGCACAAGGTTAAAAATAGCAGTCAAACCAAATTACTCTCACAAGCGGGAGAAATTCTGTGCTAAGAAAAAGGGGAAATAGGGGTGGGGACATCACTTGCAAAATGGTGGCGAATTAGTCCAGGGTATTTATCATAATGGAATGGAGACAGAGTGCCCTGGGTAATCGAGGATGGGTTGCAAGTAAAATACTTTGATCCATACATCTTGATATCCCTATTACTTTCTGTGCTCACCACAATACACACTTGAAAAACAATTATTATAAATACTAACAAATAGTCATTGGACTGCCTAAATTCATTGGAAATGTACAAAACAGGTTAACGATGAACAAGCAAACTCTCCTTGCTCAAGTTTTACTTTGGCCAGTAAAGGATTATGCAACACTCAGCACATGCCATTATGAGCAAGACTGAACCGACCTACATTAAATAGGAAGACTTGATGTACCAAGTCTCTGTCACGTTTTAGTAAATGCGCACTTTAAACATTGTTTAACACAAGATATTGTCAATATAAATGAAGTCGTATGATATGGAAACCAGGTTGCATCTAGAGATATCCATCACCTACATTGCTGAACAAACTTGTTTGAAACCGTTAAGAATCTTATGAGTACCTCAGAATAAAAAATGGTGGATAAAGAAATTGGTGCCTATAGTTTTAAAGTTTGAAGTGTTTCTATTTGGCTTTTTTTTTTTTTAAATAATTAAAAAAAAGTAATTTCCAAATAAAAATCACCAGTAATGTTCTTAAAGTAAACTGGATGGAGATTTGGTGAATACTGTTTTATTTAATGTCTCCATATCTCAATTACTTGAGGTGATTGTGTGGCCAGCAACCTACATCCACCACCAACCATCAACCTGATTGCAAGAGGACAATCATGATAAATATCTTCCTCTGAAACTTGAACAGCCAACAATGGCAAGAGAAGATAAAGCCGGACAAGAAATGAGATCACCTGATTAAAACTCTGAATCAGTGGGTGGATGCAATATGAACTGTACAACATACACGACCATTAAACACCTGCCAGCTAAACGGGGCACTCAGATCAAACAGAACATTGGTAACAATGGTAATGAATAGTAAGTTTTTGCCATGATTGTACAAGAAGTGAGTTTGTTTTTTAGCGCTGTTTTGAACAGTGTTTCGGTAGAATCAGTGTCATGTCAGCTTGTTATTGGAGGAAAGCCTGATGTGATGCAGGTCATGCATGTTTATCAGTTAGGTGATACCCACGAGCAGGGTGCTGACAAACAGAATCGGGGTGAACCAGGATTCAAACCCACAATGATGGGGATGCTATTCTGCACAGCAATTTGCAGGACCTCAGATGACTGGGTCATCCGTGCCCCCAAATAGGAGAATGAAATTTGGCAGAAGTTTGTACATTATTTGTAACAGCATACAAATACACACACACCAAAAACATGGACTTTGTCATTCATGGGAAGAGCTTTAAAAGGAAAGAGGCATTTCCATGTTAAATAGATCAAACCATTGCACACACGAAGTTGGGCAGATTAAACTACTGTTTTGGAAAATAGAAAATCATGATAAAGTATAAGCCATTTCATACAAAACATCAGCCTTAAAGCTAAGCAAATACTTATAATACTGTCAACATCGATTCAATCTCTTTTAATAAGGTTTGAGGACAGATATTTAGGCCAGTTGTGGATAAATACCCTCTTGCATTCATGTGGCAAAACCAGAACTAACAAAACCACATACCAAACTGCACAGCACTGTAAAAGCCAGCATGTTGCCATTTCTGATTAGCAGAAACCTAACTTGTTTTCATCTAAGTGTAACTAAGGAAGCATTAAGTTTTCATCAACATCATCATTATTCAAAACCTTCACATCACCCACCTGCCTCCAAATTAGTTTCAGCATCCTAAAACTAACAGCAAATCCAAGGCAAAACGAAACATCAATATACATGTAACAGAATGGGGCATTAATAAACACAACATTAACACAAAACACAAAGAAAACAGGATAACAATAAAATTTTGTCTTCTTAGACAATAATCCTTATCACACTGATAACTGTTTTAAAAAATCTGAGTAATTATCAATAATGTATATACATAAGGTAAACACAATTATGGGTAGATAAAGCACTATTGTAATGGTAGGCGATTCACGTATCCTTCTCGCAGACAAAACGACAACCTCATTTGACTACATCACATTGCCTCACACACTATTCAGCAATTGTCATTATAGTCATAGCAACAGATTAAACTTCACAATGAAGCCATGAATTCCACTTATCGCTTACTTCCGAAAAAGTAAAGGTAAAGAGAGCAGAGTGAATGGTGTGTAACAAGTCGGAGATAATAATGTTATGTAAGGCCATTTTTGTTATTTGTTGGACCACTAATTTACCAAAAATACAAAAATTTAGTTTTTTCCCCAACAAGACACACACGAAAACCATTTGTGGTCACTCAGTAGCTTAATAAAATCATCAATATCAATACTACAATACCCAATTTTACATTCACTTTTCACCAAATTGATAATTCATTATTTATGCAGTGCACAATAAATCAGGAGTTCTGTCCCTTGTCTTTGATCAAAGGTTTTTGTGGAAATTACCTCCCTTGGCCTTTCGAGATTGCCAACATTTAATGCACATGAGTTCGAAAATTGGAGGTACTTCGGTGAGGTATATGTAAATGCTTTTTCCTCTCTCCAATTTCTGACTTTGGTAGAAACATCTGATCAATAAATAAAACAATGTCCTAATGATGGCATGTGTGAAAGTGTGCGCCTGACAACCTAGCCGTCGTGTGTGGAACAACCCATGACGTAATGGTTCTAAGGCAGACACAGAATTGGTCGTCCTACAGACAAATCACACCCAGCCACCATTGTGACCATAAAATCCCCATTTTTAACATCTCTCATGATCAGTGGATGTGCCTCAAGAATCTGATTCACATGAACTACAATTAAATGCCTTTATAGCAAAGAAAAAACATTCTACGTGTATCCCAACCAATCAAGCAAATACGTTCGTCAGACAGCATTGGGAGTGGTAACAACATCATATTTCAGCCAATAAAAATTATTGTTTGAGCAAAGCCATGTATTTGTATTACAATTGTAATATCTAAACATGGAAAAGGACAACTACTCTAAATTCATCTTGTGTTCATAACGTGGAAAAAAAATCAAATCTTGAAAGCTCAATGCTAGCTGCAGATATGTTCAATAAAATAGCTAGACAGACATACAACAGATAAAAAAAAGTTGGTCTGGATTGTGCAAATATATTCAGGTTTTTCTTGGTGACAATAGTTTGCAGGTCACAAACTATAGGGAACTTCTTCCGAACCATGCTTTTCACCCAACACATAGAAAGTGATGTTGAACTAGGAAATGTTGGACAAGTAAATCTGAATGAAAAACGACAGAGCTGAAGAACAAAGAGTTCCTCACTTTTTAATAGTCGACAGGACACCAGGAAGAGGAATGGTCCAGGTGGCCTCAGACAGGCCATGTGATGGCCACAGCAACACATTTGTCAATAAGAAAAAGCAACGGCTGAAAAGTACAAACAATTGCTTCTCTCATGTTTATACTATTGATGACAGAAGGTCTAATTTGCAGGATTGTCACATTTTGGTTTAAGTCTGAAAGCCGAGATGAATTGATTCAATGGGGGTGAATGTCGCTGATATATGCTGGTGTCACAGAACAAAGGCTGCAGTCTCAGCCCAAATGTATGTCATCACTATTTGCACCAGAGTAGAACTACCAAATGGCGTCTCACATCTCTCAACATGTGTCTGCTGTTTTCTTGATAAATCTTCACAGATCTGGTCAAGGTACTGAAGAGGAAGGTGCACATCTGACACAGCCATACCAGTTTAAAGTAACTCACCAGTATTCGCTCTGTGAAACATACTTTCTAAATTTTAGGGTTATGACTTCTATTCTTAACCTTTACGAACTTTAGTCTTAACTATGCTGCATGTGGATGTTTCTCATACAGAGCTTTAAACATTATTCCAGCAATAACGTGGCAGGGAATACCAGAAATGCATTACACATTGTACCCATGTGGAGAATCAAACCCAAGATTCGTCTGACAAGCAAACACACAAGGCTACCCACTAGGGCTGGGACGGGTAACTCGGGTACTCGGGTCGGATGGGTACTGAGGACCCGGGTACCCACAGGACTACCCGGACCCGTGGTTGGTCATGTGATATATTGTTTAATGACAAAAATGATCTTGCTATATGTTACACTACAAGTCACTCATGTTCGCATTTTTCTGAATAAAGATAAAACTTCAGTCAACGTCAGTGTACGCATGAGCAGATCGATTAATACGTGTATCTAAATACAATTTGTCCAGGGCTACAGTAAAACTATGACCAATCGGACATTTTGTACCTTTATCTTGAGACTAACAGTGGGTACCCGGTTAGGGTCGGGTAATAGGTGGGTGGGTACCCGGGTAGTGAATTTGGACGCGTCCCAGCCCTACTACCCACAGCCCATTTCTTATACTGCATTCCATGTCTGATGTACGAGGGCAATCATAGAAATGGAAATTTGTCTCAGCAATTACATCTGGCCACATTGTCCCCAAACCATGTCTTCTGTGTTGTCCTTTGCCAGTAACAGCACATACAGTAAAGGGATGGGAAATTGAATCCATGTGGCTTCCATTGGAATCAGCCTATAAGATAATTCTATCCAGCTAGTTCTTTTGTATAAGAATTCTTGTAGGTACATATTGAAAACTCTCTTCCATGTTATTATTACCCCGTTAATTGTAAAGCGTCCAACACAATTACAATGAACACAGACATACAAGCACATGACTTAATATCATAGACATTCAAATGTAGTCTCAAGGCAATATTCCTAGTCTGGAGGAGAATGTGTTTGACAAAAGAGCTAAATGGAGACAATGATGAAACAATGGTCTTATGGGAATGACTGTAGCTCTTAACAGAATCCATATCTTCAACTCCCAACTACACTCGAAGGTATTTTCAGTAAGCAGCAATGTGTGCAACCAATGAACAATCTACACTGCCACGACTTGCTCTAGCATCTATAGGCATATGACCAGATCTAAGATAAAGTTATAGGAAGTATATGGTAGATAAGAAATTATTTGATTTTATTCATATATGCAGATGGTTACATAGTTTTGTTAACAACATATGCTTATGAATGTACAGCCTATGTACAAGTCTGATAATGACATACAGTTCATGGAAATGTGAAGCTAGGTATATTGTAGGGTAATAATGACACACGTCATGTCTATGCAATAAAAACAAAGTTCATTATCAGCAACATGTTTTCGTGCACGCTTCATCTGATTGGTGCCCTTGTTTATATAAATGGATTATGCATTTGTGGGCTTGTGAGTTTGATTAGTATTTTCATCACAGTTTGAAGAAAAATGCCTGCCATTTGGCAGCTGATGATATTGACACAAACCTGTTCCTAGGAGGTCTTACGGTTCATGCAATTCTACGTCAAATTAGGCTAAGAAAATGAAAACAATTGGTTCTCGTGCAGTCAGTCTAAATACGAGTGGGGCACTGGTGTTAGATTTATTATGTTCACATCAACAGCCTATAACGTCAACCCAAAAAGACAAAATGGGATAGTTTTTGTCAGCATATTTTATCTCAATATGTCTTGTGACATGTATCTATCCGTCAAAATTATACAGATAATAGTTCTTATTTTCATCGATTGTTACCATCCTTGGGGTTGCAGAAAGTTTTTGAAAGCAGCAAACGGATTGCAACCACTTGAACAAAATTCAATGTCAGGATGTTGAATGGAATATGTACACCAAGTTTTGGCTTCATCAGTGAAGTGGCAACATGAAAACATATTTACAGAGGAGTGGGTGATGCCCAATGAAGAACGGCCATGAACACTGCCCACCAGGAACCTCAGTTAAGTAGAACTAATAAGAGACGGCCATTGGTCCATTCCAATGTTTGATAGGATGTTACCCTGGGTATTGGTATAGTAAATAGAACTAAATCCTAATACTTGAAT
This sequence comes from Haliotis rufescens, assembly GCF_023055435.1. Taxonomy (NCBI): domain Eukaryota; kingdom Metazoa; phylum Mollusca; class Gastropoda; order Lepetellida; family Haliotidae; genus Haliotis; species Haliotis rufescens. The sequence continues at coordinate 4,438,772 of NW_025964223.1, read as the reverse complement.
GTTTTCATGACTGGAGAATGCCTGAGAACCAACATTTCTTTTTCAGCCTTAAAACACCTCTGATGTAACAAGCATGGGTATACCATGGTTACATTGTCAACATCATGATAAGTCTGATATGTAAAATTAACTACATTTCTTTCACCTTTCATCAAACACAAGATTTTAATGTTGAGCTGACATACTGTTATCCATGTAGACTGGAGCTCTGCTTACCGACACATATGTCCTAGGGGATCAATAGCTTCCACAGTGTACAGAGCCCCGTCTCACAGGAGGAGCACAGTGTTACAACCACCTTCTCAAGACTACCCACCAGCTCAGCTGTGGAATCCAGCCCTGTCTCACAGGAGCCCCATGTTACAAACACCTTCTTAAGATTACTCACAAGCTCATCAGAGCCCTGTCTCACGGAGCCCCATGTACCAGTTCATCTGTGGAACGAGCCCTGTCTCACGGAGCCCCATGTACCAGTTCATCTGTGGAACAGAGCCCTGTCTCACGGAGCCCCATGTTACAACTACCTTCTCAAGACTTCTCACAAGCTCATCTGTGGAATCCAGCCCTGTCTCACAGGAAGAGCCCCATGTCACAAACACCTACCCAAGACTACCCACCAGCTCATCTGTGGAACAGAGCCCTGTTTCACAGGGGTCCCATGTTACAACTACCTTCTCAAGACTACCCAGCAGCTCATCTCTGAACACAGCTCTACGGAACGCTAACTTGTTTCACACGCTTTTCTTAGTGTGTATTAGTAGATTCTTTTTTAACTTTGGTGTTTCCTCCTTCCTCTGATGATTGGTGAGATGACAAACTTGGTCAGTTCAGACACGAATCTCTACTCTAGTCAGCAGAGTTCTTCATCACAGTTTCAGGTTGTCACAGTTGATGCCATGACAGGTCAACTTGCTCCTGTCACTCACAAAACTCTTACATAGCTCAGAACACATCTAACATGGATAGGGTCAAATGGCATTAGCACACATCGGAGAAAATACTTCTCCCATTATGGAGATACTGGCTTCATTCAGTTAGTTCTCAGGAATACATCATCTAACAACATCTGAAAATAAATACTTCAAAGCACTCATATATATATTAGTTCTGTAAAGAAGTCTGAATGGAAGAATTTGTCAAGGGAGAGAACTGTGACCTTTTCAGGCAGCCAATCAGAGTGGGCAGGGCTTTGTCTGTATATCAAACAACAGCCAGCGTAACTCAAACCGAATGACCAAAGTCAAGTAGTTGTCCAATTGTATTTGACCAATGTAACTCCATGCCTACTGCCCACTGCCTGCTCCAGCTGGTTGGCTGGCCTGCCTGCTTCTCCTCCTGACTACGTTGTATAGTGACTTATACTGATGAAAGTGCTCCATGGTGAGGGTTTATGGAGGTTATACCGCTGTTGAACTCTTGGGTTTGTTCTTTCCCCTACGCTGAGCCAAGCGGGAGGCACCTACTGGTTCTAGCACAGGTTTGGGGGCATTGCTCAATGCTTTGAATGTGGCTGCCACTGCTCCCTGAAAAGGCAAACCATAACTGTTACATTCCAGCTTTATGACGGTCTTTATGTCAACCCAATAACTGACATTGTGAGAAATGATCCATGAACAATGGAACCTAATCGATCAAGTCACCGAACCTGACACCTGATCCATCTAGTCGCCTCTTACAAACAAGTAACTGGGGACCAATCCCAATCCAGAATCTCCATAGGGACCAGAGTGGCTTTGACAAAAATATAATTATCATCACAAGCAAACTGTAAACGTCTTTCAAACATTTCTCCTGCCACAATGAAACTGTATACAGACTGTCAGGTGTGGACACTATTGGTCATATGCAAATGGTCCAGAGCTCTATTCAGACTTGTGGTTTATGCAAAATATCTAGATTTCTGAATAAAACTGATACAGTCAAGTCCTGTATTCCGACATGGCTGGTTACATATGAATATATCGGATTAACGAGTATGTCGGATAAACGAAATTAAGTAGCACCAACATTCGTCGGTCATAGTTTGCGAAAGGTTCTTCTGACATGACCTATAATGGGATGCCTCGGCGATAGCAAGAACTTGTATCTGATTTTAAAGAATTGAGGTAATCTAAGCATGTGGTTAATGCTGTTTTCTTTACTTAAAGCATTAATTGTTTATTGTTAAGCAAAGTTTATCTCTGCAGCTTTGTAATATGCAGCTACCAGCCAACTCGCCTTGCATCAAAACACAGGCTGTGTACTCGCGGGCAGATGACCATGAAGTACGCCGATCAGTGTGTCGGATTAACGAGACTGATGAATGAGTGATTTTGGTAATTCGTTGCAAATTAGGTGTGTCGGAGTCGGAGTGCGAGACTGTCGGATTAATGGGTCTAAATAGCACTGATTTAATCGGTTCCCATCATTAGTGTGGGATAAAGCCGTTCATCGGATTAACGAGTGTTGGATTAACGAGACTTGACTGTACCTAGTTTCACCTGTCTCGGACTAACAGACTTGTGGCCATGCCTAACCCCTGTCAAAGGCAACTGTCACCTAGGTCAACCCATCAGAAGAAGCCGAGACTTTCCAGTACCTTTAACTGTGCATCTTGAATTGTGAGTCTAAAGTTGGGTAAGCTATCTCGTTGTGCTATCCAAGGGTTGTTAAGCACCTGTGTGGCAGTGAGTCGGCGATGGGGGTCGATGTGCAGCATGCGTTGAACCAGATCCTGCAACATGATGAGTGACTGCATGAGTGAGTATTTAACACTAATCGAACAGTATTTAAGTTATATCCCGGGCTGATGTGAGAGGAAAGACTGAAGTGGTGATGGTTGTAGACATCTACCACTTTGGTACAACCAACAGGTATGACCAAGAAAAACTTAGAAACATAATCAAGACAAATCGGGGATTTGAATTTATGATCATAGGTCTCCCACATACCTAGAATGATGTTGGTCTGCTGCCAATTTGCAGTACAGTTTAACTTTGTTGGTCCAAAACATTCCTGAGAAATCTTGCATTCTGAATGCTTATTGTGATGTCATCAACAAACTTGTCAATCCAGAAGACTTCAATGGACACAGTACCCACTGACAGGATTTCTGTGTGTAGGTTTAACATTGAATTTTTTGTCATTACAGCCATCGTTATGTCCTTTATCGCTCTACATTATCAAGTTGCATGAGCAATACAATTATCAGGCTCAGCCGTCGTAATGTCCTTTATCGCTCTACATCATTAAGTTGCATGAGCAATACAATAAAGGATGATTATCAGGCTCAGCCATCGTTATGTCCTTTATCGCTCTACATCATTAAGTTGCATGAGCAATACAATAAAGGATGATTATCAGGCTCAGTTAGCCGTCGTTATGTCCTTTATCGCTCTACATTATCAAGTTGCATGAGCAATACAATAAAGGATGATTATCAGGCTCAGTTAGCCGTCGTTATGTCCTTTATCGCTCTACATTATCAAGTTGCATGAGCAATACAATAAAGGATGATTATCAGGCTCAGTTAGCCGTCGTTATGTCCTTTATCGCTCTACATTATCAAGTTGCATGAGCAATACAATAAAGGATGATTATCAGGCTCAGTTAGCCGTCGTTATGTCCTTTATCGCTCTACATTATCAAGGTGCATGAGCAATACAATAAAGGATGATTATCAGGCTCAGTTGAAAACATTTTTACCAACTATTAGATCTCTTTCCAATCTCATAAAAATTAGATCTTAGTTCTTGCGACTGCTCAACAAAGATCTGAGAACTCCCATCACAGATCATGTCAGAACGGCCTTGGAAGAACTGTGACCGACCAATGAAATAAATAACAAGAAGTCAACATTAGCCAATCAGAAATAGCTTCCTTAAGCTTTACGGCACCAGCTGTAACTGGCAACTTCCATTAAAGACTTTGCTTCTAAAAATAGTTTTACAAATTTGATTCAAAAATGGAAAATGGAACAAAAGAACATCTTGCAATGTCCAATAGATGGCCGAGATTGTATGTATAGCAGTACTTCCCACGGATTATGCAAAGTCATTCAAATGTTATACCACAGAAGCAAGAGATAGACGAAGATGATTTTGACAGAATCAGTCGTACAGCCCGTAGCTGTGGTTGGAATACCCCATGTTAACCTTTTCAAGGTTACATGTTTATACTTTCCCGATCTGGTGACTCACAATGACATGCCCTCAGATCTTTGTTGAGGGGTAGCGAGAACTAAGGTCTGATATTCATGAGATTGATTTTGTTCAACATTCCTGCTATTTATGGTGGTGGATCAGTAACCCAAATGATAAGAAATAAAATAAGTCTAGCTCACCTTAGCAGGTGCCGACACGGAGTCCCAGTTCCCGCCTGATAATGTGAACTTTCCTTCCCCTATCCGTGCTAAAATGTCATTAGGTGTGTCATTTGGGCCATTGGCAAAAGGTGTGTGTCTGAAAATTGAAAGCATATTTCAATAAAAGACAAAATGGAAGAGAAGACGAAAAAACATGTTGTAAAAACTGTCTTAAAATTTTCCCTGATACGTTTTGTTTGGAACAATAACAGCATCTTGGTGAAAACGATGCAGAAAAAGCCCATACAACAAACATAGGAATCACACAAGTCAGAAAATCACCTAAATGTGGTCCCAAGCTGTGTGCAACTTTTTGCAATTTGTCTAAAAAGAGCCTGCTACCAGAAATATGCCCCAAGAATAGGAGCAGTGAACCGTTTGACCTTAGCAATTACAATGTTTACCTGGAAAACCTATTGTCTAATCCAATCTGCATTGCCATCCTTGCGGAGTTGCATCCCCTGTTACATGGTTAATGCATCCAACATCACTGATGTTGCTAGGACTGCCATATTGTGAGGTCCCTTACTAGGGGTGATTGCTAAGTTTCTGAGCCTCACATGACCTAAGGACATTAAAGTGATTTATTTATGATTTATTTATGACTTTTATGATTTATTTATGATTTTTATGATTTTTATGATTTATTTATGATTTATTTATGATCTATATGGGGCTCAGAACTTGATTATCAACTCTGGTTTGTTGTTGATGCAATAGCCATAGTCAGGGTTAAGGTTCTCAGTTCCAGCCCAGTCAAATACAATCCTTACGCTTCCCCCATTGTGGACATTCTTCCCCATTAAAGTCACCTCAAATGTCAAGCTACTGAGGATCTGTCATGCAGTTCTCCAATGATAAGACCTACACTCACCCAGCCAGCATGGTGTAGAGCAGGACACCAAGACTCCAAATATCACACGCAGCATCGTACCCTTGTCGCTTCAAAACCTGAAACAGCAACGAATCGTCACCATAGCAACTTGATTATGTTGAGGTTTTATGCAGTTAGCAATATGGCAGTTGTATCAGCATGGATGATTACCCACAATCACCCTTGTAACTGCACCCATTTCTGAGTGAGCCTTTGTGGCAAGCACTGAAATCTGAGGACCAAAACTCCCCAAAGGAACACTATAATGTAACATTTTGCCATCAAGGTACATATGACACACATGACATATCTTAAACACACATAATATTACAAGCAAGGAAGTAGATTGATTGTTTGTTTTTTAACGCCGCACTCAGAAATATTCCAGCAGCTTAAAAATAATCGATTCTGGACCAGAAAATCCACTGATCGACTTCATGAGCATCAATCTGTGCAATTTGGATACAACATGTTTACAATGATATACATCATCCAAGTCAGCGATGCCTGTCTACCCGGCAAACAGCATACACAACCTCTATTATTTTCACAATTCTATTCACTGACTGACTTAGAAAACACATGTCATCAATATCAAAGTGGGCTATAAACAATCCGGTACGGACCAGGCAAACAAGTGCTGATGGCATGGGTAGCAGGAAGGAAACCAAGTCATGCCGGGATGTATCTACTTAGCTCTCTGGGCAGGCAAACTGGGCCAAAAAATACTTGCGTTTAATACTGGGTGTTTTCCCCCTACCAATTTCTAATTTCTGAGGTATTTTAACATTGCATTCATAAGCATAAAAACCTCTTCCTCCCTATTGGTCATGTTATCAGTAAATACAAGTTTCGTCTAAAAAGCTATAACATTAGTTACAACTATATTCTAAAACACAAACTAAATTCCAGTTCAGGAGTTTTTTACTGAGTGCAGAATCGGCAACACCGGAAGCACTCGTTATATCTCCAACATCATCATCATCATCATCAAACCGATAATTGCTGCAGACTTGAGGCCAAATATTGGCGTCTGTGCAGGTCAAGATACATACTCTCCCCCCACCAATCACGCCAGCACATTTCCAACCATGTCACTCCTCACATATAAATAGTAAGAGACCTAGAAGCCCAATAGGGGCCATCCTGAGTGATAATTCCATGGAGACATGACTGTTACCTCTGGTGCCACAAAGTTGGCAGTGTAGCATGGTGTCATGAGCAAGCCATTCTCAGCACGCAACTGTTTAGCAAAGCCGAAGTCACATATCCTCAGGCTTTCTGGGGATCCGGTATCATCAGCATACAAAATGTTGGAAGGCTTCAAGTCTCGATGGACAACCTATAACAGGAAATACCCAACATGTTACAGAGACATTCAAGGTACAACAGCTTACTCTCAACACTTTTGACGGAGTGAGTGTGTGAGTGAGAGTTGGGTTTAAGGCCGCATTGAGCAGTATTCCAGTTGTATCACAGCGTGTCAGCTTAATGGTATACAACTTTGGTAACACTCATGACCACGGGTATGGTGACAAACCGAGAAACTGGGCCACCCATGCCCCCACAGTATTATTGTTAACCTGCTACTGCCGGTCTGACCAGCAATATGTGTAAATCACTTTACACATCATGGAATACAAAACACTATTTGTCCCAAGCATTGCAATACAGACACATGAAGTGAATATTTCACAGATGAATTAATTCACCATCTAATGATTGTTCGTAACATCCAGACATACATAAAAAGCAATGCAAGAAATGATATCTCTCTGACTCACCCCATTCTTGTGAAGATATTCCACTGTTTTTGCAACAATTTGTAACACAGCACTGGCTTCGCGTTCAGAGAAGAATTTCTGTCGTAGAATCTTGTCAAGTAGCTCCCCACCTCTCATTAGCTCTGTCACCATGTACACCTTGGTGCCATTGTCAAACACCTAAACAGACATGTCAAGTTTTAAAGAACTTTGGCGCCAACATAAGAAACAAGGGCAACTTTCCCATTTCGCATAATGACATGGTTCATACATAGCTTGAGCCACTAATTCAAGGCAAAGGTCAAACCTTTCAAGCAGTGTTCCCGTTTACCGGAAATCACAAGTTTTTTACCGGGAAAATTACGCTTCGACCGGTATATCATGTGACTGCCAGTCCCTTTGGACCGGCAAATAAAGTACTTATAAATCTTTGTTGTTGAACAAAACATTGGTGATATTCATTTTTCGAACAAAGTCGGCTTGTCTGTTACCATCAGGGCTTTTACCCTTGTCTATTTCTAGGGTAAATATACAGTTGTAACAACTTCGTCTCGAAATATTAAAAAAAGAGAGAGAAAATTGTGACTGAAGTTTATGTGAATGATGTATAGATCTAAGTTACTTCAGAGATGACATCTATTACTGAGCATGAACTTGAACGATTTAAAACCAAATAATTTCCATATGTTTTTTTATTTGTTGAAAGTTGGGACTGTCAAAAATGAGGGGGGACTGGTAATTATTAGAGTTGCCAGTCCATAAGGGCTGGCAGTTTCAAAAGCCAGCGGGAACACTGCTTTCAAGGCTAAAATTAACAATGATTAAGATCGAAGTAAGATTTATTAGAAAACTTTACTTCCTTGTCAGAATGCCCCGATTTGTACATCCAAGTACACACGCCAGTTTTGAAATATCTTATTGAGTTACGGACTATTCTTGACACATTATCAGAGCAAAATATGATCCTGATAATGGTGATTTATTTACAATAGTTAACAAATTTAAGGCCTTTTTAGGCATGATATCAAATTGTAAGGCCTTTTCAAAGCAGACTTTGATTCAAAGCCTTTTCAAGCATGTACCTGAGTGCATGAATGTTAGCTACTTGTAGCAATCCAACACCTAGCCACAAGGATTCCCCACCGCCCCTGCTTCAGAGTAGAATACAAATACTTACATCTCGTAGTGTAATGATATTGGCATGGTGTCCAAACCGCAAGAGAATCTCTACTTCTTCTGAAGGATCCCTCTTCTCCTTGTCCATGATCTGCCAATACAGCACCAACAATGACAATTGCAGCCCAGGTATATGAACAGTGGGACCCAGGAAACAAACACACATAGCATTCACAGCTATTGTTAGGGCTGGGAAGAGTCCATTTTACAGTAGCCCTAGCAAAAACTATATAGATACACGTATAAAACCATCTGATCATGCATACACTGAAGATGACTGAAGCTTTATCTTTACTCAAACATATTAAAGTCAGAAGGAATGAGTGTATAGTCAGGAAGAAATGCAAACATTCCCAACTTGCAATCTCATTAAAACAGATCTTAGTTTTCAGTACCGCTAAACAAAGATCTGAGGACATCACGTCAGAAACGACCTTTCACAAACTTTGACCGACCAATGAAATGACTGACAAGCAATCGACTTTAGCCAATCAGAAAGCAGCTTTCTCAAGCTTTACGACAAGTTTTAGACTATCGACTACGCTTCGAAACATATTTTGACATATTCTCGATTAAAAAATTTAAAACTGATAAAAAGAACATTCTGGAATGGATAGATGGCCTAGATTGTATGGACATAATAAAAAAAAATCTAACTGTCCTTTCAGAATACCCTCTTAATTTTTTCGAGGTTGCATGATGAGAAAACACATTCCGTCCGTCACTTTCATGATCTGGTAAGCGGCGCTCTGATTGGTTGGATGATAGGTCGTTCCGACGTGACCCGTAATGGGATGTCCTCAGATCTTTGTTTAGAGATAGCGAGAACTAAGATCTGATATTAATGAGATTGCGCAGCTTGTAGTATAACCATGGCGTCTTGTTTTTGTCATTATATAATCTATATCATGATTGACTTTGGGTCTGTGTAGTCCTGTGGGTACCCAAGGACATGAGTTCCCCATCCCAGCCCTAGTAATTGTCATACAACGTCTCTTTAAAGAACAAATCTGATTTAAGCGTTAATAAAACAATTTAATTCCACCTATCCAAAAGGAGAAACAAGTGTATGTTTTCTGTAAACTCAGTATTATTCAACCATCACTGAAGGTTGTAAATATCAATTTGGGTCCAGCAAACCAGAGGTTGATAGCATGAACAATCATTCATGGCATCAGGGTGCAAATGAAGGAGGAATGTGTGAGTGAGTAAACGTTGTATATCAGTAATTTCCCCTATATTCAAGCTATATAACACTAGCCAGTAAATAAGCAAGTCTGGACCAGTCGAACCAGTGACTGAAAGTATGTGCAACTATCCATAACATAGAAGGCAATCAGCCTAGTCTGTGACACTAACTACTCCATTTCAATGTTTGTTTGTTTGTTGTTTAGTGCCGCACTCAACAATATTCCAGCTATATGATGGCGGTCTGTAAATAATCAAGTCTGGACCAGACAATATAGTGTTTGACATCATGAGCATCAATGAATTGGGATACGATGACATGCATCAACCAAGTCAGCGAGCCTGACCACCCGATCCTGTTAGTCGCCTCTTACGACAAGCATAGTCGCCTTTTACGGCAAGCATGGGTTGCTGAAGACCTTTTTTACCCTGGATCTTAACGGGTCCCATTTCAGTGACAGCCTGCAAGGTTCCATTGTACTGTGGAATCTCATCGAGGGGAAACAGAAGGAGGAGCTGCAACAAACATACCTTGACTGCATAGCTGTTCCCAGTCATCTTATGCACACATCTTTTACACACTGAATAGGAGCCTATGCCAATATCCTGGAATGAAATATGAATCAGTAGAAAAAAGCACACAAATTGGAAAAATTGATGATACACATAGAAAGTTTTCACTGATGAAATCAGTCTGTCGCTCAGTGAGTGAGTATGGTCTTACGCAGTTTTTAGCAATATTCCAGCAATATCATGGCAGAGGACACCAGAAATGGGCTCACACATTGTACCCATGTTGGGAAATCAAGCCCGAGTCTTCCGCAAGACGAGCGAACAATTTATCCATTAGGCTACCCAACTGCCCCAACTGTCGCTCAGTGGAACGTACCTGGCTGCATCTACCCCACTTTGGAAACAAATAAAAATTGGTCAAGTAAGCTTTGCTTCAAATCATCTTTTTATGAACTTTTTATGCTTATTTACAAATGTTATCATACACTTCAACAAATGAATTATACTTTTGAACTACTATCAAATAACAGGCAACAGCTGACCTCTTCAATATTTTTCTACAGTCTTGATCACTTAAGCAGTGCAGTGAAAGTTTTTAATGCCCCTAGCTACCCAAACAATTTACCATCACTTCTGGCTTAATAAGGGACACACATACCCAATGTAGTACAAAATGAAAAAAAAGACATTTGCCTTTGAAACTACCAAAATAATAAAATTATAAGCACTTCCTGTTTAATGACATCACTGTTTGCAAACACACTGTGAATGCAGTACAAATGTATAACAGAAACACGCATGCCCATAGCTGCACTAACAAGGTTTTAAGCAATTCCCAGTTTAATGACAACATTTCCAGATAGGGGGAAACATAGCCTAATTCTTTATTACTTGGAAACAACTAGAGACCCTAGTTTACCCAAGAGATCATGTACAGTTCAACTTAGTACATAAGCTTCGAACTGAGTGACCTTGATCTTCAAAAAGATCCGATTTCATTCGAGAACATTACTGGTTGCAAACAGGCATGGTGTTACCAGGATGAAGTCTCCATACATCCTGACAATACTTCCTGAATGAAATGACAATCAAAGTGACCTAGACATTTGACACAGCTCCGACACATTACAGGAACTGAGATACTCAACGTCTATTATAACTGATTGGAAATTGCTTTGATTTTTCATGAATGAATCCTAAATATCCTGCCATTTGAGCCATATTTCGTAACGTGACCTGTGGTTACCTATTTGTATATACAGTAAACTATGTTTATAACGAACACGCTTACAACGAACTGACAGATAAAACTAACTGTTTTTTTGGTTCTATTCATTTGCTGTATATACGCTCATAACGAACCTCTGCTATAACGACCTAAAAATAGTGGTTGCTTTGAGTTCGTTTAACCGTAGTTTACAGTAGATCACCAAAAGACTGACAAGATAGATACCCAAGATCATGTATTCCAAGTTTCATCACATTCGAATCATAAATACTCAAGTTTCCTGTATACACAAGGTTTTTTTCACATCTAATTCACACTCAAATATCATTTGAAGGCCTTGTTACTTACTTCTTTCAGTTCATATTCATCTGAAAACTTGCAGCTCTTCACACCCGGTAACTGAAACCCAAATGTGTGTAATAAACAGTTACTCAAAACAAAAATTAACAGAATAATATGTTTTTCCCTATGTGATAGTATTGATATATAGCGAAGTTATTGCTAACCATTGCGATACCATATGTAAATAATTCCATGATTAAATATACACAAAATACCAACATTCTGGTTTTAATTCGAACGTTGGGTTTTTAAAGAATTAATTCAGGATATCACAGGGGACACCAAGAATGGACTTGAAACATGTTAAACATGGCTTGTTTGTTTATTTTTTGGTTGTTTAACACAGCATTCAGCAATATTGCAGCTATATGACGGTAGTCTGTAAATGATCAACTCTGAAACAGATAATCCAGTGATTAACACCATGAGCATCGTTCTACGCAATTGGGATACCAAATCTGCAAGCCCGACCACCCGATCCCATTAGTCGCCTCTTATGACAAGCATACTCGCCTTTTACGGCAAGCAAGGGTTGCTGGAGACCTTTTCTAACCCAGATTTTCACGGGTCAAGATCTACATAATTGGGATACGATGACATGCATCAACAAAGTCAGCGAGCCTGACCACCCAATCCTGTTAGTCACCTTTATGACAAGCATGGGTTGATGACCAATTGTAACCAGATTAACCATATGGTGTATCTGTGCGTTGAGCCAATGCTTTAACCACTAGGCCGACCACCGATGCTTTCATTCCTGAAACTAAAGGGTACCAGCCAATGCAAAAGAGGCACCTACCTTTGCTAAATTTTTCTGATTATCTAGAGGATTGTTTGGTTTGATGTTTTCATCGAGTAAAGCAGGGGCTACAAAACTAAATCCACGGAACAGTTCATGAGCAGTAGCACTGGGGGGAATGCCGGGGGAATCTGCAACAGACAGCATATATACCCATGAACACATCATTGTACAATACCTGTCCCACTGACGTTTTACAGTTGGCAGTGTCAAGTATGACGCAATGGATGAAAATATGTACTTTTTCAATACTAATTTTCACTACTAATTAAAGTTCAGTGTAACAGCCATTAAAGTAAACATTTAAGGTATGAATCGATATTTTTTACTTAGTTTGCGACTGTGATCGATACTTGTAGCGGGAAGAATATTGCTAAGGAAATCAGAACCACAATTTGTTGCAGTATCTCTCACAAGGGGTGGTGAGTGAGTGAATGGTGTTTAATGCTGAAGTCACGCGGTCTGTAAATAATCGAGTCTGGACTAAACAATCCAGTGACTGACATCATGAGCATCGATCCACACAATTGGGATACGATGACATGCATCCGCCAAGACAGCGAGCCTGACCACCCGATCCCGTTAGACGCCTCTTACGACAAGCATGGTCGCCTTTTACGGCAAGCATAGTCACCTCTTACGACAAGTTAGTCGCCTCTTACGAGGGTTGCTGAAGACCTATTCTACCCTGGATTTTCACGGGTTCCCTGCAAGGGGAAATGAAGTGAGTGAATGGTGTTTAACTCTGAAGGCAGCACCATCCCTGCAAGGGGAAGGGGAGAGAGTGAATTGCTGCAACTAACAATGGACAATATTTGTAATTGGTGAGGGATATATGGGTTTACTGCAACTTGGAACACTATATATCTGTTGGCAATTCTTTGTACATAAAAATATCACTCTTTGTCTTTCATTCTTTCCTATTTAGGAGTTTATTAAGAATACATATCACAAATATACCCTACCTTTTGGTGTTCTGTTTGTGAATTCTTGGTCAAAGTAGAAGACTTCGTCAGTTTGCACCACAGCAGGTTTAAATGGCGGCATGACTGCACGTTTGAAGAGGTTCTCCCAGTCAATGGTGCTGAAAAATGCATGTTTCTTGATATCCTCTATGCCATTTGGCAATGAACCTGCAAAGACAAATGATCATCCATGGCACATTCTCTTGATGGAATAAAAGTACACTGATGTTATATCATGACCTTATATCATGAATATACTTATATAAATTTGCAGTTTTAGAATTGACTCAGTTGTATGATGTAGTTGTTTTGGAGGAATTGAAAAAATAAATAATTAAATCTTACATATCTACTGAATATTGTTACGGATGGAAGCTTACTAATTGTCTACTTAAGTGTATTGAAACATCCATATCATGATCATACTTATCATAGCCACTAGTTTACATACCCAGACATGCTAAATTTCTAAACTGTATCTAATATGTCACTGAACGTCTAAGAATTATGAGTAATATCTCACTGATTCCTGATTAAATAGAACTTATTTATAAAACTGTGTGCAGCAAATCCCATGACTGTCGGGTATTACAACTATTAACAGAGGGTGCAGGTTGTTTAATGATGAAATCAGCAATTTTTCAGGGAAGGACATTAAAGTCCATGAAAAGTCCATGAAAAGTCCATGAAAAGTTCACAGAAAAGTGACATTGAAGAAGCTATAATTAAGTAAATATTTCGTGATGCAGTTCTTACCAAGTCTGTTGACAGGATTTCTTTTAAATAATGCCCGTAATAAACTCTGAGCTTCTGGACTAAGAAACTGTGGCATGCCAAGTTTAGCCCTGAAATCAACAACAGGTAAGGTTATCTCACATGTGGAGTGTTAAATACTGACACACATCTTACATCAACTGTACATAATACAAAAGACTCCTGACTGTCTCAGGTACATTTGTACCAGTGAGTGGAGTTTTTTAACTCCACGATCAGCAATATAAAAGCCATATCACAGCTGTAAATAATCAAGTCTGGACCAAAGAAATCGGTGACAGAAAGCAACAATCCATGTTACCAGGTCATTATGACATGCGATCAGCCAGACCACCGAGCCTGACCACCTGATCCAGTCAAGTGAAGTCCTCATTTAAAACATAGGTTACTTAGGACCAACTCAAGTTCGGAATCCTCATGGGGAAAGAGAGATCTCCTGAAAAGGTTTCTTACTTGAGAATTTGTGTCATAGTTTCTTTTCTGTTTGCACCTTGGAAAGGCAAAGCTCCTGTCAGCATTTCAAACTGGAATGAATAAGCATACAATGCATGCAGAAAATGGATGTGGATATTTGAGAGTAATTGTGAATGAGTGAAAATGATTTTAAGCCACTTTCAGGTTGAGAGCCTGAATGATATCGATTAAATAGTGCTCTGAACAGTATATCCAGGATATCACGGCCATCATCCTCAGGGTGAGATAAGGCCAAAGAGATATCACCACTCTTGTGTTACGATTGTGTCGCAGTGTGTGTAGGATGCAGACAGACCAAGGACTGAAATCTAAGCAGATCTGGTACTTGAACCAACAGCCAGCAGATACTGGTACTGTAGTACTGCGTTAGAAATTGGCACTAGTCCTGTAGTCCTTGCCAAACTGCTCAATAGTTAAGATAACATAAGGACTAGGAGAAATTTGCCATTTTTAAAGGTTTTGCTATATGTTATCATTATAAGGACTAAATGGACTGAAGGACTACCCCTGTAGTGGGCCATCTACCCATGTCAGTGAACCACACCTGCATAAGTGACTAAACACAAGCTGCTATACCTCAGACACGCACTGTAACCCCACAGCGGCACTGACAGGGTGATATATTGTTTGTTGATTTACTTTGCACTCAGCAATATTCCTGTACAGCCTGTAAATCAGCATGTTCAGACCAGACAATCCAGTGACTGATACTGTGAGTATTATTCATGCCATAGGCGTAAGAAGACACACTAGCAACTAAGTCACAGAGTCTGACCACCTGATCCTTATAAGGTTGCCCTTACTAGACCTTAGTGTAGGTTGCAGAGGACTAGGTTGCAGAGGACTAGGCCCCAGCGTAGGTTGCAGAGGACTAGGCCTTGGCGTAGGTTGCAGAGGACTAGGCCTTAGTGTAGGTTGCAGAGGACCTTAGCGTAGGTTGCAGAGAACCTACTGAAAGCCAGAATCCCTGAGGGAGAAGGGTTGATAGACAGATGGACTCTTTTAACCTACCATGAGCACCCCGTACGACCACCAGTCGGCCGCAGTGCCATGGCCCTTCCTGTTGACCACCTCTGGTGCCATGTACTCCACTGTCCCGCAGAAAGAGTAGGTCTTCTTCTCATCAAAAATTGATTCCTTGCTTAGCCCAAAGTCTGTTAGCTTTATGTGACCTTCACTGTCCAATAGTATGCTGAAAGAATAGAGCAACATGGTTATCAACAGCATACTGTGAGAATGTGAAAGTGGCACTTTGACAGCATTTTGTTTGTTTGTTGTTTAATGCTGCACTCAGCTATATGATGGCGGTCTCTAAATAATCCAGTGATTGACATCATGAGCATTAATCCACGCAACTGGGATCGATGATGTGCATCAACCAAGTCAGTGAGCCTGACCACCCAATCATGTAAGTCGCCTTTTAGGGCATGCATGGGTTGCTGAAGACCTAGTCAACCCCGGATCTTCACGGGTCAGCAATATGGATGTGGTCCATACATGTTCGTGTCATAGTAGTCTTCTTTGTCTATAGATTTCATTGTGAAAACAGACTATGGGATGTCTTGGTGGTTTGTTTGTTGGTAATAGCCACTAAAAACAACATTCAGGCCAAATGACATCTGTATATTATCAAGGCAGGACAAGACAATCCCCATGTCCCATGACTTTGTGAATGGCTCACTCTTAACCAAGTCACTGAACCTGACCAACCGACCCATTAAGTCTCCTCTTACAACAAACCGACATTGGAACCTGGAGTCACAGGGTCCATGTATGAAGTTGCAGGGAACATTGTAGTCAAGATGTCAAGATTCACGAAAGAATTGATACTCAGAGTGTTGTATTCAGTATCAGGTACCAACCTTTCTATCAAGATATGTATTCTCAGTAGTCCTAAGAACTAAAAAAGCAAGAAATATCTACAGGTCCTGTTGTCCTCTTGTGTTTGTTTGTTGTTTAACACCGCACTCAGCAATATTCCAGCCATATTATATATTCTAAACATATTCTGTAAATAACTGTGTCTGGACCTGACAATCAAGCGACTGACTTAATGAGCATCAATCTCCGCAATTTGGACTCGATGACATGCATCAACCAAGTCAGCAAGTCTGACTACCCGATCCCATCAGTTGCCTCTTACGGCACGCAAAGTCGCCTCTGACAGCAAGCACAGTTGCCTGTTATGGCAAGCAAGGGTTACTGAAGACCTATTCTCTACCCAGATCTTCAAGGGTCAGACCAAACAATGTCAACAACGAAAATTCATATCCCTTCATTCTAATTCTGCAGATTTTCATTTTCTACTATCAGAAAAACACCATAAAAACAACTCCCTAAAAATATAACATTATACTGCCAGACATCCATCTAATTCCTTGTACCGTTCCTTGAGAACATTTACCAGACTGGTGCCATCAGACCTGTGTTAGTGTCACACACTGGTAAACCCCTTACTTTTCTGGCTTGAGGTCCCTGTATATTATGCCCACTCCGTGGAGGTGATCCAGAGCTAGAGCCAGCTCTGCTAGGTAGAATTTGACATCTTCCTCCGTAAACATGACCTGAAAATATTGTAGCACAATCAAATATAGTTTTCCCAATTAAATATCAATCATCCTTGTCCTAACTCTGATAGTAAGTGAGGACTTCCCAACTGTACCCATGTTGGGAATCAAATCTGGATAATCCCTGTGATGAGCAGACACTTTAACCACTAGCCTACCACCCTAATATAAGATTTATGGGGTCCCATGGTTAAAATATACTAATCAGCGCTTGACAAGGCTATTCTGAGTGCCCAGTTTGGGTCTGAACGATTATTTGGAAGTGTCATACAAACAGAATCTACTATTGCAGCAGAACTGAATCGTGTTTGGCTTCAATGAAGTTAATTAAACAAAAAACACATGATTCAACAATATTTTGTCCACTAGTTTTAAAACAGGATACAAAATGCCTGTACCCTATCAATTGTTGAGTAGAATAGATAGCAGAAAATCACATGACCCTTATATTTCCAACACTGTTAGAGGTGGTGCATGATCATCTGATTCATGTACCATATTCGACGTAATAAGAGCCCCTCTCTAATAAGAGCCCACTGCAATATTTGCTAATATATTGGCTAGTGAACAATCCCAATTAGCACCCCTTCTGATTGATCAATGTACACAAGACTTATTTATTATTTATGTGTTATATGCACCCTAAATTATGGGCAATTGAATTCTGGAAAACTATATCCATCGTGTATAATACGCACAGACTTTTCTTTTGTATCATTCCAGGCTGTCAGCATAAACCACAATATTTACGATCTTTCAACTCTTTCTTTTTTTCTCACCAAAATTATATTCTAATAAGATATTTCAAATTTTGAGAGCACCATGGGCGCTTATTACGTCTAATACAGTACTCATGATAAAGGCCTTGCCACATACCTCTTTAGAGAGACGTGTGAAAAGGTCCCCGCCACGAAGAAACTCCAAAATCAAGTAGAGTTTACCTTCTGTTTGAAATGCTGCAAAAAAGAAGGCATACAATATCAACACAGTATTCATATAACTTAACAAATGGGTGC
The DNA here is from genome assembly GCF_023055435.1 of Haliotis rufescens. Taxonomy (NCBI): domain Eukaryota; kingdom Metazoa; phylum Mollusca; class Gastropoda; order Lepetellida; family Haliotidae; genus Haliotis; species Haliotis rufescens. The sequence continues at coordinate 4,420,751 of NW_025964223.1, read as the reverse complement.
AGAGTGTGAGAGAAAGAAGGAGTTGTCTTAATGCTGCTTTGCACAGTATTTCAATAGTATCAGTTTAAGGTTGGACAAAATATCAAATGAAAGCAAGTTCATTAGTTGCTGGGTTTTTTCGGGTTAATGCCACACCTGGCAATATTCAAGCCATATCACGGCAGTCAGTAAGTAATAAAGTCTGTACCCAACAAACCAGAGATTGATATCATGAGCAATGTCCACCAGAGACATCATGGAATGAAACAAAATGACCCAAGTCCCCTCCTTGGACAAGATGGATTGCTGTGGACCTCTTCTAAGCAGGGTCTCTTCAGGGATCTTAGTGAAGCATGTCGTGAAGATCCAGCCAGGGTCAGCAACCCATGCTTGTTGTAAGAGGCTACTTAAGGACTCGGTGGTCAGGCTTGCTGAACTGGTTCATGGCTGTCATTGTATCCCATTTGCGTAGATCGATGCTCATGATATCAATCACTGGATTGTCTGTCCAGACTTGATTATTTACAGACGGTTGTCTGGCAGCTGAATATTGCAAGATGAATGCAGATGTGAAGGTATTGAGATCAAAGACTTCATAAAATAAATTGTTTACAGATTCCCTCAATCCCCTAAAAAGTAAAAGTGACAAGAGACATACAATCTGAAAAGCATGATTTTTTTAACCGATTCTTAACTGGCATGTTTACCACAACGAAGTTGTGCATATAATCTAATGGTAGTTTTGACCAAAATGAAAAGAGAGCTATTTCAAACTCTACCTACCATAGTGTAAGTGAACGATGAAAGGATGATTAACATCTGCCAAGATGTCCCGCTCCATTTTGGTCCTTTGTCGATCACGGACTGTAAAAAGACATAATGGTAAGCATGGAGGCATCCCACTGATTTTACAAAACATAAGATGTAGCTTCCATGCAATAATGTTTGTCGAAATCATAAAAACATAACATGGTAATGTATGTAATATGTTCAAATTGTGCATTATGTGTTCTGAAAATGTTCAAGATATTATTATTATCTAAAATCATCCTGTGGTCATCCACTGGTAGAACATCTTATGATCAATAAGTCTCTGGAACATCCCTGTTCTATCACCGCTGATAGGGAATGGTGGACTGAAGGATGGTCTGACAGGTCACACCCTGACAGATCAACCCCAGGTAGATCATCCCCTAAAGCAGATCATGTCAAGGTAGACCATCTCCTGACAGATCATCTCTAGGTGGACCATCTCCTGACAGATCATCACCAGGTGGACCATCTGATAGATTATCTCCAGGTAGACCATCACCTGACAGATCATCTCCAGGTAGACCATCTCCTGATATATCATCTCCTGACAGATCATCACCAGGTGGACCATCTCGTGATAGATCATCTCCAGGTAGACCATCTCCTGACAGATCATCTCCAGGTGGACCATCTGATAGATTATCTCCAGGTAGACCAACACCTGACAGATCATCTCCAGGTACACCATCTCCTGATAGATCATCTCCTGACAGATCATCACCAGGTGGACCATCTCGTGATAGATCATCTCCAGGTAGACCATCTCCTGATAGATCATCTCCAGGTGGACCATCTCCTGACAAAACATCACCAGGTGGACCATATCCTGACAGAACATGACCAGGTGGACCATCTCCTGACAGAACATCACCAGGTGGACCATATCCTGACAGAACATCACCAGGTGGACCATCTCCTGACAGAACATCTCCAGGTGGACCATATCCTGACAGAACATCACCAGGTGGACCATATCCTTACAGAACATCACCAGGTGGACCATCTCCTGTCAGAACATCACCAGGTGGACCATCTCCTGACAGAACATCACCAGCTGGACCATCTCCTGGCAGAACACCACCAGGTGGACCATCTCCTGATAGATCATCTCCAGGTGGACCATCTCCTGATAGATTATCTCCAGGTGGACCAACTCCTGATAGATCATCACCAGGTGGACCATCTCCTGACAGATCATCTTCAGGTAGACAATCTCCTGACAGAACATCACCAGGTGGACCATCTCCTGACAGAACATCACCAGCTGGACCATCTCCTGACAGAACATCACCAGGTGGACCATCTCCTGATAGATCATCACCAGGTTGACCATCTCCTGACAGATCATCTCCAGGTGGACTGTCTCCTGATAGATCATCACCAGGTGGACCATCTCCTGACAGATCATCTTCAGGTAGACCATCTCCTGATAGATTATCTGCAGGTGGACCATCTCCTGAAAGATTATCTCCAGGTGGATCATCTTCAGGTAGACCATCTCCTGATAGATCATCACCAGGTAGACCATCTCCTGACAGATTATCTCCAGGTGGATCATCTCCAGGTAGACCATCTCCTGACAGATCATGCCCTGACAGATCATCACCAGGTGGACCATCTCGTGATAGAACATCACCAGGTAGGCCATCCCCTGACAGATTATCTCCAGGTGGATCATCTCCAGGTAGACATTCTCCTGACAGATCATCACCAGGTAGACCATCTCCTGACAGATCATGTCCTGACGGATCATCTCCAGGTAGACCATCTCCTGACAGATTTATCTCTAGGTGGATCATCTCCAGGTAGACCATCTCCTGACAGATCATGTCCTGATAGATCATCACCAGGTAGACCATCTCCTGACAGATTATCTCCAGGTGGATCATCTCCAGGTAGACAATCTCCTGACAGATCATCACCAGGTAGACCATCTCCTGACAGATTATCTCCAGTTGGATCATCTCCAGGTAGACCATCTCCTGACAGATCATCTCCAGGTAGACCATCTCCTGATAGATCATCACCAGGTAGACCATCTCCTGACAGATCATCTCCAGGTGGACCATCTCCTGACAGTATACCCCTGGATGACCATCACCTGATAGTTCAACTCCAGGTAGACTTTCCCCCACATAGATCATCCCTGGTGTCTGTATGTACCTTTAAGTGTGGCTTTCTTTAGCACCTTCATGGCATAGAGAGTCCCAGCATCTTCTCCCGTTATCTTCCTCACAAGGAAAACCTGGCAAAAACAAATAGTCATTCCTGAAGTTATTTCAACCAACCATGCCGCCAGTGTTAACATAATCAGTGATTGTGACCATACCTGAGAGAGTAGATCTATACTGCGCCTATAGATGTGAAGGACACACTAACCTCCATCACGGCTATCTCCGAATAACGCTTGTCATGAATCTGAACAATTGATCCAGCATTAAATGTGTTTTCAAAATGGTAACATTTTACATTTCTGTGTCTTTACACATAACAAACTTTGTTGTCAGTGAACAAATTCAGTGAACTAACATTTTTGAAGCTACCAGGCAACAATCTACCCCTTCTACGCTGGTGTATACACAACAAAATACAAACTGTAATGTAAAGTTTTTAGTTTTAGTAGGGAGCATTCACAAAAACGCATTCACAAAAACGGACCCATGAAGATTCCGGGATAGAATAGGTCTTCAGCAACCCATGCATGCCGTAAAAGGTGACTATGCTTGTCGTAAAAGGCGACTAACGGGATCGGGTGGTCAGACTCGCTGACTTGGTTGATGCATGTCATCAATCCCAACTGCGTGGATCGATGCTCATGATATTAATCACTGTATTGTCTGGTCCAGACTCGATTATTTACAGACCGCTGTCATATAGCTGGAATATTGGTGAGTGCGGCATAAAACAACAAACCAAACCAAACCACAAAAACGACTAACAGATTGGTCATGAAGTAGGTCAAGGGGTGCATATTGGAGCAGAACACTTAATACAGCAATTGCAGTACCCTTTCAGAAAGATACCCTTTCAGATTTATTTTGTGAATAATGCTGTTTGTTCAGCTTTAAAGTACATTCATCATCATCCTCTTCCTGTAACACAGTTTTGTGGAAATATATTATTTATAAGCACTTCATGCACTAAGAGTTTTTTCTTAAAATGTGCCATGACAATTAAAACTGTGCCATCGTCACTGTAATATAAGGAAATTCAAGCCCAGGATGCATATAAAATGGCCTAATGATTCTACCCAGAATGCATCTCATCTGTCAAAGTGTGTTTTTAATGATGATTGTTATCGAACTGCTCATACTTTTTTATCAAGAAAATAATTTCCTTGAATATTAATTTCTGATTTCATTTTTTTTTATGGCTACAGAACAACCAATGATTTTGCACACCTGGTAATAGAGGTTTGAGAAGGAAGTGTCATAATAGACTGTACCATGCAACAAATGATGCCACTGCATGATATAAAAATATAAATACTCCCCTGTCTCTTCAAGTTATATTTAAGATATTAATTTACAATAATGACTGTATTTGTTGAAGTCCTGTTTCACAGTGTGACAACTGCCAGTTTATTCATTGGTCAATCCATCATCAGTCCACTGATCTCATTTGTGTCTTTTAGCCATAATTTCTTGACAACATTTCAGAAAGAGCCACCAACACTGCACATAAACTGAATTATTACATTAGCTAAAAAGGAATAACAAGGCGAACATTTATAATCTTGTTTTCATGGCAGCATTGCAGACTATTGTTGTAGTGAAAATGTCAAGAGTTTATGACCAGTTACCTACAAAGCCATGACAGGATGCATAGACTTACTACTTAGATAAGTGCATGTGTGTGTGCATGTGTGTGTGCATGTGTGTGTGCATGTGTGTGTGCATGTGCGTGTGTGCATGTGCGTGTCTATGTTTGTGTCTCTATTGTCTCTGGTGGAGTACTGGATAAGTGTAGACAGTTACGACCAGTGAAAGGGACATAACTCTACGCAAATATGAAAATCCTGCCAGTAACATGAATAAACAGTCTGTGGACATTTGGTCACTTTACAAAACACTCAGCATAACGGGTGACAAAACTCATTTGCCTTTGCGCAACGAAGCGCGAGAACTGATTTCGTCTGCTTGCCCTAGTTATTGCCCTAGTTATTGCCCTAGTTATTGGGAGTTAGGTGTCACAAATCAGCCGAATTGAACAGTGGGCAATGAGAAAATATTGTAAAAGCATCAAAACATTGGAGAAGTTGGCAAGAATATTTTGTCATACCTAGGACAACAATCAGTATTATTAGAAAAAATGGGCGAGTACGTTCGGTGGACAATTTGGAATGAAATGGGCAGAGGAAAACTTTTGGCATTAGAGTTGAGATGGAACTTTCACGGAAAAGCAACTTTGCAAGCAATTACTTACATAACAAGTATTTGTCACAAAGTGACAAAATGTCCCCCCGCCTGTATATACATCATAGTACCAAATATGAAGACAATCCAGCAATAAGTTCTTGAGATATTGCGGCAACACCGTTTTCCAACTCCAAAAACAGATTTGCCTGCTGTGACCTTGAAAATGGGGTCAAGGTCACCAAAACCGACTGGTGTCTGCGGAGTCTGTATATACACCATAGTTCCAAATATGACAAGTATTTGTCACAGAGTGACGAAATATCCCCCGCCATATACACCATAGTACCAAATATGAAGACAATCCAGCGATTAGTTCTTGAGATATTGTGGCAACACCGTTTTCCAACTCCAAAAGCAGATTTGCCTGCTGTGACCTTGAAAATGGGGTCAAGGTCACCAAAACCGACTGGTGTCTGCGGTGTCTGTATATACACCATAGTTCCAAATATGAAGACAATCGAGAGGTTTAGTTCTTGAGATATCGCGGCAACACCGTTTTCTAACTCTAAAAGCAGATTTGCCTGCTGTGACCTTGAAAATGGGATCAAGGTCACCAAAACCGACTGGTGTCTGCGGAGTCTGTATATACACTATAGTTCCAAATATGAAGACAATCCAGTGTTTAGTTCTTGAGATATCGCGGCAACACCGTTTTCCAACTCCAAAAGCAGATTTGCCTGCTGTGACCTTGAAAATGGGGTCAAGGTCACCAAAACCGACTGGTGTCTGCGGTGTCTGTATATACACCATAGTTCCAAATATGAAGACAATCCAGTGTTTAGTTCTTGAGATATCGCGGCAACACCGTTTTCCAACTCTAAAAGCAGATTTGTCTGCTGTGACCTTGAAAATGGGATCAAGGTCACCAAAACCGACTGGTGTCTGCGGAGTCTGTATATACACCATAGTTCCAAATATGAAGACAATCCAGTGTTTAGTTCTTGAGATATCGCGGCAACAAACAGGTGGGACGTACGTACGGACGGACGTACGTACGGACGGACGGACGGACGGTCGTGAATACTATATCCCCCGCTTCGCGCTTTCGCGCGGCGGGGGATAAAAACAATCCAGTGTTTAGTTCTTGAGATATCGCTGCAACACCGTTTTCGAACTCCAAAAGCAGATTTGCCTGCTGTGACCTTGAAAATGGGGTCAAGGTCACCAAAACCGACTGGTGTCTGCGGTGTCTGTATATACACCATAGTTCCAAATATGAGTGAGTGAGTATGGTTTTACGCCGCTTTAAGCAATATTCCAGCAATATCAGGGCGGGGGACACCAGAAATGGGCTTCACACATTGTACCCATGTCGGGAATCGAACCCGTGTCTTCGGCGTGACGAGCGAACGCTTTAACCACTAGGCTACCCGACCGCCCAGTTCCAAATATGAAGACAATCCAGTGTTTAGTTCTTGAGATATCGCGGCAACAAAAAGGTGGGACGTACGGACGGACGTACGGACAGACGGTCATGAATACTATACCCCCCGCTTCGCGCTTTCGCACGGCGGGGGACAATTAATGAGGGAAAGGAGGTAACTTTCTGTAAAAAGACTGGAAAAGTGAAAAGAATGGCATATCACAGACTTGTGAAGAAGATGGCGCTGCGTGATGTTAACAAACAAAACATGTGAAGTGGTGTAGGGAAAGACAATTATGGAGGTAAATGACCACTGGGGAAAGTTCATATTTTCGGATGATCGCCAGATTGTGGTGTTTGGAGGAATGACAATGAAATCAACACGGACATATTACTGATACTGACGCCTTAAAATGTACAGTTGAAACAAACGGATACTTATATCATAAATGCCATACTTTGACTCATTAAAAGTCATACTTGTTGTAGGCTGACTATTATATGTCAACCTAAAGTTTTTGCAAATCTGCAGGAAGTCTCAACGTTGATCAGTTAAATTATTCCATACATAAAAACTATCCCACAATAGCAATCAGCTCTTCCAAAGTGCTTCTCGTATGGTTATTGCTATTTCCAGGGGAGTTTACGAGAAAACAGAACTCTTTATTTCCGCATATAAAATAATGCCTAGCAGAACAAGAAATACAATTCAAATAGTAAATCATCCTTTCTGATATCTTATCTAAAATTTCACATTTGTATTGACCTAAATTCCCTGAAGGGATACAATGTAGGTTTTTTACCAAGCATAACAAGATGTTGACCGATAGTGCTCGGTAAGTCGTGTATACACTACTCAACAAAGGTACATGTCAGTCTGATTGCATCTCTTTATCATATCCCTTGTTCTGATATTGCTCATGGGGTGAATGTCTGGCAAGTGTACTTTCTCGAAAATGTGTGTTGGCAAATTTTAAAATGTCCGGTATGCACTTTTTCATATCTGAACTGAAGTATTGGCTATGATAAAACTGTTTTTTCACTGCTTCACATTTGTTTTGTTTGTGCTCACGTTTAGTACCTTGTGTGTTGAGGTACATTTTTGGAACATATGTATATTTGGGAAAATTGTAGCACGGGTTCACCAATACATCTATACATCCAGATTAAATCAATAAAACCAATTTGTCTAATCATGAACCAGAACAGAATCAAAACTGTTTCCCTTGAAATTCAACCCACCCTTAACCCAGTAGGAAGCTAATTGGATCAGTTATTGTGTCAATAAATACCATTCAATCTTGAAATGCCAGAAAACAGATTGGGTTGGAAAGGCATCAGTTGCTATTATTTACTCATTTCAATGCTCCAGAATGGAAGAAGCCTATTTAATACTAGACCTGTGGCCATGGACTTAATATCCGTCACAGGTATATATCTGATATATAGAGAGTTAATACCTACTGCTGGTGAATATAAAGTTGATATCTGTCGTTGAATATATACAATTAACATCTCCTGCCATGGCTTCCCGCATCAATCCTGCACTTTTATCATATCACTGTTGTCTCCAACCTGGGCTGGAATCCTCCAAGATTGTATATCTCACATCCGAAACAGAACCGGATCAATATCATAACAACATGCGCCATGAAGCAGAGGTTCAGCAGCCATAATCCTTTGCCATGTTGACAATTATTCTTTTGTCTCAGAAAATAGAAATCTAGTTCCAACATATTAAGATTTGAAACTTGTATTGAGTTCGTTATTAAAAGAATTTGGCCTCTCGGCTACTAAAACAAAGTAAAATCTTGCATTTCTTGTATAAAATTTCTATGCTAAATAAGCAGTCAATGTTTCATACTTCTGAGAACGTAGTCACAGGAACATTACCTACAGATAGAACTGTTTAAATATACTGCTAAAAAGAAGTTAAAGAACACAAAACATATTCACATGACTCCAGTTAATCTGAAAATACTGGTAACACAAAGGCTTACAATTGTTGGTACCATATTTATTTGCGTTATAATACACGCTCATTAATAATACCCACTACTAATTATGGGCAATTAAATCCTTAAAAAAATATCGCTAGCGTATAATACGCAGAGCCTTTTCCTTAGTATCACTTCAGGCTGTCCGACGTGGAGATCGCAGATTAGGATACGGTAGTTGTTTATGATTCATAGTGTGAATAAACATTTATAGAGTGTAATGCGCACTAAATAACTACATCATATCCCTTTAGCGTATACAGGTGAACAAACAGGCATAACAAACTAGGTCAGTAAAAATTTGAAAATTGAGGTGAAACATTTCGAGACATGATGATTAACCATTTAAATTGTATTTTCTGCTCTCCAAGGCAATGTTATATATGTAGAGATTAAGATTACTGTGTGTATTTTCTCATAAATTAAGCCAGAAATAGCAATCAGCTGTACACACGTTTTTTCCCAAGCTCCTTCCCAGCGTGTGACTCCTTCGTTATGCCCTTGGTATACCGGTAGTACAAAAGCACCGTGAACGGGCTACTGCTGCGAGGAGCTGGGTTTTTTCCCAATCTAATGGTATTTACGTAATTCTAGAATGTGTTTTAACCCCAAAACATGCCCCCCCACCCCCCCACCCCCAATTTTTTTTTATATACTAGTTCAAGTTTTTACTGTATATGTGTTTGCAAATCCGAAAAACAATTCTGGAAAGAAAATGGTTCATGCACAAATATTCATTAGCTGTAGAGTTTTGGCGGGAAATAAATACTACTTGTTTGAGACTTAGTCCAAATTGTTTCCATGGAAACACAACAAACTAAAAATATGTAAAATTGAAAATATAAGGGAAATAGCTGAACATGTGGTCAGTGCACATGTATAGTTTCATACAAAAATATTTATTTGTTTTGAGAGTTGTAGCTCAGAAACGAAGCCTAGAGTTGTTTGAGATTTCAGTCCAAATTGTTTCCACGAAAACATAACAAAAGAAAATTTAGAAAATTTCAAAATTAAGCTTATGACCAATACATATCCCAAACTTCGTTGAAATATGATGAACATTTTTCAAGATATGGCCTAGAAATGAACCCAACCCTCATTTGAGACTCAGTCGAAATTAATTCCATGAAAACAATATGAACAAAAAAAACATAAAAACTTGAAATATTTCAAAATGGCAAAAGGCACCAGTTAAGCTGATGAGCAATCCATATGCCAAGTTTGGTTGAAAAACATTAAAAGGTTTTCAAGTTGTGGCTCGGAATAGGATGGGAACGCCGATGCCAACAGGGAACCAAGCCAACACAATATGTCTCCCCTCCCTTGGAGGTGTAAGGGAGAGAGCGATGGAGGAGACCTAATTACCCATGATACAACATCAAAGAATTTTGATGCATTAGTCAGAAGAAATTGTATCTGAAATTATCATTTCATGAGAAAAAATATATTCCAATAGCATGTCAACTTTTCCCTTAACTTTTTCAGTGGGTAGGGTTCTACGCAGTTTGTAGCACTATTCCAGCAACATAAGGTCTTCACACATTGTAATCATGGGGGAGGGGGGGGTTGGAAATCAAGCAAACCACTAGGCTACCCAAGTAAGCTGTGTCAGCTCACTGCTTAATGTTAGGCTTGTATAGGTAGGTGCACCTGGTGAATGTTGACATCCAAACGTTGTTGCACAAGACTAATGGTACCTCGCCAGCTGGTCTGCTTTCACAAAACATAATGTGTGTGTATGTGTGTGTATGTGTGTGTGTGTGTGTGTGTGTGTGTGTGTGTGTGTGTGTGTGTGAGTGAGTGAGTGAGTGAGTGAGTGAGTGAGTGAGTGAGTGAGTGAGTGAGAGAGAGAGAGAGAAAGAGAAAGAGAGAGAGGGAAGAGGCCTTGATGTCTGCTCCTTAGTATTGAATCTAGAGACCCCCTCAGCATCTAACAGTCAACATTAGGCTTATGACAAGCTTGACTTCCATGCTTAATTGGGATCACTGTTACTTCTGTATCGATGTGTAAGTACAATGTGTAATCTAGGGCAAGTACAGGCTGCCACAGCACGGCCGAGACAGCACTACTACGTCAGGTTTTAACAAACTGTTCATTATCAGCAAGAAAGACAGTCAGCTGTCACGATTTGGCCGCACACATCAGTTATGCCAGTAATGTCAGGAAATTCATGCAACTCCGACTCAAGAATTAACAGATGTTACTTGTCTGAGGGGCCACAGGAGTAATTTGACTAATATTAAAGAAAGCTCCCAGTATCTGGCTGCTCCTGGTGTCGACCTCCCATAGTTTGCCAAAGCTTGAGTACTAAAATCATTTTGCATTACAAGGCATCATGCTCTGATCATTAATCGATTCATGATCAATCATAAATAAGAACAGAATAAGCATATATACGACTCCAAAGAAGTAAAGAACACACAATTCTTTCATATTACTGTAGTTATTCTGTCATGGTAGGACAGACTGACTAGAGTAATATGAAAGAATCAGGTGTTCTTTAACTTTTTTTGAGTAGTATATTGAGTGAGTGAGTTAATATGGTTTTACGCCTCTTTTAGCAATATTCCAGCAATATCACGGCAGGGGACACCAGAAATGGGCTTCACACATTGTACCCATGTCGGGAATCGAACCCGGGTCTTCGGCGTGACGAGCGAACGCTTTATTCACTAGGCTACCCGACCGCCCTGAGTAGTATATTGTCCTCCATCTAAATGACAATAGTTTAAACAGCACACCTACTTAAATGATATGTTACTGAGAGTAGTGAAACTTTCAACCCAAACACATCTACAGGACACTGCAGCAGCAACGGCAGATGAAATTTGTCTGTCATCCAACCATTGATGCTTTACATTCAAATTTATTGTTATTGAAAATGAATTAATATAATTGGAAAATAATCAATCACAGATTTCAAGATTGATTCCTTGGTTGGCAACTGAAACCAATCAATACCTGAAATTGATCAACTGGAACAATACTACCCCTCATCTCCAAGTAGGTTGTCGTTCTTACACCGAGGAAATTATCAGTGAGTTTATGAGGTTTTACACATCGGTCAATATTACAGTTATATTACACCTGCCTGTCAGGATTATTCAGCCAGGGCCAAACGTCTGTGCACGTTGATGCACAATTACAACTGAGATATGTGTCTTGATCCAAAGACTGACTCGTCTGTTAGAGGCTAGTGAAAATACAGACGGATGAGTTATTGTCTCAGAAAATGTAGTTACTTTATAGCACAAAGCACACGATAAGCTGGGTAGAAGTGTGTCCAATGGCATCCAACATTTGCAAGCAAGCATACTACTCGACTTTTGAAAGGAACACTATAATAATCCTACAAACTAAAAGTAAAAGCTAATGAAAATGTTTATTTCCAATGGAAATGTGCACTTGTGTTGAAAACTCCATTCAAGTGATTAGTTAAATTCACTCCCTATCTGACTCTCAGATAAAATCAAAAGTTGAGTTTAAAAACATGTGCATCGTCTTCTTATCAAAATAACGCAAAATCTCGGGCCAGAACGTATTGCCACCTCACACTTACCTGTAAACATGGTAAAGATCCACAGGTATTGTGTTAAGTTGGATGCCTGGATTAAGTTTGACAACACAATATTGTAAGAACTCACCTTTCCAAAGGACCCTTGTCCCAAAACCTTCAACAGCTCAAAGTCTACGGGATCAGCTTTCACGCCTTCCTTTTTCACTGTAGTCAACTCTAATTCAATCTCACAATTGTCATTCTGAAACAAACAAAGGTATTCTTCAAAACTACAGCTAGATTAAATCTAACAATAAGTAATAGTTATGCCTGTGTTGAATCATGTCCATTTCATCAGGGCTCCCTGTAATAAAATAATCACTTCAACCATGTGCAACTTGACCTTAAAATCAAGTCTTGTCAAACTTGACCGTACAATCCAGTAGATTCAACATGACCTTATAAACAAGTGTGGTCAGGCATCAAAATTTAAATTTTTACAAAGTAGCCATATGGCTCCGAGTATTTTTTTTCAGATAGCCAGTGGGACAATCAAGAAGTCAAGCCAATATTGTAGGTAGCCAAAAGCATTTGAAATTATCTTTATCAAATAACTATGATAATATGTACAAGTTACAACACTAGTCTTGTAAATTGTATCTTAATGGAAAGAGTACTTGAATTTTGTTACTTGTGACTTGAATAATGTTGTAATTTATGTTACTAGATGATATATATATCATATAGAGGTATATCCTCGCTTATCCAATGACCATTGTCAACTAAACTGAAGTATGAATTAAATATTAATTTTTATATATTTTGGTTCATTGTCGACTTTAGAAGGAATTATTTGCGAGTACAATTATTAGCAGATGTGTTTAACAATATCAGCTGTTAATTATTTTTGTGTCTACAGATGTGAAGCAATAAAATTTAGTCGCCACAAGATATTTTTCTAGGTAGTCATTTGGCTACCTCTGAATTTTAGACAGTAGACAAACTGAAATTTAGGTCGCACTGGCGACCGTTTTAGTCGCAACTTTGAGGCCTGGTGGTGCAGCATAAAATAGTAATTCAATCTTAAATGCAAAACATTGCAAAATATTGATGTCAAGTTGTTGTCTTAAGGCAGTGCCACTTCTAGCAATATTCTAGCAAAATCACAGCAGGGGACCCCATTGAACCTATGTTAGAAAATAAATGGCTAAAATCACTAGGCTACCCAAACACCCTACAGAGTTACTGAGTGATTACTGTTGGTCCAGCATGTTCAGGATCCAGGCATACAACAGACAGCCTTATTGTAAGCAGGAGCGACAGATAGACAAGACAATGCCGATTAAAGTGCCATTTCTACCGCGTTCTTCCTAAGCACATTTGAGCAAGGTTATAGTGAACATGGTCAAGTTAGTGAAAACTTGTGGCTGTAAACAGGAGTACGTAAATCAACACCGTCCAGTGATCACACCATGAAATGCCATCCTATCTTCTACCCATTTTCAGTATAAGTTATGTGTCATTTCATGCGAGATCGGTATGGGATTTGCTGGTAAGCAAAAAGGGGGATGAAAATAATGAAAACCAAATCTATGTCCTTCTTTCTGAAAATAAGTAGGCCAATGGGCCCAGTTTGCTGAAACATGGAAATATTCCTGCATGAAAACAGAAACTTGGGCTTTGAACTGGTGTCTAGGATTGGGTGGTCAGGCTCTGTGACCTGGATGATAGCCTGTCATCGTACCCAGAGAACTTGGGCCCTTACTCACAGTATCGGTCACTGGATTGTCTGGTCAAGACTCAATTATTTACAGGCCACCATCATATAATTGGAATATGGCTGAGTGTGGCGTTATAGAAATTAGAATGAAGGAAACCAAGATTGATAAAGTGGATAATATGACCAAGGGGGTTCTTTCCATCCACTTGTTCATGGATCTTGTCAAAGGATAGTTCTGGTAGCCTTTACAATACAATAAAGTCACAATCAAAATAATATATTAAAACTTTTCTTTATTATTGAATTCCCATGTCAGTATGGGACTAGTCATCTTGCAGGTCTCAGAAATGGGAGATGGCTGTCATCTGGTCAGGATTAATACAATCTGGTCAGGATTAATACAATCTGGTCAGGATTAATACAATCTGGTCAGGATTAATACAATCTGGTCAGGATTAATACAATCTGGTCAGGATTAATACAATCTGGCGAGCCTGGCAGGCAGGACAATTTGATGATTAATTCATGGTATCTAGAGCTCACACACAGAGGAATACTGCCATGATTGCACTGAACATATATATATCATCTCTGTACTCAATACCACCCTAGGTTTCATGCCAATCTTCGTAAGTAAAATTGCAGCTACATCATGGCAGAAATCTAGCATAGGCTGTACATACTGAGCCGTGGCAGCCTGAACATAGGGTTTGTTACTTACAAGTCAACATCCATGTCACAGCTACTCCACGTGTCAAGCCACCCCGCTATCCATCCATGTCACAGCTACCCCACGTGTCAAGCCACCCTATATCCTACTATGTCTGAACCACCCCACGTGTCAAGCCACCCCGCTATCCATCCATGTCTGAACCAACCCACGTGTCAAGCCACGCCGATATCCATCCATGTCACAGCTACCCCACGTGTCAAGCCACCCTATATCCACCCATGTCTTAACCACACCACGTGTCAAGCCACGCCAATATCCATCCATGTCACAGCTACACTATGTGTCAAGCCACCCTATATTCACCCATGTCTAAACCACCCCACGTGTCAAGCCACGCCGATATCCATCTATGTCACAGCTACACCATGTGTCAAGCCACCCTATATCCATCCATGTCTGAACCACCCCACGTGTCAAGCCACGCCGATATCCATCAAAGTCAGAGCTACACTATGTGTCAAGCCACCCTATATTCACCCATGTCTGAACCACCCCACGTGTCAAGCCACGCCGATATCCATCCATGTCAGAGCTACACCATGTGTCAAGCCACCCTATATTCACCCATGTCTAAACCACCCCACGTGTCAAGCCACCCGCTATCCATCCATGTCTGAACCACCCCACGTGTCAAGCCACGCCGATATCCATCCATGTCACAGCTACCCCATGTGTCAAGCCACTCTATATCCTACTATGTCTGAACCACACCACGTGTCAAGCCACCCTATATCCATCCATGTCACAGCTACCCCATGTGTCAAGCCACCCCGCTATCCATCCATGTGTCAAGCCACGCCGATATCCATCCATGTCACAGCTACACCATGTGTCAAGCCATCCTATATCCATCCATGTCCTAAACCACCTCGTATGTCAAGCCACCCTATATCCACCCATGTCTGAACCACCCCATGTGTCAAGCCATTCTATATCCATCCATGTCTTAACCACCTCACATGTCAAGCCACCCTATATCCATCCATGTCTTAACCACCTCACATGTCAAGCCACCCTATATCCATCCATGTCAAGCCACATTCCTCCAGTATTACAGGCACCCTGATATCCTCCAATGGCTAGTATAAATATACTAGAAATATACCAGAAGTACCTTTTTAACTGAAACAATCTAATGACCACACAAAGCTGTAGGGAAATGCTGTCTTTAGAAATTTCTTCCTAATACAGGCAGATCAGTCCTTTAAAAGCCAAGTGCATCCACTGTTATCTGGCATTAATCATATTGGCTACCATATTCCCACTTTGAGTATCACTTTATGGTGAACAAAGAGCACAAGGGACCAATTCTACTCAGAACTCTCCACCGGGAGGAACTTTCGTCAGCGTGTCAAATAACCTTGACTGCTAACTTGATCACCATGCCAGGCTGCATAACCAACCACTCACTGAAACTTGACTGAACTGTGGGACACAATGGCTCTCATGGTAAAGAATCATTGATGCAACATATTGAAGTTTATAGTCACATCAATTGATTAGGATAAAACATTAAAAGGTAAGAAGAAACTAATATTCGTGGTACAACAAATAAGGTAGACATGGTAGAATACCATCATCGTTAAAGATAGCATTCGGTTATATTCGTATATACAAAGAAAGATTACTAATACTCTTCAGGATTACATCTAGAGAATAGAAGAACAAAGCAATGATGTAGCGGGGACTCCAAACCAAGAGTCCTTGGCAGGCAAATTGGGAAAAAAGCTTACGTTTTGCAAAAATTGTAATGGTTTTAATGAGTTCCTATTTTCTTAAATTCCTAAGTATTTAATGCCCCAGCCTTTTCAATACCTGTGTAAAATCACAGAAAGTATGTCACATACCTCACTATACCCAAAAGTGATGGTCATAAAGCTCGAGTACAACTGACATTATGATCAATAATCAAATGACATCTTTCAGTATTCCGAGGACGTGAAACTGTAATGGTACTTTTATATAGGTAGTGTAGTCAGAGCTTTTCATAGGAGCTTTTGGAAATGTTACATATATTTTCAAAAATCATTATTCCATGACAAACTGGCAAAAGTAATAAAACAATTCCTGCATTTCTGTGTTTGTCTTTTAATAAACACTGCATTATGCATGTTATGAGCAATGTCAACTCAATTGAGTTTCATCAAGGACTATTGAATGGTTTATGATGGATTGTTGATAGACTGTTTATTGTTTAACGCCGCACTCAGCAATATTCCAGCAATAAGATGGTGGTTTGTAAATAATCAAGTCTGGACCAGACAATCCAGTGATTGACATCATGAGCATCGATTCACACAATTGGGATACGATGACATGCATCAGCCAAGTCAGCGAGCCTGACCCCCCAATCCCGTTAGACACTTCTTACGACAAGCACAGTTGCCTTTTACGGCAAGCATGGGTTGCCCATGACTTATTCCACCCTGGATTTTCACGGGTTTATGCATTATGCATTATGCTCTCATTTGAACCATAGTCTTAAGTTATTGACTGAGAAATGCATTTTATCTTAGAAATTCCTGAACAGCAAAAGGTACCAGTTCTAACAGTTTAGGAGTTAAGCTCTGACAGCAATCCCTTTGCTCATAACATAATCCAACTTAACACTGAAATGCAAAAATAATTTTTTTTTTAAAAATACACCATCAGTAGGATTAATCAAACTTGTGATGTTTACACTTTTTCAAAGCTATTTTAGTACTTGTTGGTTCCATTCCCGACATGGGTACAATGTGTGAAGCCCATTTCTGGTGTCCCCTGCCGTGATAATTTGCTGGAATATTGCTAAAAGCGGTGTAAAACCAAACTCACTCACTCATTAGTACTTGTTGCACTGGTTTTATAAAAATTTACTTTACATGCTAAAGGCCTGCTTAATTTTAATCTGACTTTTTGCTTTGTCCGACAATCACACGCAATGGACTTTTAGTCAGGCACTGATTTCCACATCCCAGGATTATTACTAATTTCATCACATCTAAAACCAGCAAGAGTACAATTCTGTCATCTCTATAACAGTAATCAACGTTAATTACATCCATCAGCTTCATGCTGGCATTTCCATAGTGAATTAATAATAGCTGTCTGCAACCCCATTCTCCACAACGAGCCTGTACAACAAATCTATTATTGTGATAAGTCGCTGGCTACATGCCACACCACCACCAACATGAACAAAATATTTACATACGGTATTACTTTGAATACATGTTGCTTAGTTATGTTGTGCCTGTATTTACAAATACTAGTCTGGAACATGCATAATTGTCATAGTATCCATTGTTGGAAATTTAGGGAGTGTCTTTGATGTTTGCTTGTATGGTGTTTGAGGTGAGGTGAAATTGGGTTTAACGTCGCGTCCAAGATTATTGCACTTATATAGCGACGTGCATGCACGTGTATGTGTGTGTGTGGCTGCTTGTACTAGCCCGGACTGATGCCGATTTATAGTGCTAGCTCACTGAGATACCATGCCGCAGTTTAACATGAATACCCCACTCAGACACAGTATACTGACTCCGAGCCGACCAGTCCTTGTTTTAGCCCCTTAATGCCGAGCGCCAGACAGGGTAACAACAAGTACAATCTTTTAACGTCTTTTTGTATGACGCGGCCCGGGATCGAACCCTGGACCTTCCGCTCTCCGGGCGGACGCTCTACCACAAGACCACGGAGGCGGTCGTATGGTGTTTGAATCAGTGGACCCTCTAAATCAGGGGACCCCCTAAATCTTAAACTGTAACACTAGGGTTATGACAAGGACCCCTTGGTTTTCATATTAATTTTAACATTGGTATCTTTGAGTTTGTTGAATATGATCACAGGTATTGGAATGGAATAATTTTCTTGGATTCACCTGGGTGTACCTATTTTCGAGTCCAAGGGCAACTCAGTAGTACATATTCGGGTCCGCGGCATGTACTTGAAGCGGGTGACATGCGGTACGCTTCACTAGATTTCCAAGAAAGTGAGTGGGTGAGTTTGGTTTTACGCCGCTTTTAGCAATATTCCTGCAATATCACAGCGGGGCACATCAGAAATGGGCTTCACACATTGTACCCATGTCGGGATTCGAACCTGGGTCTTCGGCATGTCGAGCGAACACTTCAACCACTGGGCTACCCGACCGCCCCTCCAAGAAAGTAACTGATGTCATATCAATGCACATGCTCTGAAGCAAGGCATGATAGATTCAACTTGTGTATTTCTTACCAGAAATGTTGGTTATATCAACAAAAAGCTATCAACAATTTCAATTCAAACATTTGTATATAACCATACATTTGTGTCCCACAATTATTTGTGTATCGGAGGCAATATTTTGCATCTGGTACAACCTTGAATGTTTCTATTTTGGAATTAGATAACATGGAATAACACACATGACGAAAAAAATGGACCTGCACGCCCTCACATAAAAATACAAATAATCATTTTCAAATATATTCACAAATTAACAAGGAATCATCCTAGATATATTACAACATTGTCAGATGATTGTGTGACTGTCTTAAACCGGTCTGATTGCCACTTTTAACTGTCACCAATGTTAACCTCACCTCAACATGCTCAAAGTCCTGCAGTTTTAGAGTAGATCAGTATAAAAGGAACAATAACAGAAATCAGTAATGAAAAGAATTTAGAAAGATTTACTCCTATATTGTATGGGCCGGCAAGTCAGAATATTCCAGAAATATCATGTCAGAGGACACCACAAATGGGCTTCATACACTGTAGGGGAATCTAACCCAGGCCTTCGAGCAAATGCCTTAACTACTAGGCTACCCCACCGCCCTACTTGTCAACGACTTAAAGATCATGCATACACATTTCACAGAGTGACACATATTGATTTGTCCTGTGCACAGAAACAACAACTGAAACCAGGAAAGGGTGAAGAACATTTTCTTCAAAATGTACGACATTGCTGTTCATCACGTCGATTTTAAGTGATAATAACCCATCCTTTGTGTGTGTACTGGTTGCCATTTTTCAGGCCCAGGTATACGTTCTACACCCAATTCATTTATAACCCTGAGATAAGATTGTGGGTCATGACTGCTTACATGGCTGAATCACATTAATCAAAAAAGACTGGGTATGTAAGACCAGTAATGTGAGTTCAGCCTCGGTAAAACAAAAAACACCCTTGATGACACTGACATTGGTCCACATTTTTTATCAAAAAGTTATTCTCAAGGAGACTTGTGCTCCTGCAGTACAAGAAAATGTGTCTGTTTACTTCTGATGTAGAAATAAAAGAATCGTTTTCGGGAAAGTACGACTAAAACTTCTGAGATTCCAAGGGAAGCCTTGCACTGACTGTGAACTATGCTCCAGAAACGAAACTACCGATGAATAGACATGGATAGACAGACACTTTACGTAGGAATTCAGAACTCCTGGATCGAAACAGGTAAAATATGTCAAACTGCAGTTGGAAGTAGGTAATCTACTCATCCGAGTTTCATCAGTCCGGGTGCACAATCTGGCCTACTGATTCCGATATCCAGCTTGTGCCCAAAACATTTGAGTCTACAACCTTGAACTTGGCTTTATCATCATTTTCTGTAGATTTACGTTTACTTGACTCCAGCTTTGTACCAGTGACTTAAGCCCCACATCCAGAACACAGCTGGCCATAAATAGCTTAATGATGCAGCATAAAACAACATTCCCTCACTCCCATAATTAGCTGCCTTTCACACACGCACAAAAAATGCCCATAAACCCCCTGGAGTGGCTTAAGAATTGTGCATACTGCCAATACTGCAGCTCATCAACATGTTGATGGTGAACTATTTTTAGCCTCCATTGGAAGTACTTCCCTTTTATAAATGAACCTCACAAGGCCAATCTGATGCATACATACACAAAGGAAATCACTACTGCGACACACTTTGTACGTCCACCAGGACTACAGTCTTGAGATAATATATGAAGGCGTCATGTTAATAAATCAATCACTATGGACAGATTCAGATAAGCTGGTCGGCTTTCCCTTTGGTGTTAAATATTACCACACAGCTGCCCACAGATCAGAGGGTGTTTGTGTTTATGGGTGACAGTGTACCAAATCTTTGTCAATACAAAAATAATCGTTGCCATGCGATCCTATTCTGGTTTAGAACTGGTGGTAAAACTGTGCGTTTGTGTTGAGTTATTTACAGATCATTGCAGGATATTACTATTCAATGACATGCCTAGCAGCTAGACTCTTCATCAAAAGACAAACATTCCATATTTCATTGACTCTTATTCATGTACACAATGATCCTGTATCCACATATTGGATTGACGCCTGCGGGAAAGTACGTTTACTTTTGTGTCCTTCATTGAATGACTGTTGTTCAAAGCCAGTGTGTGCACTATTTCTGACACAGCACAGTAGTCTATAAGGTGTGTGATCAACGAGAGTGACACAATCAATCTGAATCTTCCCATGTCAAAGTCAGATCATGGGTGGGTGGTTGGGTGGGTGAGCGAGTGAGTCTGTTTTAAGTTGGTTATATAGCAATTTTCCAGTAATGTGGGAGCCAAGTACATCAGAAGGCTACGAACTTTGTGGCCATGTTGCAATCGAACCCAGGCCATTGTCGTAACAAGCAAACACTTAAACCACTAAGCTTAAGAAGTAAGTTTGTTTGTTTTTTAAGCCACATGCAGCAATATTCCAGCTATATGATGGTAGTCTGTAAATAATCAAGTCTGAAACAAACAATCCAGTGATAGACATCATGAGCATCAAATTAGCCAACTGGGATATGATGACACGCATCAACAAAGTCAGTCGCCTCTTACGACTAGAGGGTGTTGCTGAAGGTCATATCTAACCCAGATCTTCACAGGTAGCTGAAGAATTGAAACAGCAAGTGTTAATACCACCTAAACTGCATTTAAAAATTCATTCCTAACCTGATCAATGATGAATAATAAAATTAATACTGTGATGTTGACGGTTAAAATTTCACATCTTTAAATTCACCATCTGAATAATAACTTGATTAAGCAATTTGCAAAAACATTGCTCCACCACCTATACATGCACTGATATGTGTCATTGGCGTGACAAACAAACGCTTTAAATCCATAAGTTTAGGAAGTTTACTTATGAAATACCTGTACCCAATCAAGGTCTAGTATACACTGCTCGTCAACTTAGAATCAATTATGTTCCAAGGCGGTGGTATCTTGTAGGATCTAAACCTTATGACCTATAATCAATATATTCAAAATTTCTAAGAGAGCATGAAGAAGAAGTGTCATTATTAGATTATAAAAAGATTCTACTCAATAATGTAATGCTCAAACTCCTTCTCATCAGTGTGTGGCTAAAAATAATAATGCCGATTTGACGTTAAATTATCACTCAATTCTGCACCCCACCACCCCTGCAATTTTTTGCAAGCCAGTTTTGCACAAAGTAATAAAAATTTAAGAGAATCAGATAATTTGTTTTTTATTTCTTTATTCATTATTCTTTATAAACAATCGAACACTGTGATTTTTTAAAATGTGCAGATGAATGCACATGCGGAACAGGATTAGTCAGATGAAACTGGGAGGGTTTTGAACATTATTAAAGTCCTTATACAAACGGTTCTTGCTTATGACAAGTACAAGATTCAAGGAACAGTTCTAAACCCCAGGGGGCGCTGTATTCTTGAAAGGAAACTGCAGTTATTCTGAGCCACTAAATGATTAAACACTGGCTGGTCCTTTCAAAGCATCACCGTGTCCAGGCACTGGTCATTTGGTTGAAAATCTCACATTAGTATGCAGTCCGCAAACTCCAGTTAAAACTAGGCACACCATTTATATCTTCATTACCTGCTGAGCTGGACTGCTCATGAATTTACAATGTCTAGACACACATAGTCCTAGGAGTACGGTAGCATTGTTAGGTTGTTATTCCACACAGGATTATTAGCTAGTCCCATTGTCATCAGTGGTCATTGACCTTACAGATCCTGTGTCTCAAGGGGTTTTGAAATCACCAACAGGCAGTTCTCTCCGGACACAATTAGTGAGTGAGTGAAAGCTTAACGCCGCAGTCAGCACTATTAAGGCTACATCACAAGGGCCTGTACCTGACTGTCAGCATGAGGAATGATCCATGCCATCAGCCAAGTCAAACAACATGAGCACCTGATCCATTATTGTTGGCGTTTAGGACAAGCATGAGGGAACCCAATCTGAACAAGAAATCCCCACAGGCATAACAACAATAGGTACAAGGGAAGGTGCCGACCTGGAATCATGAGGTACAGGGATCCTGTCTTGACCTGGAGTCCCCTGGAGTCCCCATAGGGAGACAAGCATGAGGAACAGGGATCCTGTCTTGTCCAGGAGTCCCCATAGGGAGACAAGCATGAGGCACAGGGATCCTGTCTTGACCTGGAGTCCCCATAGGGAGACAAGCATGAGGAACAGCGATCCTGTCTTGACCTGGAGTCCCCATAGGGAGACAAGCATGAGACACAGGGATCCTGTCTTGTCCAGGAGTCCCCATAGAGCAAGCATGAGGAACAGGGATCCTGTCTTGACCTGGAATCCCCACAGGGAGACAAGCATGAGGAACAGGGATCTTGTCTTGTCCAGGAATCCCCATAGGGAGACAAGCATGAGGTGCAGGGATCCTGTCTTGACCTGGAGTCCCCATAGGGAGACAAGCATGAGGCACAGGGATCCTGTCTTGTCCAGGAGTCCCCATAGAGCAAGCATGAGGAACAGGGATCCTGTCTTGACCTGGAGTCCCCATAGGGAGACAAGCATGAGGAACAGGGATCCTGTCTTGACCTGGAGTCCCCATAGGGAGACAAGCATGAGACACAGGGATCCTGTCTTGACCTGGAATCCCAACAGGGAGACAAGCATGAGGAACAGGGATCCTGTCTTGTCCAGGAGTCCCCATAGGGAGACAAGCATGAGACACAGGGATCCTGTCTTGACCTGGAATCCCCACAGGGAGACAAGCATGAGGAACAGGCATCCTGTCTTGTCCAGGAATCCCCACAGGGAGACAAGCATGAGGAACAGGGATCCTGTCTTGTCCAGGAGTCCCCATAGGGAGACAAGCATGAGACACAGGGATCCTGTCTTGACCTGGAATCCCCACAGGGAGACAAGCATGGGGAACAGGGATCCTGTCTTGACCTGGAGTCCCCATAGGGAGACAAGCATGAGGAACAGGGATCCTGTCTTGACCTGGAATCCCCACAGGGAGACAAGCATGAGGAACAGGGATCCTGTCTTGACCTGGAGTCCCCATAGGGAGACAAGCATGAGACACAGGGATCCTGTCTTGTCCAGGAATCCCCACAGGGAGACAAGCATGAGGCACAGGGATCCTGTCTTGTCCAGGAGTCCCCATAGAGCAAGCATGAGGAACAGGGATCCTGTCTTGTCCAGGAGTCCCCATAGGGAGACAAGCATGAGGAACAGGGATCCTGTCTTGACCTGGAGTCCCCATAGGGAGACAAGCATGAGGCACAGGGATCCTGTCTTGTCCAGGAGTCCCCATAGGGAGACAAGCATGAGGAACAGGGATCCTGTCTTGACCTGGAGTCCCCATAGGGAGACAAGCATGAGGAACAGGGATCCTGTCTTGACCTGGAGTCCCCATAGGGAGACAAGCATGAGACACAGGGATCCTGTCTTGACCTGAAATCCCAACAGGGAGACAAGCATGAGGAACAGGGATCCTGTCTTGTCCAGGAGTCCCCATAGGGAGACAAGCATGAGACACAGGGATCCTGTCTTGACCTGGAATCCCCACAGGGAGACAAGCATGAGGAACAGGCATCCTGTCTTGTCCAGGAATCCCCACAGGGAGACAAGCATGAGGAACAGGGATCCTGTCTTGTCCAGGAGTCCCCATAGGGAGACAAGCATGAGGAACAGGGATCCTGTCTGGACCTGGAATCCCCACAGGGAGACAAGCATGGGGAACAGGGATCCTGTCTTGACCTGGAGTCCCCATAGGGAGACAAGCATGAGACACAGGGATCCTGTCTTGACCTGGAATCCCCACAGGGAGACAAGCATGAGGAACAGGGATCCTGTCTTGACCTGGAGTCCCCATAGGGAGACAAGCATGAGACACAGGGATCCTGTCTTGTCCAGGAATCCCCACAGGGAGACAAGCATGAGGCACAGGGATCCTGTCTTGTCCAGGAGTCCCCATAGAGCAAGCATGAGGAACAGGGATCCTGTCTTGTCCAGGAGTCCCCATAGGGAGACAAGCATGAGGTACAGGGATCCTGTCTTGACCTGGAGTCCCCATAGGGAGACAAGCATGAGGAACAGGGATCCTGTCTTGTCCAGGAGTCCCCATAGGGAGACAAGCATGAGGTACAGGGATCCTGTCTTGACCTGGAGTCCCCATAGGGAGACAAGCATGAGGCACAGGGATCTTGTCTTGTCCAGGAGTCCCCATAGGGAGACAAGCATGAGGAACAGGGATCCTGTCTTGACCTTCAGTCCCCATAGGGAGACAAGCATGAGGAACAGGGATCCTGTCTTGACCTGGAATCCCCACAGGGAGACAAGCATGAGGAACAGGGATCCTGTCTTGTCCAGGAGTCCCCATAGGGAGACAAGCATGAGGAACAGGGATCCTGTCTTGACCTGGAATCCCCACAGGGAGACAAGCATGAGGCACAGGGATCCTGTCTTGACCTGGAATCCCCACAGGGAGACAAGCATGAGGAACAGGGATCCTGTCTTGTCCAGTAATCCCCACAGGGAGACAAGCATGAGGTACAGGGATCCTGTCTTGTCCAGGAATCCCCACAGGGAGACAAGCATGAGGCACAGGGATCCTGTCTTGACCTGGAATCCCCACAGCGAGACAAGCATGGGGAACAGGGATCCTGTCTTGACCTGGAATCCCCACAGGGAGACAAGCATGAGGCACAGGGATCCTGTCTTGACCTGGAATCCCCACAGGGAGACAAGCATGAGGCACAGGGATCCTGTCTTGACCTGGAGTCCCCATAGGGAGACAAGCATGAGGAACAGGGATCCTGTCTTGACCTGGAATCCCCACAGGGAGACAAGCATGAGGCACAGGGATCCTGTCTTGACCTGGAGTCCCCATAGGGAGACAAGCATGGGGCACAGGGATCCTGTCTTGACCTGGAGTCCCCATAGGGAGACAAGCATGGGGCACATGGATCCTGTCTTGTCCAGGAATCCCCACAAGGAGACAAGCATGAGGAACAGGGATCCTGTCTTGTCCAGGAATCCCCACAGGGAGACAAGCATGAGGTACAGGGATCCCATCTTGACCTAGAATCCCTACATGGCAGGTATTTTTCCATCCTGTTGTTACTTAAAACCTCAATTGTGTGATCTGAACTACTGCCCTATTCAAGTGTTGTCACATTCACTATGTCCACCTGGTAAAACATTCCTATATAGCACATCTGCACATATCTTGAGTTTGTGTCTACCTTTACAGTACCTTTTCAACAAAATAACATTATGCTGAACAGTAGGTGATCAGTGAACTATTTCGGTCTAAAGATGTTGATAATAGAGAAAATCCCAGCTCTTGAGGGAGAGTGTGTTTAAGTGTCGTGCTAATCATGTTCATCCCAAATGGAAGCAGATATGACATCGTAATAATACTAAAAGCATGTACCTCTCACGTCTAGAGTAACTAGAATCGAATTACTTCCAGTTTTTCGATGTCATTTAACTGTCATTTTCATGGTGTGTGAGTAATTTGGTTCAGTGCCACTTTGACCAGTACATATCAGTCATATTACCTACCCCATGTCAGACCATGAGGATGTGGGTTAGAAATGGTCTTTAGTTACCCATGCTTGTCGTAAGAGGCGATTAACGGGATCAGGTGGCCAGGCTTGCTGACTTTGTTGATGCATGTCATTGTATCCCAATAAAGCAGATCAATGCTCATGATGTCAATCAGGATTGTCTGGTCCAGAATAGATTAATTACAGACAGACGTAATATAGCTGGAATATTGCTGATTGTCTGGTCCAGAATAGATTAATTACAGACAGCCGTCATATAGCTGGAATATTGCTGAGTGCGACGTTAACCCACAGACAAACGCCATGTAGCTGAACGTAGCAAGAAATCCAAAAGCAATGTAGTACGCCTTAGAACTGTAAATCTTCAAAGCAAATTACAGTGTCCATGACAGTCATGACACTGGGTGCCAAGCTCTTCCATAACCCGAGGTCACAAGAATGAAAACTTCAAGGGATAGGGATAGGGATAGGGACAATAGATATATATATCTTATTCTATTTCAATATACACTTGACATGTTATGAGAATCAGTTTTGTATATCAAGGAAAGAAAAAAATATCCCTATGAAAAGTGAATTAGTACATTAATTCAACAGATATATTCTACTGAAGTATTTCCCCAGTGGTAGTTCATAATTAATCCCCTGGTTATCAAACTTCTGCATTTTGATTTCAGGATTTACTTCTGCCGAGCCTGCATGTTCTTCATGTTCATATAATATCCTGTGCTGCCAACCAACAGATTCTAGCAGATGCGCCTAGCACCAAGATTGGAGAAACAATTGATGAAGCAGCAGAGTTAATGTGAAGTCTCAAAACTCCACACTCCTTCCATTACACAAGCATAGAAATGTAATGGCACCCTTGCCACGCTGACCTTTAGTCGTCTGCGACAAGTATACACAACACTATCCATGATGTGGAGGGACATCTATTCAAATAACCAGCCAATGGCTAGTCCAGATACGGCCATATGATTCTTCGTACTTGGTAAAATGCCATGTAACAGGGCCTTATTCTAATGGACAGTTAAGGGTATTTGCAGACATAAAATCAATACTAATACAATTAGCTGCAGCTGGGAAAAGGATTTACAAGATGCAACCAAACACACAGTAAATGACACTTGCTTTATGAATGGGAACAATAGGCCTGTGGGGAAGCTGCCTTGCTGTTTAAAATACATATATATATAATATAAAGATATATATCTGACATAACGTTTAAAACAACTGAACCTACGGACAAGGCCTTAGGCTATCACACAAAGTTGTTGTGCTGCACTGTAAATGCCAATTAAAAGAAATTTAATAAAGTGAGTGAGTGAGTTGGGTTTTACGCCGCTTTAAACAGTATTCCAGTTATATCGCGGCGTGTCAGCTTAATGTGGGAGGAAAGCCCGAAGTGATGCAGGTCTCAGACGTTTACCACTTCGGTGAAACCCACGAGCACGGGTATGGTGCTGACAAACCTAGAAACATAATCGGGGCGAACCGGGATTCGAGCCCACAATCATTGGTTTCTGGCGTGCCCAAGGGACGCAACTCTGCTCAGCGAATCGCGGCGCCTTAGACGACTGGGCCACCCGTGCCCCCGAAATTTAATAAAGAGGCCAGATCGAAACATATACACATGTATAATGGAAGTTAACTTGGCCCATTCACTGTATTTGATTGTATTCATACATTTGCTTGTTATCTAATGCTGCACTTGGCAAAAATATAGATATCATAAAGGACAAAATGTTTTTCAAAAAGCGCATGAAATATGCTGAAAGATAAGCACCTCTTGCCATACCCTTCCACAAAAAAATTGCTGTTTCTCAAAATTCTGATGAAACATTTGTTTTATTTCAAAAGTGACGTCACATTAAAACACAGGAAATGACTAATCAGTGATTAAATATAATGACATGTTTTGTAAGAGTTCCATGGCAACAGCTCTGACAACTTCTTAAACGTCCTCCTCTGCTTCTCTGCATTGCATGATGTGAGTCGGTGAAAACAGTACATATGGCTGCAACAAATACACTAGGAGGCCAATACGATACGTATCACTAACATAGGGTAACGATATACAAATATTTATTCACAAATAGAATAACAAGTCTACAGTTGATGTATTATTTATTATATTCAGTGAAATAATAACAAAATAAATTATTATTATCGTTTGACCATGTTGACAGTGTTACTTATTGTTATTATTTTATGCATTTATATACTGCACTGATCCAGATACTAGGATCTGCCTAAAGCGAGCAACAATGAAAACTGACCACATTACTGTCAAACTAAATACATAAAAATGTCATTGAAGACACCTATGCATATAGGTTCTCATGGGTATTTTTAGGTACAGGGTATGTAAATGCACATGACTGCATCTTTATGGTTGCAGAAAAATAGTCATCGCTGGCTACAATGCTACCTTTGTAGTCCAAATAATTGATGACTGTTATAGACAATCAGCCGTTTAACCGAGGTGGAGTTGCAGATGACCAACACAACAGTACATGCTCACCCTTCTTAACACGATCTATGCCACAATGGCCTCCTCTAGCATCAGATAGTTTGAAAAATTAAAATATTGGACTTGTTTATGAAGTTATAGTGTTAAATAAAAATTATCAAGTATTATGCGCATTAAAAAACTACATCGTATCGTATAAGTTTGAGATAAAACATCACCAGATGTGATTTCCTGTTCTGCTAGGCATTGTTTTATATACAGAGATTAAGATATCCATGTGGATTGTCTCATAAACTAGCAATCAGCTGTATACACATCTCTCCCAATCTACAGGTGATTCAGTAAAAATATACCCAATAATATAAGTTCAAGGAATTTTGATGCAATGCTTGGAAGAATTGTTTTTGAAACTGTTATTTTATCAGAAATAATATATTATGTTATCATATCTTAGTTGCAGCATTTACTATATATAATATTTCAAATAATTACAACCATAGTCTTAGCACTTTGGTCAGCTGATTGCTACTGTCGGATTTTTTTTTAAGTATGGAACAATTTTGACCAGTCAACCTTGAGATTTCCCGCCCAATATGCACTTGATTGTGAAAATGTTATGTTGACATATACTAGTCTGACTGCAACAAATATGACTTAATGAGTTAAAAGTGTGTGTGTGTGTGTGTGTGTGTGTGTGTGTGTGTGTGAGACAGAGAGAGAGAGAGAGAGAGAGAGAGAGAGGTAACAAGAAGTACCATCTTTTAACGTCTTTTGATATGACGCGGCCGGGGATCGAACACCGGATCTTCTGCTCTCCGGGCGAGAGCGCTACTACTAGACCACGGAGGCGGTCCAACTGACAAAAACGACATCTGTTAGGGTCAAATGTGGAAAGAGATGTAACTATCAAAGGTCAAGTGGGGACAACTCTCAGTGTTTACAAACAAACATGGCGTCGCCCTTGTCATTCAGCAATCATGTCAGAACTAACCATCGGGAATCTGGAGCAACTACTGTGGTAATTGCTTTCATTATCAAAAGAAAAGTCCTAATATACTGAAAATTAATCTCTAACTGTGATGTATCTGAGGCATTACCTTGCAATACAATTTAGCGTGAACACAAGCTAAGTGGATCAGTTTCCAACTTTCCATAGCTGTGCTTGTAAACCTCTGCGGCTTGGAACCTTTTTCCCAAATTAAAACAGTTGGATTTGGCCAAATGTCCGAACTGTTACCTTGTTTAGTTTGGTCGCTGTGTGTACATCTGACCGCACTTCATAACTTTATGACACGACAGAGAGACTAAAAACAAACGTCACGTCTCATTGACTAGGGTTAGGCTTGCTAAATACAATGTTTTTTGCTAATACAGGATATTTACCATCCCCAAACACTCTCGCGTAATAAACTCTATATTCTAGTGACCGCGAATAACACATTTAATTCATGAAGGGATACAGTTCGATACACTGAAAATGTGAGTGAATCATAACAGCACTGGTCTTGAACCAACCTTTCATCAGGTATTGATGGTATTTTAGACACTTATCAAATGGAGATCAATGTCATATACAGTGATCCCTTGCTATTGTGCTCTTCAATAAAGCGCTACCTCGGTTACTACGCGCCGTAACGCATGGCTCCCAAAATTTATGTACAACATTAATACTGAGAGTTTTACACAGACATGATTGTATTGTTGTTCGTTGTTCATTTGCACATAACGCTGCTCATTGCATAATCAACCGTTTATCGCTGAATGGAGTTCTAATAATCTGTTTGAAAACATCCGCGGCAAGTCCTGGATTGTTTTACAAGTTAACTTTTCACACTATATATCCTTTGATCTTAGAAGCGCATACATGCAATAAAAGAGAACCACAAGCGAAGTTTATATTCTTAATTAGGAGGCAATCCAATTTGAGGCGACACTGTCAACTCACATGTAGTTGCTGTCATAACACGGCGGTCATTCCTTTTGATTCGGATCAAGTAACCGTATCAAACCAATTGATCTGGCTTGAATGTGTATCTATATTTGTATGAATGTGTATGAATGCGCATAGTGCTGGTCAAAACTCATGTTTTCCGTATTTTCAGCAACATGACCAATCAATGCCACTGAAACAATCTGTACTTGTGTAATGAACTGTGATTGGCTCTTCATTCATAGCGTCTGTTACTACCATTTCTCTGTTCTACTATTCTCATGCAAGTAGACTACATTTTACATTGAATGTGACAGTTAAGGCTTGTAAATAATAACAAATGGCGAAAACATAATGGATATATATTATTACACTATGAACGGTAAACAATTTGTATCATTGCAATGTGCGAAACAAGGCGAAGATCGTGAGATTGGCCGAGCGCGCTCCCCCGCCTCGGCCTCGGTTTAACGGCTCATCGTCTATAACGCCCACCAATTATTTGGACCCCATTGGTAGCGTTGTAGCGAGGGACCACTGTATCATGATATTTATATATGTAGACATGGTCAATATTTCCTAAAGATACATGGACATAACCATGGTAACATCATAGTGTTTGTTTGTTTAATGCCGCACTCAGCAATATTCCAGCTATATGACGGTGGTATGTAAATAATCGAGTCTGGACCAGACAATCCAGTGATTGACATCATGAGCATCGATCCACGCAATTGGGTCAGTGAGCCTGACCACCCGATCCTGTTAGTCGCCTCTTACGACAAGCATAGTCGCATTTTAAGGCAAGCATGGGTTGCTGAAGACCTATTCTACCCCGGGTCTTCACAGGTTGTAACAACACAGTGAGTGAGTGAGTAAGTGGGGTCTAATGCAGTTTTTAAACAGTATTCCGGTTCTATCATGGCATGTCAGCTTAATGTGCTAGAAAAGCACAAAATGAAGATGCAGGTCTCAGACGTTCACCACTTTGGTAAAACCTAGAAACATAATCGGGGTGAACCGGGATTCCAACCCACGATCATACGTTTCTGGTCTGACCAAGTGACGCAACTCTGCAAAGCGAAGTGCAGCGCCTTAGACAACTAGAAAGCTCAGCTAATAGGTCTCTGTATAACACTGAAATCTACTGAAAATTATGCCAAGTCCTCAGTATGTCAAGGCAACTAAGAACAAGTTTTACAAACCGGTATTTTCTCATCTCTCCAGTTCTCGATAGAAAATTTCACTAAACATGACAAATAACAGTATTGTGATGGTTATTGATATGCTCACACTTGAACTTGCATTAGTCAAGTAAACAGTGTCAGCCATGAGTCAACAGCTGCACAGTTATCTCCCTTTCTGGTCGATCAGTGAGTTGGTTTATCACATTCACTGATGACCTACCTCTCAGCATGCTCATCAATGTATTTCTACTGAATCTGAACATGCAAACAGTGACCAAACACAACACAATGCCTTGTTTCCTGGTACCATCAGATACAGGCCTTATATTTACATGACTGCACAGTAGCAGCAGGTCACAGTAACATGTTATGACATTTTCCAATAGAATAAAGGCCAAACAAAGGTGTCTTTTAGTGAAAATTGAGCTCTAAGCATCTTCGTCTTTATTGGTCCTGTTATCAGTGATATACAAGTTACCTCTGCAAAGCCATAACATTAGATATAACACTATTAACCTCTATTGGGAAATTATTAATTTAATTCTAAAAAAAATAACTGATATTTGTTGCAGACATGGGACTGAACATTGGCCTTTGATTTGATCAAGTCTAGATAAACCTGTGAGCTAACATGAATATTTCTGGAACATTGTTTACGTTTAGGTCATACATGTTGTTTAAAAAGAACAAAAGGAATTTGCAGACAACAATCAGCATTAGAAATTGGAACAAGTCCTATCGTCCTTGCCAAACTGCCCAATAGTTAAGGTATCATAAGGACCTATAGAAATTTGCTATTTTTAAGGGTTTTGCTATATGTTATCATTATAAGGACTAGTGGACTAAAATAGTTAGTTTCTATCGCTCCAACAATGCTACCTTCATTGATACAATGTTTAAGTTACAGAGCTGCTATGATCTCAGAGAAGATGGCCAAACTGTGAACGTGTATGACAAGACTGTGGACAGATGTAAAGCATGATATGATGACGACTCTAGGAATGACTAGTCGAATACTTCAATTAGAAAAATAGTATCTGAAACTATTACTTTATCAGGAATAATATATATTCCATTATCGTGATATTTTAGATGCAGTATTTACTACATATATATATTTCACATAACCATAATCTTAGCAATTTGGTTCAGCTGAGAGCTATGGCCGGATTTTTGATTATGTATGGAACAATTTGACCACTCGCCATTGAGATATCCCTCGACTGTGAAAACAGTGTGTTGACATAAAACAGTCAAACTGCATGAAATATGAATTTTAATGAGTCAAAGTATGACATTTATGATATATGTATCCATTCTCTGACAACTAATTTTTGTTTTAAGGCGTCAATAGCAGTAATCTGATCTTAGTTGCTGTAAATAATGGTGAGTCTTCTATATTACAGTAAACAATATTGAACGAAATTTTGAATAATTTTTAAAATAAAATATATTTAAACCAAAGTCCAGATATACAAGGAACAGATTTTTTTACAGGTACAACCGGTGTTTAAGTGCTCATGGTAATCAGCTGGTATTGTCTTTGCGTTTGGGGAGCAACATCATGTCACTGTCAGTGTAAAATTAAAAATGGATGGAAATGTACATCATGTTATTGCTTAGGTTGAAATATTTCAGTGATATTTTATAAATAACAGACAAGTTCAACATGTTCAAGCATAAAACACTCTTTTTTTAAAAAAAAACAAATAAATATTCAATTCTCGTGAAAATAACAAATTCAATTCATGAAAGGATACAATTTGATTCACCGAATATACGATCGAATCGTAACAGCCCCAGTAAACATGGTAAATAATATTTGTTGTAATTGTCAGGCTTGATCACATGAAAAGTTTCGGGATGGGACAGTTCTAGAAGGCTAGCTGTACCTTCATAATAGTATCATTAGGCTGATCAGAGGCCTTTTTCCATGTGACTTGTGGCTTATCTACATGCCTAGTTGTGAAGACCGAATTATGAAGAACACAAAGTTTCGGAGTATATGCTTACTCCCTCATAATTTAATGATCGATCGTGCAGGGGTACAAACTAACATATTTAGTCCACTAGTCCTTATAATGATAACATATAGCAAACCCTTAAAAATGGCAAATTTCTACCTGTCCTTATGATACCTTAACTATTGGGCAGTTTGGCAAGGACTAAAGGACTAGTGCCAATTTCTAACGCTGTCGTGTGTGGTCATTTACCGATTCCACAATACAGTTCTGTACGTACAGATTCTGTGCTATCCTTTACGTTTCATTTGGAAATCAACTCATGTCGAAGGTATTAAACAGTTCTTCAACTTGATTTCAATCCTATACCGCCTCATAAAGTGTTCTTTGTGTGCCTTGTGGTTTATCATAGTTTATGAGCATGATGAGAAGATTGTGGAACATTTTACACAATATTTTTTCTTTCCTCTATGTATTGGCTGATATTTCCAAATGTGTGTCCTATTATCATGATTATGGCATAGATAGATATCTATGACTTTTGCTGCAGATTGGGGCTGAACATCAGCTTCTGATCAGGTCAATAAAAAACCCTTGTCAGGGGTTCCAGATTAGGGTCAGTCAGGAAATCAGAAAGATATTATAGTTGCCTAAGTGAGTTAGTTACAAAACCAAAAATGCTGATGTAGCTGAAGTACACAGCAACTAGTGTCGCCTGGTGAACACAATCAGTCATCCCTGACGATCAAGTCAGAGGTAAACAATGTCTGGCTGTCATCAACCCATCCAAACTATTCACCTCGCCCACATCAAATTTGACACATGAAGCTTGCAAAGTAAATCTTTAAATCCTAGTCAAATGGACTCGTATGATTAATAAATCAAAATTACTGGTCAGAATTGAACATGATCATGATTATATATAGTAATTATGATGTACTATTAATTGGTCAAACTGTGAAGAAAAGTCTAACAAGTAAATAGCAGTAGTTAACACATGATGATTGAAGCAATCAATTTTGTTTCCCACATACAAGCTTGTGATGTCACAGTGGGTATAGTATACATGGCAAAAAGATTTACTAACATGAAGCTTCACTGGGAAAATTTAAACATTTTACAACTTTGTTATTCTTAATATCAAAAGTAACTTTGTCTCTTAGTCACTGTTTCTAGTTCAGCAAGAGTGTTGTTCTAAAGTTATGTCAAAAGTAACTAGTTACTTTGTTGTGATCTCAATCCAGAATTATAAAATCATATCCTATGGAAGAAAATGAGCAAAACAAGAATTCATTCTTTTCAGTGACAACAAATTAACACATATTTAACATTTGTAACAAACAATTAACAAAATCATAAATGTGTAAAGAAACGATTCTATCCCATAGTTAAGTCTGAAATCTACGTTCTTCTGTTGTGCATACGGGTGAGGCTTGTTCAATGTTTACTCTTTCAAGGCAAACATGTTCCACATTCCACGCCCACACTCGTACCCCATAAATACTTTACGGTGTTCAATGCCTTTATTGTTATGGTCACTTGTCGATTCCATAAGCATTGCATGGTCGTTGTCTGGCAATTACTAAGGTATTTGACATACCGACATTCTAAAATAAACATTCAATAAAAGTGACAAGCAGTGGTTTGCCATGAAATCCGAGCGCTAACTGGAGCGAGACAACTCTCGTCAGACAACTTACCTGATCATCGACGAGCATATCCTCTGTACTTCCTGCCTGTGAATAGACAAAATTGGAAGTGTAGAATTAACAAGCATCCATACATGTAAAGCATGGAGTCGTAGTTATTCCGGGAAAAGAAGACGCGGAGAAAATACCGGACATTGAGACGCCGCATTCTCAAGTAATACACGGACAGAATGAGATTCAACAGTTTGTATACTAGTGAAATCCACGTGTGGTCGTGTTACCTCATTGTCTTGGGCCACTTCCATACGCTTCCAGGGATCCGCTAACGGAGCCAACGGCATCTTGGGGCTAAAGAGCGGAATTTTGACAAGTTTTTAAATGAACTTCCAAACTACAGAAGAGTTTGCAATTTTCTGACCCTCAAGCCGACCAATATGGCGGCTGCATCAGGAAGAGGCAGTGAGATCCCACTTCCTATGACGTAGAACACAACATTCCACACGCGCGAATGAATGCTATGCTGCTTACCCAACGTGAAATCGGAGTTTTGCGGCAAGATAAGGAATTGCTGACGTGGTTGCGATAATTAAAACTTGCACTCCCGAGTTCTATCACTCTTTCCAGAGTGTATTTTTAGCGTGCTGCAACGAACACATACCGGTACCTTATTTTGTTTTGTAGTAAAGGCATCCGATATTTATATAACATATCACAGCCGGTTTCAAGAGTGTTTATAAATATGCGTTTGGACCAAAGCCCATATGATTTTTTAAATCAAAATATTCCGACAGTGTTAATGTCATTACTGAACAGATATCGTCTGAGGCTGCTAACAGTTCTTGTCAATATTATACACAGCAGATCGACACTTAGAACGAGCGCCACGTATAGTCCGGGAGAGTGAGTGAGTGAGTGCAAGTTTTACCGCTGCATTGACCATAGCATACGCACGAGGAATTAGATTCTCTGTCCCGAGTGAATTAGTATTGTGCGAGCTGAGGAACATTCAACATTGATTCTCGAGGCACAGATAATCCGTAGCTGCTAGTACGTTATTTTTATACTCCTCTATATTTCTGATTGTTTGTTTGTTTGTTGTGTAGCGCCGCACACAACAATATTCCAGCTATATGACGGCGGTCTGTAAATAATCGAGTCTGGACCAGACAATATATTAATCCAGTGATTGACATCATGAGCATCAATCCACGCAATTTGGATACGATGACATGCATCAGCTAAGTCAGCGAGCCTGACCACCCGATCCCGTGAGTCGCCTCTTACGACAAGCATAGTCGCCTTTTATGGCAAACATGGGTTGCTGAAGACCTATTCTAGCCCGGATTTTCACGGGTCACATTTCTGAGAAAATATAGAGACATATATGGGTATTCTGGTCTCAAATAGAGACATCAGTTCAGTTCGCCTACTGCTGGAGCGACGTCACATAAAATTGTTTGTGACGTCATCTTCAATATGTCCGTGCCCCTGTGATTGTTTGTTTGTTGTGTAACCCAGCACTTAGCAATATTCCATTTATTGCCTCTCGCGGCGTTAAAAAACAGACAATCGCTCAATCACTGACACGGACATATTGTGGGAATTATATCATTTATATCACGGCGTGTCAGTTAATGTTGGAAGATGTCACTCAATGCTATTAAGCATGCTGTTTGTTTAACGCCACATTCCGCAATATTCCAGCTATAAAGTTAATGGCAACCTGTAAATGATCGAGCCTGGACCAGATTATCTGGTGATTGATATTGTGAACAAGGATCGACAACAATCAACCAAGTCACCAGATCCATTAGGTACGAGCATACCCGTGAAGATCCGGGGTAGAATAGGTCTTCATCACCCCATGCTTGCCGTAAAAGGTGACTATGCTTGTCGTGAGAGGTGACTAACGGGATCGAGTGGTGAGGCTCGCTGACTTGGTTGATGCATGTCATCGTATCCCAATTGCGTGAATCGATGCTCATGATGTCAATAACTGGATTGTCTGGTCCAGACTCGATTATTTACAGACCGCCGTCATATAGCTGGACTATTGCTGAGTGCAGCGTAAACAACAAACAAACAAACATTAGGTACGAACAGCATTGGTTGCTGGGGTCCTCCTCTAAGCCGGAATCCAAACCGGGAGCGATTTCTGTAGACGTTTAGAACCTTTATACGGAACTGATAAATCACAATGTGATAAATCAAGGACCAAAATCGGAATATGTCTGATATTCGAACACATTACGAGCGAATCCTGGCAACTACCACCAGTTGGTTTGGTTTGTTGTTTAACGCCGCGCTCAGCAATATTCCAGCTATATGTCGGCGGTCTGTAAATAATCGAGTCTGGACCAGACAATCCAGTGATTAATATCATGAGCATCAATCCACGCAATTGGGATTGATGACATGCATCAAACCAAGTCAGCGAGCCTGACCACCCGACCCCGTTAGTCGCCTTTCACGACAAGCATAGTCACCTTTTACGGCAAGCATGGGTTGCTGAAGACCTATTCTACCCCGGAATCTTCACGGGTCTCTACGACAAGTAGTGTATTGGGCGGAAAGAATGTTTTTAGTGAGACGCTTCGCCAGTTTACTTTCATCCATATATGGAGTGAGCTGTATGCCAGAAACATTGCATATGTAGTGTGACATTTCCCTGTGTTAAAATGACATTTCATCGATTAACAGCGACAAGAGGAAGGTTATTTGGATAAACTGGTTAATCTTGTCAAATAACAGGTTATCGCCTTTCATATCCTGGCAAACTAACCACGGTTGTAGGATTGGCATTGTCGTGACTATTTTCTCAGGTGGCGTGATGATGTGAACGTATAATATAATCATAGGCTCCAAATACACATCTGTTTATTTATTTCCGTCCTATGTTTGACATCGAACATCCACGATTTAGCATTCACGTACTCAAAATCGCCCTTGCAAGTAGCTCTTTGTAACTTGTTATTTTACGACGACGGAATAAATATTTTATATCTAATATATATTTTCTTGCAGGTAAATGCTTGACGTCATAATGTGATTTGACAGCACATGCTGAGATCCATGGGGTAGGTTTCCCTTAGTTTGATACATTAGCACGGGTGGGTTGGGTTGGGTTGGGTTGGGTTGGGTTGGGGCGTGTGTGGTGGGGGTGGAGGGGGGGTTAAGCGCTGTCCATGCCAATTCTCTCTGGACAGTAAAAAAAAAATGGGATCTCACCCGAGTGCACGATTCAGGCAAGTTGTCGGCCCTTTTAATTAATACTTTCAACTTTAACTAATTTATATCATGCACAGAGGAGGACACGGGTGGCCCAGTCGTCTAAGGCGCCGCGATTCGCTGTGCAGAGTTGCATCCCTTGGGCACGCCAGAAACCTATGATTGTAGGCTCGAATCCCGGTTTGCCCCGATTATGTTTCTAGGTTTGTCAGCATCATACCCGTGCTCGTGGGTTTCACCGAAGTGGTAAACGCATGAGACCTGCATCACTTCGGGCTTTCCTCCCACATTAAGCTGACACGCCGTGATATAACTGGAATACTGTTAAAAGCGGCGTTAAACCAAACTCACTCACTCATGCACATGTCTTTTGTATACGACATTCAATGATAAGTTCGATAGTTTTGTATTTCCTTTTCACTTCATCAGGCGCGATAGCGACAAGCTTTTCAGCGGGAAATCGACATTATCAGTTCATACTAGCTTCCTCTTGTGTCAATCTTAGGATTATTAGGCTATTTTGGGATTTGTTTAACTTGAACCTTTCTGTGATGAATATATCCTGAGGTGTTTAACAAAGGATAACCTCTACGAGTCGTTAGAAGTTGTTTTACACTGTGTAGGTTATTGATTTTCTTCTATAAGGGGCGGCGGGGTAGCCTCGTGGTTAAAGCGTTGTCTCGTCACGCCGAAGACCCGGGTTCGATTCCTTACATGGGTACAATGTGTGGAGCCCAATTCAAGGTGTCTAGGTTATTG
The DNA here is from genome assembly GCF_023055435.1 of Haliotis rufescens. Taxonomy (NCBI): domain Eukaryota; kingdom Metazoa; phylum Mollusca; class Gastropoda; order Lepetellida; family Haliotidae; genus Haliotis; species Haliotis rufescens. The sequence goes on along the minus strand of NW_025964223.1, from coordinate 4,381,258 downwards.
ATTATCCTCTATAAGGGGCGGTCGGGTAGCCTAGTGGTTAAAGCGTTGGCTCGTCACGCCGAACACCCGGGTTCGATACCTTACATGGGTACAATGTGTGAAGCCAATTTTTAGGTGTCCCCCACCGTGATATTGCTGGAATATTGCTAAAAGCGGCGTAAAACCATACTCATTCACTCTCTTCTATAAGCTGACTGTCGTGGTTGTTTTAGCTTGACAAGATCTCATTTATACCCTGTTCCTGCCTTTCAAATTGCAATAATCCAAAGATGAGGTCATGTTGAGGTTGGTTGGTTTGTTGTTTAACCCCGCACTCAGCAATATTCCAGCTATATGACGTCGGTCTGTAAATAATCGAGTGTGGACCAGACAATCCAGTGATTGATATCATGAGCATCGATCCACGCAATTGGGATCGATGACATGCTTCAACCAAGTCAGCGATCCTGACCACCCGATCCCGTTAGTCGCCTTTTACGACAAGCATAGTCGCCTTTAACGGCAAGCATGGGTTGCTGAAGACCTATTCTACCCCGGTTCTTCATGCTGAGGACATTTATCTTCTATGAAGGATGGCAGTCATTTTTCTTTGCTGTTACTGATTACAGTAATTTCGTATCATATGTAGTGACAGGCTTTATTTAGGCTTGTACGTCTTCTGATAGATTCACACATTAAATCATGTTTTCTTTTGACGTGGAAGCTTGAAACTAAAGGGCTGGTGTTGAATGACACACGTACATAGTTAATTGCCTCGGTGCCCATATGGTTCTGAAAGAAAAAGAAAACTATGTCAAGTTGGCACTAAAACGCATGAAAGAACTTGGTATATGTTACATATGAAATAATACCACATGGTCGTATACGCAAGGTAAACCGAGGACAATCTCATCTTAAATCAGATCTTAGTTCTCACTACCGCTTAACAAAGATCTGAGGACATCCCATTAGACCGACCTTGCGTGAACTTTGGAGGCAGTTTTCTCGTGCTTTACGGCATTAATTTCAAATTGGCGACTACGCTTCAAAACATATTTTGGCATATTCTCGATTACAAATTTGAAACCCGAACAAAAGAACATTCTGGAATGGTTAATAGATGGTCTAGATTGTATGGATCCAGTCGTTAAACCCGTAACTATCGTTCGGAATACTCCTTGTTAAAGTGTTCGAGGTTGCATGATTAGAAATCACATTCCGACTGTCACTTTCATGATCTGGTAAGCGACGCTCTGATTGGTCGGATGAAAGGTCGTTCTGACGTGACCCCTGATGGGATGTCTTCAGATCTTTGTTTAGCGGTTGTGAGAACTAAGGTCTGATTTTAATGAGATTGAACCTAGGAAGAATCCTGTTAAATAAAAGCGACAAAACCTTTTCCATACCGACAAGAAATCTCTGGAAAAAACAAAGTCGACCGTACGACTCCGACCACATCATGAGCATGTGTTTATGAAATTCCTGCGTATCCTGCCCCACGGGTGGCACCCGTCACAAACACACACTAAAGACAAGCCAATTGCCCATCACGAATCTGTACCATGAACTTTTGACTCGACTCTAAAGCCTAAAGACATGTTCATTCCTCTTTTGTACTGAATTCAAAAGCTCCATAAAAAATCCATACAAAAAGAGATATATTGCTGGGTCCAGCACATTACCACATCACTGTCTCAAACGTTAACTGCGATACAATCAAGGGAGGACGTCTTTCTTTATATTCACAAAACGCATTTGAGAGAAATGGAATTAATATAATGTTGATTCTCAAAAACTCAGAGGACTTGCTTGAAATATTGGAATTTCAGAAGACAACCCAGTTCAATTATTTCAAGACATTTGATTTTGCAACTTTGTGCACACATCCCATCTAACACAACAATTTAAGGGAAAACTTCATTTCTTGATCCATGGGGCATTTGTTCTAAACGTGGCAGCCATGGGTACATATCTACCTTCATAGGTTCAGGACAAATTGTCCAAAGTGAAAGCAAATGCCACCTGAAGTTTACGGAGAAAACAACATGTGACATGCTAGACTTCCTCATTGATAACATCTATGTGAAATTTGGGGGTAAGACATTTAGACAAAAAGTAGGCATCCCCATGGTCACTGCTTGTGCTCCCCCTCTTGCTGATCTGTTATTGTATGCATATGAATCAGAATGTCTGCTCGGATTGGCAAAGTCAAACAAGGTAATTTTGCCAAGAACATTAACTTTCAGGTATATCGATGATCTGATATTATTCAATAACCATTTCCCTTGATTTACCCACCTGAAGTAGAAATTAAGGAGGCACGCGAGACCGCTTCATTTATTTAATATGTAGATCTATGCATAAATATTCAGTTACAAAACACCCTACACAAGACTATATGACAAGAGGGATGACTTCAACTTTCCAATAGTAAACTCTCCCTTCATGTCGAGCAATATTCCTGCAGTTCCAGCCGTTGGTGTCTACATTTTACAACGTTTGGGTACAATTGAGAATGCTCTTCCACCAGGATTTCAAAGAGCGTCACACAACCCTTGCCCAGAAGTTGTTTGATCAAGGTTATAACATCCAATGTCTCAGAAGAGTCTTCTTGGTAAACACGTGGATGACGTTTCCAAACTTGACGCATCTGTGACAAAAAGAATGTCCGATGTAATTCCGTATTTTGCCTTGTAACACACGTTCACAAACACATGCATATGATATACTCGGAAATATTTCGCGGGGATATATACTGAACCAAATTAAAAACTTCACAATACTAAAATTTTAACATTTTGACCAGTTATCATTGTGGGCCCTTATTGTGTAATTAAACAGTAATGGCCACGTATTGTCTTCAGATAACACCCGTTTTTGTGCAGGTGAATCGATCAAAATCATGTGCACAGCACTATAGTGGCAAAAGTGTTTCACGTGCAACTGGTCACGTGGCCATAATACCGCACGTGTTTTCAGCCATACTTGTTAGCAGTCATTAACAAAAAAAAGAAAAACACAAGAAAACAAAAGTCTTTACGGCCATTTGTCATGCCACGCCTTTCAAATGTGCAACGTGAACGTGCCATCGGCATGTTGCAGACGGGAACGTCCGTAGCTGAAGTCGCAAGCACGATGGGTTGTAGTCGACGGACTGGTTTTGATTTACAGACGCGTCTACAGCAAACGGGTACCACCGCTGATCGCCCTCGGCCAAGTCGACCACGTGTGACGTCACATGCAGAGGATCGTCAGATTGTCTTACGTCACCTCCGTAACCGATTTTTGACGGCTACATCAACCAGAAATTAACTGTTTAGGGGTAGACTGAGTGCGCAAACTGTTCGAAACCGTCTCAGAACTGCTCACCTTCAAGCACGACGGCCATACTGCGGGCCGATTCTGACTCAATTACACAGACGACAACGTCAATTGTGGGCACAGCGACACTTACGATGGACTCAGAGGAATTGGAATCAAGTCGTCTTCAGTGATGAATCCCAATTTAATCTTCGATTTGCTGATGGTAGAGCGAGGGTGTGGAGGCGCCGTCATGGACGTTACGCCCAGTGTTGTGTACAGGAAGTTGACAGATTTCGAGGCGGAAGTGTTATGGTGTGGGATGCTTTCTGTGGCAATGCACGTTCCAGGCTTCTTGTCATCCGTGGCAACCTCAACGCTGCTGCTTACCGCGACCAGGTACTGGCACCAGAACTTCTGCCTTTTATGGCAGCACATGGACCCGGTTTGATCTTCCAACACGACAATGCCAGACCCCACACAGCAATTTTGACAAAGAATTTCCTTCAGAATGCGGGAGTCAACGTCATGGACTGGCCGTCAAGGTCTCCCGACCTCAATCCCATCGAACACGTCTGGGATGCTCTTGGCAGAAGTCTGCGCACTCTCCAGAACCAACCACAGCATTTGCAAGATCTTGACACCATTTTGCAGCAACAATGGCGTCGTCTTCCCAATCATGTGTTCACAAGCATCACAAGGTCCATGCGGAGGCGTTGTGTGGCAGTTGTCAACGCACATGGTGGCCATACACGCTACTGAACTTGTGTGCCATCAGATTCTCATGCTTGGGACTTATGATTTAAACTGTTGATGTTATACCGAATACCGTAGGTGCTTGGAACAAATTATGGTTACCACCGTTAATTAAAATCCTTCTTTGGACATAAATGATTAAAAATTACCTTCACTGATACCTTTGCCCGTTGTATATCATATATGGGATTACTTTTAAAAATGTGAAGTTTTTAATTTGACTCAGTATATATATATACCCCCGCCAAATATTTCCGAGTATATCATGTGCATATATATGTCGGCCATTGGTTAATGTGTTGTTCAAAGGTATACTCTTCAAATGTGGCAATGACAAAATCAAAGCAGAATGATTTTTCAGGTGCTTGTGACATTTCATTGAAAGTAACAAACAGGATGACCGATGCCGTCTACATCTTTCTGTAACAATACACCAGCAGCACCAATGTCACCTGCATTAATTTCCAGCTAACATTTCTGAAAATTGGGTGTTTTCAAGACTGGAGATTTAATGAGCATGGCATATACTCTGTCAAAAGCTGCCTGACAGTGATTATCCCACAGAAAATGTCACTGAGGCCACCAAATTAGTGAAAGGGTTCACTACATCTGAGACATTTTGACAATTCTTTTCTTGTAACTGGCCACACCCAGAAATCTTATAGTTTCTTTTTTATTTGTCAGAAATTTTCAATAGGTTCTACTTTCGCTCTTATCAGCTGTACTGCCATTATAATCCCCCGCCACGAAGGGGGATATAGGATTGGGTGCCGTTCGTCTGTCTTTCCGTCCTTCCGTCCGTCACATTTCGTTTCTGGAGCAGAACACAAAAACATATTCATATTGAGTCGCATTATTGACTAGGGGCCAGCGGTCGCATTCTTTTGGAGACGCATCAATTTCACGATTTACAGTATTGTCCCATCCAGACAGACATTGAGCAAGTTGATCCTGCCTCTACATCAAAGAGGTACGGTGTTCCACAGGCTGTCATTCTGAATTTAAGCCACACTGTGAATTTGCAAACTCTACAAAAGTATCACCAACAACCCTTTTTTTTGGCTGCCTAAATGTTTGTATATATACTGAACCGCAAAAAACCCGTCACCATGCACAGATATATGAGAAACCTTATTTGTCCAAATACTGTAAACATACTTTGAGACATATCAAAATGATGAAACTTGGCAATACTGATCATCAAGGATGAAACTAAAGTGTCAAATGTTCTTAAAGTGAAACGCAACACTAGTCTCTGAGAAAATGGCATCACAAGTTAGTATCTCGTGTGTCCGCCATGTGCATTGATAACTGCCGTGCAACGTCGATACATGGAATGGATGAGGCGGTTGTTGAAGGCCACAGGCACTTGAGCCAACACTCTGAGGAACGCCTGACGCAGTTCAGCTGCAGTTGTCGGCCTTGGTCAGACGTCATTCAGCCTTCTTTGAATCTCGTCCCACAGGTGCTCAATGGGATTTAAATCGGGACTGTGGGCAGGCCACTGCATGGCTCTGATGCCATTCTGCTGGAGGAAGTCTCTTGTTGCTCTCGCACTGAGGGCACGGGCGTTATCATGCTGAACTCGTGGTTGTGGCGACGTGCGAAATGAGGTATGGCGTGTGGTCTCAAGACTTGATCAATGTACCGAGCTGCTGTGACACCAATGCCTCTCCCTGGACCGATGTTCTGGAAGATCACAGGGCCTACCTTCTGTGCAATTCCAATTCCACCCCACACCATGATGCTAGGGCCACTCCATCAGTCTCTCTCAACAACACAAGCATCCAAATAACGTCCCCCACGGCGTCGCAAGACTCTCTCTCTCTCTGCCATCTGCTGATGAGATACAGTAACCGCTCTCGTCTGAGAAGAGAACTCTTCTCCACTGCTGGTGGCGCCAATGCTGGTGCTGTGTTGCCCACTGAAGACGGTTCTGGCGATGACGTGGTGTCAGAATGGGTCCTCGGTGTGGCCTGTGACAGTGGAGGTGCCTGTTCGTCAATCGTTGACGCACTATGTCCGCACTAATGTGTCGCTGGTGTGTCCCCATGATCTGTCGAGTAGTTTCCGCAGCAGTAACAAAGCGATCTGAGAAGATGCTGTCGCACAATCTGACGATCCTGACGTCGGGTGGTGACCCTTGGTCTTCCACTACGTGGTCAGTCATCTGTAGTATCGGTGGTCTGGTACCATTGCTTGAGCTTGCAATTGTCCAAGGGCTTGGTGTCGCTGATTTCTTGTCAATCTTGTCATGTGGTAGCAATTCAATAACAAATGAATGTTATCCGTTCTAGGTGGATTTTTATAGGGCAAGAAATGGGGGAATGCATGCAAGTTACCATGGCCGTTGCCGTGATGCAATCGGTTTTATTGTCACTTGCTTTGATTTTTTATCATCAAATTTCATTTTTCCGGACAAGGTAATGTTACATTTTAGGAACTTTAACAAAAATTACCCAGATATTTAAATGACAACTTTTCATGCAATGTTACTTGGTTCTTTCTTTTGCGGTTCATTATATATATATAATAGCTTTGCTTTTTAATACTCTTTGCAAGAGTGAGTGAGTGAGTATTGTTTTACGCCGCTTTTAGCAATATTCCAGCAATATCAGGCGGGGGACACCAGAAATGGGCTTCACACATTGTACCCATGTCGGGAATCGAACCCGGGTCTTTGGCGTGACGAGCGAACGCTTTAACCACTAGGCTCCCCGACCGCATCCTCTTTGCAAGAACATTAACCATTATAACAAAGTATTATAACGATTTATATAGCGCATCTTATCATGATACTCCATGCAGAGTTCTCAGTCATATGCGCTTTTGACGAAGATTGTGTTGACCGGAAGCTGCTGATTTCTTCATTCCATAGAGCAGCGCCAGCTCTGCTCTTTTCCATACATTGTTGTTAGCATGACGATCATAATGCCCGTGCAGGCTGGAAAAACCTTGTAAGTTCTTGAAGGTACAAATGAGCCAAACCATATACTGAGTTGAGGAACAAATAGGTAGCCAGTTTAGGTCTCTGAGGACCAGTGTTACGTGGTCGCGCACTCAACATCGTGTGATGAGCCTGGCAGGAGTATTTTGCACACGCTGTAGCTTGTCCAGATGATTTTGCTGAATGTCATGCAAGAGACTGTTGTAATAGTCTAATCTTGAAGTGAAATATGCATGGACTAAGCATTTGACTCCTTGTCCACATACATCCTGATGTGTCTGAATTTCCGTATATACGGGTAAATTTATATAGTCATTATTTCGTTTTGAATGAAAATCGTCCGGTAACCGAGGTTTCCGGATATCTGAAGTCCGTATAAGCGGGGCACGACTGTAGTTCTTTTCTGATGGTAAGCACTTTTGCAGATGTTATTCACATGGTTTCTCAAACCGATGATTGTGACAAAGGTTTGACTGCTGGAGAGAGCTATGTGTTATCAGCATACAGATGAAAAATGAGATCAAGAGATCTTATAATTCTTCCAACTAGTAGGGTGTATATAGTGAAAAGAATTGGGCCAAGAACAGATCCCCGTGGCACTCCAAATTTCAGCTCATTTCCATTTGATCTCACTCCATCAATTATCAATGACTGGTAGCGTCATGTGAGATATGATGTGATAGAGTCTCACCAGTAACACCACCTTTGACTCCAGCGCCATGAGAAGAGTTCGGTGGTCTTGTGTGTCAAATGCTGCTGGTGGATCCAAGAGGACAAGAATCGCCCCTCCCTTGAAATCAACAGCATGATGTAGGTCATTTGCACACATAGCAAAGCTGTTTCTGTGCTGTGACCAGTCCTGTACGCCGAGTGCAGGACATCTCCATAATTGTTGTAATGTGTGTGGTTATGCAGTCTAGTTGCTACACCCGTTCAGTCAACATGGAAAGGAAAGGTTGATTTCTGACTGGGCGATAGTTCTTAAACACATCTCGATCCAGTAATAGCGTTTTGATAAGATGCATTATTATCACTTTTTTTGGTGCAGGAGAAACCTCATGTTGAGCCAGCACCTGATTTACTATTAAAGTGAGGGTTGACAAGAGAACACATCGACACTGTTTAAGAAACCATGTTTAAGTAACAAGGATCCAGACTGCAAGATTTTGTGGGACTCTTTGCTAAAAGTCCTACTTTGTCAGCACTTGTGGAATCAAAGCATGTCAAGTTGGTCGTAGATGACTTTGCCGTCTGGACCCAAAAAGCTGCATTTGGCATCATATTGTCTGTTGATGAACTGAGGCCATAACGGATGTTTTGTATCTTTTCAGCGGAGAAGCTGATAAGGTTGTTAGCAAGCTTCTCTGTTTTTGTAGGGTAATGGCTTGCGTTTTCTTGAACAGTAATGTATGTCCAACTTAACATTCAAATCTTGAGCAGTGTGTATCTATGATGTGAAATATTTCTTCTTTTCCTCGTCAATAAACATTTACAATGTTTCTCTGCGTGGCATGCATCTGGCAGTGGACAGTAAGTGAGGTTTTGTGCATCTGTCCCTCTAATCTATAATCTGCGACGCTCCTGCCCAGCGGCTTTGATTTCATTAGTATACCAAGCAGTTTGTTGTCGAATAGTCACCTTTCATGTCTTCTCGGGAGCATATTTCTCTATGAGGTGAGGTGAAATTGGGTTTATAGTTGCCCAAGATTATTTAACTTATATGGCGACGTGCATGCATGTGTGTGTGTGTGGCTGTTTGTACTAGTCCAGACTGATGCCGATTCATAGTGATAGCTCACTGAGATACCATGCCGCAGTTTAACATGAATACGCCACTCAGACACAGTATACTGACTCCGAGCCGACCAGTCCTTATTTTTGTCCCTTAATGCCGAGCGTCAGACAGGGTAACAGCAAGTACCATCTTTTAACGTGTTTTGGTATGACGCGGCCGGGGATCGAACCCCGGACCTTCCGCTCTCCGGGTGGACGCTCTACCACAAGACCACGGAGGCGATCTATTTCTCTGTGATTTCTCTGACAGTATGACTGTTCAAGTTAATGGTGTCAGTAATTGTTTTGAGTTTTTTAAAAGAATTTCAAAACTTCTGACGTTTGACGAGTCCATATGTGAAAGGTGTGAGGGGACAAGGGTGTAGCCGAGGACTGTAAACACACCCAGGGGGTAGGGGACTGAAGACAGATGTTTATCAGGGGCCATTACCACTGTCACCACAAGTGTTTCGCCATGAGTGAATAATGATAAATGAAAGAGAGGTTGGTAAAGAAACATATTTAACCTCTGACAATTCTTTAAAATAGGAAGTATGTGTGATTCACGATATAAATAGCCAAACATTATTTCTGAGAGAAGTTAAATAAATTAAAATACTAAAATTCTAATGTACTTTTGCTATAATAGAAAAAAACATAAACAAAGTTAATCGCCAGAGTGTGGTGTAGATAGTTTGTACTTATTGACAAGAAACAATTATTTGAATGTTTTTACAACAATGGTTTGGAACATTTCCTGTAGAAGTTTTTACTCAGCTAAATGTACATTAGAAGTGCCGTTCAATGACATATTGTGCATGGCTACACAGCCACATGGCCACAGCAGAGATCTCCATCAGGCACCCCTCAGCTTGGTGGGCACGGGTCAGGCTAATATTTTTCTCCCATCAGTTATGTCCCTTTGTAAACAGTTTGTTCCATCTCACACGGTGCGGAATGTATGATCATGTATCCAGCCAGCAATGAACAGAGATCAAGGCTATTACATCCCGCCTGCTTACCATCACCTAATTGCTAAATACCTATGTCCATCCAATTAATCCACTGGCTTCCATCATCTCTATCAGTCTGCTTGCTGACTCTGTGTTCATTAGTCATCCACTGGCTTCCAATTATCTTAATCAGCTCTCTGTGTCCATCAATCAATTTACTGTATAAACATTGATGTTAATAAATATATATGCCTATGTTGTTTAGCACTATCCATCACTTGCTTGATAAAGGTGTTCGGATCTACACCGAAACGTCGCACCAATTGTAATAAAGAAGTTGTTCATCCATAGAACTCGTCTTACTTCATCACACCAACTTCTAAATGCCACTTAAAGAAGTCATGTATCGTTAGTTAGGGTATGCATATATGATCTTGTGGGCTGTAATGACATGTATGCTGAGAGGTCAGTTGTGACTGAGGATTTAGTAAAGATACCAAGTTTTGAAGTACCTTGTTGTCATTATTGATTATTGATATGAGACGAGGTGTAACAGTACCACAGACTTATGGCTTGATACCATTTGGATTTCTCAGAAAAGAACCAAGTTCAATTACAATTATTCCAAAAAAATGGATTTTCAACTTTGTACTTCACCATCCCACAAAAGAAAAAAAACGTTCTTCCTTGATCCATTGGGCATGTGCTGCCTATAGGTATGGTTACATATCTATCTATCGATAACCTGACGTCGTTCAATAACGATCAAATAACCAATCCCATTCCACCGATGTACCCATCTGAACTTAAAATAGAAGCGACCAGTGAGCCCGCCTTGTTTGTTTTTTATTTGCACAGGTGGTAAGCGCTGTCCAAGCCAAACCAGAAGTCAGTGGGTAGCAAGTAATCCTGGACAGTAAAACTGTGATGTCACCTCAGCACATCTCCGTATAAAGAGCATCATCGGAAAGAGCAAAATACGGAATTACATCGGACATTCCTTTTGTCACAGATGCGTCAAGTTTGGAAATGTCCTCCACGTGTTTACCAAGAACACTCTTCGGAGACATTGGATGTTATAACCTTGATCAAACAACTTCTGGGCAAGAGTTGTATGACGCTCTTTGAAATCCTGGTAGAAAGAGCATGCTCAATTGTACCCAAAAGTTGTAAAATGTAGACACCAAAGGCTGGAGCTGCTGGAATATTGCTCGATATAAAGGGAAAGTGGACTATTAGAAAGTTGAAGTCATCCCTCTTGTCATACAGTCACTCTAAAAACATAATGTATTCAATCTCTTGTTGAATAAAAGCGCCAGAAACATTTCCATAACCATAAACAATCCCTTCTAAAAAGCAGAGTCCATTCTCTGTGAAGTCTTCGTAGAAATGAATGCTGGATTGGACCTCAAAACTTGTGTAATGTAGACAATAAAAGCTGAAGCTGATGGAATATTACTCGACATAAAGGGAAAGTTGACTTTTGGAAAGTTAAAGGCATCCCATTTGTCATACTGTCGATTCCGATTCAAATGCATAAAAAGATGCTGATACCTAATTCTTTCCTTATGTCCTGTCCTCACAATTTATATGGATGTTATCAATGAGGAAGTCCAGCATTTCACACATTGTTTTCTCTGTAAATTGTCCTGACCATCTGAAGGTTGAGATGTAACTGTGGTCTCCACGTTCACTAACAAATACCTCATGGAACAAGGAATGAACTTTTTTCTTCAGTTTGTCGTGTGGGAACGAGGTTTACAAAGTGAAAAATCAAATGTTTATGTTATGAAATAATTAAACTTGGTTCGTTCCTGAGATTGTTTTGAGAATCCACATGGTAGTAATTCCAGGTGTCTCAAATACTTTCCGTGAATACAAATAAAGACGTCCTTCCGTGTATTACAGATTATAGTATATCTTTGAGTCAGAGATTTCCTGGTACATGTGCTGGACCATATGTACCAATGCAGCATTGGAATCCATTACAAATGAGGAATGGACACGTCATTTGGTTTTAGAGGCTAGTCAAAAGTTGATAATACTTATGCGTGGTTCTGGTAGATTTTCTCCTCATTTAACCTACTGGCCTTATACGACTATCTTGTTATTATTTCATGTGTCACTGGGTGGGCCGAGGAGTCTAGTGTTTAAGCGTTCGCTTGTCACGCCGAAGACCCGGGTTATATTCCCGACATGGGTACAATGTGTGAAGCCCAGTTCTGGTGTCTCCCTCCGTGATATTGGTGGAATATTGCTAAAAGCGACGTCAAACCACACTCACTCACTCATGTGTCACTTATACCAAGTTCTTTCCTGCGTCCTCAGTATCAACCTGACATCATACCTTTTCTTTCATCGAGGCCATTAATGAGTCACGTGTTTCGCTTGAAGGACCCACGCCAAGGACCAACCTGAAAAACCTTGTCTTGTACACCTGGTATGATTCATGAACACATGCTCATGATATAGTCGGATCGTACAATCGACTCTGGTTTTAGCCGATATTTCTTATGAATATGGAAAGAGTTTTGTCGCTTTTAATGATGTTAAGGATGTGCGATGATTATATTTTGTCAAGGCCAGATGCTGCACATTTTACAGCCAGAACGTGCAAACCTTTATTGGAGAAGAGAAAAGATTTCCTAAAACACAAGTGATTTCATTTTCAGCAATGGTTGTGTAATTTTATGTCAGCATGATATAATGCATTGAAATGTATTTTACTTATTATTAATAGAGAGTATGGTAATTTTATGGTTCAAATATGTTCTATGAATTTGTATGTTATTTTAATACTGCTTTATAGACTCTCATAACCCCAAACAGCTTGCTCACAGTAAATGATTTTATAATGTACTATTTGTACGTAACCATTTTATGAAAGGTGTAACTTTAATAAACAATCTGTCTGTCTGCATTTCCCTGATTGACTTGTTCCATGTTCCCGTATTTTTTACCGCTTGACTTGCCTTTGCATGTATGTGTGATGGGGGCCACCGGGTTAAGGGGGGATACCCTCACGCGGTATTATCACTATTCGATAGTGATTTATGAACACTTGTTTGTGATATTGTCGGAATCGTGCAAAGGACATTTTTTTCATTATTATGGAAGGTATTTTGTTGCATTTATTATTATTATTATTATTAGTAGTAGTAGTAGTAGTAGTAGTATCAGCTCAGGGTCCTTGCCCCCTCTACACGCAGTTGAGACAGCGAATCCCAGGCAGCGCTGCCTATTCGAACCCACCCAGAGGTTTTCAGAGAATGTGAAGACTCCCCAACACTGCAGCCTTCTGCAGGTTGTCAAAAGAATTGTATTCCGGGCAGCAAACCCGGGTACTCTCCCATTGTGAGCCAACAGATTGGGAGGTACCAAACCTAAGGCACCGAGAACAATGAGGAGTCGGACAACTTAGTACTTGGGATGCATGTCATGTCGAAAGCGAGGTCAACATTTGTACCATGTTTTTCATCAATCTTGTCATTCACATTAGTGTCAAAAGGGACAGACAAGTCAGTGGTATTTGATTTCATTGCATTTAAGAAAAAGGACAAGATCAGGTTTGTATACGGGCTTATTCCAAAGAATTTTGTATTATCATTTTCCATGACGCCCTCTTCATGTTCTGGGTCGTACCGTGGATGTGTCAAAACCACAAGCATGACGAAGACAGTAATAAAAGGATCTAGTCACACCATCATGTCGCTTAAGATGTTGTGTTTGCGCCAAAGCTGGGCATCCAATGACAATGTGTTGGACAGTCTCATTAAATTCATTGCATAATCTTCATTTCATATTGACATTTTGATGCGAAATCGCAAAATATGACGGTTTCGAGTGGGAAGTGACTGGTCCTGAGCAGCAAAGAGAAAGCCTTCTGTTTCCATTTTCAGGTCAGCCGACTCCATCCAAGCGAGGACTCTGCAGGGTTGCTGAATTTTTCAACACACTGCACATAAACTCGATGCAATGGTCGTTCAGTTTCTTCTTAAAAAACTCTGGGTCTGAGTCTGGGTCGATTTCACATGGCACTTCGCTTGGTTGACACTCATTTCTCTTCCGTCCAGCAATACAGGGCCATCAACAAAATCAACATTGACATTATGTCCCATATCCTTGGCTCGTTTAAGAAAACTGTGGAATGCCTTGTTTTCATCATGAGTCTTGTCATACTTCACAAGGGGACCATCAGACAAATAAAAGTATGCAAAAGTGTACAATACAATTATATCATAAAGTTATTCATTGGGCTTTAGACAAGTGGCAAACGTCTCCCATAATATGCTGTAATATAACCAAAATGCTTTTCACTCAATGCAACATGTTTGCTTTGAACGGATCAACACTGTTTAATACGTTACCTGAAAAAAAACCTCGACAGCAATGAGTATTGGCATGATTTCATCGTAAATATCTTTTACATGGTTTATCAATACTAGTTAAAAACACTGACAAAGAAGGATTTATATATGGGCTTCGAAAGATGGTATAGTGGAAAGGAATAGTCACGCGAACTTGTGAAACTAAGAAATGCAGTTTCAATATGGCTTCCTCCCAATTCTGGCAGAGTTATGCACTTGATTGAGGTGAGGCAAACGACGGCTGTTAGGGCCCAGTGAAATAGAATCACCGAATATACTTCTGTTAATACAACCCATGTTTGAACAACAATACAAACGTTTCTTAGTGTTTATCTGCTTATCTATTGGCACTAACACGTCGACATGAATATTTTCTCCTAACGAAAAAGTAACGTAACAATCACAACAAAAACAACCTTTTCAATCCTCGTGATGCACCCGACGTACACAATTTCTCAGTGCCTTTCGCAAGCACAGTAAAGCGTCCGTAAAATATATCTAACGCTCCCGCTGCAAGACGTCCATGGGGAGGCAATGAAATGAAAATTATATTTTTCCAAGTAGAGTGAGTGAGTTGGGTATAACGTAACAGTGTTCCAGTTACATCACGGCGTGTCAGCTTAATGTGGGAGGAAAGCCCGAAGTGATGCAGGTCTCAGACGTTTACCAGTTCGGTGAAACCCACGAGCACGTTTCCAAGGAGAATAAACGTACATATGTAGCAATAGGCACCAATACCTATATTTAATCACGGCATTAAAGGAATACTTTAGGTCAGTCACAATAATGGTATTTACGCGTATAAATGTCAAATGTTTGTTGATGTGTGTAAAATGGTCTGAATGTGAGCATTCCGAGTTTGAATTGGTCCCAGAAAACCATGCTTGTCTTAAGAGGTAAGAACTGATCGAATGGTCAGACTCGGTAACTTTGGTTGTGTGTGTGTCTTCGAACAAGCCGACGTTGGGTTTCTCATTATATCAATCACTGTTTTTCAATGTTCCACAGTCAATGACTTACAGACCACCGTCATATATACTCAACAACAAAAGTTCCTGTGACACCAATATTTTAGTGTATTTTTCAAACAAGTAAAGTTTGGTTTTCCATATTGTAGTATATGTATGGAATCAAGTCACAAAAACGCAACTGCTACAGAAAAGCATGCATTCCATGCAAAAGTTGACTTTTATGCAAGCCCCATGCATTTCACTACCAAAGAAGGAGTATAAAAATATGTGCGTTAACGGGATTCCATATGCATTGTTTAGCATCGTGCTGACAATAACCACTCAGAAAAACAACAAAATTATGCAATTATTCAACATTACGAAATGCCACGCCTGTCCGAAAATGAGCGTCTGCGAGCCATTGGTATGCTGGAAGCTGGATCGAGTCAACGTGATGTTGCAAGACAATTTAACGTCCACAGAAACACCATTCGGTGAAGAACAAGCAAGAAAAGCATCTTTCTGCTTGCTTAGATTCAACTGAAAATACAATATTGATATTGAGCAGTCATTGTGTTTGTTTAATAGAACGGTTGCGCCGATCGCCTATGGTTCAGAGATATGGGGATTCCAGTATACTGAGAAAATTAAGAAGACACAGCTAGTCTTTTGTAAACAGATACTTGGTGTTGGAAGTAAAACAAGCAATGAAGGTGATTACCTCTAGCAGTTAACTATATGAAGAAATGTATATGATATAAGTTAAAAATGATATGACACATGAAGATATATACCCGAGAATATGTTACAGTATGCTTATCAATCTTGATAAGGCAGACAGAAGGACATGGAAAAGCAACATGAGGCAGTTATTATTCTCACTAGAATTTGGATATGCATGTATAGCTAAATCTGTAGGATGTGCAGAGATATTTCTACAAACCCTCACTCAACGTCTTAAAGATGTTAAAGATGTGGAACTCAAATTTACAAGGAAACTTTAAACTAGAACTATACCAACATCTTAAATCTGTGTTTGAACCGGAAAGGTATCTGCAACACATAAAAGTCTTCAATTCAAGAGAGATCAAGTTAAGATGCTGAAATCATAACTTCAATATTGAAAAAGGAAGATAGGTTAATATTCCAAGAGAGTGAGTGAGCGAGTGAGTTGGGCTTAACGCCGCTTTTAACAGTATTCCAGTTATATCGCGGCGTGTCAGCTTAATGTGGGAGGAAAGCCCGAAGTAACGCAGATCTTAAACGTTTACCACTTCGGTGAAACCCACGAACACGGGTATGGTGCTGACAAACCTAGAAACATAATCGGGGCGAACCGGGATTCGAACTCACAATCATAGGTTTCTGGCGAACCCAAGGGACGCAACTCTGCACAGCGAATCGCGGCGCCTTAGACGACTGGGCCACCCGTGCCCCCTATTCCAAGAGAAGAATGATTGTGCAATTTATTGCTCTTATACATTAAACGTATATACATACAAAATGAAGATGTTGGTACGGTTTTAATTTAGTATATTATCATCGTGTTCGTACCAGTACATAATAGTGGAGATATGGACTTTGTGTTTTGATATGTATATCTAATATTTTTAATAGGGTCATAGCTGTTACCAATATTTGAATTGTCATGTAATCACACAATGCATTATGTGGACTATAGGCTGGGTGGCCTACATTCTGAATAATCATTGATGGATTGAACAACCCCTCCGTCATACGGCACGACCTCCTGAATGCACCGTGCCGCCGTCGGCCTCACCTTCGGCCGTGAAAAAGCTGTCGTCCATCAGCTTGGAACAGACTTAACCGGCTTTCGTTAGTGAAGACGACCCACTGCCAGTCACGTCGCTGCCAATGACGTACACTCCGGGCCCATCTCAATCTCTGATGCTTTGCTGTCAATAATTGTTCTCTGTAAGGTCCGTAAGCCCTAAAACCTTGAGCCATGAGTCGCACAAACCATATGCCGTAAAGCATTCGTCGCTGATGACGTCACTGTCAGAAATCGAATACAGAGATGCAAAGTACGCAAGTACCGGTCTTCATTAGGCGTAGTTACCCTGGGTCTGAATGTTCTTGGCCTGTCTGGTGTCTGCCCAGACTGTCTGTAACGCTGCATCAGGTTTAATTAGTTACAGCAACACGGGAGCAACCACAAGCACCAGCAATGTGGGTATGTGTGGCTCCATTGTGTATCATGCCAACGACCCGCTCGCGTTGTTCTGACGTCAGTCGTCGCATTTCTGTGATGGTTTGTCATCAGTGTGAGTGTCTGACATGCCGTCCATATCATTTATATACCCGTTTTGCACATGTAGTTTCGGTTGCCTAAACAGTACGTGTTTTTTACCTTATCGCATTGTCTACAAAAAGCGCACCGTGGACGTGTATCACTTTATGCACAGAGTTGTTATGTTTGGACCATGTGTTTTGCATTGATTTAGTTTGAGCTTGTGTTTTTAAATTTTCGCCATTTCATATTGAAAGTGGCCACGTTTCTTTTCGCCGTCAGTTTACATACAAAAGTAAGATAATTATATTTGGCGGATGACCTGGAAACAAATCTAAACTGTCATTCCAATTTGGCTCCAAATTTATTGCAATAGTAGATAAGTGTGTGTACCTTGGTATTAACGTTCATACAAATAGGAGATTAAACTTTGCCATTAAACATTTATTGTCCAGTTCTGAAAAAGCTATGTTTACACTATTAAAAAAGCCCATGATTCAGATTTAGCTCGGGATACTCTTCTTAATCTTTTTTTATGTATAATATTGCCTAGTGTTGTATATGACTCAGAAATTTGGGGTTACGAAAATATAGATAACATTGAAAGCTTCACTTAAAGTTTCTGAAACTAGCTCCTGGACTTCGCCAATCTATACTTACCTTCATGACTTATGGGGTGAATTAGGACGACTGATTCCCTGTTCATATCACATTAGCTAAAAACATGATCACATACTGGTATAATTTAGAAACAGTTTCTTACCAATTTAAATCGTCTTCCCGCGTTCTAAAACTTATAAAAGCAGATAGCACTATTAAATCCCCTCATAATGTCGACTGGTTACGTCACGTTAAGAATAATTTGAACAACTGTGGTTTAACTTATATCTTAGATAACCCTAGTTCCCGATCTAAACAATGGCTAGTCTCCAACGTTAAAGGACCATTTCTTACAACAGTGGAGAGGAAATATAATAAAAGTTCTAAAGATAATTATCATAAATTGTTAAAAGATGTCCATTAATTTGCAAAATACCTTCTTCCGAAAATTAACCTATTTAGTGTGGAGAAAACAAAGATACAAGACACTTGTTACGGGGTGAGATCGTTTATTCCCGGTGTCTGATGACACACCCTGAAACAATATATCATTCAATAAATACAGCGTCATACAATATACGCGAGGCTTCAAAACAGTCCATTACACAAATTAGGTGAAATGTAGATGACAGATTATATGACAATAAAACAAGGGGCGATAACTCCTTGATTAACTCATTCATTCAAATTAAGTTTATGTGGTACAGACACAGACGTCTTAATGCAATACGCATGTCAAATGAAATAGATGTGATGCTCAGTATCACATAAACATAAACCAGAATGCAAAATAACATTATTCTTACCCAGTGTATGGCACTTGGGTGCACGGGGGCACGGGTGGCCCAGTCGTCTGAGGCGCCGCGATTCGCTGTGCAGAGTTGCGTCCCTTGGGCACGCCAGAAACCTATGATTGTGGGTCCGAATCCCGGTTCGCCCCGATTATGTTTCTAGGTTTGTCAGCACCACACCCGTGCTCGTGGGTTTCACCAAAGTGGTAAACGTCTGAGACCTGCATCACTTCGGGCTTTCCTCCCACATTAAGCTGACACGCCGCGATATAACTGGAATACTGTTGAAAGCGGCGTTAAACCCAACTCACTCACTCACTTACTTGGGTGCACACGACGTTAGCACCGCCAAGCCAGATGTACCAAGCGTACGTAAAATCTGTGTAAACACTATACAACATTAATTCTACAGTAGCTACAAATCAGCATATCTATTATCATTACAAACGCATGGAACACATCATAACAGCTTAGGCTAAAATCACTTTCGTACTGACATCCCCATTCACATATACACTATTCTTCCTATCATATATGAAATCAGTCATTCAAACACTCAAACATGCAACAATTCACTCATAGTGATAATATAAATACCTGAATGAATTAGATGAGTTATTTGATAGTTTTTTTATATTAATTCTATCCTCAGAAATGCACTAAAACCTGACTAAAGTGTTATTTACACTTGGATTAGATTTACCATTGTTAAGGTTGAATTTACTGGTTTTATTTTTACACAAACAATACAAATAGAACATATAAAGTCTACACACTTATAAACCAATGTAAAAGATTAAACTAACCTGGTAGACACAATTTTTATTGATTAACAATTTCTTTAATACTGTAAAAAGCGGTTTCGGTATAGATCCTTATACCGTTGTCAAGCAGGGACACGTCGCTGTTTACGGTATTAAAGAAGTTGTTATCCAAAACTTGTGTCTACCTTGTGACCCGTCAACTTCTAAGTAATGCCTACCAAACAAGTTAAGCTAACCTGAGGGGTATTTACAACTATTTGAGGGCCGCCTCCGTGGTCTTGTGGTAGAGCGTCCGCCCGGAGAGCGGAAGGTCCGGGGTTCGATCCCCGGCCGCGTTATACCAAAACCCGTTAAAAGATGGTACTTGTTGTTACCCTGTCCTGCGCTCGGCATAAACAAGCTAGCACTATAAATGGGCATCAGTCCGGACTAGTACAAGCAGACACACACACACACACACACACGTGCATGCACGTCGCTATATAAGTGCAATAATCTTGGACGCGACGTTAAACCCCATTTCACCTCACCTCACCTCCAATTTCTGAAACACACTTAGCAGAGCAACTTGTATTGATTTGTTCTCCTTTAACAAATCTATTGCCACCACTTCTAAAGTAAACTCTGCTATATATACTAGTACATCATACACACCGTGGACCCGTGAAGATCCGGGCTAGAATAGGTCTTCAGCAACCCATGTTTGTCTTAACCGCTTCAACCAACAAAATGAAGAGGCGCACCAGTAACTCCTCCAATACCCTCTAATAGATCATCAGTTAGGCGAATACACTTTCAGAAATGGCAGGCCGGACTCTTAACATGGGAAACTGGAGTGTCCCTGTGTCCCTCAGCATAGTGATGGGTCGTAATGTGGATGTGGGTGGTCAGGCTCGCTGACTTGGTTGATGCATTTCATCGTATACATGTACTCCTTATGTCAATTTCTTATCAGCTGATTATCATACATGTGTAATGTAAACATGCTTAACCCTTGTCATGTAAACACCGGATATGTATGGTGTGACAGGATTGCTGTACATCCCGTATATGTTCTAACCACAGTAGCAACGAGCTCGAGGCAATTAAACGAATACGTCCTGTCTGCTGAACCAGGAAACGCTATTCTTCTCTGATTGCCGCTACGCAAGTCGTCCGGCATACACAATGAAGCCATATAACAAGGAAACATTCAAGCCACCTGTCGGTGACAATTCTTGAAAAGCACGCCTCGAAGGTTCGGGGTGGAATAGGTCTTCAGCAATCCATGCCTGCCATATAAGGCTTGTCGTAAGAGGCGACTGAATGCATCGGGAGATCAGGCTCGCTGACCTGGTTGATGCATGTCATCGTATGTCAATTGCGTGAATGGATGCTCATGATGTCAATTACTGGACTGTCTGGTCTAGATTCCATTATTTACAGACCGCCGTCACATAGCTGGAATACTGCTGAGTGCGGCGCTTAACAACAAAAACAACAACCAAGTAAGGCTAAATAAGCCAGACAGGATGGGTTTTTTTCAAATATAAGATAGCTACGCGATATATCGTAAAAAAGAACAATGAAGAACGAAGTGTGGTTTATTTCACGATAAAACGTTGTTCTATCATAAGGTCCTTTCTGGAGATCCGAACATGCGCTCGCCACTTGAAGACGTCGTTATTTTCGCCGTATATTGGACGACGTTATTTTGGAGAGGGAAGTGTCTAGTGAGTTGTTCCCCACAGATGAAGCTGGGCAACGCAGATAAACGCGATGGTCTGCAATCGCACCCAAAAGCGGGTGAGTTATTAAAAAAATTGAGCCTGTACATTTTATCATCATCCTTAAAGAGGCTGCACATTATGTTGATATCTCATATAAGAAATAAACGGCCCGTGGTCGTTGTTTATTTCTTAAGTATTTGAATATGAACAATTCTGATCCCTAGGATCTTTTGGTTTCGTGTGTTGTTTTATGCCGCACTCAGCAATATTTCAGTTATATGACGGCGGTCTGTAAACAATCGAGTCTGGACCAGACAATCCAGTGATTGACAACATGAGCATCGATCCACGCAATTGGGATCGATGACATGCTTCAACCAAGTCAGGGAGCCTGACCACCCGATCCCGTTAGTCTTTTACGACAAGCATAGTCGCCTTCTACGGCAAGCATGGGTTGCTGAAGACCTATTCTACCCCGGATCTTCACAGGCCCTGAGCCCTAAGAGGTGTAGGCATGCATATATACTGGAACATTAACTGGATCATTGTCTGGGTCATGGTCCAGACCTCTCTTTTCTCTCATTTCAGCTACATGTGTTCTTGATCATGTTAAAAATCCAATGTGTGCAATTGATAGACAAAAAAATACCAGTTGTAAAATAAACGAACATCAACGATACCTCCATTAATACTTTTATAACCGTTGTTTTGAAATTATCAAGTTCGGTCATTTCTAATGATACTTCATGCTCTGAGTATTCTGGCCGTTTGAGTCATTTCAAATATTTCACTGACACCTCTCCGTTTCTTTGGAAGTGCCAGAGCCCAAATGGTCTCTGGAAGTGTTTTATAATTACCTTTTATATTAACTTTCAACAAAAACCTTATCTCTGGTATATTTCATGACCAAAAAACACCAGTACAGATTTCACTTCACTAATCTCGAAGTGGGGACTAAAGGAAGCTAAGCAAATCTTGAAAAGTTTCCTTCTAAGTCCCTATTATGAGGTCATATCGCTCATTGTGAGGCGAAAGATATGACGACACAGTGGTATATAGAACGCACCAAATTTCAATCTCCAAACTAGAAATATATACATTCATTGTTGATTTCTATCGTGGTTTCTACACAAAATGTATATGGCCCACCCTTTAAATATTGGAGTAACTAAAACTTTGCATTTTCCATATAATTGTAGATACAGTTATTTAAGATTGCCTACCGACAATGATGGAAAAAGAAGGAGGAGGGGTGTGTGTGTGTTTGATCAAGGTTACGACATTCAAGGCCCTAGTAAATTTTCCAAAACCTCTGTGGTAGACATTTTGACACATCAGTGACGAAAAGGATGTCCGATGCAATTCCCTAATTTGATTTGTACCATATGTGCCCGTGTTTTTTTTAGGTGGATAATTTGCTTGCCTTTGCATGTGTTTGTGGGGCAGGATACGCTCACCTTTTCGCGAACACCTGGTATCATCACAATTTGATAGTGATTCATAAACACATGCTCTTGATAAAGTCGGAATCGTACCATCGACTTTGTTTTTGGGACAGATTTCTTATGAATATGGAAAGCGTTTTGTCGCTTTTATCTTCATATTTCAAGATAGCACCAAAAAGTTTCGCGTGAAAACGATATTGTCAATTCATCCTGGCGTTGTGTCAATTATAGCTTTATTAGGCTATCAATGTATAACCTTTGTGAGATCAACATATTCTCAGATTATTACCAAAAACAAAATAAGCGAAAAACCCTCGAACATATGACAGGCATTGAAAGCATGTGACACAGCAACTCCGTAAGCTAATCTCGAAGTGGGGACTAAAGGAAGCTAAGCAAATCTTGAAAAGTTTCCTTCTAAGTCCCTATTATGAGGTCATATCGCTCATTGTGAGGCGAAAATATGACGACACAGTGGTATATAGAACGCACCAAATTTCAATCTCCAAACTAGAAATATATACATTCATTGTTGATTTCTATCGTGGTTTCTACACAAAATGTATATGGCACACCCTTTAAATATTGGAGTAACTAAAACTTTGCATTTTCCATATAATTGTAGATACAGTTATTTAAGATTGCCTACCGACAATGATGGAAAAAGAAGTACTATTCTATAAATATTAGCTTCCGCAGTTATGCGGCTGTCAAATCAGCTGTTTCAATTAGAGATGTTTTATTGTGATTTGATAACCTCTGATTGACCCATCAGGCTCGAACAAACTCCAACTTCATGATTGAATAATTTGTTACCCCTGAAGGGGCGCAAGTCAGTGGGTTGATCAGCTGTAAGAAAGTCACGTAAGAAGAGCGTAACACATTAGCGTCTGAGCTTACTGAACTTGCAGTGTCTCTGAACCATGCGCCAAGTATTGAAGAGGCTATGGCAGTTTTCTTTAACAATTCATTCATTATATATTTTTCTGTAAAACATGACTGTAGGTATTTCTAGCTGGAAGCAGCCAGACATGAATGGTGGGTGTCATTTGAAGGATGAAATGATTTTACTTATGATGAGCATTGCCTAACACAGACTACCGTGCCATTGATTTGATAGGCATGCTCTGGGGAGATTCAAAACTTGACAAGACCCTTCTATTCTCCTGGTAATTGCGTAAAGAATGACAAGCGCCACCTCTTCCTCTGAGTGCTCAGTTATCTTTCCGTGATCAGACTGACTGAATCTAAAGAACCTACCAATTGATATGTGAATTTTTTTTATATTTTCCCAATAAAGCCGGGACAAAATGGTTTTCATGCAAAAAGCGATCGTTGGACTAGCTGAAATAAACACACACACACACACACACACACACACACGCACACACACACACACACACACACGCAATATTTAAAAGCACTTTGATATTCTATATTACAAATAACCTACAAATGAAAACTTACGTGCAGACTCTCGTGTACGTGACATTTATTAAATGTTCTTCACTCTATTAAAAGTTCTTTAATAACACCAGACATGTGGGCGACGTTGTGTCTGATGGTTTCTTTGATATGAGCTCTGCATTGGTATATGTGGAACGGGCGGGTAAGTTTACTCAAGATGTATGTTACCCCCGGGGAAAAAGTAAAGTTTTAACTAAATCTGTAGAACTGCTTTCACTTTGGAGACAGATGGACATTCTAACTACTAATCGCTAGCCATACTTGTTTCGAAATTCTTAATATCATTTTAGTTTGGTTGCACGAAGATTTAGCCAATAAGCTACCGTCAGCACAATTGATCATGCTTGGTTTGGTTGGTTTGTCCAAGACTACAATATTCAAGGCCTCGGTAAAGCTTTCAAAAAGTTTTATGATAAACATGTGAAGGACATTTCCAAATTTGCGCCTTAGTGACAAATATGATGTCCAAAGAAGTTCCCTATTTTGACTTGTACCATATGTTCCCGTGGTTTTTTTCAGGTGAACGATTAACTTGCCTTTGCATGTTTTTGTGATCGGTGCCACCGGTGGGGCAGGATACGCTCACCTTTTCGCGAACACAAGGGCCCACTTGCACAAAGCGATCTTAGCGCTAAGATGATCTTAACTCCCATACTTTAGCATAGGCTTACAATAGTCTTAGCGCTAAGATCGCTTTGTGCAAGTGGATCCTGGTGTCATCACTATTTGATAGTGATTCATAAACACATGCTCATGATATAGTCGGAATCGTACCATCGATTCTGATTTATGCAGATATTTTCTATTGCCTGTGGTTAGGGTTTTATCGCTTTATTTGTAACCGGACGCGCGTTTCAATACGTTCATGTCAGCCTCATTTTATTATCGGAAATATTTTTTGATATGAACCTTAACATTCGCCTCACCCTGCGTGATTCAATTTCAAGAATTCAATTTCTAAAATGTATGAGTATTTTTTTGCCATGATTGTACTATTCTACGTTCACTTTGGTTGCATGTGATCATGTGCGTCGCGCACAGGTCGCACAATAAGGTGAAAGGAAGTCACGCCGGCGGCGGAGTGTAGCTGGATGGGTGACCGAGTTCGGCAAACATGACACCTAACTGTTACAAGGAATCAGCACTACTCTGAATCACAGATTAGGAAATATGAGGTTCGCATTTGTTCGAAATGGGTCCCCGATTGCACGAGAAGGTACTGTAGGTCAGCTTATATACTCTCCAGGGGGGTGAACATTGAGTTTGAGTTGAGATATGCGATAAATTGTTGGTTTGTGAAACGTCCAAAGGCGCAATATATACATGCATATACCAATGTGTCACTGATTATATCACTTTTTGACCTCTACTAATCACACCTCAGTCACAGATGTGCACACCCACATTTTCCCTCCGAGTTGGAAAGGCAATTGTTCCCCGTTCCCCGTCCATGCAAGATCCTGTTTCCGGAGCATTTATGAAAAAAAATATTTTTCGAGTTTACATGGCAACAACTTTGACTTCGACTGAATATGGGGATATGAGCAGATCCTAAAAACTTGGCACATAGACTGGTTTAGTTGTTTTTAAAAATTATCTTTTCGAGTTTCCATGGCAACAAGTTTGATATTTTTATCAACGACAAGTATCGGATATCAATGCATTTGTCCTCTTGCTGCAATCATTCTGCGGCACCATTTGTGAGTTCAGATGCAGATTATTGTCATCATATACGAATTTATATTAGCGTTAGCTCACTGCCACGTTTGGGTTGCCGAAGGCTCGTGCTGTATGCCCCTCCGTCTGTATGCCCATTCGTCCCGATATTTACGTTGTTACACACAACAAAATGTTTTCCCTTTGAATTCTATAGTACCGATTTATTGCAAAGTAGGCACAATTTATGGATAACAACTTCAAAATTTACTGTAAAGGCGATGAAGAAGTTGTTATCCATTAAATGTGTCTACTTTGTAGACACGCGTAGACTGCTATTATTGAGTGTAGACTGCTATTGTCGAGTGTTGGCTGCTATTGTTAAGTGTAGACTGCTATTATTAAGTGTAGACTACTATTGTTGAGTGTTGGCTGCTATTGATAAGTGTTGGCTGCTGTTGTTAAGTGTTAGCTGCTATTGTTGAGTTTTGGTTGCTGTTATTGAGTGTAGACTGCTATTGTTCAGTGTAGACTGCTATTGTTGAGTGTAGACTGCTATTTTTAAGTGTTGGCTGCTATTGTTGAGTGTAGACTGCTATTGTTGATTGTAGACTGCTATAGTTAAGTGTTGGCTGCTATTGTTGAGTGTAGACTGCTATTATTAATTGTTGGCTGCTATTGTTGAGTGTAGACTGCTATTGTTGAGTGTAGACTGCTATTATTAAGTGTTGGCTGCTATTGTTCAGTGTAGACTGCTATTGTTCAGTGTAGACTGCTATTGTTGAGTGTAGACTGCTATTGTTGAGTGTTGGCTGCTATTGTTGAGTGTAGACTGCTATTGTTGAGTGTAGACTGCTATTATTAAGTGTTGGCTGCTATTGTTGAGTGTAGACTGCTATTATTAAGTGTTGCCTGCTATTGTTGAGTGTAGACTGCTATTGTTGAGTGTAGACTGTTATTGTTGAGTGTTGGCTGCTATTGTTGAGTGTTGGCTGCTATTGTTGTGTGTAGACTGCTATTGTTGAGTGTTGGTTGCTATTGATGAGTGTTGGCTGCTATTATTAAGTGTTGGCTGCTGTTGTTAAGTGTAGACTGCTACTGTTGGGTTAAGACAGCTATTATTAAGTGTGGCTGCTATTGTTGAGTGTAGACTGCTATTGTTGAGTGTTGGCTGCTATTGTTGAGTGTTGGCTGCTATTGTTCAGTGTAGACTGCTATTGTTGAGTGTTGGCTGCTATTGTTGAGTGTTGGCTGCTATTGTTCAGTGTAGACTGCTATTGTTGAGTATAGAATGCTATTTTTAAGTGTTGGCTGCTATTGTTCAGTGTAGACCGCTATTGTTGATTGTAGACTGCTATTGTTAAGTGTTGGCTGCTATTGTTGAGTGTAGACTGCTACTGTTGAGTGTAGACTGCTATTATTAAGTGTTGGCTGCTAGTGTTGAGTGTAGACTGCTACTGTTGAGTGTAGGCTGCTATTGTTGAGTGTAGACAGCTATTATTGAGTGTAGACTGCTACTGTTGAGTGTTTGCTGCTGTTGTTAAGTGTTTGCTGCTATGGTTAAGTCTAGACTGCTAGTGTTGAGTGTAGACTGCTATTGTTTAGTGTAGACTGCTATTGTTGAGTGTAGACTGCTATTGTTAAGTCTTTGCTGCTGCTGTTGAGTGTTCGCTGCTATTGTTGAGTGTTGGCTGCAGTTGTTAAGTGTTTGCTGCTACGGTTAAGTGTAGACTGCTAGTGTTGAGTGTAGACTGATATTGTTGAGTGTAGACTGATATTGTTGAATGTAGACTGCTATGTTTAAGTGTAGACTGCTTTTGTTGAGTGTAGACTGCTATTGTTAAGTCTTTGCTGTTGCTGTTGAGTGTTAGCTACTATTGTTGAGTGTAATGTGTTATATTGAGTGTAGACTGCTTGTGTTGTGATGGCTACTAATAGGCGGTTTAGACTGCAATTGTCGAATGTACGCTGCTATCGGTGTGTGAAGGCTGTTAGTTTTCAGTGTAAGCTCCTGGTGATGATGGTAGGCTACTATTGTTGATTGTAGGCTGCTATTGCGTGTAGGCTGAGAAACATGAGAACAAAAACATCGCTGCTCCTGCTTCATGACTTCAGAAAGCACACTGTTTGATAATATCAGCGCCACGAACAGTGGTGTACGGTAACATTCATTCACCTTGCCTTGTCTGTTTGCTGACGGGGTTAAGCTGCTTGGTCATGTGGAAATACGTCCGACCTCGGATCAGAAGGTCTGTGGTTCGAGTCCCATTACGGGACTCTGAAATCTTACCGGATTCTGGTTAGATTGACTAAATTGATCTGGTGGTCAAGCTCAGTGTCTTGGTTGATTGCGTGGTCATCGTCCCTAGTAGGCTTGGTAACTTGCCATATTATCAATCACGTGTTTGTCTGGTTAGGTGATATGGGATATTTTCACTTATAGAGCGTGTGGCTGCTTGTACTGGTCCGATTATATAGTGCTAGCCGACTGAGATTCTATTCCGCCGTTAAGCATGGATACAGCCTGCAGACACATTATGCTGACTTGAAGCAGGTTAATCCCTGCTAATCCTCTTAGTACCGACCGGCAGGGTGACAAGAAGTACCATCTTAACGTCGTTTCTTGGAACGTAACAAGAGGATCGTATCACCGATTCCGTGGTTTGTATGGACAAGAATCGATAACTTACAGGCCGCTGCCATATTGTCTTTAAACGATAAACATATAAACAAACATACCATTAATAGGTATATAATTGTCTTTGATATTATAGGGGCGGTTGGGTAGCCTAGTGGTTAAAGCGTTCGCTCGTCAAGCCGAAGACCCGGGTTCGATTCCCGACATGGGTACAATGTGTGAAGCCCATTCCTGGTGTCCCCCGCCGTGATATTAGTGGAATATTGCTAAAAGCGGCGTAAAACCATACTCACTCACTCACTCACTCACTTTGATATTATAAACGAACGCCTGTGAGATAACATTGTCAAATTAATATTTATTCAGAATTTCTCCGGTATTATACATGAACAAATACACAATGGCGAACACAGAATAAAGTTGGAAAATTTAAATTAATAGAATTATCTTGCGGCCAAATAATTAAATATCAACGAAGGTACCATTATTTCATTACCTTTCTTGGAACATGTATATACATTCGAATCTGTACATTGTCGAATGACGAGCAAGATTTCTTCTTCGATAATCCAATTACAATCCACCTTATGCAGAAGAATTCGATTTTAATGAAGCCATGGAGCATATCCAAGGCTGGAAGACCTTACGTAACACGTGACCGAAATACGTTACAATGGGATTTTAATTATGCACACATATGGGCAGAAAACCCAATGATGCTAAAACTTAAGGAATATGTAAGCACCGTTTGGGGATTTAGCAGCGCTGGAAATTAACGCTTGATGACAACCTTTAAGGACAAGTCTTCCCCTTTCTGGACTGTCGTAAAATGGAGTGAGTGAGATTGTCAGTGCTATTCACTATATTACCCTAATAACGGTGTACTTAATGTGGGAAGAAAGCCTGAAGTGATGCAGGTCTCAGACGTTTACCAATCTGATGAAACACACGAGCACGGGTATGGTGCTGACAAACCTAGAAACATCAGGGCGAACCCACAATCATAGGTGTCTGGCGTGCACAAGGACCGCAACTGTGCACAGCGAATTGCAGCGCCTAAGACTACTGGGCCACCCGTGCACCCCTGAATGCATATCAAACAGATGACTGCAAAAACGGCAACTGCATATATTATCTGGTATTCAATAAATATGTAAAGATAAGTCTAAACTCAGATTATCCCTCTACCATCATCAAACAAATGTATCAGTGAAGTTGATGTTAAGAGGAAGCCATCAAACAACACTCAAAGGCTGGAGGGCCTAAAGTAACACGTGCCCTAAAACGTCACAACGGAATGTCCTGTATGTACAAGACACCAGTGTACATACTACCAGTTAGGACTAAATAACGCTTAAAATAGGACGATAACGTAAGCAACGTTGTAGGGTTAATGGAATGAAGCCGTAGAATGAAGGTTTCATGGCTACCTTTTATTTCTGCTGAACTGAAGATTGAGTTTACAGCTATCTCCAACGTGAATAACACCAATAGTCAGAGCGACATCAAGCGTGATTGTAACTATTGCCAACCCTTGATATAACGAACTCATTAGAACCTTTCTAATGACTTCGTTATATCCGAATTTGTTTATCCATGTGAACGGTTACGTTTATTCCCATTAATGGGGAGTTCGGAATGTGTTCGTTAGACCCGAC
The DNA here is from genome assembly GCF_023055435.1 of Haliotis rufescens. Lineage (NCBI taxonomy): Eukaryota > Metazoa > Mollusca > Gastropoda > Lepetellida > Haliotidae > Haliotis > Haliotis rufescens. The sequence continues at coordinate 4,351,254 of NW_025964223.1, read as the reverse complement.
TATTCACAATATCCGTTTTTTAGACCCGTGTGTTCTTTTGTTTTCGTTACATCCGACTATTTTCGTCCTTACAGACCATTCGTCATAACCGACTATTTGTTATATCCGACTATTCGTCATATCCGACTGTTCGTAATATCCAAATGTTCGTAATATCCAACTTAGTTATAGCCGGAGTTGACTGTATTATGACGACCGGTCGAGGAGCAATGTCTTAACAATTGGTCTAAAAATGTCATAGTGATTAGAAGGCTTCATAAAACAACGAAATATAAAATTAGAATATTAAAATAATAAAAACAACTGCTTCACAAAATACATTTTTGAATGGTGTAAGGTGTTCACTGAAAGATCAATGTGCAAAGTTCTCATATTCACAAAGTCTTGCAAGACCAGTGGGGCGGTCTATTGTATAAAGGCAGAAGAGGGCGAGAGGTCAGCTCCATCCATTCCTGGAACAGCAAGAGCGTTGTCAATGACGACGGTGAAGATGTGTTTCAAACCTTTCAACGATGAAGTCAAACAATGCCTTCAGGTCGCGGTCAATCTGAAACATGGAAACAATTCAATGTCAATAGCTAAACACAGGATTTTGTATGGCAATTCTCTGGCGTTGTCGTTTTATATTGTATACACCCCGTTCTTCCATCACTCGTGAATACATACGACCGCTTTGAGGTAATTAAATGAAGCCGTTTACACCTCATTGTAGTCTAATGAGCCCTACTACATACATGCAAAGTAGAGATAATTTTATGGATAACAGTTTCTTTATTTACTGTAAAGGCGACGTTTCGGTATAGATCCTTATACCGTTGTCAAGCAACTTTGTAATTGAATCACAATTGTGGAATGCACAAGAACCACTGCCATGTGTGCCATGCAGATCATTGATCTGAGTACTCGCTGGATGCCTCTGCTCGCGGACCAAGCCGTGTCTTATTCGCTGTTTCGCGAGTGCTTGGTGTCATCACTTGGTTTCAGGGGTCCATTCATATAGGTTTCACCGCGGCGTTGCCTTTTACACCCAGTGGAATGTGTTTCGTCGGATAATCGAGACTGGTTGTTCTCTGGTGTTGACGTTTCATTTATATTCAAAACAGTGTCTCATAAAACAGTTGTTTATATCAAACATATATGAAGTTTGTTTGTGTGTTTGTTGTTTAACGCCGCACTCAGCAGTATTCAAGCTATATGACAGCGGTCTGTAAAATAATCGCATCTTGACCAGACAATCCAGTGATTGATATCATGAGCATCGATCTACGCAATTGTGATCGATGACATATATCAACCAAGCCATCGGGCCTGACCACCCGATCCCGTTAGTCGCCTTTTACGACAAGCATAGTCGCCTTTTACGGCAAGTATGGTATGCTGAAGACCTATTCTACCCCGGATCTTCACGGGTCACATATATGAAGCATAGACGAAAGATCATAATTGCAAAAAGGCAAAATGATGTCGTAGCGATTTGAGTGAGTTAATATTAATGCAACATTATATCATGACATCATCATAAACCAGCGAGTCAACTTCATGTGGGAGAAACGTTTAAAATGATGGTGGTGGGTGAGGTGTAATTGGGTTTAACGTCGCGTCAAAGATTATTGCACTTATATAGCGACGTACATGCACGTGTGTGTGTTTGTGTGGCTGCTTGTACTAGTCCGGACTGATGCCGATTTATAGTGATAGCTCACTGAGATACCATGCCACAGTTTAACATGAATACCCCACTCAGACACAGTATACTGACTCCGAGCCGACCAGTCCTTGTTTTAGCCCCTTAATGCCGAGCGCCAGACAGGGTAACAACAAGTACCATCTTTTAACGTCTTTTGGTATGACGCGGCCGGGGATCGAACCCCGGACCTTCCGCTCTACCACTAGACCACGGAGGCGGTCCTTTAAAATGATGGGACAACAAACGTTTTAATGAGTATACTGAGAAATATTACATTGTTACGAAGGAACAAGAGCGCTTGTGTACTTGTGTATATCTTAACTTGAAATGTCAGAAAAGATGTATCACGTTTAAGGGAATATGGAATAATATGCGTATGACCTAACCAAGCACTTCCGTTGTAAGTATGAACTATGTGAACTGCTTAGTGATCAGATTACCTGCACAAATATTCTGCTAGTTCTGGCTAAAAATGATTTTGTTTTAGATTCTGAAAGAATACGTTGTGTTTAACGCCGCTTTGAACAGTATTTTAGTTATATCACGGCGTGTTAGCTTTACCGGATAGGAAAAGTGATGCAGTTTTCCACTTCGGTGAGGGGCGGTCGGGTAGCCTAGTGGTTAAAGCGTTCGCTCGTCACGCCGAAGACCCGGGTTCGATTCCCGACATGGGGTCAATGTGTGAAGCCCATTTCTGGTGTCCCCCGCCGTGATATTGCTGGAATATTGCTAAAAGCGGCGTAAAACCATACTCACTCACTCCCACTTCGGTGATACCAACTTCATCGGCATGGTACTTACAAACCAACAAGCATAATCAGGGCGAATCTTGGAGTCGAACGCATGACTATAAATCAGGGACGAATAAGCGACTCCATTCTAGACAACTGGGCGACCCGTTGCAATTAACGTGGTTGAGTGGGATCATTATTAGAGAGTATCTTGAACCCACGATCTGAGAATCCTTGCATGTCTAAGGGAAATTATTAAAGAAAAGTATCGATCGACTGATACGCAGCACAATACTGGAGCTGGGAACAATGACGCCCCATTGGCGGGGGACATTGGACCTGGCAGTATCACAAGTTATTCCCCAATGTCTTCAAGAAGACTTACAACTTTGTAGAAGAGACACAGGCTAGGTTGTTCGTCCTCCCCCTCAGGGCAATCTGGCACGTGATTGCAGAGACTGTTGTCATCGATACATCGGATGTTGCCAAACTGGTCCAGAGTCGGGCAGCGATACTTGCGCAGACCATTGGCAGAGCGTTCACAGGCTGAGAACAGAGACATATTATTCTAAAATCTGTCGCAGTGTTGTCATAACCGCATACCTGATCTTGTCGACCACAGTTTCTTCCCAGAGCGTTCACAGATCGAGAAAGAGACACACAATGCCTAAACTGCACCCTGCCCGTAAACACAAACATATAAACAACAGCCTCGTGTTCAAAATACAGATAATCATCTGATGAAGGAATTCGCCTAACATTCCAAAGGAACAACTCAGTACAACACAAATACGTGCAAGCTTCATACAACTGATTAAATGTGTGTGTCACGTTTTGTTAAAAGGTTAAGACATTATTCATTTACATACTTAGATCAATGTTTTATAATCTGACGTCAAAGCACTTAAAGCCTTTCATCTCCTGTTTTTTAAACACATAATCATCGGTATTTGTAGTAGTTTAAATTACACACCCAACAAACCCTATCTCTCCCGCCTATAGTAAATGATACCTTAGACACATATACTATCTAAATATCAGAGATAGCAACGATCAAAGTATGTCTACAGATGACTGTATTGGTGAGTCAATGGTGACACCAATCATACGTAGGGATGAGGATGGAAGATGGAATCAGATTCATCAAAAGGTGCCAGTGTTTGAACTCACTGCTGGAGGCGAGGCTACTCGAGGCAACAGTAATTGTGATCATTTAAAATTATTGATAGATATAATTAGAATTATGATATGGACTATATGACCTTACAGATTGACTAGCTTTCTAACTATGGATACCCCAAACCACATGAGTGAGTGAGTGAGTTAAAATTTAAAGTCACATCGGCATTATTTCAGCCATATCGTGACTTGAGCAAGTTATGTATTTATATAATATATTAAGACCCGTCGTCGAAGGACAGTACAACAACTAGCAAAATATCACAGATGATAATTGTAAAACTAGTTTTAGAATAATAAAATAATCAGATTATAACAGACGACACAATATAAAAAACGGGCTGTAGATCGCCAGCAACCAAAGTTAGGCCACCATACTAGGGACCATGGGGACTTACGGTACTTCTGCTACCTACATGGTACCCCAGCAGGATTTACACCATCCCTCTGGCCACTGGCGATGATCAGAAAGATTAGCCAAAGAGTTAAAATCAACATAAATACTACGATTAAAATCACAGAGAAATGAAATGATACGTTGAATGATACCGGACTTACGTACCTTCCCAGGGGGACAATTGTTTTACGATACTTCAACCCCCTGTGAAGATACAGCCACCAAACCACATGAGAAGACCGCAAGACCCGTGACCTGTCAAGTCACACCTTAAACTTCCTTTCCCTTTCCAGCTTGTAAAATCGGTATAAACACAACCATAGTTTTGTTTGTTGTTTAACGCCGCATTCAGCAATATTCCAGCTATATGACCGAGCTCTGTAAATAATCAAGTCTGGAGCAGACAATCCAGTGATTGTCACAATGAGTATCGGGATACGATCAACCAAGTCAGCGAGCCTGACCACCCGATCCCGTTAGTCGCCTCTTTCTACAAGCATAGTCGCCTTTTTTGGCAAGCATGGGTTGCTGAAGACCTATTCTATCCCGGATCTTCACGGGCCCTAATTAGAAATGTAAATATCTTCAGAAAGTGTTTGTTGTGGATGTTAAGTCAAACTTAAAGAAACCGAGAGTTAATTTCAATATGACAAAATAAGAACATGGCCACCATCCGGGTTCCTATGAATATACAAGAATTGCAGTCAGTATTCTTAGTATCAATAGATAGGTAAGTAGAAGGTATATAAGTAAATGTATGAACTAAATCCGATTCTATAGATGTAAATAATAATACTGGTGTAAGTCTTTTGAAGTAGAAATGTATCATAGGTTCTGAGTGCTTTTTAGAAACACCCTCCGTGATGTTTAAAGAATCCAAGGAGCTTATGACAATAACGAGTGAGTGAGTTGGGTTTAACGCCGCTTTTAACAGTACTCTAGTTATATCGCGGCGTGTCAGCTTAATGTGGGAGGAAAGCCCGAAATGACGCAGGTCTCAGACGTTTACCACTTCGGTGAAATCCACGAGCACGGGTATGGTGCTGACAAACCTAGAAACATAATCGGGGCGAACCGGGATTCAAACCCACAATCATAGGTTTCTGGCTTGCCCAAGGGACGCAACTCTGCACAGCGAATCGCGGCGCCTTAGACGACTGGGCCACCCGTGCCCCCTACAATAACGAAGAAAATACAAGTAAGTATGAAAAATGGATTAGCTAGTGTACAGTGCTACTAAACAAAGAGAATTTCGGCTAGACTCATCACCTTTGCGATAATGAGAATAGAGTAGTGTCCAGGGGAAAACATTCCTGCTCCAATGACTGTAAATTATTCTTCATTATGGACGAGTTTGAATGAGCAAAAACGTTTGATGTTCAACATGTTTCAGGAATATTGTTTAACGTCGAACTCTGCAACATCCCCGCTGTATGTTTTATACTGCCATTGTACTTGTATTGAAATTTATACTGCCATTGTACTTGTATTGAAATTTATACTGCCACTGTACTTGTATTGAATTTTTTCCTGCCATCTATTGTGTACTACCACTGTAATTACTCTGCAGTAATTTGTATTCATTTGTAAATCTAGTTAATATGATACAATTGTTAACTGTATACCATTTGTTTTGTTGGTTTCACGTTGAATATTTTTATGTACAGATTTCTGGGTTAACATGTTGTTTTAATTTAGAAGATGTAATACTATCAGTCATTAAACATCAGAAAACGATAATTTTCCAGTGATAACAATGCAACTACAGTGATCGACTGTATGAGTGAACGCCGTATTCAGTATTTCGAGTCGACCAGTACATTATAGTGGTGTTTACCATGCAAGTGACGAATATCATTGAAACAATGTACATCATTAGCATTTGATAAATGTGCATGTGCTATATTTCAGAAAAATGTAAATACTATTGTTATGAAAACGTTGTGAAAGAATAAAGAAAGATATAAGAACAAACAGTGTGTTTAATAAATGTCATTGAATTAATACTACGCGCTTTCGTTAATAATACTTACCTGGCTTCGTAACATAAACCACCACAACACCTTACCAGGCTCGGAGTCTTGCTTATTGATCCTTTTGCAGTGCGAATGCTCCCAGAAATGAACACCGCACGTGTGTGTGTGTGTGTGTGTGTGTGTGTGTGTGTGTGTCTGTGTGTGTGTGTGTGTGTGTGTGTAAAGAGGTGTGAAGTGTACAGAGGTGTACAGAGGTGTACAGAAGAACATATAAAAAGACTTGACACGGCGCGAATTCATATACATGTTTCAATTTTTTCTTCAAGTTGATTTCATTTAGATCGCTGTATTATCTCCACACAATAATGATATATGTCTGTAATCTATTGAAACCGTCGTTCGTCAAATGTTCTGTACAGACCAGTCATGCTCATTCGTTCCATTCATCACAATTGTAGGACAACTTTGTTTCATGTCTATTGAAGTATAGATGCGAGATGGGATTTTTTGTTAGAAACAAAACAAAAAGTGTCACTGGGAACTTTTTGAGTCACGTGTATTTTTTGTATAAAAGAAAGCCAGACTTCTCCCACCAGAATATCATATGTCGGTAATTGTCTTTCTTTCACTGATATAGTGGTTTCATATCGTCATGAGTCATGAGTGACTTTTTTCCGATTTAAAGATATATGAATGCTTAACCAGACAAGTAACATATCTTCGCTCGGACTTTAATAGTCGTAGTATTTAGAGCATGTCTTCAATGCTGTCTCGACAAATCTTGAAATCCATCATTATGCAAGACTGTAATACTATTTTTTAAATATATGACTTTAAGTTCAAGATGAATAATTTCCGTAGGTTCACAACTGCATAAAATATTGGCCATGAAGTGGTGGATAAAAAATGGCCGAGCTTTACGACTGATTGAAATGTTTGACCTCAAGGTCCAGATGGATATTGTCCGTACTTAATGGCTACTTAGACAACTTCACCTGAGGGTCTAGATGGATATTATCTGTGCTTCATGACTACTTAGACTACTTTACCTGAAGGTCTAGATGGATATTGTACGTGCTTCATGGCTACTTAGGCTACTTTACCTGAAGGTCTAGATGGATATCGTCCGTGCTTGATGGCTACTTAGACTACTTTACCTGAAGGTCTGGAGGGATATTGTCCGTGCTTTATGGCTACTTAGACTACTTTACCTGAAGGTCCGGTGGGATATTGTCCGTGCTTCAAGGCTACTTAGACTACTTTACCTGAAGGTCTAGAGGGATATCGTCCGTGCTTTACGGCTACTTAGACTACTTTGCCTGAAGGTCTGGAGGGATATCGTCCGTGCTTCATGGCCAATTAGACTACTTTACCTGAAGGTCTGGAGGGATATTGTCCGTGCTTTATGGCTACTTAGACTACTTTACCTGAAGGTCTGGAGGGATATCGTCCGTGCTCCACGGCTACTTAGACTACTTTACCTGAAGGTCTAGATGGATATTGTCCGTGCTTCATGGCAACTTAGATTACTTTACCTGAAGGTCTGGAGGGATATTGTCCGTGCTTCACGGCTACTTAGACTACTTTACCTGAAGGTCTAGATGGATATTGTACGTGCTTCATGGCTACTTAGACTACTTTATCTGAAGGTCTAGATGGATATTGTACGTGCTTCACGGCTACTTAGACTACTTTATCTGAAGGTCTAGATGGATATCGTCCGTGCTTTATGGCTACTTAGGCTACTTTATCTGAAGGTCTAGATGGATATCGTCCGTGCTTTACGGCAACTTAGACTACTTTACCTGAAGGTCTAGATGGATATCGTCCGTGCTTTACGGCAACTTAGACTACTTTATCTGAAGGTCTAGATGGATATCGTCCGTGCCTTACGGCTACTTAGACTACTTTACCTGAAGGTCTAGATGGATATCGTCCGTGCCTTACGGCTACTTAGACTACTTTGCCTGAAGATCTAGATGGATATCGTCCTTGCTTCATGGCTACTTATACTACTTTACCTGAAGGTCTAGATGGATATCGTCCGTGCTTCATGGCTACTTAGACTACTTTGCCTGTAGGTCTGGAAGGATATCGTCCGTGCTTCATGGCTACTTAGACTTCTTTACCTGAAGGTCTGGAGGGATATCGTCCGTGCTTCATGGCTACTTTGGCTACTTCACCCGAAGGTCTAGATGGATATCGTCCGTGCTTCATGGCTACTTAGACTTCTTTGCCTGTAGGTCTGGAGGGATATCGTCCGTGCTTCATGGCTACTTAGACTTCTTTACCTGAAGGTCTGGAGGGATATCGTCCGTGCTTTATGGCTACTTAGACTTCTTTACCTGAAGGTCTGGAGGGATATCGTCCGTGCTTCATGGCTACTTAGGCTACTTCACCTGAAGGTCTAGATGGATATCGTCCGTGCTTCATGGCTACTTAGACTACTTTACCTGAAGGTCTAGATGGATATTGTACGTGCTTCATGGCTACTTAGACTACTTTACCCGAAGGTCTAGATGGATATCGTCCGTGCTTCATGGCTACTTAGACAACTTCACCTGAAGGTCTAGATGGATATTGTCCGTGCTTAATGGCTACTTAGACTACTTTACCTGAAGGTCTAGATGGATATCGTCCGTGCTTCATGGCTACTTAGACTACTTTACCTGAAGGTCTAGATGGATATCGTCCGTGTTTCATGGCTACTTAGACTACTTTACCTGAAGGTCTAGATGGATATTGTACGTGCTTCACGGCTACTTAGACTACTTTACCTGAAGGTCTGGAGGGATATTGTCCGTGCTTCATGGCTACTTAGGCTACTTTACCTGAAGGTCTAGATGGATATTGTCCGTGCTTCATGGCTACTTAGGCTACTTTACCTGAAGGTCTGGAGGGATATTGTCCATGCTTTATGGCTACTTAGACTACTTTACCTGTAGGTCTGGATGGATATTGTCCATGCTTTATGGCTTCTTAGACTACTTTACCTGAAGGTCTAGATGGATATTGTCCATGCTTTATGGCTACTTAGGCTACTTTACCTGAAGGTCTGGAGGGATATTGTCCATGCTTTATGGCTACTTAGACTACTTTACCTGTAGGTCTGGATGGATATTGTCCGTGCTTTATGGCTACTTAGACTACTTTACCTGTAGGTCTGGATGGATATTGTCCGTGCTTTATGGCTACTTAGAGTACTTTACCTGTAGGTCTGGATGGATATTGTCCGTGCTTTATGGCTACTTAGACTACTTTACCTGAAGGTCTGGATGGATATTGTCCATGCTTTATGGCTACTTAGGCTACTTTACCTGAAGGTCTGGAGGGATATTGTCCATGCTTTATGGCTACTTAGACTACTTTACCTGTAGGTCTGGATGGATATTGTCCGTGCTTTATGGCTACTTAGACTACTTTACCTGTAGGTCTGGATGGATATTGTCCGTGCTTTATGGCTACTTAGAGTACTTTACCTGTAGGTCTGGATGGATATTGTCCGTGCTTTATGGCTACTTAGACTACTTTACCTGTAGGTCTGGATGGATATTGTCCGTGCTTTATGGCTACTTAAAGCACTTCTTTAGAAAGGGGGAAACGATCATGATAAGCCCTCAACAGTGGCTTTCAACTGTTCCAAGTCGCAGCCTTTTATATTCACTTTAGTGTGATCAAGTAGCGTGGTAACTGTGTGAAACAATTAGAGATGACATAATCATTACACACAGAAGTGATGGCCTTGGCTTGTACGCCAGAGATTCAGAGGGACTTCAAATTTGCAACAGTCACCTTTCCCTTTACGTCGAGCAATATTACAGCAGCTCCAACCTTTGGTGCATACAGTCAACAACTTTTGAGATGCAATCGAGCATACTCATTGTAAGAAGATTTCAAAGCGCGTATTGCTTTAACGTTATTTGATCTTGGTAACAACATTCAAAGCCGTAGTAAAGCTTTCAAAACGGTTAACAGTAGACATTTCCAAATTTGACGCATCAGTTACAAAAATGTCCCGGTGTTTGTTCAGTTTAATACTTGACTTGCCTTTGCATGTGTTTTTGACGGGTGTCACCGGTGGGGCGGTATACACTCGCCTTTTCGAGATCACCTGGTGTTATCCCTATGTGAAAGTGATTCATAAACACATGCTTACGATATAATGTGAATTGTATCAATGGACTCTGCTTTTAGTAGACATTTCTAAAGTGATTATAGAAAAGGTTACTAAAGACCTTTCCATCAAAAATATGTTGTTTCTTTTCATCCAACTACTCTAATGTGTACGTGGGGAATGGGGTACATGGGCAGCTCATAATCTCCATGATGCTTCATCGGGGAAGAAGACAAAGTCTGTTTCATTAGTTGGCAAAATGACGACTTCGATTTTCTGGGATTCACGCTAATCAGCTAAGGCATCTGCGTGAAAACATCAAAGCTAGACGTTGTGGAAACCTCACTCAATGTATGCTGTTCTACCAGGACACTGCACCTGTGCACAAGTCAGTTGTCGCCACGGCTGCAATCCTAGACTGTGGCTTTGAATTTCCACCACTCAAACTTGAAGATTTTTTTAGCAAATGATGACCATTTTTGCTGTGGAGGACCTTTTGCACCAGTAACAGGAAGCTTTCTACATCAGTGGCATCAGACACTCTAGCATCGTTGGCAGAAGAGTGTGAAGCTCTGAGGGGATTATGTTAAAAAAAGTAATCAGCATCCATCAATGCAGTCCACATTGAAAATGATAAACGTGTTACTGCTATTGCTAGTGCTGGTTATACTTCTTGTGCCACTACTTTAACTTTGGCTGGCGATACTTCTTATGCCACTACTTTAACTTTGGCTGGCGATACTTCTTGTGCCACTACTGCTAGTGCTGGCGATACTTCTTGTGCCACTACTTTTACTTTGGCTGGTGATACTTCTTGTGCCACTACTTTAACTTTGGCTGGCGATACTTCTTGTGCCACTACTGCTAGTGCTGGTGATACTTCTTGTGCCACTACTGCTAGTGCTGGCGATACTTCTTGTGCCACTACTTTAACTTTGGCTGGTGATACTTCTTGTGCCACTACTGCTAGTGCTGGCGATACTTCTTGTGTCACTACTTTTACTTTGGCTGGTGATACTTCTTGTGCCACTACTTTAACTTTGGCTGGCGATACTTCTTGTGCCACTACTTTAACTTTGGCTGGCGATACTTCTTGTGCCACTACTTTAACTTTGGCTGGCGATACTTCTTGTGCCAGTACTTTTACTTTGGCTGGTGATACTTCTTGTGCCACTACTTTAACTTTGGCTGGCGATACTTCTTGTGCCACTACTTTAACTTGGGCTGGCGATACTTCTTGTGCCACTACTTTAACTTTGGCTGGCGATACTTCTTGTGCCACTACTTTAACTTGGGCTCATGCTCATGCTTTGCTGGTAACATGCATAGTGTCACTATTACTGCTCTTGCTGATTATAGTATAAGTGCAACTAATACCCCTGCAGTTGCTAGTGCTACTACTAGTGCAACTTACTGCTGTTGCTGGTGATACTACTAGTGCAACTTATTGTGATACTATTAGTGCAACTACTATTGCTGTTGCTGGTGATACTATTCGTGCAACGTACTGGTGATACTATTAGTGCAACTATTACTGCTGTTGCCGGTGATACCATTTATGCAACTGCTACTTCTGCTGCTTGTGATTGTATTAATGCAACTACTACCTCTGCTGTTGCTAGTGATACTACTAGTGCAACTACTACCTCTACTTATGATGATATCACTAGTGAAATACTCACGTGAATAATAAGAATGTATGAGGTACTTTCCTGAAATAAGCAAAGTTATATACAATAAAACGTGACATTAGAGCTGAGTGGAGAAATATAGAAACAGTTTATCGATAACCCCCGCACACAGGCCTCATGACGTGATCATTATGTCTTCGTGAAAGCAAGTGCGACGGAGTTTGGAATGGTCTTAAAGGAGATCTTTTGAAAAAACACCTTTTTAAACATGTCAAAGAGTCTTACAAAGTACACATTAACACCAAATAGGAGTCCTATGTGATTTCATTGTTATCTAAAAAACAACAAACAACTGCTCTGATGCCACAACCAGCGTGTATGCAAATTGAAAGTGTACCCGAGACGTCATAGGGGAGAGGCGTTTGCCATTTTGTTGTCGTTTACAGTCCATTCATCTACATGACAATGAAGTGATTTTCCGTTATTCGCGGCGTATGCGGAATTGTGTGGGCGTGGGGCGTACTAGTTCATCACACAAAAGTACCAAGTGTAATTTCTTGAAATGTCCAAGCGAAAAGGCCGATTTAGCGAGGAGAAAAGTTAGACATGAAAAATGAAGAAAAAATATCAAGTACATGTATTTGCCTCAGGAATGATTTTACGATAAATGTCAATGTGAAAAAAAGTATTTGTGTGTCGGTTTTATGTATATTTAAGGATTGACTGTGTATTGTTTTCGGTTCATTGTGGTATGAATCGAAAAACCGATGTGTTAACTGTATGAACTGTCACTAGGCAATACAGTTTTATCAGCAAACATTCATTTGGATAGTTTGGTTTGTTGTTTAACGCCGCACTCAGCAATATTCCAGCTATATGACGGCGGTCTGTAACATAATCGAGTCTGGACTAGACAATCCAGTGATTAATATCCTGAGCATCAATCAACACAACTGGGATCGATGCATCAAACAAGTCAGCGAGCCTGACCACCCGATCCCGCTAGTCGCCTCTTACGACATTACTTGGATAGAAAACACATTTAGGTTCATTATTATGCCTCATTGTGAGATTGACCAATCAGAGAGCAGAACTACTGACCCCACATGAGCCCGTATACCGTCAGTAAAAATCCAAGATGGTTGACACTGACCTAATATGAGACGGTATACCGTCAGTAACAGCCACTTGGATTTTCTGCTGTCAAGACTATTTTGACTAACCTCCGGCTCATATCGATATGGACGAACATGTGTTAGGTCACTGAGCGAAAAATCAACGTTTTCATCGATGGCATTGTCAGGTGATGCCATGGCGAACGCTTGTCATCTACCAGACAGATACAGAAACAGTGATCGTCTGCAAGTCAACTATGACGTCAGTCACGTGATGACAACTCTGCTCATTAACTCTCGGTAGTTTCCGGAATATGAGTAGGTTTCTACGTTTTTTTCCAAAAATATTGCCTTCAGATTTGTTTTCTTCTAGATACTTGTTTTAATATACTGAACCAAATTAAAAACTTCACAATCCTAAAATTTTAACATTTTGACCAGTTATCATTGTGGGCCCTTATTGTGTATTTAAACAGTAATGGCCAGGTATTGTCTTCAGATAACTTCCGTTTTTGTGCAGGTGAATCGATCAAAATCATATGCACAGCACTATAGTGGCAAAAGTGTTTTTTCACGTGCAACTGGTCACGTGGCCATAATACCGCACGTGTTTTCAGGCATACTTTTTAGCAGTCATTAACAAAAAAAGAAAAACACAAGAAAACAAAAGTCTTTACGGCCATTTGTCATGCCACGCCTTTCAAATGTGCAACGTGAACGTGCCATCGGCATGTTGCAGACGGGAACGTCCGTAGCTGAAGTCGCAAGGACAATGGGTTGTAGTCGACGGACTGTTTTTGATTTACAGACGCGTCTACAGCAAACGGATACCACCGCTGATCGCCCTCGGCCAGGTCGACCACGTGTGATGTCACATGAAGAGGATCGTCAGATTGTCTTACGTCAGCTCCGCAACCGATTTTTGACGGCTACATCAACCAGAAATGAACTGTTTAGGGGTAGACTGAGTGCGCAAACTGTTCGAAACCGTACGAGAACTGCTCACCTTCAAGCACGACGGCCATACTGCGGGCCGATTCTGACTCAATTACACAGACGTCAACGTCAATTGTGGGCACAGCGACACTTACGATGGACTCAGAGGAATTGGAATCAAGTCGTCTTCAGTGATGAATCCCGATTTAATCTTCGATCTGCTGTTGGTAGGGCGAGGGTGTGGAGGCGCCGTCATGAACATTACCCCCAGTGTTGTGTACAGGAAGTTGACAGATTTCGAGGCGGAAGTGTCATGGTGTGGGGTGCTTTCTGTGGCAATGCACGTTCTAGGCTTCTTGTCATCCGTGGCAACCTCAACGCTGCTGCTTACCGCGACCAGGTACTGGCACCAGAACTTCTGCCTTTTATGGCAGCACATGGACCCGGTTTGATCTTCCAACACGACAATGCCAGACCCCACACAGAAATTTTGACAAGGAATTTCCTTCAGAATGCGGGAGCCAACGTCATGGACTGGTCGTCAAGGTCTCCCGACCTCAATTCCATCGAACACGTCTGGGATGCTCTTGGCAGAAGTCTGCGCACTCTCCAGAACCAACTACAGAATTTACAAGATCTTGGCACCATTTTGCAGCAACAATGGCGTCGTCCTCCCAATCATGTGTTCACACGCATCACAAGGTCCATGCGGAGGCGTTGTGTGGCAGTTGTCAACGCACATGGTGGCCATACACGCCACTGAACTTGTGTGCCATCAGATTCTCGTGCTTGGGACTTATGATTTAAACTGTTGATGTTATTACCGAATACCGTAGGTGCTTGGAACAAATTATGGTTACCACCGTTAATTAAAATCCTTCTTTGGACATTAATGATTAAAAATTACCTTCTCTGACACATTTGTCCGTTGTATATCATATATGGGATTACTTTTTTTTTTTAAAGAAGTTTTTAATATGACTCAGTATATGTTTTAGAAATGATTTAATTCCATATTTATAGTTTACTCATTTAGATGGCACCTGAAATATTTGTAGAATACTGCATTAGGTGCCTACGTGGATCGGCTTTCATCTTAGGGGCCGACCACTTGATACATTCGTGACCAACGTGGACAAGCCTAATGGCGACTCGTGCCCCGCTCGTGACCATTTTTGCGACCGGGTTCCGTCTTAGCGCAAACGGGCATACCTAAAACAACTGTCAACTCGTTGCTTAATGGTTCACTCACATTTCCCCATATATTATATATATTTCAGATGCAATTTAAAGCACATCGGGACATGCGGAATTATACAGTGTGATTGAACACTGTGTCTTTGGTATATTTTTAGATGTAAGACATATGTACAATCAAAAAATATTTCTGAGGGATTATTTGACGAAGAACTTGAAATCATACGCGCATTCTGATTGGTTTGTCGTATTTTCATAACACATAAAATTCATCGATAGGGGGACGAGTCTTCTTGGCAGGTTACGGAAAGGGACGAGTGTTGACGAATGCACTTGATATTCTATATTATATTCAAATAAATTGCACCAGGAAATGCTTGAAAAAAATCATGCTTCACACAGTTGAAATAAGAATTTACATGTCACAAAATATACATTGTTCCGAGATGAGTCTTCTTTTAATATTAACTGATAATTTTAATTAATTACATATCTGGTTTTGCAGCAGTAGCTGATACAATATCCAGTCTCCATACGAAATCCTTCAGTGCGATTTGGAAACATTGACCCACGACAACAGATATTCATACATGTGTTTCCGACCCGTGAAGATCCGGGGAAGATGTGGTCTTCAGCAGACTAACGGGATCGGGTGGTCAGGCTCGCTGACTTGGTTGATGCATGGCATCGTTTCCCAATTAGGTGGATCGATGCTCATGATGTCAATCACTGGATTGTCTGGTCCAGGCTCGATTATTTACAGATGGCCGTCATACAGATGGAATATTGCTGAGCGCGGCATTTAACAACACAAGAAACAAACAAACATGTATTTCCACAAATATATGGACCAACGCAGCGTATTATTTTAGAGTGAGTGAGTGAGTATGGTTTTACGCCGCTTTTAGCAATATTCCAGCAATATCACGGCGGGGGACACCAGAAATGGGCTTTACACATTGTACCCATGTCGGGAATCGAACCCGGGTCTTCGGCGTGACGAGCGAACGTTTTAACCACTAGGCTAGTCGACCGCCCCTTTTATTGTAGAGGTAAGTGAAGAAAATGCAAGTTACTCAAAAGAAACGTGACAGCTTCCCTTTTTTAAATATAGGATTAAACCTGTTCGACTACAGTAAACATACATCTTGACAAATATCGTCATTGTCTAAGACTGCATCATCAACCACGCATTGACCCACCACTCCAAACCAGACCCACGTCTCGTTGGGGGTGGAGATCCCCTAGCTGATGGACTCGTGTGTCAGAGTAATTCAATGGATATCGCCCAGCACGCATTGGGCGATCAAGTCGTTTGCACTACACTGGAATAATCGGTTGTCGGTCCCAACTGTTTCATGTCAATTGACAAGCCCGACATGTTCAATACGCAGGCAACATCTGAGATTGAAATATTTCCACCTACATGTTCCGGCTAGTTATTCAAGTTTGTGAGGGAGTGCGTTGAATTTCACTCCACTTTGAACACTATTCAAGGTGTCGGATTAATTAGGAAGGGGGACTGACGTTACACTTGCCATTGGGTGAAACCAATAACAACGGGTACAGTGAAAACAAAACATAGATCATATCTGGTAATCATTTCAACTATCAGCGGATCCTGGAGCAACCAAGGGACACAATGTATATATGGGGCTCAAGACAAATACGCCCACGGCTTGGTATTAATATCGTTGTGTTCTTTAACTCGTTGTTAGTTCATGAAGTAAGTTCTTTAAAAACATCAGATTTTACTCAAATACAACACCCTTATGCTTGAAGGCCGCGTCAGTTGAACCATGGGGTTGAACGCGTGGGTTTTTTAGCCAATCAAATGTCAGCTTTCTAAAAAAATTTGGCTTCATTGGTTTACTACGTCGTTTTGGAAATTTTGGTCTTAGCAAACTCAAAAAGACACAAAAAGTAGTAGATCTTTTGGGTGTAGATGTTCATGGAACTCGGAAACGACATGATCCACAAACTATCCACTACAACATATCTATAATAGCGCTGCTATATTCTTTTACATTCGGAACTCCCCGAATATATTCGTTTTTTGAGATTTTAAAGTCAGATGTGTTTATCTGAATGATTCACTCAGCAATGCCTCGACGTTGATTGGCTGATTAGAAAGTTCTTCACGCAGAGAGGCATTGTGGGAAGAAAGCAGCACACCGTTTGGAGCACCGGTGACACTAGTTATGAATAGTATATAGGCATACAATTACGTGTCATTGAACATGTATGTATCACATGCCTCAGTTTGTGATCTTTTATTAAAAAAATATATAACATAAACTCCTTTAAATATTTATTCCCCCAAATGATTAATAATAAAAAAAAATATGCAGAATATCATAAAATGCGTTTATGTTTTTTTCTATATAGCGTGTTATTTGTTAATTTATGCTTACAAGTTCTCATCAACACGTTTGGAGACGCTGGATTCAACAGGGCGAACCAACATTATTTTGCAAAAATGCATTAATGGCCGATAATGAGGTCCTTGCTAGGTCAGTATTTAGTTCTCCGACAAAGGGTTAATTAACGCGGCCAGGTATCGAGCCCCGGACCTTCCGCTCTCCACTAGACCACGGAGGCGGTCCGCTTGTTTATGAAATGTGGCTAACCTTCACACATCATTATGGGAGTTATCAGGTGTGTTCATGTGATAATAATTATATAATTTGAAGTTTACACGATATACGGCTTTTCCATTGGATACGTGGTCGATCACATGACCGCGAAATTGGCGTTCATATGTGTATGAACGACACCATTTGACGTTCATACGTTTTTCACGAGACTGTCTTCTTGAAATGACGTAAACACTGACGGACTACCTCCACATTCCTTGGGAAACCCCTGAGAATTCCTTTGAACGAATACATACAAAAGCGTTCTGTCTGATCATTTAGAAACTTTAATCATAAACTCAGGGATTTTGTACTCATTGAGCAACGTCAGAGAATTTGACTGCATGATCCTCGCTAATACCGAAACTATAGTGAACAAAACGAAGAAATGCACATTCAAACTATTGTAGTATCGACTCCATCCGTGCCGAGGCTGACAGTGACAGTCTACAGCAATCTATGAAATTTACTATAGTGTCTAATCTTTAACACATCTTTAATCACCTTTCAGTGAGTGAGTGAGTGGGTGGGTGGGAGGGTGGGTGAGTTGGTGAGTGAGTGAGTGAGTGAGTGAGTGAGTGAGTTGGGTTTAACGCCGCTTTTAACAGTATTCCAGTTATATCGCGGCGTGTCAGCTTTAATGTGGGAGGAAAGCCCGAAGTGATGCAGGTCTCAAACGTTTACGACTTCCGTGAAACCCACGAGCACGGGTATGGTGCTGACAAACCTAGAAACATAATCGGGGAGAACCGGGATTCGAATCCACAATCATAGGTTTCTGGCGTGCCCAGTGGCCGCAACTCTGCACAGCGAATCGCAGCGCCTTAGACGACCGAGCCAAACCGTGCCCCCTAATCACCTTCCAATGATCGGCCAGTTGATCAATGATGACTAACACATGTAACCGCCACAGGTTCATTTATAATATCCGAGATCTCTACCGTCACGTTTATCGTCGGCCATTTTACGTCTTGTGCTTGATGTAAATGTATTACGACGCGCTTCATTGTGACTGACTTACCGAGGTGGTTCTTAACAGTCCTTTCTCATCTAATGAGGATATTATTTGAATACATTTTTTTTTTTTAAACTACAAAAGATGTTTCTGTAGAACATGTTGAGCTTACATACGTTCATGTCACCTCTCGTTTTGAGAAACTATTTTATTCCGCGATACAGCTGGTTGTTGCATGGCTACCAGTGTAAACATGAAGTCACACGTACTAAATATTGCTTATAGATCTAGATCCTTTGAGGTCCAAAATAGTGATAATTTTTTTTTATAAGATTTGACTTTCACTTTGTGTGAGTTCATTGGAGTATGAACCTTCATAGAGTGAGTGAGTTGGGTTTAACGCCGCTTTTAACATTATTCCAGTTATATCGCGGCGTGTCAGCTTAATGTGGGAGGAAAGCCCGAGGTAATGCAGGTCTCAGACGTTTGCCACTTCGGTGAAACCCACGAGCACGGGTATGGTGCTGACAAACCTAGAAACATAATCGGGGTGAACCGGGATTCGAACCCACAATCATAGGTTTCTGGCATGCCCAAGGGACGCAACTCTGCACAGCGAATCGCGGCGCCTTAGACGACTGGGCGGAAGTGGTAAACGTCTGAGACCTGCATCACTTCGGGCTTTCCTCCCACATTAAGCTGACACGCCGCGATATAACTGGAATACTGTTAAAAGCGGCGTAAAACGCAACTCACTCACTCACTCACTTATTGGCGTGTATTTAACATTTACTTTAGGATTTTCAAGATACTTTTAACCTTCGCACGTTTAAACTTTCCAAGACATTTTAACGTCAAGGTACAATTACATTCCGTAAGACATTATGAGACTTGATACCTCTTTGCATCAGGATTGTGCGGAAGTATCTATGGGAACACATTATGAATGGACACGCGCACACAAAGCAAGATGATTTTCGATTAAAAGAAAAGAATAGAAGCAATAACTATGAACATCATCTTAACATTAAATGACGTTAATCGATAGTATAGATGTTATCGATAAGTAGTGCGGCATCAATTGGTAGTTATAAACGTCTTATCGATGTATTGACCATGGCTTATTTCGGACATCGATCAATCGTCTTTAGCAGTAAGTGTTGATTGGTTCGTGACAATGTAACTATGTATGGTCTGCAATAATGGAACTTGTTGACATTATTATGAAAACAATAATGTGGAAGATAGCGTAGACAGTTTATTATGCTCATAAAAACCTCATTATGCTATCAATGCTTCCCTCTATTTAGTTTCTTTATTGCCCTGTTGTGGTGTATGTTGCACACACAGGGTTTGCTATGTGCTTACTCCCCCTGGTATCTATTTCTAGCAGATAATTATTTTATTCCACTGATATGTATTAACATAGATAGTTAAGAATATCACCGAAATGGGAGTTCCGGAGCGTCCATTTGATATACGGGGTTGGGGGGAATGGAGGATTCAATTGAAAAAATAAATTACCCATGAAATGCTTGAAACAAATAATCCTTCTTCTGACTGTTGTTCCGACATAATAGGATACCGTTTACATACATTTGGAATAGAGTAGGAATTTAAAGGAAGACATCGAACGTTTCCCAAAGGCTGGAAGATCTAAAGTAACACATGACCTGAATACGTCACAATGCAATACCCTTTTTAAACAAGATAATGATTTTATAACGTCAAGTTAGGTCATGTCTACAAACCCCCATGACATTAAAAAAATAGCCCCTTATAGCTAGTAAATAGAAATAGCTTGGTGTGAACGTTCGATGACGTCCTGTAAGATAAAACGTCTGTAAATACATACGCGTGTTCTGGCCGAAACAACATTATCATAAAGGTAACATTTACAAAATCTATTTTGTGAGTTCTTGAATTTGCTTCACCAAATACTTATCAGTGTAGCAAAATTGTTTAGTATTTTCGATGCAGTTGTACCATTAATTGTAATGTCACAGATGAGGATGATTCATATTCCCCCTCTCTCGTTTTTTCTGGCATTTATTACGCAGTTCTTTGTATCCCACGTTGTTGTTTTTAACAGCTTGACCTTCTTAGTATTTTGAGAATTACGATTCCCCTTTCAAATGGTTGACAGTGTGTATTATCAGCTGATTATCACAGAAAAGTGATTGACAATGCTGGGAGTATGACAAATGTCAAAATCAGTTAAGAGACGATTTGATGAAGTACAAGTGGATATTATTGGATAGGTTTTTTTTATTCATAGCTTCCTATTGGCCCTTTCAACAGCAGCATGGAAAAACGAAGTTTAAAGTATAAAGCACTGAGAAATATTAGTCCGGAATAAGATTGCCTGTCAAGTTCCGCCTCGCATTAGAAGACAGCTGGTCAATGCTATTCATGCTTTGATCTCACAATGTACACTAGTGAAGATGGACTTATTCTCTTTCAACAAATCAAACAGAATTATCATTTTACTATTGAACTAATTAAAAAAAGTGATCTACCCGACAAAGTGAATAAGTGAATTGTATTTTAATACATATGCAGCAATATTTTAGTTTGTCCCGGAAACCTTTAGAGGAATAAAATATGGTCTGCCAAACCAACGGCTCCTAACTTTTTAATAATCTATAACTTCGCCGAAGAAGACTTCCAGTTACTTTATAATAACATGTCCCTTCGCCGAAGTAGGTTTCCACAAACTTTATAATAACCTGTATATTCTCCAAAGTAGCTTTCCACAAACTAAACAAGAACATCTCTCTACTGAAGTAGGTTTCCATAAACCTTATAATTTCATGTACCTTAACTGAAGTAAGTTTCCACAAACTTTATAATAACATGTACCTTTACTGAAGTAGGTTTCAACAAACTTTATAATAACATGTATCTTTACTGAAGTAGGTTTCCATAAACTTTATAATAACATGCACGTCTACTGAAGTAGGTTTCCACAAACTTTATAATAACATGCACGTCTACTGAAGTAGGTTTCCACAAACTTTATAATAACATGCACGTCTACTGAAGTAGGTTTCCACAAACTTTATAATAACATGTACCTTTACTGAAGTAGGTTTCAACAAACTTTATAATAACTTGTACGGGGGCACGGGTGACCCAGTCATCTAAGGCCGCGATTCGTTGTGCAGAGTGGCGTCCCTTTGGGCACGCCAGAAACCTATGATTGTTGGTTCGAATCCCGGTTCGCCCTGATTATGTTTCTAGGTTTGTCTGCACCGAACCCGTGCTCGTGGGTTTCGCCGAAGTGGTTAAACGTCTGAGACCTGCATCACAAACTAAATAATAACATGTACCTTCGCCGAAGTAGGTTTCCACAAACTTTATAATAACATGTACCTTTACTGAAGTAGGTTTCAACAAACTTTATGATAACATGCGCCTCTACTGAAATAGGTTTCCAAAAACTATATGATAACATGCGCCTCTACTGAAGTAGGTTTCCACAAACTATATGATAACATGCGCCTCTACTGAAGTAGGTTTCCACAAACTATATGATAACATGCGCCTCTACTGAAGTAGGTTTCCACAAACTATATGATAACATGCGCCTCTACTGAAGTAGGTTTCCACAAACTATATGATAACATGTACCCCTACTGAAGTAGGTTTCCACAAACTTTCGAGTGACCTGTTCCCAAACTGAAGCAGGTTTCCGCAAACTTTAGAATGACCTGTACCCCAAATGAAGTAGGTTTCCACAAACTTTCGAGTGACCTGTGCCTCTGCTAAAGTAGGTTTCCACAATCTTTATAATAACATATACCCTAACTGAAGTAGGTTTCCACAAACTTTAGAATGACCTGTGCCTCCGATAAAGTAGGTTTCCACAAACTTAAGAATGACCTGTGCCTCCGCTAAAGCTTAAGTAGGTTTCCACAAATTTTAGAAGAACCTGTGCCTCCGCTAAAATAGGTTTCCCCAAAGATAAGAATGACCTGTGCCTCTGTTAAAGTAGGTTTCCACAATCTTTAGAATGACCCGTGCCTCTGCTAAAGTAGGATTTACTGAAGTAACAATAACCTGGTATTCTCTGAAATGAACATTACAATAGCGTGTTTCTTCTCTGGTGGGTTTGTACAAACCATGTACCTCTAAGCCACAACATTAAACATTGTATCCTGACATTTGATCGTTTTTTGCCGATATCTGATAAAATAGTCCTCGTTATTTTTTTGCCATTGAAGGTCCCTGGGAAACAGGCATCGTGTTCGCTCTCGGTCTCATTAATCAGAACAGACGTTGATGACACACAAGGATGGATATATGAATAGTATATTGAAGTGGGTTTCCACAAACTATATGATAACATGCGCCTCTACTGAAGTAGGTTTCCCCAAACTATATGATAACATGCGCCTCTACTGAAGTAGGTTTCCACAACCTTCATAATAATCTATATCTTTGTCGAAATTGTTTTCCACAAACTTTATAATAAGATGTACCTCAACTGAATTAAGTTGCTTAAATTACCTGCACCGAAGTAGCTGAAAGTCTCAACAAATTGTACAATAACATGTACCCCAACTGTAGTAGGTTTCCACAGGTTTTATGATAACATGCGCCTCTACTGAAGTAGGTTTCCACAAACTATATGATAACATGCGCCTCTATTGAAGTAGGTTTCCACAAACTATATGATAACATGCGCCTCTATTGAAGTAGGTTTCCACAAACTTTATGATAACATGCGCCTCTACTGAAGTAGGTTTCCACAAACTATATGATAACATGCGCCTCTACTGAAGTAGGTTTCCACAAACTATATGATAACATGCGCCTCTACTGAAGCAGGTTTCCACAAACTATATGATAACATGCGCCTCTACTGAAGTAGGTTTCCACAAACTATATGCTAACATGCGCCTCTACTGAAGTAGGTTTCCACAAACTTTATGATAACATGCGCCTCTACTGAAGTAGGTTTCCACAAACTATATGATAACATGCGCCTCTACTGAAGTAGGTTTCCACAAACTATATGATAACATGCGCCTCTACTGAAGTAGGTTTCCACAAACTATATGATAACATGCGCCTCTACTGAAGTAGGTTTCCACAAACTATATGATAACATGCGCCTCTATTGAAGTAGGTTTCCACAAACTTTATGATAACATGCGCCTCTACTGAAGTAGGTTTCCACAAACTATATGATAACATGCGCCTCTACTGAAGTAGGTTTCCACAAACTATATGATAACATGCACCTCTACTGAAGTAGGTTTCCACAAACTATATGATAACATGCGCCTCTACTGAAGTAGGTTTCCACAAACTATATGATAACATGCGCCTCTACTGAAGTAGGTTTCCACAAACTATATGATAACATGCGCCTCTACTGAAGTAGGTTTCCACAAACTATATGATAACATGCGCCTCTACTGAAGTAGGTTTCCACAAACTATATGATAACATGCGCCTCTACTGAAGTAGGTTTCCACAAACTATATGATAACATGCGCCTCTACTGAAGTAGGTTTCCACAAACTATATGATAACATGCGCCTCTACTGAAGTAGGTTTCCACAAACTATATGATAACATGCGCCTCTACTGAAGTAGGTTTCCACAAACTATATGATAACATGCGCCTCTACTGAAGTAGGTTTCCACAAACTTTAGAATGACCTGTACCTCAACTGAAGTGGGTTTCCATTAATTTCATAATAACATGTACCTCAACTGAAGTAGGTTTCCACAAACTTTAATATGACCTGTACCTCAACTGAAGTAGGTTTCCACAATCTTTATAATAACATGTACCCAAACTGAAGTAGGTTTCCACAAACTTTAGAATGACCTGTACCTCAACTGAAGTAGGTTTCCATTAATTTCATAATAACATGTACCTCAACTGAAGTAGGTTTCCACAAACTTTAATTTGACCTGTACCCAAACTGAAGTAGGTTCCCCCAAACCTTAGAATGACCTGTATCCCAACTGAAGTGGGTTTCCATTAATTTCATAATAACATGTACCTCAACTGAAGTAGGTTTCCACAAACTTTAATATGACATGTACCCAAACTGAAATAGGTTTCCACAAACTTTAGAATGATCTGTTCCTCAACTGAAGTAGGTTTCCACAAACTTTAGCATGACATGTGCCTCCGCTAAAGTAGGTTTCCACAGACTTTAGAATGACCTGTGCCTCCGCTAAACTAGGTTTCCACAATCTTTATAATAACATGTACCCCAACTGAAGAAGGTTTCCACAATCTATATAATAACATGTACCCCAACTGAAGTAGGTTTCCACAAACTTTAGAATGATCTGTGCCTCCTCTAAAGTAGGTTTCCACAATCTTTATAATAACATGTACCCCAACTGAAGAAGGTTTCCACAAACTTTAAAATGACATGTGCCTCCGCTAAAGTAGGTTTCCACAATCTTTATAATAACATGTACCTCAACTGAAGTAGGTTTCCACAAACTTTAAAATGACCTGTGCCTCCGCTAAAGTAGGTTTCCACAAACTTTAATATGACCTGTGCCTCCGCTAAAGTAGGTTTCCACAATCTTTATAATAACATGTACCCCAACTGAAGTAGGTTTCCACAAACTTTAGAATGACCTGTGCCCCCGCTAAAGTAGGTTTCCACAAACTTTAGAATGACCTGTGCCTCCGCTAAAGTAGCTTTTCACAAACTTTAGAATGACCCGTGCCTCCGCTAAACTAGGTTTCCACAAACTTTAGAATGACCTGTGCCTCCTCTAAAGTAGGTTTCCACAATCTTTATAATAACATGTACCCCAACTGAAGAAGGTTTCCACAAACTTTAAAATGACCTGTTCCTCAACTGAAGTGGGTTTCCACAATCTTTACAATAACATGTACCCCAACTGAAATAGGTTTCCACAATCTTAAGAATGACCTGTGCCTCAGCTAAAGTAGGTTTCCACAATCTTTATAATAACATGTACCCCAACTGAAGTAGGTTTCCACAAACTTTAGAATGACCTGTGCCTCCGCTAAAATAGGTTTCCACAAACTTTAGAATGACCTGTGCCTCCGCTGAAGTAAGATTTACTGAAGTAACAATAACCTGGTATTCTCTGAAATGAACATTACATGGCGTGTTTCTTCTCTGGTGGGTTTGTACAAACCATGTACCTCTAACCCACAACATTAAACATTGTATCCTGACATTTGATCGTTTTTTGTCGATATCTGATGAAATAGTCCTCGTTATTTTTTTGCCATTGAAAGACCCCTGGGAAGCAGGCATCGTGTTCGCTCTCGGTCTCATTAATCAGAACAGACGTTTATGACACACAAGGATGGATATATGAATAGTATATTGAGGGCTTAAAGAGATGAACAGATAGATGACGGTTTTACTTGACAGTATGCATTTATATAAAGTGTCAGAAAATTTACATTTTGGGATTGAAATATTTGGAGCAGTTTGTACATTGACCAATTTTCCTGTCGATACGACCCGTGATGATCCGGGTTAGAATTAGTTTTCAGCAACCCATGCATGTCGTAGGAGGCGACTAACAGAATCAGGCTGCCAGGCACGCTGACTTGGTTAATGCATGTTATCGTATACCATTTGCGTGGATCGATGCTCATGATGTTAACCACTGGATTGTCTGGTCCAGATTCGATTATTTACAGACCGCCGTCAGATAGCTGAAATATTATAGAATAACTAACAAACAAACATCCTGTCGATACTTTGGAAGGTAGTTGGGATGATCATATTTTACTTGGATGATTCCTGTCCGAAGCTGTATCCAGGTGGTAACTAATCTCGTAAGTAACGTTATATATACAGGCATTGTCACAGTTTCAGGGACATGTAAACCTATGGGTTCGAATCCAGGTTCGCCCCGATTATGATTGTCTGCACCATTCTCGCGCTGCGGGTTTCATCAAAGTTGTAAACGTCTGAAACCTGTATCACTTCAGGCTTTCCTCCCACATCAAACTGACAACAGCATCAAATAAATTATACTGACAAGCAGCAAATACACTGGGTAGTTTGGTTCTGGAGAGAATATAATGCATGTCTTTTGTTGCCTTATCCCTGTTAGCCACAGGTTTTATACCCAAAAATTTACAAAGGATAAGCTTTTTTCTCTTTTCATCATCTGAAGGGTCCAGGATGAAAGCTGAAATGAGAGCTGGCACCTCTATATACTGTGTGCATAGTTTGTTAAAGTTAGCGGAATAGCATGTTTGTCTTTGATGATGACTATTTGACATTTGTTACAATTATTCTGCAAAAATTAGGAACTTGATATTTCTTTGAAACACTTATTCTATGTGATTGTATTAAGGGGTCGTTTCACATACAGAATGTTCTGATAAAATATGCAGATAAGTAAGAATATTCTTATATATTCTTATATATTCCATCGTCCTTTCTCAATTGGTAGTTGATGACAAGAAGCTTTGAATTTTAACAGGTTCAAGAAATGTTGTAAATAGAAAACATTCAAAGTTACATGAGCTTTTGAATAATATATAGAATCTTACTTTCGATGACCTCTCTACATCTCAATGCCATTTCTGAAGAAATGGTCATGGAGACCGGTAGAAATGTCATATTTAAAGATGTTAAAGATGTGAAAGATGATATTTCTAAAGATGATAAGGTGTGCTCGTCCCAGATATCAGTGTTGCAAGTTAGGTAAAAATTGTTCATAAAAAAAACCCATCGATTCATTGGTAGTGTATTTTAGTAAAGAATTATGAACAATGAACGATATATTGTGGCCTTAACAGAGTATTCTTTCAAGAATCTAATTACCCTTGTGTAAACACTGACATATAAAGTTTGGGTATTTTCTCTTTAATGTCGCACTCAGTAATACTTCAGCTAAAATGACGGCGGTCTTTAAAATAATCTTGCAGGGACAGAAAATCAAGTGATTGACATCATGAGGATCGATCTCCGCAATGGGGATACGATGACATGCATCAACCATGTCAGCGAGTCTGACCACACGATCCCGTTAGTCGCCTAAGCAGTAAGCATGTGTTGCTGAAGACCCGGGTCTTCAAGGGGATTTATATAAAGATTTCCTTCCTTTTTAGCCGAGTACAAGGGCGTACTTGTAAGGTTAAGATTTGTTCTTAGAACTGCAGTATGGATCATAGACATATTTTCATATTCCCATACTTCTTTACCAAATTGTAAGATTGGTACTACTGATACATCAAATAATTTAAGTTGACAACTGATGGACAAAAGATTAAATCTGCTTATTGCTATCACATAGTGCATAGCTTTCATTCCTTTTTCACATTATGTCTGTCTAGTGTTCACAAGGTAGCATGTTTTACTTAAGGTAATTCGAAGGTATTTGTACGTTGTGTCATTTTCAAGGGCTACTCTGTTTAACATAAATACCGTCTCATAAACCTTTCTTGTATCGCCAAGGACTTTGTTGTACTGATATGTTTCTATAATTTCCATTCGTTGCAGCTATTTGAGAACGTATCAGTGGTATATACCCTTCTAGTATCAATTTGTTTCTGTAAATTAAGTGTTACTTACTCTTAAGACAGTATCGTCTGTAAAAAGCAGTAGCAATAATTTGATAGAAGTATTAATGCAATGGCTTTTATCATCCTCGTTGGATACAAGGCCGTTAGTATCGTGATTATTTAAATAGTTTTCAACATCGTTTTGAAAGAGAACGACCTAAATATCCTTATCAATTATGTATTCATGGCTTAAAGTTTTCGCAAAGTAAGACCCCGAAAGGGTGCACTCTGATATACAATTGCAATATGATCAATCTGTTCACTAAAGGTTAATGTATTCATGGTAACTGCATGCGTACTTTTTAAGTCAAACGCGTCATCTAATGTAATAGGATATAAATATTTTCACAGAAAGCATTATTTCTAATGAATAGTAGAGATAAACTGATATATATTTTTTTTCCTAATGGTAACATAAATATTAGAAATTAACTTAATTAATATCAGAATTCAAACAGAAAATATCGACACATGTATTTTTCTTCTTTGTATACTTAACAAGAAAGTAAGGCATCATGAATATTTTGTTAGATATGTTTATGAAATTGTGTGCTCAGTCTTCAATACAATCAATATCACATAAATTGCACGATCCCCATCTTAGTTTTTTAGTATATAATATGCAAGTATGTAGCCCTTCTGCTGTAGGAATAAGTTTTACATTGTTTTTCATGTTTATTTTGTCGAAATAGTAATTCAATATTAATTTTTTCATGAGATATGAAGACAACATTATGTACAAACAAAAATTCTTAATCACCTCGTGTTTAAAAAAAACAACTGATATCGGTTAACGGGAAACTGAAATACAGATCAGTTAAAGATACATACCTTAAGTTTGAAAATTAATGAAACGTTGCAAAAGATTCACTAGCATTGAATTTCATATCACATTTGACTTTCGTAACGAAAATACAAAGAATTTATCAAATGGAAACAAACAAATTGGCGTTACCCGGCTTCTAAAAGAAAAGTACACAAGCAAGAAACGACGACCATCACCACACAGTAATCAATATCACAACAAACAGGTGCGAGCTTACCAAGCGTTTGCCTTTTCCCAAAGTAATGTTCTTTTATATCATTGGTTGTCTGCGGAAGCGAGGCAAACTGGCAGATGGGGAACAATAGAGTCAGATGCACAGTGAACACCGCCAACAAACCGTGCCTGATCATTTGGAAAGTATATTCTTCTGTGAATGAGCCTCTCGCCCAAGCGGCACCGGCGTACTTGTCAAACGTTTCAACTTGTTGTGCAGTGGTATCAACAGCTTACTACTATAAAGATCTACATTGCATAGCCATATATAGATTTCCCTCAAGGTAGAACGCGATCAGCATGTCTCAAATTTACTTGGTGTCATGCGGGGGTATTGGTGATCGACTGACGATCCTGCTCCCTGTAGGTTGTCATAGCCGCGTCTGCCCACGCATGCTTGTTGTCGGGGCTTAAGCCGAGCTCTTGTCAGTGGGAGAAACCAATCGGGTGGGAGATTCACGTTAGTGGTTGAGGAATTGATCGGTGGAAACGTGGTTGAATGGAATAGGGTGAATGTGCCCTTGTAATAAGTTTCTGATTAGCGACACTGTCAGTGTCGGATATGGCATCATGGTAACCTTAACAACCAGGTGCTAATTTCGTGCAGACACACTTGAAAATTAACGTTACCCAATTAATGTTTTAACAAAATCAGTAAACGCGCCATCGTGTCACAGGTCTTTTTGGGTCCGTCACTTGATTGCCCGATTGCAGGAGTACACGGTCTTAGTCAGGAGGAAGAAGAAGACGACGAAGAAACAAGATATTCAGGGTGTCGACACTCACACTAAGAATCATGTCAGGCAATAGATCCTACCAGAATCGCTTTTCCCTCAATCGCTTATATTTTACCAATTATAATGGGTTTCATTAACGTGGAGGCTCTTCATGGTAGCTTTTTTGTGCACATTTATTTGTCTGATGATCCTCGTGTAAAGCATGTCAAGACTAATGATGAAAACAAGGCATTCCACAGTTTTCTTAACAGAGCCAAGGGTGTGTGACATAATGTTAATGTTGATTTTGTTGATGGTTCTGTACTGCTTGACGGTACAGAAATGAGTGTCAACCAAACCAAGTGGCATATATCAAATTGGCCCAGACTCAATTTTGCAAGGCGACTGACTATGCTAGTCGTAAGAGGCGACTAACGGAATCGGGTGGTCAGACTCGCTGACTTGCTTGATGCATGTCATCGTATCCACAATGCGTGGATCCATGCTCATGATGTCAATCGCTGGATTGTCGATTATTTACAGACCGCCGTCATATAGCTGGAGTATTTCTGAGTGCGGCGTTAAACAACAAACAAACAAACAACAACAACTGACGACCAGTGACGACCACACCATTATACTTTATGTCTTCAAAGAAAAATGGGAAGTTTTCAGCTTTGTGCTGATAACCAATTTCAGTGTGATAAGTGAAAACATTCTCAAATACTACGGTGACTATACAGTTGTGTGCAAGAGTGTGTGACAGGCAGCTATGAACGCTACATTCAGGTCTAAGTAACACTTACACTTCATGCATAATCAGACCTCATCCGCGGTCTTGTGGTATAGCCTCCGCCCGGAGTTCGGAAGGTCCGGACTTCGATCCCGGCCGCGTCATTCCAAAAGACGTCAAAAGATGGTACTTGTTGTTACCCTGCCTGGCACTCGGTATTAAGGGGCTAAAAAGGCTAAGTCGGCTCGGAGTCGGTATACTGTGTCTGGGTGGGGTATTCATGTTAAACTGTGGTATGGTATCTCAGTGGGCTAATACTTGAAAACAAATCGCCATTAGTTCGGACTAGTACAAGCAGCCAGACACACACACGTGCATGCACGTCGCTATAGAAGTGGAATAATATTGGACGCGACGTTAAGCCCCATTTCACCTCATCACCTCATACATAGGCAAACATAATTGTCATTAGCGCCGTTACCTAACAACACACCTTAATGCGACCGCTGGTGTTAAGTCACAGGTGAAATTGGTAATTAAACACCGAAAGCGTGTGAAGCGTGTGAACAACAGGTGTATCTTCACACACATGACACACACCTGGAACTTCCAATGTTACATTAATTAATACTTCCAACAGCGAGAGAGATGGATTACGTATTCTATCGTTAATTTCATCAGGTTAATCATAGCAAATTATTGTCGTTACCGTCTGTGTGTTTCATAGCTGGTGCTGCGGTATCGGTAATTACAAATTATAGTGTTAAGTACACTACCGCCCGTCTCTCTCTCTCTCTCCCAACACACACACACACACACACACACACACACACACACACACACACACACACACACACACACACACACACACACACACACACACTTTTTTAGCATCTGTATACAGTGAAATCCCATTATTTCGAACCCCGTCAATCAAACACCCTTAAATCCCGGCGACTACTGTTTGTAGTGTCTGTCGACAGTGGGGACCCGGCCAGCCAAATTGTCTGAGGCGCGTCCCTTGGACACGCCAGAAACCTATGATTATGGGGTCGTATCCCGGTTCGCCCCTATTATGTTTCTAGGTTTGGCGGCACCATACCAGTGCTCGTGGGTTTCACCAAAGTGGTAAACGTCTGAGACCTACATCACTTCGGGCTGACACGCCGTGATAGAACTGTAAAAAGTGGCGTTAAACACAAATCACTCACCCACTAAAGCATTGTATACAGTGAAATACCATTATTCCGGACCCCGTCAATTAAACACCCTTTAATCCGGACGCCTGCTGTTTGTCGTGGCTGTATACAGTGAAATCCCGTTATTCCGAACCCAATGAATAATAGGTCAGGTCTTGCAATCCCAGGTTCGATTCTCCATTATATGATGTCCCACGCTGTGATATTATTGAAATATTGCTACAATTTTTCATTTTAATCTGGAAATTTCAATATAATGACTCCGCATGTGGATCATGTCAGTTACCTGTATTCCTCAGTACATTTAACGTCGTGTAATTCCCCATGATACTGCACCCCCTAACGTTTCCTTTTCGATGGTACTCAAAGTTAGGATATTTTGGTCAGAAATATTATTGACATTCTCGGTCACGATTTAATTTTGGCGAAATATATTCCCCATTGGTGTTTTTTTGTAAAGCTATGGAAGCGTATTAGTGCCACAGTCATCAATGTATTATCTACGTAGAACATACTTACATCTACGTAGATGATACTTTCATCCACATAGATGATACTTTCATCTACGTAGATAATACTTAAAAAGTTTCATTTACGTAGATTATACTTACATTGACGTCGATGATTCCATAATCTACGTAGATGATACTTTCATTTACGTCGATGATTCCATAATCTACGTAGATGATACTTTCATCTACGTAGATGACACTTTCATTTACGTAGATGATACTTACATTTACGTCGATGATTCCATAATCTACGTAGATGATACTTTCATTCACGTAGATGATACTTTCATTTACGTAGATGATTCAATAATCTACGTAGATGATGCTTTCATTTACGTAGATGATACTTTCATTTACGTAGATGATACTTACATTTACGTAGATAATTCAATAATCTACGTAGATGATGCTTTCATTTACGTAGATGATACTTACATTTACGTAGATAATTCAATAATCTACGTAGATGATGCTTTCATTTACGTAGATGATACTTTCATTTACGTCGATGATACTGCTGACATATTCGTAGAAGATACTTTTATCTAGGTATCAATATTGTCTCGAGTAATCAACCCTAGTTCCGGGTCAGTTGTATATAACCACTGGCTTAAGTAATAATGACCGATTTGTATGACTTCTACCTTGACATGACTATATTGTGGTATTATTTGAACACTGAATAAAGTAAATTTTCATTTCAGTGTGTCGAGGTTACTGGAGAATGACACACGCCACACCCTCTTACAACCGTATTAAAGAAGGGAGAGCACAACACGTTCTTCAAACTACAAACAAATAAACAGCTATAGGTCATTATTCAAAATTTTAGCAAGATCATATATAAACCATTTAACCATGGTTAAAGCCAGAGGAATATGTTGATCCTCATGAGTTCTCCATGACGGAAATTAGGTTTAAGACGTAAAACGCGAATATGAAGGGGGAGAATTATTCAAACTTTTAACCTATATCAAACCAATACTTATCATCATCCTATAAAACACTGTAGACAAAATTCTGCAGTTTGAGTTTTATTTTAGCGCTGATAGTTTAACAAGGTGAAATGATTTCCGTTTGTTGTAAATATACGGAAAAAGGCCAAATGAAAATATACAACCAAAATGCTCCCAAACATTTAATAAAATTAATAGTAATTACGTAACCACCTTTATTGAAAACATAAATATCACTATCTGTGTAGCGATACGTACGATTAAAATATCACATACGTAGATGAAAGTATCTTCTACATAGGTGAAAGTATCTTCTACGTAGGTGAAAGTATCTTCTACGTAGATGAAAGTATATACTACGTAGATGAAAGTATCTTCTACGTAGATGAAAGTATCTTCTACGTAGGTGAAAGTATCTTCTACGTAGATAAAAGTATATACTACGTAGATGAAAGTATCTTCTACGTAGATGAAAGTATCTTCTACGTAGGTGAAAGTATCTTCTACGTAGATGAAAGTATATACTACGTAGATAAAAGTATCTTCTACATAGATGAAAGTATCTTCTACGTAGGTGAAAGTATCTTCTACGTAGATGAAAGTATATACTACGTAGATGAAAGTATATACTACGTAGGTGAAAGTATCTTCTACGTAGATGAAAGTATCTTCTACGTAGATGTAGGTATCATATACGTAGATGATAAAAAAAACCTTTAGACTGCGGCTCTAATACGTTTCCATAAAAGGCTCATAAAAGAGGCGTTAACTGTATGAAAGAGCTATATTTGTTTTATTGTACACCAGCGGCAAAACATTCCCGTGGACCCTAAAAATCACATTAAAATATAGTTGTCATTGGTGCTTCAGAATCATGCATGATAACCACATGTACAAACAGGATTACCCATGATGACCCTGACATTGCACGTGCATCCCGATCATTATATATATATATATTCGTCACACATTCACACCGAAAGTGGGGCCGAGACATTTCAAACACAGAGTAAATCGTTGAAGTGTTTAACTGTAAAAAGCACAGCCGAACCTTATAACCGTTACGCCACGCCTATCTGAAAATGAGCGGTTGCAATTGTTGAAACCGGAATTGCTCAAAACGTTGTTGCTAGGTGTTTGGATGTTAATCGTCACTCTGTGGTCGGTACCGACAGACTGGCAACACCAGGAATTGCTCAAAACGTTGTTGCTAGGTGTTTGGATGTTAATCGTCACTCTGTGGTCGGTACCGACAGACTGGCAACACCAGGAATTGCTCAAAACGTTGTTGCTAGGTGTTTGGATGTTAATCGTCACTCTGTGGTTGGTACCGACAGACTGGCAACACCAGAAATTGCTCAAAACGTTGTTGCTAGGTGTTTGGATGTTAATCGTCACTCTGTGGTCGGTACCGACAGACTGGCAACACCAGAAATTGCTCAAAACGTTGTTGCTAGGTGTTTGGATGTTAATCGTCACTCTGTGGTCGGTACCGACAGACTGGCAACACCAGGAATTGCTCAAAACGTTGTTGCTAGGTGTTTGGATGTTAATCGTCACTCTGTGGTTGGTACCGACAGACTGGCAACACCAGGAATTGCTCAAAACGTTGTTGCTAGGTGTTGGGATGTTAATCGTCACTCTGTGGCAGGTACCGACAGACTGACAACACCAGGACTTGCTCAAAGGTTGTTGCTAGGTGTTTGGATGGTAATCGTCACTCTGTGGTTGGTACCGACAGACTGGCAACACCAGAAATTGCTCAAAACGTTGTTGCTAGGTGTTTGGATCTTAATCGTCACTCTGTGGTCGGTACCAACAGACTGGCAACACCAGGAATTGCTCAAAACGTTGTTGCTAGGTGTTTGGATGTTAATCGTCACTCTGTGGTTGGTACCGACAGACTGGCAACACCAGGAATTGCTCAAAACGTTGTTGCTAGGTACATACACAGCACACTAAGGCATAATGCCCATGTGGTGATATGAAAGGGAAGTACATCTCACCAATGTACATCATGCCGAGAATCCAGGTGAGGTGAAATGGGGTTCAATGTCGCGTTCAAGATTATTGCACTTATACAGCGACATGCATGCATGTGTGTGTGTGTGTGTGTGTGTGTGTGTGTGTGTGTGTGTGTGTGTGTGTGTGTGTGTGTGTGTGTGTGTGTGTGTGTGTGTGTGTGTGTGTGTGTGTGTGTGTGTGTGTGTGTGTGTGTGTGTGTGTGTGTGTGTTTATTTCAGCTAGTCCAACGATCGCTTTTTGCATGAAAACCATTTTGTCCCGGCTTTATTGGGAAAATATAAAAAATTCACATATCAATTGGTAGGTTCTTTAGATTCAGTCAGTCTGATCACGGAAAGATAACTGAGCACTCAGAGGAAGAGGTGGCGCTTGTCATTCTTTACGCAATTACCAGGAGAATAGAAGGGTCTTGTCAAGTTTTGAATCTCCCCAGAGCATGCCTATCAAATCAATGGCACGGTAGTCTGTGTTAGGCAATGCTCATCATAAGTAAAATCATTTCATCCTTCAAATGACACCCACCATTCATGTCTGCCTGCTTCCAGCTAGAAATACCTACAGTCATGTTTTACAGAAAAATATATAATGAATGAATTGTTAAAGAAAACTGCCATAGCCTCTTCAATACATGGCACATGGTTCAGAGACACTGCAAGTTCAGTAAGCTCAGACGCTAATGTGTTACGCTCTTCTTACGTGACTTTCTTACAGCTGATCAACCAACTGACTTGCGCCACTTCATGGATAACAAATTATTCAATCATGAAGTTGGAGTTTGTTCGAGCCTGATGGGTCAATCAGAGGTTATCAAATCACAATAAAACATCTCTAATTGAAACAGCTGATTTGACAGCCGCATAACCGCGGAAGCTAATATTTATAGAATAGTACTTCTTTTTCAATCATTGTCGGTAGGCAATCTTAAATAACTGTATCTACAATTATATGGAAAATGCAAAGGTTTAGTTACTCCAATATTTAAAGGGTGTGCCATATACATATTGTGTAGAAATCACGATAGAAATCAACGAAGAATGTATATATTTCTAATTTGGAGATTGAAATTTGGTGCGTTCTATATACCACTGTGTCGTCATATCTTTCGCCTCACAATGAGCGATATGACCTCATAATAGGGACTTAGAAGGAAACTTTTCAAGATTTGCTTAGCTTCCTTTAGTCCCCACTTCGAGATAAGCTTACGGAGTTGCTGTGTCACATGCTTTCAATGCCTGTCATATGTTCGAGTGTTTTACGCTTATTTTGTTTTTGGTAATAATCTGAGAATATGTTGATCTCACAAAGGTTATACATTGATAGCCTAATAAAGCTATAATTGACACAACGCCAGGATGAATTGATAATATCGTTTTCACGCGAAACTTTTTGGCGCTATCTTGAAATATGAAGATAAAAGCGACAAAACGCTTTCCATATTCATAAGAAATCTGTCCCAAAAACAAAGTCGATGGTACGATTCCGACTTTATCAAGAGCATGTGTTTATGAATCACTATCAAATTGTGATGATACCGGGTGTTATCGGGGGGGGATAGGAGGAGGGAGGTGTGTGTGTTTGATCAAGGTTACGGCATTCAAGGCCCTAGTAAATTTTCCAAAACCTCTGTGGTAGACATTTTGACACATCAGTGACGAAAAGGATGTCCGATGCAATTCCCTAATTTGATTTGTACCATATGTGCCCGTGTTTTTTTTAGGTGGATAATTTGCTTGCCTTTGCATGTGTTTGTGGGGCAGGATACGCTCACCTTTTCGCGAACACCCGGTATCATCACAATTTGATAGTGATTCATAAACACATGCTCTTGATAAAGTCGGAATCGTACCATCGACTTTGTTTTTGGGACAGATTTCTTATGAATATGGAAAGCGTTTTGTCGCTTTTATCTTCATATTTCAAGATAGCGCCAACACAAACACATGCAAAGGCAAGCAAATTATCCACCTAAAAAAAACACGGGCACATATGGTACAAATCAAATTAGGGAATTGCATCGGACATCCTTTTCGTCACTGATGTGTCAAAATGTCTACCACAGAGGTTTTGGAAAATTTACTAGGGCCTTGAATGCCGTAACCTTGATCAAACACACACACCTCCCTCCTCCTATCCCCCCCCCCCCCCCCCCCCCGGAAGATATTACAGAGCGCGTGTGTATCTGGACTAAGTCAGACAGATGTATGGGTGCTGCATCAGCGATACACGGAGGGGCGAGGGTCTAATGTCCGTCCCCGCCTGTGCGAGTACCCAGTAAAGTGAAATCTGTACTGGTGTTTTTTGGTCATGAAATATACCAGAGATAAGGTTTTTGTTGAAAGTTAATATAAAAGGTAATTATAAAACACTTCCAGAGACCATTTGGGCTCTGGCACTTCCAAAGAAACGGAGAGGTGTCAGTGAAATATTTGAAATGACTCAAACGGCCAGAATACTCAGAGCATGAAGTATCATTAGAAATGACCGAACTTGATAATTTCAAGACAACGGTTATAAAAGTATTAATGGAGGTATCGTTGATGTTCGTTTATTTTACAACTGGTATTTTTTTTGTCTATCAATTGCACACATTGGATTTTTAACATGATCAAGAACACATGTAGCTGAAATGAGAGAAAAGAGAGGTCTGGACCATGACCCAGACAATGATCCAGTTAATGTTCCAGTATATATGCATGCCTACACCTCTTAGGGCTCAGGGCCCGTGAAGATCCGGGGTAGAATAGGTCTTCAGCAACCCATGCTTGCCGTAGAAGGCGACTATGCTTGTCGTAAAAGACTAACGGGATCGGGTGGTCAGGCTCGCTGACTTGGTTGAAGCATGTCATCGATCCCAATTGCGTGGATCGATGCTCATGATATCAATCACTGGATTGTCTGGTCCAGACTCGATTGTTTACAGACCGCCGTCATATAACTGA
The DNA here is from genome assembly GCF_023055435.1 of Haliotis rufescens. Lineage (NCBI taxonomy): Eukaryota > Metazoa > Mollusca > Gastropoda > Lepetellida > Haliotidae > Haliotis > Haliotis rufescens. Next base: position 4,313,034 of record NW_025964223.1, on the reverse strand, counting down.
AATATTGCTGAGTGCGGCATAAAACAACACACGAAACCAAAAGATCCTAGGGATCAGAATTGTTCATATTCAAATATATTCTTCATTGTTCTTTTTTACGATATATCGCGTAGCTATCTTATATTTGAAAAAAAAATCATCCTGTCTGGCTTATTTAGCCTTACTTGGTTGTTGTTTTTGTTGTTAAGCGCCGCACTCAGCAGTATTCCAGCTATGTGACGGCGGTCTGTAAATAATGGAATCTAGACCAGACAGTCCAGTAATTGACATCATGAGCATCGATTCACGCAATTGACATACGATGACATGCATCAACCAGGTCAGCGAGCCTGATCTCCCGATGCATTCAGTCGCCTCTTACGACAAGCAAAGTCGCCTTATATGGCAGGCATGGATTGCTGAAGACTCATTGTGTATGGCGGACGACTTGCGTAGCGGTAATCAGAGAAGAATAGCGTTTCCTGGTTCAGCAGACAGGGCGTATTCGTTTAATTGCCTCGAGCTCATGGATACTGTGGTTAGAACATATACGGGATGTACAGCAATCCTGTCACACCATACATATCCGGTGTTTACATGACAAGGGTTAAGCATGTTTACATTACACATGTATGATAATCAGCTGATAAGAAATTGACATAAGGAGTACATGTATACGATGAAATGCATCAACCAAGTCAGCGAGCCTGACCACCCACATCCACATTACGACCCATCACTATGCTGAGGGACACAGGGACACTCCAGTTTCCCATGTTAAGAGTCCGGCCTGCCATTTCTGAAAGTGTATTCGCCTAACTGATGATCTATTAGAGGGTATTGGAGGAGTTACTGGTGCGCCTCTTCATTTTGTTGGTTGAAGCGGTTAAGACAAACATGGGTTGCTGAAGACCTATTCTAGCCCGGATCTTCACGGGTCCACGGTGTGTATGATGTACTAGTATATATAGCAGAGTTTACTTTAGAAGTGGTGACAATAGATTTGTTAAAGGAGAACAAATCAATACAAGTTGCTCTGCTAAATGTGTTTCAGTAATTGGAGGTGAGGTGAGGTGAAATGGGGTTTAACGTCGCGTCCAAGATTATTGCACTTATATAGCGACGTGCATGCACGTGTGTGTGTGTGTGTGTGTGTCTCCTTGTACTAGTACGGACTGATGCCCATTTATAGTGCTAGCTCGTTAATGCCGAGCGCAGGACAGGGTAACAACAAGTACCATCTTTTAACGTCTTTTGGTATAACGCGGCCGGGGATCGAACCCCGGACCTTCCGCTCTCCGGGCGGACGCTCTACCACAAGACCACGGAGGCGGCCCTCAAATAGTTGTAAATACCCCACAGGTTAGCTTAACTTGTTTGGTAGGCATTACTTAGAAGTTGACGGGTCACAAGGTAGACACAAGTTTTGGATAACAACTTCTTTAATACCGTAAAAAGCGACGTGTCCCTGCTTGACAACGGTATAAGGATCTATACCGAAACCGCTTTTTACAGTATTAAAGAAATTGTTATTCAATAAAAATTGTGTCTACCAGGTTAGTTTAATCTTTTACATTGGTTTATAAGTGTGTAGACTTTATATGTTTGAACTTTTAATAGAGTGAAGAACATTTAATAAATGTCACGTACACGAGAGTCTGCACGTAAGTTTTCATTTGTAGGTTATTTGTAATATAGAATATCAAAGTGCTTTTAAATATTGCGTGTGTGTGTGTGTGTGCGTGCGTGCGTGCGTGCGTGCGTGCGTGCGTGCGTGCGTGCGTGCGTGCGTGCGTGTGTGTGTGTGTGTGTGTGTGTGTGTTTGTGTCTAGTCCGGACTGATGCCTATTTATAGTGCTAGCCGTCTTAGATACCATGCCTCAGTTAAACATGAATACCCAACTTATACACAGTATACTGACTACGCGTCGACCTTGTTTAATCCCTTTGATACCGAGCGCCAGACAGGGTAACGACAAGTAGACCACAAGACCACGGAGGCGATCCGAGAATCAGGAAAATATTGTTGCAAATACAGATGGAATGTGAACAAGGATACAAAAAGTTTAGATATTCTTAATAAGTCGTACCCTTACATTAGAAAGGAATGAGGGTTGATGAAGCACAAGGCCCTTGTAACTAGTATCCAATCAACTTGTCAACTTTTTATCCTTTTATCTTTATCCTTACTGTCTATCTAGGGGCGGTCGGGTAGCCTAGTGGTTAAAGCGTTCGCTAGTCAGGCCGAAGACCCGGGTTCAATTCCGACATGGGTACAATGTGTGAGGCCCATTTCTGGTGTCCCCCGCCGTGATATTGCTGGAATATTACTAAAAGCGGCGTAAAACCATACTCACTCACTCACTCACTACTGTCTGTCTGCTATTTGTTATTCATATTGTACTTCTTGATTCAGCCAACCATCTGTTTGGTATTTGTTGTCTATACCTATTGTTAATGTTAATCTGCTTATCACAACATGGCATGCATATATAGCTTCACTTTGTTGTTGTCACTCGAGCTTGATAACGGTTTAAGAATCTATATCGAAGCGTCGGTGAGGTGAGGTGAAATTAGGTTTAACGTCGCGTCGCGTCGCGTCGCGTCGCGTCGCGTCGCGTCGCGTCGCGTCACTTATATAGCGACGTGCATGCACGTGTGTGTGCGTGTGTGTGGCTGCTTGTACTAGTCTGGACTGTGTAACCCGTAACCCTTAATGTAATTTGTTTTACATTAAGAGTAATTTTTACATTAAGGGTTGTAACAATGCCGATTTATAGTGCTAGCCCACTGAGATACAATGCCGCAGTTTAACATGAATACCCCACTCAGACACAGTATACTGACTCCGAGCCGACCAGTCCTTGTTTTACCCCCTTAATGCCGAGCGCCAGAGAGGGCAACAACAAGTACTATCTTTTAACGTCTTTTGGTATGACGCGGTCGGATATCGAACCCCGGACCTTCCGCTCTCCGGGCGGACGATCTACCTCTAGACCACGGAGGCGGTCCATCGAAGCGTCGAAATATGCAATATACCAGAAGTTGGTATTCATAAAGTTGTACGTTTTTCTATTGACTCGCCAACTTCTAGAATAGAAATTGAAAAAAGTAATAAATAGCCAGTTACAACCTTAAACTGGATAATTTAACTTGAATGCTATAAAGGCTAAACGAGAAGCTAGACGTCATCTGAGAAGTTTCCGCCACAAACACGTCAAATGAAAGTAAACGTATTCATTGTCACATAAAAAATAAATACAAACATATATACAAAGTATCGAAATCTGACTATCAGCATATAAAATGAACAAAACTTAAATAATGTATTGAAGACTCATCTGTGTTTAGGAAAGACGTGAGTCGGCCACCAAGTCCAAGTTCCGGGAATAATGAGATTGGTGAAGACCGTTGCTTTGGTTGGTTGGTTGGTTTTACGCCGCGGCAATATTCCAGCTATATGACGGCGGTCTGTAAATAATCGAGTCTTGACCAGACAATCCAGTGATTGATATCATGAGCATCGATCCACGCAATTGGGATCGATGACATGCATCAACCAAGACAGCCATCCTGACCACCCGATCCCGTTAGTCGCCTCTTACGTCAAGCATAGTCACCTTTTACGGCAAGCATGGGTTACTGAAGACCTATTCTACCCGGGACCTTCATGGTTCTGAGCATTTAAAGAACGTGTCTAATTATTTTGATGAAATTAGTGAGGATAGCGATGCTACTGAAAGATTATCTGCAGAAACAGATTCCACTTGGCGAAAGAACGGTAAGTCCCCTGGGTGACATTATCTTTGAAATGTTAGCATGTTCTGAACCTATCATATTACTTTTCTTAAAACTCTATTTGACAAGATGCTCTCATAGGTCTTCAGCAACCCATGCTTGCCGTAAAAGGTGACTATGCTTGTCTACAGGAATTTCAGTCACTCAGTGACAGCGTAGGATGTGCCGGACTAATTGTCTTGACAGAATTTCGTGTTAATCAAACAGTATTGTTAGCAAATTTAGCCAAAATACAGGATACACTTGTATTGTTATGTATAAACAGGTGTCTATCTCAAGTCATAACAAATAAGGTCATTTAATCATGGACCCGTGAAGATCCGGGGTAGAATAGGCCTTCAGCAACCCATGCTTGCCGTAAAAGGTGACTATGCTTGTTGTAAAAAGCGACTAACGGGATCGGGTGGTCAGGGTCGCTGACTTGGTTGATGCATGTCATCGATCCCAATTGCGTGGATCGATGATCATGATATCAATCACTGGATTGTCTGGTCCAGACTCGATTATTTACAGACCGCCGTCATATAGCTGGAATATTGCTGAATGCGGCGTAAAACAACAAACCAAACCAAACCAAAACTTCCCCCGAAATCACCAATTCATCTTCCGAGAAACATTATTATTCCATTATAACTCAGAAAACTATTGCCACAGTCAGAGTCGGACATATCGACAAGGTGTGATCCAGATACCGTTAAAAGGAACGAAGGTAGTACAATCGATGCTTCAGCGTTTTTTACACAGATCAACGAATATTTTAAACACAAAAAATCTCACAATAAAATTAATGGAAGTACCGAAACGCGAATTAAAAACGCACTTGAAGAAATGGTGTGTTTCGCACATTGTTTTCTCACCGAATAGTGAACTCAGTGTGTGATGTAAATGAAAGGGGGTGTCCAGCCTGGTTAAAAATCCATTGTGTCGGACACGAGCGATGTAATCATCTGTACGGGGGAGAGGACATGTTCACTGACTTCGGCTGCCACTCTGCAGCGTTCTCTGGGTTTGGACACAGGCAGTGTGGTGAACCCAGTTGTTGGTTTCAGGTCAGGCTCAGTCAGCGAGTCAAGTCGTCTCACTGGGGCTTGCTGTCCAAGTTAGCCAAGACATCGCAGTTGGTTAGCTTCATGTCGACCATCACGTATCCCCCGAAGATTCAGTGACATCGTTTCCGTTGAGGATCATCATAGAGCTTGTTGCTTGTTTCTCTTGATCTGCCCTCAGCAAGTTGTTCTACCTCTATCTGGCGTATGAACAATATTCCCTGCCTCACAAACCCCACGGTCCATGGTATAAGGATGAAGGACTTTAATCTAAGAGCTGGGGTATATAGGTAAATACATTAGGACTGTATCTCCTGATGCCATAACCTTATCTCTTGTTTGTCAAATTGCTCCTCAATCCTAACCTGCGCCTGTTTTAAGTGCTTTCCAGCCAACTCTGTGGCCTTTTCTTTTATCTTATATTTGGGACACATAGTTAAATAAATGGTCAAAACGATTGTCCCGTAACTCGCCATCTTGGACCAGTTTGAGTGGACCCGCGGTGACGTGACCATAAACTAGACTCCTGCTTTGCCTTCCAAGCCACAAACAGCACATACGGAATCCTACATCCCACTAACTTCAATGTTCTTTAGTTTTCTTAGCATAGTTTTTAAGTGATGATGAAACATTTCAAGGGCCTCCTCGGTAATAGGCACAAGACGTAACCTGATGGATCCCTAGCAGTACCATGACATGATGATATAATTTAGGCACGAAATGTCAGCCCTGATCTGACTTAATTTTACTTCATAACGGGTCTTGGTTAAATACTCAATCAGGGCCGCAGCTGCGGTTATTTATCTTAAGCCCCTGGACACTTTATGGTGATAAAAGGTACTGGATGGAACAAAGAAGAAGCATCAATTCACAAAAGAATCAGTATTAATGGATAATTCTAACCTACCAACGATAAGGGGGACAGGAATATGTTTCTTCCCTGTCGACAGCAGCGTCCATCATGCCTTTAATAATCCACGACTGTCACTGAACCGGATGTGTCAAGGTATATCTCAACAATCTAAAACTAAATTGAATGAATAGATCTATTTAGGTATGTCGGTCACAAACGAAATTTCTTGTTGCTCACCTAAATTATTTTTATTTCATCAATTGTTCATCTGGAAAAAGACCATGGGCATATATGGTACATGTCAAAATAGGGAATTGCATGGGACGTAATTTTTGTCACTGATGCGTCAAATTTCTAAATGTCCTCCACATGTCTACCATGAAACGTTTAAAAGCCTACTGGGGCCTTAAATGATGTAACCTTGATCAAACAACTTTGAAATCTTCGTGGAAGGAGAGTAATCGATTCAATCTCATTAAAATCAGATCTTAGTTTTCGCTCCCGCTAAACAAAGATCTGAGGACATCCCATTAACGGTCACGTCAGACCGACCTTTCGCGAACTCTGACCGACCAATGGAATTACTGACAAGAAGTTGATATTAGCCAATCAGAAGGCAGCTTTCTCGTGCTTCACGGCACTTATTTCAAATTGGCGACTACGCTTCGAAACATATTTTGACAAATTCTCGCTTAAAAAATTGAAACCTGAACAAAAGAACATTCTCGAATGGCTAATATATGGTCTAGATTGTATTGATTCAGGCGTTAAGCCCGTAACTATCGTTGGGAATACCCCGTTTTAAAGTTTTCGAGGCTGCATGATTAGAAATCACATTCCGACTGTCACTTTCATGATCTGTTAAGCGACGCTCTGATTGGTCGGACGAAAGGTCGTTCCGACGTGAACCCTAATGGGATGTCTTCAGATCTTTGTTCAGCGGTAGGGAGAATTAAGGTCTGATTTTAATGAGATTGGTAATCGATTGTACCTCAACAGTTGTGAAATGTGGACATCAAAGGCTGGAACTGGCGAAAAATTGCTCGACATAAAGGGAAAGTTGACTATTGGAAAGTAAAGTAATCTCTCTTTTCATACATATTTGTGGAGAGTGTTTTGTTTAATGCATAAATCTAATTGCGAAACAAATGAGGCGGTCTCACTGGTCTCCTTTATTTCTAGTTCAGGTGGGTAAATCAGTCAAAGGAAACTGGCTATTTGATAGTTTTTTTAACGATATCAGATCATCGATTTACCTGAAGCTTAAGTAAAACTTCTTGGACCCGTGGAGATCTGGGGTAGAATAGGTCATGTTTCCCGTAACAAGCGACTATGCTTGACGTAAGAGGCGACTAACGGGATCGGGTGGTCAGGCTCGCTGACTTGGTTGATCCATGTCTTCGATCCCAATTGCGTGGATCGATATTCATAATGTAAATCACTGGATTGTCCTTTCAAGACTCGATTATTTACAGACCGCCGTCATATAGCTGGAATATTGCTGAGTGAGGCGTTTAACAACAAACAAACACTGCATTCACTGAAAGATCGTCTTAAAACCTCGATATGTTTTTAGGCCACTACCGATGATAACGCTGTGAAGCCACCGGTAGCGACGAGACAGAATATGTTTTCGGTAAGTCCGAAAAGTATTCACAGCACATGATGTTCAATGATCAGCTGTTTAAAAAGCTTGAATTTTTGTCTTCAATGGAATAGCGTCCAATCTTGATATAACTCATAAATCTCATATTTGACTAATAGTATGGTGATTGTATCTGTACGAAAGCCTAATGGTGCCACTTTGGTAGCATATATATATATATATCAGCTATATCAAATAAATAATTCACACTTTATTGATTATTTATTTATATTTTCGATATTTCAGTCATTTTCTCGGATTTGTTCAAGTTTATTTAAAAATCTCGAATTTTTTTGTTTTTTCTTGTTACTTCGATTATTTACTCGTTATTTCAATTATATTCTCGTTGCTTGAGTTTCTTGTTGTTTTGATTGTTTTCTCGATATTTCGACTGATTACACGTTACTTCAATACATAAACTTGAAAGAGACAAAATTCGAAATTTCGAGTTTTTTAAATAAACTTAAAATAGCGAGAAAATTTTCGCAATTACGAGAACATAATCGATTGATAACTAGAAACAAATCGAAGTAACGAGAAAGAAGTCGAAATTTCGAGGAAATAATTGTAATAACTAGAAAATAATCGAAGTAACGGGAAACAAATCGAAGTAACGAGTACGAAGTCGAAATTTCGAGAAGATAATTGAAATAACGAGAAATTTCGATTAAAAAAATAAATTAATACCACCAAAGTGGCACAATTAGGCTCCCGTACATCTGGAGTAATTCAACAATGAACAAAATTTATAACAGATATTGATCTACACGCCCGAAATTAATTTTACAGACATGTATCCTCATTACACTTCACTATCTTTTTATCCGTTCCCTTATTCATTGTCGGTAGTCTATATATATCTGGAACTAATTATAAACACAGTGGTGGGCAAAATACGTGGTATAAAAAGCATCAATATCTCTGGTAATGTAACCCATCACGTTATTGGAAGAATACAGATTGAAAAACGCCATTGTAGATGACTAATTCTCGCCTGATTGTATGAGGCGTGATTAACACGCTATGTTGAAAGGTGAGCTTACAGCTGGCAATGTCTGCTGACGTTTTCATTGGCTAAAACAGGGATTGTCACCGGATTTATTATTTTTAACAATGTTCAAATTTGGGCAATTTACTTCACACCCGGATTTAAATTTAAATTTAATTTTGGAAAATGAATGAAGAAAATGTGAAACATTTGACATGTCTATCGATGGACATTTTGGTAAGCCGTTCTTTACCCTTTTCGCAAACTGCTGGTGTCATTGATCCAGTCATATAATTGGCACCATAAATTTATCTTTTACGCCTTTTTGGAATCTGTTTGGGCAGATAACCAACACTTGTTATTACCTGGCGTTTTAACATTGTAAACATCCAAAGTGCGACTGTGATGTATATTTTATGTAAATAAAGCGACAACACCCGACAACACCCGACAACACCCGACAACACACGACAATACCAGACAACAAACGACAACACCCGACAACACACGACAAAACACAACACCCGACAACACCCGACAACACCCGACAACACCCGATAAAACACGACAACACACGACAACACACGACAAAACACGACAACACACGACAACACCCGACAACACACGACAAAAAACGACAACACCCGAAAACACACGATTCCGGCTATACCATGAGCATGTGTTAATGAATCACTATCAAATAAACACTTAAACGTTACACAGTGAAGACACTACTTCAGTGGGAAAACAATGATACCACATACAATAATGCTGTTATCATGATGGAAATACTATGCATGTCACACCTCTGTCATAAATTGTTATATTTTTACTTAAAGTACATACGGCTTCTCCATTAGACGAGAGATCGGCCAAACTGACGTTTTCCTAGAAATGACGAAAATAGACCTCGTGCAGGTACTTCCTTGATCCTGGATAGCGCCCTTAGAAGTCACCAGCGTGCCAGGCTGGTTATAAACCCAGATTCGACCTAGACTCGATATTTGTATCATGTGTTAAAAACAGACATATTCTGTAACCATTATCTTCGAGACATACATACATTTTATCATTAGCAGACAAACAAAGTGACGAACGACTGGACTAAAAGTAGCCAAAATCGGCCTCTCAAAAACATTTGTAGCTGCAGGTTTCTGTTTAAATGTATACATGTCGAGGACGTAGTAATTACGTCTCAAACATCGATAATGACATTTACTGAAAAAGATATTATTACCCCGTATGATTCCGTGTCGAACATATCATGAAAAATGTCATAAAAAATCTTTACGAAAATTCGATTCGTTTCATTTATGTCTTCCTGTTTTGTGAAATTAACAAATAATGTTTCAAGGATCGAAAGTTTGGCTCCTTGTTTCTGAAGGAAAACACGAACTCTCCTATTACAACAGGGGGCGGTCGGGTAGTCTAGTGGTTAAAGCGTTCGCTCGTCACGCAGAAGACCCGGGTTCGATTCCCGACATGGGTACAATGTGTGAAGCCAATTTCTGGTGTCCGCAGCCGTGATATTGCTGGTATATTGCTAAAAGCGGCGTAAAACCATACTCACTCACTCCTATTACAACAGAGAAACATTGTCAGCCTGGACCTTGATTATCCGGACATTACATCAATGAGACGAAACAATAGGCGACAAAACTCTTTTCCGTTATCATAAGTGTTCACTGTGCGATTCCGACTATATCATGAGCGTGTGTTCATGAATCGTCAATCATTTAGTGATTATACCAGGTGCTCACGAAGAGGTGAGCGTATCCATCCTCACCGTCTGCTCCCGTCACAAACACATGCAAAGGCAAAACTAGTGTTCACCTGAAAAACAAACTCGGAAACATATGGTACAAGTCAAAGTAGGAAATTGCATCTGGCACCATTTTGTCACAGATATGTCAATTTTGAAAATGCCCTCCCCATGTTTAGTTAAAAATGGATACATTTGTTAACTAGGTAACTTTGAGTCCAGTCGGGCAAGCATCACTTTGTTGGTCTGCTAAATGATATCATATAAGGTATGTATATCTGGAAGGTAACCGTTACCGAAATTTCAGAATATTACAGAAATTACAGAATTTTTCAGGTCAAATCTGGGCTTCTAATCCGCGATCAAAAGTTTATGGCACGCTAGAGAATTCCAAGGGCATTGTCAAGGATAAAGAACGTAGTTTTATAAGGTTTATATGAAGGGCGCAAGGTTTAAGTCATTTGTAGAACAGATGTACACGCACGTCAGTTTGGCGGTCACGTGTCTGATCTCTCGTCGAATGGAGAACCCATGTATCGTGTCAATTAAGTAATAATATAATAATTTCGATTTCATGAAGGTGACATGCTTAGTATTGTCAATTTATTGACAGGTAAATTAGCTCAGATTGAAGACGAAGAGTCCAAACTTCTTTAGTCGGGAATAAAACAAACAAATATAATTACTAATAAAAATATGTCGAGGGGAGATTCCAACTCAATTACTACAGATGAATTGTTTGACAGGCATTACATAGAAGTTGACGGATGACAAAGAAGACACAATTTGTAAAGACAGAATTAAAGAAGTTGTTGTCCATAAATTGTGTTTACTTTGTCATCTACTACAAGTCAAGTCCAGCAAGCAGGCGTATCCTACTCGCGGCTGTACATACAGGTGCTGTCGAAATACCAGAGGTGAGGTGAAATTGGGTTTAACGTCGCGTCCAAGATTATTGCACTTATATAGCGACGTGCATGCACGTGTGTGTCTGTGGCTGCTTGTACTAGTCCGGACTGATGCCGATTTATAGTGCTAGCTCACTGAGATACCATGCCGCAGTTTAACATGAATACCCCACTCAGACACAGTATACTGACTCCGAGCCGACCAGTCCTTGTTTTAGCCCCTTAATGTCGAGCGCCAGACAGGGTAACAACAAGTACCATCTTTTAACGTCTTTTGGTATGACGCGGCCGGGGATCGAACCCCGGACCTTCCGCTCTCCGGGCGGACGCTCTACCACAAGACCACGGAGGCGGCACCGAAATACCAGACTGACAGTTAATGTAAGCATATATATTTACTATTGGACAACAATAGACAGGCGAAAAGACAATGGCGTTGCCCTGGAGATGGGACTTATGGAAGCGATTACAGACACGGCCCACGACAATGTCAGATGTCAAATGTAGTGTTAGACAATGGCACATTTGATCGCTGTTATGCATGAATTGCATCGTGTTAAATAGACTTTAAGTCCAGATTTCCTCAAAATATGTAACTCAACACTGCCAAAGGGAAGTATTTCAGAAGCTATAATTCTTCCAAGATAATATGTTGTCCAAGCAGGGAGCTATTAAGTCAATCTGCGACAGTACTCCCATCATCATATCAGCATTATACATTGTGCTAACACAGGTTTCCCACTGAGGGAACATATTCACCGAATAACGCTGTAAGTGTTTTTCAGACCATAATAAGATCAAGGCCGTGCTGAGGGCAGCTTGTGACGTTTAGCCTCACTTTCGGACACATGGAGTCGTCTACATTTCAAGGACGACACGAGTCATTAATCTGATATGAATGGAGTCTATTTCTTCCAAATTGATGAATGTATTACCTGTTGTTGTTGTGGAGATGCACGTGATACTATTTAGAAATTGGTATTGTGTTTTTATTAATGTAAACATATATTAGGACAAAACATTGTAACCAAGTTCTTCTGAACGGTTTATCACACCGATAACAATATCAATAATGTGATTGTAAAAAGATATTATTAAGGCGAAAACCCGATACAGGATAACACTATTTCAAACATGCTGTTTCTCCTTGACAACGGGAGAAAGGGCACTATGACATGAAGACATATAATTTCGTACGCATGTAATACATACATGCATCTATTTTGATTCGTTTGTTTGTTGTTTGTTTGTTGTTTAACGCCGCACTCAGCAATATTCCAACTGTATGGCAGCGGTCTAGCATGCATGAACCATGTCAGCGAGTCAATCACCCTTAACGACAAGTATGGGTTGCTGAAGACCAATTCAAACCCGGATAGTCATGACGCATCACTGCTAGGGATACATATTGCACTCATGTTTGTATGCGTGACGAGCCAATACTTTTATATTAGGCCATCCCAGCCCCTCTGTCACGTCAACGCGTTAGTGAGTGAGTGAGGTTTTACGCCGCTTTTAACAGTATTCCAGCAGTATCACGGCGGGGGACACCAGAAATGGGCTTCACACAATGTACCCATGTTGTGAATCGAACCCGGGTCTTCGGCGTGACGAGCGAACGCTTTAACCACTAGGCTACCCGACCGCCCCGTCAGCTCGTTAGAAGCACACATACATATACACTTGTCACTGATACAACCGGCAGTACAACAGGGCATTGTTTGAATAGATCTGCTCTGGATTAAGGACAGTGGTGAATGACAGACAGTTATGATTGTTTGTTTGTTGTTTAACGCCGCACTCAGCAATATTCCAGCTATATGGCAGCGGTCTGTAAATAATCGAGTCTGGACAAGACAATCCAGTGATTGATATCATGAGCATCGATCCACGCAATTGGGATCGATGGCATGCATCAACCAAGTCGGTGAGCCTGACCACCCGATCCCGTTAGTCGCCTCTTACGACAAGCATAGTCGCCTTTTACAGAAAGCTTGGGTTGCTGAAGACCTATTCTAACCCGGATCTTCACGGGTCCAGATAGTTATGAGATCCAACCCACATTGTAGGACCTGGATACGATATCAACTTTATAATGTAGCTCCACAATTGTTCCACCGTCGTCAGTGGACAACCATATCAAATTCCTCAGATAAACAAAAGCGCATTTTCATTTTAGGAATCAGTCACCGTCCGTCAGCATAAGCTGGATATGTCGTCATTAGCAATTAATAGTACACCAATCAAACCGTCGTGATAGCAATTGCTCCCTCACAGAATGAGGAAGTAACACGTCAGCTGTGACAGCTGTGAAATAGAACCATGTCCATTTCCCTGGCTCGACATGTGGATCGGCAGCAAGGCTGGGAGTAACTTCCTTGTGTGAGTAATACCGTAGAGCTTGTCTCTATTGGATTTAAACATGAGTGTCTAAGTGATTCTTCACACCGGGGACCCGCCACTCTCAACAGAAATAAAGACGTTTAGAATCAAATTTGATACAACCAAGTCATGCAAATGAAAATGTCGACATCAAGTGATAACGATAAAGCAGTTTTGTGTAATAGCCATGGTCACACTGTTCATGTGTACAGTAAAGTACGGTTATAACGAACTCAAAGGGACTACTAATTTTAGTTCGTTATAACCGTAGTTCGTTATAAGCATATATACAGCATAACTACAGCAAATAGTCGGAACCAAAAAGTAAGTTCGCTATATCCGTCATTTCGTTATAAGCGTGTTCGTTATAACCGTAGTTTACTGTATTTGGGCCGTAGTTGTCAGAGAAACATATCTCTAAACGTTGAGATTCTTCAGGAGATGTGGATTGCGTGTTATTGTGACTAAAAATATAATAAAGTTTTAGAGGATCTTCAGGTGTGTCATATGAAAGCAACATGTCTTATAAAGTACAACATTTTTATGTAAATATTGGCCGCCACTGTTAAATATATATCCCTCAGTCGAATAAAGTGACTCTTCATGTTAATGGCTGTCATTGATGTATCTTTAACAAAGTCGAATTTCGTTAGAGGTGTAAAAGTCGTCGCTGTTAAAGAAATATAAAACTAATTATTTTTCGGGTTGACATCAACCCGAATCAATTTCTTGGATATGTACTAAAGCTACAGTAATCATGAGTCATTATTATTACTGCATAATGTAAATATCAGTTATTAAACAATGTATGAAGCTTCAAGATTGTCTTGTCTGTTTAACCTTCTTTTGGGTCAGTTCATTATTTTAGAGGTAACACAACACTTGACTTATGTGCAGTCAGCTGTAAATTTGTTTTGATAAGGGTGTAGGCGAAATGAGGTGTAGGCGAAATGAGGTGTAGGCGAAATGAGGACAGGCCGTCCTGTCCTGTTAGTCTTTATTGTTTTATAATGAGTCACATGATACCGTGTCATTTATTCCTAAGCAAATTATTTTTTATGAACAAAAGCCATCGAGTATCCCTGGGCGAAAACATGAGGAAATCCAAAACGATACAGAAAATAGAAACTGTTATTAATTTGTAAATGTACACCCCTTGAAACTCAATTTCAATATTGATTTAATTTAAGCCAAGCGTCTATCACGTTTTGGAACTTTTTATTATCAATCATGTCCTTAAGAACATTGATTATATATCATATCGGAAAATTACTCAGTTTCAATAAATGAGTTGTGTTTGTAAAAACGTTCAGACAGTACGTAATGAATTTTCAACGTACAGTGACATTACAGTATATTTAAAAGTACAGTAGTGTCCGGACCAACCAAAACTAGTTGATGTCAAGAGCAAAGCTTAGCACCGTCGGAGTACGATGACACACAATCGACCAGGCCATACAATGTGACCACCGACCCTTGCACTGAAGTCCGTGATCCACCGTCCAAGGAGGTATATAACATGACTCATCTATAGTATTTACCAGAACACAGTTGGGATAAAAATAAAAGCGACAAAACCCTTTCCATATTCAATAGAAATCTCAGGTTTTCTTGCAAAGAATTCTTGTCAATTTTTAAAAAATCATGATTCTAGTAGTATAACATATTATTATCCGATATTTTTAAGCGCATCTCAGAAGCTGTTGTACAAACGAAGGTACAGTAGACTCATGGGCTCTAACTTCGTTATTCTGCCATGAAGATCCGGGTTAGAATTAGTCTTCAGCAACCCACGCTTGTCTCCCCACATAAGATCCGGGTTAGAATTAGTCTTCAGCAACCCACGCTTGTCTCTCCACATAAGATCCGGGTTAGAATTGGTCTTCAGCAACCCACGCTTGTCTCCCCCACATAAGATCCGGGTTAGAATTGGTCTTCAGCAACCCACGCTTGTCTCTCCACATAAGATCCGGGTTAGAATTAGTCTTCAGCAGCCCACGCTTGTCTCCCCATATAAGATCCGGGTTAGAATTAGTCTTCAGCAACCCACGCTTGTCTCCCCACATTAAGATCCGGGTTAGAATTGGTCTTCAGCAACCCACGCTTGTCTCCCCACATAAGATCCGGGTTAGAATTAGTCTACAGCAACCCACGCTTGTCTCCCCATATAAGATCCGGGTTAAAATTGGTCTTCAGCAACCCACGCTTGTCTCCCCACATAAGATCCGGGTTAGAATTGGTCTTCAGCAACCCACGCTTGTCTCCACCACATAAGATCCGGGTTAGAATTGGTCTTCAGCAACCCACGCTTGTCTCCCCACATAAGATCCGGGTTAGAATTGGTCTTCAGCAACCCACGCTTGTCTCCCCACATAAGATCCGGGTTAGAATTGGTCTTCAGCAACCCACGCTTGTCGTAAAAGGCGACTAACCGGAGCGGGGAGTCAGGCTCGCTGTCTTGGTTGATGCATGTATGTCATCGTATCCCAATTGCGTAGATCGATGCTCGAGATATCAATCACTGGATTGTCTGATCCAGACTCGATTATTTACAGACCGCCGTCATATAGCTGGAATAATCCCAAGTGCGGCGTTAAACAACACACAAAGTAAATCGTTCTTACATAACACCAGAATAGTCCCGTGTAGCGTGTACCCAACAGCTCGATGCATTTCTCTCCATTCACGGACACCCTCCTTGACTAACTGACTGTTGGCCCAATCAACACACCCGTATTACTATCATTTACAACAAAATAAAAAGACGCAAACTTTTAATATTCATGAACGCTGCTTTGTAAACTAGTGTTCAGCAATTCCAGTGGTCCCGATTGTGAGTCGGTATGTAACGAACACAACAAACTACACAACAGCCAAGTGCGTGTTGATCATGAGCGCTACAACTGTTGTCCATGTGTTTTGCTTTTCCATCTATGTTAAATTTACTTAGATATCAATTCTTTTGTCGAAAGGCATTGATTTTTCGATAATCCGAGAGTTTTCAGGTCAAACAGAGCATGTACAGGGTATCGATTATCATGTAAAATAAGACGGTGGTTCATTAATCAAGATTGCGGCGTTAAACAACAAACAATCAAACAAACAAGATTCTCTTTTAATGCGACATTTCTGTGCAGATGTTAGTACCCTTTTCAAGTTAGTGATCAACAACTTGGTAGGACATGCTTACATCAGAGTAGCTGAGATAACATATACACTGAGATCAAACTGTTTCAAACCAGCATCTGTACCGAAACGAGGGCGGGGATTTTGGATTGAGACCAGATATTTTTTCAGCTACAGATGCTAAAAAATTATTTTTGTTTTAATAAAACTAGGAGCCAAAATATTATTTTCTGATAAAAAAACACATTGCAACAATAATATCAAATTGTCGGCCCCTAACGCTTCCGCTACAACCCACTGTCCGCGTTAGTCCATCTTTCATTCTTTTACAGGTGTAACGGTAAAAAGGACATGAACAGTTCTTTCGTATGACGTTAGTTTATCTGTCATGGTTCGTTGGTATTGCCACTTACTGTCTTCCAAGAGATGGTGCTCTTTAACTTGTTTTGAGTGGTATATGATGTTACACTGCAAATGACACAATAATGTTATCCGTAAATATTCTTTTTTACATTTGATTTATGATCAACTTACATTATTTCTGTTGTCCTGTACAAATCTACATATATATATGTACTTGCATGTAGTAGTTTGATTAACACCGTGAGTGGGCGAGTATGGTTTTACGCCGTCTAGCAATATTACAGTCATATTATGGTGGGGGACAAAGGAAGTAACTTCACACATAGTACCAAGGCTGGGAATCGAACCCGGGCCTTTCGGTGAGACGAGTGACCGTTTGACCACTAGGCTACTGCTCGGTCCTTCGCGTATCGAGATGAGAGGAGGCAATTTACAAGTCAACAACAAGTTTGTTGAGTCGGGGCCGGCCAAACCACTGGTCGATAACATGAGCAACGGTGACTAAAATCCACGATCCACGGTTCACTGTGTAAGATGACTCATACGAGAGCTGGCTGAAAAGTTCTAAGCCTAAGTGGGAAATCTCAATCGGATTGAAACAAACTTTTGCCACCAACAAGTACAATCGTTTAATGAATCATAGACATAAGAACTGCAACTGTAATGTTATTATTGTCTTTGTACCAGACCATCTTGTGAACCTACCCAATGAAATCACCAGAAATGGACAAAACTGGCTATAGGGCAGTAATCAAGTACCTGCAACTGAAAGGGCTAACTCCAACACAGATACATGCTGACATAGTCTCCACTTTAGGGGATGATGCCCCTTCCTTTTCCACTGTAAAGAAGTGGGCTGCGGAATTCAAGCGTGGCAGGGAGAGCCTTGACGGTGACCCGCGTCCAGGAAGGCCTTCAACAGCAACCATTTCGGAAAACATTACCCGGGTGCATGACATGGTGATGGCTGATCGACGATTGACCACTTGACATATTGCCAGTGTTGTCTCATGAGAGGGTTGAGCACAATATCACCAACGAGTTGGGAATGACAAAAGTTTCTGCAAGATGGGTGCCAAGGCTCTTGACAGCGGATCAGAAACGTGTCAGATCCCTGACGTCCCGTGACAATTTATTCCGAGGGTATTCTGCTGATTGACTATCTTGAAAAAGGCCAGACTATCAATGGAAGATATTATGCTGATCTACTGAGACACTTGCGTGAAGCTATCAAAGCTAAGCGACGGGGAATGCTCACTAAAGGAGTCCTGTTCCACCAAGACAATGCTCCTGTTCACAAATCAGTGGTTGCCATGTCAGCGATCCATGATTGTGGCTTCGAACTCATTGACCATCCCCCTTATTTACCCGATTTGGCCCCGTCAGACTTCCACCTGTTTCCCAAAATGAAAAAGGCCGGTCGCCATTTTCCTTGTAATGATGACGTCCCTTCCGCTGTGAATGACTTATTTAGGGTGGCTAAAGAAAATTTCTTCTTGACCGGCATCCAGGCCTTGCAGCATCGCTGGCAAAAGTGTGTAAACCTGGAAGGGGACTATGTGGAGAAATAAATGATAACCATCGACTTGGTACGGGTCTTTCACAGTTAGGCTGAGAACTTTTCAGCCAGCCCTCGTACATACTATTCGCTAAATGACTGTGGGGATTGAGGATAATGAGTCTTCGACTTAACCTTAAAATATTTAATCATCTCGATTACAAATGCCTAAGGATGTTAGTGCACATGACTTTAACACGAATATTCGATGGAGTTGTTGTCAGGACTAGTTGACTATTGAGGACACATTCCTCATACATCCATTGACACATGAGCTGTGAGTGGGCGGTAAATATCCACTTTGTATTCCAACTGACGTCCAAGTCTACGCATACCTCAGGGCACAACGTCTGGTCTCAAAATCTAATGACGATAACGAACTTGAGTCAACCATCAGGACAGGTATGGTCTGTTCTATAGAAGTTGTGGATGCAAGGCTCCACCGTCACTGGGCTCCACCTTCACTCGGCTCCACCGTCACTGGGCCCCACCGTTAGTAGGATCCACCTAGGCTCCACCGTCACTGGCTCCACCATCACTGGGCTCGACCGTCACTGGGCTCCACCATCACTGGGCTACGTCGTCACTGGGCTACACTGATGACGGCGCTTACGACTGCAATGACACTTTAATCACTCTATTTTAAACCTTTGTGATGGGCAGGGACCTTGATCTTTTGATAACGCCTTTCATCCAGCTGCTCACAGTTCGACCATTTAATCGCCTGTTTGGCCATGGCACTAAAAAATTTTATGCTTTATGATCTGAATCTATCCCTTAACGCTTGTAGCCTTTTCTTTCTTTTCTGTCGTTTCTTTCCTTGCAATGACCTCGCCGATGTAAAACGGCTCATTTTCCTACGAACACTGGCTCCTAGTTCCATGGTCCAAAGACAATGGATCCTGGATTAGGTCCAGTGGATACTGACACCTGACGCACGTATCTAGGATATTGGTAACTTACACCTGACGCACGTATCTGGGATATTGGTAACAGACACCTGACGCACGTGTCTAGGAAATTGGTAACTGACGCCGGACGCACATGTCTAGGACATTGGTAACTGACAACTGACGCACGTGTTTAGGACATTGGTAGTGGACACCGGACGCACGTGTCTAGGACATTGGTACCTGACACCTGACGCACGTTTTTAGGACATTGGTTACGGACACCTCTCGCACATGCCTAGGGCAGTAACTGATACCTGACGCACGTGTTTAGGACATTGGTAGCGGACACCGGACGCACGTGTCAAGGACATTGGTACCGGACACCGAAGCACGTGTTTAGAACATTGGTAACTGACACCGGACGCACGTGTCTAGGACATTGGTAACTGACACCTGACGCACGTGTCTAGGACATTGGTAACTGACACCTGACGCACGTGTGTAGGACATTGGTAACTGATACCTGACGCACATGTCTAGGACATTGGTAACTGAAACCTGACGCACGTGTTTAGGGCATTGGTAGCGGACACCTGACGCACGTGTTTAGGACATTGGTAACTGAAACCTGACGCACGTGTCTATGGCATTGGTAACTGACACCTGACGCACGTGTCTAGGACATTGGTAGCGGACACCTGACGCACGTGTTTAGGACAATGGAAACTGAAACCTGACGCATGTGTCTAGGGCATTGGTAACTGATACCTGACGCACGTGTCTAAGACACTGGTAACAGACACCTGACGCACGGGTCTAGGGCATTGGCTTTTCACCAAATCTCCTACATTCATGACACTCTGCCTGCCACTGGTGACAATATGTCTCGCTTTTTACCCCCAATGCAATCCGTTCGGTCAGATAATCGAGACTGGCCATGCTCTGGCAATCCCAATATATTAACACGTGTCCATAATACTGAAATACAGAAATAGATGTAAGCGCTGCTGAATGTCCAAGCTCCATAGACTTCCCCCCCCCCCCCCCCCCCCCCCCCCCAATATAGAGATTGTATGTGACTGCACACTGAGAAAATAATGCATGTCCTGCCTGTAACACGATACCGTCATTGGTTGTGGCTATTAATACATATGTTCCTGATAGTATTCTCACGATGATTGGGAAGGTGCCAACTGTGGGAATAACGGATTTCTAGTTATTGTTTCAGTTACGAATCCATCTACCTGAACCCCAAAACACCACCACCAACAGTTATATTTTTTTTCGTAATGTTTAGAAGAAATATATACAGAAACAAATACATAAAACATGCAAAGACAAGTCAATTGTTCACCTGAAAAAAAGGGAACACATGGTACAAGTCAAAATAGAGAATTGCACCGGACATAATTTTGTCACTGATGCGTCAATTTGGAAATGTCCCTCACATATCAACCTAAAACGGTTGAAAGTTTTAAGAGGCATATGTAGATCTTTGTATATTAGCCCGGTAGAGTGAGTGAGTGAGTTTGGTTTTACGCCGCTTTTAGCAATATTCCAGCAATATCACGGCGGGGGACACCAGAAATGGGCTAGCCCGGTAGAACCACTGGACAGGAGAACATTCAGGAGTGTCATGATCCTACGATCTTGAGGATAGCATCTTAGATTCGGCCTGGTTATGTTTCTTGGGTTATTTAATTTTCAGCTCCTGCTTTCCGAGAAATTTATTGCATATCTTGAAGCAAAATCCTAGCTGGAATGGTGAGTCCGTGATGAAGGACTTCCCAATCATATGGACAGTTATATGAGTGACTTATTGAGTATGGTTTTACGCCGCTTTTAGCAATAGTCCAGCAATATCACGGCGGGGGACACCAGAAATGGGCTTCACACATTGTACCCATGTCGGGAATCGAACCCGGGTCTTCGGCGTGACGAGCGAACGCTTTAACCACTAGGCTAGCCGACCGCCCCTAGACAGTTATAGAGGACAAGGGTCAGTGGAGTAGCCTTATGGTTAAAGCGTTTGTCGTCACGTCGAAAACCCGAGTTCGATTCCCCACACGAGTACAATGTGTGAAGCCATGTTATTGCTGTATATAGCTAAAAGCGGTACAAACCCATACTCGCTCACCGTAAAGGACTATTTATATAGATTTTATTCTTATTGCAATTGAGATCACATTATTAAACCAACATGTTACTCTGTACAATGGAGAATCCTACATAGTAAATTAAATAGTAAATGACTGGGAAGTGGAGGATAAATCTGATTTTCAAGATGGCTGTCCTGGTGTGTCTGATTGAATTGTGTGAGCAAATGTAAAATAACTCATTGCTGGTATCACATAACGACATAACACGATAACAAATGCATTTGTTTTTTACGTGAAACGTGTGGCCCTGAGGCGTTGTGCCACATAAAAACAAACGTTGCGTCAATCATTATGTTGAATCTCAGACATGTTGGCATAGTTTACCTACGAATAACCTAGCTTTGTGCTTATAAAGTTCGAATTTTTTATAAGTCTTCCTCGCTTGTATCCTAATATCTTCGACATTTCTGATCGTACAAATACTCAAAAGAAGAAGCGTGTCCACTGGTAGTTTCCTAACGAACATTATCATAGTCAGTGTGTTAAGACCAATGTTATATTGAGCTATAAACTGTTGCAATGCTCGCAATGACATTGAAACCATCAGAATAGACAGGCGGGACTTTTAGTGGAACTGTTCAGAGAGACAGACAGATTTAATTCGTATGTGTGGCCATGAGGCAGATAGTACAATGACATTTTGTTGTAGGAAAATTCGTCGTGGAGCACTACTTGTATGCTGATTAGATTGTAGCTGAATAGATGTACATAGTTTTATTAATATTCAATGTATCATCCTTCTTTCAAATATCTTATAAACAAATCAAATATAGAACGTGGCTAATTTTGCTGTTCATTAACTGCGCAAAGTTTCTTTGTGATGGATACGTATAATAATAATAATGAGGCAGGTATTTGATTCTTATATCTTCAAATACTGGACATATCAATTAAACATGGTATTCATCTTCTTGGTAATATTTGCAGAAAGGACACATCGATGTTAAAACATTATTGTCTTTGGAATGTCTGTATAACTGTATATGGAGGGTATGTATACCACACCTGAACTTCGTTAAACATCTGCGTAAAGATAGAGATCGCAGAGTTGTTAAATACATTTTTGGTATTATTTCAATCTTAAACACTAAATAGGCATGTAGCGATTTTGAACATCACGTTTCGTATCATAAACCTGTATGGTCTTCCACAGAACGGGGGGCACAGGTGGCCCAGTCGTCTAAGGCGCCGCGATTCGTTGTGCAGAGTTGCGTCCCGTGGGCATGCCAGAAACCTATGATTGTGGGTTCGAATCCCGGTTCGCCCCAATTATGTTTCTAGGTTTGTCAGCACCATACCTGTGCTCGTGGGTTTCACCGAAGTGGTAAACGTCTTAGACCTGCATCACTTCGGGCTTTCCTCCCACATTAAGCTGATATGCCGTGATATAACTGGAATAATGTTAAAAGCGGCGTTAAACCCAACTCACTCACTCACTCCACAGAACGAGGTCTCCACCCATGGCACTGACGATGTAAGGTCTAACAATCAGACGGGATTTTTTGCGGAATTGTTCACGTTTCGTATCATATTCATGTGTGAGCGTCTTCATGTGTGAGCGTCTTCATGTGTGAGCGTCTTCATGTGTTGAACGGGGTCTTCTTCGCCCATGACGGTGAAAGTTCTAACAATAACTTAACGAAGTTTATACCGCTACTTGGAACCAGTCAAGTGGTTTACCAATGTGGACAGTTGCGTGGGTCTGCTAAAACTTATCCTTACCCAAACACACTTGACCTGACAAACAGTTCTGTCCCCTTCAACAGTTCTGTAGTTCGTAAATCTACATTGACCATCGTAAAAATAAAGACAACAGAAAAGTCACTTATCAATGAAATTCATCTGATTGCCATTCAAGTTGACATAGTCTTCAGTAAACTTCAGATGCATTGCACGGTAGGTCTTAAACGTTGGGATGGTGATGGTGTTTAAAATTCAGGGGTGAACACTCCCCTTCTTTCAGACACCTTATATATTCATTGCCACTCGGCCAAGTCACTTCGCGTTTCATGTGCACTCCCGACTTTTCACCCACCCCCACCCCCCTGGTCACACTCACTCCCTCTGGGTGAGTGTTTACGTCCCTACTGCGACGTTACATCGCAAATACGTGACAGACATCTATACCCAGACAAAGCCCCCAGTTGAATGCACGAGTGTTATCGTCAGCCTACATTACAGCAACAAGTATGTTATAGGTTATCCTGGTGTCAAAGCAATTGTCTGTACTGACAGTTTTAATTTGGCATTCAAAACACCCCTCTCTTCATGTTGTCTTCCAATGATATGCGATACTAAGATCGAAGAACATCACTTATTCAATAAATATAATTTGTACGTCATCTGGGTCTGGCTCTATTTTTACTTAGTGAGCAGAGGACTAGTCCTTTTGAGGATTTCAAGGCTGAACAGATATGTTTTGCTTGTGTAAAAACTGATGCACGAAGATTATATTTCAGTCTCTGACTAACGGCCGCGTATGACCGTGTGAAATACGGGCTTGGGATTTGTTCGGGGTAAGGAAAATACTTGATTGAACTTAGTTCTGCTTTTCCAAATACCTCGACAGCATGGATCCACATGACAAACGACCAACCCACTTGGGGGACAGTTCTCGGCTTCATAAAAATAATCATGGTCCATGGTCTGGCTCCTTGTGGAAAGGTTGTACTTCCCCCACTGTCCCCGCACTACAGTCTGCCTCTACTTATGTAGCTATCCCCGACTGGTTTGTTTGTTTGTTTATTGTTTAACGCCGCAGCTATATGACGGAGGTCTGTAAATAATCGAGTTTTGGACCAGACTATCCAGTGATTGACTTCATGCGATACGATGACATGCATAAACCAAGTCAGCGAGCCTGACTACCCGATCCCATTCGTGGCATCTTACGACAAGCATAGTCACCTTTTACGACAAGCATAGTCACCTTTTACGACAAGCATTGTCACCTTTTACGACAACCATGGGTTGTTGAAGACCTATTTACATCGACTCTAGAGTCATTGAACCTTGGCTCAGATGACTCACCTTAGGCCCAAACGACTCCCCCGTCGTAGGCTCAGATGACAACCCAGGCTCAAATGACTCCCCTATTTTCTTTAAGAATACAAATGTTTTGACACTAATTAGCAACAGTCTCTGAATGACGTACACAAATAATATATTTTCGATGATACAGCACAGTATGTTTGATGATTGCACCCCACTTTGTACATATTGTGAAATTACCAGATTTTTTGCATGAAATTTTATATGATAAATTTGAAGGATTGGAGTGAAATGTCTCGCATTATGTAAGGAACTACAAATGAGAACAGGTTCAACTTACTCTGACGCACTAATAAGTGCAAGCTGGAAAACAAGAATCATATATCATATATATGGGAGGGGGAAGTTGCTGAAGCTGCTGCTGAGGAATCAAATACAGGGAAAATGAGTTGTCTAAACCTGACAGGGGTAGTAATCTCAGCAAGGTAGTGAAGTTGTTTTAGCTTCATAGTATCGGATGTAAGTACAGGGAGTAATCTGAGCAAGGTAGTGAAGTTGTTTTAGCTTCATAGTATCGGATTTAAGTAGGGAGTAATCTGAGCAACGTAGTGAAGCTGTTTTAGCTTCATAGTATCGGATTTAAGTAGGGAGTAATCTAAGCAAGGTAGTGAAGCTGTTTTAGTTTCATAGTATCGGATGTAAGTAGGGAGTAATCTGAGCCTACTAAAATCATACGTGCAGAATAGCGTCAGTAATATGAGCCTAATACCTAAAAATAGGATGTAAGATACGGGGAGATGTCTCAGCCTGATACCCCGGAATTAAAGTAAAATAGCGGGAGATATCTGAACCTGGTTTGGAGGAATAGGATATAGGATAGGTGAAGTAGTCTTACTCTCTTAGTATAGTATCGGATATAAGTAGTGGGAGAAATCTGAGCCTGGTACTAAATAATTGGATATAGTATTGGATGTAGGAAAGGGGGAGTAGTTTTTAGGGAGAAATTAAAGAATCGGATACCGAATACGGGGAGAAGTTCGAGCCTGATCCTCAAGAATCTGATATTGAACAGGGGGAGTAGTTTGAGCCTGATACTCAAGAATCGGATATAGAATAGGAAGAGTAGTTTGAGCCTGATAATAAAGAAATGGATATATACACAAAGAAAAAAATTAAGCACACCCTAATATATTTAATTATTGTTTGGTCCCAATATTTGTAACAGTCATGAAAGATATTACGGGAAGAATTATGTTTTCTCGAGATGACGAAAGCTCACGTGTCATGCAGGGTATTGCCGTACAGCATGCTACCCTCGGGTATCTCTAAAAGCAGTATATCCAAACGTTAAAATTACTTTCTTAAGCTCGGTTTTAAACAGTTTTTCCATGACATTGTGTGACCATGGCACGAAGGCGATTATCAAACGCCACAAGATGGCAAATAATCGGCATGCATAAGGCAGGAATGTCTTGTAACGCCATTGGTCGGAATTTGGGGTATTATCACACTGTCGTAAGCCGTTTAGTCGAGAAACATGCTCAGACTGGTGATGTACAGGACCGTCCCAGATCCGAAAGACCTCCTAAGACGACACATCGCGAAGACGGGGACCTTCTTCGTTTCAATCACCGAGAACCCTTTTTAACAAGTACTCGTCTGAAACCGCTGTGGTTGCCCAATCGTCGTTTCAGCACCAGAACCGTCAGGAACCGGCTGAAAGCAGCAGGACTGAGGGCTAGGAGAGTCATAAAGCGTCCCTTGTTGAGAGATCACAACAAAGCTGCTCGTTTAGCATGGTGTATTGCGCGACAGAACTGGAATCTGAGAACTTGGAGACGGGTCCATTGGTCAGACGAAAGTCGCTTTCTGCTCCACGTCACTGATGGAAGAAAGAACGAGAGTTTGGAGGCACCGGAACACGGCCTTCACCCCCTGGAACATTAAACCGACTGTTGCATACGGCGGGGGCTCGGTAATGGTTTGGGGTGTATCTCTCATGATTGCAGGTTGGATTTGGTCACCATACATTTTAACAGAGGCTCAGTACATCCGGGACGTTTTGAGGCCAGTCGTCGTTCCTCATTTTGACAACCACCCTCTTGCTACTCGACCTCAGTACATGGGTGACAATGCAGGCCTCATCGTTCGCATGCAGTCGTGGATTACATGAGGGCAAATGCAATAACGACTCTACCCTGGCCAGCAATGAGATTTGAACCATCAACAGATCTAACGTCTGACTTGAGGCATGCAACGTGTGGAGGACTGCGTCATCCGGGTACGTGGAGGTTATACCCGCTACTGATCTGTTTCACGTGTCATGTCAAGTAGAGACTTTAAGGAACATTTTCACATGAAACATCAAACGTAACTCGTTTACTTAATCCTGCAGCTCCATACTTTTTTTTAGGTATTGTCTAAGGTCAAAAACAGTACCTGTGTTACCAAGATGTTTTTGTCAGTAAATTTCAATCACGACTCACTAATATCTTCTTTATTTGTCAAATGTTTGTTCTATCCGATGACATTGGTATCGCCCAGCTCATGTGGTCAGTCATCCCATGCCATGATTTTTGCCATTTGTCATGGTTCAGAAATGGGGGTGTAATTAGCTTTTTCATTGTGTATATAGAACAGGGGGAATAGTTTGAGCTTGATACTCAAGAATTGGTTGTGGGGCACAGGGAGTATTTTGAAAATAAATTATAGGTTAAGAAAAGTATAGTGATTTAAGAGAGGCACCTGGAATTTTTCCAAATTAAGTTAAATATAAAACTGTAATAAAATAACTGGTACTAAAACATCTGACACACAATATTGGGGATTGTTCTTGACCTGACATTTCAGAATAGAAAATGAGGAAGAGGGGTTGAAAACCTTTATAATACAAGATATGTTTGGTCTTTTCTGCAATCATTTTAATCCCAAAAAGGGGAGTCATTTGGGCCCAGTAGGGGAGTTAGTGGTTTGACCCTGGCTTGGCGAGTCATTTGAGCCTAGATCCATATGACTCAAATTTAGGGGGGGGGGGGAGTCGTTTGAGCCTACTACACCGGATCCCGTCTCGTAGCGCTGTTGTGGGTAACGTTCAAATGGCGACAAATAGGACGCTGAGATGACCCGCTTTACATATTCGTGTACTGCATCACTATACACCAAATGCACGTGACTGTTGTGAGGCCGTGTTGTGAGTGTTGTGTGTGAGACATTGCCTCGTGAGAAATTTAAACAATCATTAACCGCTTCATGATTCATGAACATCACAAAGAGTGATTTTTTAAAAGACTTGATATCCAACTTGTTCGGACTACCAATGTGCTCGATACGTAGGCGATTTGTCATCTTTGAGGTAGAGGTGAAAAAAATGGATCTGTGCCGATTAGGGATAAACACGACCGGTGTCAAAAGTTTTAAGGAGGTGATAACATACATACATGATCTTATCGTCCGATCTGTTAAAATCAAGACATCAAAGATTGCTTGCAGCTGATGCTGTTTTATGTACATTCCTTATTCATTATAAACACACTTCATTTGAATATAATATGGAAGTGATCGAAGCTATAAGACTTTACACCCTCTGAATGGGTTTGGCTCGAATCTTGTTTTTCCACGGGGTGTCAGTTTTAAGTGGAAAAAAGTCAATAATGACAACGATCGTAGGCTTTACCACATGGGTGAAGCCAACGATCATGGGGAATGTGCTGACAGAAGAACGGATCCTGGAACGGCCAAGGGATGCAACTCAGCAGCTTAGACAACTCGTCATGTCTGTCTTTGAGAACATTGGCTTCAAAAACACGTACATGTTAAGGTTCAGTAAATCAAAAACAATTACCATCAGCATAGGACCTGTCACCTTCTTGTCACTAGATCCAACAAGATACAAAATGTGATGTCTTCTGAAAGGCCCGTTCCACACGGCCACATGAGAGCTAATAGGATCGCAGCTTCTTCACTTTAACACAGACTTTCGATAGTCGTAGCGCAAGGATTGTTGTTTGGAACGGGTCCCTGACTAAAAACGTACATGGGAAACGTGCGTCACAGAACCATAAGACAAACAACAGAAAACGACAATAGCTGAAAACTACATTTTATTTCAATACTGTTTGAGAAACATATCCTGTACGTTAAGGATGTAGCAAGGAGTGGTATTGAATGGTGAAGTTAGTCCCCACAGAGTTCTTCAGACACCGAACACATACACAATGACGGGTGCGGGAGGCAGGCAGTGCTCTCAAACAATTGTTTACAGTTCAGGAGTTCTTAGAAATAGCCACAAGTTACAGGACACAAACTTGGTCGACATGGAGTTTCTATCTTACAGAAATGTACATGTACACAGTGTTACAGTTATATACATGGCTGTGTGTGAACATAGCAAGACTTAACCTGTGGAGAGGAAGAGACATGGGAAACACTGGGCATGGAGTGGTGATGCAGTTCCTCAAGGAACATCTACCTCTGGTACGTTCAGAGTAACACAGATGGGTAGATCCCTTCCTTGTGCATGTGTAGGACTTGATACTTTCTTGTTTACACAACACATCCTATTGGACACTTGGGATTTAAGATACAGAATTATTTTATCAATTTTAACAGATAGCTACACCACATAGGATGTCTCGTATAGAGAGCAATCATTACAAACAGCAAGTCATTGAATAAAACTTTACGCAACATCAGCAAGTTTACAGCACAGACAAAAAGCCAACATGAGCTGTTTACTGAAAGACTCAAATATTTTTGACTGACACATGTAGAGTTGTACCTTCTAATCTAAAAAATATGTTTCTCCAAACCTATAAAATCACAAACACTTGCAGCACTTTATGGGGCGACCAGGGCACGTAATGGCTCACAGATTGTATGTAACAATTTCAACCATGGCCATTAACATTGCAGGTGCTTACTAGTTACACACTTCTGCTAAATTACAAACAATAAATTGTATTCAATTATGACAGACTCAAACACATAATTTTCAGGACTTTTCACAAATCTACAAACTTCCACTGTAGAAAACACTAGTGATGACTATG
This sequence comes from Haliotis rufescens, assembly GCF_023055435.1. Lineage (NCBI taxonomy): Eukaryota > Metazoa > Mollusca > Gastropoda > Lepetellida > Haliotidae > Haliotis > Haliotis rufescens. The sequence goes on along the minus strand of NW_025964223.1, from coordinate 4,283,535 downwards.
AAACATGTCAAATATGATGACTAAACCACCTTGCCTAGCCATGTCTCTCCTCTGTTATTAACAGCACAAGACTCACCTAGAGATGCTTGAGGGCCCAGAGTGTCTGCTGTACAACAACATGCATAGATGGTGTCAGCCAGGCCACTGGGACTGCACAATCTGCTCCTCAACAAGTCGACATCCAATGAGAATTTGCATAGAACTACCATCTAATCACTGTTGCATGTGGGTTCATTGCTAGCCCTTCCTACAGTATGGCGAAAAAGCATGAAATCTCAAATGGATGAATGGGAAGAAAATTTACAAAGAACATTGACATACACTATGCAGTATTAGGAGTTCAAATATCTGGATATCATTTCAATAGTACTTACATAGAACATCTCTTGTTTGGAATAGGATCATACACAAGAAACATACGTTTACAGGAATATATATATAGCAGATATATTATCAAGGTGGATCAATACTTTTCTCTTTGGGCCAGAAATCATCCTACTACACTTACGTAAATTTCTACAAATTTACAAAAAATTACTTATTGCACGTCTTCATTATGAACTTGTTAATGTCACTGTTCAAATGTTCCAATGGTGATGTAAGCCATGATCATGTAAGTATGTACTTCGCAATGACAGGTCAGTGATCATGAACATAATGGCACTTATTTCTGAATATCTTTGAGGTAAACTTTTCCTATCTAAGGCAAGAAGATTATGGGAATGAAATCTTTATGAACCTACAAAGTCTTTAGTTTAATCCATGCACAGCATCATCACATGTCTCAGATGAGCAGATATCTGCTGTTTCTTAACACAAGACACCATGACGTGTCGGCAAGCAGTACCTGACTTTAACAAATGCACATATAAATGAAGCAACAGCGTCTCACAAAATATTCCTACAAAGACATTTCTAAACAGTGTATATCCTTCAACTTTGGCTGAACTGTTTTGTTCAGGCAGTAGTAAAACATTCATCAGTGGAAGCTTCTTCAAGGAAGAAGAACAATTTAAAGCTTGCTCTTCAACTTATAACTACCAAGTAAATAATGCTTTCGCCAGGTTCACATGATGGAATTCTAGAAGAACCACAAAAGGAGGTTTTTATGCCCAAATTGGCTTCAATATGTTATAAATTGAGAAAACAAATATTCTAAAGTTTTGCACACCATCCCTCTTCACAAGAAAACATACTTTTTCGACCAAAGCGAGTATATGTCAAATTAAAACATAAAAATCTGACAAACATACAATTAAGAACCCACTGTATTCTGGCAGTTTTTTGTACCAAAGTAGACCAGATTGAATATAAGCACAGCTTCCATTTTAATGACTTTGATTTAAAAGTAAAAGTTTTCTAAACATACATTTTTCTTGTACATATATATGTATGCCCTTTTCACCACACAAGAGACCAAGTGCAGGAAACGGCTAAGATAAAAAAATCTGATTTATTTGTTTCTCCATTCTGTTGTATAACAATAACTCTGATTAAAAATAAAAGTGTTCGTACATAGGATTACAGATCTTGTATAACTAGATACTCTCTACAATCGTTTCATTGCATATGACACAATATAGACTATATACACACACTGAAAGTATGGCACTATATCCACATATACAGCCAATATACACGATAATCACAGACCAATATTGGAGTACATACAATCTACACAATATGGCAGCTGTATTCTGCACACTCTAAATATATATAAACATCTGAAATACATTTGCTATACTTCGTAGTATGTCTCATGGTTACAGTTTGGGTAACCATGGTAACAAAGTGTTACAAATCAACCCATTTTGCGCATGCACAAACATAAACTGGCTATCACATTCTCTCATTCAGTGAATTATTCTTGTATGTATTCTCTATGTTGGACTGAAATGATCCACAGACATCTTGATACAAGTCATGATAAAATTTTATCATGCTCATAAAACAAAGTATAAAAAGGCGGATTTTCTTTAAAAAAAAAAAAAAAAAGGAGATTTTTTGGTCAAATGTGCATGTTGTTCAAACAGCGAGACATTATCTGGTTGAGTAATAGAATTCATGGAATTATATTTGAATGTCAGTACCAGCTTATGAGCTACCAGACACTTACACACTGAAAAAGGTTACATATCAGATGGTTGAGTTATCATCACAGTGGATCAGTTCACTCTGATCACTAACACAAATAACAGTCCAGGGTATGGAAGCATCTTCATAGGGATTCAAAGGGAGTCTGTGAATATAGTTTGTTGATGTTGGCCCAACTCATCCTGCAATCCATGGTGGCACAAAGCCGCTGATCCTAATGACAGCATGTTAGACACAACCTGTCACTGAAGGTCTTCACTGGGGCTGCCAGAAGCTGTTCATGCCAGGACAACATTATTGTTCTTGAGTGACTGTGGATTTCTGCATTAAGTGTGGATCCAGCAATATCCTGGCAAGAGACACAAATGCCCTTCACACTTCGTACCCATGTGGTGAACAAGCCATGAACCTGGGTGTGACAAGCAAATGGTTTGACCTCAAGGCTAGCCATAGCCTCATCACACACCAAACCAGTGAGGGCAATCAGACCTGAGCCTTCCCAGTGATGAGCTGAAACTTCATTAAGGCTACACCACCGCCCTTTCTGTCATTGAATAGATGCCATATAAAGAACAATTCTTGTTTCTCATCACTGCCCAAACCAAGGTTTCATGTATGGTTCCAATTCAGAGTTTAAAGATTTATTTTTCATTCTAAGATGTACTTTATACGCAACAGTTTCAAATGTTGATAAAGACAGGCATTTTACAAAAGTTACTGTCAACATTGCTATTCAAATATTTTCTGCATTTATACTGAGAACAATAGCATTAACAAATAGGAAACAAGTGGTTGTTTTGTTTGTTTGTTGTTTAATGTCGCACTCAGCAATATTCCAGCTATATAGGCTATAGGATAGCCCGAAGTGATGCAGGTCTCAGACGTTTACCACTTCGGTGAAACCCACGAACACAGGTATGGTGCTGACAAACCTAGAAACATAATCGGGGCGAACTGGGTTTCGAATCCACAATCATAGGTTTCTGGCATGCCCACGGGATGCAACTCTGCACAGCGAATCGTAGCGCCTTAGACGACTGGGCCACCCGTGCCCCCTGGCATGGTTGGGAAAGATTAACAAAGTGATGAGAACCGAGAATCTGTTTTTATATGGTCTAACTATCAGCACGTTGCTGCTGTAAGGTGTCCATAGTATTTATAACCTCTAATTCCCTCGATGTAGAAACACACACATGGATTAAAAAAAAAATCAGCTTTAACTCTTGTCTGTTTGTATCATTTGTATAAAGTCAATAATTCCCTATCAACCAATACCTCACTAAAAAAACATCAGTTTATCATTAGAATTCAAATCAACTCTATGTCTGTTTAAAAGCAATTGGTTTTTATTGCTTCCTTTCAAAACTTGTGACTAGGTTAATATCATAAGTAGTGTTCATTCCACTCATGATGTCTACATATTTGCAGCACGGTATTCATCCAACAAAATCATGCACCAAGGAAACGGTCTGATAAATATACAGAAATACATTCAGAGTATTTGACAGAAACCACGGAAAACATTATGCACCAAGTACCTTGTTTAACACACAGATAACAAGACAAGTCACTTCTGTGTTATCCACATTAAAACTCCCTCTCAATAAACCAATCGGTAGGGAAATAACAGTAACTGTATTCCACAGAAAACAGAACAATTCCACAGAACTCACACACACACTGTCAGACACAGAGCAACACTGAGCTGTAATGTTGCCAACAACGCAAGGACGCCATGATGGGCCTGTCCAATATACAGAAGAATCATGTACATCATTAAGCATATCTACACAGAGCTGAACACGTGGATGTGCGTTTACTTCATGGCAGAGATGAGTCTGGAACAATACACCATCACAGTACAGTACAGTACAGTACAGTAGGAGCAGGGCTTCACGCCACTGTTGCTGGTTCTAGCAAGCCAGCAATGTCTTGGGGACATCAAGAACGGGTGGAATCGGAACAAAGAGTGTGGAGACTACAACCTGATTTTGGGGATGATGAACCATCACTTTAGTGAGTATTGTTTTACGCCACTTTAGCAATATTCAGGCAACACTGCGGCGGGGAACACCAAAAATTGGCTTCAGACATTGTCCCCATGAAGAGAACCAAACCACATTTTCAGGATGATGAACCATCACTTCAATGAGCAAGTGAGCAAGTATTGTTTAACAGCACTCTTAGCCATATTTCAGCAAGGGAAAATCAGAAACAGACCTCACCCTTTGTACCCTGGGGAATCGTACCCGGGTCTTCAGCGTGACGAGCGAACGCTTTAACCACTAGGCTACCTCACCCCATCACTGTGATATGTAGCTATTAAGAGTGAAACCTTGTTGGTCTTAACAACACTGTTTCTACATTTCTGGATAAACACAATGTTTCGATGTAATGTCCTTAATATATATGTAAACACTGCTCGCAGAGTCATCAGGGAAGTTTGGTGTTTATAACACTCTCTCAAGACATAAAACATTTTTAATTGATTAACTATTGTTTAATTACCTGCTCATTCAGAGTCTACTAACTGCTGTTACCTATTTGATTTACAGTAACTAAGTCCTATATTCAATGTGATCACATGTCCTGAAAATATTTTGTTCGAATTTCATTGTTATGCCAATAATGAAATACACTTCTACTTTTCCAGTTAAGTATGTTGTTGTCATATGTTTCTTATCATCACGAAATAGTGTGATACATGCAAACTGTAATGTGATTTTGGTGTACCATTTCAGCCGTTGGTTTCCATGTTGGGATACTTGAGAGTAACAATATCCAAAGCTAACTAAGCTTGCTGCAATAAGGCAGACAATGTTATCTTCCTTGTAATGAATGGAAGCAATACCGACTAGACCCTCCTGAACGTTCACAGTACCAGCAAACTACAGACTAATGAATGTTACACACAATATGCAATCCTTCCATCTATCAGCAACTGGGTCACAACAGTGAAAATCACAGCAAAACAAATCTTTTCTTTGCATCCTCATCACCTGAGTAAAACCACTGCGCATCTCTACCGGACTGCCCTTCCATGACGAGGATGGTCACTTGAGGAGGTATTCAGGCCATCACTCAAACCAGGTACAAAAATCATCAACGTCTAAAAAACATATATGGATAACTCTGAATATGAAAAATCTCCTCTAAAATGACACTGTCACCAGTCTGCCAAACAGTTCTGATTGTAGTACATTGGTAAACAATTAGTCTCAAGTTTCATATTCTAATCAGGAAATATGAGTCAGCTGAGTCTACTTAATCAAAATCAATTTTTCTTAACTTGACATAAGAAGTAATGCTCAAGATGCAAACTGTATGATGCTGGTGAAGCTGTTACTCCCCATCTGGACACTCGGTAATACTTTAACATGGGACACAGTGTGCACGAACCCTGTTTAACCTGACAGCCATGTTGCACCGACCGAAGAAGACATCAACATGAGGGATTACGTGGAAGACAATATAAGTGCAGTGGCCTGGGGATGAGATCAGTAAAATATTCAGACACAAACCGGACCACCTGCTTCTTTAATGCCATCAAGCCAAAACACTTTCTTAAAAGACCTGTCACACAATCACCAGTTGAAGGAGCACTACTGGTTTTGATATCATTTGTGACCGGTTTTGCTCTAACAACAGCAAAAATAGAAAACCATTTTTCTTATATCTGAAGTATTTGTTTATAGAACTGTATTCATTTATTTATAAATGAGAAGCAAATATTGATACAATATATAAAAGTCTTTCCCAATTAAATAGAGATTCATGAAGACAATTCAATAACTCTTAATTGGAAACTTCTGAAATCTATAATATGAAGACATAAATCATGTATCAAGTCTTTTCACACGAGGTTCTAATATAAACCATGTCCAAACTACCCTTAATATGTGCATCACTGGAGATGGTAGCGCAGAGTAAGATAGGTTTCTAGGTCTTGTGCTACATACTTAAGAGGTGTATGAAGATTCACATTTCAAATTTTTACCTTTGGTGTGTGTGTATATGTGTGTGAAGGGGGGGGTCATGTTCTGAATTTTTAGACATGGTGGGTGGTCGCTGGATGCTAGGGCTTGGTGTTCAGAGGGCAAAACGGGGGAGCGAGTTTGGTTGTCAAATCAGACGTGATGAATTCATGGGCACTTTTCTCATACAAAGGTATCCTTTCCCCTAAACCCCTCCCCTGTATGCCATGGTACCACATCCATTCTATCAAGTTCCCCATAGCCAATACCAAACCAACCTGACTAGCCGATATCATTGTAAGTTTCAAACACAAATATTGCTTGCATAGGTCAAAGTTAAAGATGAGGGCGTGACCAGATCATGTGACACTGATGAGAAGTGATAACTATCGATAGGGGGACTGGATTTGATGTGTGCCAGGTAAACCCCCCCAGGGAGGTGTACAGTGACAATGTGTGCCCAAGGAACCAATATCATATGTTATACTTACAGGAGCACCGGGTGTTGTCCTCATGGACCCAGGATTCTAATCAGAAGATTTAGGAAACATGATAACAAAAAATATTTCACAGGGCAATCAAAGATGGTATTAAACTGTAATTCACAACGAAATGTAAGATGGTATTCAACTGAAATTCACAGCGATATCAAAGTTCATATTAAACTGTAGTTCACAGCGATATCAAAGATCATATTTAACTGTAGTTCAGGGAGATAAAATTAATCTTATTAAAATGTAAGTTCATCAATGATTATTGTTAAACTAATGATAATGTTCAATCAACATGATTATGTTCAGAAATGCCGATAACTTACATCCTGTTCTGGAGGAGATTCTCCCTCAGGAGGAAACATCAAGATCAGAATAGAACTTGAATCTTGACAACATCTCAATCAGTCAAGACCCTGTTCCACAGTGATCTTAGTGCTAATATTATCAGTAAACCTTTATCAGAGGTACAATCATGGCACTAATATTGCTTGTTTGAACAGGCCCTAAACCTGTTCCACAAAGCGATCTTAGCGCTAATACTATTGTAAATCTGTTACAATGGCCTTGTTTGAACTGCTCCATGGACCTGTGTGACAAAGTGACCTCACCACTTCAAGTGTTGCATGATAGCACTAAGAGCACTTGATCACTCAGGCCCAGGGGAGCTAAAAAAAGGAATTTTCACTGTCAGTCTTTTCCAGAAAAGTCCAAGTTTAACAAAAAAAGCTATACTTTATTACTCAGCTTTTCACTTTTTTCACTGCTTTTAAACCACACAAAAATTGAAATAGATCGTGCTGAAAGTTCCGACAACTTAGGTATCATGACTAAAGTCTAACATCCACAGCTTAGAAGTAGGTATCTGGGGATATTCAATGTTGCTATAGTAACAGTTACCATGGCTACACAATGAACATGACCCACAGAACAAAACTGTTTTGATCATGTTAAATTCATGTTTGGTTGTACAAAAGATGGGAGGTTTTGATGAAGTCACAAAGCAAAGCTTTCTCTCTGTTAACAAAATGGACACACTCAAGCTTGAAGCTCTCGTACACGTTACCATCAAGCGAAATAACCCATTATCACAGACGAAGTCTCTAAAACAGATGTGAGTAAAAGTTGGAGTGAGTAACATCAGTGGTGATAGTATAGTAAAGACGTTTCCATTGCTCAACAATCTAAAAGCCCTATACATTCAACATACAGCAATACAATTGGTCAAATCGGTGAATAATTATAAAATCACATACAAAACAATCATGTACATATTATCAAATCGGTTTGAACTTGTAAATGCTACACATATCATTGGTGGTTCCAAAATCTGTAACCTTGAATTCATAACAATGACATGCTCCTCTGGAGAAAATAATAAATGACAATGAGAAAACTATCGACAGACGACAGCAAAGCGGACATTTGCCAAAAAGTATTCCCTAATTATAGAAAATGGTTGAATCAAATTTTGAATTTTTCAATCGAGGAACATCCTTATCAAAAGACATGGCAAACATGGACAAAAGGATTTCACTGAATTCTAACTAATCTGTCAAACCTAGTTATGATCATGAGGATGTTGAAGACGTTACTGTCATTTACGTGAAGAATAAATAACCTAAGTGTAGTGATGCGCTTGTTCAAAGAAAGACTGTTTCCTTGTGGGACTTGGTGTGGATGACCCTCCTTGACGTACTGGACGTCTCTCGGACCTGGCGTGAGATTTGACGCTCGACCCGGACACCGTTCTGGTGCTCAACCTCCCGGTGATCTGTACGGTCGGAAAACTGACTTTGATGAAGACTATCCTCTGTGCGGGTTAGTCTCATGTTGGTAGATATTTGATCGTGTCCGTTCATCACAACCATTTCACTGTCAGTATGTACCGTCATGTAGCCATCAGACTTGCTCTGCGGCATTGACGGACGTAGCGTTCCTGTGTCCGAGTAATCCTCCATTCCATTCAGGTTATCGTAGTCCGATGCTTCCGACGATGGCTGTGTTTCAGCTTCCATGGGCTCCACTTTAACATCGACCACGGTGATGGGATGAACTACTTCATATCGTTGGTGATACTCCGATGTGGCCATCCTGGGAGGTTCTACATGCTCGTATTCAGGAGTCTTGTCCGGATCAAAATCGGACACCCGATCAAGTGTTTGTGTACTGTGACCAAGATTGAGGCTGTTCATCTCTGAAGCATCAGCAAACGATGTGCGTGAACTGGGCACGGATGTCCTCACACTGTAATCTACTAAGGACATTCTGGAGTTGCCAGCAGTATCGTAGTACGATGATCCGTCTATAGAGTACTCAGACAACCGACTCGATTGTATAGAACGAGTATCAGTCCGACTGCGCGACATTTCAGGGGTACCATTTGTGCCCAAGTTCCGCCTTCGGTGATATGCTGCCTTTCCACCTCTGGGATTCCGTCGGAAATGTTCATCTATAGATTCTACCGTTCTCCTCCCTATCAACTGATCTATGCTGGGCTCAATATCTAGCCCAAATGGAAGTGTAGGAGACTCGTTATTTTTTGCTTTTGGTGGGACGTCCATCCTGGCTTTTCGGAGTTCCTCCATACAGATCTGAAGCTGCTCGACCACAACGTCATCGTCATAGCTGAAGTCCTTCTCAAGATTGCTCTGGAAGAAGGACAAGAGGTCGTCCATCTGCATCCGACCAATTCGTCCTGGGAAGGAGGACAAGGATCAAAATTAACATTATTATTGTACATGCATTGAAATAAACCAGACACATCAAATATAGAATAACTGATATTTTTAGATCAATAACCTTGTTTTGTTCAATTCAGGAAACATTTTCAGGAAACACATACCACTGAACATTGTCATTTTCTAATGGGCCCAGTCATCCCAGGCACCTTTATTTGAAGAGAACAGTTGTCCCTTCAATATGTCATGATCCTGAGGTCATGATACTGAGGTCATGTACTTGTCCAGATCATAATCACTGGTTTGTCAGCACAATAGCCAGCTCATGTGTTTCACCTCGATGCTAAGCATCTAAAACTTGCATCACTTTGGGCTTGAATTCCTCACACACCTTGACATAACTGATACTGTTGAAAATGGCATAAAAGAAACTCAATCACTCACTCGCTCACTCACTCACTCCAGTCTTGTGACAATCATGATACAGTGAGGGAAAATTGTGCCGCAGAATCCCGAAGAGGTCGTCAAATGTTCAAATATATACTACATTCATATGTTGTATGTATTTACACAGGACAGATGTGGAATGTGAGTGTGTGTTCAGGGTTAGAAATTGGCACTAGTCCTATAGTCCTTGCCAATCTGCCCAATAGTTAAGGTATCATAAGGACAAGTAGATATTTTTAAGGATTTTGCTATATATTATCATTATAAGGACTAGTGGACCAAAAATGTTAGTTTCTACCACTGGTGTTGGTGAGTACGTACTTCTGTGCATCTTGACAATACAGTAGGACATCCCCGTGAGCACTCGGTCCCCCTCCAGCATCCACACGTCCCACAGTCGCAGGGTCAGGTGGAAGGGAGTCTGGCAAACAACATACAGACTTTGATAGGCACTTAGAAGAAACATGGATACATGGCAATTTGTAAATTGTTTAAATTTTATTTTTTAAGCATGTTTAAATCTAAAGGCTGTTAAGCAAAAAAAAGTGCCATGTATTCATACAGATTATTGTTACAACATAAGTATAGGCAAGACAACAAAAGAATCACATTGGTTTACTAATGTCATAGTCTCATAAACAAACATAAAAACATATATTTTAATTCTGATTTCAGATTTGTTCAAAAAATAATTTTTCTTTACTAATATGATTTGTATATTAAAAAACCATTCCACAATCAGAGCATTATGTTTATTTTGAACTTATCCTGCATTACATACTGCACATTGTGCCCTTACTACCGAAGTCCTCACTCTAAATGAATGACGATCTATCAGCGTATTCAGTACTCTTTTGCCCAACATGACCTCCATGACCCTTGTGACATGTGGTGTCGAAAGACACTCCCCTGTATGCCATTATTCCCTTCTTCACAAACTAAGTGGATTGTGAGAGACGAGATCTTACCTGATGAATTTTTTCAAATTCTAACTATGCTGGATGAATTTCAAACTGGGAAGCAAAAATTTGATGATTTTCAGCAATCATAAGATTTCGTTATATCCACTTTCCTATCTTTCATTCATTTCCATTGTTAACGTAATTGGAAATTTATTTTAAAAGGAATTTTATATCTTATCTGTCATCACCCATTTCCTGATAACAGTGGCTTTCCCCTCGGTAACATGAGAAAATACTGGGAGACATCACTGTTTATGAAGATTTGTTCGATCTTTAAATTGTTCACTAGAATGCTTATGACGTCAATAATATGATAGTTACCTCCCCCTGGTGTATTTTCGAAGCTGTAACATGTGATTTTACTGGATAGAAATTGGTTTCTAAGGAGGCTTTCTTGACAAAATCTGCTACAAGGATCGTGATTGGTCAAATTCAAGCATGTGACTTAAGGCAGCCGATCATGGGTACTGTCCTCGTGAATGATAAATTTCCGATTAAGACAAAAGGTTTTGAATAATCAAATGTTCACTTCCCAGTATGAAATTCAACCAGCAAAGATAGAATTTGAAAAAAAAGAAGTTAAGATCTCTTCTCTCACAATCTGCTTAGTTATTGAAGAAGGGAATAATGGCAGCACATGTCACAAGGGTCATGGAGGTCATGCTGGGCAAAAATGTTACTGAAGATGCTGATAGATCGGAGAACTTCGGTAGAAAGAGCAATGTGCAATATGTATGCAGAATAAGTTAAAAATATAGGTCTTAAATCTTAACTTGAATTCTGCTATCAGACCTGTTTTCTTAAAACAATCTTACATTTGGGTCAAGATCCCAGAATAATTACACTAATTCAAATCTGCAAAAATAATCAGATCTGAAACATAAACACATAAAATAGTGTTCATAAACCTCATCTTTGTCTTCACAAACCTAACTTGTTGTCTTCAAGCACTGACACATGTTCCTTTCCTCTAATTTACGTATCATTTACTTAAGTATTGCTATGTCATTCAGCAGTAAGTTCCAGTGCTTGTACTCACCCTGTCTAGGAAGCACTGAAGGAACCACTTGATGGTGTAGAGTGTTGGGTAAATCTCATTCCTCTCCTGCAAGTCAATCAGCCAACACTCAATCAGATGATGCATTCTACATATGTACATGGTGACAAAGGCTAAACTATCCGAAAAACACATACACTATATTCATCCTGTTTACTAGGGAGTTTGGGTGTGGTGGCAGTTTATTACAGATTATAGTCTGAAATCCCCCAAACATGAGTTAAATCGACAGTTTCCTGTGCTACTTGTTCTGTGTTAAGTATTTCCGTGTAACCGGAAATGATGATCAGAATTACCTGCCCCTGATGTTTGAATATATGTGTCTGTTGACATTCATGCATCGTCGATGTCAGACATGTGTACGGCTCTGCTAATAAATCTTGTATCCAGTTAAAGCCTCTATCAAACAAACGGTTAGCACTATGGCAAATTCAACACCAATTAAAGCAGATGCTGAATACATTGACAAGGGTACATTCATTCTCAACAAAGTCCCATGCATTGTCAGTAAGTATCAGTTGGTGTGTGAATGAACATTACTCTTATATCAGCATAGTAGTACTTAATTCTGTATCTTACCAGATGTTTTCGGATTTTGGGAAGGAACTTTTTCAAGACAACGTCATGATGTTCTTGAAATCGCAGGAGTTTGGGGAATCCATGGATGAAGAACCCTGAACACAAAAAGTACTGGGTAAACATCTGGAGCATCAACTGGAGGAAGATGGTCACAGAGATGTGAAGTGGGCTTACACCAAGATCAGACTTTGGCTTGCCTTGTAATTATCGCTGAATCTGCAATTATCTAGCTTTTCATAGGAAAATGTGTCTGTTTGTTGTTTTAAAGCCGCGTTCAGCAATATTCCAGCTATATAATGTCAGCCTGTAAAGAATGGAGTATGGACCAGTCAACTCAGTGAATAAATATTGTGAACAACGATCAATGTCATCAGGGTACGAAGACACGCAATCAACCATGTCGTCGAGTGTGACCACCCAATCAATTAGGTCGCCCCTCATGACTAGCACAGGTTGATTGGTTGGTTGGTTTGTGGTTTGTCTCAGCAATATTCCAGCTATATGACAGCGGTCTGTAAATAATGGAGTCTGGACCAGACAATCCAGTGATTAATATCATGAGCATCGATCCACACAATTGGGATCGATGACATGCATCAACCAAGTCAGCGAGCCTGACCACCCAATCCCATTAGTCGCCTCTTACGACAAGCATATTCGCCTTTTACGGCAAGCTGGGGTTGCTGAAGACCTATTTTACCCCGGATCTTCACGGGTCGTACAGGTTGACATGCAATCAACCATGACCACCCAATCGATTAGGTCGTAACCAGCTTAGGTTGCTGAGGACCTATTCTAACCAAAAATCCCCACAGAAGGAAAAAGATTCAACTGCAACACTTTGCACAGCCATGTGGGGTATAGTAAAAGACGGTTCACTCAGATTAGCCGTGTAAGTATTGTCTGAATCTGTTTCAGCACTGTACCAGCAGGACGAGTCGGTCACAGAATTCAAGGCCTTTTAAGGGACTCTTAAAATTTTCTTTTCGAGTCTTTAAGGTCTCATACAGGCATTTTGTCTTTTTGTCCAGGCCTTTCCAATCTAAGTGAGCATTAAGGGGCGTTCACAATTGTGTGAAACTAGACTGGGCTACCCCTGCATGCCTTGGCTAGAACACTGATTAACTCAAGTACCAAGTATCAAGTACAACAATATGACTTTTAACGAGTTAAAGTAAGGCATTTATGATATATGTATCCATTCTCTGTCACCTAAAGTTCGTTTCAAGGCGTCAATAGTGGTAATCTGACCGTGGTTGCTGTTAAAAACGGTGAATTGTGTGATACTCCGATCGCTTCACACACGATTTCACTAAAATTACTTAAAACAATATTAAAAGGAATTTTGAATAAAATTAATGAAATAACTTACAAACATAAGTCTAGATATACAATGAACTCTTTTTATAACCAGACAGTGTAATTAAATGATTAATTTGTGTACTACAGTACAGATTTGTTGACATCGTATTTCCAGTGTTACATCCTCACGGTAGTCTTTGCCTTTGGCAAAAAAAACACCATCAAAACTCATTATGGCGTGTATAATGCGCACCCCATTCTACACAGCTGTGTTTTTTGGGAAAAAAAGTGCCCACAATTCTCAAGAAAGTATGGTACTCAATCCAGTTCCTACCATGCACTGTGTGTCTCTCTGTGACAAACAACTGGGACAGACCCCAAAAGGCCTCCTGAAATCATATCATAAATATATGTCAAGAATAGTTAGGAACAAGATTCCAAGATCTGAACCCTACAGTTTAGTTTGTTTGTTGTTTATCGCTGCACTCAGCAATATTCCAGCTATATCATAAAATGTGACAACAGTCTGGACCAGACATTGACCAGATTGATATCATGAGCATCGATCCACACAATTGTGATACTATGACAGCAAGCCTGACCACCCAATAACATTAGTCATCTCTTACGATAAGCATAGTCGCCTCTTACGACAAGCATGGGTTTTGCAGAAAGAACATGAGTTGTGGCAACATAGTTCATTGTGGGTATTTAATCTATCACAATACGTAATAGCAAGCATACTTTTGTTAAACATTATTGATGAATGTCAAAACATATGATTAAAATAACATTTTCAAAATAAACAAAATCTTGTCATCAAGATGACATCAAGATAATTGTGTTGTCAGAGACAAAACTGTTCCTTGTTAATAACATATACTCAGCAATACAACATCAATGTCACAGTAGTCCTAGTGGTCGACAGTGTGAGCACCCATCAGGGTATGAATACAGGGGGCCCAACTAACTCAAGTCCTTTGGACCAATGGAACAAACAGTTACCATCAACATGATAAAGTTACATTGTCTTAGAGATAGTTATTATTATATGAGCTGCTTAATCCCAAAGCGAGATTTTTTGTGCCAAATTTAGCATCACAAGGATCTATAAATCCTTGCAAAAAGCATCATAAACAAAATAGCCCAGATGTCAACTATCATCGTGTAAAAAACCAAGTCCGGACCAGACAAACCAGTGACTGATATTATTAGTTACATCCCAAGACATCAGGTACGATAACACACAATCAATCAAGTCACAGAGACCACCAGATCCTTTAAGTCGCCACTTCTAACCCAGAATCCCCATTGTCCTTATATTGATATGTCAGATGAACAAGTTAGCTGGAGACACTACTTCCTGGTAGGTAATACCTCTTCATTGAGGTACATGAGCAGTAGGGCAGCGATCTCACTCATGCCCTGGCAGTAGCCCAGTTCCGTGTTGTACACTGAGTAGGCAGCCAGCACATGGAACAGGGCCTGTTGTCTGCAACACACAAGAGCAATACATCACTACTGTTCAGAGATACCAGCGCTAGAAACTAACAGTTTTAGCCCACTAGTTCTTATGGTGATAACATATAGCAAAACCCCTAAAAAGGGCAAATTTCTACTTATCCTTAGGATACTTAACTTTTGAGCAGTTTGGCAAGGACCATAGGACTAGTGCCAATTTCTAACGCTGGATACCCATTAAAGGCAATTTTATTTTATTTACTTATATATTTGCTGTTTAATGCCAAACCAGCTATCTGTCAGCATGTAAATGCTATGGTACATAATCAATTCTGAACCAGAATTCATGAATCCCAATAAAGTTTGAAACAGTAAAGATGTCTTTGAAAATATTGCTCTGAAATCAGTTGGAAATATAACAGAACAGCAATCACGATTAAAGTCATTGATTACTCTTTTGACAAACAAATCATCTTGTACATTGCACCACAGAAACTGTAAACTTGAAAAGCTAAAACTATGTGACTATACATGTGATGATTTCCCAACACTACTGAAAGAAAAGATTTTTGACACAAAGTATGATGCAAATGGCTCACACACTGTCCTCGGGGATAGATACGGACACTAGACTGCTATCAATCGAGACAGACCAGTTGTTTCATATCAATATCTAGTTATTTAACATAATGAGCTGCAGATTAATTGGCTATGGCCGATGGTGGTTGTTGGTTGGTTTGTTGTTTTACGCAGCACTCAGCAATATTCCAGCTATATGACGGCGGTCTGTAAACAATCGAGTCTGGACCAGACAATCCAGTGATTGATATCCAGTGATAGATGAAGGAGTAAGCACTTCAAAATGTTGTGTTCCTCATAGAATCATCCTCCTCAGAATCATCTGCCTGGCTCTGCACTCACTTGACACCGTATCTTTCTCTGAACATGATGTGGTTCCTGTATGTCCGGTTCACATCCAAGTCAATCTGACGAATGTGGGTAGACGTCCTCCTGGCACGGTCTCTCATTCGCTGAATACAAAAAAAAAGAAGATGTTTTATATTTCCACCAGACTGAAATGTATTCAATGACATAACAGAACCAATTTTGTCTCCAGCAAATAACATGAATAATGCATTTTGTTTGATATATATAACATCAATAAGCAGCAAGCATCCTTCCTGTCTTAACTGTTACATATAGTGCCTAAAATAAAACCTACCTACCTGTAAACAACTCCACCTACTTCAGGAGTAACTCCACCTACTTCAGCTGTTACTCCACCTCCCCAGTAAACACTTCTGGTGTAACTCCACCTCCCCAGTAAACACTTCAGGTGTAACTCCACCTACTTCAGGTGTTACTCCACCTCCCCAGTTAACACTTCAGGTGTAACTTCACCTACTTCAGGTGTAACTCCACCTACTTCTGGTGTAACTCCACCTCCCCAGTAAACACTTCAGGTGTAACTCCACCTACTTCAGGTGTTACTCCACCTCCCCAGTAAACACTTCAGGTGTAAATCCCTACTTCAGGTGTAACTCCACCTCCCCAGTAAACACTTCAGGTGTAACTCCACCTCCACGGTAAACACTTCAGGTGTAACTCCACCTCCCAAGTAAACACTACAGGTGTAACTCCACCTCCACAGTAAACACTACAGGTGTAACTCCACCTCCCAAGTAAACACTACAGGTGTAACTCCACCTCCACAGTAAACACTACAGGTGTAACTCCACCTCCACAGTAAACACTTCGGGTGTAACTCCACATCCACAGTAAACACTTCAGGTGTAACTCCACCTCCCCAGTAAACACTTCAGGTGTAACTCCACCTCCCCAGTAAACACTTCAGGTGTAACTCCACCTCCCCAGTAAACAGTACAGGTGTAACTCCACCTACTTCAGGTGTTACTCCACCTCCCCAGTAAACACTTCAGGTGTAACTCCACCTCCACGGTAAACACTTCAGGTGTAACTCCACCTCCCAAGTAAACACTACAGGTGTAACTCCACCTCCACAGTAAACACTACAGGTGTAACTCCACCTCCCAAGTAAACACTACAGGTGTAACTCCACCTCCACAGTAAACACTACAGGTGTAACTCCACCTCCACAGTAAACACTTCGGGTGTAACTCCACATCCACAGTAAACACTTCAGGTGTAACTCCACCTCCCCAGTAAACACTTCAGGTGTAACTCCACCTCCCCAGTAAACACTTCAGGTGTAACTCCACCTCCCCAGTAAACAGTACAGGTGTAACTCCACCTACTTCAGGTGTTACTCCACCTCCCCAGTAAACACTTCAGGTGTAACTCCACCTCCCCAGTAAACACTTCAGGTGAAACTCCACCTCCCCAGTAAACACTACAGGTGTAACTCCACCTCCCCAGTAAACACTTCAGGTGAAACTCTACCTCCCCAGTAAACGCTTCAGGTGTAACTCCACCTCCCCAGTAAACACTTCAGGTTAAACTCCACCTCCCCAGTAAACACTACAGGTGTAACTCCACCTCCCCAGTAAACACTTCAGGTGTAACTCCACCTCCAAAGTAAACACTTCAGGTGTAACTCCACATCCACAGTAAACACTACAGGTGTAACTCCACCTACTTCAGGTGTTACTCCACCTCCCCAGTAAACACTTCAGGTGTAACTCCTACCCCACAGTAAACACTTCAGGTGTTACTCCACCTCCCCAGTAAACACTACAGGTGTAACTTCACCTCCCAAGTAAACACTTCAGGTGTTACTCCACCTCCCCAGTAAACACTTCAGGTGTAACTCCACCTCCCAAGTAAACACTTCAGGTGTAACTCCACCTCCCCAGTAAACACTACAGGTGTAACTCAACCTCCCCAGTAATCACTACAGGTGTAACTCCACCTCCACGGTAAACACTTCAGGTGTAACTCCACCTTCCCAGTAAACACTACAGGTGTAACTCCACCCCCACAGTAAACACTTCAGGTGTAACTCCACCTTCCCAGTAAACACTTCAGGTGTAACTCCACCCCCACAGTAAACACTTCAGGTGTAACTCCACCTCCCCAGTAAACACTACAAGTGTAACTCCACCTCCCAAGAAAACATTTCAGGTGTAACTCCACCTCCCCAGTAAACACTTCAGGTGTAACTCCACCTTCCCAGTAAACACTACAGGTGTAACTCCACCTTCCCAGTAAACACTTCAGGTGTAACTCCACCTCCCCAGTAAACACTACAGGTGTAACTCCACCTCCACAGTAAACACTTCAGGTGTAACTCCACCTCCCAAGTAAACACTTCAGGTGTAACTCCGACCCCACAGTAAACACTTCAGGTGTAACTCCACCTCCCCAGTAAACACTACAGGTGTAACTCCACCTCCCCAGTAAACACTTCAGGTGTAACTCCACCTCCCCAGTAAACACTTCAGGTGAAACTCCACCTCCCCAGTAAACACTTCAGGTGAAACTCCACCTCCACAGTAAACACTACAGGTGTAACTCCACCTCCCCAGTAAACACTTCAGGTGAAACTCTACCTCCCCAGTAAACGCTTCAGGTGTAACTCCACCTCCCCAGTAAACACTTCAGGTTAAACTCCACCTCCCCAATAAACACTTCAGGTTAAACTCCACCTCCCCAGTAAACACTTCAGGTGTAACTCCACCTCCCCAGTAAACACTTCAGGTGAAACTCCACCTCCCCAGTAAACACTTCAGGTGAAACTCCACCTCCCCAGTAAACACTACAGGTGTAACTCCACCTCCCCAGTAAACACTTCAGGTGAAACTCTACCTCCCCAGTAAACGCTTCAGGTGTAACTCCACCTCCCCAATAAACACTTCAGGTTAAACTCCACCTCCCCAATAAACACTTCAGGTTAAACTCCACCTCCCCAGTAAACACTACAGGTGTAACTCCACCTCCCCAGTAAACACTACAGGTGTAACTCCACCTACCCGGTACACTCCATCCTGCTCTGCCTTGATCTTGGTGATGTTGAGGATTCGAGACCACACCTCTCCCCGCAGTCGGTCCGGGATTCCCTTGTAGATCCTCCTTGTTAACTGACAGTTGTCATAAAATACCAGCATTAGCAAAATAATATTTGAAAACAACTGGTATCTAATCGACATCCTACAATCCCCTGCATAAAAGAACTGCTCCACCTACAAACCCACAATCACAATGTCCAAACTCTGAAGCAAACTTATCTAAATCAGTGGCTCTTTTCATCACGTACTTATACAATTCTAGCATGAACACAAGTTCCAACACAGAGCAAAAGCTTTTAATGAGAAGCTAATAACTTACAAGTAATATTGCACACAAATTATTTATAATAAAAACTTTTTAAAACATAAAATATATAGAGATTGTTCAATTACTTCTTAGTTATTTTAAGACTGTGATAGGGCAATCAAACAGAAACTTCATTAACATCAAATACAACAGAATCACTAATCTACTCCCCCAAAACAGAGGGTGAGAAAATAACATAAAATCAAAGTCAATTCCTTTCCACAGCAATATGTTGTTACTTAGGAACATATCAATAGGATCAGTGTGGCACGTGTGAAGATCAATGGCTGACATAATCACGTAAGTTTGTCAAGGAAGGAACCAGAACTGGTGATAATCCATTAAAATAAATTTTATTTAAAAACAGTGAGCATGGTGAGTGAGTGAGTTTGGTTTAACGCCACTTTAAAACAGTATTCCTATTTAAAAACAGAAGATAAATACAATTTGAAAATTACAAAAACAAACAGGCATCACTTCTGCTTTAAAACACTATATAGCAAGTACTTGTATGTGGAAATTTCACAAGATGTCTATAATGGACTTCTTATAATAAAGACAATATTCAAAGTAAAGTGGTAATCAAACAGAAACAAGCCTGGGTCATTCTGTACAAGGGAATATATATTTACACAATTTTCTCATCAAAAGAACTTGTGGAACTTCTGATAGAATGTTTTGTACAGGATGGCCCTGTTGTCATAGTAACAGAACTATAGCAGTTATCTAGCAAACTCATCACACTGCCTAGACTAAATAATGTACACAAACAACTTCACTAGCAAAGCAACACATCAGAATGACTGAAGCATCCATAAAATCTCGAGTTTTATTTAATGATGGCTGATCAATGTCAAGTGACATGCAGTCGGTACTTAGTTTTTAAAATCCTTGTTTGTCGTGTCAAAACAACAAAAAGTGAATTTACAGTGAAAAATTCAACAGCTTATAAGGACACGTTAGGTTCATGGTACCTACGGGAAACAATGGCGTTTATTACATAACCACGCTCCCAGTAAACAGTGTAATTGAGCACTTGATGAAGTGTTTCACACTGGGTACCATGTCATGTCTGGTTGTGGTCTGTTTACACAAGTGGATCAACTTGTCATGGCAGTCTTGGCAACCATGCACGACTGCATCTTTGTCTCACAGCAATAGAAGCTCACATGGTGACGCTTCATGGATACAGCACACATTGCTTATTTATGTTTAACGGAAGTAGGTGAAATTGGGTTTAACGTCGCGTCCAAGATTATTGCACTTACATAGCGACATGCATGGACGTGTGAGTGTGGCTGCTTGTACTAGTCCAGACTGATGCCGATTTATAGTGCTAGCTCACTGAGATACCATGCCGCAGTTTAACATGAATACCCCACTCAGACACAGTATACTGACTCCGAGCCGATTAGTCCTTGTTTTAGCCCCTTAAAGCCGAGCGCCAGACAGGGTAACAAGTACCATCTTTTAACGTCTTTTGGTATGAGGCGGGGGGGATCAAACCCCGGACCTCCAGGCGAACGGGCGAACGGGCGAACGCTCTACCACTAGACCACGGAGGCGGTCTCGTTACAAATGAAGTAGGTGAAACATTTCAATGTAAGTATTAACACAAATTGTAACACTGCATACCAATTCAAAGTATTCAACATTATTAGTGTTGGCGTTGGTGTTTTCAGATTTTAATGGAAGGGTTGCTCTCACAAACTTCATGATGCATGTTAGACTGGGATCTCAACACATTAAACTGGTGTCACATCAATTTCATGATAAATTTACAGTGTACAAAATAATTGATAGGGACGATGAGACTCATATCTTTATCTTTCTATTTACATATCTAAGTAATCAGATTGGTATAGCATGGAATGACAGGAAAACCATCATCAACCTAAGAGGAGTACAGTCCCTTGGCCTGAAACAGTTTGTTGTCACTAAATCCCAAACATTAATCAAGTTTGCAATTTTCCTCCTTTGGGAGAAACATATCAAGGCTAATCTCGTCAGATAACATGTTTATCCCGTGTGTGATGTGACAAGTTGATCTTTTCATGAGTAGAAAGTGGAAATGTCATATTATTCGGTCATGATGACATGTTATATTTTTATTGTAGATTTTCTAACTGATCTTAGCATGAAAGCAACAATGTCATCAAGGCACTGTGGAAACAGTTTGGTATAGAGTGTCATCTGACACAGTGAAAATGGCATGAATGATGTACATCACAAATCACATAATAGTTGATGCTAAGGCTACTAATCTACAGACAACAAGGTTAGAAAACACAACATGGACAATGGTTAGACAGATGAACAGTGTTACTGACAAGGGCGGACCAGTGGATTTCAACCCAGCAAAAACCGAACATTCCTAATCATCACAGAATGAAATATGGTGCTACTTGTGGTCCTACCTAGCACAAAGTGAAAGCTACCAGGTGGTAGAAAATGTCACCATAGTGAGTGTTAAGCAACACCCTACACTAGTAATAAGCCCTAGTGTGACCACTGACAGATGTAGATGGCAAACAGAATGATGTTCAGTGATTGATGCAGACACGGAATGGCACCATGCACAGGCAAATATCTAGGATGATTCGTGTGATCTAATGAGGTGCAGAGTGCATTACACTTCTAGAAATAATGTAAATTATTTTTTATAATCTTTCAAACAATGACAACTGCTTGGATTTAAAACATACCTGAAATAAC
Source organism: Haliotis rufescens (assembly GCF_023055435.1). Classification (NCBI taxonomy): domain Eukaryota; kingdom Metazoa; phylum Mollusca; class Gastropoda; order Lepetellida; family Haliotidae; genus Haliotis; species Haliotis rufescens. The sequence goes on along the minus strand of NW_025964223.1, from coordinate 4,261,479 downwards.
TTCTTTTCCCTCCACAACCAACAAACAACTATCCTTTTCCACATTACACTACCATCCCCTCCACAACCAACTATCCTTTTCCACATCACACTACCATCCCCTCCACGACCAACAAACAACCATCCTTTTCCAAATCACACTACCATCCCCTCCATAACCAACAAACAACCATCCTTTTTCACATCACACTACCATCCCGTCTACAAGCAACTATCCTTTTCCACATCACACTGCCATCACCTTCACAACCAACAAACAACCATCCTTTTCCACACCACACTACCATCCCCTCCATAACCAACAAACAACCATCCTTTTCCACATCACACTACCATTCCCTCCATAACCAACAGACAACCATCCTTTTCCACATCACACTACCATCCCCTCCACAACAAACTATCCTTTTCCATATCACACTACCATCCCCTCCATAACCAACAGACAACCATCCTTTTCCCGATCACACTACCATCCCCTCCATAACCAACAGACCCATCCTTTTCCCGATCACACTACCATCCACTCTACAACCAACAAACAACCATCCTTTTCCCGATCACACTACCATCCCCTCCATAACCAACAGACCCATCCTTTCCCACATCACACTACCATCCCCTCCACAACCAACAGCCAGTGTCTGGCAACATCCTAAGCCTGACATGTTCTAGGTGAAGCAACACTCTACGTGACTAGGACATGATGACTAAGCAAGGGTGTGTCACTACAAAGATCAAATCATCAGTCTACCTCCTATGGGATCCGCCCTTGGACCTTCATACGAACAACATGAAGAAGAATGATGTAAAGCTTTTCACCTTATTTACCTTTTCACCGGGAAAATATTTGTCCCAGCTCTTCAGCATTTTCAACCATTTTTGAGTTCTCTCAATCTCGAGAGTCTTAGCCTGAAACAAAAGGGAACTATTAGGAGCATTCAGATTACATTAAATGGTAACTCACTCAATGGCTACTACATTCTATAAAGGCAATGCAAAATTTGACAGCCTCCTGACATTTTAAAGCAAAATGACAATTAATTGTATTATGAAGTTAATCAGCATTTGGTCAAATATATTCGGTATCTCAAAGACTTAAGAATTAAACAACACATTCTCTATGTCCATTAATACACTAAAGTGAACTTTTCAATTTAAAAAAAACAAGATGGCCACAACCAAAGCACTCTGTAGCAATCGCACAGACTCCTCAACAACCATGACTAAATGTTGGTTTAGTTGGTTGGTTGGTTTGTTGTTTAACGCCGCACTCAGCAATATTCCAGCTATATGACGGCAGTCTGTAAATAATCGAGTCTGGACTAGACAAACCAGTGATTAATATCATGAGTATCGATCCACACAATTGGGATCGATGACATGCATCAGCCAAGTCAGCGAGCCTGATCACCCGATTCCGTGAGTCGCCTCTTACGACAAGCATAGTCGCCTTTTACGGCAAGCATGGGGTGCTGAAGGCCTATTCTACCCCGGATCTTCATGATTAAATGACCTTATTTGTTATGACTTGAGATAGACACCTGTTTATACATAACATTACAAGTGTATCCTGTATTTTGGCTAAATTTGCTAACAATACTGTTTGATTAACAAGAAAATCTGTCAAGACAATTAGTCCGGCACATCCTACACTGTCACTGACTGACTGAAATTCCTGTAGAATGACTCCAGGTCTACCACTGATGTTGATATATTCAGTAGACTCCGTGAAAGGAGAATTCTTTAGTTTTAGTGCTATAGGCAGGACGAAGATCAACACCAAAACCTTACAAGGACAATGTCAAGTTAGTAAATAATATACTTTTCAACTCTTGACAATCAGGAACTTAACTTGCTGCCAAGTAATTTTCATGTGGTAAAACAGGTTTCTGAGGTGACATTTTTTCATTAATTTCAGACACTGAATGTGCAATATAACAATCCTGGCTTTCCAAAATTCAGTTTTTATGATAAATTCTGACATCCTCATTAATAAGCTAGTACAAGGTCTATGTTAATGCTCAACATGGGAGTGAGACTGGGGAGTTTGGTGTATGCACAACAACTGCACGACTCCAAACCTTGGCTTCTGCGGCATCCGTGGTGGCGGGCAGAGCATGGTCACTGCAATACAGAGGGAGGATTCAGTTATACACACACATGACATCAGATCACATGGTATACACATGAAACACGCAGAACACATACAGGGATTTGTCTGGACCTGCTCACAGGCCGGTATTCAGCCCCAAGTTAGCAGCAAATGTCAGCAAAAATTCCAAAATTGGACATAAAACATTCCCAATTCATGATTATGTAGTTATAACTGTGAGAGCTTGTTCTGGTACAGCTGATTGAGTGAGTGAGTATGGTTTTACGCCGCTTTTAGCAATATTCCAGCAATATCACGGCGGGGGACACCAGAAATGGGCTTCACACTTTGTACCCTTGTCGGGAATCGAACCCGGGTCTTCGGCGTGACGAGCGATCGCTTTAACCACTGGGCTACCCAACCGCCATCTGGTCCAGCTGAATCTCAACAATCTCAGGACCAATAAAGGGAAGGCGTTAATGCTAAAAAATTTCGTTACTGAATCTAATGTTAATATATACAATCATAAAGACTCTGAATGTAAGAAAATTGGACCTTTAAAATAAATCCCTTTTCTCCCCCAATTTGTTTTCCAATAGCTCTTAGTTTGGAATCCTAGATAAACCCATGACAAGCCCTACATCGCCATCTATAATCATCCGCAAGGTTTAGGTACATAGAGTGATGGGTTTGTGTTTCACTAAAAGTATGTATGGGTTGAATATCTTACATAATTCTACTGACAATTATGGTTCATTTATTTAGCATTTAGTGTTTAGAACAGTTAGTACATATATTTACTGCCAGTCTGTACGACCAGGAGTCATAGACTTAAAACAGCTGTTGTGAAATTCCCGAGTGTGAACGAACTACGTACTGGATGAAGCCGAATCTGTCTGTCACTTGGTAGACCTCAAATGCTGGATCTTCCCATGGGTCAATGTGGGCCCCCTCCTCTCTGCCCTGGAACACACAAATAGTACATGTACGTGCTGGCAATACAGATCATAGAGATAACTAAATATTGGAGAAGTAACTTTGATCGAATGTGCAAAAAAGTCTGAAAGAAATCAACACATTCATGACAGTGGTGAGTGGTGGGACATTCATGCATGGATTACGCTGTCGACGTTTAGGTTATAACAAAAACAGTTGCTAAGTCTCTGGCAATTGAGATGATTCATAATACCAAGTCTGTTTTGAATTGTTTGATAGGCATTACTTAGATGTTTCCAGATGACAAAGCAGACACAATTTATGGATAAACTTCTTTAATACTGTAAAGGTGACGTTTTGGTATCGATCTTTATACCATTGTCAAGCAATCACCATGATAGTTTGTTTCCATGAGGATCAATGACAAGGGACATAACTCTAGACGTAATGCACAGTATCATCTACAACTGATAACTGATTTGGCGAAATATGAATTAAAATTGATACTAGTGTTGTTGATGCTCTTTTTCAAAAACACGGAGTAATCACAACATATGTTTGCATATGACATATCTGCAAGGACATAAGTAAGCGTATCTACCTTGTCATATTTGCCGACAATCTCTGCCCTCTCCTTGGCAGCCCTTTGAATTTCATCGTAGTCGGTGACAGTGCTAGTTGCTGAAACAGGCAAGAGATAAACAACACACTAATAATGACATCGATCATCAGCTGTTCTGTTACATCATTAAAAATAATAATTAAAAATAACATTTAATCATGCCAATATCATGAATATTAGGCTTTAAAAAATAAAAGAAATTGGTTCTCAGGCAATGGCTTTTGAAAACATTGTGCAGGCGGGCGGTGTTTTTTGGGGGTTTTTTTTTTGGGGGGGGGGGGGGGGGTTCAAGCTAGTATGTAACCAAATAAACAGTTGTGTACAATCAACCTGGGAAAGGGCCTCCTTTAGGAGTAAAATCGAATACAGAATTTGACTATTGTTGGATTTATTTTTTGAATGGAAATATAAACAAAAAGTGCAGCAAACTTTACGATGATGCAGGTGGTGCCTGAGAACCAAGACTATTATCTTTTTTAGCCTTCCAATCAAACCAATTTTCCTTATATTCGTGGAACCATGGTAACATTCTCTCAATAGTTCTAGTTTTCGTTCTAGTCAGCAGGTTAGCTCACCTAACAACAGTCCATACTAAAATCTACTAAAATAGACATGTTCGGGCTAGCTGCAAGACATCCGAATGCAAATAATAACCCATCCCACCATCCATTTTCACGAAAGACGGGCGAAACACAAAGTCTACCATGTCATGTTGACAGCTGTATTTTTTTCTATCAATTAGAAATACATATTTTTGTGATGTCTATTATGTACAAAAACTAAACAACCCTTATTCAAGTTCGAAGTAAAGAGACAACAGAAAAAAATATGCACAAAATTTGGGACTGGCAACATTTCTGACAAGGCCTGGTAAGATGTAAGTAGCCAGTCCTGTGGTCTGGGGGAATTTATTTAAGTGTGCAACACTGAAGAATGAGAAGACTGATGACTGATTTGAACTTCAACAAACTACAAAGCATGACATATACCTGAAGTTAAGGCCAAGGAAAAGAAGTTGTGACAAACATGATAACTATTACCATGATTTTATTAGGGGGATCCTGGGGTCCTTGAGGTCTACCACCTTACTACTGGAATATAGGGACCTCCTAAATCTTAACTTTTAACATCAGAATAATGACAAGGACCCATTGACATTAATGGTAAATGTCAAACACTGACTTATGATGGTTGTCAAAGCATCTACATGGTCTATAGGAACAGCCACAGTTATGAAACGACTAAAATAGCTCTGCTGTGTAATCACTTAATGATCCAGTGTTTATTCCAGAATGTGGTCTAGTTCAATAATAATGCATGAATCATCACGTATGGGCAACAGTTGGGTGTTTTCAATACAAAACAATCTCATATTGTAACAACAATATATTGTCATAGCATGCACACAAAACAAATACATCTGTCCACAAGCTACGATTTTCGGTATGGTTATCTAGAAAATGTACATTCATGCTGCAAAGCCAGCTCCAAGGCATTGTGTGACACGTTTATTAAACTCCAAGGTTAGAACACAGGGAGTGCGGGATCACTGTAAGGAGTTTTGTTGCAACCTAATGCTTTGCTGCAGATGTACCCCTTGAAGAACTTGAAGAACTTGAAGAACCTGACACATGAAACAGGCTGTTTGTTGGGTCAGGTCATTTATAAACACTGTTAAGACTGGCCTGAGCATGATCAAACCTCTCTCCTGACAGGTCAGACAATTGACCCTACTACAGGATGCCATGGTGATTCAAGAAGAGCTCTGTTTAGTGCCATGATTTTGAGTGAGTGAGTTGGATTTAATGCCGCTTTAACAGTATTCCAGTAATATCAAGGCGTGTCAGCTTAAGTGGGAGGAAAGCCCGAAGTGATGCAGGTCTCAGAAGTTTACCACTTTGGTGAAACCCACTAGCACGGGTATGGTGCTGACAAACCTAGAAACATAATCGTGGCGAACCAGGATTCGAACCCACAATCATAGGTTTCTGGAGTGCCCAAGGGACGCAACTCTGCACAGCGAATCGCGGCACCTTAGACGACTGGGCCACCCGTGCCCCCGCCATGATTTTGAAGGCGAGCAAGCCAAACTGCCCAATTGTTGAGGTATTGTAAGGGCTAGTTGAGATTTGACATTTTAAAGGGTTTTGTAATATGTCATCATTATAAGGACAAGCAGACATCAAATGTTAGTTTCTATCGCTGCTGAGGCTGGGAGTTTGTTCCAAGAAAAGTGTGTCTTATTTCCTTGGCTTTTTGTTCAAAATGACTCCCACTCAAACAGCATGTAAAATGACCTAATTATTTTGTTACTGGTTGGTAGTCTCACCTTTCTTGTGAATGGATCATGTGGAATAAAAACTGTCAACTGTGTTGCTTGACAAAGGTATAAGGATCTATACCGAAACATCGCCTTAACAGTATTAAAGAAGTTGTTATCCATAGATTGTGTCTACTTTGCCATCCGTCAACTTCTAAGTAACGCCTATCAAACAATTCATCCGTCGACTACTTGGAGATGTGGCAATCAACACCATCAACAGTCTTGCTTGACAACGGTATAAGGATCCATACTGAAACGTCGCCTTTACAGTTTAAAGGAAGTTATTCATAAGCTGTGTCCACTTTGTCATCCTTCAACTTCTAAGTGATGCCTATCAAACAGTTGATTGACTGTCATGTTTTGTACTACAGCATGGGAAGTGTTACAACCACAACTAGCAACACTTTCAGTTTCAATACAGCAGGTCTGTAACATGTATGCATGTGTGCACTGGAAATCACACTGAGGACAGGAGGAAGGGGAGATGGAAGAGAGCAATAGCTGGGACAATAGCTGGGACAATAGCTGGGACAATAGTTGGGACAATAGCTGGGATAATAGCTGTACAATAGAAAACAACAGGACAAAAGTTGGTAAATAGCAGGGGCAAAAGAAGGACAATAGATGTAAAATAGCTAGGGCAATAGTTGGACAATAGCTGGTGCAATTGCTGGGACAATAGCTGGACCATAGCTTTGGCAATAGCTGGGCAATAGCTGGACAATAGCTTGACCATAGCTGGGGAATAGCTGGAAAAATAGTTTGAAATCGTTGGGGCAACAGCTGGGACAAGTTGGGGAAATACCTTGACAATAACTGGACCATAGCATGGGGAATAGCTGAAATATAGCTGGACAATAACTGGACAATAGCTGGGACAATAGCAGGGGCAATAGCTGGGACAATAGCAGGGGCAAAAGCTGGGAAAAAGCTCGACAATAGCCGGGACAATAGCCGGGGCAAAGCTGGGCAATAGCTGGACAATAGCAAGAACAAGAGCTGGACCATAGCCGGGACAATAGCCGGGACAATAGCCGGACAATAGCCGGGGAAAAAGGTGGACAATAGCCGGGGTAATAGCTGGACAATATCTGGGACAATAGCTGGACAATAGCTGGGACAATAGCTGGGACAATAGCCGGGGAAATGGCCGGGGAAATAGCTGGACAATAGCCGGGACAATAGCTGGACAATAGCCGGGGTAAAAGCTGGACAATAGCCGGGGTAAAAGCTGGACAATAGCTGGGACAATAGCCGGGGAAATAGCTGGACAATAGCTGGACAATAGCCGGGACAATAGCCAGGGAAATAGCTGGACAATAGCTGGGACAATAGCCGGGGAAATAGCTGGACAATAGCTGGGACAATAGCCGGGGAAATAGCTGGACAATAGCCGGGACAATAGCTGGACAATAGCCGGGACAATAGCTGGACAATAGCCAGGACAATAGCTGGACAATAGCCGGAACAATAGCTCGACAATAGCCAGAATAATAGCTGGACCATAGCCGGGACAAAAGCCATGACAATAGCCAGACAATAGCCGGGGCAATATCTGGACAATAGCTGGGACAATAGCCGGGGAAATAGCTGGACAATAGCCGGGACAATAGCTGGACAATAGCCGGGACAATAGCTGGATAATAGCCGGGGTAAAAGCTGGACAATAGCCGGGGTAATAGCTGGACAATTGCTTGGACAATAGCCGGGGAAATAGCTTGACAATAGCCAGGACAATAGCCGGGACAATAGCTGGACAATAGCCAGGACAATAGCTGGACAATAGCCAGAACAATAGCTTGACAATAACCAGAACAATAGCTGGGACAATAGCCGGGACAATAGCCGGGACAATAGCCGGACAATAGACGGGGCAATCGCTGGACAATAGCTGGGACAACAGCCAGGGAAATATATTGACAATAGTCGGGACAATAGCTGGACAATAGCCGGGACAATAGCTGGGACAATAGCCGGGGACATATATTGACAATAGCCGGGACAATAGCTGGACAATAGCCGGGACAATAGCTGGACAATAGCTGGGACAATAGCCGGGGAAATATATTGACAATAGCCGGGACAATAGCTGGACAATAGCCGGGGTAATAGCTGGACAATAGCTGGGACAATAGCCGGGGAAATAGCTGGACAATAGCCGGGACAATAGCTGGACAATAGCCAGGACAATAGCTGGACAATAGCCGGGATAATAGCTGGACAAAAGCCGGGACAATAGCTGGACCATAGCCATGGCAATAGCTGGGACAATCGCAGGACCATTGCTGATGATATAAGTGGACAATACGGCCAAGTACCAACTCAAGTTCCCAGCGCAAAGTCTCCCCACCATTACCAGCCAAGGTCCACTGACTCCCAACACAGACTCCTTGTGGGTGTTAGTAACACACAGCTTGACTATAACGGTTTTTTCGTGACAAACTAGTCCACTTGAGAATCACTTTAACATGTCAAAAGCACGGACAGCAACACTAGACAAGAGATCAAGTGTTCAATTAGAGGACAACATACAGGGCTGAAGCCAATAGGAATTATGGATTAGCTGTCCGACATGATATCAAGTTGTCTGGAGCCAGGTCAGCTTTTAGACTTTCACTTCTACAGAACATAAGTCAATTTTAGGGTTCCAGTTCAATGTACAGAACACAGGTCACTTTTAGGGTTTCACTTCAATCTACAGAACCTAAATCTCTTTTAGGGTTTCACTTCAATCTACAGAACATAAGTCTCCTTTAGGGTTTCACTTCAATCTACAGAACATAAGTCTCCTTTAGGGTTTCACTTCAATCTACAGAACATAAGTCTCTTTTAGGGTTTCACTTCAATCTACAGTACCTAAGTCTCTTTTAGGGTTTTACTTCAATGTACAGAACCTAAGTCTCTTTTAGGGTTTCACTTCAATCTACAGTACCTAAGTCTCTTTTAGGGTTTCACTTCAATCTACAGAACATAAGTCTCTTTTAGGGTTTCACTTCAATCTACAGAACATAAGTCTCCTTTTAGGGTTTCACTTCAATCTACAGAACATAAGTCTCCTTTAGGGTTTCACTTCAATCTACAGAACCTAAGTCCCCTTTAGGGTTTCACTTCAATCTACAGAACCTAAGTCTCCTTTAGGGTTTCACTTCAATCTACAGAACATAAGTCTCTTTTAGGGTTTCACTTCAGTCTACAGAACCTAAGTCTCCTTTAGAGTGTCACTTCAATCTACAGAACCTAAGTGTCTTTTAGGGTTTCACTTCAATCTACAGAACATAAGTCTCTTTTAGGGTTTCACTCCAATCTACAGAACCTAAGTCTCTTTTAGGGTTTCACTTCAATCTACAGAACATAAGTCAATTTTAGGGTTTCACTTCAATCTACAGAACTTAAGTCTCTTTTAGGGTTTCACTTCAATCTACAGAACATAAGTCTCTTTTAGGGTTTCACTTCAATGTACAGAACCTAAGTTTCCTTTAGGGTTTCACTTCAATGTACAGAACCATAGTCTCCTTTAGAGTTTCACTTCAATCTACAGAACATAAGTCTCTTTTAGGGTTTCAATTCAATCTACAGAACATAAACTTTTAGGGTTTTACTTCAATCTACAGAACATAAGTCTCTTTTAGGGTTTCACCTCAATCTACAGAACCTAAATCTCCTTTAGGGTTTAACTTCAATCTACAGAATATAATTCTCTTTTAGGGTTTACCTTTAATCTACAGAACATAAGTCAGTTTTAGACTTTCACTTCAATCTACAAACATAAGTCAGTTTTAGGGTGGCACTTCAATCAACAGAACCTTAATTTCACTGCACAATACAAGACTATTACCTAGGCTATGGTTTCATCACACATACAAGACCTACATTGACATACAGAATGGAAACACATGCTGCAACACACAAGCACTCGGGAACATAAATATTTAACTGTGAGACAAAATCTACCACTAAACATGCAAGAAACACCAACCAAAGAGAACCTTTTTGCTAAGCAATCCATTGGAGTACACACAGCGTAAATAAGCCTGTTTTCTTGCTGACCTAGTTGCATTCGGATGCTGTGTGCCAAATTTAAAGGGATAGACAAAGCACCTTGTAAACTACACAATCAAGTTTACCCTTCGACACTACGTCAACACGTTCTCACAGTATAAGAACTGCAGCCCAGTCATTCAACCTGCAGTAGTCCCTCCTTACCATCAGTGTAATCACACTACAACCAGCAAGCCAGACTACGTTATTGTGATCGTTCTACTCTTCCTGGCAGAGCCTGCTACATAATGTGTCGTGCAAACCTATGAGCGAGAGGAAAAGCTATCAACCACTGATAGGTATCTGAACCTAATTTGTGAGTATTTTATTGTAGCAATACTGTGATATGCTGCAATAAAACATCACCATCATCATCATCATCATCATCATCATCATCATCATCATCAGGGTTGTGCAATATAAATGGTATACCGGTATATTGCAATACGGACGGCAGCAAAACACATGTTGCAATACAACCCTTGTGTATCAATATTTCCAAATACATTCACAGAAGAATTGATATATAATTACATACATTATATCTACTATCTTGGGAGGAAACATTTGGATCAACATACTGCAATATGAAACACAATACAGCTCTCGTACTGCGATATATTGCAATACGATTTATGTGCTAATACCATGAATACGCCAACCCTGATATCATCAATTCCTATAAATTGATATCGTGACCTACATATGCCCTACAGCATGATATGGCACTGCACAAACAAATCCCCAAACAATAGATCAGTGTGCACTCAAATTACATTCTCAGCTCCCTGGGGAGTATACAAACCACTCCACTGTCTGTTACGCACTCAAAGGTTTTGCATTCACATTACAATCTCATCCAACATGGAAATTGTATAGCACTATGCAAGCTACATGTAATAGGACCTTTGTATTATCACTAGGTTCCCTAGAGTTGTCACTCACGCTGTATTCAGTTACACAAAGCAATCTTCAATACGTTTCTTGCTATCACATTATCCGGTATCACTTAAACTGCTCAACTGATGAGGCTTTAGAGTTGGCTGTCGGTTGTTTCACGGAGTATTTGGCCATATTCCAGCAATGATACTATAGTGGCCTGCAAATAATGAGTGAGCACCAGAGAAACCAGTGACTGATATCATGAGCAACAATCTGTAGCAACCAAGACATGCTATCAACCAATTGTTTGACCTCCCGATCCATTGTTTTGTTGCCTCAAATAACAAGCATTATTAGATTTCGGGGGACTTGTTCTCACCCAGGTCATGGCAGGTCTAGGGGGTCCCTTGGTTCAACCCACAGTCCCTCTCAATTTGTAACACTGGTAACTATGCTAATAATGCATCAATTCCAATTGATAAAACATCACCGTTATAAGTATCACTAAAAGTTTTCAAATTAAGGAAAGCCCTGGAATATGTTGACTTGTTGGAGATTTGCTGAGTATTTGAATCTACAGATTTGTTGAGTATTTGAATCTACAGATTTGTTGAGTATTTGAATCTACATAAATGTGTGAGTATTTGAATCTAGGGATTTGTTGAGTATTTGAATCTACAGATTTGTTGAGTATTTGAATCTACAGATTTGTTGAGTATTTAAATCTACAGATTTGTTGAGTATTTGAATCTACAGATTTGTTGAGTATTTGAATCTAGGGATTTGTTGAGTATTTGAATCTTCTGATTTGTTGAGTATTTGAATCTACAGATTTGTTGAGTATTTGAATCTACAGATTTGTTGAGTATTTGAATCTACGGATTTGTTGAGTATTTGAATCTACAGATTTGTTGAGTATTTGAATCTAGGGATTTGTTGAGCATTTGAATCTACAGATTTGTTGAGTATTTGAATCTAGGGATTTGTTGAGTATTTGAATCTACAGATTTGTTGAGTATTTGAATCTACAGATTTGTTGAGTATTTGAATCTACATATTTGTTGAGTATTTGAATCTACAGAATTGTTGAGTATTTGAATCTGGGGATTTGTTGAGTATTTGAATCTAGGGATTTGTTGAGTATTTGAATCTAGGGATTTGTTGAGTATTTGAATCTAGGGATTTGTTGAGTATTTGAATCTACAGATTTGTTGAGTATTTGAATCTACAGATTTGTTGAGTATTTGAATCTACAGATTTGTTGAGTATTTGAATTTGGGGATACAGTAGGAAGAACAACCATGTTTCATTTTTAACATTTCTAAGGCATGTCGGGGTCATGACAATGATTCCGTAATGTTCACAGTGAATTCCAATGAGTAACGTGTAAGGTCAATTTATTTCTTTAAATGATCATTCTAATTTCCAGTGCATGATATTCACATAAAACCATGAAGATTGCTATTTTGTCGTGTTTCCCCCTCTCCATGTCATATCTGCTGGAATCTACACTTCCCACACAGCAGCATCCCCACAGAAAGGTGGCATCATAGATCACCATCCACAGAGCACAGGACACCAGATGCACCCTGACACTGTATTGCCCTGAGATAAATGTCTTGTCTTCCTGATGGCAAAAATAACTTACAAGTATAACATGTTTAATGATTCATTTTCCAGAGCTTGAAATCACAATGAGTCACAACAAGAAATCTGTCGCCATGGTAACCTAGAGTGAACTCATAACATTGTACACACTTAGTAACCTTTATTGACCATGTTGATGGTTTACAAAGAAAAGCATGTTTGTAGAAATGCAGGAAAATGCCTTCGAATGTTTTAAGACGCTATATTAATGCTTTAGCTGCCAACCAGTTATCACGAGGACCAACTAACACCAACATCCAATTACAGTGTAGATGTGATAAGCACCATTTGTTCTCGTTTTCATTGGAAGGGTGAAATATTTATCCTAAACTGATGAGCAAGATTGACCTTTATTTGGAAATATTAATAAAACACCAGATAAGCACATTGCTCAAATATATCTTTAGGTTTCATTTATAACAAGTGTTGATCAAATTTGGGGATCATTGGTTGTCGTCTGCTGGCTGACAACACATTGATAAAAACATTTTTTATTCATTATAAATGAATAAATTATATGAATGCAACATCAGAGATTACATCAAATGTAATTTGTGTCACTGAAGAGGTGCATGTGATCACTTGGCACATGCTATAACACAGAGGCAGTAACTGGTACAACAAACAGGGTAAGTCGACAGGAAATTTCTACCATTGCGGTGTGACAGCATGTGACGTAAATCTTTCTCAACGGGCTAATTACTGCATTTGCTCAGAGTTTCACAAAAGTCAGTGCAAGTGGCACAGCAAACTATAATTTGGGAATACTGTAAAAAATAATCTTGAAAACACAGCAACAACTGATCAGTTCTCAGTAAACATGTTATATAACTGGATCAAGTTATTGGGCAGACATTTTACAAGCAGATATTTAGATTTTGGATATGTACTCAACATGCTCAATGTTTAAGTGAGTAAGTGATTGAGTGGGTTTGGTTTAACGCCGCTTTTAACAGTATTCCAGTTATATCGTAGCGTGTCAGCTTAATGTTGGAGGAAAGCCAAAAGTGATGCAGGTCTCAGACGTTTGCCACTTCAGTGAAACCCATGAGCAAGGGTATGGTGCTGACAAACCTAGAACTGACTGAGTATGGTTTTACGCCGCTTTTAGCAATATTCCAGCAATATCACGGCGGGGGATACCAGAAATTGGCTTCACACATTGTACCTATGTCGGGAATCGAACCCGGGTCTTCGGCGTGAAGTGCGAACGCTTTAACCACTAGGCTACCCGACCGCCCCGACAAACCTAGAAACATAATCGGGGAGAACCGGGATTCGAACCGACAATCATAGGTTTCTGGCGTGCCCAAGGGACATAATTCTGCACAGCGAATCATGGCAACTTAGATGACTGGGCCACCCGTGCCCCCTCAATGTTTAAGATGCAGAGGCTGTATATTACTGACTACTACCACCAATAACATACAAACATCACAGCCACAATGGCAGTGGCTTTGGCAAACCATCCTATACATACACTTTATTGAATCGCTAAACTGTCCAAATATCTAGTGACCTTATGGGATGACCAAACATATGATTTTTGTTTGTTGTTTAATGCCACTCTGCAATATTCAAGCTATGTAAATATTCGAGTCTGGACCAGATAATCCAGTGATCAATATCGTGAGCATGTTTAGGAGTATCATAATGCAATTAACACAGATCATGACAAGTTACGTTGTAAACCTGGCCACACCCCTCATGTAAGTCACTGTAGATATTAATTATTGCCTGGATCTATTACTATTAGCATGATCACCTGACCAGCATACCGACATGACCAGCATACCGACCTGACCTACAGGGCATGACACTGGAATATCAGAGTGAGTGAGTGAGTGAGTGAGTGAGTGAGTGAGTGAGTGAGTGAGTGAGTGAGTGAGTGAGTGAGTATGTTCAACATGGTCAATGGTGCAGTTGCCTCAAAGTATAGCTATATCTATTACTGTGTCATCATATATATACTTTCAGCATGTTGTGTATTAATATATCAGAAAATACCTACATAAGATCACATAGATGGTGAAATCATTTTTTCTCCATCAGACAATCATGGACAATAGATGTTGCATTAATACAGCTGATATTATAGGTCTTGTTGTTCTTCTACACAAGACACTGCCTGAAAAGTGGAAGGTCGACTGTTCAATCCCTGGCCATGTCATCTCCCCCCTACCATCCCTCCACAAACAGACCAGACAGAGACGGGATATAGACACACAGACAAATGCAAAACCCCATTTCGCCTCACCTTCTGCATATTCTTTCGGACCTCAGAATGCTGAGGACTAGAATCATACAATTTTAATAATTGTTTGTTCGGTTGTTGAACATTATTCAAGCTATATGACCATTCTAATGGCAGCATGAAAAATAATCAATTCTGAACCAGACAAATAGTTATTCATATTGTAAGCATTGATCCACGCCATTGGAATGCAATGGCACGCAATCTACCAAGTCACAATTAATTGAAGAAAGCCTCTATAACAAAAAACAACTGCACTGACAAGGAATATAATTGTTTGCATGTAACACTGATTATTCGCCTGTTAATTTTGGAATTAATATGGTTCTCTGACCTTTCATGCCACAGATCTGGTATGGAGACGCCACTGCCCTATCCTTAAGTTTTCTAGGGGGCACGGGTGGCCCCGTCATCTTAGGCGCCAGGATTCGCTGTGCAGAGTTGCGTCCCTTGGGCACGCCAAAAACCTATGATTGTTGGTTTAAATCTCGGTTCGCCCTGATTACGTTTCTAGGTTTGTCAGCACCATACCCTTGCTCATGGGTTTCACTGAAGTGCTAATCGTCTGAGACCTGCATCACTGCGGGCTTTCCTTCAACATTAAGCTGAAATGCAGTGATATAACAAGAATACTGTTAAAAGAGGCATTAAACCCAACTCACTCTCTCACTCACTCACTTTAGTTTTCTTCAAAATCACAGAACTTTACACTTTCACATTTACAGGATCTATTTTAAATCCAGGGCACCGACATTAATACATTTTGGTGTCCAACAAATGATTTGTTAGTTTGTTTGCTTGTTTGTTGTTTAACGCTGCACTCAGCAATATTCCAGCCATATGACAGGGGTTTGTAAATAATCGAGTCTGGACCGGTCAATCCAGTGATTGATATTATGAGCATCGATCTATGCAGTTGGGATACGATGACATGCATCAACCAAGTCAGTGAGCCTGGTCACCCAACCCCGTTAGTAGTCTCTTATAACAAGGGTTGGTTGGTTTGTTGTTTAACGCCGCACTCAGCAATATTCCAGCTATATGACGGCGGTCTGTAAATAATCGAGTCTGGACCAGACAATCCAGTGATTGATATCATGAGCATCGATCCACGCAATCGGGATCGATGACATGCATCAACCAAGTCAGTGAGCCTGACCACCCGATCCCGTTAGTCGCCTTTACGACCAGCATAGTCACCTTTTACAGCAAGCATGGGTTACTGAAGACCTATTCTAACCCGGAATCTTCACGGGTCCTCTTATAACGAGCATGGTTTCCTAAAGACTAACCCAGATGTATATTCCTTCAGTCTGTGTTAATGTTGAACATGGATCACAAAAAACTACAGAAATGAAATGACAAGAAGGGATTTCAGTCCTAAAAATAATCAGTCAGAGATAATTACTGCCATTGGTCACATAGGATAAAAACCTACTGTGGTTTCAGGCACGTCAGGGTGAGGTTTTAAATTTTTTTTAGAGAAAATACATTGTTCTTACAGAACTATAAGCAACTACCATGGTGAAATGAGCCGGCGATGGTTATGATGGTAAACAAAGACTGAGGCAACTAGGCTGTATGAGACATGGATTATAAGCGAAGATCAAAATAACCAGAACAAATATTCTATAAATTTAAGTGAACATGGTGAAAGTGTGACTTTGGACTTGTTTGAACTGTATTCCAGTCACATCATGGACTGTCAGTAGGCTTTTACAGGTCTTAGTTCACCACTTGAGTTAACCAGTGTTAATGCTCACCGGTAATTACCAGTTTATTAGTAATATTACCGGAAAAATTAGGCATGGACCGGTAATTCATGAGACTGTCAGTGCCTGGGGACCTTATAAATCTTTGTCATGTTTGTTGTTGAACAAAACATTGGCCATATTCATATAAGTATATTTTTCGAAAGATGTCAGCTTGTCTGTTACCTGTGACCAGGCTTTCCACTTTTTATTTTAAGTGCAAGGAAATAACATTTCACTTTGCTTCGAGGTATTAATATATAATTGTAGTTACTTTGTCTAAATATATTAAAAAAAGAGAAGGGAATATGGTGACTGAACTTTGTGTTAATGACATGTAGATCTAACTAAGTTACTTCAGAGATGACGTCATTGCATTGAACATAATGTTACAAAATTATAACCAGGGCCCACTTACACAAAGCGATCTTAGCGCTAAGATGATCATAACTCCCATACTTTAACATAGTCAATAGTCATTTTCGAAAGTTTTTTGTTGAAAGTTGGGATTGACAAAAACTAGGGGGACTAATGGAGTGTCAGAAGCCTGACGCAGGTCTCTGTTTCCCGCTTGAGTTCACCCAGAAGCACATACATCACGCATACATCATGATCCATTATGGTGCCGACAGACCAAGGAATATGGGGGGCACGGGTGGCCCAGTTGTCTAAGGTGCCGCGATTCGCTGTGCAGAGTTGCGTCCCTTGGGCACGCTAGAAACCTATGATTGTGGGTTCGAATCCCGGTTCGCCCCGATTATGTTTCTAGGTTTGTCAGCACCATACCGGTGCTCGTGGGTTTCACCAAAGTGGTAAACGTCTGAGACCTGCATCACTTCGGGCTTTCCTCCCACATTAAGCTGACACGCTGCGATATAACTGGAATAATGTTAAAAGCGGCGTTAAATCCAACTCACTCACTCACTCACTCACTCACTCACCAAGGAATATGGGATGTGAACAATTGCCCAGGGATTATGGCTCAGCTTCATAGCTCGGCACAGTGAACCATTACACATTAGATCACTGGGCCATGGCCACTGTTATTGTAAGTAAATAATACTTTCTGATTCAGAGTTCACGTGATTAATCACATATATTTGTGCAATGATTAAGTAATTAATAACACAAGGCCTCTGCCCTGGATAAGTACTATTAAGTAGAATGAATTAGATCTGTTATTACTGGTATGGAAAAAGCTCTGATTATAATTTATACGCATTACCATAGTTTAGGATACAAAGACATATAATGAGTGAGTGAGTGAGTTCAGTCTTAATGATGTTTTGGTTCATAATACAAAGCAAAAACCAGGGAATCTTAAATACCTTCATTGTAAGACCAGCCTGTAAATAACAAGTGAAAAACGTTTGACAATATCTCTAATATTAATGAACTCAAATGATTGGGGATTAATACCTCTAAATTCTGATTTGCTTTGTTTCTTTGTTTGTTTCTTTGTTTGTTTGCTTGTATGTTTCTTGTTTAATGTCCCACTCAGCAATATTCCCGATATATGATGGCAGCCTGGAAATAATCAAGTCTGGACCAGACAACCCAGTGCTTGATACTTTGAGCAACATTCCACGCCACCAGCTTATCACACAATCAAACAAGTCACTAAGCCCGACCGCCCAATCCATTAAGACGCCTCTTGTGACCAGGTTGATGGGGAGCAATTCTTACCCGGAATCCCCATGGGGTAACGCTGATTTGCAATCATGGTAGCAGACTCAACCACAGACGAATATAATCATGTAACATGCATATAACACCAGCATGTAAATAATGATAGTTATAATGATAATATGCATAATGTAGTTTAATAATAATCATAACAATATCATGTTCGTATTACAACACTATTATCCAAATACCAAAGTGTTTTGTTCTCATTGCAAAATAACACACAAAAAATGATCAACAAGTAGGAAGTGAGTGAGTGAGTTTGGTTTTACGCCGCTTTTAGCAATATTCCAGCAATATCACGGCGGGTAGTAGGAAGTGAAACTGATTGTTATTGTAAACATGGGTACATGAATAAATACAGAAAGGTAATGACAGTAGGCCATCAATTTTCTCGTTCAGCAATAAATTCATAAATAGATAAATTGCAATAAGCACCTTATCACTGCTTATGCTGGGTAATTTCCAAAGAGACATCACAATCAAAGGGACATAAGCCACGCTGTTTTGGCGGATATTACCGAATTATTAAATATGGCCCTTTGCAGTTTTCTATATTTTTGCTTTCTTAAAGATTCATTCTTATCGGAATAATTAATTAGAATGGTCAGAGAGTGCAAAAATCTTATATATTTGTCCAAATATGCCCTTCACCACACCCTTGAAATTTAAGGATATTCATCTTGAGTCATCTACAATGATCTAGACTGATGGAGAGAGTTCAAGTAGCAAAACAACAAACTCAGAACACTGAACTTAGCACAAATATCACACCGTGGCCACTGTTGCTGGGTCAAGGGTCAAGGGTCAAAGGAATAGACAGGGAAGACTTGCAAGAGGACCCAGACATGCTAGAGCTTCATATCATCATCATAACACACAGATTAGCAGTCGAGTGTTTCCGTGTTTCACACATCAGTGGGTCCTAGGGTACTTGAGTATGTTCCTATAGGTTATGAATCTAGGGAGACCCTGTTAATCTTCCAACTTTTAACAATTAGGGCTATGAAGTATGATTGACTTTCATGCTGAATTTCAAACACTGCATATCATACATATATCAGGAAGTAAAATTTATACAATGAAAGCCATCTCCTTTAATATTCCTATTATGAGATATTTACAATAAGGAAACACATTTCTCTTTATTATATGTCAATCTTGAAACAACTGAAATTTATTATATATTTTTATTCACAAAAGTAACCCAACTAATCCATAGTGTTATCACAGGAGAGTGAACCACCTAATTAATAAATATTGTTATCACCAGAGAGTGAACCACCTAATTAATAAATAGTTTTATCACCGGAGAGTGAACCACGTAATTAATCAATAGTTTTATCACCAGAGAGTGAACCAACCATAGTTTTATCCAAGTGATCCGAGTTATTGTTAGCCATCCAGTCTAAATGAAGCATATGTTGGGACTCCAGTCAATCAGCTTCTAAAATGACTTTCGTTTTCATTTCCCTACCACTTTGAAAACTTTGATCTCAGCAAAAGATAACCCATACAAAACATAAATATTCCCTCTATGGTACTCTATCGGTTGTAGATGCCATGGCACTCAGAAATGACAGAGTGTTGGTTTGGTTTGTTTGTTGTTTAACGCCGCACTCAGCAATATTCCAGCTATATGACGGCGGTCTGTAAATAATCAAGTCTGGACCAGACAATCCAGTGATTGATATCATGAGCATCGATCAACGCAGTTGGGATCGATGACATGCATCAACCAAGTCAGCGAGCCTGACCACCCAATCCCGTTAGTCGCCTCTTACGATAAGCATAGTCGCCTTTTACGGCAAGCATGGGTTGCTGAAGACCAATTCTACCCCCTATCTTCACGGGTGTACAACACCTACACACCATATATCATGTATATGACAGTGCCTTTATTTTTTCTCACAAGGAACTGCCTATTTATGTTCGTTTTCATGATACAGAAATCAAACATCAGTGATAGAAAATAACATGTTTAGTCCACATAATGACAACAATGTTTCCTCAAGGTGATACAGTTTAGTGCTGGTTATCGCTCAAACATTTTAATATCGATAATCGGAGCTGTTAGATCGTTAGATCGTCTAATTTCTTCACATATTAATATTAGCCAGTTTGGAAAGTAAACACATGTCCTTGGAAACGGGACCGATGACAAAGTACAACCACTTCCTGGTTGACATCGGCGAAAGGTTCATGACATGGAGCTCTGACTGAATAAAATACATGTTTATGATGTACCTCTGTTCATTAGTTACCTATGAGAATAGATTTACATAACATTTTTAATTTCAAGACTTCATAATTATTCTTCGTAATGACACATATATATGTGTGCTCATCTATCTACCGACAGACAACTGTTTGTCACTACACAGGGATTCCCTCTCTCTCAACCAATCAGAAAATAGCTTGTCAGAAGCTATATTAAACTTGCATTGTGATTGACTAATGACCTACAGTTAAGAACACAAGACATGCATGCTGATCAGTGTCAAGTTAAGTGAGTTTCATAAGTGAAATACACTGATGTATATCAAAGATAAAAATTTATAACAGTATGTTTAGAGTTATAGAAGATATGTGTTTCAAATCGATTATTAAGAATAACTATCGATATTCATTTCAAGATCCTAAATCGATCAATTAACTGATTATTTGATCAATCGCACCAGCACTAAACAGATATATAATTGACCAAATGTATCAAGATGTATTACATTTAGAATGATAGAATGATTAATGGGAACATGGGCACAATCTTTACAAAGCAGTTACAAATGTTCTCGTCCTTAAGAATTTCCCAGTCGTTGCACGGCAATGTGTATATGATACATGTACATATGAGAGCACAGCCTCGTGTGACTAAAATCGAATCATCACAATTTCATATATTTTTTTTATGAATTCATTTTTGTTTCCATGGCTACTGTACCACACTATCTGACCCTATTGTACCATACCATGCCTCTGTGTGAATATCACTGAACACGACTGAAGAGGTAGAGTGATCATGTATTTATGTTTTCAGGAATATTCCATCAATATCACAGCAGGGTACACCATAAACGGGCTTCACACATTGTACCCATGTGGGGAATCAAACCAATCTTCGGCATGAGGACGGAACACTTTTACCATGAAGCTACCCCTGCGACCGTGAAGCTATAATTTAATAAAGGACCCACTGCCTGGGCAGGGTGTACTCACTCATGTTTACAGGTCTTCATTCTGCTCACACCACATCAAACTAACCATCCCGAGTCGACATCTTCACTCTGAAACAAAGCAAAACAGAATCAAATACTCAACATGCTTGCTTATCGTGGGTATTGTTGCATTAAAACTAAGGGTATCAGTGACAGTTTAGTGTCAATATATCAACTCCAATATTAGGGGTGTCACGATAAATCGAAATATCAATATATTGCTATTGGTAAGCACTTAAAGTCAATAAATCGATTGTTAAATTAGTTTCCGATCAATAGTATCGATTTCAGTTAGGAATATCGATAGTTTCGATTGTATTTACCATGCAATCCTGTTCATATTTGTGGGTTTTTTCATCATCATGATCATGAATGGTAGTAATTTACACATGGAAGTTTCTTTTTCTTAAATTATTAGGGTCTTTACTTTCAAAACAAATCAGTCATATCTCAAACTTTACTTTTTATTTGTTGTTATGGTTATCACATTCAAAGGAAACTTCAGTTCCAAGGTTAAATTCAACTCTAAAATCCATCTAAAATGATACACTGAAAACTATCGATATTTTTCGCAATAGTTGCTTGCAATATCAATTGTTATCGCAATAGTTTCTTTCAATATCAATAGTCATTGCAATAGTTATTTTCAGACCAATAGTCACCCCTATCCAATATATTACCACATGTAGACTAATAACAAAAAAAAGTTATTTTGCATGTGTATTGATAAAAAAAATCCTATCTCAACCTGCAATTAACCAACTTAATGCTAAATAATAACAAGGCAGATCCATCAAATGTTAAAGATTAAATTTTCTGCTGCCTTATTTTAACCATAGTAATGTTAACAAATGTAAATGTTTCTGTGGCAGGGAATCATTTATTTAGCAATAATATTAGTATCCATATTCATAATGTATCGATATAGTGAGTGAGTGAGCTGGGTTTTACACCACTTTTAGCAATATTCTAGTAATATCACAGCGGGGGACCCCAGAAATGGGCTTCACACAATGTACCCATGTCAGGAATCGAACCCGGGTCTTCGGCATAACGAGCAAATGCTTTAACCACTAGGCTACCCCACTGCCACTTATCAATATAGTAGCAACAAACATGTTTTTTATACATCAACATCATGTTGATGCTTAATGCCTCACTCAGCAAACATGGAAGCAGTCTGTAAATAAGTGAGTCTGGACCAGACAATCCAGTGATCCATATTGTAAGCAATGATCCATCATGGATTATCTAGCTTATCCTAAACATTAATTCCAATGGATTTCTCAAGATATATACATAAAATTTTCTGCATGTTTAGGTTATACATATTTGTCAAAAATTCTCGATTTGGTTCTTAATTCTTAGTTTGGGTAGTAATGACAAAAATATTGTAAACAACGACCACAAAGACTCAACCAAAATATGCATCACCTTGTTGTTGGCTTGATGTTAACTATGCATATTTTCTAAACATTTATTTGAAGAAAAGTATTGTATGGGTACTTAATATTTCCAAACAAGATTTTATTTACTCTTTATCTCCCTAATCTGAAAATAAGCAAATGTTCAACAAGTCATGATCGCATGCTTGCCATAAGTGGGTGCTGGCGATAACAGGTCCCTTGGCGATAAACTGTCACCTGGCTGTACTACCAATACGATAGAGGCAAGTGCCATCGGACTACATCATGTGTATAGAAGCTGCACAATCAATACAATCCCCAAGTTTGTACAAATATTTGATTTGATATACAAGATTTATTGCAATCGATTTATTGCAATCAATTAATTGCATGTATACATAACCATGAAAATCCAATAGTTCATTGTCAGAAGGTCTGTGAATAACATAACAAAGGTTCCCTGCCAATGAGATATATACTACTCACAATTAGCTAGGGACTATACCTTTAACTCAAAATGACTTTGCTGGTTCTCAGCAAATGTTGAGTAGGATATATATATATATATATAATGAATATTTCAAAAATGGAGTTTTACCATAACGGGCATAGACACGATAGGATCACGCATCAGTGTACAGTCTGCAACTTTAGTCCTTAGTCCAAACCCCGAGTCAAGTAAGATTCTGTTTGGTCTAGTAAGCTCAAATATTTAATAATACCGATAGCACAGCGTTAGAAATTGGCACTAGTCCTGTAGTCCTTGCCAATCTGCCCAATAGTAAAGGTATCATAGGGACAAGAAAGAATTTGCCATTTTTAGGAATTTTGCTATATGTTATCATTATAAGGTTGGTTTGTTGGTTTGTTGTTTAACGCCGCACTCAGCAATATTCCAGCTATATGACGGCGGTCCGTAAATAATCAAGTCTGGACCAGACAATCCAGTGATTAATATCATGAGCATCGATCCATGCAATTGGGATACAATGACATGCATCAGCCAAGATCCCATTAGTCGCCTCTTACAACAAGCATTCTATGTATGCAAGCAGGTGCTAAACTATTCATTTGTCATGGAAAAAACAGCGCTGACAGCAGAACACTTCAAAAACTTTTTTGTCTTCACACCCCTACTTGATGAATATTGGAATGCTCTGTTTTGAGATTGTTAATATCCAGGTACTGATCCGTCGAATATACTTGAATACTCAGTACTGACCACTATTTTCTTAGTCCTAACTGTATATTCGACCGTTAAGGATGACACCATGCTTCAAGGTGACTGACAAATAGAAGATTACAACGGCATAAACCGTTCAAAATCCCATTAACTTCAAACACTGGACAGGAAGCTTGTGACTTTCACATTTGTTTCAATCACCATGTATACTGTATACATGAATACTGTAAGACAACTACAAGTTTGAGTGAGTGAGGTGGATTTAACTCCACTTCAAACAGTATTCAAGTTTCATCACAACATGCCATCTTGATGTGAGACGAAAGCATTCAGTGATGTAGGTCTTAGACGTTTATCACTTTGGTGAAACCCACAACCATGGCTACTATGCGGACAAACCTAGAAAGATCATCGAGGCAAACAGGGATCCGTACACACGATCACAGGTCCTGTAGAAAGTGTACATATTGGATTGGCTAGGTCTATTTCTACCACTGTTACAATCGTGATAAGTAATATTTCATTTTAAAATAGACTAAGGGCTGAACACTGAGGATAATGTAATTGTTGGATCAGTGAATCCCCTTCCATTAGTCCTGGCATTATGCAGGAGTGGGTGAGTTTGGTTTAACGCCGCTTATAACAGTATTCCAGTCATATCGCGGCGTGTCAGCTTAATGTGGGAGGAAAGCCCGAAGTGATGCAGGTCTCAGACGTTTACCACTTCGGTGAAACCCACGAGCACCGGTATGGTGCTGACAAACCTAGAAACATAATCGGGGCGAACCAGGATTCGAACACAAAATCATAGGTTTCTGCCGTGCCAAGGGACGCAACTCTGCACAGCGAATCGCGGCGCCTTAGACAACTGGGCCACCCGTGCCCCCCGGCATTATATAGGATGAATAGTATTATACTGATGCAGTTCCCTGACCCGAATAATGGCAACTCCTGCTTGTAGCATGTGTAGTGTTAGACTTTCGGGGTAAACTAATTTACTATTTAACTATTCAAATAAAGCAGAGACACGTTTGACTCGTAGACTCAAAAGGGTTAAGCACAAACTGCTGTACTCACAGCAGAATCAAAGTAATCAACAACCACCACCATGTCAGTCCCCAAATAGTCTGAAGCCTGAGTCCATCCTTTGAAAGTCATGTTAGTCTGCTAGCCCGAGACCACCAAATTGTGTTAAGGACATGTAAAAATCCAATGCTGGTAGTCCTTATAGACTTATAGCATTTAAGGGCTATAACTCTGAACCAGTTCTCAATGCTTCAATTTTGCTACAAATTGAAAATGAATGAAACCAACAGAAAATGTAAACATTGCAAAACGTTTTGTCTCGTTCAAGCAGGACCAGTTACAAACTCTTAGGACTTGTGAAATAACGTTAACACTAGTAAACTCGAGACTTACTAAGTCTATTACAACAAATTTTTAAGGCCGAGAGTCCAGCAGAATTCTGTTCGGTCTCGAAAGTTAATAGACTCGAATAATAACAATAGTCCATACATAATCATGATGATACACTAAAATTTA
The DNA here is from genome assembly GCF_023055435.1 of Haliotis rufescens. Taxonomy (NCBI): domain Eukaryota; kingdom Metazoa; phylum Mollusca; class Gastropoda; order Lepetellida; family Haliotidae; genus Haliotis; species Haliotis rufescens. The sequence continues at coordinate 4,235,900 of NW_025964223.1, read as the reverse complement.
AAAATGCCTTTGAGCCAAGTTTGGTACAGACTGTGATGAACGTAACTCGTAGAGGTGTAATATGAATCCAGACAATATGCGTGCGATATGATTCGTATCTCGATGAAGTACTTTTATTTCATACGTTGATATTCTTTCAGGTGAATCACAACCCTGAATCATTTGTTATTAACTTTCAGAGATCGAACATAAGATATTGTAAGGCAGACACATATAGGCTAGAAGGCACTGTGAATGTTACGTTATTTATAGCCAACCGGGAAATACGAGACAATCTGTGTAAGCTGGTTGTTTAACATTTAGTCATTTTGCATTTTAAACATGTGAAATCTCTTATCATGCTTATTATTCACATGTTATGACACCACCATACTTGTAATGTAATGAATGTATTGTATTTATAGCGATACAGGAGTTGTAAATCGATGTGTTGGATTGTTGGCCTCGTATTGGGATACAATACTGTATCGCTGTACCTTTACACCACTAGCAGCTTGGGACTTGCCCATGTCGGAGTTTGTCTTATATTAAAAGTATTCTGAGGGTTAGTAGATGGCCATGATGTCCATAATCAGGGTTTTACAAGACCCACAATGTAGGGAATGGATGCAGAAAAAACATATACTGCATCCCGAAGGACGCACAATAATATTCATCATGGACATTTTGTGTAACAAGACAGATGTTCGGATTGAACAATTTAGTCAGGCATCGGTTACCTCCCTTCAACTGCTTGTCGACCAGTCACTTGTACGCGAGATGGTATGTGCAGTTTCGAAAGAAAGTTAACACGTTTTAACGTGATGGCTAACAGGTGTGTAACTTTTTGTAACTCTATGATAAATAAGCTTTTAAAAAATACTACATATAAGTTTCTGAAAAATATGTACATAGGAGAAAAACGCTGTCAAAAACAGAATATTTTGATCAAATTTTGCACATTTTTCTCCCAATTATTACTTTCTCATGACATTTTTTTCATGTCAATCAATAACTGGTTTAATGATCAATAACTGTACTTAATTTTGTTTTATTATTTTCATAAATAACACTTGTAGAGGCATTTTTGTGATACATGCAGAAATCCATGGCAGTCACGCATACGAGTGACCCTCTCTCAGGTGGTCACGTGTACGCGAGACTGGAGACCTGTCTCGCGTACATGTTACGTCCTCCACTGGCCATTGTACCTACAGCGTATCAAGAGCAGTTATGGGTGTCTCTTATTTCATACATCAGGCATGACATCCGTCATCATGACCATTGATGCATTCCAGGCTCTGAAGTAATTATTTAAACATACACTACACTACACCATTTCTTTACTTACAGTACCCATATGGTGAGGTAAAATGGGGTTTAACATCGCGTCCAAGATTATTGCACTTATATAGCGACGTGCATGTACGTGTGTGTGTGTGTGACTGCTTGTACTAGTCCGGACTGATGCCGATTTATAGTGCTAGCTCACTGAGATACCATGCCGCAGTTTAACATGAATACCCCACTAAGACACAGTATACTGACTCCGAGCCGACCAGTCCTTGTTTTAGCCCCTTAATGCCGAGCGCCAGACAGGGTAACAACAAGTACCAACGTTTGAACCCCGGACCTTCTGCTCCATTGGATCTCACGTTTGAAAGCCAAGGTCAAACAATGGTCATAATGTAATCACTATTTGCGCTTGTAATGATTCACGTTAATTCCATGACTACTGTATCATGTGTTTGGTCAGAATGGACCATCACTCATGTTAGAGCTGCCGTGGTGCTTCACATTCAAATATGATCATAATTCTGTACACTGATTTATCACCCTGTGACATGCTAGAAACAAAGTAGACAATATGACAAGATACCACACTCATCACCATCTCTAGGCTGTCAGCACCGAAACACCTGACATAGGAGCCTTCGTCTTCCTTTGGTGAAAAATAATTTGTGATAAAATGTAGAGAAAGAGTATGTCAATTTTGTGCCTCATGGAGACTCATTTAAAGGTCTCAGCCACTTCCCAGACTCTACCTAGTTTTGTTTGTTTGTTGTTTAATGACGCACTCAGCAATATTCCAGCTATATGACGGCAGTCTGTAAATCAAGTCTGGACCAGACAATCCAGTGATTGACATCATGAGCATTGATCCACCCAATTGGGATACCATTACATGGATCAACCAAGTCTGCGAGCCTGACCACCCGATCCCGTTAGTTGCCTCTTACGACAAGCATAGTCACCTTTTACGGCAAGCATGGGTTGCTGAAGACCTATTCTAGCCCGGATCTTCACAGGTCCACTACCTAGTCTCTAAAACAATCTAATCATAGCAATAAGGGTAGTGTTGGGAGCTGGTCAAAATCTAAGATTTAATTGTTTTGAAATGTTAATTGATTTGAAATTACAATCGACAATCAATTAATCATGTTACCATGGTAAATTATTTATAAGGAACAACAATAGCAAATATCAAATTAAGAAAACATTGTTTCCATTACTTCATCTTTACATATATAATACCCAAAGAGAAAATGAAGAGAAAATGAAAATATTCTTCCAACTTCATTGGCTAGGAAACAAATCCTGCCTGTTATTGTCATTATCAGACCATTGTGTTTTAATACAAGTTACCTTTAAATATATTTATTATTAAAACAAACTAACACAGATTGCTGTTGACATTTATTGCCAAAGTAGATGATCAATGAGTTTGCTAGTGTTCCTGGAACCGTTGAGTGAACTGATTATGCTGATGCAAACATGTAGTTGACACTGTCTAGCATATAAAAACTTGACTCAGAGAAGCCCACATACATTAACTACATATAGTATCCAGCGTTAGAAATTGGCACTAGTCCTGTAGTCCTTATCAAACTGCCCAATAGTAAAGATATAGTTTTGCTATATGTTATCATTATAAGGACTAGTGGACAAAAACTGTTAGTTTCTAACCCTGGTATCGCAAGGATGTTATACATGTGCAAATAATGATGATTAGGACTTCTATGGTATTTCTGTCACTTTCTACATGTTCTAAACACATATACTGAATCACAAACTGCAAACATGTTAATATAGATATTATCACATAAATCAATGTAATAGATTTCTAATGTACTCAAACTTCTAACTATTTCATCAAGAATCAGAAAACCTGATTGTAAGTTCAATGATATATTTGAACTTTTCTTGTTATATTGTGTATATGATCATATGATATTAGCATGATTAGGGCTGGCTAAAAAGATTGATAACTGGAATTATCGTCGATGGGAAGAAATATAATGATTGTCAATATGTAATTGTTGTCATTGATACCATTGTGATGAAATAAAGTTGTCAATAATGTCAATTGTCAAAGACTGATAGCAAATGTTTTTGTTTTTCTCAAACATCCACAAAGTTATCTATGCATTAATGTTTCACTGCTTACCACTGGCGTGAAATATGTTGATTTCTTTCGGGACTTTCTTATATATTTTCTTCCTTCTCCAATACTTATCAATAATTGATTGATATGATACTTAGTAATTATCGATCTCCATTATCTATATCGATAGCAAGCCCCCTATGATATACATACTCATGGATATGTACAGTACAGGGTACATCAGTAAATAATTAAAATATTGCATTCTTTATCATGGAATATGCATAGATAATAAATAGCCGAAAAAGCTTCTGAGTGAGCATGTGCACTGATATGTCATGAGTTAATTCTTTGGATATCATACCCGTGAATATTCGGGGTAGAATAGGTCTTACTTGCCGTAAAAGGTGACCATGCTTGTCGTAAAAGGCGACTAACGGGATCGGGTGGTCAGGCTCGCTGACTTGGTTGATGCATGTCATCGATCCCAATTGCGTGGATCGATGCTCATGATATCAATCACTGGATTGTCTGGTCCAGACTCGATTATTTACAGACCGCCGCCATATAGCTGGAATATTGCTGAGTGCGGCGTTAAACAACCAACCAACTCTGGATATCAAGTGAAACATGACCCTTATGTCATGAATGTCAAAAGCCTGGGTGCGCCATGTTCATGCCTGGGACCCCAAAATGTATTTTACTGAGAGTTCCCTCGACTCGGAAATAGATAGTACATGAGTATAATACGGCTTTTCATGTTTATGTCCGTCCACACTCAGTATTTCAGAATCCTTGTATCATTCGGATTTTGAAATCTAGATTACCGTTTACATGATTATGCTCTAACTACACAACACGGAGTAAATATATAGGTTATACGTGAAAACCTTACCTCAAAATGAACATGAAAGTCAAACAAACTAAACATATTCATGGCGGTAGTAAGCATTACACCATAGTAAATGAAATATTTAAATGTTCTCGATCTATTGTTATGCTTCAAACGATGGTTGTCCATTACTCATGTAAGTGTCGTCTGGTCTACCATATTTGATCATTACATATAATTCATATTACACAGTTTCCGGAATAATGTGTCAGTACTAAACCTGACCTGGTACACTCTCTATATCCATAATAGTAATCTTCTCAAATCACATATTCTCATGTTTGACGTTGAATTTTGACAATTCAATCATAGTATCAACTTCCTCGTGGAAATTACACCCGCCCTGTTATAAATGTCTCAAGGAAAGGCGATAATACCATTTCGCATACACCCTATATCACAGCGAGATACAACCAATTGACACATAAACCGGTTGAAAGAAATAAAGTCATAAAAATTTACCAAAACAAGGTTGATTTTGACAGGAAAATGGCCGTGAAAACCCAGTGGAATGCGGTATATTGAGGGCGTTTTGGGTGTCCTATGACCAAGAAATGCGGTGGGAACGTCGTGGCAGGAAATACTGTTGTCCCCGGAAAACGTACTTGTCGCCAATCCAGGCCCAAACAGGTGTGTTTTCAACTTTAATCGCCTACCTGTATTTTTAGATCCACAGGGAACACCTCCGGTGGTCACGTGACTATTTCTCAAGTTGAGCTAGTTGATATTTATCAGCCACCGAGTGAGATTAGACAAGAGTTGCCTCCCATTGATTCAGAACGCGCAACTGCATACATTTTATTAGTGTTTCAAACGATCTTTGCGTCCTTGTTTAAAGCCGAGTGTCAGTATGGTAAACCCTTTTCAAATACATTACTTACATATTTATTTATTTCAAATGTACTGACGTTTTTATTTCTAAAGATAGCAATTATGTTTTTTTATGATATCAGTAAATATTTGAAGATATCATAATTAATTTATAATTTCTAACATTCAAACTACAATAATTGAAATCTTAAAATGTGTTTCTGTTATATCAAAATAAATTTTCGTGATATCTCTAATATAGGATATCCCTAAAACATTATTCCAAAGGAATTCAACGTTTGGTATGAGCATGATGAGTTCACCTATGCGCACCTATGAGGCGCCGTTTTACAATAAGTCGATCTCCAGATAATAATAATAGGCTAGTTATATTGCGCATATTTTCACACCACTCAGGGACATGCTGAAAGCGCTATTATTGCCCCGATCACTGGATCAGTGTGCACTCAATTAAGAATCATTCTCAGCTTCATGATTAGTATACAACCCAAGGTGCCTGTTAGAGAGGGTAGAGGCTAGAAGGGTATAACAACCAGTGGCATCTCATTCTACCGGGTACCCATTCACTGCGGGGTGGACAGAGGCACACTTCGAACGCCATATGTCTTACATGTGCTTCAATGTGGGACAGGATAGGAGCCCTAGAAACTCCCAGGAGCCAAGCTGAAACGCGGTCACCCATCCAAGGACTCTCCGCGACAGACGTTGGTTAACTTCACTTGGTGTGTGACCTGTTAGATCTGTTTCATAACATCATAGTCAGTTGGCCACCAGCGGAAAAGAGGCTTAGTTTAGATTTTCGTTCCCACATTTTCCTGTATACCTTAAACCTTTTCTATTGCATAAAAGAGGTATCTGTACACAATTTTCATATGGTAGTAAGCTTGCAAGTGTGTGCGTGAATTTTCAGGAAGTCAAAATTGCATAAATTGAAGGAAAAATGCATAATTTGACAAAATTGGCTGTAACATTTTTATTAAGTCATTAAACTATCCAAATTATGTCTTTGATTACAGGTTATGTGTTCGCTTATCTGAATTTGGCAAACATTTTGTTTCATATAACTGTTATTCTAATTCTCAGTGGAAACATTGATAAAAATAATGTTTTTTTACTTCATTTTCAAATCAGGTCAGTAGGTAAAACACTAATTCCATTGAATTGTGACAATAAAACCACTATAACCGGGTATCAAAATCTGCCTGAACCATTGCATTATCCTATACACAAAACAAAATGAAAATATATTACATAGGGGCTGAGATATTGTATACAATGTTATCCCACCCCCCAACAAAACAATTTTGACGAAAATTGCTTATTGAGATATGGTGGTAGATTATGTTGATGTAGTGGATGAGTGGGATAACTGCAACAATGCTTAAAAACACCAAACTAGTAAACCCATAAAGAAAAAATGATGTTTCAAGTTTTTCTGTGAACATCTACGGCGGCCATCTTGAATTTCAAGATGGCCGCCATTTTGACCTGTTTTCACAATCAAGATCTAATATAGTTCTTCAACATATATATCATATGAAAGCTTTTTTCATTGTCTTTTCAATGATGTACCTTATTTACTGACTTCTGTGGTAATCTTAGAACAAATGATATAGCGAAAGCTAATTTCTCTAGCGACACCAACCAACCTCCAAAGTCGGATTTTAATAAAATGGACATCGTTTCACTCAAAATTGTAGATATACTGCACTTTTGTCTAGTTTATCATTTGAGTGAGAAAAAAACCATGAGAATACATGTAGTGTTGTGTATTACATCACAGAGTCAAGGGCCGTGAAATAATATCACCTCTAGTCACCGTCAGAGTCCATTTCTTCTGGAAAAGTAGGGAAGTTGTTTCTGTTTAGGCATGACATAGCACAACTGCATCCAAGGGAACATCCCATGATGTTCTTGGCGCAGCTACACCTGGATGAGGAGCATCTGCCTGTTGTGCATTTACAGGTGAGCAATTCTAGACACAGTGCTGGCATTCGTTCCTGGATCATTGGGATGGGTTCTGTGACAGACGTCCACCTATACTCTTCTGGTGGTGGAATGTCAGACTTTCCTTTGTGTGCGGAACACCACGTGATGCAAATGTGCTGATATCTGAGAAGATTCGAAGAATAATAGATAAATGAGCCATCCTTCTGACGGCTTCATGGTCCAGTTTTATTGGACTGAATGAGAACAAGCAAAATTTGATACAATTCTTGACCACAGAATTGCACGCACAGGCACAGCATCTCCATCATTACCATCAAATCATCATCATTGCAGGTGGATTAAGCAGCCCAGATACAGCAGTATCTTCCATAGATCAATCTGAAGCAATGCCAAATCAACTGTCAACACATAAAGAGGCAGATACACGAATGATGATCAATGTCATGGATGCCTCCTGCAATGGATACGACCACAGTGTCATTCACAGCCGAGACACTGATGTGTTAGTACAGTTGACACATCATAAACATTGGTTTTCTGCTCAGATATGGATGGGTGCATATCAGTTGATGATGTACATCAATTTCTCATTCTCTCGGATGTTGTAGCAGCTCTACCAGTATTCCATGCAGTCACAGGTTGTGGACCTGGAACATATTTATCGCACAACCATATTTGTTGCAAACAACAGAAGAAACTGGTGCCTTCGACATGAAAGAGACAGACTCACTTGTCATCAAAGTGTACAATCCAGCTTCGACTGCAACTAGCATTAATACACTTACAGCTGACATGTTCCACAGAGTTGGAGACCTAGAGGAACTCCCACCACATAACCTCTACTCAGATGTCAGCACATTTGCATCACGTGGTGTTCTGCACACAAAGGAAAGTCTGACATTCCACCACCAGAAGAGTATAGGTGGACGTCTGTCATAGAACCCATCCCAATGATCCAGGAACGAATGCCAGCACTGTGTCTAGAATTGCTCACCTGTAAATGCACAACAGGCAGATGCTCCTCACCCAGGTGTAGCTGTGCCAAGAACAACATGGGATGTTCCCTTGGATGCAGTTGTGCTATGTCATGCCTAAACAGAAACAACTTACCTACCTCTCCAGATGACGGTGACTAGAGGTGACATTATTTCATATTTTATTTTTAATACTTCATAATACTACAAGTATTCTCACGTTTGTTTCTTCACTCAAATGATAAACTAGTGAAATGTTCACACAAAAGTGCAGTATATCTACAATTTTGAGTGAAAATATGTCCATTTTAATTTAAATCTAAATTTGGGTATGGGTTGAAGTCGCTTGAGAAATTAGCTTTCAATTTTTATTTTTATTCATTGTTGGGGATCAATTTACCACAGAAGTCAGTGAATGATCTACATTATTGAAAAGACAATGAAAAAAGCTTTCATATTATATATTACATGACCATGTTGAAGAACTATATTAGATCTTGATTTTGAAAACAGGTCAAAATGGCGGCCATCTTGAAATTCAAGCTGGCCGCCATTTTGACCTGTAGATGTTCACAGAAAAACTTGAAACATCATTTTTCTTTATGAGTTTACTAGTTCGGTGTTTTTAAGCATTGTTGCAATTATCCCACTCATCCACTACATTAACATTATCTACCACCATATCTCAATAAGCAATTTTCGTCAATATTGGTTTTTGGGGGGTGGGGTAACATTGTTTACAATATCTCAGCCCTTTTTAAAATATTTTCATTTTGTTTTATGTATAGGGTAGTACAATGGTTCAGGCAGATTTTGATACCCAGTTATAGTGGTTTTATTGTCACAATTCAGTGGAATTAGTGTTTTACCTACTTACAATATTTGAAAATGAAGTATAAAAACATTATTTTTATCAATGTTTCCACTGAGAATTAGAATAACAGTTATATGAAACAAAATGTTTGCCAAATTCAGATAAGCGAATACATTACCTGTAATCAAAGACAAAATTTGGATAGTTTAATGACTTAATAAAATGTTACAGCCAATTTTGTTAAATTATGCATTTTGCTTTCAATTTATGCAATTTTGACTTCCTGAAAATTCACGCACACACTTGCAAGCTTACTACCCAATGAAAATTGTGTACAGATACCTCCTTTATGCAATAGAAAAAGTTTAAGGTATACAGGAAAATGTGGGAACGAAAATCTTGTTTTTCACCCCTGGCCAACTGACTATCTTCATTGATATCACAAATTCGAATTTTTATATAAATAAATGAATTTATTATATCTAGCCATGTATTTTGTGATATGTTATTATGTATTTTATGATATCTAAAAACGAATTCGTGATATCGTCTAAGGCGCCGCGATTCGCTGTGCACAGTTGCGTCCCTTGGGCGCGCCAGAAACCTGTGATTGTGAAAAATGATTGTGGGTTCGAATCCCGGTTCGCCCCGATTATGTTTCTAGGTTTGTCAGCACCATACCTGTGCTCGTGGGTTTCACTGAAGTGGTAAACTTCTGAGACCTGCATCACTTCGGGCTTTCTTCTTCCCACATTAAGCTGACACGCCGCGATATAACTGGAATACTGTTAAAAGCGGCGTTAAACGCAACTCACTAACTCACTCATGTTGTGAGCTCTGTGGCCCTTGATACCGAATAAACGTCTTCTTCTTCTTCTGGGGCGCTCGAGTAGCTTTGTAGTTAAAGCGTTAGCTCATTACGCCGAAGAACCGGGTTCGATTCCCGACAATGTGTGAAGCCCATTTCTGGCGTGCCCCGCCGTGATATTGCTGGAATATTGCTAAACGCGGCGTAAAATCATACTCACTCACTCTTCTTCTTCTTGGAAGCCCATTTCTGGTGCCCCCCGCCGTGATGTTGCGGGGATATTGCTAAAAGCGGCGTAAAACCATACTCACTCACTCATTCTTCTTCTTGTGTACTGAATATCAACAATGAATAATCTCATGGCAATGTCACTGTTAAAAAAGAACTTCTTTGTGAAAAGACACTCGATCTGCAGGGGACAATCGTTAGACGTAACACCGCTCAAGCATATACTGCTGATAAACTCCGAAGTCGAACCTACCCCTGTACATGGCAACCGGAGTAATGCTAGACCGGAGCAGTCTCCATTCTATTATAATAATATATAAAAATGCAACTACTAAACTATAAATTGAAACATCCTTTAAGTAAGGGATAAAAAAGAGTCTGTTTCTGGAGGTTATTATACATAGCGGGGAAGAAAAAACAATACAGCTCGAAGTTTTTTGCATTATTTTTTTATATTCATATTGGAACTAGAGGCTGCTTCCAGTCTGAGATAATGACTAGACGCACAATCTGATTCAACTGAACCAATGTGTTATCTTACATATTAACCGATTACCCTTGAACAGTAAACTGTCAGCGTATCGAAAACTCAATGACTAACGACAAAAGAATTGATATCTTAACATAGTTGTAAAAGCCAAAGATTTTGTAGCGCTTGGCTATTGTCCATTGTCCAGTTTGTTGTGTTCGTTACATACCGACTCACAACCCGGACCACTGGAGTTGCCGAACACTAGTTTACAACGCAGCGTTCTTGAATATTTATAATTTGCGTCTTTTTATTTTGTTGTAAATGATAGTAATACGGGTGTGTTGATTGGGCCAACAGTCAATTAGTCAAGGAGGGTGTCCGTGAATGGAGAGAAATGCATCGAGCTGTTGGGTACACGCTACACGGGACTATTCTGGTGTTATGTAAGTACGATTTACTTTGTGTGTTGTTTAATGCCGCACTCATGATTAATATTCCAGCTATATGACGGCGGTCTGTAAATAATCGAGTCTGGACTAGAAAATCCAGTGATTGATATCACGAGCATCTACACAACTGGGATACGATTCCATGCATCAACCAAGTCAGCGAACCTGATCATCCGATCCCATTAGTCACCTCTTACGACAAGCATGGGGTACTGGGGAGCACTTTTAAATGTTAGCCATTTTCACTTTCTTACATTGCAAGTCTGGACTGCTGTTACAAAAAAGTATGGTTGACACAAGGTCGATTTTTAGAACTATGAGCACGTCCGCATGAGTTATCTACCAGATGTTTGTATTGACCTTTTCTGCATCTCCTCAGAAAATCTCGTGGTCTCAAAAACTTGCTCCTTTTTAGATATGAAAAACATCGTCTCCTGAAAACCTCTGCAAGACATAAACCTTATCACCCATTTAAGCCTCTCTATTTATTTAGTGTTGTTATAAACTACGGTTATAACGAACAAAAAGGGACCACTAATTTTAATTCGTAATAACCATAGTTCGTTATGAGCATAATACAGCATACATACAACAAATGGCCTGGACTAAAAAATAAGTTCGTCATATCGGTCAGTTTGTTATAAGAGTGTTCGTTATAACCGAAGTTTAGTGTAATTCAAAAACATTGTGATTTATTAATGCTTTCCACAATTTTCTTAAATCATGTAGATCTCGTGGGCCAGAATGCCCCTATCATACCATGTCTTTTCATCAGAACAACCAGTCATAATGACACAAGAACAGTGTAACAACTACAGGGTTCCACGATTCGCTATGCATAGTTGCGTTACTGAGGTGTTGCAGAAACCTATATGATTGTGGGTTCAAATCCTAGAAATGCTCTGATTATGTTACTAGGTTTGTCAGCGTCACACCCGTGCTCGGGTACCAATCTACCGGGTACCCATCTATAAAACCGGTATGTCTTTAATACCGGTACGTACATCCTCGGGTTTTCTAGGTGTCCTCAACATTGTGTTACTGACATATAACAACGGCATCTACAACCTTTACCACGATGACCTCTCGCTGACAGTAAACGGCGTGAACCTCTCCGGCTACCTGATGAAGCCAGATGTGCCCTTCTCAGTACATGTCTTGCTCCTGCTGGTCGGGGTAAGTTCATTTGGCTCTTCTCAGATCAATCGGACTATCTTAAGTTTAGGATAGATTATGGGAGTTACAATCATCGTAGCGCTAGAATCGCCTTGTGCAAGTGGGCCTTGGATGGGCCACCTGGGCATCGGCATGGATCGTTAGACATGCTGACAACCTGACCGACCATCACAAGACGCCATTGTAGGTGTTTTACTGCCCTTGGCGTCAACCACATTCACTCACTAACTCTTATTATCATATATGTAATGAGTGACGAAAAGTGAGGGATTAAACGCCACTTTTTGAACAGTATTTGAGTGTTATCACGGTGTGTCAGCATCATGTGGGATGGAAGCCCAGAGATAAATCCAAGATGGCTGCCAAAATCCAAGATGGCCACCAGTTGTCATAATTCATAGAACGATCCGATTCGGCTATCGTAACGTTGTTTTCAATGATCATTAATAACGGGCCAACATGATCACCATGCACTTTATCGTGAAAACCAGTTATCGAAATCGGGGTCAGGGAGACTATAAGACTATATTGACTTCATGTCGGGGCAGGGGCGGTCGGGTAGCCTAGTGGTTAAAGCGTTCGCTCGTCACGCCGAAGACCCGGGTTCGATTCCCGACATGGGTACAATGTGTGAAGCCCATTTCTGGTGTCCCCCGCCGTGATATTGCTGGAATATTGCTAAAAGCGGCGTAAAACTATACTCACTCACTCACTCATGTCGGGGCGAGCCTTGTATTCGAACCAACCACATGCAGATCCAGGTAGAATGTCATGAAGAGTAATATCACATTGGCTGTATTCAATACACGTTGCAATATACCAGTAACCAGCCATTGTGACTGCTGTAAACATCGCGTGTGTCCTATCTTTGTACAGGGCTTCATCCCGGGGGTGACTGGCCTGGGTCTCATCACTGTCAACAAGAGGATGTCTAGTGTGAGTTAACATATATTTCATGTTATGTTTTGATGTGACAAAGGGGAAGCACGTGAATTTACCGGGTTCCAAATTCATTGTATAAGAGTGTCATTGGCAACGTTAATATCGTAAATGCACATTTCAAATAAATTTCTGGCACTTCTGGCTGATTATTATTATTATTATTATTATTATTATTTAAAATGAATCAACGAACGCGCTCATGTACAGAATGACTAAAAAGTACAAATATCATTTCAAAAATCATAATCGGAAATCGCCACTAAAAGTCCATTGCACCATTCCGACTAATATCATAAGCATGTGTTCATGAATCACTGTCAAATAGGGATGAAAACTGGTTTCAAGGTGAGCGTATCCTGCGTCATAGGTGGCACCCGTCACAAACACTTGCAAGTGCAAGTCAATTGTGCCCCTGAAAACTTGGGAACATACTGGAACATATAGTACAAGTCAGAATAGTGAATTTCATAGGACATCATGTTTGTCATTGGTGCCTCTAAAAACCATAATCCTGATCTTTCAACTTTTGAGCAAGAGTCGTAAAACGGCCTTTAAAATCTTAGTAGAAAGGGAATGAAAAGTTGTGAAATGTGGACACTAAGGCTGGACTATTGTTCGACATCTTGTCATACAGTCTTTTGGAGAGATTTTGTCACTCTGAATCCTCTGCATTCTATTTCTATCTAAATATGAAACAGATGAATCGGTTTCAATTGCCCTTTTATTTCAAACTCAGGTGGGTATATCAGGCTATTTGACCATCAAGAACGATATCAGATCACCGATATAACTGTAGCTTAAGTTAAACTTCTTGCCAAATTCCCTTGTGTGACTTTGCCAAACAGAAGTTGCGATTCATTTGCATTAAAAAAAACAGATTAGCAAGAAGGGGAGCATCACTGGTGCCCACGGGAATGTCTGTGCTACATTGTACTGCTGAACAGCTGTGCGGTGACAGGCAACAAACATACTTTTTTATGCAAATTGAGTTACCCTTTTCGCGAACACCCGGTGTCAACACTGATTTTCAGTGATCTACTGACACTTGCTTTTATTCTTGATACATTCTACTGAAGCCCTGAATATAGAGATGTAGCTCTATATGTGGTCACATAATGCCCCGTGGATCAAGGAAGTTTCCCCTTAAGTGTGGGATAAAGATGTACACAGTTGAAAAATAGAATGTTTTGACAGAATCAAAACCTATTATCATCTGACTCCCGGCGAAACACCATCCACTAAGTTTATAGTATTTATCTTGTTAGCACACTAAAACACGTACGCACGCACGTACGCACGCACACGCACGCACACACACACACACACACACACACACACACACACACACACACACGCACGCAGCATTCCCGGGTACCCAAGTTGCACCAAGTCTTTCAATAGATCCTTGTGTTAGAGGCAACACCTCACCCGATATACAGTAAACTATGGTTATAACGAACTCAAATGGATTTTAGTTCGTTATAACCGTAGTTCGTTATAAGCATATATACAACATCCATACATCAAATTTCAAGGATAAAAAATAAGTTCATAATATCCGTCAGTTCGTTATAAGCGTGTTCGTTATAAACGTATTTTACTGTATTCTTTTCCAGAACGTTCGTCTCGTCCACGTAGTGAGCGCTGTAGGAGGCACGATATGTGGAGCTGTGTTGATGGTGACGGAGGCGACAAGTATACATGAGATCAACGGAGTGTCATGCAGCAGGGATAACTACTGGGGATCCTGTGGATGCGGATATGATTTCATCTTTGGATTACCAATGTAATATTCATTTTACCCTCACTTCTCCGGAAGGGACCGACTACTTGATATTCGGGGGTGGGAGTGGGGGTGATGGGATTTTGTATCTGGATTAAATAATTTCTAGGCAACTTTTTCAACAGTCTCAAGCATAAGTATTATTTTCAAGAATATATTGGGACAATATATTATTTTCGATAACCCCCATAATTCTACCTAGGTCATGGTGAAACATATTTGATAGCACATGCCTTAGGGAAACTCCAGTCATTCACTCAAAACTCATTGGAAAGAAATATGTTTTAGGACATCCTCGATTATCAAGAGTTCGGTAAAAATTACACGACCTTGGGGGGGGGGGGGGGGGGGGGGGGGGGGTATCGCATATCGTATTGCCTGAGAAACATAATCGATGCATCGCTGTATTGGTTAATCGTGACATCCCCAGTATATGGTATAATAAATGTACAACAGAAATAAGACGTGGTTCACTCGACGACATCTTCCCGGGGCAAGAGAGTTAACTGACTATAAAGTCCAGTTTGCACCCTTGCCGAACTAGGCTGGTATTATGGAGTTATATTTTGGCTGGACTAACGAGTCTATGCATAGTCCAATCAAAATCGCGCACCGAAATAGAAATCCGGTTCGTTAACTGTCGTGCAGATTTCGATCGATTGCAGGATTTGCAAGGCATGTGCCCCGCCAACTTGTTGTCAGCAGATATTTTCCAAATCTTTTCATGTTTTTAATCAAGGTGCTCACGTGATTTAATTCATTTCGTGATGTAAGACACGTTTTATCACAATATATATCTTGATTATCGATCAGGTCGTCCTGACCGGGCGCCACCATTTTGTGTGAAGCAAACGCAAGTGATACGAGAGATGGAATCTGATTGGCTTAGACGGGACATAACTGGTAATAGCCACTGGTGGCGCTACGATCGAACCCAGTAATTCCAGCCTCGTTCGGCAAGGGTGGAAACTGGACTTTTAAAGTCAGTTAAATCTCTTGCCTCGGGACGATGCTCGAGGATGGCTCTGGCGATGCTACAACAGTTGTTCATTTCAGCAATGCAGCAGTGTGTGAAATGAGGGATGTGAGGATCACCTACCTGGCGGTGTTGTGTTTGAGCCTCATCTGTGACGTCATCAGTCTGGTTTTAACAAATAGAATGGTGAGTTTTTCGCTAACGCCATGGGGCGCCTTGCAAAGCGCCACATAATGTGGACATGATTATATACGAAAATTAACTTCAACAAAAAAAAGTTCTAAACATCTAGGAGACCGTTATTGGACGCGAAATAATACACGTTGGTCATGTAAACAAAGACACGTAACAGTTGAATGAGAAATTTATAGTTTCTATAGGTTCATATATTGTCAAACCATTTTCAAGAGAATATAAAACATCAAGAAACGATATTTACTCCATAAATAACTGTTAGCATTATTTGGCCTAGTCAATGTGGAACTAAACGTAAATAGGAAGACAACAGTTTGTGTACCGGCTAGACACTTCCGTTAAAAGGGGAGATAACTCTTGTAAGACAATAGTTTCGTCAAAGTGTCACGTTCACTGCAGTGAAATATCAAGTGTTATGTTCACTACAATGAAAATATCACTTTTCTCAACTTCAGACCGAAGTATATAATAAATAGAACAACCTACTCGAAGCTAGGAATTTCGGATCACCTATCCCTCGTAAATGAGCGTTGTTAGGCCAAAGCTCTGTACCTTTTCCGGTTTCATTGCAAAAAAAGAATCTAGCCTATAACGATATATACATCGTGGGTAAGGTGAGGTGAAAAGACGTTTAACGTCACGAGCCCGCTGAGATACCATGCTGCAGTTTAACACGAATATCCCAGACAACGTTTACTGACTCCGAGCTGACCAGACCTTGTTTAAGTCTCTTAAGGCCGAGCTCAAGGCAGGGAAACAGCAAGTACCATCTTTTCTAACGTCATTGGCATCACGCGCCCGGGGATCGAACGCCCGACCTTCCGCTCTCCGGGCAGACGCTCTACCACTAGACCACGGAGGCGGTCTGATTTACATGGCGAGTGTAATGCATTGAAGAACTGAAGATAATGATTCTGATCAGTAAAAGCAACATGACTCCCTCGTGACAACAATTTGATATGAAATCTAATCATGACAAATTCATATTCGAAATATCTCCCAGCGGGATTTCGGTTAAAAATAGATTCCCATTCACCTATGCTTGTGAGGAGACTAAAATATCGGTGGTCAGACTCTCGGTGACTATGTTGATTGCCTGTCATCGTACCCATACGACGTGTGGCAGTGCTCACAATATCAACCACTGGTTTGTATGGCCCAGACTCGATCATTTACAGGCCGCTGTCACACAGCTGTCTCTATTACCGAGTGTCGCGGTCAATACAATACTATGTAGCATTATGCTGTTACATTGTACATATTGCTTCAGGTCAATGATCAACTACAGTGCAGAGTTACGTCCCTTAGAAACGCCAGAATTCTATGATTGTGTGTTTGAATCCCGGTTTGCGGCGATTATGTTTCTAGGTTTGTCCCCACTATATCCGTGTTCATGGGTTTCACAAAAATTATAAACGTCTGTGACCTGCATCACTTCGAGGTTTCCTCTGACATCAAGCTGATACGCTGTGATGTAACTGGAATATTGTTCAAAATGGCGTTAAACCCAACTCACTCACTGGTCACATTTTGGGACTAGCGAAAGTGAACATGTGCAAATATTGCAAAGTTTAATGTCTCCATCGTTCAACTCGTCATGTGTGTAATCTGTTCATAGGGGAAGGATCTCCCGGACACAAAGAGCAAGATCACGAGAGTGATGCCAATATCGTGACCTTCTCCGTGAACTCCTCAGGTCAAGGTCATCTGGAGATATTTATGGCGGAATGGCCGTCCTGGGTCACAATGAAGACACATATATTTTGTTCTAGATTAGTGTTTTGCGTTATAAAGGCGATGTAATCTGATGTACAGAAGCAGCCAAAATCGTATTTGATGCTGTGTCAAAACGTGTATGAACGTTACGTTTATTTGAAATAAAACGTCATATAGGTGACGCATTATTAATAATCATCTGGGGCGGTCGGGTAGCCTAGTGGTTAAAGCGTTGACTCGAACCCGAATTTAATTCCCCACTTGGGTACAATGTTTGAAGCCCATTTCTGGTGTCCCCGCCGTGATATTACTGGAATTGTGCTAAAAGCGGCGTAAAACCATACTCACTCACTTACTCAATCACTCATTAACATCTAATATATAGGATACATTTCAATTTACTGCTGACATAAATATTCTTCTTTGAATTGTCCATCATAATTCCCGGCGTGTGTCGTATTAAGCGTAGGACGTAGCAGGAAGCAACAGTTTATGTTGTGATGTTCCACGGCAATTAGCAAATCAAGAACACATAATTAACGTGTTGATACAAATATTCATTTCCATTCAAAATTGCCCTCTTAGATGGTTCGCCTTTCTCAATATTTCATTGGTATTATGTTGTGAAAGTAGATCCCTCAAAGGAATAAAGACGCAACAGCAATTAATGTCTTAAACTCTGATTGGTCGAAAACAGACATGTGACCTTTTTCCAACACCTAAATACGATGACTTCATCACTGGGTCACTGTGGCGCTTCCAGTCTAAGGGTCAGTATTAATCAAAGGGCACTAAATTCAGCCCAAAAGTTTCCCTTTTATATACTTATATACTTGGACGTGACAATCCAGTGATTGACATCATGGGCATCTATCCACGCAGTTGGGATACCATGACATGCATCAACCAAGACAGCGAGCCTGACCACTTGATCCCGTTAGTCGTCTCTTACGACAAGCACAGTCGCCTTGTGCGACAAGCATGGGTTGCTGAAGACCTATTCTACCCCGGATCTTCACGGGTATTGTAGACAGAAGTGAATTAGGTAGATTCTCATTGAAAGTAACCCAGTATGTTCGAATAATCAAGTTCGCCAGGGGTTATCTGAAGAATGAGTTCTGCCGCTACAGAACAAAACATATTTGTTTGTTTTTCAAAATAGGATTCTTGAAATCCCGCATGGATACACTTGCATCCCGTTAAAAAAGGTAACCAAAAAATGACCTTTTCGTTTACACACAAGAAATGATCGCTCTCCATGTTGGGTGGCCTGTACAGGGCTGTTGTTATTAACAACTTAGATCCTCCCCTTTCAGAGAAAATATTGAATGATCGGGTTGAATCTGAAATACGTACCAACGACCTGCGGATCGTTGAATCTAAGGGGCGTAACTCTGCGCAGCTAACTGCGACATTTTAGATCGCTGTCTTCCGTCAGTTGTCAGAGGTGCGTTTAAGCACGCAATCATGGTCAGTTGCTATGTAATGTTTACACTGTAGTGCCTAGTCTGAACAGTCCTATCATGTTGATCATTTATATTTCAAAGCGTGACAAACGAGCGGTTTTTTTCACAATCAATGTGTTGGTAGCTAGTGGCTACCTACCAACCAGGAAGTTCAGAGGTCAAACACAACAGATAAGGTACATGTGTTTGATGAACACTGATATATCCTCACCAATCCAGGTGCGACCAATGGCAGTCGTCAACGAAACTTGGCCGGAGTCCAGAGACGAGAAAAACACCCCTCCCAAACCCCTTCACCACCCCACCGCTTTTAGCCCCCTCCTCCCCTCTCCTCTCCCCCGAGTCCGTGTCCATGACTGCACTGACGCCTTAACGTGACAACTGTGCAACGGTCTCCAAACATACCCATATTAATGTATAGCAACCAGACCTGTGCACCCAGCCCTGCTGATATTATACCCAATAAACAAAGCGCAGGACTATTGGATTGACATCAGTTACGTGAGATAGAGGGTTTAAATACTTCAAAGTACGTTACGTTTGTATCAGCCACTAGTTGACAAGACGTTGATTACAAGATCGTTAAAATCACCCCTTCCCTGCTGTTTATTTTTGAGTGATGCTTTAGTTTTTCAGTGAGTTAACGAGTGTTGTTTTACGCCGCTTTTAGCAATATCCCGGCAGTATCACGGCAGGGGACACAAAGAATAGAATTGATACTTTGAACCCATGTGGGCTGTCGAATCCGGGTTTGATCACCGCGCGGATGAATGATAAAACACATATAGAGTAGTGGCCAGGGCCCCGTTCCTCAAAGCGATCTTAGCGCTGCGATGTTAAAGTATGGGACTTACGATCACCTTTGAGCTAAGATCGCTTTGAGGAACGGAGCCCTGACCTTCAAACTGCCGACATACCCCTCCCATAGTAGAACTTAGCCAACTTAGATTTTCTTTATGTTTTTTACTAAAAAATGATGGGTGTGGTAAAATGTTTTTGTCATATATACTATTTTGGGGTCAAAATGCACTTTTCTGTCGCAAAAATAGAGAAAATCAATTAGAGCCCCCTGTTCAGTGTTCTCCAAGTCGTGTATCGGGTGGTCAGACTTAGCTGATTGTGTAGTCGGTGTGTATTGCTGTTCATGCTGTCGGCCACTAGTTCAGGCTCGATTACACGTTGCTTTGTTAAGGGGATGCAGGCAAGAAACCCATGCAGGTTTTCACTTGAAAAACATGCACGGTTCACACATGAAAACATACATATCTGCTAAATGCAAACCATACAAATGTATACATACAAAACGCACTTATGGAAAACATGCATATACACACATGCAATGATACACAAATAAACTTGAATCATGGGACAATATAAAGATGCAAGACGTGCACATTTACACACGAAGAACATGCAGACATTCACACGCAAAACATGCAGACGTACACGTGCAAAACATGCAGACACACTCAGAGCATGCAGACTTACACACGAAAAACATGCAGACAGATGTCAAAACATGCAGACATGCACGTGCTGAACATGCAAACATGCTCAAAACATACAGACATACTCAGAACATGCAGACATAGTCAAAACATGCAGACTAACACATGCAGACATACAAATGAAGAACATGGAGACATACACGTGCAAAACATGCAGACATACTCATGCAGAACATGCAGACATACTCAGAACATGCAGACATAGTCCAAACATGCAGAACACGCAGAACATGCAGACATACACGTGTAGTACATACAGACATACACACGCAGACAATGCAGACATTCACGTGAGTGTGTGTGTGTGTGTGTGTGCGTGCGTGTGCGTGCGTGCGCGCGCGTGTGTGTGTGTGTGTGTGTGTGTGTGTGTGTTTCAATTCATCGTGTTTCCTTCCGTATCAGTACAATCGACACAATAATTCCTAAAGACTATTTCTCAGCGTTGGCTACACAACATGGTATCCATTTTGGATAATGCATTTGTAAATACATGGAAGTCATAGCACATAATGCACGATGCAAATGCCAAATAATGCATGGTACATGATGCACATGGTGTATTAAGCAAAATACACACGGTACATAGTACACGGTAAATAAGGCATATAATCCATTGTAACTATGCAACCCATGCTTGTCATAAAAGACGACTAACGGGATCGGGTGGTCAGATTCACTGAATTGGTTGATGCATGTCATCGTAATTGCGTGGATCAATGTTCATGATGTCAATCAAAGACCGCGTCAGATGAACTTTTTAATCAGCCAATCAGTGTCGAAATTTACGGGGAATCAAGAAGCCTCGGATCTGATTGGCTGATGAGAAAGTTCATCTAACATGGCCGGGAGGTCATGAAGAACGGTATCGTATTGAAGTAAAAGTTCTATTTTTAATGACATCGCAAAATTAGTATGAGTATCCATCGGCCTTCTTGCATAAAATTAGTTCTCTCAGACCAGTTAAATGTCTAGATTACAAATGACATTGTATGCCCTGATGAAGGAAAGCCCAGTAGAATTGAACATCACTGAAGAGAGAGTATGACAATGGCGTTCTGACAGTGTTATAGTTTACAGGGAACTCTGTTCATTGGTGTTATATATAACACGTGCTGAGTACACTCTCAACTCTCAGGGGGCACAGGTGGCCCAGTCGTCTGAGGTGCCGCGATTCTCTGTGCAGAGTTGCGTCCCTTGGGCACGCCAGAAACCTATGATTGTCGGTTCGAATCCCGGTTCGCCCCGATTATGTTTCTAGGTTTGTTAGCACCATACCCGTGCTCGTGGGTTTCACCGAAGTGGTAAACGCCTGAGACCTGCATCACTTCGGGCTTTCCTCCCACATTAAGCTGACCGGCGTGATATGACTGTAATACTGTTAAAAGCGGCGTAAAACCCAACTCACTCACACTCACTCACTCAACTCTCACAGTAGGTCTTTAATCCAGCCATCTGTTCTCATGTTACCATCTAGTCCTTGATCAGCTCAGGCTGCTGTGCATTGAACTTGACTCTTCGTGGCTTCTTCTGAAGAACCTGGTCCATCCCGCGCCATTGCATCGTGTTTCTCGATCCAGGCATCTTCTTCTTCTTCGGCGGTTTATTCTAAATAGTCAGTTCAATATACAAATGAATCACCGTTTACAGTGAAATTCCACAAATGGTTTAGTAAAATGCGATAAATTACGTTGATGCTAATGGATGTCTGTTGGAAGACCTACCTCCCAAGTTACTGTGATGAGACATAGTATGGTGCAGACACAGCTGAAGCCCATGCAGACGAGGTAGATGAGGCGCACCACAAACTGTCCGCACACCATCACAGATCTGGAAAACGTTTTGAGTGAGTGAGTATGTTTTACGCCGCTTTTAGCAATATTACAGCAATATCACGACGGGGGACCCCAAAAATGGGCTTCACACAATGTACCCATGTGGGCAATCGAACCCTGGTCGTCGGCGTGACGAGGGAACCCTTTAACCACTAGGCTACCCCACCGCCCCGTGTTTGTCAAAGCAAATAAGTATTTCGTTATGTTGGTAGAGATGGGGCAGACATACCAACCACAAACCACAGAGAAAACACAAATAGGTTGAATTAACATCCAATCTCATTGCAATCAGATCTTAGTTCAGGCTACCGCAAAACAGACATCAGAGGACATCCAATTACAGGTCACGTCAGAACGACCTTTTCATCCAACTAATCAGAGCGTCACTTACAGATAAGGAAAGCGACAGTTGGAATATGTTTTCTAATCATGTAACCTCTAAGAATTTAACGCGGGGTATTCCTAACGGCAGTGATGGGCTTTACGACTGAATCCGTCAAAAGCATCATCTATCGCTTGCTTCGGTGAGATCAACATTAAATCGGAAGAGGCTTTGCGATGCCCGTGGGAAGTTCTGCCATGCAATCTGGGCCATCTATTAGAAATTCCGAAATTGTCTTTTGGACAGTTTTCAAACTTTGAATCGAGAATTTGTCAAAATATGTTTCAACGCGTAGTCGCCAGTTTGAAGCTGCTTTCTGATTGGATAATGTCGACTTCATGGTAGGCATTTCATTGGTCGGTCAAGGTTCGCGAAAGGTCGTTCTGACGTGACCCGTAATAGGATATCCTCAGATCTTTGTTTTGCGGTAGCCTACTATATTAAGTACGACTGAACCACAATGTGGCCTACTTATGTGACGTAAGGCTGAAACACGACGTGAGCAACATGTGTTAAGTACGACTGAACCACAACGTGTCCTACTTACGTTAAGTGATGGTGAACCACAACGTGTCCTACTAACGTTAAGTACGGTTGTACCATAACGTGTCCTCTTAACGTTAAGTGAGGGTGAATCACAACGTGTCCTACTTGCGTTAAGTGGGGGCGAACCACAACGTGTCCTACTTACGTTAAGTGAGGGCGAACCACAACGAGTCCTACTTACGTTAAGTGAGGGCGAACCACAACGTATCCTACTTACGTTAAGTGAGGGCGAACCACCACAACGAGTCCTACTTACGTTGAGTACGGTTGAACCATAACGTGTCCTACTTACGTTAAGTGAGAGCGAACCACAACGTGTCATACTTGGGACGTGAAATGGGACCTGTCCTACTTATATTAAGTACGACTGAACCGCATCTTAGCCTACTTACGTGATGTAAGGGTGAAACATCACGTGAGCTACATACGTTGTGTGAGGCTGAACCACAACGTGTCCTACTTATTTTAGGGAGGGCGAACCACAACGTGTCCTACCTGCGTTAAGTGAGAGCGAACCACAACGAGTCCTACTTACGTTAAGTGAGGGCGAACCACAACGAGTCCTACTTACGTAAAGTGAGAGCGAACCACAACGAGTCATACTTACGTTAAGTGAGGGCGAACCACAACGTGTCCTACTTACGTTAAGTACGGTTGAACCATAACGTGTCCTACTTATTTTAGGGAGGGCGAACCACAACGTGTCCTACCTGCGTTAAGTGAGGGTGAACCACAACGTGTCCTACCTACGTTAAGTGAGGTTGAATAACAAAGTGTCCTATTAACGTTAAGTACGACTGAACCACAACGTGTCCTACTTACGTTAAGTGAGGGTGAACCACAACGTTTCCTATGGTAGAGACGTCCAGGGCCATGAGGGTACCGGTGCACATGAACCCGACCACCATTGTGACAAACAGACACGCCCGTGCTTTCTATATCAGAAATATACAGTAAACTACGGATATAACGAACTCAAAGGGACCACTAATTTTAGTTCCTTATAACCGTAGTTCGTTATAAGCATATATACAGCATATAACTACAGCAAATAGTCGGGACAAAAAAGTAAGTTCGCTATATCCATCAGTTCGTTATAAGCGTGTTCGTTATAAACGTAGTTTACTGTATGTCTCAGAATATATTGGATACTGTGAAAGTTGAAAAGTTGCAGTGTCAGGATATATTATGAGATGACATTGTAGAGCTGAATTGTCATAAACATGTTTCATTTACTCTTAATTCGTTCAAGTTTATGCAATATTATTTGACATGCATAATAATGACTTATATAGTTTGGCGTAATAACTAATGATGATGCAATAATCTAAGGATAAAAAGTGTTTACAGTCAAGAATCATAAGGTCAAGGTCATCATGTTTTCACGTGATTTGTAAAGATAATATTCTCTGTCCACTATTTGTCCTTAATGACAGTCAGTATATAGGCTTAGCATAATTGCTAAATGGGATAATCGCCTGGGTTGATTTTCTCAATTAATAAGGAAAACACAAGCTAGTTTTGAAAGAGATAATTTACAACCAGAATATACTATCAAACTCCCCATACCCTGTGGCTTACGTTCGAGGTTACAAATAGAAAAATGGACGCAAACATACACAAAAACGTCTTTACTTTCCGTTATTTCGATATATCGAAGTGACGTCACCATCTTCATTGCTCGTATCATTAACCTAGCACAGAATGTCTCTCGCTCAGGAGCCGTTTGATTGGACGGCTATTTTTAGCGTCGCACTATTCGTATCGGGATCAATACGAGGCTATGTTTGTAGATGGGTCCAGGGTATTTAGCATACTAGATATACTACACTGTATAATCAAGGATGGGATGGGCAATTTAATATTTTGATACATACAACTGTCCATTGTTTTCTGACGCGGGTGAAGACTATTCCGGACAGCGCGGGCAGAAGGGTCTGAAAATGAAACAAGATAAGTGCTATATTTATATCATAAATGTTGTTATACAAGCTTAATGATGTCACAGTTGCTGTAGGTGAAGGTGGCCCGAACGTCTGAGACGCCACAATTCGTAGTATGGAGTTGTATCTCGTCACATATTACTACATGTATGGTCTATATGAAACCATCTTAGATTTAGTAAACAGTGAAATATGACCTGTTGCATGGCGTGTCGTCAGGGCGTTAGGTTGAAACATTGTGTAATACTAAAATTAATGTAAGTGTTCAAAAAGTAGATCCAAATGTGGTTTCGAAAGGTCCGAAGCGATGACGGTCTTAGACAGTTAACACTGTGGTGAAACCTAGAAACATAACCAGTGCGAACCGGCATTCGAACCCACGGTCATAGGTTCCTGGCACGCCTAAGGGGGGCAACTCTGCAATCAGCAATGTAGACAGTTGGTTGACTCAACGAAAGAGAAGAAACAAACGTATGTATACGTATGCATACCCCAATCAACACGAGGAAAATGGATGCGTACAGTTGAATGTCCGGTTGTATGAGGTAGTCGTGGATGCTGACGCCCGCCTCTTTCGCGATGTTGGAGTTGAAGCTGCTGAACACGACGCGGTTCAGCGTCAAGACAGCTATCTCCACCAGACCTGAAGTCAAGTAACGTCCTCCATAAACTGTCACCCATAAGGTACAGAAGGGACAATAAAAACCAGTTCCTTGTTTTGTTCTCGGATTGGCAAAATCAACCCGATCTCTACTGCTAAAAGTGGCGTAAAACCATACACACTCACTCGGTTAGTAGATATTACTTATGATTATGGAAATTGCTTTGTCTCTTTATCGAACGATATCAGATCATCGATAATACCTAAAGCTTAAGTTGAACGTCTTGGTCAGATTACCTTCTTGCCAATCCGAGTAGAAATGTCGATACATGTGCATAAAGAAGAGATGAGCAAGAAGGGAAGCACACTTGATGCCCATGGGGATGCCTACTTCTTGCCTCAATGTCTTATGTCCAAATCTCACATGGATGTCACATATCAGGGGATCATCATTTCACCTATTTTCCCAGTCAACTTCAGGTGGCATTTGCTTTCATTTTTGACAAATACTTCTGAACTTTGTAGACAGACATGTGTATATCTACGGTCACCACGTTCAGTGACAGATGCCCCATGGATCAATGCATGAAGTGTCATCGTGTGAGATAGTAGTGGTGTATCAAATCTTTTGACATAATAGAACTTTTTTCTGAGATTGCAAATAACCAAGCAATCCTTTTGTGTTGATGCCAAGTCCACATGACATCAATTGCACTCAAGTACTTTATGTGAATATAATAAAAGTTCCTTCTTGCTGGTATTTAGGATTGTGTTTATATCTTTGAGACAGGGGTTTGGTGGTATATTTGCTGAACCCAGTCTCTTTGTACAGATTTCTATAGAATCCGGTACGGAAGAGGAATGGCCATGTCAGAAGGCAATTATACTCCTGATGCGTGGTTTGTGGTTTTCTTCCCCAGTACAACATACTGGCCTTTCATGTGGCATTATTTGATGTGAAGCGTGCTCAAGAAGAAGTGATTCCAGTCACAAGAATATACCAGGAATCGGTTTCTGGTAAGAATTATGTTTTATTATGCCCTAATAAAGCTGTGTTTTATCAAGTATGGAGACATCACCCTACTCAGTTTATTTAAGTTTTATTATTGGCAAAATAATGCACATTTATGAAAATCTAATATGTTTTGTCACTAGGTTTTATTATTATGCCGTTCAGGTTGAGGTCCAGTGACGACAAAAGTTTTATTATGATGCTGCCTCCCATGGAGTTCCTGACTTGTAACATATTTACCCGAGTATCCTACGAGTGTCATGTATTTTTATGTTTCTGGAAACTATTATTTTTATTTTGTACAAATAAATCTCTATATAAATATAAAATAATTTTATTATTTTTCATATAAACTATGTCTGGTGTCTGCAATGGTCAGGAGATGAAACAGACTGTACTATAATCCCCCATTGTTCAACCAGTTAACATCTGTGTTACAACTGACTGCATTTGTGCTCAAATGGGGGATTTTGAGCTAACTGGGAACTAACCATGTGACTTGTGCTTAGACCAAACAATTAATGTAGCGAGGCTTACGTACAAAGGTTGTCGCATCTGAGACCTTGTCAGTGGAACTACAAATGTTTCCTGTAGGGCTGCCAGACCTTGGATGACAGAATGGCTTTATTCCAAATCTGTTTCCTCTTTGACACAGTAAGTGTGAAAATGTTATGCCGTTATGAGGCCTTCGGTTTCCGAGCTAAATAGGCCTAAATTACCCCCCTTAGATTATGACGTAATTGGTGCCAATTTAACTGGGTCCCTGTCTAGTCTCAACGCAATAGATATTAAGTACCAGTTTATGGTGAGACGACATGGCATCCGATACAAGAAAGCGTAAAACCATACGCTTATGAACCAACACGAGCAAGTTTCGCGGTATGGAAACGATGAAAATCAAGTGGAAACAAGAGAAGGCCAACATCTCCCGATGTGTCACCCGACCCGACTCGACATCTACACAATTACCTGTGACAACGTGGTAAGAATAACACCTTGATGTGTGTATACCTAAATTACCTATGTGCTCATTATTACATTTTCAGAAGCGGAAACGTAACATTTTAAGATATATTTTTATATTTGTCAAGCCTGGTGACCCGCATGCTTCGCCAGCTGGCCTATTCGTCCTGTCCCACCCTGTTACGACCCTATGGCCGGTATCGGCATTGTCGTCAATCTACGTTTGTCTTTATCAGGAATAACTATTCCCACCACCTTTCGGCTACAGATCAAGCCTACTTGGCAATATCAAGACACAAATACGACCTAGCTCCAACCTTGTCACACCAAGATTACACATGCATCACCAGCCGATCACGAGAGCATATCCTTTGAGTAACACGAAAATGGGGCCCGTCCCAGTACGTTTGTAAAGTCGGTTGTCGAGTGGAAAATATATCTGGGATCCCCCCCCCCCCCCCCCCCCAAGTTTTCAAACAACTAGTGAAAACGGTGGGTTAATTGTTTAATTGAGTGGACTATATGTATGTAAAAGGTTTTCAAAAAGCACAATCAGACAATTATTTAAGATTCTATAATGAAAACTTGTTGAAAATTATTAAAAAATAATGAAAACTATTTTTTTCCTGACCTGGCTGTAACAACCACCGACCTAAAACTATGTCCTTACTGACTGGAAATAATCACATGGAACCTCTACCCCATAACCACGATAACAACTAGCTTGATGTTTTTAATAGTTTTTATCTTTCATATATCATGGATGCTATACAGATACCCTGTTTTCAGTGTGTTCTAAATGTTAACACCTTGTATCATGTGGTAACAATTAAAATACAGTATGTGTACAGTATAACACTATATATGTACTTCGAAATAATTAAACCATTGTGACGATCAAACGCTTAAACCACCGCCCTTTTTTTATATGAACACTTGAAATAAAGTTTAGAAAACATATAATGTGATTTACTTTGATCAATTTATTTTATTATGCATTTGAAGACCAATCATGCAGAACAAACAAATCTGACAAGCAAAATAAATCTCCAATGCCATAAATGTTTATTTGCGAGACCCATATGTAAACGTGTAACTTGTTAGGTTATTAAATTGCATCAGAGATATTGGAACATGTCCACAATATTCACATGATATTTCAAGAAGTATTCAAACCAATAGTAATAAACACACCACGTCAACATGATAGATAACTATAAAATGTTTTGGTTATTATTGAAGTAACATGGTAGAGAAATATTGCATGTCATCAATATAAGTTGTTCCTATATATGCACCCCTCCAGATTGAAAGTACATATTAAAATGGGTTGAATTTTGCAATGTTTTGTTTTGTGAGACTAATAAATGACACTTTTTCATTTCAGAATCTATCTACACTTCATGAACAAGTTGTTTACTTTATTGGATTTGCAGAAATAGTGGTTGGTTGGTTGGTTGTTGTTTAACGCCGCACTCAGTAATATTCCAGCTATATGACGGCGGTTTGTAAATAATCGAGTCTGGACCAAACAATCCAGTGATTGACGTCATAAGCATCGATCCACGCAATTAGGATACGTTGACATGTATCAACCTAGTCGGCGAGCCTGACTTACCGATCCCGTTAGTCGCCTCTTACGACAAGCATAGTCGCCTTTTACAGCAAGCATGGGTTGCTGAAGACCTATTCTACCCCGGATCTTCACGGCAAGCATGGGTTCCTGACGACCTATTCTACCCCGTATCTTCACGGCAAGCATGGGTTGCTGAAGACCTATTCTACCCCGTATCTTCACGGCAAGCATGGGTTGCTGACGACCTATTCTACCCCGGATCTTCACGGCAAGCATGGGGTGCTGACGACCTATTCTACCCCGGATCTTCACGGCAAGCATGGGTTCCTGACGACCTATTCTACCCCGTATCTTCACGGCAAGCATGGGTTGCTGACGACCTATTCTACCCCGTATCTTCACGGCAAGCATGGGGTGATGACGACCTATTCTACCCCGTATCTTCACGGCAAGCATGGGTTGCTGAAGACCTATTCTACCCCGTATCTTCACGGCAAGCATGGGTTGCTGACGACCTATTCTACCCCGGATCTTCACGGCAAGCATGGGGTGCTGACGACCTATTCTACCCCGGATCTTCACGGCAAGCATGGGTTCCTGACGACCTATTCTACCCCGTATCTTCACGGCAAGCATGGGTTGCTGACGACCTATTCTACCCCGTATCTTCACGGCAAGCATGGGGTGATGACGACCTATTCTACCCCGTATCTTCACGGCAAGCATGGGGTGCTGACGACCTATTCTACCCAGGATCTTCACGGCAAGCATGGGGTGCTGACGACCTATTCTACCCCGGAACTTCACGGCAAGCATGGGGTGCTGACGACCTATTCTACCCCGGATCTTTACGGCAAGCATGGGTTGCTGAAGACCTATTCTACCCCGGATCTGCACAGCAAGCATGGGTTGCTGAAGACCTGTTCTACCCCGGATCTGCACAGCAAGCATGGGTTGCTGAAGACCTATTCTACCTCCGATCTGCAAAATAGTGTAAGAATCAGGAAAAAGTTATTCCATCTTCTGTTATGGAGGTGATTCATGATGTATGTTCTGTTTTTCTATATGCTCACTAAAATAAACCTTTTTCATTGAAATCTTGTTTTATTGTCTCTGACAACAATCAGCCTTTGTTGTTTCTTTTCATAAGTTTCTGTAATACAGGGTGGCTGATGCTGGATGAGGGAGGTGTTGGCAAGGGCGAAGGCCTGGGGGAAAAAACTGAAGAAATTATCACAAGCACTGGCTGTGCATCTGAGAAGACAGAATCACACACCTGTACCTACACCACGTTAAACGGGTCTAATACAGTCTTGTGTCGTCATTCCTTTATCAATTGGCACCAATGACGTCATATTGCAAGGGGCATAAGCCATGATGTGTTTATTATGGAAATAGAACTCAGCTAAATGTGAAAAATATGAACCGATTTAATGAATAAAATAAATAAGATTCTTGTGATGTGTGTATTGTTTTGCCTCTGAAACTACTAGGTAAATATGTTTCATGATGAAAAAAGTACGAGAAAAATTGGTTTATTCTCGTGTGAACTTGCCCTTTAAACGATGAAACTTCGGATCCACGTGGTCAGGCCTTTACATACACATGGACGTGGCATTGTGGATTTCCTCAGTGCAGATAATCACCGATGTATTTATATTAACTTGGACATGTATATAGAGAATATTTACGAAACGAGTGGACTTTCTTTTTCGCTCGGTCAGATACCATGGAAAGTTCACGAGTTTCGTAAAAATGGTATCTAACGAGAATGAGTGTGGTATTTTATTTATTACCCACGTTAATTATATATTTAAGTGTAAATACATAACAACTTTCGTTCGTTGACAGACCAAACTGAAACCGGTTGCAAAATCTGGTTTCGCATGAATATTGATATATGCCTAAATAGAGGCAATGTTGGCATTGCTATGCATACGTATTAACAACATGCGCCTGCAGTTGTATTTACAAACAAAACAGCTCCAATCGACGCTCAAGATCTTTTTTGAAGAATTTCTTCAACTTATGGTTATTCAAGCGCCATAATAAATAAATAAAATACCACACTCATTCTCGTTGGATACCATTTTTACGATACTCGTGAACTTTCTATGGTATAGAAAGTCCACTCGTTTCGTAAAAATGGTATCTGACGAGAATGAGTGTAGTATTCTCTATGTATGCCCCTGACGTTTGTGGTTTTCACAAGTCACCTGATATTGTTAATACTCAAGGTAGGTTTTGTTTAGATATAATACATCTATTATGGAATGTTCCTTATATTGTAGCAGGAAGTTTATTTGTTTGTTTGTTGTTTAACGCCGCACTCAGCAAGTTTCCAGCTATATGACGGCGGTCTGGAAATAATCGAGTCTGGACCAGACAATCCAGTGATTGATGTCATGAACATCGATCCATGCAATTGGGAGTTTCAAGATACTACCTTGAAATTTCAAGATACAAAAGTTGAAATTTCTAGATACTATCTTGAAATTTCAAGATACAGAACTTGACATTTCTAGATAGTAGTTTGAAATTTCAACTTAGTATCTTGAAAAAAATTTGGCCCTAAAATGCTTCCGTACTCATTGGAGGAGTGTGTTGTATCCTGTACATTCTGTATTCATTTATGTTTACAATTAATTTCATTGCTTCAGCAAAATACTAAAGGTGATGTTATAGTGAGGGAAGACTTATTATTCTAACATGGGTGCGTAGCCTGCATTATACAAAACACATCTGTCTGTTGACTGGGACGTCACTATTTTGGGAGGGAATCGGATTCAAAATCCGCACTTGGAACAGGGAAACCATTCTAAACAAGGGATAAATTCGAAATTTGAAAACGTGAACAAAAATCATTTTACTCAAGTGAAATAACATTTGATGCCGAACTATGTTCAGCCTCCATCGGGCGGTCGGGTAGCCTCGTGGTTAAAGCGTTCGCTCGTCACGCCGAAGACCCGGGTTTGATTCCCGACATGGACACAATGCGTGAAGCCCATTTCTGGTGTCTTTGGCGCGTATTGCTGGAATATTGCTAAAAAAAGCGTCGTTAAACCATACTCACTCACTCAGCCTGAATCAATGGCGCATTGATTTTGAGAGTAGAATTAATAGAACACAGAACCTTTCTCGTCAACTACCACGAAATATGTATATCCCATGTCATAAGTAATTACCTTCTTCTTACCTGAACAAACTGTTACCTGACAAATAGTATCTATGTATTGGTGTGTGATTACACAGACTTGACCGGACTTGTGACAGAGGTGCTTAATTTACCACAAGGAACTCTTGGATGAACAAGAGGACTTCAAGTCACGCATATGTTACAGAAGACTGGGTGGTACAAAACACGTGAAACTAACGGCAGTACGTAATTCTGACCCTGCCATTACCCTGCCATTGCCCGGACATTACCCGGACATTACCCTGACATTACCCTGACATTACCATGACATTACTCTGACATTACCCGGACATTACCCTGGCATTACCCTGGCATTACCTTGACTTTACCCGGACATTACCCGGACATTACCCGGACATTACCTGGACATACCCGGACATTACCCTGACATTACCCGGACATTACCCGGACATTACCCTGGCATTACCCTGGCATTACCCTGACATTACCCTGACATTACCCTGACATTACCCGGACATTACCCGGACATTACCCTGGCATTACCTTGACATTACCCTGACATTACCCTGACATTACCCTGGCATTACCCTGACATTACCCTGGCATTACCCTGGCATTACCCGGACATTACCCTGACATTACCCTGGCATTACCTTGACATTACCCTGACATTACCCTGGCATTACCCTGGCATTACCTTGACATTACCCTGACATTACCCTGGCATTACCTTGACATTACCCGGACATTACCCGGACATTACCCTGGCATTACCCTGGCATTACCCTGGCATTACCCTGACATTACCCTGACATTACCCGGACATTACCCTGACATTACCTTGACATTACCCTGGCATTACCCTGACATTACCCTGGCATTACCCTGGCATTACCCTGGCATTACCTGGACATTACCCGGACATTACCCTGACATTACCCGGACATTACCCTGGCATTACCCTGGCATTACCCGGACATTACCCTGGCATTACCCTGGCATTACCCTGGCATTACCCTGGCATTACCTGGACATTACCCGGACATTACCCGGACATTACCCTGACATTACCCTGGCATTACCCTGGCATTACCCTGACATTACCCTGGCATTACCCTGGCATTACCTGGACATTACCTTGACATTACCCTGACATTACCCTGGCATTACCTTGACATTACCCGGACATTACCCGGACATTACCCTGGCATTACCCTGGCATTACCCTGGCATTACCCGGACATTACTCTGACATTACCCTGACATTACCCTGACATTACCCTGGCATTACCCTGGCATTTCCCTGACATTACCCTGGCATTACCCTGGCATTACCCTGGCATTACCCGGACATTACCCTGGCATTACCCGGACAT
Organism: Haliotis rufescens; assembly: GCF_023055435.1. Classification (NCBI taxonomy): domain Eukaryota; kingdom Metazoa; phylum Mollusca; class Gastropoda; order Lepetellida; family Haliotidae; genus Haliotis; species Haliotis rufescens. The sequence continues at coordinate 4,201,968 of NW_025964223.1, read as the reverse complement.
TACCCTGACATTACCCTGGCATTACCTTGACATTACCCTGACATTACCCTGGCATTACCCTGGCATTACCTTGACATTACCCTGACATTACCCTGGCATTACCTTGACATTACCCGGACATTACCCTGACATTACCCTGGCATTACCCTGGCATTACCTTGACATTACCCGGACATTACCCGGACATTACCTGGACATTACCTTGACATTACCCTGACATTACCCTTGCATTACCTTGACATTACCCGGACATTACCCGGACATTACCCTGATATTACCCGGACATTACCCTGGCATTACCCTGGCATTACCCTGACATTACACTGACATTACCCGGACATTACCCGGACATTACCTGGACATACCCGGACATTACCCTGGCATAACCCGGACATTACCCTGACATTACCTGGACATACCCGGACATTACCCTGGCATTACCCGGACATTACCCGGACATTACCCGGACATTACCCGGACATTACCCGGACATTACCAGGACATTACCCGGACATTACACTGACACTACCCGCACATTACCCGGACATTACCCTGACATTACCCTGACATTACCCGGACATTACCCGGACATTACCCGGACATTACCTGGACATTACCCGGACATTACACTGACATTACCCGGACATTACCCGGACATTACCCTGACACTACCCGCACATTACCCGGACATTACCCGGACATTACCCGGACATTACCCGGACATTACCCGGACATTACCCGGACATTACCTGGACATTACCCGGACATTACACTGACATTACCCGGACATTACCCGGACATTACACTGACATTACCTGGACATACCCTGACATTACCCGGTCATTACCTGGACATACCCGGACATTACCCTGGCATTACCCTGGCATTACCCGGACATTACCCTGGCATTACCCTGACATTACCCTGACATTACCCTGACATTACCATGACATTACCCTGACATTACCCGGGCATTACCTTGACATTACCCGGACATTACCCTGGCATTACCCGGACATTACCCTGGCATTACCCTGACATTACCCGGACATTACCCTGACATTACCCTGACATTACCCTGGCATTACCCTGGCATTACCCTGGCATTACCCTGACATTACCCGGACATTACCCTGACATTACCCTGACATTACCCTGGCATTACCCTGGCATTACCCTGGCATTACCCTGACATTACCCGGACATTACCCTGGCATTACCCGGACATTACCTTGACATTACCTTGACATTACCCGGACATTACCCGGAGATTACCATGACATTACCCTGACATTACCCGGACATTACCCTGACATTACCCTGACATTACCCGGACATTACCCGGACATTACCCTGACATTACCCTGGCATTACCCGGACATTACCCGGACATTACCCGGACATTACCCGGACATTACCTGGACATTACCCGGACATTACACTGACACTACCCGGACATTACCCGGACATTACCCTGACATTACCCGGACATTACCCGGACATTACCCGGACATTACCCGGACATTACCTGGACATTACCCGGACATTACACTGACATTACCCGGACATTACCCGGACATTACCCTGACATTACCCTGACATTACCCGGACATTACCCGGACATTACACTGACATTACCTGGACATACCCTGACATTACCCGGTCATTACCTGGACATACCCGGACATTACCCTGGCATTACCCTGGCATTACCCTGACATTACCCTGGCATTACCCTGACATTACCCTGACATTACCCTGACATTACCCTGGCATTACCCTGGCATTACCCTGACATTACCCGGACATTACCCTGACATTACCATGACATTACCCGGACATTACCCGGACATTACCCGGACATTACCTTGACATTACCCTGACATTACCCTGGCATTACCCTGGCATTACCCTGGCATTACCCTGACATTACCCGGACATTACCCTGACATTACCCTGACATTACCCTGGCATTACCCTGGCATTACCCTGGCATTACCCTGACATTACCCGGACATTACCCTGACATTACCCTGGCATTACCCGGACATTACCTTGACATTACCTTGACATTACCCGGACATTACCCGGAGATTACCATGACATTACCCTGACATTACCCGGACATTACCCTGACATTACCCTGACATTACCCGGGCATTACCCGGACATTACCCGGACATTACCCTGGCATTACCCTGGCATTACCCTGACATTACCCGGACATTACCCGGACACTACCCTGACATTACCCGGACACTACCCTGACATTACCCGGACATTACCCGGACATTACCTTGACATTACCCGGACATTACCTGGACATTACCCGGACATTACCAGGGCATTACCTTGACATTACCCTGACATTAACTGGTATTATTGCTCTCTGAAAAGTGGTCTGGCTGTCTACGGTGCCGTGTCTCCCTGTGAAGAGTTCGAATCTGGGTTTGCTCCAACAATAAGCTGACACCATGTTATACCTAGGACCGATAGTTTAATATTCTGGGATTAGGGGCCATTGATGTTTTTATTATAAATGACTTATTCGAGAACATAAGGTATTGTTGCCACAATTGATATTAATTGCTTGAAATCCCGCACGTCTTGAAAAATTTCAACTTTCATAGCACCAGCATACAAACGTAGAGCGTTGCTTTCTCTCGGGCCATTTCAACTGTAGGAATATGAACTACATGATTCACCAGTATTTCCGAATCGACTGCGATGCTCTGTTGGTAATCCACATTGCCAGTTTGTCATATGGGTGTTCTTCGTGGCACAGACAGATCTTAGATACAACGATTCCTGCTTTCTCATCATTCTATGTAGTTTCTGTATATTTCCTGTGTGTATGTACACACAGTTTAAGACCTAGCAGGCAACGGCTAGCAACCTCAAGCTTGTGAAGCGATCAACTTGGTGATGACAAGTGCTATATGGTAGTCTGACGCTATCAATACTAATGGTTCTTATTTATCGGAGACACCATACATTTTATCAATAATGTCATGCCGGTTTTGTGCAGGTTTTGTGCAGGTTTTGTGCAGTTGTATCACTGACCATCTCTCTGTAGGTGTCATGGCAACAAGCAGGTATACGGGTCTGATTGGGTTGGGGAAGATGCATATCCCATAGCACCTCCGCCGAAACCGTGTTATCCCATAGAGGTGAGGAGAATTGCGGTTCCACGTCGCATTCAAGATTATTTTAAGACATCCGTGCACGTGTGTATGGGCGCGTGCGTGTGTATCCTCTGGTACTAGTCCGGATTATGCCGATTTAATTGTGCTAGTCCATAGACAACCATGCCGTAGTTAAACATGGACACAGTACACTGCCTACCTGTCCATGGTTTAGCCCCTTAATGCCACGCGAGGCAGGGTAACAACAAGTACCATCTTCTAACGTCTTTTGGTATGACGCGGCCAGGGGATCGAACTACCGACCTTCCCGACAGGACGCTCTATCCACTTAACCACAGACGCCATCTATTTCCACTCAAGGCTAACAAAACCCCGACGCCACGCCACGCTTAATCTAATCACGTTAAATCTTACCGAACATGCAGCTCGATATGCACCGTTGTGTAACTGTTAAGTGTATCTCGAGATTACGAGTAACTCTCCTCGATATATTGAGTGTATCCGAATAATTCCACTCAAAAAGAAACTTGCAGCCATGGCCTGTCAATCAAAATTCAGTCTACGTCACCAGCGCATATAACGTGACACCCGTTTTGCACGTGCACAAAATAGAGACCCGTCGATACTAGATGTGAATCCATTTGGGTTTCAGCAGTCGAAGGAGACGGGATATCGTCATCGCCCCTCAAAATGTCTTGTGACACTATTTTACTTCAACAACTAACAGTTGTATTTTTGTATTCATTTCCCGACAACACCCACTCATTTAAATACCCTGAGAGCGGAATATCATTGGTTCGACCCTCGGCCGCGTCATGCCAAAAGGTTTCACCGAAGTGGTAAACGTCTAAGACCTGCACCACTTCGGGCTTTCCTCCCACATCAACCTGACACGCCGTGGTATAACTGGAATAATGTTAAAAAGGGCGTTAACCCAACCCACTCACTCACTCATGTCAAAAAGACATTAAACAGTGGTGCTTGTTGTTACCCTGCCTAGCGCTCTGCATTAAAGGGATAAAACAAACTGATCTGCTCGGCGTCAGGATACTGTGTTTCAGTGAGGTTTCCATGTTAAACTCAGGCATGATATAAAGGGCTAGCACTGTGAAACCGGCTTTAGTCCGGAACAGTGCAAGCTGACACGCGCATGTACGTCGCTATTTAAGTCTAATTTCACCTCACATCCTTGGAGATATGTAGACAAACATGTGAAACAAGTGTTACACGAAGAGCGTTTTTATCAACACTCCAACAGAAATATACCCGATAGTCCAAGCTGACATGGGGTAGCGCTAGTTGGTGATTAGAGCCTGTCTGGCACATTGAAATGAATTGGGTAGATATGAGGGTCGGTTACCTATCTCTGCCGCACGCAATACCAGGACTCCCGCTGCGCTGCTGAGGGGAGGGTTAGAGCTAGGGGGAGGGAGTACGACAGAGCGGAACTTGTCGGTCTACTGCTAAAGGAAGTACTACGGTAGCAGGTCGTTTCCAAAACATGGCGTAACACACTGTCTTCTGTTTGTACAAATGAATGATGAAGTTCCAGTTCGTGTCTGGTTTGGTTGTCCACCTGGGACTACTGCTGTTATGTAAGTATATGATAAGTTTATGTCTAAATAGCGGGGTTTCGCTGGTATCAGGATATAGTTTGATTCAGTATGCCTGTAATGTATTTATGTTGTTGTAAATTATGTTTGGATACCAATATGATTTATAGCATTAGTATTTCATTATGTCTTTACATTGTGATGTGTTAAAGCTCAGTAATTATCAGTAATATGTGTGTATGTGTGTGTGTGTGTGTGTGTGTGTGTGTGTGTGTGTGTGTGTGTGTGTGTGTGTGTGTGTGTGTGTGTGTGTGTCTGTGTGTGTGTCTGTGTGTGTGTCTGTGTGTGTGGCTCCTTGTACTAGTCCGGACTGATGCCGATTTATGGTACTAGCTCACTGAGATACCATACCGCAGTTTAACATGAATACCCCACTAAGTCACATTATACTGACTCCGAGCCGACCAGTCCTATATATTCATCATGGAGATAATTAATGTTTGCAACACACACTAGTTCCGACATATAGGTGCATATATGTGGATACTTAAACTATAACAAAGAACGTCAAGGCCAGAGGTTAGCTAGTCTCGATTATCAGCCAAACAGAATCTTCTGGGCGTCAAGGGCAAAATAGAGCTGAGATTATATGAATGAGTCACTGACGCTCAGTGATGACACCATGTGTTCAAGAAACGGCTAAGCACGTTCTGCCATACCGGTAGCAACCGCCACTCATACAATTTGCACAAAAAAGTAAGGATCTGTTGTACATCAGACCTCCCGCCATACGACTGCGGTCTGTAAACAAACCAGAATATCAGTGATGGACCAGAAAACCCAGACAGGATAGAACATTTACTGATTTTGTTGAAACTGAAAGCGATAAGTTAATTTTGAACAACGTCTGCTGTGTGCAAACGCAGAAATTCTGCAACTTACTCACTCACTCATGTATTTGATCGTGTTATAAGTTCAAAACTCGGACGATTAGTTGTTAGCCATTTGAATTCGACCATGTCTGATAATTTTTCTGTAATTTTAAGTGTTTTTTGCATTTCAGTTAGACCCGTATCTTACCGCGTTCTTTCGGAAATAATTGATTATGTTTATTGGCCTTTGAACTTCGTAATATCCGGAGTCGAGTGAATCCGCCTGAAGGAGCCAGCTGACTGTGTTTCAGGTCTCCTCACGACCATCATCATGACGATGAACAAGGCCTTCATCCAGGCTTACAACGCCGGCCTCAGCGTGGACCTGAGGGGCTACCAGATCGAGCCTGACGTTTCCGTCGGCGTCCACGTCTTGCTACTGGCTGTTGCGGTGCGTGATGTTGTGTTGTACGAAGGCTGGTCAAAAAGTTCTAACCCAAACAAACAAACAACTGTTGTAAAAGTGGGGTTTTTTTCATTTTATTTTTCAACATAATCTCCCTGCTTTTCAATAAACTTTCAATACTCATATCGATAGTGAAGCTTTTCAATTCCAGTCAGGAAGAAGTTTCCTGAAACATCCTTGGAAAACCCATTCCCGGCAGCTTTGAGGTAATCGTTGTCGTCATAGCGCTTTCCACGAAGGTGTTCTTTCAGTTAAGGAAATAGCTGGAAATCACTTGGTGCCAGGTCTGGGGAGTATGGAGGATGAGGAAGCTCTTTGAACCCACATTGTATCACAGCAGCCTTTGCAAGTCGAGAGGTGTGAGAAGAGGCATAGTAGGCACCGGTAATCATCTTTTCACTTTCTAAGTAAGCAACAAGGACCACGCCCTTTGCATTCCCGAATACAGTGGCCATAACTTTCTTCGCTGATCTTGAAGACTTCCAAATGTCTTTGGTGCCGGTGGAGTGGAATGGTGCCAGTCCATGGATTGACGTTTTGACTCGGGATCCTCCTCAATTAGCTTTAGATTTTCTCTGGCAATGTCAGTTCTTTTTTCCTTAAGATCAGAATTTAGAAACTTTGGCACCCAACGAACAGATGTCTTATTCATCTGTAAATGTTCATGAATAATAGTTTCACATGAATTCATGCCTTAGACTTGTGTCTTTCTCAAGTTTAGCAATGGTAATACGTCTATCTGACAGTATAAGTTTTTCTATATCCTTGATTGAATCTTGAAGTTGAGGGACGTCCAGACCTAGGGTCATCATCAAGGCTTGTTCTCCCTGCCTTAAACATAGCTGTCCAACGTTTAACAGTGGAATAGCTAGGGCACTTATCCCCATAAACTGGTGACATGCCGTCATGAATTTCAAGTAAAAAACTTGATGACTGCTCGATACTCGTTTTTTTCCATTTTTGTGTCTATTTGGACCCCTATCACGTTCACGTGGCTGTCACTAATATACAAACGGCCCCAACAAACCAAATGCATAAGGGAAAGAATTTATGGATGTCAACTTTTTTATTATGAGGAGCACAACGTTTCAGAGCATATACTACTTACTCGGGTCATTTACCTGATGAAGGAGAAAGTACTCGTATATACACTGAAACGTTCATCCATAAATTCTCTTCCTTGTGTGTATCACTTCTAGATGCCTTTCAAAGACTGACCAAATACACTTGCAATGAATTACACAAACAATGTACCGCATTAACTAGTTCACTTTGTTATGGGCCATAGTTGAAGGTTAGTCCGGGTTAGAACTTTGTGACCAGTCCTCGTGTCATGAAACCCATCTTTGCTCATCCACTGTATCATGTCTCCATTCTGTTACTCTTCGTTTAGAATCTAATTCGAATGACGCTAAAAGTAACCATTCATCCATTCAAATGACACTGATGTACGAGAAGAATTGTAAGGGTGATAGAGCTGGTGATCTTAAATTCAAGACGAACTATGATAGCGGATGCGCATGGGATATTTATCATTCTATATAGTACCCTCGATAATCCGGGATGCATACCATCATGTTTGTTTTGTTGGTTTGTTGTTTAACACCACACTCAGCAATATTCCAGCTATATGACGGCGGTCTGAAAATAATCTAGTCTGGGCCAGACAATCCAGTGATTGATGTCATGAGCATCGATCAGCGCAATTGAGGTACGATGACATGCATCAACCAAGTCAGCTAGCCTGACCACCCGATCCCGTTAGTCGCATCTAAGGACAAGCATGGGTTGCTGAAGACCTATTCTCAAGGGCGCACACCATCATGTAATATGTATAGGGCGTTTTGCTTAGGGAATGTTTATGTTTTTCTTTATTATCTTCCAATTTTTCTTAAATATTAACGCCAAGTTATATGCATATTGATAACATAAAGACGCATGATGTCAGAAACAACAAACGTCCAGATGATTAATAAGCGTATTATATTTTTTTTATGTTTTTTTCTCACAGATGTTTGTGCCATCATTAACAGGTTTGTTCTACGTGTGCATCAAGAAGGAGGCGCAAAAGGTAAGCATACAAGCCTAGAGGAACGAGACCAGTGAGCACGCTACTGTCAAACTCCTGAAACAGTCAATATGTGATGATGCTAAAATAATGCTCCAAAACGTCCTGTTAAGGGAACATTTCAAAAGTTGGATGTTGGATTAAATACTGAAAAGTTTGAGACCATACACCTCCATCACCCTGGTACTTTAAGGTGATATGATCAATGTGAATATTAGAAGAAAGGCATACACAAATCAAAGCACCATAAAAATAATTGGGGGTAAGGTATTTAGGCATCCCCATTGGGCACCAATTGCGCTCCCTCGCCTTCCTCTTGCGGAATGGTTTCGTTATGGATATGAATCTGAATTCATGCTCTGATTGCCAAAGTCAAAAGAAGGTAGTTTTGCCAAGAAGGTTTAGCTTCAGGTATATCGGTGATCGGTGAAAGAATTTTGACACATTTTACCTACACCATGCTGTTCAGTTTCAGTGAATCAGTGTGACAATTTGATCTGTGGTTAGTGGCCTGAACTGTAAAAACGTTTAGTAAATACACGTTAGACAGGTTAAGTTCTAAACTTGTTAGGGATCCATGTTTAATGCTAAATGAAGCAATGGTTTCGCGTTTTCATCTAAACGCGTACCAACAACCCCCAATACCTACACGTTTATATTCTAGACGCGCATATTACATTTTAAACACAATTCTAGACATATTTAGGATATAAACATGTTTCTGCCTTTGTTTTAGCGGTTCTACAAGAAGAGACTGCGAGTTGTCCATGTAACCTTCCTTCTGGTGGGGATTGTCGTCTTGATTGTGCTGCTGTGTTCCGAAGCGGCAGCTATTGGTGACATCAACAGCGTCAACTGCAGTCTCGACTACAACAACTGCAGATGTTTAGATGCAGACACGTAAGAATACGTCAAATGACCAATACAGATCGCCAAATGTCTCCGAATTTACGTCTTTACGACTAAACCTTGCTCGTGTTCCAGTTCTGAAATATATGTTCCTGTTCTGAAATATATATGTTCCTGTTCTGAAACTTCAGCATGATCCTGTTCTGCACCTTCAGCATGATCTTGCTTTAAAAATTCAGCATGATCCTGTTCTTAACTTTCCGTATGTTCCTGTTCTTAACTTTCCGCATGTTACTGATCTGAACCTTCAGCATGATCCTGTTTTTAACCTTCAGCGTGATCCTCAACTGAACATTCATCCTGTTCCTGATGTGGATCTACTGCGTGTTTCTGTTTCTAACCTTATGGTAACGTGATAAGCGTGATACCAGATCACTTCGGGCGTTCCTCCCACATCCATGATGTATTAAAACATTGTTCAAAGCGGCGTTAAACCCACCCACTCACTCATTCACAAAATGGCACCATTGCCGACTCCTTGTTCCCCCTTCCAGATCCAACAACGTATGTGCATGCCGACAGCTCAGGATATCCTACTTTGTTTTCATAACCTTGGCATTGTGTTGTGAGATCACCAGCTTGTTACTTGCAGCAAAGTTGGTAAGTACAAAATCTTTTTCACATCAGCAACTGCACTAAGTGTGTTACATAAGGGTTGTAACGTTTGATTATATATGCTTCAAAATTGTCTTTGGTGTCATTGGAACCCATCTCAGAAACATTTTGCATCTCAAAAGAAGTTCAATTCTGTCAAGACTTTTTTTCAACCTTGTACACCACTATCACACCAGACAAACTCACGGAAAACTACATTCCTTGATCCTTTGTTACTATACTTGGTGGTCTCTGATATCGTTACATCAAAGCCTTCAAAGGTTATGGACACCGGAACTAGAAATATAAGATGTCCATGAAACATCTGTATCATTTTGTCTGTTTGTTGTTTAACGCCTCACTCAGCACTATTTCCAGTTATATATCGGCGGCCTGTATGTAATCGAGTCTGTACCAGACAGTCCAGTGATTGACATCATGAGCATCGGTCCACAAAATTGGGATATGATGTCATGCATCAACCAAGTCAGCGAGCCTGACCACCCAGGCTCGTTAGTCGCCTCTTGCCGAAAGCATGGGTCGCTGAAGACCTATTCTCTACCCGGATCTTCACGGGTCCATCTGTTCCATAATTACATCTATGCATAAAGATTCGGACTGACAAACTATCCACAAAGTTGTATGTCAAGAGGGATGACTTCAACCCGGGCTCGTTAGTCGCCTCTTGTCGCAAGCATGGGTCGCTGAAGACCTATTCTCTACCCGGATCTTCACGGGTCCATCTGTTCCATAATTACATCTATGCATAAAGATTCGGACTGACAAACTATCCACAAAGTTGTATGTCAAGAGGGATGACTTCAACCCGGGCTCGTTAGTCGCCTCTTGCCGAAAGCATGCGTCGCTGAAGACCTATTCTCTACCCGGATCTTCACGGGTCCATCTGTTTCATAATTACATCTATGCATAAAGATTCGGACTGACAAACTATCCACAAAGTTGTATGTCAAGAGGGATGACTTCAACCCGGGCTCGTTAGTCGCCTCTTGCCGAAAGCATGCGTCGCTGAAGACCTATTCTCTACCCGGATCTTCACGGGTCCATCTGTTTCATAATTACATCTATGCATAAAGATTCGGTCTGACAAACTATCCACAAAGTTGTATGTCAAGAGGGATGACTTCAACTTTCCAACAGTCAATTTTCCCTTAATGTCGAGCCATATTGCAGCAGCTCCAGCCTTTGGTGTCCACATGTCACAATTTCTGAGTTACAATCAAACCTGCAATTTCTACCAACATTACAAAGATCGTCATACAAGTCTTGAAAGAAGTTGTTTGATCGGGGTTACAGCATTAAGGCTTTCAATAAAAAGTGTCATGGTAGACATGTGGAGGACATTCCTAAACTTGACCAAAATTTGTCCGATGCAGTTCCTTATTTAGACTTGTAACATTTGGTCCTGTGTTTGTTCAAGTGAATACCTGACTTGCCGTTGCATGTGTTTGTGATGGGTGTCACCGATGGGGCAGGATACGCTCACCTTTTCACGAACACCTGGTATCACCACTAATTGTAGGAAATCATAAACACTTGCTTATGACACTCGGAATCACACAACGGATTTCTTATGATGATGAAAATAATTTAGTGGCCTTAGTTATTCTAATATTATGAATCATTATATCTATGTTTTAAATTATCTATTGTTCCTCTATCAATACAATTAATCGCAGTTGAATAAATCTGAAATCAGAAACACTGTTTTACAAGACGGTTAATTGTACAATCACATTTCAGATTAAATGTCCACCATGCGCGGGTGCTGGCGCTGTCGGCCAAGGTCCAACTGAAAACTCCACCATGGCTTCTTCAGTGGCTCCACGTACAACTCAAGGCGAAGGAAGCACATCCGATGCGAAGTAGTGTTTAGATGATCTTGAACCGGAAGTAGAGTTCCAAGCGAGTTTGGTGTTTCCGCTCTAATCTGCAGGAGTCAACGATCGATGAGAATCTCACGAAGATGGAGATTGTTCTATACTGAAGGAGACTAATCCATCGGTGTTCCTATAATAACTGACTTCCAAGGGACCTAGTATCGTTGCTATGAGACGCTGATATTTTCTTTTTTTCTAGGTGAAGTGCCCAGTACCCTCGAACATATGTGTATGGAAATTATTCTGAAGACCTGAGTACAGTGGAACCCCGTTAATCCGGACAATATCCTTCCGATTGAAATTGTCCACAATCACAGGTCCGGATAAGCGAATGTAGTACTACTACTAAGTAATGTTCGTGTTTGCATATCATATGTGATGATATTGTACATTCTAAAAATATACATTTCTAATAACAAACCAATGTTGCATAAAATATGCCTTATGTTTTTGCATAGTTTGTAAGCAAAGTTACACACAGTAATAAACTTGTAAATATGACATTGGTTTCTGTCATCCTGTGTGTCCATGCGCCAGATGCATGGCTGTACGGGTCTGTGCCAGAAGGGTTTGCATTACACAGTGGGGCACGGGTGGCCCAGGCGTCTAAGGCGCCGCGATTCGCTGTGCTGAGTTGCGTTCCTTTGGCACGCCAGAAACCTATGACTGTGGGTTCGAATCCCGGTTCATCCAGATTATGTTTCTAGGTTTGTCAGCACCTTGCCCGTGGGTTTCACCGAAGTGGTAAACGTCTGAGACGGCATTCCTCCCACATTAAGCTACCACGCCGCGGATATAACTCGAACACTCACTCACTCACTCACTCACTACATTACACAGCCTGTAACATGGAATCGAGCCTGGTGCAAGCAACCCAGTGGTTGATGAGCATTGATCCATGCCTTTGTGGACATCAAGGGCTTAGAGTTACCCCACAACAAATACAAATACTGTTCCCACTCTGTGATAGTACGATAAACATGTTCTTGGATTATAAACATAGGCCCCTCTTCACATAGCGATGGTAACGCTGGGATTGTCGTAAGTCTATAAGAAAGATAGTCTCAGCGCTACTGTCGCTTTGTGAAACGGGGCCTTAGTGACTAAACTTAAACCAGATTTGAAAAGTGTGAGTTGAACTTTACGCCAATGTGACCAGTATTTCAGTTGTATCGTTGTATGTCCGCCTTATGCGGGAGGAAGGTGAATCTGGCACTGGTCAAGGACGTTTACCGGCATGGTAATCACGAGATTGGGTACTGGCAAACCAGGGATCATGATCAAGGCGACCTTTGGATTCGAACCCAAAATTCATGGTTTCAGTATTGTGAAATGCCATGACCCTCTTGCTGTTTGTTTGTTTGTTGTTTAACGCCACACTCAGCAATATTCCAGCTACATGACGGTGGTATGTAAATAATCGAGTCTGGACCAGACAATCAAGCCCTGTATATCGACACCTCCCGAACTCGAAGTTCTGGGGACCGTCGACACAATATCGAGTAACTATAGTTAGAAACAAGCGAAGTATCGGCATATTATTTTGTCCCGGACAAATAGCGAGGTCGTTTCGATCAGCGATTTCACTACCGTCAACCCGAAGTAGTTTTGTTATGGATTTTAACTACCTTGGTTCTCAACGCCGAGACAGTATCTATTACACTGTGGCGTTATTTTCAGTGTGTTTATCTCCCGATCCAAAATGCAATTGCAGCTGGGAGATTGTCTACCATGGTAGTCCTTCCGTCAGCATAAACATCGAGAAACGCCAAACAGCGCCGTCAAAGCAACGCAATGTTGCATGCCCCATTAACCAGTAACTTGATCTCTGTTAAACTGACACGTGTATAATAGTCTTGGGGCAAGATGCTGACGTAGATAACACAAACAGCTATTGCCGTGTGATAATATTTACTCGTCTTTGACCATTGCAAATTCTATATATTACCCAATGCTTTTTGCCAACAAAATGAAAAAAAGACTCCAGCCCAGCCAATCTGTTGTCGACGTCACGAAGGACCATGGACGCCATCTTTAATTATTTGCGAAAGTGCAACGTCGCGTTGCTATGGACCGTTTCCAAAACAGTGAATACAATGGAATGCGAATTATTCAGGCAGCAAGAAGAACAATATTCAATGTTAGGTGAGGAGTACTTGTAAGTGAAAATATATCCTCGCCGCTGTGGTTAAAACATAATTATTGTGTGTTATCACAAAATAAATAATCCTGCATGTATATAAAGGAATATACTTCTTTCATGAGAAGCAACATTGCATTAACTTTAAAAAAAATATATCTATGGGCAGTGCGTGTCGAGATGTGAGCCAGGCGCTGGTTGTGAATAGACCGGGGAGGTCTGGCTTCGTGTGTATCCGAGAACTGTTACAAAGATCAATTACAATCATGCTTTCAATAAATCAGTGCATGTCGATGTTTGTGTAACTGTTTGTTTATCTTCCTCTGGGTATATTTACATAACATGCGTCTGGAATTTGCTTATCACGGAGGTTTATAGCTGTGTGGTGCAATGAAACTTCATGGATAGGGACAAGTTATGTCTTATTCGTTATAGCTGGAGTTCGTTATATTCGGGGTTCGTAAAGGAAGTCGTTTTTTTCTGAGATTGTTGCTTGTTAAAGCAGCTCTTGGTCTGTGTTCAGGTATCGGAGTCTGTGTTCAGGTGTCGGAGTCTATGTTCAGGTGTCGGAGTCTTTGTTCAGGTGTCGGAGTCTATGTTCAGGTATCGGAGTCTTTGTTCAGGTGTCGGGGTCTGTGTTCAGGTGTCGGAGTCTATGTTCAGATGTCGGAGTCTGTGTTCAGGTGTCGGAGTCTATGTTCAGGTATCGGAGTCTGTGTTCAGGTGTCGGAGTCTATGTTCAGGTGTCGGAGTCTATGTTCAGTAGTGGGAGTCTATGTTCAGGTGTCGGAGTCTATGTTCAGGTATCGGAGTCTGTGTTCAGGTGTCGGAGTCTATGTTCAGGTGTCGGAGTCTGTGTTCAGGTATCGGAGTCTTTGTTCAGGTATCGGAGTCTGTGTTCAGGTGTCGGAGTCTATGTTCAGGTATGGGAGTCTGTGTTCAGGTGTCGGAGTCTGTGTTCAGGTATCGGAGTCTGTGTTCAGGTGTCAGAGTCTGTGTTCAGGTATCGGAGTCTGTGTTCAGGTGTCGGAGTCTGTGTTCAGGTGTCGGAGTCTGTGTTCAGTTGTCGGAGTCTATGTTCAGGTATCGGAGTCTGTGTTCAGGTATCGGAGTCTGTGTTCAGGTGTCGGAGTCTATGTTCAGGTATCGGAGTCTATGTTCAGGTATCGGAGTCTGTGTTCAGGTATGGGAGTCTGTGTTCTTGTGTCGGAGTCTGTGTTCAGGTGTCGGAGTCTGTGTTCAGGTGTCGGGGTCTATGTTCAGGTGTCGGGGTCTATGTTCAGGTGTCGGAGTCTATGTTCAGGTATCGGAGTCTATGTTAAGGTATCGGAGTCTATGTTCAGGTATCGGAGTCTATGTTCAGGTATCGGAGTCTATGTTCAGGTGTCGGAGTCTATGTTCAGGTATCGGAGTCTATGTTAAGGTATCGGAGTCTATGTTAAGGTATCGGAGTCTATGTTCAGGTATCAGAGTCTATGTTCAGGTATCGGAGTCTATGTTCAGGTATCGGAGTCTGTGTTCAGGTATGGGAGTCTGTGTTCTTGTGTCGGAGTCTGTGTTCAGGTGTCGGAGTCTGTGTTCAGGTGTCGGGGTCTATGTTCAGGTGTCGGAGTCTGTGTTCAGGTGTCGGAGTCTATGTTCAGGTATCGGAGTCTATGTTAAGGTATCGGAGTCTATGTTCAGGTATCGGAGTCTATGTTCAGGTATCGGAGTCTATGTTCAGGTGTCGGAGTCTATGTTCAGGTATCGGAGTCTATGTTAAGGTATCGGAGTCTATGTTAAGGTATCGGAGTCTATGTTCAGGTATCAGAGTCTATGTTCAGGTATCGGAGTCTATGTTCAGGTATCGGAGTCTATGTTCAGGTGTCGGAGTCTATGTTCAGGTGTCGGAGTCTATGTTCAGGTGTCAGAGTCTATGTTCAGGTGTCGGAGTCTATGTTCAGGTGTCGGAGTCTATGTTCAGGTGTCGGAGTCTATGTTCAGGTGTCGGAGTCTATGTTCAGGTGTCGGAGTCTATGTTCAGGTATCGGAGTCTATGTTCAGGTATCGGAGTCTTTGTTCAGGTGTCGGAGTCTATGTTCAGGTATCGGAGTCTGTGTTCAGGTGTCGGAGTCTATGTTCAGGTAACAGAGTCTATGTTCAGGTGTCAAGGGTCTTTGTTCAGGTGTCGGGGTCTGTGTTCAGGTGTCGGAGTCTATGTTCAGGTATCGGAGTCTATGTTCAGGTATCGGAGTCTTTGTTCAGGTGTCGGAGTCTATGTTCAGGTATCGGAGTCTGTGTTCAGGTGTCGGAGTCTATGGTCAGGTTCACTCACTCACTCACTCACTCGCTCACTCAGTAAATCAGTTCCGCTATCACCACTGCATGCACTAGAGCTCGGAACCACAGGATTTCACTGCATGTGGAAGGACCGAGTCAGTGACAACCCTTATCTCTCACATGGAATCAATATTTACGATACGATAAGAGTGTTCATTTGTGGTGAGTCACAACACAATGTGCAATGACTGCGTCGATGACCTCCGATCTTTGCTTGAAGCATTCCGCAGTCGTCGAGTGGATTATTCGGATGGCCGGGTCGACAACGTCATACAGCGGTAATCATTGCAGAGTATATACGGTAATAGAGCTGTTCTCAGGCTAGCGCGGTAGTGTTACTAGGCAGTGCTGTCGGTCGGCTCTATTCCTGAGCGGTGGACTATGAAGAGATTATAGGGTTCTATGTAAAGACTGTCCAGCCCGAGACGCCATCATGGACCTGGATCAAACCATCTCCATTCTCACAACGACGTTGCTGATATTTTTGGGTAAGGTGTTAGATAAAGCACATGTTGTAGCCATGGAGTTGCAGATCCTGGGCGATATTAGAAGAAATATGTTTCATTTTGTGTTCTGTGTTTGGCTGTTTGTCGTTTATTACATAATCCATCTTTGTCAGTAAGGACACAGCCGTCTTTGTACACACTTACTCGACTCTCGTAAGGGTGGCCCAGTTGCGTCCTTTAGCCGTGCTAGGATCCGCTGACTTTGGGTTCGAACCCCGGCTTATGGTCCAATGATCAGTGCAGAGCGTACATACACACGGATATTATCCCGGTTCTCCACCCCAGTAAACGTCTGACAGGTGAAGACCAAGGGTAGAATAGGTCTTCAGCAACCCATTCTTGCCGTAAAAGGCAACTATGCTTGTCGAAAGAGGCGACTAACGGGATCGGGTGGTCAGGCTCGCTGATTTGGTTCATGCTTGTCATCGTATCCCAGTTGCGTTTACATGCTGTCAATCACTGGATTGTCTGGTCCAGACTTGATTATTTACAGACCGCCGTCATATAGCTGGAATATAAAACAAAAACAAAAAAAACGTCTACAACACTGTGGGTATTTCTCCCACATCAAGCCGAGAAACTACTGACACACTGTTCGAAGCCACGTCAACCAAATTCACTGGTCTCGTGTATCATAGAGACTATTCCGAGAGGCAGGATACTGGAGGTTTTCCTTTGTCCGAGTTGATAGTTGTATCTGGGTAGGTAATACACAAGCATATTTATGATTTAATTGTTTACATCAGTTAGTCGCGGTTCAGAAATAACAATGACTTATGCCTAATGACATCACAGAAACGTTAAGCTGTTACTGATGATGCTCACAGCATACGAGTGTTTTTGCAGGTATCCAGACATGCATCCTACAAGTCATCAACTTCAGCAACACGAACGGCAACACCGCCATGGACCCCTACGTCATACAGCCCGACATCTCTATCTCCCTCGTCGTCCTTCTCGTCGTCGTCATTGTAAGGATTCTCTGATCTACTCAGTATATATCTTCTCTACTCGTATATATCATCTAATCTACTCAGTCTATATCATCTGCTCTACTCAGTATATATCATCTTCTCTACTCAGTATATATCATCTTCTCTACTCAGTATATATCATCTTCTCTACTCAGTATATATCATCTTCTCTACTCGGTGTATGTCAAACCCGTGACGATCCGGTTTAGAATAGGTCTTCAGCAACCCATGCTTGCCGTAAAAGGCGACTATGCTTGTGGTAAGAGGCGACTAACGGGATCGGGTGGTCAGACTCGCTGATTGGTTGATGCATGTCATCGTATCCCAATTGCGTGGATCGATGCTCATAATGTCAATCACTAGGTTGTCTTGTCCAGACTCGATTATTTACAGAGCGCCGCTGGAATATTGCTTAGTGCGGCGTTAAATAACAAACAGCATATATCATCTGCTCTACTCAGTCTATACAATCTGCTCTACTCAGCATATATCACCTTCTCTCCTCAATATATATCACCTGCTTTTCTCAGTATATCGTCAAGTATATATCATCAACGCCACAAAGCTACCTACCATACATTATTATGTCATCGCAACCAAGTAATTCTCTCTTAGGAACAGTGACACATTATCTGTAACGAGCAGCCACAAATACGGGTGTAGGTGTATTGTGCTCCATTTCCTTCATTGCTGTTATTGTTGTTGTTGTTGTTGTTGTTGTTGTTGTTGTTGTTGTTTTGACCAAGTACTAAACCAATACTCAGGCCCTCCGCTCAAACTGAGATACGACCATGTACCATTAGTGGGAAGAAATGAAAATACAATACTCAAATACGTATTTTTAACTTTTCAGAGCACACACTGCAAAAACTATATGTTTTGTTTTATTTTTAGCTGATTGTACCTGGCGTGACCGCCCTCGTCGCTACCATGAAGAAATCCCCCACCACAGTAAGTACACGTCCCCCATTACACAGCATACGTCCCGTGGTTATATACCTACTGTCATTTTACCTACAGTATTGTGGGTAGCTTTCTATCTCATTGTAACATTGTGAGAGGTACCACTTTCAAGTGAGACTGTTGAGAGGTTTTTCTTTTAAATTGTAACACCTGCTTGGAGTTTTTACATTTGAATTGTAAGCCCTGGGTTTTGCATTTGAATTGTCTGATACAGGCCCGTATTTTCTCACCAAATATTTATTTAATGAACGAAGTTTCGCTAGGAGAATTTTGCTCAACCCCAATATCAACACACACACATACAGATTATTTGCGCGACACCGAATTAAAAAATCAATATAATTTTATATGTATTGCTGACTACATCCCACCAGATTACATCTGTAGCAATACAACATGTTATAACTGTAATATTTATGACTTCACTTCAGCATTATACAGTGGAACCCCGCATATACGGGCCCCTAGATATCCGGAAACCTCGCTTAACGGACGATATTCACGTGACACGAAATATACACATATGCACTACATAAAATACGACCCGTGAAGATCCGGGGTACATTAAGTCTTCAGCAACCCATGCTTGCCGTAAAAGGTGACTATGCTTGTCGTAAGAGGCGACTAACGGGGTTGGGTGGTCATGCTCGCTGACTTGGTTGATGCATGTCATCGTATCCCAATAACGTGGATCGATGCTCATAATATGACTCACTGGATCTGTCTGGTCCACACTCTATCATTTACAGACCGCCGTCATATAGCTGGAATATTGCTGAATGCGGCGTTAAAAAAACGATAAAAAATAAAGCGAAATGACTTCACGTCAGCATTATACAGAACCCTGCCTATCCGGGGCCCCAGATATCCGGAAACCTCGCCTACCGGACGATATTCACTTGACACGAAATATGTATTCATGTACATTGTCAACATAAAATTCTACATTTATCCAGATATCCGGTTTCCGGTCCGGGCTGTAAATTTCAGTTACCAACAGTGCAAAATATACTGATGACGTAAAATACCCCATTCACTGACTCACTGACTCACTGACTCAAACTGACTTACAGCGTGTAGCTCACCTGATCATCATCTCGCTGGCCAGTGCGGGGCTGCTGGCAGTCTTGTGTCAAGACATGTGGACGCTGAGTCAGGTCGGAAACTCGTACTCCTGCACGTGAGCATTGTTTTGTTTGTTTGTTTGTTGTTTGTTGTTTGTTGTTTAACGCTGCACTCAGCAACATTCCAGCTATATGAAGGCGATCTGTAAACAATCGCGTCAATCCAGTGATTGACATTAGTAGCATCGATCAATTGGGATACGATGACATGCATCAACCAAGTCAGCGAGCCTGACTACCCGATCCCGTTAGTCGCCTCTTAGGACAAGCAAGCACTGCTGAAAACCTCTTCTAGCGGATCTTCACGGGTCGTGAGTATTGTTACTTCGGCAATGTTTCTTGCTTATATGACAGACACTTGGTATATTTCTTGTTTTGGAATTGAAACGATACGTGTCATGCTTGGATGGTTCCCTTCTTTAAACACTTTCCCTCATGAATTGAAAACAAATCTGTGAAATCTGTGAATTGATAATGAAATCGAGGAACTACTTCAAAAGAGGGTCACCCCGTGTATGTATAAAGAATAATACTGTGCAATACTGAGAAGTAAGAAAATAGTCCCAACTAACCTCCAGTATTCTGGTATTTTAAACAAAAGCCAAAATACACCGACGCCGTTTATTTCAAATATAGCTGAGTAATCGAAACATTTTACTGACGCTTTAATCTGTGATGACAATTCTTTATTCTGCAGTTGAACCTTTGAATGCAGTGGAATGGTTTAGGTAGTGAGTAGGGTTTTACACCGCTTTAAGCATTATTCCAGCTGTGTCATTGTGGGGGACGTCTTAAACGGCCATCATAAATTGTACAAATGTGAGGAATTAAACCTGTCGTCTTCGGCGTGACGCGCTAACGCTTTAACCACTAGGCTACGACTGGTAGACTGGGTGGTGAATCCATCTTAAGCATACAACAACAACTACTACTACTACTACTACTACTACTACTACTACTACTATTACTACTAGTACTACTACTACTACTACTACTTCTAGTATAAACCATTTAGAGAGCTTGCAATTATTCACAGATTGTCCAGCGTATAATTGACGTGTTTGTTTTCCAGTGTAGGAATCAGTCAAATTGACTCCACCCAACTGTGTACAGCGAGAGACACCAGGATCAGCAACTTTGTACTGATGCTTCTCGGACTCATCATCCTCGTCGCCAACCTCATCTACACCGGCCTAGTCTACTGCAAGAGCAAGGTTAATGAGGTAAGAACGTTACAGACATGTGATTATCCCTTCGTTGGTTTCCGTGATCGCTCGGCACACGCGATAACGGTCGGACGTGCGCCGGGAACCAGCGAAAGTACCCCGCTCTTGACCCCTGACATCGACGTGGTGGTTTTTCCGAGTGTCATCTTGATGTGGGAAGAAGTCCCGAAGTGATGCAGGTCTTAAACCTTGACAGTTTGGTGAAACCACGAGCTTTGGCAGTTGCTGACACGACCAAGAGTAATAAAATCAGGGCGAAAAGTGGGGTTGAATCTGAGAACAGCAGATCCTGCTACACGCAAGGGACGCATCTATTATAAATGATTTCTTCAGATAAAAGCAGTCTTCTGGTATCACTTTAAACTTTGCATTGCAATAAATGAATCCCTACACTTAGGGAGTTTTTAAATCATACATTCATAATAGAGGTATACTCAGAGGCAAAAGTTAGTGGTATGTTCTTTGTCATTTTTAGATTTTACACAAGCATGAGGGGCGGTCGGGTAGCCTAGTGGTTAAAGCGTTGGCTAAAGCACGCCAAATCGATTCCCGACATGGGTACAATGTGTGAAGCCCATTTGTGGTGTCCCCCGCCGTGATATTACTAGAATATTGCTAAAAGCGGCGTAAAACCATACTCACTCACTCACAAGCATGAGCACACCAGTTGTTATCTTTTTATGTTGTTTATTTAGATTTATAAAGTTTAGAATTGAAACAAATACAAAACTTCAAACTCATATTCTGTGAAGCACTGTTAATGTTCATGACATGTGAATTCAAACACATCCCAGATGATTACTTTATCTGTCTATATTCTAGAGGGGTAATTCGTCAGAGAATGAAGGCAAGGAATGAAGAAGTTCCACAAGATTGGCATGAAATTATCACAGATATCTGTAAATATTGACTGATTCGCGGCGCATCATGGAACTTGCTCACGTGAGGAACTATCTTCATCAGCTGATGAACGTCACGAAATACAACTTCAATCCTTAGATGTTCACCGCACACACGTGACAACTCGTAAGTCGTCAACACGGTGAACGGCCATATTGTCATGGTGTCCTGCTTGTGTATACCCGGACGTGAAACTGGCAGATATTGCTTGACGAGTTAAAGCGGCACCTTGTTAAACCGGATTGTTGAATTTCAAACAATTGGGTAGTATTTACTGTATACTTTGAAACGGTGAAAACATACATTATTTCAAGTGTTTGAACAAAGTGGACACAATTTATGGATAACAGCTTCTTTATTTACTGTAAAGGCGACGTTTCGGCATAGATCCTTATACAGTTGTCAAGCAAGATGTTTTTGCATCTTCCTGAGGCAAGGGAGTTAATTAACTATAAAGGTACAGGAAACTGGACTTTTATAGTCAGTTAACGCCCTTGCCTCGGGAAGATGGTTGTTTGTTGCAATTGTTTGTTTGAAAATAAGGTTTCAAAACATGTACAAATATATGCTGATAATTCTTTAAGCAATATCAGCATAATTACAATGTAATCAACTTACAAAATTTAACGGTCAATAACAAAACATAACTTGAGCTGATGTAATTACAAACATCTGTGTATATTTTTGTTGTCATTTAAACATCTTGATCATGTAGATGTGTCAAATGTGTGTCAGTTATTTTGAAGTGGTTAGGGATGCACAGTCGTTATGTGTATTGTGTGGTTAAAGTCTCGCTCGTCACGCGGAAGGCCCGGTTCGATTCCCCACATGGGTACAATGTGTCAAGGCCATGTCTGGTGTCCCCCGCCGTGATATTGCTGGAATAATGCTATAGAGGCATAAAACCATCACTTACTCCATATTGTATGCTTTTAATACCATATACTCAACAACAAAAGTGACGACCTATCAAGGGTAAAATATTACGCGATGTGTTCAAAACATGCTTGTTCACATGAAACTCAGCCAGTAATAATTACCATTGATGAAACGACCTTTAAGTTAAACGGCCACGACATGGCCTTGTCGATGGTTAGCTGGTGGAATGGTCTTCAGCTGTTGCTAGGTAACAAGCAAATGGCTATGGTGAGGTGAGGTGAAATTGGGTTTAACGTCGCGTCCAAGATTATTGCACTTATATAGCGACGTGCATGCACGTGTGTGTGTGTGTGTGGCTGCTTGTACTAGACCGGACTGATGCCGATTTATAGTGCTAGCCCACTGAGATACCATGCCGCAGTTTAACATGAATACCCCACTCAGACACAGTATACTGACTCCGAGCTGACCAGTCCTTGCTTCAACCCCTTAATGCCGAGCGCCAGACAGGGTAACAACAAGTACCATATTTTAACGTCTTTTGGTATGATGCGGCCGGAGATCGAACCCCGGACCTTCAGCTCTCTGGGCGGACGCTCTACCACTAAACCAGGGAGGCGGTCAAATGGCTATGGCCTCCCTACACTCGGGACTATTTAAGTGAGTGGCTGTTACTCATGTAGCAGTATACCAGCCACATCACAGCTAGTGGCACCAAAATGGCTATCGATTTGGGCTTTGTTTACATCGACATAATATTAGAGAATATTAAATATAAACTCAAGACTCAAGATGCGCATCCAAAGTTACAAATTAGCTTCATGATGACAGAACTGATAGCGGACATACATCTCAATGTCCCAAAACAAATGAGACGTATATAGAGGTTATCATGCTTGTGTGTTTTGGGATGGTAAAATTATCGAGCATTTGAGAGTTTCTCCCTGATGGTAAGAATTAACCATGTTGGTGAACGTATTCAGTGCTTTTTTAAATATGTATACATTGTACAAATATATATGGTGCCTAGTTATATATTTTCAAGAATCTCCATGAACACTCGTGTGTACATCTCGTAACTAATACAATATTTAAATAACTAAAAAAGAACATACATGTGTCAATAAAGGTATATTTTTTCCAAAGAAACCATTCGTTCTCATTTCCCTGGATTCAGGGGCAGCGAGGTAGCCCAGTGGATAAGGCAGTCGCTGAACACAAAGGTTTGATTCTGCATGTCCATGGGTACAATGTTTGAAACCATGTTGTTGGGACGACACCACCATATCACTGGAATATTGCCCACACATATAGCACACATGAGCATTTAATGAACAGATTGTTTAATTTGATTTGTTTGTTTAACACCTCACTCAGCAGTATTCCAGCTATCTGACTTTGGTTTGTAAATAATCAAGCAAAAGTTAACCCCAGAAATCGGAACGTACAGAATTGTAATGTAAAATTAGTAATCAACACACAAGATCAATGAGTAATTAATAACTTATATTGAAACACCCAGTTTGCAATAAACAAATGGCAATAAAATGGCTGCAGTAATGTCAGTTTTAATAAATTCCAGTTTGTGCCGAAATTGAAGCATTGAGCACTGGTTCAGAGTTATTGCCCTTAAATACCACCAGTCAATGAGGACTACCATAATTGGAGTTTTTCTTGTCCCCAGCACAATTTAGTAGTCGCAGCTTGCGGGCCAGCATGAATTTCTAAAGCTGACTGTACTAATCAATGTTAAATAGGTCCATCTATATGACACCTTTCAAATAATAATAAGAAGAATAGGCTGGTTATATTGTGCATATTTCCACACCACAGAGGGGCATGCTCAAAGCGCTATTATTCCCCTGGTCACTGGATCAGTGTGCACTCAAGAATCATTCTCAACTCCCTGGGGAGTATACATTCCAAGCTGCCAGTTAGGCACTAGAAGGTTAACAACCACATTACCATCTCATCCTACCAGGTACCCATTCACTGCTGTGTGAATAGAGGCACATTTCGAACAAAGTCACTTTCCCAAGTAGACGCCACATGTGTTACATGTGCTTCAGTGTGGGGCAAGACCGAAGCCCTAGAAACCAATTACACAACAGGTTAAAAAAAATGGATACATGTTTATTGCACACAGTGTACACTTGCAAATACAACATAGCACTTAACATAACACATATGTATCTGCCCATCACAGACAGGGAGACGAAACAACAAAACAATACTAACAACAGTATCACCTGATCAGCATCGTGGCCTTCTAAGAAGTAACAGCTTTAATGCTAGTCTTGCAAACTAACAACCATTATTAAAATGCCACTAGTGTTGTGTTGCTTCTTCACACAAGCATGTCATTCAAATACATTGGTATTTTATCAACAAATGTCACATCATCGTAAAATGTAAACATGGTATATGTTTCCTTCAAATATTGACATCATCAAAGGGAGACTATTCCTGGAATGCTTTTACCTCCCTGAGCTAGTCGTGCACATTTCTACCAATCTGTGAGTGAGTGAGTTGGATTTAACGCCGCTTTTAACAGTATTCCAGTTATATCACTGCGTGTCAGCTTAATGTGGGAGGAAGGCCCGAAGTGATGCAGGTCTTAGACGTTTACCACTTCGGTGAAACCCACAACCACGGGTATGGTGCTGACAAACCTAGAAACATAATCGGGGCCAACCGGGATTCGAACCCACAATCATAGGTTTCTGGCGTGCCTAAGGGACGCAACTCTGCACAGCGAATCGCGGGGCCTTAGAAGACTGGGCCACCCATGCCTCCTTCAACCAATCAAATCTAAGGTGGGGGATGAGAGGTTGGTAGTATACAATCTAAGTCAATGAAATACCAGGTAATATGCGCATGGTGACGACTACACAAGCTGACTTATCAAGCAAGAAAGGAGAGTCACATTCGTCATCACTCGCCCCTTTCTGTAACCTGCAGGAAGACTCGTCCCCCTATCTATGAATGTTGTGTGTGAAAATACGACAAACCAATCAGACTTTAAGTACTTCAGTCAAAGAACCCCTCAGGAATAAATTTTGATTTTATATATGTCTGCATCTAAAAATATACCCAAGATATATTAAATGTGTTCAATCATACTGTATAATACTGTAAGTCTCTATGTGTTTTAAATAGCATCTGGAATACTTATAATAGATGAGGGAAATATATGTGAATCATTACACAACAAGTTCTTTTAGCTGTGTTGTTTGCACAAAAAATGGTCACGAGAGGGGCACCAGTCGCTATTCGGCTTGTCCCGGAAAACCACGAGTTGGTCACGAATGGGAGTCAATCTCATTAAAATCAGATCTTTTGGTCCCATGTGAAACCCCTCAGCAGGAAGATCTAAGGGCCACTCCACTGAAGCTGCATCAGGAAAACAGTCGGATCAGCACTGAGGTTTCCAAATTCAGCAATGAGACCAGCATATCTGATTTCTGTTTCTTAAAAAGTCAACTATTCCCCAGATGTACATAGTGAAGGCTGCAACATGATGACGTGACTATTTAACACACACAGCCGTTTCTGAGCTACCTGGTGTCTGCACCCAACAGGGAGTACCAGTGAAGGCACATTCAGGTCCTCTATGGGTTTTCTGTTGTTAACATTGAGATTTCGGAGACAAGGTGCTCTAGAAATGAGACTATAATGTTTTAGAATGCTGACATCTGATTGGCTCAAGAATCCACACATCCTTCATTTAGATTGGGTCAAGGGTCACCTAGTGTTCTCCTGACATGACCTTCTACGGAGGTGTCCTTAGATCTAATGCAAGGAGGTTTAGTATTGGAGTTAAAGATCTGATCTTAATAACACTGAAGAATTTACTGTTTTGGTTCAGCTAACCAACATAAGGGCAGAGTACTTCCTTTTCATGTTTTACAGAGGAACTAGAAAGCACTCTAAATTTAGCAGATTCGACTAAAAACATAACAAAACCTTTGTGTTTTATTTATGTTTAAATCAAAACAAGGAAATGAACCTCAAGCCCTGAAATCTTTTCATTTTATTACTTCCTGTACTTTGGCATAGTAGCCAAGAAAATCTTTGTAACTAGTAAACATATCGGTCATGCCTAACAATAAAATAACACCAGCTTCAGTTGTGCCTATAACATATAACCAAAGGAAGATGACAAAACTGCATATGTAAATCTGTCACTTCAATTTGGTCAATTTCTTCACATAATACAATAATGACACATAACATAAGAAATACCTCAACAGCAGTCACATGTCTCAAGCTGACCAGCATCAATTCTCACATCGTATCCACATCTTCAAATGGCCAAATCAGCTTGAGGTCTAACTTTTGACCATTGTACACAGTTATTCACATCAACAACATTCCTTCCAACCACTGAAAGAACAGTGGAGTAAATTTGTGGTTAAAGCGTTCGACTGCCATGCCAAGGTCTTCACATGACACAGGAATCGTTCATATTTCCCACTGCATTCATCTGAAATATTCCTAATTATACTCTTGACGAGTGATATTTGACACAACATATTTTCATTAATCAGAACTTGTTCCTACAAAAACATCAAAGGGACTGGAACAGAAAATGGATATTTATCATTTCTCCTCGGTAGATTCATCACCTCAAGTAGTTATATATAGAACAGCTACAGTAACTACATCTACTCCATTGCAGGGCTTCAGAACCCCGGCCACCAGTGCCGCCTTCATGAACTTATCAGGGAACAAGGTCCACACAGATACAGAACACTAAGCTTCAAGGCCTTTTCAAGGCTTTTCAAAGCTTCCAGCTGTCATTTTCAAGGCTTCTTGGCTCGGTTGTTAGACTTTGTCAACATATTTTTTAAATGAAGCATACCAAATATTATCATAAAACCTAAAAAGCAGCACAGATTTTGAACAGGATTTATTGTCACAACCAACAAATAAAATAAATTAAGTCTGTCATGAATTAAAATATGTTTTTTTAACAAATTTTGTCATTTTGTACAAATTCAAGGCTTCCCAAGCTAATTTGGTAATTTATAAGGTTGACACTAAAAATCAAGGCTTTTCAGGAGGGACATTAAAGGTTAAGGTCTTCTCAAACCTGTACGAAGCCTCTTGGGGAAGCCCCTTCATGTCACGGGGATAGATAAAGCAGCGCATACATTGTACTGGACTGAGCCACGTCATTGTATGTACCGGGTTACAGAAATAAGATCAGCTGAGAGAGTAAATGTCTAATCAGTGATATTCCAGCGGTGTCACCATAGCTTGAAAAGAGTCTGATCCAAACTAATTTGGTTACTTAAAGCATGAACTACGAAAGAGTCATAACTTGCAATCTGTATAGGGTGATGGTGGCATAATCTAACTCAAGTCCACGTCCAATATTGTCATGGCTTTGTTTGCAAACCTTAGGAAAAGAAGGCGCTTACCTTTTTATCTCTACAACATAATCACATACCAACCATACAGTCTGGGAACAAAGCCCCTTTTTCAGATCAATAAAGTCACAATATAGCACAATCTTTAAGGCCAGTATGAATTTATCATTAGATTCATATCCAAATTTGTTGGGATAATAGTTACTGGGAAATATATACCCCTTCTGCACTAACAAAAACATTATGTAAAATACACAAGAAAATATGGACTGTCATGCAATTTTTCAGCCTTAGCAGGGGGCGCTTATCAAGAGTTTTAACAGAGTGGTCTAGAAGTTGGTCTGGGGCACTTATAAGGAGTCATAACAGAGTGGTCTAGAAGTTGGTCTGGGTCACTTATAAGGAGTCATAACAGAGTGGTCTAGAAGTTCGACAGGGGCACTTATAAGGAGTCATAACAGAGTGGTCTAGAAGTTGGTTTGGGGCACTTATAAGGAGTCATAACAGAGTGGTCTAGAAGTTCGACAGGGGCACTTGTAAGGAGTCATAACAGAGTGGTCTAGAAGTTGGTTTGGGGCACTTATAAGGAGTCATAACAGAGTGGTCTAGAAGTTCGACAGGGGCACTTATAAGGAGTCATAACAGAGTGGTCTAGAAGTTGGTCTGGGTCACTTATAAGGAGTCATAACAGAGTGGTCTAGAAGTTCGACAGGGGCACTTATAAGGAGTCATAACAGAGTGGTCTAGAAGTTGGTTTGGGGCACTTATAAGGAGTCATAACAGAGTGGTCTAGAAGTTCGACAGGGGCACTTATAAGGAGTCATAACAGAGTGGTCTAGAAGTTGGTCTGGGGCACTTATAAGGAGTCATAACAGAGTGGTCTAGAAGATGGTCAGGGGCACTTATAAGGAGTCTAGCAGAGTGGTCTAGAAGATGGTCAGGGGCACTTATAAGGAGTCATAACAGAGTGGTCTAGAAGATGGTCGGGGCACTTATAAGGAGTCATAACAGAGTGGTCTAGAAGATGGTCAGGGGCACTTATAAGGAGTCATAACAGAGTGGTCTAGAAGTTGGTCTGGGGCACTTATAAGGAGTCATAACAGAGTGGTCTAGAAGTTGGTCTGGGTCACTTATAAGGAGTCATAACAGAGTGGTCTAGAAGTTCGACAGGGGCACTTATAAGGAGTCATAACAGAGTGGTCTAGAAGTTGGTTTGGGGCACTTATAAGGAGTCATAACAGAGTGGTCTAGAAGTTCGACAGGGGCACTTGTAAGGAGTCATAACAGAGTGGTCTAGAAGTTGGTTTGGGGCACTTATAAGGAGTCATAACAGAGTGGTCTAGAAGTTCGACAGGGGCACTTATAAGGAGTCATAACAGAGTGGTCTAGAAGTTGGTCTGGGGCACTTATAAGGAGTCATAACAGAGTGGTCTAGAAGATGGTCAGGGGCACTTATAAGGAGTCATAACAGAGTGGTCTAGAAGTTCGACAGGGGCACTTGTAAGGAGTCATAACAGAGTGGTCTAGAAGTTGGTTTGGGGCACTTATAAGGAGTCATAACAGAGTGGTCTAGAAGTTGGTCTGGGTCACTTATAAGGAGTCATAACAGAGTGGTCTAGAAGTTCGACAGGGGCACTTATAAGGAGTCATAACAGAGTGGTCTAGAAGTTGGTTTGGGGCACTTATAAGGAGTCATAACAGAGTGGTCTAGAAGTTCGACAGGGGCACTTGTAAGGAGTCATAACAGAGTGGTCTAGAAGTTGGTTTGGGGCACTTATAAGGAGTCATAACAGAGTGGTCTAGAAGTTCGACAGGGGCACTTATAAGGAGTCATAACAGAGTGGTCTAGAAGTTGGTCTGGGGCACTTATAAGGAGTCATAACAGAGTGGTCTAGAAGATGGTCAGGGGCACTTATAAGGAGTCATAACAGAGTGGTCTAGAAGTTCGACAGGGGCACTTGTAAGGAGTCATAACAGAGTGGTCTAGAAGTTGGTTTGGGGCACTTATAAGGAGTCATAACAGAGTGGTCTAGAAGTTCGACAGGGGCACTTATAAGGAGTCATAACAGAGTGGTCTAGAAGTTGGTCTGGGTCACTTATAAGGAGTCATAACAGAGTGGTCTAGAAGTTCGACAGGGGCACTTATAAGGAGTCATAACAGAGTGGTCTAGAAGTTGGTTTGGGGCACTTATAAGGAGTCATAACAGAGTGGTCTAGAAGTTCGACAGGGGCACTTATAAGGAGTCATAACAGAGTGGTCTAGAAGTTGGTCTGGGGCACTTATAAGGAGTCATAACAGAGTGGTCTAGAAGATGGTCAGGGGCACTTATAAGGAGTCTAGCAGAGTGGTCTAGAAGATGGTCAGGGGCACTTATAAGGAGTCATAACAGAGTGGTCTAGAAGATGGTCGGGGCACTTATAAGGAGTCATAACAGAGTGGTCTAGAAGATGGTCAGGGGCACTTATAAGGAGTCATAACAGAGTGGTCTAGAAGTTGGTCTGGGGCACTTATAAGGAGTCATAACAGAGTGGTCTAGAAGTTGGTCTGGGTCACTTATAAGGAGTCATAACAGAGTGGTCTAGAAGTTCGACAGGGGCACTTATAAGGAGTCATAACAGAGTGGTCTAGAAGTTGGTTTGGGGCACTTATAAGGAGTCATAACAGAGTGGTCTAGAAGTTCGACAGGGGCACTTGTAAGGAGTCATAACAGAGTGGTCTAGAAGTTGGTTTGGGGCACTTATAAGGAGTCATAACAGAGTGGTCTAGAAGTTCGACAGGGGCACTTATAAGGAGTCATAACAGAGTGGTCTAGAAGTTGGTCTGGGTCACTTATAAGGAGTCATAACAGAGTGGTCTAGAAGTTCGACAGGGGCACTTATAAGGAGTCATAACAGAGTGGTCTAGAAGTTGGTTTGGGGCACTTATAAGGAGTCATAACAGAGTGGTCTAGAAGTTCGACAGGGGCACTTATAAGGAGTCATAACAGAGTGGTCTAGAAGTTGGTCTGGGGCACTTATAAGGAGTCATAACAGAGTGGTCTAGAAGATGGTCAGGGGCACTTATAAGGAGTCTAGCAGAGTGGTCTAGAAGATGGTCAGGGGCACTTATAAGGAGTCATAACAGAGTGGTCTAGAAGATGGTCGGGGCACTTATAAGGAGTCATAACAGAGTGGTCTAGAAGATGGTCAGGGGCACTTATAAGGAGTCATAAGAGAGTGGTCTAGAAGTTGGTCAGGGGCACTTATAAGGAGTCATAAGAGAGTGGTCTAGAAGATGGTCTGGGGCACTTATAAGGAGTCATAACAGAGTGGTCTAGAAGTTGGTCAGGGGCACTTATAAGGAGTCATTACAGAGTGGTCTAGAAGATGGTCTGGGGCACTTATAAGGAGTCATAAGAGAGTGGTCTAGAAGTTGGTCAGGGGCACTTATAAGGAGTCATAACAGAGTGGTCTAGAAGTTCGACAGGGGCACTTATAAGGAGTCATAAGAGAGTGGTCTAGAAGTTGGTCAGGGGCACTTATAAGGAGTCATAACAGAGTGGTCTAGAAGTTGGTCAGGGGCACTTATAAGGAGTCATAACAGAGTGGTCTAGAAGTTGGTCAGGGGCACTTATTGCAGCAGGGTGCTTATTACAGTGAGTACAGTAAATCCTCTGATACAGGGAGCATGCACTATTAATGGTCTACCATATTCATCATTAGGAAGAAGGCAACTCTGTAGCAGGTGGACTAGCTAATAAAAATTTCTTAAATTAAAAAATTTCTAACCCTGAATACAATTTTCTTTGCCTGTAGGTACCTGGGACAAAAATATGTGGTCGGTGTGTTGGTTGAAAGTTGGACCAGGATAGATATCCAATAACTATATTATTATCTGTAATCTATGCATGTATTGACAAAGAAGAGAGAAAGTTAATTTTTGATATCTAGTGATCATGGATTTCGTGTCACAGAGTCTTGGTTACAGCATCAATCATCAAACGTGGATTTGGAAAAACTACATACAAGACTGCTCCCTTATCATCAGGAAGATAGAACACCTGTCTGGTGGAACACCTCCCAAGCTAAAACATGAACATACCGTTCTCCTGTCCACTCATTGTGAAAGCTATACACAACTCTACAGTCACACTGTATGCTAGTGCTAGCTCTGCACTAAACGCTTGAGGACAACACATATATGTAAGAAGTTGTCAGGATAGCTGCAGTGTTCACTCAGCCAGAGAATGGGTGTCTCCAGCGATGGCTCTATACCTTGTATCAACACATGCACATTCTCTAAATCTGAAATTAGAGAAAGAAAATTAAGGATTCAAAATGATGATAATCTTTCTGTTTTAGTTCAACACCCGTTTATCCATAGGCGGTGGCCTGGTAATAGGCGAGACTATCAAGGCCATTTAAGTCTTGCATTAGTATTGTTATAGTTTAAAACACTTTTGTGATTATATTGAAATATATTTATAAACATAAATGAATAAAACAGTCAAAAAGGTCAAGTATCACCGAAGCATGAGGCACCAGTCGAGAGAACATCAAAGACAAACAGATCTCAACACTCGCCCACTAGTCCCCGGACTCTCTCTGCTAAACTATCATGAGTCTGAGTTAAACTATGGGACTGTCGTGGCTAATCATGGCATTGTTTCAAATTGTTTTAAACTATGGGACCATGGTAGCTAATTATGTCATTGTTTAAAATGGCTTTAAACTATGGTACCATGTTAGCTAATCATGTCATTGTTTCAAATTGTTTTAAACTATGGGACTGTGGTAGCTAATTATGTCATTGTTTAAAATGGTCTTAAACTATAGGACCGTTTAAGCTAATCATGTCATTGTTTCAAATGGTCTTAAACTATAGGCCTGTTTAAGCTAATCATGTCATTGTTTCAAATGGTCTTAAACTAGTGGACTGTGGTAGCTAATCATGTCATTGTTTCAAATGGTCTTAAACTAGTGGACAGTGATAGCTAATCATGTCATTGTTTCAAATGGTCTTAAACTAGTGGACTGTGGTAGCTAATCATGTCATTGTTTCAAATGGTCTTAAACTATAGGACCGTTTAAGCTAATCATGTCATTGTTTCAAATGGTCTTAAACTAGTGGACTGTGATAGCTAATAATGTCATTGTTTCAAATGGTCTTAAACTATAGGACTGTGATAGCTAATCATGTCATTGTTTCAAATGGTCTTAAACTATAGGACTGTGATAGCTAATCATGTCATTGTTTCAAATGGTCTTAAACTATAGGACTGTGATAGCTAATCATGTCATTGTTTCAAATGGTCTTAAACTATAGGACCGTTTAAGCTAATCATGTCATTGTTTCAAATGGTCTTAAACTAGTGGACTGTGATAGCTAATAATGTCATTGTTTCAAATGGTCTTAAACTATAGGACTGTGATAGCTAATCATGTCATTGTTTCAAATGGTCTTAAACTATAGGACTGTGATAGCTAATCATGTCATTGTTTCAAATGGTCTTAAACTATAGGACTGTGATAGCTAATCATGTCATTGTTTCAAATGGTCTTAAACTATAGGCCCGTTTAAGCTAATCATGTCATTGTTTCAAATGGTTTTAAACTATGGGACTGTGGTAGCTAATCATGTCATTGTTTCAAATGGTCTTAAACTAGGTCACTGTGGCAGCTAATCATGTCATTGTTTCAAATGGTTTTAAACTAGGGGACTGTGGCAGCTAATCATGTCATTGTTTCAAATGGTCTTAAACTATAGGCCTGTTTAAGCTAATCATGTCATTGTTTGAAATGGTCCTAAACTAGTGGACTGTGATAGCTAATCATGTCATTGTTTCAAATGGTCTAAAACTGGTGGACTGTGATAGCTAATCATGTCATTGTTTCAAATGGTCTTAAACTATGGGACTGTGGTAGCTAATCATGTCATTGTTTCAAATGGACTTAAACTATGGGACTGTGGTAGCTAATCATGTCATTGTTTCAAATGGTTTTAAACTATGGGACTGTGGTAGCAAATCATGTCATTTTTTCAAATGGTCTTAAACTATGGGACTGTGGTAGCTAATCATGTCATTGTTTCAAATGGTCTTAAACTATGGGACTGTCATAGCTAATCATGTCATTGTTTCAAATGGTCTTAAACTATGGGACTGTGGTAGCAAATCATGTCATTGTTTCAAATGGTCTTAAACTATGGGACTGTGGTAGCTTATCATGTCATTGTTTCAAATGGTCTTAAACTATGGGACTGTGGTAGCTTATCATGTCATTGTTTCAAATGGTCTTAAACTAGGGCACTGTGGTAGCTTATCATGACATGGTGTTCAACTGACCTTCCTTGGTGTCATCGGGCAGTGACATGTCCAGCAGTGTCCCCAACGTCTCCGTCTCCCCCATCTCATTGACTGGTCGAAACAACCTTTGTATCAGTGGTTGGTCCGGCTGAAGAGGAAGGCAGATGTCATGTTGGTGAACTGTGTTATCAGTGAGTGAATGGGTGATTAAGTGGGTTGTGGGTGAGTGGGAGGTTGGGAGGGTGTGTGGGTGAGAGTGTGAGTGAATGAGTAAGTGAGGGAGTATGGTATTACCCTACTTTTAGCAATATTCCAGTGAGTGAGTGAGGGACGGACGGACGGAGGGAGGTAGGGAGGGAGCTGCCAAACAGTGGCTAGCTGGTATTTTCAACATTGAGAAGGGTCAAAAAAGAAAAAACAAAGCTGACATTTATTATTTTTTGGCTTGCAAGATCATACCTCAGGAACAAATGTTTGTAATATCAATTCCTTTTTCTCACAAACAGCATATGAAAATAATCACAATTATCATCAACTATAGACAGATGGACAACCTACCAGGTATATCCTGTATGGAATGTATTTGAAGGAGTCTTCTACAGTGGTCTCCATCAGCTTCTTGTTGACGGACCAGAACTGCTCGAACTTGTCTGCAACAGGGAGCATGCTCTTGGTTCAGACACGGGTGAAATCTGAAGGTGCTCTTACATTTCAGTCACACAGTAGTTGGCATCGCATCGGACGGTGTTGTTGGATGCCGCTGAATGCCTTTAAATACCTTTCAGCTGTACCATTTTGTTTGTTATGTGCTGAGTGAGTGAGTGAGTGAGTTGGGTTTAATGCCACTTTTAACAATATTACAGTTATATCGTGGCGTGTCAGTTTAATGTTGGAGGAGAGCCCGAAGTGATGCAGGTGTCAGACAATTACCATTTTGGTGAAACCCACAGGCCGACAAACTTAGAACCAGAATCAGGGGACATTGTGAATCTAGCCCACAGTTGTGGGTTTCTGGTGTGCCCAATGAATGAAACTCTGCACAGTGAATTAAGGCACCATAGGTGACTGGGTCACCCGGTCACCCGCGCCCCTGTTTGTTAGCAATATTCCAGCCACATGACAGTGGTCTGTAAATAATCGAATCTGGACCAGACAATCCAGTAATTGACATCATGAGCATCGATCTACGCAACTGGGATATGATGACATTCATCAACCGAGTCAGTAAGCCTGACCACCCGATCCCGTTATTTGCCTCTTACGACAAGCATGGGTTGCTGAACTCGGAATCTTTACGGGACCCGTTTGTTACGTAATAGCACATTCAGTAATATGAAGGTGGCCTGAAACTATCTACTCTAACAAGACAAACAAGTGATTGATATAATGAAAACCATCGAGGACATGCCATTAAAAAAATCATCAAACCCGACCATCTGATCCATTCATTCACACATTACAAGAAGCACAGATTGTTGCGGGCCAGTTCTATATCAAGGCTGCCTGAAACCAACTACCGTATTCGATGAATAAGCGCCCCGCTCTAATAAGCGCCCACAGTGACATTTGCTGATATATTGGCTGGTGAACAATCCCAATTAGCACCCCTTACGATTGATCAATGTACACAAGACTAATTTATTCACGTATAATACTCACTCGTGTGTTATATGCACCCTTAATTATGGCCAATAAAATTCCGGAAAAATATATCTGTTGTACATAAACATTTCAGGCTGTCAGCATAAACCACGAAATTTATCTTTCAACTCTGTTTGTTTTCACCAAAATAATATTCTAATAAGAGCCCCCTATTTAATTTTGAGAGCACCCTGGGCGCTTATTATGTCGAATACGGTAAGTCTGAACCAGCAATACCAGGCTTTGGTACATAGGCACACAATGAACCCTGTAGTCAACCTATCCTTCAACCTAGTCTACTTTATCAACAAGCATACAGAATCTGTTTGGACCTCAGACCGTAGCCATTTAACAACAAGTATGTGAGAAGAAATAGCTGACAGACCATCTGGCCTCTCACCCTGAATAATTTTGTCATGGGCAAAGTTAATTATTCAATCATCAATGACAGAATTCAACAGTTTAGTCATATCAATCATGAAACTCTAGTAAAGCTGATAGTATTGAGCTTCTCCTGATTATTGTCCTCCTATCCCTTCTTTCTCCTCCTGCTTCCCCTTCACATCTACCCAACACACCAACCCCCTCCTCCCTCCAATTATTATTATTACACGCATGCACGCGCGCACACGCGCGCACACACGCACACACACCTTCCCATCCCCACCCCCCTTTCACACCCAAATCGACCTTCCCAACCCTCAAAAATCCTACTCCACCTCCAACATCCTCCCCCCTCCTCCCCCCAACAACATCCTCCCCCCTCCTCCCCCCAACAACATCCTCTCCCTCCTCCTCCTCCTCCTCACCATTCTGAAGTCCTGTCCACAGCTGTTTGTGGTCCTTCTTCTGCATGCTGTTGACCACCTGGCTCCGGTGTTTGAGGGCGTCGGCCTCCTTCACCACCGACATGAAGTGCGACTCCACAGCCTCCTTGTTGGGGCAGTGCAACAGCTCATCCTCCGGGAAGTGCTGGAACAGACACCCCGACTACAACCTTTCTTCTCCACTGGGTCTTCGTCTTTTTATGTTTTTTTACAATACTTTTAGTTTCTTGTTTATTTATGCCATGGTCAGCAAAATATTCCAGCAACGGAAATCATGTCAATTGGCTGGTATCCGTAGACTCAAGTTTTGTGAACCATGAGTCTACTACCTTACCCACTGCTATTACCCTATCAAGTGCCCCTCACAAATAACAAACTGTGTGGTCCCCTATTGTATTAAATAAAATGTTATACATCATCTAAAATTGGTAAACCTTTCCAAAACAAATCGATTTTCTTGTCATTTCAAGGTAATGTAAATGTAGGATCTGTTTTCCACATGTGAGTCTTCACCATGGTTACTAGGGATGTGATGATTCATATCAGGATACTCTCTATTAAAAACTACTGTTCTACATCACAGATTCTATTTCCCTTGTTCATATTCCAGGACACACTCACCTGAAAGTGAACTGTTACACTCCACGGCAGGCTTGTCCCCGACCCGTACAGATCAAACAACACACCAATGGGGTAGTGCCTGTGAACAGTGATGATAGTCTGTACATAGCTGGTAAAGGCTGACCCACACTGAAGCACTGCAGTGCAGCACGTCAACAGCTCAACGCCCAGACTTACACAGCTCAACACCCAGACTAGCACAGCTCAACACCCAGACTAACAGCTCAACACCCAGACTAACACAGCTCAACACCCAGACTAACAGAGCTCAACACCCAGACTAACACAGCTCAACACCCAGACTAACACAGCTCAACACCCAGACTAACACAGCTCAACACCCAGGCTAACACAGCTCAACACCCAGACTAACACAGCTCAACACCCAGACTAACACAGCTCAACACCAAGACTAACACAGCTCAACACCAAGACTAACACAGCTCAACACCCAGACTAACACAGCTCAACACCCAGACTAACACAGCTCACCACCCAGACTAACACAGCTCATCACCCAGACTAACACAGCTCAGCAGGGTGATTTTTGCTTCTAGCTGGCCTGTCTCAACAGGGATCACATCATGAACCCTGGAAGTTTATTTTGAACTTCTCTGATACAGATAAATCATAACTAACGCTTTCTTCTCATGTATTTACGGATTCATCATGTTCTCCAAGGTTCTCCAAGGTTCTCCAAGGTTCTCCATGGTTCTACTTTAATGTACAACTGGCTATCGTTCTGTTTCTTTGTTTGTTGTTTATCGACGCACTCAGCAATATTCCAGCTATATGATTGCAATCTGTATATTAATGAGTCTGGACCAGACAAACCAGTGATTGATATCATAAGCATCGATATACACAATTGGGATACAATGACATGCATCAACCAAGTCAGCGAGCCTGACCACCCGATCCCGTAAGTCGCCTCTTACGACAAGCATAGTCCCCTTTTACGGCAAGCATTGGTTGCTGAAGACCAATTCAAACCCAAATATTCATGGGTGTGGCTATCACAGAACGTACAACATAAATGTCCCAAAAAATTGTTATAATGTCAATTCTATTTTAAGATATTTCTGAACTGCATATCTGATCTGCTGCCTATGCCTTAGAAATGCTCTGACATACTGCGGTGTGCAACGCTGCCTTAAAATGAAGTCTAAAATATGCATGGGTTCATCCCATCGGTGGCACGGGACATTGACAGTATGTGAAGCCTTAGACGATACTTTTTGAAACAGTTAATTAACAGATCTGCCAGCCACATAAGAAGTGAAGCAAGACCAAAAAAAATCAGAAAAGCACTATTTTTTTATTCCATCAAGTGCAAACTTCCATAATCACCAACAAAACAATGTGCAGCCAATATGATAAACTGTAAGACAAACAGGTCCACACATGGTACCATACTTAAAGAATAGCCAAACTAATTCTCAAATATATTCTTTTTCGAAAATTACCCATCAGAAAATAATCCATAAAACAGGAACAAAAAAGTCTGGTCTAATGTAAACAAACTGCCTGTGAACATAGGTGCAAACAACTTATTTCTTAATTAAGACAAAGGTCAAAGAGAGCGATGGAGTTGGGTTAACATTGAAAGGAGTCCAGATAAACTTTCTGAGTATTTAGTCACATGATATCATTCACATTGGGTATTAATAGTTTTCGTTGAGTACTCAGTATATATTTATTCCCCTGCTTCAAATTTTAAACCAAAAATAACCAATTTTCATAATAATTCTGCTTAAAATGCTGTCTCAGCCGACAATTTATGCATAATTCCCTTAAGTCTGGTTCATACATATATATACAGTCAAGCCTTGTTAGTCCGACACTTGTTAATCCAACAATCGGCTTTATCTTACACAAATGATGGGAATCGATTAAATCAGTGCTATTTAGACATGTTAATCCGACAGTCTCGCACACCTACTCCGACACACCTAATTTGCAACGAATTACTGAAATCACTCATTAATAAGTCTTGTTAATCCGACACAGTGATCAGCATACTTCGTGGTCATCTGCATCTATTACAATGGCTGCAGAGATAAATTTGCTTAACAATAAACAGTTCATGCTTTAAGTAAAGAAAACAGGATTAATCACATGCTTAGATTACCTCAATCTCATTAAAATCAGATACAAGTTCTCGCTATCGCCGAGGACATCCCATTACAGGTCACGTCAGAACAACCTTTTGCTAACTAAGACCGACCAATGAAATGACTAACAGGAAGTCAATGTTAGCCACTAAGAAGGCAGCTTTCTTAAGCTTTGCGGTACCAGTTTCAAACTGGCTACTTCCATTCCAGACTATGCTTTTTAAAGAATTTTGTATAAGTCATACAGTCAGTAACAGTTGTTTTGTGTTAAGCTTTAGAAGTTGCATGATTAGAAAACATATTCCGCTAACAATGTAACATAAGAAGATGAATATTTCATGTATCATTTTTTATTACGTGCTTGTATCGTCATCTATCGTGTAGTTGTCCGATTTTCGATCACGACATTGATACTATTTATTTTGTTTATCCAACATACTCGTTAATCCGACATAATCATATGCAACCAACGATGTCAGATTAACGGGACTTGACTGTATGATGCCTGCTTGAAATCAAATAAAAGTTGACAACTTTCAAACATCACGACCCTCAAATTTGTATTCATCAAATAATAGGGGGTTTGATAGGCAAAACCCTCATAATCATGATAAAAACAAGCATAATCATACAGGTAAATCACACTCACCATCTGAGAGGCTGACCTTCGAACTCTAGCCACATCTCCCCCTGTTTTTCGACCTCCACACTCTTGAGGAAGTGTTTCTGGACCTTGTCTGTCACTAAGGGGAAATAACTCTGTCGGGGCACCAACAACTGAAAAGTATGTAGAAGATTTTCTCATGTTTAAAGCATAGACATTATCTTATCTCAGTCAGTGTCATCAACCTGTTTGTCTACCAGCCCAAATCTCATCTTTCAGAAACTTTTTCAGTAAAATTTAGCCGTAACATTTGGACTATTATCAATGATAACTAGCAGCAGCTTACGTACTTAGCCGTAATAACATTTACAATACTAAACTCAGGCTAGTGGCTCAAATAGCAGACTGTTATTTTAATCCAGTTTGTAACCCATCTGAACATACCTTACCCTATGACTATAAGCAACATTTTGCCTCTACACACTAAACTATTTAAAATGCACTTAAAACGTGATAAACATGTTAGTGAGCGAGTGAGTATAGTTCTTCACCACTTTTATGGGCTTCACACACTGTACCCATGTTGGGAATCGAACCCGGGTCTTCGGCGTGACGAGCGAACGCTTTACCACTAGGCTACCAGACAGCCCTAAACATGTTAGTGCTTAAACACAGTGGGAAACATGTTAGTGCTTAAACACAGTGGGAAACAGGTTTGAGAGAGAAGATACAGACTTCTCTCTTCGGATATTATCAAAAGAGCTACAACAAATACAAAGTCTTGAAAACATATATATATATTTACAATGGAGGATCCTATTTCATTTGCCCTTACATAATAGGGATCAGGTTGTTCCACAGTTTCAATTTCTTCTGAAGCAAGGGCAAAGCACACTGGGATTCGTCCCTCCCAGACCTCGCGGAGAATCTCTCGGTCTTCAGCCATATTTCTCCTCTTCTGCTTCCTGTAATGAGTGAATGAGTGAGTGAAATGGAATTTAGAAACAATACTATTTGTTTTCATAATTGCTTATGTTATTGACAGGGATTCAGAAATCGGTCTCTGCGTTGGACTTGTCCGATTGTGACTGCAAAATGTTATTGAGTATTTGATACCTTGAAAATATACATGAAACCAATGGCAACAAAAGAAAGTCAACAAGATCCCTGCCTTTGCAATTTAACAAAAATTTTCAACCAAAAGTTCTCGTTAGTTTTACAGTTAAGAAATAACTGCTAAAACTCTTTTTCTTAACATGATAAGCACTGTCTAATATGACACTCAGACTAATATTCATCAGCTGTTCACAATAACAGTTTTAGATGACTTGCAACCCGGCAAATGTAGCTAGGACTGCCAATTACCCCAAAGGAAGTACCCCTTTAACATGTGTAATTATTAAAAAGGTGCAGAGTAATGTTTCATTATTACATTCTGAAATATTCATATTGAAGCACATCCTTGATTATCCACTCAGAATTAAGCTAAGAAGGTTATTACTTGTGTAATCAAGGGAATACTTCTTACTCAACAACATGTAACTAAGCATTTCTCCTGCTGTTCCTTTGGCCAATGACTACCAGAAACAGCAGAGGGCCCGGCTATTATTGAAATCAGTGGCTTGGTGGGCTCTACAGTTACCATGGTAGACCATTTCTGGTGTTCCCTGCCATGACATTGCTGGAATATTACTAAAAACAGCGTAAACCATACTCACTCATTCACCCACTCGTACAAAAAAGTTCTAGTATGAAGCAATCTCATCAAAGTCACATCTTTACTCTGAAGTAGTCTGCATCCATACCTGAGGACACCTGCACAGAAGGTCATATCAAGTAAACTTTAAGTAACCTTTGACCATCCAATCACAATGAAAGATGTGTGGGTCCTAGTGCTAATCTGTCTCAACAATTTGGCTTCATTTCCCTGTTTCGGAAATTTGGATATCTGCTAAAGAAAATGCCACAGAACACAAATATACCATCTGATAGTATTCATTTCGGTTGTAGATGCCATGTCACTCTCAAACAACAGTATGTATACAATATCCACAAAAATGATAATGCAGCACTATTTATGCACAGTCAGATTTCCTCGATAATATTCATTTTTGAGATACAGAAAAGCTTGTTTGAATGCTTTTAGCTCACCTGTACCAAGATTTAGAAGTCTTGACACTGACTGGCTGATTAGGAAGCTCACCTGACACAACATGGAGGTGTCCTCAGATCTTCACAGAGAGTG
This sequence comes from Haliotis rufescens, assembly GCF_023055435.1. Lineage (NCBI taxonomy): Eukaryota > Metazoa > Mollusca > Gastropoda > Lepetellida > Haliotidae > Haliotis > Haliotis rufescens. The sequence continues at coordinate 4,159,720 of NW_025964223.1, read as the reverse complement.
GTATCACATCAGAGTAAATTAAAGCATCTAATACTAATAGAAAATGCGGAGTTTTGTTATGGCCACAAGTGACATGGCCGTGACTGTTGGAATGACCAGTACTGGCAGTAGTTGTCATGTTATTGCCAATAACACGAATAGAGCACATGAAGTGATGGACCCGACATGGTTATTACTGCTGAATCATGTCAATCTTGTATTTAATCATGTAACTTTATTTGATTCTAAATATAAAACCAACAAATTCAAAACTTCAATTCATCACGGTTGTTAAACAACATTTATCAAATACAAAATGAAACAAAAACATGATATTTTACCAAGCTATTTCGACTATATGCCAATCTAGAATTAGGACTTGTGAGGAAATATTGTAATGGACCTGTAAAGTGTCCCAAAAGTAATAGTTTACTCACAAATATAAAGGGGTTGTAATTAAATGCAAAACTGAAATTAATAGAGCGACGCCTCACATGGAGAACCGTTTATTAGGCTAGTTGCCATGTCAGATTGTTGTCAGAAGCCGAGGTGCTGTCAGTGGGTGTTGACAATGAGTCAAAATCCCAGTCAGCTGACAAATTTAACTAAGGGCGTATTTCGGCGTTCCGAACAAATGATTTACCTTCCACCTCTCAGGAACCTGTGCAAGGTCTTTATCTGGATTCTATGTGGACCGACACAGGTATTGCATCAGGATTACCGACACCATTTGCGATTTATTTGCGAAATCATAAACATTTTGTCGCCGACTTCCTCCCTTACAAGGGGAATGAACTCTGAGCAGTACATTATTGCAGACCACATTAAAGTTTTCTGACGTCGGCTATCAGACGGTTCAATTCAAACATGTACATTTTTTCGAAAAAATACTACTTGTAATGTTATTAATTAATATAGATAATACATCACTACACTGTCTGGTTTTGTTAGGTTATTCGGAATGTAAAGACCGAGAAAGGCGTTTTTCAGGGGTGCGGGCTAAAAAGGCGCCTCAGCAAAATGTCACCCGGCGAAGACGGCTTCTGATTGTCGAGGGAAAACGGCACCTTATATTAATAATAACAATAAGAACAATTTTTGTAGTTGTATATATCATTTATTCTTTGGCAATATTCATTTATTCATTATTTCTATTATATTTATCATTGCCATCTATAATGTATTTCACCACCCACAAATTGAAATCTATCCTTGTCCTATTTGCTATCTCTCACCGAGATTTACGGCACTTTACATCACAGGGCCATGAACAAAGGAGTCGACGACCTTCTTATGTCCGGTGTAATTCTGTATCGTTATAGTGCAAACTAATTTCGTGCCGTTTTCACTGGGTGACGTTTTGCTGAGGTGCCTTCTTCGGGTGGTCTTGTAGAGAGACAGCGCTTTGATCTCCAGCTTTGATACAGATAAAGGTTTCTCCGGCAATGAAAAAGTCATGCACGTATTAATTTTGTAATAAGTGTTGCATTTATGCTCTCCTCTGGCGAAACCGATACAAATTTCATTAATAGGAATACTAAATATATAACGCAAATCTTTGACGAGCGTAATACATGTTTATTTATTCCTATAATGATGGTATCTATGTCATATTTACGATAGTGAAATACACGAGGGTGATATACTAGTAACCTATCCCTTTTCGGAACGTAAGCTGCTTAGCATCTGTATATTAAGAATCAGACAATAGTTTACCATCGCGTATCCACACGTAGAACTTGTTGACAGTAGTTCCCGCTAGGTGACATCATTAACACATTTATCGGATCCTGATACCAACTTTTTATCGGATTCGATAACACTATCATTTATTTTCTACATATATATGTACTTATGAACATAATTATTGTTACACTTTATGCATTCTCGTTTCATGACATCTATTCGTTCAGTCGTTTATGATTCATGTGTACAGACATTCTCATACTGATGTTAAAGGTTAATGTACACGTTTGGCAAATAAAAAGCTGTGAATGTGTAGCCTTCATAGTGCTGGCCAGTACCCACCGTGATCAATAAATCAGCATTAGTATTTTAGGGAACTGTTTCAAAGTTATAAAAATACCCTGTAGATTTTTCGTTCATTTTTAGAGTAAGAAATGACGTTTAGAGATGATAATTTAAACTTTCATTTTTAACTGTATATCCCATGGAAAGTTATTTTTTTAGAATGGGAAACAGTCAGACTTATTACTATCCACGCACCCAAACATAATGAGAGGAAACTCGGCTATCCGGCCGAACATGTGCGTTGCGGTCAAATCAGAGCAAATGATAAGGTAAACCTTATCCAGTGGTTATAGCTAAAAGGAAAAAAATGTCACCTATAGAGGGGCGAATGTTTTATTAATGAGATCCGACATACCATAATGCGTCTGGACTGATAGTTCATATAATTATATTATTAAATTTTGATTTAAAAAAACAAAGGGTACAGGGTATTAGAAACTAACTCTTTTGGATTAAATAAGATTTCTCCATTTCAATTGAAGAGGGCTTAATAAGAAACAATATTTCAAAATCTTTCCTTTTTTCAACAAACACTTTATTGTATTTCTCTGAGTAACACAAATTATGATGAGCAGCTGAGGGTGAGATTTTGAACGGTTATCTCCCCTGTTGCCGCTCTTCGGTCTTTGACTTTCACGTCCAACATGGCGACCTTCAGGAGTGTTTTGCTTGCAAGCAAAGTATTTCGCCCCTGTATGACTAACAGATCCATCAAGACGTCAGCAGTAGTTTCAAGTAAGCAATGCAAACGTATTCTATGATTTAAGTGTCTACCATCATCACGCCAAGTCGGAAATGTTGAAGAATATGCATTCACTGAAGCGCCCGAAAATATTTACTGACCAAAATTCTAGATCTGAAGCAAGAGAATCTCATGAGATTGTCGGCTAAATGTCCACACGTTAAAGTTTATGCAACATTGGCGAAAATCCATGCATGTAATTGTAAGAGAAAAGGTTATTATTTGTTTCAGAATCACAAAATATGTCACTGTAGATAACATATTCTAAAATGCAACTAAATAATTGTAGCCTTTTCAATGAGAAATGTTGATAAAGATAAACATTTGCAACATAAATATTAAGTATAATATTATTTCACCTTTTAAGAGATAATTCAACTATTATTTATTATTTGTTATAGATTGGAATAAGGATTGGAAGCCAGGTCCATATCCTTTGACCCCCGAAGAACGAGCAAATGCTGCCAAGAGGTATGGGTTGCGGGTAGAAGATTATGACGTGTATGCTGATGATGGGACAGGATATGGAGACTACCCCAAACTTCCACATGTATCAGGAGACGTCAGGGATCCAAACGAGGACTGGGATTTACCAGAGATCAAAAGGAACTATGGTGAACCTGTATGTAAAATCTTAAACATAATGTTAGTGTTGGCACATGCAACCTCTTTTTTAGAATTTCCACTTAATGTTGAAACATGTGAAATGTGAATTATTTTGAGAATGAGTGTTAAGAGTGATTTCAAATGCAATGTCCCATTTGTTATTATTGCTATTAATGTGTTCGTTTGTTGTTTTACGCCGCACTCAGCTATATTCTTGCTATATGACGGCGTTCTGTAAATAATCAAGTCTGGACAAGATACTCCAGTGATTGACATAATGTTCATCAATCTACGCAATTGGGATATGATGACATGAATCAACCAAGTCAGCAAACCTGACAACCCAATCCCGATAGTAGCCTCTTACAACAAGCATGGGTTGCTGAAGACCAATTCTAACCCGGTATTTTCACGGGACACTATTAACATGATTAATGTGGGTTTCACAAGAAACTGAAAGATATGATAATATTTTGTTTGTTTCAGCTGCATGTGGACCATGATATGATTGGTGAAGATAGGTACAATATGAATGCCAACCCAAGATTGTCATAGTAAGTTTTATGATATAATATAACATGTCCTTGTTATTTAGAGTAACAAGATAATATGAATCATTACATGTTGTCATGGGTAGAAATTAAGCAAAAAGTCTGGTATGCCCTATAAATATCAGGGATGTGAGCAGGTTTTCCCCATAAAAGAGGAAAACTGTAAGGGGGTCTAGGGTCATGTCTCCCACCCCCCAGAAATATTTTAAACATTTTAAGCAATTTTGTGTAGTTTGGACATCCACACCAAGTAATGAAATAAGTCAATGGCAAAAGTCAAGTCAAATAAACAAAGATGGCAGATGCAGTAAACTTTTGAGGTAAAATCAGTACTTTTAAAAAATCGTGCTTAGCTTCCGTGCACCCAGCTACCCGCGGGGTCTTGGAGCAATATGCTGCCATAAACTTCACCCTCCATCCCCCAGACACAAGGACAACTGTCACAAGCGTGCAATGTATGACCCTTTCCCCATGCTGAAGCATATTGAAAAAAACTTCCTTTTGTTGAAAAAAACAAAACAACATTGCAAACATAAGACATTAATACAACATATATCCCCATGCTATGGGTTTTTGGACACTGAACATTGCTGAAGAAACATAGTTGAGAATGCAAACCATACGTATCTATTATGCACTGATCTGTGAACCCTGTTGACGACTTGATGATACTAATAGTCGTATATCTTGTGTGGAAATAGCACAACAAAAGTACTTAAAAATATTATGATCATTACTATCAGTATTAAAGTGTGTTGTCACCATTTCAGCCGGACAATGTTCTTAACAACTGGCACTTTCCTCGGTACAATATTGGCGATCTATATTCTGACTGAACCATATCCACACTTTCTGCCAGTGGTAAGTAGAACTTGTCTTTCATCATCCTTATATCCTTTAATAACTCTCTAAGGACTTGTGAACAGCAGTAGTTGAGAGCTCCGCAGATGAGCTGTCAGTGTGAGGAGCTTGCAAGGATCTGCTAGCTTTTTGTTTTTGAATTTTCATAGCAAACGACTTTGACGGAAAATGGCGATAGTGTTCCTTTCCGGAGTAGATCTTGAAAATCGTTCAATATTTCTTCACCAAACTTGGCACATATATAGGTCAAGTGGTAAACTGGAGCCTTTTAATAATTTGGGAGTTTTGACTGAAGACTGAAAATGGCGGTAGTGCTCATTTCCGAGCAGATCTTGAAAACTGTACAATATTTCTTGCCTTGCACACAACCGGACATGTTATTTTTGTGGCGGATTTGAGTATTTCATATTTCATGCTTGTTTGATATGATGTCAGTTAAAGGGTTGTATTCACCGTGTTATTTGCAGCTGTGAATGTAATGACCTTGATGATAGAATACAACTTTGCCATGGGATAGTAAATTCTAGATTAGGTTAGATGGCCCACTCTGTGTGAAGACCATTCTTGGTACGCCCACCCTAATGTGGTGTGAACTGACAGCCCAACTCCTACAGGTGACAAGTGCTTGTGTTTGTGTTTCAGATGCCTAAACAATACCCATTCAACAACCTCTACCTTGAAAACGGGGGAGACCCAGGGAAGGAGGAAGCAGTTAAACACTACACATTCGAGCCTGTAGATTAATGGAATACTGTCTAGGCATGTTGATTGTACATACTGTATGGGTGAAGCTTTCTCCTTGTGACACCGGGGTAGCAGGAACTACGCTACATCAGGCCATTGTTGGAAGTGAACTATTTGTGATTGTGTGGATTCTATCGGCCATTTCGAAACAACAAAGAAGAAATGCTGAAATGGCTTCTAAATGAGTTGTAGTAATGTTTTCTGTTATTAAATACTTATGAAATAATGTGGGTTATTTGTTGGATGTATTTGTTTCTCACCCATGTTTACACTATCCTTGAAACATATTACATGACCCTTTGGGTTTCACTTATGAGCTGTTAGGGGCCAAATAGATTCCTAGTGTTACATGGTTGTTGTAAAATGTTTGTTTGTTGTTGAATGTCGCTCTCCGCAATATTTCAGCTATATGACGACAGTCTGTAAATAATCGAGTCTGAAACAGGCAATCCAGTGATTGACATCGTGAGCATCGATCCACGTAGTTGGGATACGGTGACATGCATCAACCACTCAGAGAGGCTGATCATCCGATGCCGTTAGTCGCCTCTTACAACAAGCATAGTCGCCTTTTACGGCATGCATGGGTTGCTGAAGACCGATTCTACCCCGAATCTTCACGGGCCCGTTGTAAGAGCTGACCAAAATTAGGTAGGTGTTGGCAATTACTTGGTAATACAAAAGCAATCTCATTAAAATCAGATCTAAGTTCTTGCTATCGCTAAACAAAGATCTGAGGACATCCCATTACGGGTCACGTCAGAACAACCTTTCATCCGACCAATCAAAGCATCGCTTACCAGATTAGGAAAGTGACAGTCGGATTGTGTTTTCTAATCATGCAACCTTGAAAACGTTAACACAGGGTATTCCGAACGACAGTTACGGCCCGTACGACTGATTCCGTCAAAATTATCGCTTCCGTGGAATAAACATTTGAACGGAGGAGGCGTTGCACAGTACATGGGAAGCACTGCCATACAATCGCAACCATATATTAGACATTCCGGTATGTTCTTTTGTCCTGTTTTCAAAATTTTAATCGAGAACTGTGTCAACATATTTCTCAAGCGTAGTCTGAAATGGAAGTCGCCAGGTTGAAACGTGAAAGCAGATTTCTAATTGGCTGATGTCAACTTCTTTTTAGTCGTTTTAGTTGTCGGTCAAAGTTCGCGAAAAGATCGTTCTGACGTGACCCGTAATGGGATGTCCTCAGATCTTTGTTTAGCGGCAGCAAGAACTTAGATCTGATTTTAATGAGATTGGTACAAAAGCAGTTTGTTCACCACAACTTCCAGATTTCCCCAGAAATCATTACACAATACAACCCGTGAAGATCTGGGGTAGAATAGGTCTTCAGCAACCAATGCATTTCAATTCTGATGTCATTACTGAAGTTTTGAGACATACATGCCTACTAAAATCTCAGACCTGATTTGTACCAAGTACCTGTAGCCATCACAGTGAGGAACCGAAGTGGGTACATGGTGGGATGGCATTACTTGTGGTCTGCCCCGTATGGATTCCTGGTCAACATGGGTCCCTAGCAACCGATGGTTGTCTAAGAGGCGACCAAATGGATCGTGTGGTCAGACTGGGTGATTTGGTTGAATGTGTGTCATCGTGTCCTGGCGTAGGTTCTTCACAATATCAATCACAATATCTGATCCGATTATTATTTACATGTTGCTGTCATATAACTGGAATATTTTTAAAACTTATCCTATCTCACAGTGTGCATTTCCCTTTTTTTCTTGATCCTTCAACATGTTTCCATCTTCAAAAAGCAACGCACCCCAACATATCCCAGCTGTAATATTGCTCAGTGCAGCGTTAGACAACAAACGAACAAACTTGTGGTCTGACAAAAAACATAGTTTCCTTCCTCTTGGACTTTATTACATAGGTCATATGCATTTCCACTCAAACATATTTTCTAGTTTGTGAAAATACATCACCAGTTTTAATCTTTTCTTTAGCTACCTTATTGAGAAAATTATATGGACTTCAAGCACATGCTTGATTATACTTTGATGGAACAATCGGTGTAATGGTGTAACCAGTCCTTGTTTTAGCCCCTTAATGCTGAGCACCAGGCAGGGTAACAACAAGTACCATTTTTTAACATCTTTTGATATGACGGGGCCGGGCATTGAACCACTGACCGTCCACTCTCCAACTAGACACTCAATCTACCAGCACAAGGAGGTGGTCAGAAACTCCAAAAGGAGGCACTTAAATGAGTCTGGTCCAGGAAAACCAATGACAAGAATGAGCACTGATCAACAACATCAGGACACAATGTTAGTTGGCTCTTGCAAGTCAAGTCTGGTGTAACATATTTCCAGGCAGCCTTGATAAAGCTGGAACACTGACTGCCATGTTAAACATTCACTTAGGCTGGATGTATTAAGCTCATCTTGTTCTAGGCCTCAAGCCATAAACATGTAAATTAGGTATAGGTTTTCCCAAATATATTGAGAGAAAGAGAGAGCAACAAAACACACAAAATTGATAAATGCATTTATTTTGCATCATTGAAAACATTACAAATAACATGTTTTTTTCATATATCTAACAAAGAAACCATCCCTCTCTACAGAAGTGAATATCAAATAAATAGAGCAACCATGAAATTGTTCACAAGTTGATCCTGAACACCATGGCTTATTCATAAATCACATTGCTTTTGTCCTTTTTCGAAAAACAACACTTGAGGTACATATCTTAGCAGGAAATTGGATGTTAAAGTTTTATACATTCTTCACCATTCCAGGTTTCCCGTCCCCCTTCAACAATACATGGTGGGAAAACAGAAATAGTTTTCAGTAATCAAACCGACACATTTTGCTTGTGACCCTGAATATCTTGACTCACCTGCAGCTTGTCAAGACAATAATCTTGTTAGGCTTGTTACAATACATTCGGTTCTCGTGCCTCACTCGCTCTATAACATTGATTTATATTCTTAAGCAAACAGCTTTATTAAATTTTATTTTGGCCTCTGATTATGGCTCTTCACACACAACATTCCATTCATGATAGATTCGCAGGGGAAGCTAGCCGTGGTTACCATCTCCGTGAGTGAGTGAGTTGGGTTTAACGCAGCTTTTAACATTATTCCAGTTATATCACGGTGTGTCAGCTTAATGTGGCGGGAAAGCCCACGAAACCAGGTATTGTGCTGACAAACCTAGAAACATAATCGGGGCAAACCAGGATTCAAACCCACATTCATAGGTTTATGGCGTGCCCAAGAGACGGAACTGTGCACAGCGAGTAGCGGCACCTTAGACGACTGGGCCACCCGTGCCCCCCCATCTCCGAACCGCAGGAGATACACAGAATTATAGGTCATGTGGTGCATAACAATACACAAGGTACGTAACCTACTGAAGTTTGTTTGTTGTTTAACGCCGCACTGAGCAATATTCCAGCTATATCAAAGCGGTCTGTAAACAACCGAGTCTGGACCAGACAATCCAGTGATTGACATCATGAGCATCGATCTACGTAGTTGGGATCCGAGAACATAAATCACCAAAGTCCAATTCTACTCCGGATCTTTATGTGTCGATTTATCCGGGGAAAGAAATTTTGACTAGTGTGTATGTGCATGATTGTATTCATTTGTGTGCATGTTGGTTGGTTAGTTTGTTGTTTAACGCACTAAGCAATATTCCAGCTATATGATTGCGGTCTGTAAATAATCGAGTCTGGACCAGACAATCCAGTGATTAATATCATGAGCATCGATCCACACAATTGGGATCGATGACAGTGTGCAAGTGCAATAATCGGTGCAATAACCGGGTTCTGATAATTTAAATGAGCACTAACTTTGTGTGCTAAAGCATGGGGCAAAGCAAAGTTTAGGCTAAAAAGCTCATTAGTCTTGCCTAGCTTCCGGCTGACAACACAAGTATGATCAGAGTCTACCCATGGGGCTCTAACTGGAACCCAAAAGTCGTGTCCAGTAAAGCTAAACACTCCCAAAAGGTGTACTGTAGTTAAAACATTTATGGAAAAAAGTGATATTTCAGATTCCTAGGGATGTCTTCATATATCCAACATATATGATTTCAAAGACACATTTTAGAAATCAAATTGAAAAGCAGATAAACAGTTCACAGCCAAGATGTGTCTAACATTTCTGTAGTCAAACAAAAATTAAATTGCTTAAACATATACATCATAACAGCAAATTGTGTCAAGTTTTTCATTTCCAAAGATCATTACCTATTTGAGTTAATCAACCTGTAGACATTTCCATAAAAAGTGAGACAAAACCGAAACAAAAACAACATCTCTTTCCATATTTGTAGTCGTGGCAACCCGTCTCTAGAAACTGGCCTCATGACTTCTGTTAATCACATTAATTCACTCTCGATACACACGCAGCACAATGATAGACCTTGCCACGTCAGCATGCTAGGTTGCGTAATCATTTTTCAAACATAGTTGCAGTATCTGTAAGTGGCAACTAGAAGCTGCAGTATCAGTGAAGTCAGAACTGTCATCAGGGCTTCAGCTTTGTACAGGAGCTAGTCCCTTCATCCAATGTGTTAAACAACAGTTCTTGCAATGAGGTCAGGAACTATTTTTGGCAATTTGACTAGTCTAAAGAAATAGAAGCCCATTGAAATTAAGGCTGGCTATCGGTACAGCTCATAGAGACCAGTAATCGTTAACTAAATATCGATCAATTATCGATAAATATCGGAAAAGTATCTTTGGGCAAATACGCAAAACAAAATCCTAAAGAAATCAACATATTTCACACCACTGGTGAGTGGTGACACATTTATGCAAGGATTACTTCGTGGACATTTGAGATATAACAAAAACAGTGGCTTTCCATCTTCAGCAATTAACATTATTGACAATAAGAAGTCTATTTGGTAAATCTAAACATTATTTAATTACAATGTAGTTTATGTAAGGTATTATCGATGACACAATTTTCATATCGATAATCGTTAATACTTCTTCCCATCGATGATAATTCCGATTATCAATCTTTTTTGCCAGCCCTAACTGAAATTGTTACGTTTGTACATTACTGGGCCAATCAGTGAGTCGTTCGAGTTTTAACAGTATTCCAGTTATATCATGAATGGCGGTTGTGTCAGCTTTATGTGGGAGGAAAGTCTGAAGTGATGCAGGTCAAGTTTACCACATTGGTGAAACCCACAAGCATGGGTATGTTGCTGACAAACCTAGAAACACAATCCATGCAAACCGGGAATCAAGCTCACAATCACAGATTTCTGGCGTGCCCAAGGGACGCAACTCTGCACAGTAAACTGCACAACTGGCCCACCCGTGCCCGAGCCAAATGACTCAATCAATCGAGACTTTTCTGACTGTGCGTGGTGACTATGCTTTAAGTAAGTAACTATTGTGGTAACAAAGTTTATACTACAACACCATTAATCAACAACTAAACTAAAACATCACTTTGCATATGTCAACTCTTGCACCATATTGATGAATCTCTTCAAATAAATACATACATGGCTTCTACCAGAAGTGATACAATCTTCACTTCTGACTGTTTAACACAAATATCAAAGACGGAACAGCTAAACATCTGTATCACTAACATCAGCATAACATTATCAAGTACACTGGCAACATTTGTTTTTTCACCTAGGACTAAATATACTACTCAAAAGAAGTTGAAGAACACTCACAACTGGAGTCACTGAATGAGTGAGTGAGTGTGAGAGCTGGGTTTAATGCCGCTTTGAACAGTATTTCAGTTGTATCACGGCGTGTCAGCTTTATTTGGATGGAAAGCCCGAAGTGATGCAGGTCTCAGACGTTTACCACTTCGGTGAAACCCACGAGCACGGGTATGGTGCTGACAAACCTAGAAACATAATCGGGGTGAACCGGGTTTCGAACCCACAATCATAGGTTTCTGGAGTGCCCAAGGGACGCAACTCTGCACAGCGAATCGCTGCGCCTCAGACGACTGGGCCACCCGTGCCCCCTCCATTTAATGAAATACAGTATGGTAACTCAATTGGAAGGCTGTGTGTTTCACTAACGCCAGACAGGACAGATGAACTATAAACAATCTGGTTTTCTTAACTTCTTTTGAGTAGCATATATTTTGGGTCGAACTATCACTGACAGATGTACCTGTGATGTTCAGTGGGGACCTCTGGACCCTGGACCCCATGTAGAAGCTGTGGCAAACATCGTGAATGTGGCTGGACATTGTGGTTAATGCATCCTGGGTGGTTCTCATTATCAGGACACATGGCCGTCCCCCAGGAACGTGTGGAGCCACACGGACGTAAAGACCCAGGTCATTGGACGAGTCTTTCCTGTCTTGACCTCTCAATTATCTCTGTGATTAAAGGGCCGGGATGTTGAGGGTTCTGGGTGTTTTGAAATCAGAACGGTCGAAGTCCTGGCGCTTTACCTTGACTAATGAAAGTCAGAACTATTTATTATGAAACCAAGGGTGTCTCACTGGCATAAAACCTTTTGAAACACTTATGAATTCACACATTTAACTGCAGGTTGTTTCAGGGGCAAAATCTATAGACCATCCCATGATTTGATGAATGTTTCTTGATCCTGTATACCGGTATCACGAAATGTCAACTAGTTTCTGTGATATGAAGCAGTATCAGCATATTGTGGTCTGCATACTATTGAGAATTTCCATCTCAATGAATCCTCTACAGATTTTGATCTCAAATGCTCAAATGTAGTAATAATTTTTCACTCCCCATCTGTCATAATTCAGTGAGTGAGTGAGTTGGGTTTCACTCAGCTTTTAACAGTATTCCAGTCATATCGCCGCCTGTCAGCTTAATGTGGGAGGAAAGCCCAAAGGGATGCAGGTCTCAGACGTTTACCACTTCAATAAAGTGAGCATGGGTATGGTGCTGACAAACCTAGAAACATAGGTGGGATTCGAACCCACAATCATAGGTTTCTGGCATGCCCAAGGGACGCAACTCTGCACAGCGAATCATGGCGCCTTAGACGACTGGGCCACCCATGCCCCAAACCTTACAAACAATTAACAGAGTTCCACACAAATTCTCAAGAACATTGGTACCTCTGCTCTCCAGTAATCTATTAGGGTAATATGTTTTTTAAAAACCCATGTGCTTCCAACTCTGTAAAAAGCTATCACACAAAGGAACATATCTCAAATAGAAAATAGAAGTTTAACCATGTTAACATGTTAGTTTCTTTCTCAGCACAACTTTGGGTCATTTCTTTGCAAACAAAGCTTCTAATACCAGAAATACACTACTCAAAAGGATTTAAAGAACACCAGATGTGTTCTTCAACTTCTTTTGGGAAGTATAATTATTTCTATATTTGAGAAATATGCATATACAAACAACATGTTTGAAAACTCAAGTTGACAGATTGTCTTGTGCACAACAAATCAGGGAACACATTTCAAATACACAGCCTAGACCAAACAAAAAGGAGTTGAAATATTAAATATTTAAAAATAATATTAACTTCTCTAATAGACAATATACAAAAACATTCTTAAAATCTTCATATAAAAAAATATGATTTCCAAAAGCTCATCTCTATGAACTCACAATGTTGTTAGTCCTTTTGCATCCATTTAATGAGAGAGTGAGTGAGTTGTATTTAACGCCACTTTTAACAGTATTACAGTTATATCACGGTGTGTCAGCTTTATGTGGAAGGAAAGCCCGAAGTGATGCAGGTCTTCGACGTTTACCACTTCGGTGAAACCCACGAGCACGGGTATGGTGCTGACAAACCTAGAAACATAATTGGGGTGAACCGGGATTCGAACCCACAATCATAGGTTTCTGGCGTGCCCAAGGGACGCAACCCTGCACAGCAAATCACGGTGCCTTAGACGACTGGGCCACCCGTGCCCCCTCCATTTAATGAAATACAGTAACATACTCTACTCAAAAAAGAACACCCGAATCTTTCATATTACTATAGTTATTGTTTAAGGCTATTAACCATAGAAATATGAAAGAATCAGGTGCTCCTTAACTTCTTTTGAGTAGCATATCAACATCATTATACTTACATTTGATATAGTCAAGATTTGATTAATTTCTTTTCTTTTCCAGATTGTTTTTGTGAATACATTTAACTTAGGAGGAAAATTCTAAAACATGTTGATCTTTGATCGATCTCCTATCATGCCTATTGAAAAACACACATAAAAATGTCCTTCAGTCAAACACATTGATTACTGATTCAATGTTTTTTTACTTTTTCAAAATTAACAGCAGGCTCCCTTGGCAAAGCAATAAAGGAAACTGGTCTGCCTTAAGCATAAACTAACAAACTGACAACAGTGGGTGATGGTCTGTATTTGTGCTGCATGTATTTGCTGTGGCCTGCATTGCAACCTGAACCCGTCATCGTCATGGTTATTTCACAGGACATCAGCAATGGGTAGCCGACATGTTTAGTTCTGTTGAAGTACAGAGTGCTAAATTGCTGGAAAGCCTGTAGCTGAGTAAATGAAGCAGAATGTTTGAGCACTAGGTAGAGCCAGTGTTATGCTTCCGCCTTCATGGGAATGTTGGAATCGGAGTTGGAGAGACTGTCATCTGGAGAGATACATTTCCACAGGCCGTACGTTTTGCCAACAGTCGTCTGCCACAAACGTAGAGTTCCGTCTTCACTGCCGCTGGCATACAGCTCCCCATCAGGAGAAAACCTCACACAGTGAATTGGACCAAAGTGTCCCTTGAAAGATTCTAAAATGAAACAAAATGAAGTTTGAGAGCAAATACACAAGATTGAAAAATGTCCCTTTCAATCAGGAGGATTATTGGTGGCACAAGTGTCATTGGTACCTAAACTGTGTAGAGTTTCCTCCCTTGGCCATGAAAAGGATGCACTAGTCATGGTCTTGAATTCCAGATAATGATGATAATGACCATTCGTTTGTTAACCTAGATTAATCTGGTGCAATTCGGAAATGGAGTTCGGCTACTTATACCCCACTTTTGGTTCACTGCCATTGGATAACTTCAGTGAAGAAATAAACAATGCTGTTCAGTATTTTTCAAAATTCCAAATCATCAAAAGGCACCAGTCCGCCACTGTACTGATCTGTAGAGCAAGTTTCATCTGGGACATATTCAACGGTTTAGGAGTTCTGATCCGAAAAGGAGCACTAGCTTCATATTAAGTTCAGTTCAACTTGTCGTCATGAAAAAAATATATGAATAAATCCAATATCACTAAAAGGCACTAAACCACCAGTAGACTGATCTAGAAGCAAGTTTCAACAAGAAATATTCAACAGTTTAGGAGTACTGCTTTGGAACGGATCGCTATGTCCCCCCCCATTTTTCAATCTGGTCTCCTATCGAAGGCCACCCACAATCCCCATCTGCCTCAATATCAGCATCAGGATACATATGTGGGTGGGAAACTTGTCTGCCACAGAATCCCCACATTGTCTAAATCTTTGTTGTTAAAGGTGCAGACAGTGTTCAAACTTTCTCCAGACATTAATATGGCAAGTTACCATGGTTACTATTGTTATGGGCAGTCTTACCTAGTTCCTCTCCAGTTTCATAGTCGTACTTGTACATCTTGAAATCCTCGCCTCCGGAGACGAAGATGTTTTTGGAAGGGTGGAGAGACGAGGAGTTTACCGGAACTAGAGATTCATACTCCCTCACATTATCAAACCTGAAACAGACACATGACAGTGAGTACATGGGTTAAAAAGCTTCTTCCCATCTCAGTTTCACTCTCAGGCTTTAGCCCGATGGGAAACAGTGCCTGGTAGGGGTGAAACGATACAGCAAGGTCATGATAGGATATGTATTGTGATACACATATTTATGTCAAATCACATGGAACTTCATCATCATAAATATTTTAGAGAAGGTTCCAAAGCAAAAAAGCTTGCTGTTGACACATGTTCGTAGCAGCTCTTTTCAGAAGTGAACTTGAAAAGCTAATTACAACACTTCTTGCAATACAAAAACACTGGGGTGGGGGTAATTAAATGATTGAGTGAGTGAGCGAGTGATTGGTTTGAGTGAGTGAGTGATTGGTTTGAGGTGAGTGAGTGATTGGTTTGAGGTGAGTGAGTGAGTGAGTGAGTGAGTGGTTGGAGTGAGTGAGTGAGTGAGTGAGTGAGTGGTTTGAGTGACTGGTTGGTTTGAGTGAATGAGTGAGTGAGTGAGTGAGTGAGTGAGTGAGTGAGTGAGTGAGTGAGTGAGTGAGTGAGTGAGTGACCCAGCTATATCAACATGATCAAGTCAGGGAAACAACAACCAGGGCTAACTGAACCCAAGAAACGAACCTGGTGACATGCAATTGATGAGCAAACACTTCATCTACTATGCCAAGTCATTTTGCAGGAAAAAACATCACATTGTATGATTCATAAATATGCAGGATAAGGAGAGATAATGCTTACGTTTCAGAATTCCAGAAGCAGGTTTTATGTCCATATGTGACTAGGAACACACTTCCATCGCGGGCCAACTCCAGGCTGGAGGGCTGGGCTGGCAGATCAATCTTCTTCACCTCTGTGCCACTGCTGACATCCCAGAGTCTGAATAATGAACACGGTACAGAATATACATAGTAGGTTGAGGATTAACAGTAGAGAATTGTGCCAACAGTTGCGTACATGAGAGATATTTACATGAGTAGGTTAAATAATGACAACAGAAGGATAAAACTGTAACAACATGATGGACAGAGAACACATGATGAGGAAGCCAAGATTAACATAGTTAGTATACATAGGTTGGGTGATTATTGCTTAAAGAGTTCATAGTAGGCGGATGGGATGAAATAGCCTTGACCTCTGTTGATCGACAGTTGGTGGCGGCGAATGGGGACTGCTTCTGTTGTTTTCTTTTGGTGAAGTCATGTGTGATACGATTGTGTTATCTCCCCATACCTTAACACAGATGTGTGATACGATTGTAATATCTTTCCATACCTTAACACAGATGTGTGATACGATTGTAATATCTTCCCATACCTTAACACAGATGTGTGATACATGTACAACTGTAGTATCTCCCCATACCTTAACACAGATGTGTAATATCTTCCCATACCTTAACACAGATGTGTGATATCTTTCCATACCTTAACACAGATGTGTGATATCTTCCCATACCTTAACACAGATGTGTGATATCTTCCCATACCTTAACACAGATGTGTGATATCTTTCCATACCTTAACACAGATGTGTGATATGATTGTCATACCTCCCATACCTTAACACAGATGTGTGATACATGTACAACTGTAGTATCTCCCCATACCTTAACACAGATGTGTGATATGGTTGTGATACATCCCCAAACCTTAACATAAATGTGTGATATGATTGTGATATCTCCCCATACCTTAACACAGATGTGTGATACGATTGTAATATCTTCCCATACCTTAACACAGATGTGTGATATCTTTCCATACCTTAACACAGATGTGTGATATCTTTCCATACATTAACACAGATGTGTGATACATGTACAACTGTAGTATCTCCCCATACCTTAACACAGATGTGTAATATCTTCCCATACCTTAACACAGATGTGTGATATCTTTCCATACCTTAACACAGATGTGTGATATCTTCCCATACCTTAACACAGATGTGTGATATCTTCCCATACCTTAACACAGATGTGTGATATCTTTCCATACCTTAACACAGATGTGTGATATGATTGTCATACCTCCCATACCTTAACACAGATGTGTGATATGGTTGTGATACATCCCCAAACCTTAACATAAATGTGTGATATGATTGTGATATCTCCCCATACCTTAACACAGATGTGTGATACGATTGTAATATCTTCCCATACCTTAACACAGATGTGTGATATCTTTCCATACCTTAACACAGATGTGTGATATCTTTCCATACCTTAACACAGATGTGTGATATCTTTCCATACCTTAACACAGATGTGTGATATCTTTCCATACCTTAACACAGATGTGTGATATCTCCCCATACCTTAACACAGATGTGTGATATCTTTCCATACCTTAACACAGATGTGTGATATCTTTCCATACCTTAACACAGATGTGTGATATCTTTCCATACCTAACACAGATGTGTGATATGATTGTCATACCTCCCATACCTTAACACAGATGTGTGATATCTCCCCATACCTTAACACAGATGTGTGATATCTTTCCATACCTTAACACAGATGTGTGATATCTTTCCATACCTTAACACAGATGTGTGATATCTTTCCATACCTTAACACAGATGTGTGATATCTTTCCATACCTTAACACAGATGTGTGATATCTCCCCATACCTTAACACAGATGTGTGATATCTTTCCATACCTTAACACAGATGTGTGATATCTTTCCATACCTTAACACAGATGTGTGATATCTTTCCATACCTTAACACAGATGTGTGATATCTCCCCATACCTTAACACAGATGTGTGATATCTTTCCATACCTTAACACAGATGTGTGATATCTTTCCATACCTTAACACAGATGTGTGATATCTTTCCATACCTTAACACAGATGTGTGATATCTTTCCATACCTTAACACAGATGTGTGATATCTCCCCATACCTTAACACAGATGTGTGATATCTTTCCATACCTTAACACAGATGTGTGATATCTTTCCATACCTTAACACAGATGTGTGATATGATTGTGATACCTCCCCATACCTTAACACGGATGTGTGATATGATTGTGATACCTCCCCATACCTTAACACGGATGTGTGATATGATTGTGATACCTCCCCATACCTTAACACAGATGTGTGATATGATTGTGATACCTCCCCATACCTTAACACAGATGTGTGATATGATTGTGATACCTCCCCATACCTTAACACAGATGTGTGATATGATTGTGATACCTCCCCATACCTTAACACGGATGTGTGATATGATTGTGATACCTCCCCATACCTTAACACAGATGTGTGATACGATTGTAATATCTCCCCATACCTTAACACAGATGTGTGATATCTTTCCATACCTTAACACAGATGTGTGATATGATTGTGATACCTCCCCATACCTTAACACGGATGTGTGATATGATTGTGATACCTCCCAAACCTTTACACAGATGTGATTTGATTGTACCTCCAGTGCATCAAGAGCAGTTCTGGGTGGCCATCATCTATCCTCAACATGACATAATGCAGATGTTGCTACATGGAAACCAATGGTTACATCCCAAACACAGCCAACTGAGTACCAGTGTTCCTGTTTACCAGTAATTACCAGTTTTTTTACAAGTAAAATTAGACTTGGACCGGTAATTCATGTGACTGCCAGTCCCTGTGGACCGGCAAATAAAGTACCTTAATATCAATATTTGTTGATGAAGAAAACATCGGTGATATTCATATAGGCCTTAGTTAAGTATATTTTTCGAACTTAGTCAGCTTGACTGTTACCCTTAGGGTTTCTACTTGTCTATTTGTAGTGCAAGGAAATAACCATTTCACTTTGCTTCGAGGTTAAATAAATATTTGTAGTGATTGTCTAAAATATTTATAAAAAAATAATTGTCTCTAAACTTTGTGTGAATGACCTATAGATCTAACTAAGTTAAATCATCTTGAAAGAAATAAAATCAGGTAATTTTCACGTTTTTTGTTTTTGTTTTGAAAGTTAGGACTGACAAAAATTAGAGGGTACTGGTCATTTTTAGAGTTGCCAGTTCACCAGGACTGACAGTTTCAAAAGCCAGCGGGAACACTGGATATATTATCACCGCACCAGAGTTACCTACCTCACGGTTTTATCATCTGATATACTGATGATAGATTTATCTCCCTTTGTAAACAAGGCTGATCGGACGTTGGCAGTATGCCCACTTAATACTCGTGGCTCTGAAAATGTCACAAAGATCATTACTGTCGAGTGTTTGCCTCAACACAGGACATAACAACTCTGACACACACTGTCAAAGATTTCCATCAGAACTTAATTATTCAATCATGTTACACAAAATGTTTCAATCAAACCTCTACTATTTGTCATTTGAACTTTACTTCTAAATACCTCTAAATACCAACAGCAACAGTTTCAATCTAACCCAGGGCATGGTGAGCCCAGTTGTATAAGGAGCACAATTCACATTGAGTTGCATCCCTTGGAGGTGCCAGGATCTAATGGTCATGGGTTCAAATCCCAACTGGCCCTGATAAGCAGATTGGGTCTGTTAGCATCATACCCAAGGATCATATCAGAGTGGTAAACTACGTTAGGCTTTCCGTCAAGTTAAGGCTTCCTTCTTGCAATAAGCCAGCATGCTGTAAGCTTGTTGTTTAACGTTGCACTCAGCAATATTCCAGCTGTATGACGACAGTCTGTATAATTGTATCTGGACCAGACAATCCATTGATTGACATAATAAGCATTGATCCATGCAATTGGGATACAATGACATGCATCAATCAAGTCAGCTAAGCTGACCACCCGATCTCAGTAGTCACCTCTTAAGAAAAGCATATTCGCCTTTAAAGTCAATAATAGGTTGCTAAAGACCTATTCTACCCTGGATCTGTAAGAGCTGTAGTTCTGTTAAGCACTGTCAGCCCATCTCGCTCCAATTCAAACCAAGCGTCAACACATACCTGCTTCTGGCTTCTCCAGATCAAATATTCGGAGGTTCTTCTCCTGGGTTCCAGTGAGGAGGAAGTTGCTATCAGCGGAGAAGTCTACACACTTCACGATGTGCTTGTGGGCGAACGTGTGGATCTCCTCGCCCTTCTCTGCATCCCACAGTTTCCTGGCAACACAAACACACTTTGTTTCAATCATAAAATAGGAAGATCAGTGTTTTCATGAAAAGCTAGCATAGTGAGCTATTCAAAATCCTATCTGTTATCATGGTTATGTTAATATAACTTTCCCAGAAGATTAAGGCTGTCTGGAAGCCCTGATATACTCGTCGGTTTGTTGTTTTATGCTTCCCTCAGCAATAGTTCAGCTGGAATTAAAATCTGGGCTTACACTGTCCAAATATAATCATTTCAAGGATATCTTTTACATTAACTGTCTGTATTTGTAATCATTTCAACCGCCGTCATATAGCTCAGTGCGGCGTAAAACAACAAACAAAAAACTTATTTCAAGGTTATCTTTCCACTCAATCTCTGCTTTAACTCATAACAGCTTCAAAGATAAAAATGGATACATATCTCTAGCTATATCATTCTGGTATTCATCCACCATCATCATTGCCCTTGTTAAATGTATAATCTCTGCCAAGTGCAAATGCTTGCTTACGCAGAGAAATCTGCAGCGCCGGTTGCAGCCCTGGTGGCGTCTCGGTTCAGTGTGGCTCCCCAGACTGCCCCCTTGTGACCCTCGAACGTCCCGATCCAGTCCCCTGTGTCACCCTGCCGCAACATTGGTTTTCCATCTGAAAATGAGTGAGTTTAGTGACAAGTGGACCGGGCCAATATACATATTCACCAGATGATACGTATGACAATAATGTTTATTTGTTTCATGTTGTTTAACGCCGCACTCAGCAGTATTCATGCTATTTGACGGTGGTCTGTGGTCAAGTCTGGACCAGACAATCCCGTGATTGACATCATAAGCATCAATCTATGCAATTGGGATATGATGACGTGCATGAACCAAATCAGCAAGTCTGACCCCCCCCCACCCCCCCGATCCCGTTAGTCGCCTCTTTCGACAAGCATTGTCGCCTTTTCGGCAGGCATGGGTTGCTGAAGACTTATTCTACCCCAGATCTTCACAGATTGACATAAGATGATGATGAAAGATAAAAGTTCAAAGTGATAATAAAAATAATAATATTGTGAAGCAATCGACTCTGTATAGTATTTGTTAAATGAAGGAAATATATTGCAAGTGGAACCAAATTATGAAAGCAGCATTCATTCTTAAACCTGCATACACA
Source organism: Haliotis rufescens (assembly GCF_023055435.1). Taxonomy (NCBI): domain Eukaryota; kingdom Metazoa; phylum Mollusca; class Gastropoda; order Lepetellida; family Haliotidae; genus Haliotis; species Haliotis rufescens. The sequence goes on along the minus strand of NW_025964223.1, from coordinate 4,138,256 downwards.
TTTTCTGTGACCCAGTGGATGTACACTGTATTTTGTTTATATGTCTGCTTTCAATGGAGGATTTTTTGTGTCCGTTAAAACCTTAATTTCTACAGCACCAAATTCCACGACTGCAAGTATGCTAATACCGCTACATCATTATTACCCCAGTCAAAGAATCAGTGTGCTCTCAAAATTCAAGAATGAGAATGGATATTTTCCTTTTCAGCTGAAACTTTTTTGCAATGGAGCATGGTCCATAATTTTGGGGTGTTGCTTGGGAAAGCCATCAGATTTTAACAAATTTGTGGTCACTAAAATCCACAGATCTGCAAAAGATTCTCACCCTTGAGTATTTCTAAGCTCCCTGGTGAGTATACACTTTAACAAACATCTTTTTGGTCATCTGATGGAACCAATCAAAAGCCTGCACTATGGTTTGGAATTCACCGGAAAATAAATCTTCTGGTAGTGTCATTACCAACAGGAGAGTGTTTCACACCTCTCAATATTATAGGCACATTGGCTAACCACTGCCCCTGTAGTTTTGTAAGATTGGTCAGAGACTACATACAATATATTTTATCAATTATCATCTAAACTATTAGTTGTTACTCAAATTTGGTCTGTTTACTTTAGTAGTAGCCTGCAACTTCGGGGTATCGCGGTACTACGGGGTCCGAGTATATATGTTAGCAGTAAGTCAAAAAAATTAGGCTATCTTGTTTGATGCTGTTATTTCATTACGTCTCTGTTCCTTCTAATTTTAAAACGCTCATTGAATCCCCAAAAGTGCGCTACTATCCAAACATCCCTCCTCGAATCTATATCTAAAGGCAAAAAACATATATGTGGTCATAAACTGGCGTCATGACAATACGTCATGTTGGCTGTCGGTGCGAACACGTGCCCATATTGAACGATATTTAGGCCACAGCTAGAAGTCATGTAATGTTACAAGTTAAAGATATCTTCAAACCTTTGCAAGCGCTTATGCTGAAATAACCAAACGGCGTTATGTCACTGAAATTCAAATAAACCACTGGCCGAGTATGTCCACTGCAAGTCAGCGGTGTTTGTCTCAAAGCCGACATGTTGAATGTTTACTTCCGGGATGGGATCGCGCATGTGTCTTGCCAACATCCCCCGGAACTATGACAAGTTGACGCTTGCGTACTTGCTTGAAATGGCGGGTAAAGTGAAACTAAGGGTCGGACAGAGACTGGACATTCGATTTTGATATCGATCTGATTTTTGGTAATGGTCATATGAACATGTGAATGAACATGTAATGGAAACTTTCCTATTGTTTGACATAACAACTTGATATATGTTGTTGAACTGCATGGGAGGATATTGTTGAGAAATGAAAACATCTAGAAGTTTATTTACGATTTACCAGACGAAACAAGAATCAAAATTGATTGCGGAGCATGCCGATCAGGCTGCAGTGCACATCTGTCGGCAGCTGCAATACTTTCGTATGAAATTTGAAGATATGATGCACATGTCTGATTTGGCTACTTTCCAACTCTGAGATTTGACACTTAGCCTATTTATGTTTCGTGATTGTTTGGTGATATTTGATGGGTTTTTTAAAAAAGCTTCCCTATGTGAACACTGATAAAACACAACTTTCAGAAGAATTCCATTGCAGTTATGGGAGCATTTGTGGAGCAACTATAGAATATGTTTGCCACAATTTTCATTCAATGATCCAAGCGGATAGAGTTGGGGGTTTGCTATGAAAACCCTACCACAACTATCCCTCAAGATTGTAAATATATGGTGTATTATATCCTTGCATACCCTATTTTGAAACAGTTAGACGACATTGCTGATATTTCAATGGATGAGTGAATCGAAACTTAAATTTGTGCACTAATTGGTAGGTGATGTCTTTTGCAATAGACATGATAGAATTCAGCTATGTTCCGATGTGAAAGAAATCCTTGATTAAACGCGGGATCTCCATTGCCTCGTCTGTAATCTTCCGCTGCTCTTGAATGATGTCAAATAGTTCTGAACACCTGATAGGTTTGATACTTTAGCGGGTTTCCATGATAAACAGCCGTCGGCATTAAAACTCAAATGTTATAGAAAGTTTAAAATTAGAGTGTGAATACTATTTTACAATTCCTTTTCATCATGACACAGGCACCAAAATTCTTAATGATGACAGACTTTTCTGATAGGTGTACAAGTACTTTACATGAACCCTGTGTTTACAGGCTGGACGAATGCACTGTCAGGTCGGCAGCTTTGATCATCACTCCTTTCATTATAACTTGACCAAAAACTATCAATATGCAGGTTGAAAACACTGTACTCAACAATCTTAAAAATGTTATGATGCTATTTGGTGGCAAACAGGTTCTATAATTGCATGACATTTGATTTTGTCTTCATTTAAAGATAAGCAGGTACAGGGATAATCTTGATTATGCATGTTGTAGGCACTGTGAGTGCAAGTGTCCCTTATGGTACTGTTCAGGGACAGTATAACAAGAACATCTATTGCACGTTTTGTGATGTTTCTATATGTTTGTATTATTCAGGTTTTTATCTTGACCCAGATTTAGCAAGAAATCTTTCTATCTGTCCATCAACCCCAGATAATTAAAGGGGAATCAGTCAAAATTGGGGCTGCACACTATGAAGTGAATACGATTTATATCACGAATATAGGGGAATGAATGCGAATATTAAATCGTATGACATGCATCAACCAAGTCAGTGAGCCTGATCACCCGATCCCGTTAGTCGCCTCTTACAACGGGCATAGTTGCCTTTTACGGCAAAGTGGGTTGCTGAAGACCGATTTTAACCCGGATCTTCATGCATACTATTTCATGTCAAACTGGAATGTAACTGATCAGTGGATATGATTTATCTTTTACAGATGGACTCCATCAACCTCACCATGTAAAACAGATTCATAGTCAATCATTCAAATCATCAGACAGAAGCAGGCACGTCAGTCAACCTTCTTTAGCGATGGCAGATGATGTGGTCCAGGAAGATGACTTTGATTTGTACACGGACATGATATGTGAGGAGTCCAAACTAGCACTTGAAGCTTGTAGATCACTTCCCACATCAGTTCCACTGCCAGTTTCTCCACTGGGTCCATCACCGGACTTGAATCATTTGTCACCAGATTTGAAACCTATGTCACCAGATTTGAAACCATCATCACCAGATTTGAAACCGCCATCATCAGATTTGAAACCTCTGTCACAAGATTCAAAACCTCAGTTCCTGGTCCCAAGCAAACCTCCCCCTGAAGAGGAAAGTGTGGATTTGTACTCCGACATCATAGCTGACTACCCCCGAACTGAAAAGTCATCATCTTCTGATAACAAGGTGCTTGCATCAAGCAGTGCTGGCTTGTCATCCCGTACAGCCGGAGATGGAGGTGCAGCAGCCAGGAGTGCGTCGTCAGATAAGCCTGGGGAGGAGGACAGCAGCCTGGACCTGTACACAGAGATCCTCAGTGATGAAGTACAGCAGCGACACGACTCACGGATACAGGTGATAGCAGGGATTTACTTATTGTGTCATTCATTGATAATTTAGAATAAAAATATTTCGACTCAAAGGTTTCATGATCACTAAGGCTAAAAAATAAGTCTTGGTTGTCAGGCACCGCCCGCATCATCATTAAGTCTGCTGGACGTTTGTTTTTATTTCCATTTTCCAAAACAATAAAAAATCCTAAGTTACGCAGTTACTTCCCTTTACTGTACATGTTATGTTCATGGCGGCGATAGGAGTTTGTATGCTTGTTTATGTAGGAAGGCCCTTTCCCCAGTTGATAGTACACAACTGTTTATTTGGTTACATACTGTGTTGAACAACCACGCCCGCCCGCACTATATTTTCAAAAGTCATTGCCTGAGAACCATTTCTTTTATAAATGTTAGCCTAATACACTATATTTTCTGCACATGTATAGATAGAAAGTACCTATGTAGACGTGCAATTAGTCAAACTATTGCTAAATATAAACAAGGGTGATGTTTTAATTTTTTTAAGTTGACTTTTTGGCCTCAATGTCCATCTTAATGATACATCTATATCGCAGTATACTAGGACATTACATGACTAGTTACACAGGCCTACCTTTAGAATACATTACCACAAACTTTTCAAAAAACATCATAATACTCCAGCCCTCTTCTTTGCGACCAGGGGGCATTAGCCTAGTGGTTAAAGCATTCTCTCGTCACGCCGAAGACCCGGGTTCGATTCCTGACATGGGTACAGTGTGTGAAGCCCATTTCTAGTGTCGCCTGCTGTGATATTGCTGGAATATTGCTAAAAGCTGCATAAAACCATACTCACTCACTCTTAGCGACCAAATTGGTCGCATATGCGATTTTAGATTTTTTGATGCCTAGTGTATATGTTTCGTGGCTCAGTGGAGTTTGTCTGTCCGTCCGTCCATCCGCTTCTCAATGCGGACAAATTTTCTCAAAAACTATTCAAGTTAGAGGAATGAAATTTTGCACACAGATGTTACTGGTCACGACCTCAAATGAGTTTGAAAATTGGTGTCGCACATTCATATTTTACAGAGTTATGGCCCTTGCTCCATGCTTTTCAACTTACTGCATACTGAGTGAAAAGGGGACAAGTTTTCTTAGCAACTACTGAAATCAAATGAATGAAATTTTGCATGCTTATATAAGCGATACTTGTCAAGACTGAGTTCGAAAATTGGTCCCGTCTTGTGTTTACAGAGTTACGGCCTTCCCGAGTAATTTTTCCCCGAGAAAGGGCCTTTTGTGTGCATTAATTTTACATTTAAACCATGTAAACTTTTTTTTCTGATGACAAAAAGCATCCCAGGTGCCTATCTCTTCTTAAGGCTTTATGGGGCTCCTTTTTCATAGTTTTTGTTTACTACTATATCATGTATATAAACACACAAACTTCTAATGTTCCTCATTGCAGAGGATAGTGATATCGTTGTTTTCTTGGTATTTAATGGAAAACCTATTATTCCATTTAGTTCTTGCATGTTATTAACGTGATTAAGATCTGACATAACTTTTGACTACGCGTCTCAAAAGTTTCCGAGTTGAATCAAGAGACGATATTTCTCGTATACAATATCAACCAGAACTATTCTTATACATGTTATAAATCTCTCAATTGTATGTGATCGTAACTTGACAAAAACAATGATAAAACCTATGTTTTGTATTCTATTTAAAATACACTGATTGGCTAAATACGACCAATGACATGATTGTAATACTGAAGCATGATTGTAATACTGCTCCATACATGGAAAAGACCTTGTTATTTCACTATATTATTGTGATATGTATTATAAGTGTCTGTAGACTAATGTCACGAGACGCCATGCCTACCCATAACCTTCATTAATGTCTGTCACCTATTAAACCCTTTCCGTTCAGTTCCGTAACATCTTAGGCATGATTTGGTAAATTTGCACACTAAAATTTCACAGTGTGGACATAGCTCAGTCAATTAGCTGTCAGGCTAACAATATATCCGAAGGTCACTTGTTCGTGTCCGACAGATTCTCATAAAAACTGGCTGCTTGTCTTTGAGACATGTGACCTACGACAGAGATCGTCCTCTCGAGAATTTGTGGTACTCTATTCTAAAGGTACCTCATTACCCAAGTCTATCTATTTTCGAGTCCTGGGTATATATAGTTTTGGGTGTCCAAGATTGCTGACATGTGGCACACTTCATGAGGTTTCCAAGAATTATACTGATGTTATATCATTGAACATGCTCATAAGACTCAAGCCTTAATTATGTGTGTCAATTCTCAGTTTGTATGTATATGGGATGCATTATATTGGTGTCAAGTAAAAACCATCATGAACTTCTCAGAAACCACTGGACCTATGAATCAATACATTCCCATCAATATCACCCCAATCTGTTCAAGTGATTCAAATCTGATTTCAATATGGCAGCCATATTTAAGAAAGCTGTTTATGGCCATTTTTCAATCATTTCGTGCAAAATGTAATGAAATATGGTACATGTGTTAGTTCGTCTAAGGTGCCGCGATTCGCTGTGCAGAGTTGCGTCCCTTGGGCACGCCCGAAACCTATGATTGTGGGTTCGAATCCTGAATCGCCCCATTTATAATTCTAGGTTTGTCAGCACCATACCCGTGCTCGTGGGTTTCAACGAAGTGGTAAACGTCTGCATCACTTCGGGCTTTCCTCCCACATAAAGCTGATATGCCGTGATATAACTGGAATACTGTTAAAAGCAGCGTTAAACCCATCTCACTCACTCACTCACACACATGTGTAAGTTAGCAGTTGGGCTTAAGAAGATATATGTTCCTTTTGTGTAAAATATTTTAACGTGCTGAAGTTAAGCACTTCGACCATACTGAAAGCTGAAACATTCTTATGGCCATGGCTATTGTATTTTCAAATTGTGATTTAGTTTGACCTTTGCATTTTGGTTCATTCTGACCATTGGTCCTTAACCGTGTTGACTGAAGTATGATTTCCTTCTCCAGCTGGAACAAAAGTATTCCACCGCTGTAGCCAGGATTCAGGACCTGGAGGCCGAGCTGAACAAGTTGAAGGAATCAGAAGAGAAAGCACGAACACAGAACATCGTCATCAAACAGAACATCACATCTCTCCTCCTAACCTCAAAGACGGAACTCAAACGAAAAGATAGAGAAATAACCAGACTCAAGTAAGCCTTACAGGGATGTTTCTGTATGTTTACGCTCGTCACGATATGTTTCTGTACGTTTACGCTCGTCACAATATGTTTCAGTACGTTTACCCTCGCCACGATATGTTTCTGTACGTTTATGCTCGTCACGATATGTTTCTGTACGTTTGCGCTTGTCACGATATGTTTCTGTACGTTTGCGCTTGTCACGATATGTTTCTGTATGTTTACGCTTGTCACGATATGTTTCTGTACGTTTGCGCTTGTCACGATATGTTTCTGTATGTTTACGCTCGTCACGATATGTTTCTGTACGTTTACGCTCGTCACGATATGTTTCTGTACGTTTACGCTTGTCACAATATGTTTCTGTACGTTTGCGCTCGTCACGATATGTTTCTGTACGTTTACGCTCGTCACGATATGTTTCTGTACATTTACGCTCGTCACGATATGTTTCTGTACGTTTACGCTTGTCACGATATGTTTCTGTATGTTTACGCTCGTCACGATATGTTTCTGTACGTTTACGCTCGTCACGATATTGCTGAAATATTGCTGATGTGATGTAAAGCATTAACTCACTCACTGTACGTTTACGCTCGTCACCATATGGCTGAAATATTGCCGATGTGACGTAAAGCATTAACTCACTCACTGTACGCTTACGCTCGTCACGATATGGCTGAAATATTGCCGATGTGACCTAAAGCATTTACTGACTCACTGTATGTTTACGCTCGTCACGATATGGCTGAAATATTGTCGATGTGACGTAAAGCATTAACTCACTCACTGTATGTTTACCCTCGTCACGATATGGCTGAAATATTGCCGCTGTGACGTAATACGCTCGTCACGATATGGCTGAAATATTGCTGATGTGACGTAAAGCATTAACTCACTCACTGTACGTTTACGTTCGTCACAATATGGCTGAAATATTGCTGATGTGATGTAAAGCATTAACTCACTCACTGTACGTTTACGCTGGTCACGATATGGCTGAAATATTGCCTATGTGACCTAAAGCATTAACTCACTCACTGTACGTTTACGCTCGTCACGATATGGCTGAAATATTGCCGATGTGACCTAAAGCATTAACTCACTCACTGTACGTTTACGCTCGTCACGATATGGCTGAAATATTGCCAATGTGACGTAAAGCATTAACTCACTCACTGTATGTTTACGCTTGTCACGATATGGCTGAAATATTGCCGCTGTGACGTAATACGCTCGTCACGATATGGCTGAAATATTGCCGATGTGACGTAAAGCATTAACTCACTCATTGTACGTTAACGCTCGTCACGATATGGCTGAAATATTGCCGATGTGACGTAATACGTTCGTCACGATATGGCTGAAATATTGCCGATGTTACCTAAAGCATTAACTCACTCACTGTACGTTTACCAGTCCAAGGGACTCTTCAGAATAGTTCTAGGTGTGTGGAGGGGATGGTGTTAAACGTGTTAAAGATCAAATATATTCTTGTCATCTGGTGTCGTATGCGGCAAAAACATGCGAGTTTGCTTCATTTACTGTCATTACCAGTAGGGATTTTGGTGGTTAAACTTATGAGTGAGTTCTCACTAACAGACTGTCCATTTCATATTCTGAACAATGCCTGGCATTTTTATCCCACCTCACGAATTGCAAAGGGGATTTTGGAATAGGTGCTGTCCGTCCGTCCGTCACATTTTGTTTCTGGAGCAGAACTCAAAAACCATGAGAGATATCTTAACCAAACTTGGCACATAGATAGGTCCATTGGTGAACTGGTGCCTATTGATGGTATGGGATATTTGAAAATTCTTTTTTTGAATTTCCATGGCAATGACGTTGACTTAGACTGAAATGGTGTTAGTGTTCATTTTCGGAGAAAATCTTGAAAAACGTACAATATTTCTTGCCTTTCACACAAACAGGCATGTCATATTGTCTTTTTAGAGAAAATTACTTCCTTGAAGCAGTGACCAAAAAATTCCATCTGGTTATCAATTGTGATGTCTTTTTTTGCAGCCTGTTGTTAGCCAAGCGTGGTGGAGGGAACTTCCGAGGAAACCACACTGATGTCAGGAAGTACAACGAGTCATCACCAAGTCGGCAGAAGGTGACCAGGATGAGTGATGAGTACACAGATGGGCAGACACCAAGAAGAGGGAGAAATAGTGAATATGACAATCAGAAAAGAAAGCGAAACGAACAAGTCAATGATGGCACACCAAAAAGAAGGAAAGTTGGAAACTCGAAATGTCCTGTGACCCCTGAACCCAAAGATCGTAGAAAACCATGGTCACACAGTCAGAGTCCTGACAAACCTGACAGGAAGAAGCCGGTGTTAACACAGAAGGGGCGGAGGAATGATGGTAAATACTCCGACCAGAGACGGAGAGAGTGTGCAGAGGAAGAGCGTAATATCGGTAGATCAAGTACGAGCAGAGAGAGGGATCAGAGACGGAGAGATTGTGCAGAGGAAGGGGGTAACGTTGGTAGATCAAGTACAAGCAGAGAGAGGGATCAGAGACGGAGAGATTGTGCAGAGGAAGGGGGTAACGTTGGTAGATCAAGTACGAGCAGGGAGAGGGATCAGAGACGGAGAGAGTGTGCAGAGGAAGGGGGTAACGTTGGTAGATCAAGTACGAGCAGGGAGAGAGATCATTGCGATGGCAGTACTTCAAGTAAATCTGGAGCTGGTCAGAAGAAGAAATATGATCGAAACAGTCATGAGAGAGATAAATGTCATGAGATCGCTGACAGAGATCCAATGTCTGGCACAAAGAGATCTTCAAAAGACGGTCATGGAGGTGAAAGAACCAGGATGCGTAACAAATCAATTGATGATGACAAGGAGAAAAAACAAAAGTCCAGCAAACAGTTACAAAATAGTTCTGTAGACTTGCGGACTATTTTAAAACAAAAGCGAGATGGAAAAGGAAAGGAACAGAAATCTGTTGAATTAGCAAACAGAAAGCGGCATCCTAGTAAAACTGAAAGTACATCAGAAAGTTCGAATCACACGGGGCATTCGTTGAAAACAAATGACAAAGAACCAAGACCTGGTGATAAGGATTCTACTAGTGCTAAGATATCCAGTAAGAGCAATGATAATAACTTTAAGGCTGATAAACCTGGCAATGCAAGTAAAAGTGATGAAAATCTGTTGAAAAATAATTCAGTTAAAGCTCAGAAAAAGTACGTTGCGGAGGCAAGCATGAAGCTTAAACCCATTTCAGTTGAACCTCAAACTGATTCTGATGAGGCACAGGACAGATGGCCAGGAGAAAAGGTGAGGGATTCCCTGCCTTCAGCTTCATCAGCAAGCTGTTCTGTGATGAAGGGCGAATCCTCCAATAGTCCCACGGATTCCAGGGGCTCGTCCAGCAGCACGGCATCAAAAGAGAAGAAGAGGATCAGACCGATAATGCTGAGTGGGAAGCCGGATGTGGCTGGTGACAGTCTCGACATTGACCACAAATCTTGTTTTGATTCAGTGATACAAAACATAGAGATGAGGGAGAACTCCAGCTTCGCCAATGCCAGAGTGGTTGTAATGGATGTTAAGGGTTGTCCTGTAGATGCTTCCGAGTCTACAGCAAGTTACGAGAATCAGATCAGTTGTAAGGACGGTGCTACCCAAATCAGGGATGATGCTATGGAGAAATTAGATGATGAATATGATAGAACATGCATTAAAAATAGTCATGACATGACTCCCTCGAAGCATTCTGGCCAAGTCAGTTCTTCCAATGACTTGGACTCTAAGCTGGCTGAAATTTCTCCACTTCAATCTTTGAGTAAGGACAAGGAGCAAATTGGAAGAGAAGAGAATGAACAGTTGCCTGTGTGTACTGGAGATCCCCTTCTGACGGAGACTTGTGTGTCCGCGGACAGGGAGACGATGGCGTCTGTGGTTGGTGACATGTCAGACCGAGACTGTTCTCTGGATTTGATGATGGAGGAGGAGAGGTGCTCCAGAACCATGCCATATATTCATGTCAGGAGGAACAAGTGTAGAAACGAGGTGGAGCAATTAACATGCTCAAACGGTAATGAATTATCCAATAAACAGGGTCAGGGTGAAGACAGTATGGACGTAAGTTCGGGAAAGAAGAAGAAATCTAAAAAGAAACACAGACCTAAGCTTGCAGAGAAAGAGAATGTCCTATCTGATACAGAAGGTCGGTGTGCAGATGTTACAAAATCTGATCTATCAGGGAGAATATCACCAGTAACAACTGAGGTTTCTTCTCATACAGCTTCTGCTTCTGTGAGACATGAGATGAATCAAAGTGCAGAAATGGCTGTTACCTCGAGTGACACAAATGACGAAAAACTATCAGATAATACACATGAAAGAAAAGACGCTAAAATCGATCATGTCGATAGAAGAGATCCTAGATTAAACTATGAATCTGGGAGTGAACATTCTGTTAAAAGAAATTTTAAGCTTTGTCAAAATTCAGAAAGTGTAACAAATGAAAATAATTGTGTGAAGATTAGAAGTGAAACTGTGTCCACAGACAAGCTCTCCTTCCATCAGTGTGAAGATGCTGGTGATAATGGTTCCCATGTAGATGGTCCATTACCTATTCATCTTGTGGATAGTCGTCTGAATGGCCATGAAAGACCACCCTACCATGTGGAACCATTTGATTTTACCTCATTTCCTAAATCTTATGCCAGATCTGAGAGTGAAGATGAGGAGAGGCAGAATGTCCGAAATGTTGAGTGTTGTGGCATATCTGAACAAAGAGGAGTCAAAAAGAGTTGTCCTGAAAACAGTTTGTGTGACCGTGTGGAGAACGCTGCTCGTGACAATGATTCAGATGACATCATCATGAAGGAAGATGAGTGTGATGAAAACACAGAAAAAAAAGCAAGACATTATTCAGGAAGCAATGATGTGGAAATGGAAGATACATCAACATTGTCACAGATGACAAAAGATCTATCAGGAAACGTCAGACAACCACTCTGCCGTCAGTCTTCTGTTCCAGCCCAAGGATGTAACGATCAGAATGTCTCAATTGATCTTGTAAAAGTAAGAGCAAGAAGTAATTCAGAATCTCAGTGTAGCTCAAGTCTGCCTGGTTCCAGACCGTGTTCAGTTCCAGTAGAGTGTTCTCAGTGCACCTTCCAACCTGTTGACCTGTCTGTGAGGTCGACAGTGAGGTCCCAGTTCACTGAGTCAAGTCACTTCCGTGGCTTCAGTATGTCAGAAGATGGGGCATTAGATTTGTCAAAGAAACAGATTCAGAGACCCTTTCAGCGTGTAAATTTTGAAAGTAAATCATTTGGACCTAAAATCAATCCAACCCTAACTAATCAAGATGAACCAAAATCAGACCAGATTTCCAGCACTACTCGTATGCCTGCATCTTCTCAAAGAACAATATCATATACAGGTTGTTTGGATAAAAAGTCATCGACATTGGTTGATCTGAGAACCACAAAATCAAATGTTGAAGCCAGTGATGCGTGTGACCTTGTGTTAGACCGACAAATCAAAGTAGAGAAAGATGTTGAAGTTGATTCCTCTCAACATCAAGTCCCACCTCAACTGACCCAAGATGCTGCAGCAGCGGTGGAGGTGAAGCAATCCTGTCAGGAACAGGAAGAACCGACCTCGTCTGATAAACCTGTCAATGTCTCGATACAAAGTATGGATAGAAGTGACACAAGCAAGGAATGTGACCTCACTTCCCCTGAAAGACGAGACAACCATGAAAACAAGTCTGACGAAAGTTCTACATTCGATTCTGAAGGTGAGGAAGACATCACACCTTCAACGAGTCAGGATCTTTCTGAACCGTCTTCTAAGACTGTATCTTTAACTCAGGTTTCATCCTGTTCAGATAAACTCAAGACGATATGTTCAAGTGAAACCATGACAACCATATCCAGTGTCCCGAGTAAGACGACTACCTCATCCTACGATTCCTCAGCATCAGCTGATGATGATGGTGGTAGTGTGTCAAGCAGCAAGGAGGACAAGGATAGCAGCGAAGATGACAAGGATAGCAGCGAGGAGGATGATAAGGAAAGTGAGGAAGAGAGTTCGGAGGACGTCTGTGTGACTGATAATGACGATGTATATCACTGTGAAAGTAGCCAGAGTGAGATCCTCATGAAAACTCTTTCATGTGAAAGTTTGCCGCTGAAAAACTTTGAAAAGTTGCGACATGATCTCCTTCTCTCTGATGACAGTAGTCTAAGTTATAATCACGAGTCCTCAGAAAATCTTCTGGCTACAGCCAGTAGATCCCATGTGAGTAATGATGATGAGGCCATGTTTAAATTACCAGATATGTCCACATCAGCATTTGCAAGGCTGGCTTCATCTAGTGAACCCTCAGATAAAACCAAATCACCAGAGACAATAACTAGGAGAACAATGACGTCTCTGGATGAAGACACTGAAAGTAGTCTGCTGTCATTGCATGCAGAACAGTTTGAGTTTGACTGTGACCAAAGTGCACATGGTGACCAGTTTAGAAGCCAGGGTGGCCAGACTGCTGCTGAAACTTGTGTTGAAGAACATGAAGATGGAAAGTCTGGTGAATGTTCTGAAGATGCTAAGTCTGATAGTGGTGAATGTTCTGAAGATGGGGAAATAACTAGTGATGAGGAAGGTCTGGCTGTAGAAGCACCTATTGATGAAGAACTGTCTGTTGATTTGAGGGAATTGTTAAAAGCAAAGCAGCTCCTTGAGCAGAAAATAAATGGGATTTGTGGGAGGGAAAGTAAGAAGCCTTTGTCATCTCGAACTTGTGATCGGGAAAATAGGCATAAAAATCAGAGACGTGACCGTAGGTTGGAACGAAAAGTTGATAGATCTAGGTCCTCAAGAAGTGTTGATAATCGTAGGGGATCCAAACCAAGTACCTCGGAACAGGATCGATTCAGCAGAGAAGTTCATGGGAGTGATCCAAGACTTGTTGGAAGGTCATCGTCAAGGCACCGAAGGGATGAAGAAGCACGTTATCACAGCAGCCCTTCAGCTCGTCAGATTCCTTCTGAGAGTAAGAGGGACAGTCACAGAAACACTTCACCCGTATCTTCAAGAAGCTCCCACAGAGATCACAGTAAAGAAAACCACAAAAGTCATGGCAGTGATCGTCAAGACAAATACCAGCGGCCTGACAGGATGGTGACTGACACTGGGAGGCACAGGGCCCGAGGGCGAGATTTTACGGACTCTGTTAGAAGTAGGGGTGACCCAAGCCCGGTCAGTCGCCATTCCGGCAGGAGAAGCAATAGAGACAAGTCATGACCGATGCTGGGGATATTTTACAGAGACAATATTGGTGTATGTTTTGCAGCCTTTGCTGTTATTACAGAACTGAACACAATGAAGAGGTGGTAATCCATGTGAGGCTAATATGCATAAAACTCTCTTAGCACTGAACATTGTGTTATTGTATGGGAGTGGACACTGTTTTCTTGGAGTGGGTGTATTGTGTTATATACATCTGAAAAAAGTTAAGCACCATCCTACCAGCAAGTCCTTATATTTATTGAATTTTTTTTAGAGATCATGAATATTTTTTGGGGTTGTTTTTCATGAAATCAAAGAAGTGGAGGAGGCAATTAATTGAAATTGTGGTCAAATAGGTATTCCCATTTAACAGTTACAGAACATAGCATTTCTCTTTCTGTAGTTTAATGAGTAAGTCACATTGTAAACAAAAACATGTTTTGTCATAGAATTGATACAGGATAAGATTTCAAAAATTGGTTATTTTATGTGGAGATATAGCAAGCAGTTCTTAAATTTTCTTCAGGAGTGAAATTTAAGTTGATATTTCCATACTCGTGTTCGATAGCTAAACAAGTGCCCTCTAATACTGTGGTCCTCTTTCTCCATAGATGGCAGGGTTCGGGACATGTTTGTCATGTGCAAATATCTAAGTGTAACATGCAGTGTTTGAAATTAAGTGTGGTCCTAGGGTACTTGAGGTTTTGTGTCTACATCTAGGATCCTGTTTTAACATGAAGTGGACCCCCTTGACGTTCATGCTTGTATTGAACACATGCACCTATATCAGATCAGCGCCACAATCACATTAATCATTTATTAATTTTATAACCATTAAGAGTACTGTTGATGCAGTTGATGGCAAGGCGGTGCTGATGTTGGCTAAAGCATTAAAAGGCTGCTGACTGTCTCTATAGCAATATCAACTGGAAAAACAGTTGTCATGTTTGCATAGATGTGGGACACAATTCCCAATGTTTTTATGATTCTAATCGATGTCAGTGTTTTACCTGTGTGGATGATGTATAATCATGAGGACACTTTTAATAAAGCTGTATCATTTATTCACAGATCAGTTCTATGTGAAACATTTAGTAACATGCATCGTTCAGGAAAACAATAATGGAATTCATTTCTAATCAGAACAATAATTAATTTTATGTTATGGCATGTTTAACCGTCTTCTTCAAATGTGCACTACAACAGCTAATATTACCTGTGCTGTAGGTGATCTATTTGGCCAAACAACAAAATATTTGTGCTTCAGTGAGAGTACATACAACGCGTGGGTCAGTAGGTGGGGATCTTTTTCATCTTATATTTTCATCTTATACAGTCATCTGAGGCGCAGCGATTTGCTGTGCAGAGTTGCGTCCCTTGGGCACGCCAGAAACCTATGATTGTGGGTTTGAATCCCGGTTCGCCCTGATTATGTTTCTAGGTTTGTCAGCACCATACCCGTGCTCGTGGGTTTCACCGAAGTGGTAAACGGCTGAGACCTGCATCACTTCGGGCTTTCCTCCCACAAAAAGTTGACACACTGTGATATAACTGGAATACTGTTAAAAGCGGCATTAAACCCAACTCACTCACTAATACCATAGGCTTGTTGGGAACTGGTTATAGTTGCCATGTTCTTAGATTTGTCACAATGGCTTCAGTCAACGATACAATGGGGAGGTATCATTTGTTTTCAAATATAAGTATGGGTGGCTTGACAGCTGTTGCCAGCTTTGATATGTTGGTATAGTTACCTGAGACAGGTATTTAAAAAGTACTACCGCATCTATGCATCCTATCAATTTAAAGCGGGATACTAGGCATCTATGCATCCTATCAATTTCAGGAACAACAACACACTTTATTTTGACTCCCATTTTTAATGTATGTCAGCTTCAGTACATCCTTGTTTAGAAAAATCGTTTTTGGTGCAATATGCTATCAGTGTATCGGTGGAATAAAAACAAGCAAATTCTGAATTCGTCTTTTCCATTTCAACATTTACAGTGGGCAGATCCGTAGAGTAGAAATAATAAATGTGGCCTAACATAAGCTGAACATGGTCTGTGTTAATTTGACCAATATTTGTGTTTCATCCAGGTGATCTACAAAATCTTTCATCCATTTTGTATGTTGACAAATTGAACCCTGTCCTTTGGGTGAATTATGTTTTTAATCAGGTTTCTGCCATTTTACGTTTACAAGGTCCTTTATACTTTATGTACTGAAACACATAACTTACAATTACAAAAAATCAACTTTTTCATGCTGGGCACAGAACCAATACAACCACATTATCTGCAGAGTAATCTCCCTTAGCCATGCTAGGATTCTCTGATCATTGCTTTAAATCCCATATTTGACCTGATTATGACACATACCTGTTCACCAATGTGGTAATGGTCTACGACCTGCGGAAGTTTTTTGGTCACATAAAACTGACACAGGGTGATGTAACAGAAATAGTGTTTGTTGCTTTGCAAGGCATTCAGCAATATTCCATAAGTAATATTCAAGTCTGGACCAGACAATCCAGTGATTGATACTGTGAGCAATAATCCACGCCTTCAAGGTACATCCATGAACCAAGTCACCAGCCGGACCACCCCTTCCATCAAGTCGCCCGTGCAACCAGCATAGGTTGAGGGGGACCAATTGTCAGCTGGAATCCTCATGGGGGACCTGAGCTAGTTTTCAGAGCCTTGTTATACAAACTCACTCCTTGATGATTGGGCAGGTTAAGAACATGTTTGCTTAAGTTTTCTGTTAAGCGTTTCTTTTCTGCGGATTCCACAGGTACGTCTTGTTCATTTGGTATTATAAAGATTCACAAATGAGAATATCAATAATCAGTGTTGTCCAAGTATAGAATGCAGGAAGTAGTTTTTGTGTACTTGTCTTTAATGTTCTCCTGGGCCTACAGAAATGTGTATCAGTACAAATAAACGTGTAGGGCCAATAAGTATATGATCTTTTTTTTGGAATTATCTCTATAATAATATGACCACAATTTTAGCGTGATATCACTGGTAGATATTTGTTGAAGTATTTGTCCTTAGTTTGGCTGTTATTTTTATCAGTGTTGATGTTTGTTTCATCGTCCTGAGATGACTTGTGCATCATATTGATATTTCCATGAGAATAAATTATTTTTCTACCTCAAGTATTCTTTACAAGTATTCTTTATGTGAAGAAAAGGCTGATATCTAGACTAACAAACGAGGATTAACGGATTGTCTGTCCAGATTGAATGAGAAGTGTTCATCCAGAATTTTTGGCGAGGGACTAACAGCATTCATTCACGAGTGAGAAATAATCCGTAATTCCCAGTTTCAAGTAGGTTATCCTACCACAGAGCAGGTTATAGATATACAAATACATAGGTACATTTATTACTGATTGACATTTTATGAGTGAAACTGAAGAAAAGACCTATGAAATGTGAAAGAAGGCAATCTATTGTTCAGATGATATAATGAGCACTGTGGCCATATGGCTTCAATTGAACAATCGGGGGCACGGGTGTCCCAGTCGTCTGAGGCGCCGCGATTCGCTGTGCAGAGTTGCGTCCCTTGGGCACGCCAGAAACCTATGATTGTGGTTTCGAATCCCGGTTTGCCCCGATTATGTTTCTAGGTTTGTCAGCACCATACTGTGCTCGTGGGTTTCACCGAAATGGTAAACGTCTGAGACCTGCATCACTTCGGGCTTTCTTCCCATGTTAAGCTGACACGCCGTGATATAATACTGTTAAAAGCAGCGTTAAACCCAACTCACTCACTCACTCACTAACTCAATATCGTTTGAACGTAGTTTCGAATTGGACATCATCTGATGGGGACTCTCGTTTTGTCCCCACCAACCCCCTTCACGCGAGCTTCTAGACAGTGATACACCTGGTTATGTGATGGGTAACAAACCACTTTGTCCCAGAAGAAAATGGAACAAAATACTTGCATTTACAGCATAAGTACTTATCCGCGTTAAGAATTTTCTGATAATACAGTATACTACGTTTATAACGAACACGCTTATAACGAGCTGACGGATATAACGAACTTATTTTTAGTCCCGACCATTTGTTGTATATATGCTGTATGTATGCTTATAACGAACTATGGATATAATGAACTAAAATTAGTGGTCCCCTCGAGTTCGTTATAACCGTCGTCTACTGTAGTTAAAACCCGTAAAGATCCAGGTAATATTTTATTAGTCTTCAGCAGTCCTTGCTTGTAAGAGGCAACTAACGGAATCGGCTGGTCAGGCTCGCTGACTTGGTTGATGCATGTCATCATATCCCAAAGATGTAGATCGATGAGATTGGCCGTCATACTGCATGACTAGTGCAACGTTAAAAAAACATACAAACAAATATAAACGGTGTTGTTTATTGATCACAATGCGGTTCGCAATAAATAATGCATCCCTTATACTTTAAAAGACTGTTGTGCACGTATAATGCACGCAAATGTGAGCAAGGAAGTGGATATTGTTTTGCTCAAACATTAAATGTTTCGCTTAGCCCAAAGAATCTATAAGCCACCATATGCACCCACAGGTTTACGGGTATTTATACGTACACATATTTATTCTAAAGTTACAAAAGCCTTCAGCTCATAAATCAAATTTGAGTATTTCTGAATTGCTTACCAGTGATTAGATCGCAGTTGTGTTATTGTGCAAGTATCACAGACAGTGCTAAGACACTGAAGCTCACCTTTCTGTAATTGCTGTTGGTTCAACAGCTAAGCTGTGGCGTCTCGACTCATGAGCTACTGTAACTGAATTATATGTGCCTTATAACGGGGCCCCGGCGGCTCCATGGTCTAAGGGAGCGACCATTCGATAGTCTGCTTGGGTGCCTGGGATTTTGTAGCGAGACTCGATATTTTGTCAGATTTTGTTTTTTTAAATTAAACCTATATTGTCCTGAATATTTTGGTAAAAACCTCTTGCAACAATGTATGTTTTTGTGGCAGACAATTGCCAACAGTTCGAAGCCTAAATATTTTTTTAAGTCTTCTCGTGGACAAAATATCTGTTTCAATAAAATCCCACTCTCAATGAAGGGTACGTAGGTTCTTGAGTCTATCAGATTTCAGCTTTCTAAAACGATTCGGCTTCATTTCTTTACCACTCGAAATCTGAAATTTCGATTGAACACAAGAAAACCCACTGTACTCAAATATTCCATCCATGGTACTCCGTGTCCGGTGAAGATGCCATGGTCCTAAAAAACGACAGGGTACACATTGCAACCACAACGATGATATTTCTTTCATTCGGAACTCCACGATTGTGTTTGTTTTCGAAAAACAGAAATCAGATATGCTGCTGTCAATGCTTCTCTCACTCGTACCAAGCCTCGTTATTGATTGGCTGATTGGAAAATTAATCAGACACAACCTGTGGAGGGTCGTCAGATCCTCGCGCAGAGAGGCATCGTATGGGAGTAAAGGGTTTTATTTAATGGGATTGGAACCTGTCGAAGTTGGTGCGTAATTTCAATGATGTACAGTGACAGGTTTGACCTGATCCTGTCGACATGCTTTGGTGACAACATGCACGACAACGTCCACGATCAGCTCGAAAATCTCCCACAGGGTGAGGAGGGAGAAGCCCAGCCAGAGTCCAGCCTGTCCGCCGACATCAGACAACAGACTCTTCCACTGGAATACAGACAGGAGGAGATATAATTATATCGACATCAGACAACAGACTCTTCCACTGGAATACAGACAGGAGGAGATATAATTATATCGACATCAGACAACAGACTCTTCCACTGGAATATAGACAGGAGGAGATATAATTATATCGACGTCAGACAACAGACTCTTCCACTGGAATACAGACGGGGGGGGGGGGATATAATTATATCGACATCAGACAACAGACTCTACCTCCCCGCGAATTGTCTCCCTTTATCGTAAGTGTCTAGCCCGTACACAAACTGTTGACTTCCTTTTTACCCTAGTTGACATTGACAAGGCAAATAATTACAGATGGTCATTTATGGAGTAAGTATCGGTTATTCTCTTGAAATCGTTTCGTTATAAACTGTAAATTTCTCATTTAACTTGTCAATCGAGACTCTTCGTTTCGCCATTTGTGTTACTTGACCAACGTGTATTCTTCCGCTTTCAATAGCGATCTCGTAGATTTCAAGAATATTTTTTGTTGCAGTTGATTGTGTATATAATCATATCGAAATGTATGATAAAGAATTTTCGTGACCCTAAATATTTAACTATATATGTAACTTTTGGTTATGTTTTAATATTTTGTAAACACGGAACTACTTTTTAATTCGCAAATATAAGGGGTGGTGAAACGTCCCTGTGTGTAAGGTTGGGAGAATTTACGTTTAAAGCTTTTATATTTGTAATAAAATATTTTTATTTTCCGGTTGACAAGTACACAAAGAGTATGTAATAAATAGGATATTCCATGATGTCACTCATGAAATGTCAAGTTTCTCCTATCGCGTGACAGGGGAGGGTTGGGGGGGGGTTGGGATATGTTTAAAATAATCTCCTTTTCCCCTGTCACGTGATGAGAGAAACATGATATTTCTCACGACACATGAAATAACCTCTATATAGCATCATCAGACAACAGACTCTACCACTGGAATACAGACAGTAAAACGTTTAATTATATCGCCTAAGCCTTATATATTAAGTGATTTCATTCCTGAACCGTCGCTGTTTCTTAAGAAAATGGAATGATGTTAGGTTGTACATATTTTTGTGCTTTTATTGGAGCCAAATACGTTCGGCCAGAGGGGCTGTTACGCATATAGCAGCTACAAGATATATGGTCACACCCAGTGTCAGTAGATTACATGATCCTTTTATATGGTATACTGACACTGGGTGTGACCATATATCTTGTAGCTGCTATTTCTGGTGTTACACGCTCCTGTGCGTTGGCGACACACACAATGGGCTTGCCAAATTTTGTTTGTATGTGAATCTTTGGTAAAATGAAATGATAAATTTTCGGGCTTCCTCCTACAATATATCTGATTTTTTTTTTTTATCTTTGTTTGTTTGTTGTTTAACGCCGCACTCAGCAATATTCCTACTATAAGACGGCGGTCTGTAAATATCGAGCCTGGACCAGACAATCCGACTGACATCATGAGCATCGATCCACGCAATTGGGATACGATGACATGCATGAACCAAATCAGCGAGCCTGACAACCAGATCCCGTTATTCGCCTTTTACGACAAGCATAGTCACTTTTTAGGCAAGCACCGGTTGCTGAAGACCTATTTTAACCCGCATCTACAATATATCTGAAATCCCGTTCAGGTCGTGTTGACATTGAAGATAAAACATTGTACTTACATCATACGCTGGTCTGGTCTCAATCTTCTCATAGTTTAGCGATTTGTAGAACACGTTCAAAGTCATTGCATTCAGCCTGAAATGTAGAAACCCCTCCTAAATGACACGTTGTGGACATAAATGTGGTATATTCTCATTGTCTACAAAATATACAAATGTAACTGCGCTGAACCCAAGTTGAGATTCCGGGGCGGACAATGTTCAAGTACAGACTCTACCATCATTGTTAATATGGTCACTATACAGGCAGTACCAGTGGTTGATAGCATGAGAAGCTCTCGACGCCGTCAGGATACGGTGACACACTTCCTTGCTTCATCATGGCGGTCGTGTAGCCGAGTGGTTACGGTGTTCGCTCGTCACGCCGAGGACCCGGGTTCGACTCCCCACATGAGTACAATGTGTGAAGCCCATTTTTGGTGTCCCCCGCCGTGATGTTGCCTGAATATTGCTAAAAGCGGCGTAAAACCATACTCACTAACTCTTTGCTTCATCAGCCGATCCTCATTTCAGTCTACTCTTAGAATTGTCTGTTTGTTGTTTAAGGCACTATTTCAGCTGTATGACCGCGGCCTGTAAATAATCGAGCCTGGATCAGACAATCCAGTGATTGGCAGCATGAGCATAAACCCACGCATGGGATACCATGGCATGCATCAACCAAGTCAGCGAGTCTGACCACCCGATCCATTTTGTCGCCTCATAGATATGCATAGGATGCTGGCGACTTGTATTCCTACCTGGAATACTAACGGGGTCATGTGTTAAGTTGGAACACAGTTCACTTACCACAGACACATGGGTACAATGTGAGAAGCCCATTTCTGGTGTCCCTCGCCGTGATATTGCTGGAATTTTCCTTAAGCGGCGTAAAACCATACTAACTCACTAACCACAGAGTGCTAAACCGTTCATTACAGAAACACTGCAGTAGGACAAGGACTTTTGAGTGAGTTGGGTTTAACACTGCGGGTCTTCCTACTTGTTCAGCACTTATTGTTTTAGGTATAAATTCACCCAAGCGTGGTGATTGGGGACACAATAGGGGATTAAGGGGCATCTCACATACCACACAACTGATTGGTGAATATTGTTTGGTAGGCATTACTTAGTGGTTGACGGATGACAAGGTAGACACAATTTTATGGATAACAACTTCTTTAATACTGTGAAAAGCGACGTTTCGGTATAGATCCTTTTACCGTTGTCAAGCAAGACTGAATGAGGGACTTAGTACAGAATATATATAGTAGGTGGAGGATTAACAGTAACAACAATTGCATATATGAGTGGGATAACATAGGTAGGTGTTGACAACAAGGGGATAATACTGTCACAACACGATGGACAGAGAACACATAGGTGGAAGCCAATTAAACAGGATAAGTGATTATTGCTTGATGAGTTCAAGGTAGGCGGATGGGATGAAATAGCCTTGATCTCTGTTGATTGATGGCTTGTGGCGCGAATGTGGATTGCTTTTGTTAGTTTTCCTTTAGTGAAATCATGGAGGTTGTTGGAGAGGATTTGGACGTTGTCCCAGTTGATGTCAGGACAGTTGCTGATATGGTCCGAGATGGCTGATTTACTGTCGGATTTAATGGTGGAGGTTTTGTGCTCTTTCCTTCTTGTGTTGATTGGGCGGGATGTTTCACCTACGTAAGATTGTCCACAGTTGCAGCCAACTAAAACCACACAATCCTTCCGACTCCCAAACAACCAATCAATATTCACGGCAGAACTAATGGGCATGGCCTCAGTCCTCCATAATCAAGAATCCAAAAAACACAAAAAAATCCTAATACTTACCGACTCAATAAGTGGACTGCAAGCCCTCCAAAACAAAAATACCAAAAACCGACCTAAATTAATAAATCAAATACTTAAAAGCTCCAACGACCTAACTAAGACAGGCAAACAAATAACCTTCTTGTGGATACCCACCCACGTAGAAATATACGGTAATGAAAACGCCGATAAAGCAGCTAAACTATCCCTCAAAATCCCAGAAATAAGCTTAAATTTACCCATCTCAAAATCAGAAATTAAAAGTGTAAACAAGCAAAAAATCACAAAAAATGGCATAACCTATATCTAAACTCAAATAGCCAAATCAAAAAAGTGCTCAGCAAACCACTAACCAAACCAAAAATTCTCCATCCATCCAAAAAAATCGACAGAGTAATCACTAAACTCCAAACAGGACACACCAACCTAAATAACCACCTAAAAAAATTAAAAAACACACAACAGGTAAACTGCCCACACTGCAAACAACCAGAAACCCCAGAACACGCACTCATCCACTGCACACACTACCTAAACACATCGAACCGCATTACAAACCACCCTCAATCTAAACAAGGCTCTAACTCTAGAAGCAATACTAAACCCACAAAATAAACTAGAAAGCTTCAAGGCCTTAGTCGTATTCTTGATAAAAACGGAACTAATAAAATGCATCTAAAAACACAATAACCTACCAAATCAAATCACATAAACAAACAAACATCCACCATACCCAGCTCCCTTAGTTCTCCTCCCCAATCCCATCGGCATCTATTCCAAATCTCAAAATTCCCAAATTCTATATAAGCAACCCCTAAAACCTCCCTCTTGGGTTGCACAGACCACTTTCGCCCCTTTCGGAAACACATTAAATGGCCTGGCCGGGCCCGTGTGCGAAATACGCATCAGTCGGAAAGCGCACGTTAAATCTCCAAAGTAAGTAAGTAAGTATGCAGTCAGTTTTGTAAACTACACCTTTAGGTTCTTGGGGTTTGGTTGTGTTCCTGCCGTTGGCTCTAAGCAGGATCTTGACGGGGTTGGCGCTGGTGAAGTGGGTGTCGATGTTGGCTTGCTGTTTGAGGAGGCGGCTGATGATGTGGGAGGCTTTTCCTATGAACGGGAGGGCGATGCGGAAGGGCGCTGATTCAGGTTTGAGGGGGGCAGGTCTGGGTGTGGGATAGAGTACAGAGGTGATGACTTTGTCGACGAGATTGGGTGGATAATGATTGAGGTGGGTGAAGACTTGGCGGAGGTGTTCGATCTCAGGTTTGGGGTCAGCAGAAGAAAGGTTGATGGCTCGTTTGGTGAGGGTGGAGATGATGCCAGTCATGGCTTTAAGGGGGTGGCTGGAGTTGAAGTGGATATACTGGTCGGTGTGTGTGGGCTGTCGGTAGACACTGGTTTGGATTCTGTTTGTTGGGCTTCTGGAGACGAGGCCATCTAGGAAGGGTAGTTGGTTGTCCTTTTCTGTTTCGATGGTGAACTGTACGGGGGTGGGTTGGTTAAGATGTTGTAGTAGCAGGGTTGGGTTTTGGTCTTGTTTTAGGATGACAAAGGTGTCGTCAACTTTCCTGTACCAGCAAATAGGTTGGATGGGTGATGTGGTGAGGGCTTGCTGTTCGAAGTAGGTCATGTAGATTTCAGTAAGGAAAGGAGAGAGTGGTGATCCCATGGGTGAATATCTCAGAAAACTTAATAAAAATAATAAAAACCTAATTGGTGAACTATATTCACATACACTGAACCGAGTGAAAGCTTTTCAAATAAATTTCAATGTGAGTGAACATTGAAAGTATGATTAAGTGTGATTTGGGCTATAAATGGAATTACAGGCTAGAGACAGTAGTCCACTGTGGCAAATGTCCAAGTTGATTTACAGTTTACTCCCAATTCTAAGAGGGGCTGGCACTTGTATTTGTACTGTGCTGACTTACTTCCTGCTTACAAATCTGTACTGTGCTGACTTACTTCCTGCTTACAAATCTATACTGTGCTGACTTACTTCCTGCTTTCAAATCTATACTGTGCTGACTTACTTCCTGCTTACAAATCTATACTGTGCTGACTTACTTCCTGCTTACAAATCTATACTGTGCTGACTTACTTCCTGCTTACAAATCTATACTGTGCTGACTTACTTCCTGCTTACAAATCTGTCCTGTGCTGACTTACTTCCTGCTTACAAATCTGTACTGTGCTGACTTACTTCCTGCTTACAAATCTATACTGTGCTGACTTACTTCCTGCTTACAAATCTGTACTGTGCTGACTTACTTCCTGCTTACAAATCTGTACTGTGCTGACTTACTTCCTGCTTACAAACCTATACTGTGCTGACTTACTTCCTGCTTACAAATCTGTACTGTGCTGACTTACTTCCTGCTTACAAACCTATACTGTGCTGACTTACTTCCTGCTTACAAATCTATACTGTGCTGACTTACTTCCTGCTTACAAATCTATACTGTGCTGACTTACTTCCTGCTTAAAAATCTATGCTGTGCTGACTTACTTCCTGCTTACAAATCTGTACTGTGCTGACTTACTTCCTGCTTACAAATCTGTACTGTGCTGACTTACTTCCTGCTTACAAATCTATACTGTGCTGACTTACTTCCTGCTTACAAATCTATACTGTGCTGACTTACTTCCTGCTTACAGATCTATACTGTGCTGACTTACTTCCTGCTTACAAATCTATACTGTGCTGACTTACTTCCTGCTTACAAATCTATACTGGGCTGACTTACTTCCTGCTTACAAATCTATACTGTGCTGACTTACTTCCTGCTTACAAATCTATACTGTGCTGACTTACTTCCTGCTTGGGACCCGTGAAGATCCGGGGAAGAATAGGTCCTCAGCAACCCATTCTTGTCGTAAGAGGCGACAGTGCTTGTCGTAAAAAGCGACTAACAGGATCGGGTGGTCAGGCTCGCTGGTTTAGTTGATGCATGTCATGAACCCAATTGCGTGGATCGATGCTCATGATGTCAATCACTGGATTGTTTGGTCCAGACTCGATTATTTACAGACCGCCGTCATATAGCTGGAATATTGCCGAGTGCGGCGTAAAACAACAAACCAACCAACCAAACCAACTACTTCCTGCTTGACAACGATCTAAGGATTTATACCGAAACGTCGCACCATAACAAAATAAAGAAGTTGTCATCTATAAAAGATATATTGTCATTACTGTACAAATTCAATGAGATACTGCAGGTGTAACAAGATAATACCGCGATGACAATCCGGGTAGTTTGATGGCAAATTGATGCCACCAAGAAGAAAGAAAAATGAAAAACTGGACCATACCCTTGAGTTGATGGTATACCAAACAGGATGTTACATGCATTGATTGTTATTTTAATTATTCATAATATCAAGATCAAAGGTCGCTTCACACACTTTTTTGTAGGATTAACCATAATAGCAACACTTTTAGATTGACCGCTTCCTGACTTATCCGTACAGCTGCCAAGATCACGTGTGTACATACCAGCCATTTGTAACTTACCACTGCACACGCACCGGTAACTTTAGGCCACGCCTCCCAATATTTTATTATTTTATTATTTTTTTTATTTATTTATTTTTATTTATTTATTTTTTTTCCCGAGCGTGTGATTTCAGCACTTTCATTTGGACATTTAAATACTTTCTACGAATGTTATGATATTTTTGCTCTCGGTATTATATATGAGAATTGATATTCGCAACAACATCGCAATCATTTTTTTTTCGACTTAGATCTCCTTGCCCAACATCGAGGTATGTTATGTGCTCCGGGAAGGTAGTTGCCTATAAGGCAACAAGAATCAAGTACTGTAGTGTCCAAATTTGAGAATATAAAATGCTGACTAACCTGAAGAAATGTTCCTTTTCTTTGTCTGAGGAATATCGTCTGATCGGCACTTTCCTGCCATTTGAGATAAGTGTGTCCACGAAAGTATCAGCCAGTTTTGGGACATGTCCTGTAGCGGGCCACATGGCGGAAGAGAGCTCTACTTGGTAAGAATCGTCCCTGAAATCACAACATGATCCTTGCACAGTTGCGATATCGTTGGCTATAGCTCATAACTATACATGCCCCAATCTAACGTTAACGCTATAACTTTCAGTAAATCTCGCAGTATATTTTAGACGTGGACATACATAACACAAAAGATTCTCACCCACGTGGACATACATGACACATTACATTCTCACCCACGTGGACATACATGACACATTACATTCTCATCCACGTAGACACACATGACACTTTACATTCTCACTCACGTGGACATACATGACACATTACATTCTCACCCACGTAGACATATATGACACATTACATTCTCACCCACGTAGACATACATGACACATTACATACTCGCCTCAAGTAGACATATATGACACATTACATTCTCACCCACGTGGACATACATGGCACATTATATTCTCATCCCACGTGGACATACATAACACTAAACATTCTCATCCCACGAGGACATACATAACACAAATCATTCTCACCCACGAGGACATTCATAACCCAAATAAATCTCACCAACGTGGACATACATAACACAAAACATTCTCACCCACTTGGACATACATAACACAAAACATTCTCACCCACGTGGACATACATAACACAAAACATTCTCATCCCACGTGGACATACATAACACAAAACATTGTCACCCACGTGGAAATACATAACACAAAACATTCTCATCCACGTGGACATACATAACACAAAACATTCTCATCCCACGTGGACATACATAACACAAAACATTGTCACCCACGTGGAAATACATAACACAAAACATTCTCACCCACGTGGACATACATAACACAAAACATTCTCATCCCACGTGGACATACATAACACAAAACATTGTCACCCACGTGGAAATACATAACACATAACATTCTCACCCTAGCAGACATACACGACACATTACATTCTCACCCACGTAGACATACATGACAAATTACATTTTCACCAACGTAGACATACATGACACATTACATTCTCACCCACGTAGACATATATGACACATTACATTCTCACCTCAAGTAGACATATATGACACATTACATTCTCACCCACGTAGACATACATGACACATTACATACTCACCTCAAGTAGACATATATGACACATTACATTCTCACCCACGTGGACATACATGACACATTACATTCTCACCCACGTGGACATACATGACACATTACATTCTCTCCTCAAGTAGACATATATGACACATTACATTCTCACCCATGTGGACTTACATGTCACATTACATTCTCACCCACGTGGACATACATGACACATTACATTCTCACCCACGTAGACATACATGACACATTACATTCTCACCTCAAGTAGACATATATGACACATTACATTCTCACCTCAAGTAGACATACATGACACATAACATTCTCACCTCACGTGGACATACATGACACATTATATTCTCATCCCATGTGGACATACATAACACAAAACATTCTCACCCACTTGGACATACATAACACAAAACATTCTCATCCACGTGGACAAACATTACACAAAACATTCTCATCCCACGTGGACATACATAACACAAAACATTCTCATCCCACGTGGACATACATAACACAAAACATTGTCACCCACGTGGAAATACATAACACAAAACATTCTCACCCACTTGGACATACATAACACAAAACATTCTCATCCACGTGGACAAACATTACACAAAACATTCTCATCCCACGTGGACATACATAACACAAAACATTCTCATCCCACGTGGACATACATAACACAAAACATTCTCATCCCACGTGGACATACATAACACAAAACATTCTCACCCACGTGGACATACATAACACAAAACATTCTCACCCACGTGGACATACATAACACAAAACATTCTCACCCACGTGGACATACATAACACAAAACATTCTCATCCACGTGGACATACATAACACAAAACATTCTCACCCACGTGGACATACATAACACAAAACATTCTCACCCACGTGGACATACATAACACAAAACATTCTCACCCACGTGGACATACATAACACAAAACATTCTCATCCACATGGACATATATAACACAAAACATTCTCACCCACGTGGACAT
The DNA here is from genome assembly GCF_023055435.1 of Haliotis rufescens. Classification (NCBI taxonomy): domain Eukaryota; kingdom Metazoa; phylum Mollusca; class Gastropoda; order Lepetellida; family Haliotidae; genus Haliotis; species Haliotis rufescens. The sequence goes on along the minus strand of NW_025964223.1, from coordinate 4,109,019 downwards.
AAAAAAGATAGTAAATTCTCATCCCATGTTGACATACATGACACATTACATTCTGACCCACGTAAGGCGATAGCTTGCTACTCTACATAACTCCCTTGACTAGGTCCAGAAGACACGGGGCATGCAGCATCATATTGTAGCTAGGTACCCTTCTATAAGAACACGGGGCATGCAGCATCATATTGTAGCTAGGTACCCTTCTATAAGAACACGGGGCATGCAGCATCATATTGTAGCTAGGTACCCTTCTATAAGCACACGGGGCATGCAGCATCATATTGTAGCTAGGTACCCTTCTATAAGCACACGGGGCATGCAGCATCATATTGTAGCTAGGTACCCTTCTATAAGCACACGGGGCATGCAGCATCATATTGTAGCTAGGTACCCTTCTATAAGCACACGGGGCATGCAGCATCATATTGTAGCTAGGTACCCTTCTATAAGCACACGGGGCATGCAGCATCATATTATAGCTAGGTACCCTTCTATAAGCACACGGGGCATGCAGCATCAGTGTACAGCTGGGCCCCCTTCCTCAAGCACATGTGAAGCTAACCTGCAGTTCGGTGTACATCTCTGTTGACATGGTGTGTCGCCATCCTCAAACGTCTTCAGGACCGTCATCTCACATGAATCTAGGACAGGTGAAAATTGTAACGTTTATTCATCAAATGTGTGTCTAATGCTTCTTTACGTCCCTCCTGTCCCCATGCATCCCTGCACTGAATCATGGAGTGAGCATTACCGACCGACGCACCATAAAAAGCAACAACATGGTTATGCCTCCCCCAAATTTGACCCAAGTCCCTCTTATACGATTGATATGGAATATCGGTCTAATAGACAACCAACATAACACACAAACAATGTCTCAGTTCTAGAACTAAGCAGAAGATATAATCCCTCATGAAGCCAGTGCATCATTCAAACATTCCAACAGTTTCCGCTTTAAAGAGGTTCCGGACTAGTGATTAATGAACACTAAGTTACTTCCCTTCCTATTCGGCCGTAACGAATGGTTTAGAACATATATCAGCGTAATTACTAATATTGTATCCGACCTTTTGTCCGTTTTGCAAATAACAAAATCAAACACAATTTGTGTCTTCATTACCGCGTGTGACGCCATACAAAGTATTATGAAATGACTGGTATTTACAGAGACACAAACCAGTTGATATTGCGTGCGAGACGCCTACTAAAAGACATGGAAATCACGCGCATAATACGTAGGAAATGGTAAATCAAGACAGTATTTTTCACTTTGATGACAAATGGAACAAACATCTAAATGTCCTGTCGCCGGTAATTTTTACAGGATGTTGCTGCTGAATGTGCTCACACGCCTCATCCTTTAATGCCCCCATTCCAGACGAGTTCAGCCCATGTTAGATTATGGAAAGTAAAAACAAATATTTTACACCATCGAGTGCAAATTTGATCAGTTTTGTCCAGTTAAAGATCAGAAAGGATATTAGGTCTATAAATGTCACGGTTGTTCGGATGTCAACGGAAGAATTTTTTTTCAGCTGGTCTATTAATTTAGTCTCCACCGTCCTGATATCATTTGGCTATTGCTCAAAGCTACACGTGATTTAAAGGCTGCATCATCGCAGAAGCTGAGAGAAAAGTACTTCTTCCTAAATTATTGTCGGTAGGCATTTGAAATAATGACATTGGTATATACTCTGCCCAAAACGTGATTTTATATGTATATTTTATTTGTCATATACATAATCATCAGATGGTAATCGAGTGTTCAAAATTGGCACACATCATTCTCATTGACCCAGGTATGGCACACATGGAACAGTAGATTTTGAAGGTGAAGGTCATCTGTTCTCAATATCTTGTATGTTCACCATTAGAGTCCAAAACTGACTGGCATCGTCGTCTCATGGAAGCAATCAGATCCCTTATTGTGGCCTTGGGAATGTTCTCAGTGCTCCAGTGCTTGTGCCAACTGTTGGAGGTTCTATGGTTGTTGCTGACGTGGTCTTTGATCCAGTTTATCCAATAAATGTTCGATTTGGTATACATCTGGAGACCTGGAGGGCCATGGCAAGACCTGGATGTTGTGATTCCTGAAAAAAGGCTGTTGTCAGTCTTGGCGTGTGATGTCAGGCGTTTGTTTTGTTGAAAATAATCTGACGTGTGTCCGAAGAATCTCAACCGTGTAAGTTTTACGTTGTCCCGTTAAATTCCCTTGAACTTGAACCAGCTCTGCAGGAGATGGCTGCCCGCATCATCACACTACCACTCCACTTCCTGTATTCAGTTTCGTGCATAACGTTCCCCGCGACGCCTGTAAACACAATGTCAACCATCCGCACGGCGAAGCATTAAACGTGACTCAAAATGACATCTCGAACTGGTCGTCTAGCGCGAATACCTTCAGTGCGTGAACATTTCCTCACTGTTGGGTTTATATCCTACGCAATCCAGGTAATGCCGTAGTTGTGGAGGTGACCTTGATGGTTCTTTCACGTCAGTGACGTAGCCGTAAAATCTGCCCTGTGATGTTGTAGTGATACGTGGTCAACCGGATCTGGTTAGGTCCCATGTTGTCCCTTGTGTCTGATATGGGTTCCAAACTCTTGTAATGGTGCTTGGTGCTACGTGGAAAAAACCTGGCTACAGCTGAAGATGGTTCTCCTGTTTGCAGTCGGCCGATGGCTTAGATGCGTTGGGCTTCCGTCAGTCGTGGCATGGTTTCGCTGTTCACTTGCTGTAAGATTGTGATGACATGCATGTCATGTTAGTGTGTTTCGGCGCCAGGCTCTCACGATGATGGGTTTTTGATCTTTTCACCAAATTTCGGCAGTACCTCATTCTTTCCACATAAATCAATTCCAATCGATGCAGAAATGACCAATTCATTTTTGGGTATTAATTTATTATGGATGTCGGCAACACTCTATCAGATATTTACGATTTTACTACTTTTGTGGGGTTTGTTTTGCAGAGTTCATATAAATTACAAAATATAAATGAATACGTGATACACTGGTATATTTCAATATTTAGCTTGGCAGATTCTTGAATAATTGTTCAAACGGGATTCAAAATTGGTACGAATAGTCTGCGTGGGTTACATACATGTATAGAGGACAACGCGTTGGCCACTTGAAAATCCTATTTATTAAGATAACATGATTTCGCATTTACCTCATTTTTACTGATTCCGTTAAACTACCTTAAAGCTATAAACATGGATTTATATGTCCACGTAGGTCAGAATGTAATGAGTTATGTATGTCTACGTGTAATGTCCTTTTCTCTTCAATACCTCATATAACCAGTTTCGATATATTTCTTTAAAAAAACATGCCATGGTATTGCAACTGTTTTATCCAGAGTTCTCGAGAAAATGTACCATAGTGCAATTATGCAATCACCAACAATTTCCAAGTATTATATTCTTGTTTCATTTTATGAGGTCAGTTTGAGTATGTACAGCTGCAAAGATTAACATTGGTAACTATGTATGTTTCTAAGAGATAAACATTAGTTCATTCTGGCGGCCATCTTGAAAAGACATGGCGGCCATTTTGCATTTTCACGTGGCCAACGCGTTTTCTTGAACAAGTTACCCAAGGAGACGATTCTTGCACATTTTGCTGCGTGTATAACCATTTGAACAATTCTTACCCAAAAGGACTCTAATCTGCTTGGTTACTTAGGAGCAACACAGTTTAGTGCTTTTCTGTAACGCCGCAATGAATACTGTAACGTCATAATATTGCCGTTCCGTGAAGAACTGCGTTGCTATAACAGACACCTTTGAGGGGTTAACACGTGTTGTATTGTTTGTCAGGGATAACCTACCTCCGTTTCTCCTGCTGGTGTCACACTGTCGAAGAGGGAGGGATGGGACGGTCTCCATGATGAGGCCGAGAGCGGCGGCGTCACACGGCAACGTCATGTCGCAGCATCCGCAACTGTTGACCAGCTGTGCCTGAAGACACGACTTCTCGCACGCCTGTGACAGTGCAATGGGAGACGGTTACACGGACATCCACTCTAACCCGTATGCCTAATCTCACAAGTGTCAATGTCACAGTCATAGTGTTCACTTCGTTTTTCTTCACGCTTTACAAATGTGACGTTTAGAGTAAAAACTCGTTTATCAAGACGGTACCGAACCCTGTGAAACGCCCGGATTGACAAATGTCCGGATTAATGAATCCTGTGGATGGAGTAGTATTCTTTGGTATATATGTTGTGTTCCTGACGAGAAATTTTGATAGGCAAGGTTTTCGGAATAACGAGGTTTCACTGTATACAATATGTGTCTTTAACATAGTGAAACTTGTAGCATATAGTTAATTATACATACATTAATACAAGAAGCTTATGGACTTTTTTATTAAGACAGCAATATCCTAGTCCTCTTTGGCTAGACACGCTGACAATTTAAACTGTTCGTATTAACTCGTATCATGTATTGACAGGCGTTATCAAAAGGGTTAAGTGACTGAATGTTGTTTTATGCCACGGTCAGCAGTATTCACGCTATACCACTGCGGCTTGAACACAATATGAGTTCGGCAAACCAGTGGTCGACTGCTTATACTAATCAAAACATGTTAAGGACCAACCGATTTTATATTACTGTAGTTAATCGGCCATGCCATGATATTAACTGTGGTAATATTAAAGAATAATTTGGTCCTAAGCGATTTTTAGTGGTGTATATGAACCAATCCACATCGATGGCGAAACTCATCTGAAATCAGTCGGTTCTAACAGTGTATCAGTTCTTACCTTGTCACTATATTTGATGTTTTCTACCTGGGTGGAGAATATGTTGGGTGGACCGTCTTGCCCGTGGATTTCACAGTTGCCAAACGGGGAAGGTGTGCGCTCAACAAACACCTGCACACAAGACACAGTGAACCTTATTTACAGCAACCCTAGAGGAAATCACCACCCCATTCAGTGAACCTTAGTTAGATTTATTTCCAAAAAATTCCAATAGTCTGCTCTTACCTTCTGTACGCCGACAGATGTTGCAAACCCAGGGGAGATGTCGAAGCCCTCGTCCTCAGGGAACGGCATGGCGGCGACGTTATGGACTGTGACCTTGAAGCCGACTCTGTTGGTGAGAGACCTGACGTACTCATCCTCCTCCACGTTCAGCATGATGGACAGCCCTGGAGGGAACACCATCCTCATTACCCGCGCCACTGTATCTCTACTATTACGGTACATTCCTTTGCCCCGTAGACCGCCTCCGTGGTCTAGTGGTAGAGCGCCCGCCCGGAGAGCGGACGGTCCGGGGTTTAATCCCAGGCCGCGTCATACCAAAAGACGTTAAAAGATGGTACTTTAGTCTTATCACGACATGTCAGCTTGGTAGCAAAACCCGAAGTGATGCGGTCCTTTAGCACTCTTTTGATCCCCGTGCCCCGAATAAGAAGATAAGTAGACAACACGAGAATTAATCTACTTTAGCTGTTCGCTTTGTGTTGGCAATTAATCAACTTCGTGGTTTGTTGGGACTGCGGGTGTTTCAGAATCAGGAAATGAATTTTGACTGTGAGCAACTGTCGAGTAGAACACAGTTTCAAGATGTATGGGACCCCTGAACACCCGTAGCCAGTGGGTTGTGGTCATGGCGATGGTCTTGCAGCGTTTCATTGGTACGAGGCCCTAATTCGTCCCAGTTATGACCTTTGGTTGGTCACCACAAACTCCTTTTTTTTAAAGAGGCCAACACTTGCGACATGTGGCACATTAGGCTTACACCCCACATCATTCCCACTATTCGAATACCTGGTTCGCCCCAATTATGTTTCTAGGTTTGTCAGCACCATACCCGTGCTCGTGGGTTTCACCGAAATGGTAAACGTCTGAGACCTGCATCACTTAGGGCTTTCCTCCTACATTAAGCTGACGCGCCGTGATATGACTGGAATACTGTTAAAAGCGGCGTAAAAATCCAACTCACTCACTCACTCATTCCCACTAGACTTACATTCCACCCCGATCACCCACCAAACACGCACGCACACACACACACACACACACACACACACACACACACACACACACACACACACACACACACACACACACACACACACACACACACACACAGACACACACACAGACACACACACATTCACATTGTCGACTCTCACGCAATCACACTCACATTAAGCTTGCACCCCACTCCGACCTACACAATTTTACATAAGGCTTAAACCACCACCCCCACACCCACACCCACACCCACACCCACACCCTCTACCCCTAAAGCCCCACACACACTCACAGTAGGCTTACACCACACATTAAGGGGCCAACAAGGTTGGTAGTGACCTAGTACTTACCATATAAAGGCCCAGTCTTTGTTGTGTACATCTCGTCCGTCGCAGTGGTTGAGAAGGTGTAGCAGTTGCCGTGCATGTAGTTGTAGAACTTGGTGAAATTCCTGGGAACGACAAGTGTACCAAGCATAGTGACATTTAGCTTGCCAACGATTAGAGGCCAATGTTAATTTTTAGCACTGATTTTACGACGAACCAAAATACCGTGAAATACCACAAATACCACTTCCACAGAATCTGGTTATTTCTAGAATGATCTGTATAATTAACATCTAACAACCAGAATAGCCCGAGAAACTTAGGCGGCCGAGAAAACAATATATCCTGAATCACTGATGCAAAGTAACTTCATACTTTATATATTTAAAAGCAAAAGGCACTGAGTTTATCAATATGTATGACTACGAAATCCGGATGTACAGTCAAACACCGCTGTGTCGAAGTTGACACAACCGAAATTCACAACTCCAACTTCTAAATGCCTCTCAAAGATGTTATTAGAACGTGGACTGCAATACGTCCATGATGCGCCATAAGATAAGTTCTGATTGGATCTGACCCTTAAAACTAAATTTACATCTGATTGGTTAGAAGCGGGTCAATATATATTAGCGATCAAGCTATCCAGGGTACATATGCGACATGAATATCTAAACATACCCCTGGGTTCCGAGGATGGCCTACAGTATCTGTTCTCTTACCTCGGTGTACATCTTTTTCCTTGATAGGAACACTCTATGAGCATGTCCTCCAGCTGGTGTCCGATGTTGGTTCTTACTCTTGGCGGAAGGTTGGACAAGGCTTGTTGGAAGCTAAGCGCTTCTCTGTATTCTTGACTGTACGAGCCAGATGGTGTCGACGTGTCCACAGTGATGGGGGTGTCGGTGACGTCTGAGATACCGAGAGCCTCTATGGGTTCAGGGGAATCGGCTTCTGGCACCTCTGAACTCACTGTCTTCTGAAAGAAAAGGCTACACAGTTGGGGTTGGGTTGGAGATGGGGAGGAGGGAGAGGGTTAATGGCCCTGCGAGTGTTTTTCATTCGGCAAAATATACATACCTGATTTGTCTCGTTATCTCGTAATTCTTTTATCTCGTAACTGAACTAATCCGATACAATTTTCCTTCAGATGCTGCAAGGAGTTGTCATTTAAGTAGATACGCCTCTGACCCGTGACGACCCGGGGTAGAATAGGTCTTCAGCAACCCATTCTTGCCGTAAAAGGTGACTATGCTTGTCGTAAGAGGCGACTAACGGGATCGGGTGATCACGCTCGCTGACCTGGTTCATGCATGTCATCGTATCCCTATTGCGTGGATAGATGCTAATGATGTCAATCACTGGATTGTCTTGTTCAGACTTTATTATTTACAGACCGCCGTCATGTAGCTGGAATATTGCTAAGAGCGGCGTTAAACAACAAACAAGCAAAACAAATTGTTGCCAGGGATGGCAGGGGCCTTGGGAGTTGCTGTCTGGAACCTGTGTCGAAGATGCGTGGTTCGAATCCAAGAGTTTGGTTGCCATATTGGATATCTGACCTTTGAATCATTTTCTTCCGAATATTTGTTATTTGTCTTCCATGGTAAATCTGCCCTCGACCCCAACAACCCCCACCCCCCAACCCCACCTACCTTTTCGCCTATGTCGAAATCGTAATTGCTGGACACATTCATCAGCTTGGATTTCTTGGCGGCATTGATGTTGCAGATGGTGATGGCAGGGAAGCGAAGCTTTGTGTTGTACTCCAGGCTGACTACTGTAGACACCTCCCGCGTCCCGAAGGCGATGAAAATCGTCCATATGTTGTACACTGCCACTCCTGAGGAAGATACACAGTTATGTCTATTATTCCGTATGTAATGTTTGCCCCGATTATATTTCTAGGTTTGTCAGCACCATACCCGTGTTCATGGGTTTCACCGTAGTAGTAAACGTCCAAGATGTGCATCACCTCGGGCTTTTCTCCCACACCAAGCTGACACGCCGTGATTTAACTGCAATGCTGTTCAAAGCGGCGTTAAACCCAACTCAGTAGTAGTAGTAGTAGTAGTAGTAGTAGTAGTAGTTGTAGTAGTAGTAGTAGTCCATTTATATTGCGCATATTTCCATACCACTCAGGGGCATACGCAATGCGCTATAACCCCGTCACCGGATCAGTGTGCACTTAAGAATCATTCTAAGCTCACTGAGGAGTATACATCCCAAGCTGCCTGTTAGGGGGGTAGAAGTTTAACGATCACATTGCCACCTCATCCTACCTGGTACCCTTTCACTGCTGGGTTAATAGAGGCAGATTTTGAACAAAGTCACTTGCCCAAGGAGACGCCACATGAGTTACATGTGCTTCAGTGTGGGGCAGGGCCGAAGCCCTAGAAACTCTCAGGAGCCAAGCTGCCGAAACGCGGTCACCCATCCAAGAACTCTCCGCGACCGAAATATAATGTGTTCTCAATCACAGAAAGAACACAACTAATGTAAGATTGATTGCAGCGACCCCTGGTAAAATCAATCAATGAATAATACAATTATGTGATGAAATATCTAATTCAGATTATCATACAACCACAGGCATGACCCAGAGAAATACATCATATGGCATGGACACGAACAAGTGCACTATGAAGGACTGATGACCTGTAATATTCACTAGTGGCACTGTGATAGTGTGGTGACCTGTAATACACACGAGGGAGGGTGCTATGAGATTATGATGACCTGTAATATTCACTAGTGGCACCATGATGGTGTGATGAACTGTAATACACACGAGGGAGGGTGCTATGAGATTATGATGACCTGTAATATTCACTAGTGGCACTATGATGGTGTGATGAACTGTAATACACACGAGGGAGGGTGCTATGAGATTATGATGACCTGTAATATTCACTAGTGGCACTATGATGGTGTGATGAACTGTAATACACACGAGGGAGGGTGCTATGAGATTCTGATGACCTGTAATATTCACTAGTGACACTTTGATGGTGTGATGAACTGTAATACACACGAGGGAGGGTGCTATGAGATTATGATGACCTGTAATATTCACTAGTGGCACTATGATGGTGTGATGAACTGTAATACACACGAGGGAGGGTGCTATGAGATTATGATGACCTGTAATATTCACTAGTGACACTTTGATGGTGTGATGAACTGTAATACACACGAGGGAGGGTGCTATGAGATTCTGATGACCTGTAATATTCACTAGTGGCACTATGATGGTGTGATGAACTGTAATACACACGAGGGAGGGTGCTATGAGATTATGATGACCTGTAATATTCACTAGTGACACTTTGATGGTGTGATGAACTGTAATACACACGAGGGAGGGTGCTATGAGATTATGATGACCTGTAATATTCACTAGTGAAACTATGATGGTGTGATGACCTGTAATACACACAAGGGAGGGCACTTTCAGATTTTGGTGACCTGTAATATTCACTAGTGGCACTATCAGGGTGTGTTGACCTGTAACAAAACAAAGGGAGGGCACTATGAGATGTAATATTACCAGTGGCACTATGAGTTTGTGATGACCTGAGATATGCACGAGGGAGGGTGCTATGAGGTTTTGATGACCTGTATATTCACTAGAGGCACTATGATGGTATGATGACTTGTAATATACACGAGGGAGGGTGCTATGAGATTCTTAGACCTCCTGTAATATTCACTAGTGGCACTATGAAGGACTGATGACCTGTAATATTCACTAGTGGCACTGTGAGTGTGTGATGACCTGTAATACACACAAGGGAGGGTACTATGAGATTCTGATGACCTGTAATATTCACTAGTGGCACTATGAGTGTGTGATGACCTGTAATACACACAAGGGAGGGTACTTTGATATTCTGATGACCTGTAATATTCACTAGTGGCCTCTCGTATTAAGCAGGTGGGGCACTGTGAAGCTCTGATAACCTCGTGTAATACTTGGAGTGTTGCTAAATTCGGCGTAAATGTAAACTCTCTGTTTATGGCGCAGAGTTCTTGTAAGAAACAAACAACGGATACCGGGAACCTAAAAGACTGAAAACGAGGTCTTTGAGTCGTTGATTTAACTTTAATACGTATGTCGAATATTTCAATAAGAACAAGTTTTTCACCACTCACCGGCTCCCGCCAACACCGCCAGAATCCAAAACATTCTCCTCGTTAGGCCTGGCTTGCCCACAATCCTGGCCAAGCCATGCATGCTGGTGTTTTCCGCGAAGTACTCGCCGAGGGAACGCACTGATTCATGGTGGGCTCGTTTTTCGTTCATTTTTAGAATTCGTAACCTCAGCTCACCCTTGTCAATATATGAACAACACACTAGCTTACGAAACTTATCTCATTCAGATGTGTTCTGCAAGAGAGCATTTCCAGTGGGCAGATTTACAAGGTCGGTTCCATTCTCTTGAATTCTCAAATCACGGTTTGCATTCTCGTGGCGAATCTGTGAAGATCGTTTAATGAACGTTATATGCCGTTGTTGCAGATGTTGTGAGTACTAATAATGACGGTCTTGGTGGTGCGGTGTTGGCTCTATGCTTCCATCGGTTCTCAGCGGGAGTTACAATTTCCACTGTGTATTAAGGCGTCCTTATCCGCTGTACGTATCTGTAATCAATCAAAGAATTATAGCCAGGACGTGTTGCAATGAGAGGCAAGCCACACATACTGTTAATTAATATCCTGTTGTTCACAAATCTATGTGCCACCTACGGCCAATACAGCATACACACGCGGCTGGTTGATACCCACAGACAATATGCATGATATATGAGATTGTATGATGTTATCGCACGCCCGGGACTATCTGTGTGAAATGTATATGATACACGTGGCGGTTTCACACCCTCACTTCAATATCGGCTAATGGTGTCTCAATTAACATGCTTTGATTTGGAACCATCATCATTCGAGTCCACTCAGCTCCGTAACCTTCATAACACATCGGGAAACTTCGGGCGTAGTGATATCGCATGGTGACGCCATATCCTTCCGCTTAAGGTTCGTGCAACATGACGGACTAACATGAGTATTGCTGTTTAGATTGTCGATAGAAACTAAGTACACATTTGATATCGAGCAACAATAATATAAGGGTCACGTCTGCGCGAGATGTGTTGCGTCACGTGTAGTAGTGAAACTAGTGATGGCTGGCTGGTATTTAGGGTTGAGGTGTGCAGTGTCTCTCGTTCTGTGAGCTTATTTTGATTTAATAATCGCGTCTGGACCAGACAATCTAGTGGTTGACATCATGAGCATCGATTCATGCAATTGGGATCGATGACATGCATCAACCAAGTCAGCGAGCCTGACCACCCGATCCCGTTAGTCGCCTTTTACTACAAGCAAAGTCGCCTTTTACAGCAAGTATGGGTTGCTGAAGACCTATTCTACTCCGGAATCTTCACGGGTCTATGACTGACGGACCTTTATATAAAGTAACGCACATTTCCCCTGGTTCGCCACAAATCAGCTTTTATATATTTTGTATGTTTTCATGTTCTTTCAAATATCGAGAATCAACACCACATGTTGAAAATTATAAAAACAACAACTTTGCGGCTATTGTGTGTTTTATCTTATTAAATTAATGAGGAGTGTTTTGTGCAAACGCTGTCTGTTAACAAATCTTCGCAAATGGGGTAATTTAAGCATCCAAATGTATGTAACAAATATACAATTTGGATGTACATCGTATGAGACAAAAAAGCTATAAAATTGCCTCTGTGTATTGCTGTTGCTGCAAATGTACCACCAAATCCCTGTCTCAAAGATTAACCACTATCCTTAATACATTCAAGGAAGGACCTTCTTTATATTCACAGAAGGGGAAGCGGAATTAATATCATGTGAATTCTATAAATCTCCAAGGATTTGCTTGAATCTTTACCGGTTCCACCCTCCAACTGATGTACCCACCCGCGTGCGCTGTACAAGGCGATCTTAGCGCTGAGGTGATCGTTACTCCCATACCTTAACATAGACTTACGACAGTCTTAAGTTGTTTTGTACAACGACACCCTGAATTAGAAAAACAGGGCCAGAGAGACCTCTTCATCGGTTTCACATTTAGATCTATGCATAAAGATTCAGAGTGACAAAACACTTTCAACAAGAATGTATATTCGTCCTCATTAGAATTCTTTGTAACGCTAGTCCATGTATAATTAACTGATCAAGAACTCCTGGTTATAGCCGAATTCCTTGGTAAAACATACATCCTTTGCATGTTTGGGCGTTAGATTAGAAAATTTCAGCTTCAACATAAGCCACTGCGTTGTAAATACTAACACAATCTAATTCAGGTATTTGATGCTATAGTGTGTACACACAGTACACAGACATAGTGTGTTCCTCGATCAAATATACTGGGAATTCCAAACACTGTTAATGCAAGAAAATTAAAAAAACAAGCATTCAAAGAGCCCGAGAACGAGAGAAGCGTGTGCGTTGACGATTGTTACCATGGGCAACACATTATATGTCCATCAGTAAGCCTTCCATGTCATCTTTACACTATCTGCAGCACCGGGTACTATTTGATTTGATGTTGGATTTAATTACTTCTTGTTTATGTAATACAGACTTTATTTGAATTATCTGCTTGGGCGTGTGGCTGGTGCGTTTAGAACTATTGACTATGGTATTAATTAAGAGCCCAACCTAATAACTTTGAACTGATTGCTAAAATGTAAAAGTTTCAAATGTAAGGTTCCAGCTGACCGAGGAGATTCTTTATTTGCACAAATGTGGACAATCGGTCCATTGTATAATCTTGGTCCACACTCAATATAATAATACATTCTTGAATAAACTTTAGAGTGTGAATACAGATCTCTGTCTTTCATGGATGCTATAACAAGGAAATTCTCATGAGCATCGCATGATATATAAATACAGCTTATTTCTTATAATACATTCATTTTTCAAATATATATGAGTATAAATTCATTTTTTTAAAAGTAGGGTGGACATACTATTTCGAAGGAATATACTGTTTACGAAAACCATCATACATTTAGCACACTAATAAAAATGATATTCATTTTCAATGTAACCCTGTTTAATAACGTGACATAAGCCTTGCTGTCTTGGTGCTTTATAACATCTTGTCTCTACATGAAGAGGATGAGAAGTACAACGCAACTCAGCTGATGCACATATAAATTTATTAATTGATATTACAGCAATATAAGTCTCTTCAACCAATTCAGGTTTGAACAGTAAGTAAGCATTTTAGTGTCATTTGCGCGTGAAGAATGCCATCTTGTACATACGAAAACGTGTAACTGTAAACGTGAGAAAATTTCAGATAAAATCTTATAAAGATACAGCAAACGTCTTGTTTTCCCAGCAATAGCCCAAACAATGCTTATACAGTAAAATCTATATCTTTGAAGCCCAGCTACATATGCCATTTGTCGAAGCTTGATATTGCATATTGTAACACGTTCTAGGATACATTCATTCGGGCATTATTAATAATTTACACCAGTAACTAAGCCCATATATAGGGGATATCTCCCACATTCTACCCTTACACCATGGTCTGGTGTAGTAGCTTTAACCCCCAGAACACGCTTGCAAGCTAACAAGTGTACAGATTCAATTTCCTTGTTTTAGAAAATACCCCAGATTTCAAGCTCTTGTAAAAGAACAGGCAAAACGTTAGTGTCGAATATTCTAAAGAACAAACTATATAAAATAGGTTTGAGGCTTACGAGAGTTTAATAGACAGTGAACAACGCCTGTGGCCTGTGTAGCAGCATTGGTAATATGATTATTCGAAAATCAGCTACTTGAAACAAATAACGTCCAAAAATACTTATAAGAACACACCCACGCTGACTGTTTGTCACTATAATACCCGTGGAGTTAATATATGTATGCTGTATGTACATAATATTGTGCACGTAGATGAGGAAGAGAACTCTACTGCAAGGTATTGTACTGCCTTCCCTAACAATCCCCTATTTGTGTCTACCCAGAGCAGCCCTACTGCTGAGACGATAGGTGATGTCAATATTGTAAATAGCATTGATATTAGTAACACTGTCTATGATTCAACCTTGAATGCTGTATAAAAATAGAAGATTTCTGATGGAAATGCAAACACGTAGTCTGCACAGTATTCATTAACACATCCTTCTCAGAATAATGATTTGCAAAGATTTACTAAACGTGTTGTTCATGATTGTACCTGCTGTTCTGAGACACATTATCAGAGCTATAGTCTCGATAATACATCAACTTTTATTAACCAACTTACTCCCCCACAGCATGGCTCTAGCATAACACGTGCGTTAATAAACAATATGGAAAAGTGTAATGATTATTATTCTCCCAACATTGTAAATATACTTAAGGTTATAGCCTCAGTGTGTGTGGACGTTGGGAAATTAGAATATCCTGAATTTTCCCATCTAATTGGTAAAGGTGATATAATTGGTTTGCATGAAACAAAACAGGTTCACTTGATGAGCTTGACATTTGCGGTTAAGTGCTATACATTCATCACAGAACCAGTTCCCAAAGGAAGTCTGGTGGCATTGGTTAAGCAGTCAGAAATAAATACTCTATATCTCTCCTATTGATTACAATTGTGAATTTGTTTAATGGTTCTGTATATCCAAGTCATTATTTAACTTTGACAATGACACGTGTCTAGGAATACTGTACCTACCCCCAGAAGGTTCTAAATGTGCTAAAGATGACATATATTTCCTTCATTCATTTTGCACATGGAGTTTAATACAAAGGACCAGAACACTGAACACTCCTCTTTACCAACTACAGGAAGTAATCAAGGGAAGAGTCAATAGCTCAGGATATAAGTTAGTAGAATTATGTAATAATACCAATATGTATATATGTAATGGCAGGCTAGATAGACACACAGGAGATGGTAAAGTTACTTGTAAAGAAATCCCCCCAAAAGATCACGATGAAAATCACAACATTATGAAAAGGATAAAGCAAATAATATCAACACAGAATCTGTCCCCAAACTGACCCATTTATTGAAATAATAAAAAAGGTCATGACGACCCAGCACGGGCTATTAATGAGTTTGCTGAAGAGCTCGCGCGTCTGCTCACTGATGCAGCACTCCTATGTTTGGAAAAAGGCGTCCGGTTCGCCACGACCAGAGAAAAAGTCAAAATTTGCAAACCCTGGTTTCGGACAGAAATATACATGAAACATTCTATTTTTCCAAACGCCGATACTTTATGCATAAATTAGCAATCAATAAATTCATCATCGACAAAGTTGAAAAAAATATAAGAAGTACCTTTATAAACATATAAATACATAGAAAACTGAAAAATTTAGTTCAGTGATAAGAGAAAAAGCTGATATTCACCTGACGAATTATGAAAAATCCCCCAGAAGGGTAACAGAAACCAAAATTCGGAAACACTCAATATCACTGAAGTTTTTAAACATTTTAAGAACATTAATGATGAACACCATATGGGTGATTTAGAAATAAATGGAGAAAATGAAGTTTTAGACTATGATGACAATGTTTTGAATAATGACTTCACCTTTGATGAAATAACAGTCCATTAAGAGTGTTAAACGTAACAAAGCCTCAGGGACTGACAGAATTAAGATTGACTGATGAGGTTTGAAGTTTTTCGAAATGTGTTCGTCGATTATTTTAATTTGATTCTATCTTTAGGAATATTGCCTGAGGCATTGCTCTCTGGTTCTATACGCCGTATCTACATGTGGAAAAGTACCAAATCAGGCCCTAACGCTTACAGACCCATTACAATATTTAGCTGCTTTTTCCAAAACTTTTCACCACTGTTCTCAATAATAGATTGCATAATTTCCTGGAGATATATAATGTCTTAACCTCAGCGCAAGCCGGATTTAGAAAGGAATACTTTACAAATGATAACATATTTTAGCTTATACAAGTTCTTAAACAAAGTACGAGAAAATTATACCAAGCGTTTATCGATTTTTCAAAAGCCTTTAATAAGGTGTGGAGAGTTGGGTTATGGCATAAAGTCCTAAAATATGGTATTTAGGGTAAATTCTTCCTGTTAGTTCACAATATGTATGCAAATATAAGATCATATGTGTCTTTAAATAGTTTTGTATCAGATTTTTGCCCGTGTTATTGGGGCGTGCGGCAAGGAGACAATTTATCACCTCTTCTATTTTGTCTTTTATCAATTATCGTATTCCTTATGATAGACGGAAGCACGAGTGTTAAAAATTGGCCTTGTGAACGATTTATGAATTTGTTTCTTAACCCTTCTGTATCCTTATGACACTGTCCTCTTTGCTGATTCTGTTACTGAACTCAAGAATACATTAGCTTCTGTTAAAAGTTAATGCAACATCTGGAAATTAGACGTAAACCTGAAGAAACTAACTGATTTATCACCCACATGGGCTAAATATGCAGTGTAATATCTTTTTGATATTTTCACAGCGTACAATTAGTGATTCTCGAAGCTGATTGGTCAGTTAAACAAAGATCAATTTTCACGGGACCATGGGACTATTTTTCTCTCATTGCATTCATTCATAAATCCACAGCATTCATTCACATGTTTTACGTGCTACAATCTCACTGATTCGAGATTTGTAGGACAGGAAACATAGTTCCATATCAACAACATGATTTCACATTATACTCAACAAGGCATTCATTTTACATGATTTTCATTTTACAATGAAAATCAAAACTACGTCTGCGTTGAATGGAAACAAACATGGCTGACCATTTGACACATGTCAAAGTAACTGACCTCGCTAAAGTGGACGGAGATCTGATGCAACAGTAAGAGTTAATCGTATTATTCAACCTCTGAACAAATTTAATGTCTTTGTTGTTAAAACTGCATATGACCAGATTGAAGTTCCAAGATTCAGATTGCGGGTGTAACAGAAACTGTTTCTAGTGCGCCAAGATCAACACCACCACGTCCGGGTTTGCCAGCGTCTGTTCTAGAGGACTTGTTGTTTGACGAAATCTTTCGACCACCCGAATCCAAGAACCGGACTTAGTACAAACAGGTTTGCCTTTGTGAACGATGATGACAGCAATGCCAATAAAAAATGAAAACACAATGAAAAAGACTGAACTTGACTTGTATTTAGTTCACAAATTTATACAGAAAAGCCTAAAGACACAAGAAAGGTTGAACTGAACATTATTCTTTGCAAAATGTTCATCCCCATAATCATTACATATCAAACGTGAATTAAATAGCTTCCAGTTTTCTCTATTGTTTTAAAAAGCACAATAATAGATCGCGGGCGTTTCGAATGGCCACTGTATGTTTTCAGTATCTGATTCGGTGAATGGAAGGTCACTTTTGTCGTGGGAGTCAAGGTGTTAAATGTCATTTCTCCTCGCGTTTCTCTGCAACTCCATGGAACAGTACATGTGTTCTTATTTGGCCAAACTTCTTCAAACTCGTCTATCTTTTTCTTAAGAATATCTGGAATCTGTGTAGGATCAAGTTCTGGAGAGGGTAAGGTCCATCTTCCATTGTCTCGAAACGTTCAGTAAGAGCATCCAATCGTTGAATATTGTACCGATGTTACACTTCCATGAGATCCTTTTTAATCTCACTCACAGCCAAATTCAACTTTTATGTGTCAAACAATGTGTCTCTGGTGTTTCTCGGCAATGTCATCTCAATCAGACGAAGCTCACGTATAATATCATCACCCTGAGGGCCAGGATTTACTTTTCGTCGCCAGATAGCAGCAAACCGTCAGACGCATGATCCAGCAATCAAATGTACCACAGTATCCAGTACCAAGAACGTAGACAGCAGCCGATGGCCAAATTACATGCCGGGTGTCCACTTCGTGTATGGGTTGTAGCGGGTGTGAGCTGGAACATGCCGAATCTCAACCACCTCTGCTATGACGTCACGCATTCGTGACCAACTCGTGTTATTCCGGGACAAGCCGAATAGCGACTCGTGTCCCACTCGTGGCCATTTTTGCGACCGGGTTCCGTCTTAGCGCAAACGGGCATACCTAAAACAATTGTCAACTCATTGCGTAATGGTTCACATTTATTTCCCCATATATTGTATATATTTCAGATGCAATTTAAAGCACATCTGGACAAGCGGAATTATACAGTATGATTGAACACATTTAACTGTGTCTGGGTTATATTTTTAGATGCGAGACATATGTAAAATCAAAAATTATTTCTGAGGGATTCTTTGACCAAAGACTTGAAATCATACGCGCATTTTGATTGGTTTGTCGTATTTTCGCACATAACATTCATCGATAGGGGGACGAGTCTTCTTGCAGGTTACGGAAAGGGGCGAGTGATGACGAATGTGACGTCACGTTCGGGGAGAAATGAGCTGCTTCATGTCAGGGAACAGATGGAAGTCTGACGGAGCCAGATCAGGAGATAACCATAAGTGGTGAAGGAGTTCAAAGCCACACTCATGACATTGACCGATGTGTGCAGAGGCATATTATCCCTATGGAAGGGCACACATTTTCTCAGCGCTCACGTCTCTTTTGCCTTAATTTCATCCTGTGATTGCCTCAAAAGTGCAACATTATATGCTCCGTTTATTGTCTGGCCACCTTCGGCACCACAGAAGAAAACGGAAGCCATACGTTTCCAGCTGATGGGTATTTCTTTGCCTTCTTGTGTCGTCTTGATGTCAGATGCTTCCACTATTTTGATTGTTGTTTGGAATCAGGCTTGAGTGACAATGTATTAATTGAATTCCATATCAATGAGTTTACAAAAATAAGGCGATTTCTTACTCCTTGAGATTGCTGTTTAAGAACAATTGGCGGTATTTGTCTAAGTTAGGCCATGTACAGTTGAATGATTTACAGTAAGAGCCCACAGTATCGAGTAGAGATAATAGTTCTTGATTTTGTTATTAAACGTTTGGCTAAACCAGAACCTATTAGGATCTGAATTTAAAGTTATTGTGGATGTTGTCGAAGCATATGCCAGAAGTGACCAAAAGTGAAGATCAACTTGTTAAATGTCTTTCAGGGTGGGTTTCATTATGTTTTCACTGTTACAATGTACAAGCTCAAAAACAGAGGAAACAGAATTGGAATATCCTATTCTGTCCCAGTGAGCTGTCACCCAAAGTGAAATACCATAACCATTATATGTAAGCATCATTACATTAATTGTTTGAAAATGTTAGCTGCCCAAACATGCATCAGTACTATCAGCTGTTTTCTTGACTCTGAACCTGAAAACCTGGAGACATGTCCATTCGTCTTCTGTAATGAATGTATAAGGCCCATAAACATCCGTCCAAAGACAGACATAATGCTGGTCCAGCAAATGTACCAAAAGGTCAATGTCTAAACAAATAATCATGAACCTCAATACAATCTAGGACGGATTTTCTTTATATTCCCAGAAAGTATTTGAGTGATTGAGTTGGGTTTAACCCCGCTTTTAACAGTATTCCAGTTACATCACGGCGTGTCAGCTTAATGTGGAAGAAAAGCCCGAAGTGATACAGGTCTCAGATGTTTACCACTTCGGTGAAACCCACGAGCACGGGTATGGTGCTGATAAAAACCTAGAAACATAATACGGGCGAACCGGGATTCGAACCCATAATCATAGGTTTCTGGCGTGCCCAAGGGATGCAACTCTGCACAGCGAATCGCGGCGCCTTAGACGACTGGGCTACCCATGCCCCCACAACGTATTTGAGACAAGTAGGATCACAGAACTTCCAAGGATTTGCTTGAATTTGGAATTCTTTGAACTCGATTTTCAACTGTTTACAGTACTAAACCGCAGGACAAAGTAAATGGAAAAGTCCTTCCTTGATACATGGGGCATTTGTTATTCATCATGGTGACAATATATATATATATATATATATATATATATAGAGAGAGAGAGAGAGAGAGAGAGAGAGAGAGAGAGAGAGAGAGAGAGAGACAGAGAGGATTCATCAAGAGTGTTTTAATATGGGAGATATCAACCGATTAACGGGACGAGGTTGATATTTCCCATATTAAAAAACACGAGTGATGAACTCTATTTATCATTTTCACATTTTTGCTTCCCTTTTAACATCAGCAACTTGTCGAAATCTTACGTATAGATGGTGCGTAGTGATACATGTTTTCCATAGCCGTGTGAAGTTACTGTGAACCAAAATAAAAAACTTCTTAACTCCTTTATGGCAAACTCCTTTGCTGAGAAAAAATTCCTGGGATTATTTTTAACAAAATACTTGAACAGACTTTTGCAGAATAATTGAAACTTTAATTACGGTAACAACAACGATTCTGCGTAATCTGTTGATATCTCTGGTGTAATTTCACATATATATAGTTTCAAATCAAACCGCTCTCTCACTTGAAGAATGTCTTGCGGAGGAGACGTCAGAGGATATGCACTAGTCTGTGTCACTATCACTTTAGTTGACAATCCGGCGTCTTTTAACTTGGACCGGGCTTGGAGGTTTAACGAGATTAATCGTTATGTTTCCACCAGTAATGTTGCCAGCAAACATAGTGTTAACACCACAAGAAACATTTATTATTTGAGACCGCTGACTGTGTTATCTACTGTCGATTTGGCAAGGGGCCGCTCTGCATGACGGGACTTTCATCAACAAACTGGGATGTCACAGTGTGGGATGAAGTGTTTCGTGAAATGATGTTGGATATTTGCTTGTGCGGATCCTCATTAATATGGCAGTAATTGTTCACGGAATGGATGTTTTTGTGGCCAGTTATATGCAATATTTGATTTGGCAGAACATTATTGTCATTCAACTTTTGCACAAGGTGTTTGCGAACAGAGTGATTTGTGAGTCGTTTTGATGTTTGGAGACTGGCGGCATCGCACATGTTTTTCATGAGAGAGTGAAGTTTGTTTTTCCCAATACGATAGCGGAAAAACCGCTGATCGCCAGCTTTAGGCATACCTAAAGTGTGTGTCGATGTAAAAGGGATCGTCATCTCGGCAGAAGTCGAGTCGACGCGTGGAGGCACACAACTTATACACCTGCACAGAGCACCGAGAGGGATCAGCACTATTAGACCACATTTTGGGCCTAACGTCGCGACAATCACGAGGATTCTCACCGGACCTATTCTTTTCTTGTCTCATGGACAGTTGAAGATATTCGTGATCGTATCCATCAACATGCAATGCGATGTCCAAACAGCACATGTTGTAGTGATCATTGACACCTCTTAACACGAAATGGATTGTGTTGTAGAGCCATAGACAGTATATGATGCTCATTGGATTACTGATTCCAATGGATCCGGACTGCCACAGGGACTCGACCTCTTCATCACCAATCGGGTCGGCTCTCCTTGGTAAGTTGCCGCGCCCTTCTTTCTTTAGTTCAATTTTTCTCCCCTTTAATACTTCCCGTGATCGTGAAAATTCTAAAGATGATGTGAGTGAATAGCCATACCCCCTTCGTTTTAGTGATCTCTCGATGCTGCTCCGTTGACTGTTTGGTTCATAATTTTCCCCATTTGTTTTTCGAACACTAATGAAAAACTTGCAGAGAAGTGTGTCTAGTTCGTTTGAGGGGATTTCATGCATTTGGCAAATTTCATTTTGGACTTTTAGAAGTTATCGCACAGTTACAAATCGTACAAGGTTTTCTTGTCTGTGTTTTTGTTCTGATTGTCTAGGATCACACCATCGATCATGCCGTCCCCAACAGCCACAAATCTACCTTGTTCATCTTTCGGCTTTGTGTTCGTCGTCTGTTTCGCCGTGATGGCGTTTTGATGATGAAACGTTGGCCACAGGGAAGTTTTGATAATCTGCCTTCATCACAGTCAAATTCAAATTCGGTGCCATCAACCTGTAACCTGTAATATCAATTTGTCAACACGGATATCACTTTAGCACTTCCCCTTTGATCTATCAAAACATTGTCTCGAACATCAAAGGTATCCATGTTGTTTGTAAACAACTACCGAAAAATATGCACCGGTGAAAAAAGTCCCACTTCCGGTTATCTAATTTGCATGTCTAATTTGCATACTCATGTCATTGGGGTATGACATACATGTTTTTATGTCATAAGATTATGTCATGGATAAATGCTTTAGTTGAATGATAAATAGAACATCTCTATGGTTCCGGCTTCAGCAACATTTGTCAAAACTGAAAGCAAATGTCACTGAAATGAACTGAGAAAACAATATGTGAAATGCTGATTTTGGTCTTTGATAAAATATATGTGAAACTTGGCAATAAGACATTGAGGAAAGAAGCGCTAATTGTACATTTATGCATTTGAAAAGGAATTTCAAAATCAAACAAGGGAATTTGGCTAACGTAAAGGTGGCGGTGTTTCAGTTTCAAACAGCCACTGAAAACATAAACACAACCCAGTGTCGAGAGAAGCATTTTTGATCACCGTACATAGACAAGATCGACAAAGGCCGTGAGAATGAGAACCCTTGGATACCACAAATCAAACGTCGACGAGTTTTCAGTAGTTTTATAATAAAAACTGGAATTGGTCGTGTTTGAGCATCTGCATCAATAACAGTGGGCGGAGGTTATTTCATGCTGTGCTATAAAATTTTAATAGCAAGCCACATGGCATTGTGAACATGGGACATATTCGATGTATTCAAGATCAAAATGTATTGTGGTATATATATTTACCAATGATTAGTATCACAGCAGTTTCGGTACATGTATCACTAACGATACATAAATACGAAATTGATGTCTGCATAAGTATTGGCGACACGAGTCTTTCTGTTCACTCGAAAACGGTCTATTGGTATTTGTTTAATTCTTGTTACTTGCATTGAACATTCATTATATAACACAATGATCAGATTATCTTTTTAACCTCAAGTAACAGACATTGCCGGTCAATCAGTGTTTTGGAAAAGGCAGAATAGCAATAATTAAGTTACAAATCAATTGGCAGTCTATTATCAAATGAGGGGGCACGGGTGGCCCAGTCGTCTAAAGCGCCGCGATTCGCTGTGCAGAGTTGCGTCCCTTGGGCACGCCAGAAACCTATGATTGTGGGTTCGAATCCCGGTTCGCCCCAATTATGTTTCTAGGTTTGTCAGCACCATACCCGTGCTCGTGGGTTCCACCGAAGTGGTAAAGGTCTGAAACCTGCATCACTTCGGGCTTTCCTCCCACATTAAGCTGACACGCCGTGATATAACTCGAATAATGTTAAAAGCGGCGTTTAACCCGACTCACTCACTCACTCACTCCATTGTCAAATGACAGTGACACCAGATACTGACATGCCGCTGACGCTCTGGATGTGTCCTTCGTGTGATAATGGTTGACTGAACATCATTCCTGTAACAAACGCACATACCTGTGCTCTCGGGTAGGCCCATCAATCATTCTTAACGTATACGAAAGCTCATGGGTCGGATGGAATCAATATAACAGATTAAACAATGACATTACAGTGACATTAAGTTTTTATATCAATTTACACTATTGGTACAACCCATTGTGGTTGTAATAGTGTAATAAATAATTAGGTGATATTCGCGTGATGATATTAGGAGCATGACGTCTTTTGGATTGTTTGTTAGTATTGTCCTTGATCGATTCCTGAAACTGATTTATTCACTTGGTAAAACGCATTTGTGACGCCATTCTCTTCAAACCGCTCCACTGCGTTTCAAGTAGTTCAATCAATCAACCAGTACTATTTGCAGTATGATGACAAAAGGCACATATACAAATAACAATATACAAGTATAGTCGTGACAATTTACATAATTTTTAACGGTATACATGAACAGTGGAAAAGTAGAGATCTGGTACATGTACATTAGTACAGATTGTACCATGGCATTCCTCCCACACAGCACTGCATGTGAGACCATATTTCTGGCAAGTGCATCTTCGTGTGTTACAGTTTTTGTTTGCAGTTACAGCAGATGATGCCAAGGAGTGCTGAAGGTGACGCAGGCTGGTCTGTCTATATTGGTAAGCTCCGTCCATCCATCATGTGCCATCCCCACTCCACTAGATTCATATTGAACCCTTTACACTCCATTATCTGGTAGTAGACACAGGGGCTGTGGTATCCTGCGGCTGCAGAGGTTGGTGGCAGAGTTTGTCTCTCTACGTGTTCTTCGTCATCTTCCAACAAAAGAGCTTGTACCGTAAGTTACCCAGTTCCTCCTCCTTACATCCGCCATATGAAGACAAAAGTGCATGTTCCCCTGTTTCAGTGGTGACTTTTTCATTCCAAGTTTCTTCTGTAAGGCTGAACATTTTAGTAGCCTGATAGTGGAACTATGCATCATTCAGGATCTTCTTCAATGCTAGACCCTTTCCCAAGCCAAATAGTCGATAAGTGGTGTCTCAACCAACAACTGTATGTAACAAAGGGAACATGCTCACATACGGCATTGCCCAGAGCTGCTTCGATTGTTTCATGCACCAAATTCTGCCCCTTCTTAAAGGTTGCTTGGGTTCGGGTACCAGGAACAAGTCATGTGCTTCCATTTCAACATGAGGGAGGAGGATGGGCAAATCTGCGTCCTCTCCCACCAGGACAGTGTCTTTATTCTTGCAGATGTGACAGCATTTTGTTTGGCATGGACTGTGCTGCACCAAACTCTTTCCAGTTTGTCATCCAGACAAGCAATAAAGGGCTGTTTGTTTTTGCGTTGTTCAAGAATTCTTCCTTCTACGATTTAATGACCAATCCCCCCGTTCTTCTCATGTGCGTGGCATCTTTCGTTGATGGATCACCATTGTGGCCATTAAAGACAATATTTTGTACAACATATAGAAGGTATAAAGTTCACACACATGATATAATGTAGAACCTCTTGGTCAGGATAGCCGGTGAAGTAGAGCTCCACCATCAAGAATACACTGGACATTTCCAGGTTCTCATTGTGTCACTTGGATGGTTTTCCAGACAGCGTCAGCAAAGGTTGCCTTACTGGCCTGCAGGGCAAGGGAGGATGATTCAAACAATGCTGGTGGGAGACTATAGATTTCATCTTGAACAAGACTGGTAGATAGATCTTGTATTGTACTGATGTGACAGCTTATTTCACAAGGGAAATGTATATTCAATTGAAGAAGGAAGCATTCTTGAACAACACAAACACTCAAACGGCACTTTATTGCCCATCTGGGTGATAAACGTGATAGAGCTGGGTGCGGCATGCAAAAGAGGCGAACATTAACTGGCAGATGTAAGGAGGGAGGAGTGGATAGTTGACGGTACAAGCTATTTTAGGAGGTGACGAAGAACCTACCACATGGAGAGCCACAGACTCTTGTCACCAATCTCTACAGCCAGAAGATACCACATACCCTGTGTCTACTGCCAGCTAATTGAGGGGAAGGGATCAGTATTGGTGTTGAAATCACAGTTGTTATGTGAGCGTATTAGTGTTGAAACTGTAGCTTTTGGGTAAGGGCGTTAGGGTTGGAATCATGTCTTGAGTACAAAACCCCCCTGACGATAATTATGATGAAAATACGGTTAAAACAATAATCATCACCAGCGAATGAACACCAGACAAACCAACAAACAGACAGTAATCGTCTATGGCCAGAGTACACAGTGACGTGAGTTATGCGTTTCTCAACTTCTTTGACATGGCTTTGAATGAAGGCTAAGCGGCCTTAAACGTTATATCACCAAACATTTCACGCTTCATCTAATGCACATGGACTTCTAGAATTGCTTCTCGTCCCTTTTCTGGCCTGGATTCACCTGACCCTTGTTTGGTCGGAAAGGCCTTGTGCATAGATGGAGCACTACGTCCAGGATGAGTTCCAGGATCTCGGCCAGGGTGAGGAGGGAGAAGCCCAGCCAGAGTCCAGCCTGTCCGCCGACATCAGACAACAGACTCTTCCACTGGAATACAGACAGGAGGAGATATAATTATATCGACGTCAGACAACAGACTCTTCCACTTGAATACAGACAGGATGATATATAATTATATCGACGTCAGACAACAGACTCTTCCACTGGAATACAGACAGGAGGAGATATAATTATATTGACATCAGACAACAGGCTCTTCCACTGGAATACAGACAGGAGGAGATATAATTATATCGACGTCAGACAACAGACTCTTCCACTGGAATACAGACAGGATGATATATAATTATATCGACGTCAGACAACAGACTCTTCCACTGGAATACAGACAGGAGGAGATATAATTATATTGACATCAGACAACAGGCTCTTCCACTGGAATACAGACAGGAGGAGATATAATTATATCGACGTCACACAACAGACTCTTCCACTGGAATACAGGCAGGAGGAGATATAATTATATCGACGTCACACAACAGACTCTTCCGCTGGAATACAGACAGGAGGAGATATAATTATATCGACGTCACACAACAGACTCTTCCACTGGAATACAGACAGGAGGAGATATAATTATATCGACGTCACACAACAGACTCTTCCACTGGAATACAGACAGGAGGAGATATAATTATATTGACATCGGACAACAGGCTCTTCCACTGGAATACAGACAGGAGGAGATATAATTATATCGACGTCACACAACAGACTCTTCCACTGGAATACAGACAGGAGGAGATATAATTATATCGACGTCACACAACAGACTCTTCCACTGGAATACAGACAGGAGGAGATATAATTATATTGACATCAGACAACAGGCTCTTCCACTGGAATACAGACAGGAGGAGATATAATTATATCGACGTCACACAACAGACTCTTCCCCTGGAATACAGACAGGGGGAAGATATAATTATATAGACATCAGACAACAGACTCTACTCTTTTGGAAAAAAACATGTAACATCTATCTTCATTCGTTCGTTATAGTGTATGATTAAGACACAGGCAGCTCTTCAGAAATGGGTTCTTCTGAAGAGATGTCATGAGACAGCGAAAGTACTATGTGTTAAACATATATAAAGAAGATGATGGACTAACGTGGACTTAATTATTTTACTATAGATTACATGTACACCGAGTGAACATTTACCTCATACATTTACCTCATATATATATATATATATATATATATATATATATATATATATATATATATATATATATTGTGATTTAGGCGCATGTTATGTAGTTATAAAAACACCTGTGTATATTCCTAGAAGGAACAGATCCCCAGTACACCATGCTCGTCATATGCACCTACTAAAATGTTATATGGTTGCAGTGTGTGACCTGGTGTATTCCGTGTGGCATCGTACCCTGAGGCCAGGAATCAGGTTATTATTCACATACAGACATGTTTAGCAAGGGACTGTGATGTTGGTTGGTTTGTTGGTTTGTTGGTTTGTTGTTTAACGCCGCACTCAGCAATATTCCAGCTAAATGACGGCGGTCTGTAAATAATCGAGTCTGGACCAGACAATCCAGTGATTGATATCATGAGCATCGATCCACGCAATTGGGATCGATGAAATGCATCAACCAAATCAGCGAGCCTGACCACCCGATCCCATTTGTCGCCGACAAGCATAGTCGCCTTTTACGGCAAGCATGGGTTGCTGAAGACCTATTCTACCCCGGATCTTCACGGGTGACTGTGATGTTGTCGGAATATGCAGGGTAAACAATTTTTTTACTTATCTACACTATTTATTACAGGTTATTTTCTTGCTCGCTCGCTCACTCACTCACTCTACTCACGTCGTATGCCGGCTTCGTTTGTATCTTCTGATAGTTCAGATCCTTGTAGAAGACGTTTAACTTCATGACGTTTCTCCTAAATAAACGTCCTTTAGTGAATATGAAGTGGTCGATTTCCCTCACACATGTGTAGAAAATCATTAAAAACATTAAAAAACGCTAAAAGTAGCACGATAATGTAACCCTCGTTTTGGCAATTAGCCACGCTTGAAATGTGCGCTCGAATGACTGTCTTTATATTCATAATCCATTGAAATAAATGACACAATTTATCACGAACTAAAATACATGTTTACAATATACGAGGGTAGTCTGACTCGAAGATGGCGTTGGAAGTTCCGTCCCTGCCTTAGCTGAATCTACTATTAGTAGCCGTAGGCCCATAATAAACTGACGACCAAGAGAAACTCTACCAGTTTAGAAATTTAATTGCAAATACGTATAAACACAAGTTCAAACTTAATCAAAACAAAACACATCGTCCAAACACAGCAATACTCTACGCAGAAACTGATACATGACACGTTTTTATTTTTTTTTTCTGCAGAAAATGCGAAAACGTGATAAACGGTGCCGAAACTACATAGGGGCGACATGTCAGAACCACACACTGATAAAAAAAAAAAACCCACAGAAATGCCACTACTGACACCCGAACAACGCGAGCGGACACTGGCTATGATACAGATTAGAAACACCCATGCCCACATTGCTAGAACTTTTGGTTGCTCCCGTGAGGCTGCGGCTAACCTGATGCAACTTTACAGACAGACCGGGCAGACCCAGGGTAACTCCGCCCAATGGAGACCAGTTTTTGCGTACTTTGCAACTCCGAATTCGATTCCTGACGGTGACGTCATCAGCGACGAATGCCTTAGGGCAGTCGACAGGCAGTGGCCAGGCGACTCAGGGGTCAAGAAATTAGGGCTTACAAACATTACAAAGAACAGTTATTGACAGCGCAACAGCGTCGTTTGAGATTGAGATGGGCCCGGACTTGCGGAGGGTCGTCTTTACTGATGAAAGTCGGTTCTGTCTGCCCAGAGTTGATGGAAGGCAGCGTGTTTACCTCCGAAGGTGAAAAAATGCGACGGCATTTTGCGTTCAGTAGGTTGTGCCGTATGGTGAAGGGTGTTATGGTCTGGGGAGGAATTTGTGGGCAGGAGAGACCACCGTCATCGTTAAAGGAAATTTGACAGAAAAGCGTTACACAGGCGACATTCTTCGTCCGATTGTCCTACCATTGCTAAAACAGCTGCCACGTCGTATTCTTTAACAGCGTGACAATGCAAGACCCTATGTAGCCCTAATTGTACAGAACTACCTTGCAGCCAACAACGTCAACATGTTGCTCCCCAGACATGTCCCCCATAGAACACCTCTGGTATATCATGGATCGGGCCCATAACTACCCCAGACCCTCCAAGAGGAATGGCGACGTATCCACTGACTTTTCTGTTTGCCGGAGAGATTTTGCGCGTTGTGTATCAGGGCGTGGTCATGAACGCTATTTAGGTAACGTGTCATTGAACTTGGGCGATTCGGGCATCTGTCATGCCAATATCGGATGCTGTGTGTCATTTTAAATGTTGATTTCGTTTAGATTTTGATCTTTTCAATACATTTTACTTCATGCATCTATCGTTGGTGTTTTTAACTAGAGCGATATTAAACTATGGTCAAGTTTCTTTTGGCCGCCAGTTCATACATATACATGCAGTTGTCATCTCTCAGGCGAAAAGAATGCTAAGTTTCCTTTCCGGTCTTTTCATTTTTTTTTTATCCAGATGCTACACCTCCTCCAACGTATTTCATATTTTCACATTTAATAAAGCTTTAACATAATTCAAGATTTGTTTTACCCATTAAAAACTTACTCGTTTATCTAACCTTGTTTCCTGTCATTTTCATACTTGGGGCAGTTTACAAGAACCTTAAAATACTGACTATTTTACCTTTCACCTTTTGGTTTTTGAATGGGACATTATTTCAATGTACCCTGCTGCCAAATTCCAAACAAATTGTGATATGCTGACGGTATTGCGAGTACATAGAATCATCGACCGGCTTACAAAAATGTCGGGTAGTCAGTATTCGTGACCTAACGCCTGGACCTCACCCCAACCCTCACTGACCTTGACCTAAATCCTGACGTTGAGATTGGCCTTAGTATATATTACGCACCTGAAGAAGGTATCTTTTTCAGCTGCTGATGCATGCTTGTCAATAGGCTGTGCACCTTGCTTATTCTCGAAGCCCCTGATGAGTCCATCTACCAGCCTGGTAAGACGATTACTGGCTGGCCACATGGCTGTCGAGATCTCCATCTGATGGGTATCCTCTCTGAATCAAGCAACAGTTGCGTGATATTGTTCAACATGTTTTTAACATGTCAAGATATTATACACGACGCATTTAATTGCATGTGATATCACAGAACACATCGTAAGGTTGGTGGTTATATTTAACATAATGTGATATCCCACAACACATAGTAAGGTTCGTTGCTATATTTAATATAATGTGATATCACACACCACATCGTAAGGGTGGTGGCTATATTTAATGTAATATGCTATCACAGAACACATCGTAAGGTTGGTGTCTATAGCTAACATCATGTGATATTACAGTGAAGTCCTGGTGTTTGGTTGATAAGATTTGGAAATGTGATGGCCAAGGAATTTAACTGGTGTTCTGAGAGGGCTGATCATGATTTGCTGTCTGCTTTGGCTGTTGAGGAAGTATTTACTCACCAACTTCTAGAATGCCATAGTAAGGTTGTTGGGTATATGTAACATAATGTAATATAACAGAATACATAATGAGGTTGTGGAATATATTTAACATAATATCATAGAACATGGGATGGAGAAGGATTGGAGCAGATAGTACACAGAAGACAGCAGATGGTATTCAGAAGTAAGAAGAAAAGACACATGAGACAGCTGTGAGGACACAGAAGACATCAGGATGTAAACAGAAGACAGAGGACACTACACAGAAGACAGCAGCGACTACACGGTACACAGAAGACAGAGGACACCACACAGAAGACAGCTGCGAGTACACAGAAGACAACAGGATGTAAACAGAAGACATAGAAGACAGAGGACACTACACAGAAGACAGCAGCGACTACACGGTACACAGAAGACAGAGGACACCACACAGAAGACAGCTGCGAGTACACAGAAGACAACAGGATGTAAACAGAAGACAGTACATAGTACATCATATTAAAAAGACAACAGACAGTACACAGAAGACTGCAGACTGTAGATAATACATTACAAGTACTTTATGTTGTCTTCTGTTCACATTCTGTTATCTTCTGTGTACACACACATTGGACAACAAAAAGACAGAAGACTGAAAACTGAAGGCAACAAATTGTACACATTACACATAAAACAGCCCACTGTACACAGACGACAACGGACAGTTCAAAGAAGACAGCAGACAGTTTAAAGAAGACAGCAGACAGTTTAAAGAAGACAGCAGACAGAATACATGTGACAGAGGACAACACACGAACAACAGAAAGTAGACGTGTACAGTACACTGGAGACAACAGACAGCAGCAACACTGATCGCAGCAACCTACTTGCAGTTTGGGTAACAGCTGTCTGGACAAACTCTCTGTTCATTGTCCAGCTCATCCAGAACCTCTTCTGCACATGACTCTGGAACAGATCTCCACCAATTATCATTTATGTGAAGGAAACGTGCAAACATCCCGAGGGACTCGGTTTAACGTTCTCGCATTTCGCACACTCTACATGTTAAATCATCGATTCTTATTCCATAATAATATGTCTATCATGTCCCGAGGTTTCAAATTTCAAAACTCATTCGTTCTTTACCTGATGAAGGAGAAAGTTTATACTGGAAACATTGTGTTCCTCATAATAAAGAAGTTGACATCCATAAATCCTCTCTTTTGTGTATCACTTCCAACTGACTTGACAGTTGTTGTATCTCCATTCTACAATGACGGCAAGCGCGCTTTAAAATCGGTGCTCTCTTGGAATGCGTACATACACAGGGGCAATTAGGCCAGCTATATTAGAATCTGTATTAGATGTTGTGACAAAGATAAAACATATTACTCAAGTTTAAAATAACTTAATTATATTCTTGACTAGTTTAAAATTAAGATTACAAAATACATAAGTTTTCAAAACGAATTGATGAAATAACCCTCCATAGTACAGATAAATATTTATAGCATTCAAGTCATTTCTTGGAAATCAACATGTCGTATCTGATCATAGGGGTGACAAGTTGCAGATATAGTGAAAATAAATGCTGACGTGATTTAGTTTAGAAGGCTGTAAGTTGTACCTGTGTATCAGTTGGTTTGAAATACCTCCCCAACAGTAATACATTTTAAGAATCTCTCCACCCTGAATCTCGACTGACTGCACTTGACTTACTTCCGTCACTTCTCACAGTCATTGGTTGGCAAACTAGTTGTTCACGGTGACAGTGCTGTTTACAAATTGCATAAACACCGAGGATAATTCCGATCTGTAGTTGTGTTCAACATTAACCGGATGATTAACTGGTGGTAATGACCCTACTGGCACAACCATTGCCAACGGAAACATCCTGAAGTATGTCTGAATACCGCCGATTTTTAGCTGAAGACATGCTGGCCCTGTGAGACAGAATGATTAGTGTATGTTTTACTTAATTGTATGTATTCTGAAAAGGATTTCTTCATGTTTGATAGGCTGTTGTGACCAAGTGTTTGTTCAGCGCAACAGTGAGTGACAAAACGTCTGATAATAATCTGATCTGATCGATCAAAATAAAACAAAATGATTTATATGCAGCCATTCTTATGTGCTTTCGATTCAGATCGATGTTTTCATTCGCAGTTTTTTGTGTCAAAAGGCATGTTAATTTTGAGGTATCAAATGTAGTTCGATTCATGATTTAATCTTATTTGTATCAATCAGAAAGCCTTCTTCAGTGTCAAATACGGACAAAAACATCGTCAGCAGCCACCAACCAATTGGAATCACTACTTTAAAATCAGTATGGATGCTGCTGAAGCATATACAAAAAAGTGGCCCAAAAGACAATATCAACCTGTTAAATGTCTTTCCAGTGCATGATATTGTCATCGTTAGAATGCACAAACAGAAAAGAAGAAACAGAACTGGAATAAAACGATTCCGCCGCGACAGCTGTCATCCAAAGTCTGTCTGCCCTACATTACCACTTTGTAGTTGTTACAACTGACAAGGTCTCAAATAACATAACCATTATATGTAATCATCATTGCATTAATTGTTTGACCAAAGAATTTGGTGAAAGTGACAGGTCAAATAATGACACATATAAGGCCAATATGTTAACTGAGGAAAAATCTGCACCTTTGACTTGACTCTAGAACCTGAACACCTGTCCATGCCAGGCTTGAACTGGATTCCAAAACTCCATAAAAATCCGTAAAAAGAGAGAGATATTGCTCTTTAAAAAAGTTATATGATATACATGTGGAGGACTTTTCCAAATTTTACGCATCACTGGCAAAAATGATGTCCGATGCCGTTCCCTCTATTGACCCGTACCACATGTTCCCATGTTGTAGATTTTTTTGTGTTTTTTTTGTTAGGTGAGTTGCTGTATGGTTAAAATAATGCTGGTTGCCTAGACATCTGGATTGCCTGGACTAAAGGTCTCCAAGCCTTTGGGTATAACTCGATGACTATCATACAAACACTGATGAATCCATACCGTTCCAAAAATATGAGAATGTCGCATTTATGACAATGGCGTCGTTAATACTTTCAGTGAGTGAGTGAGTTGGGTTAAACGCCGCTTTTAACAGTATTCCAGTTATATCGCGGCGTGTCAGCTTCATGTGGGAGGAAAGCCCGAAGACATACAGGTCTCAGACGTTTACCACTTCGGTGAAACCCACGAGCACGGGTATGGTGCTGACAAACCTAAAAACATAACCGGGATTCGAACCCACAATCATAGGTTTCTGGCGTGCCCAAGAGACTCAGCTCTGCACAGCGAATCGCGGCGCCTTAGACGACGGGGCCACCCGTGCCCCCTAATACATTCAGAAATATGAAGAAAGGCGCAACGGAAGCCTGGTGCTCTGAAGTCACACCAAAGACTCACGCCGCCGCCATATACCAGGAATATTGCTGAGTGCGGCGTCAAACAACAAATAAAACAAGAACAAAAACTAACACAGGGACGCAATATGTGAAACTAAGTATTACTCTCCCTATAGACAAAACGGTGCTCACTATCGTGTGGCGTAAAATACCATCCGCCCAATGAGGAGGACATTTTCAAATAACGCTGTTTTCTAATGTACCTTTCGTTTCGCCTTTAAGGCTACAAAACCGGACTGCGGAGGTGATGCTGGAGTTGATGATCCCGAGGGCGGCAGGGTTGCAGGGGTAGATGTTGTAACAGCAGTCGCACAGTGACACCAGTATCTTCTGCACACACGTCTTCTTGCACGTCTGAGTAGAAACAACAAGTTACATGTCACCATAGCAACCAGGTCCGCTTTCAGTCTAGGTTTTTATCTCATAAATTAAAAAATAATATTAATCATTAAAAGTTTAATTGGCTGATGTCGCCCTTTGTGGTGCCTTCTACCAGCTAAGATTAATCTGGGATTCGAACACTATATCATTGGATCCTGGCACGGCTCCCAATAACTCACCTCTGCAATAATTAGTGTTATTTCACAGATTAGCTGCTCCAGGTAAACCCAAGTCTTGAGACAGCGTCACCAACAGCAGATACGACGAAATACATATAACGATTTAACGTCACGCTAAGATTGACCGCTCAGCAATCCCGTATTATAGAAACGTGCTGCCTGATATGTATCAGATAATAAAATGTGTCATCCATTCAGTCAAAGATTCATTTTGTTAAATGTTTAGACATTTCATGTCAACGCCCCCACCTTATCGCTATAGGTGATGTTAGGCACCTGGGTGGTGAATATATTGGGCGGTTCTTCTACCCCCGGTCCGTAGAGCTTGCAGTTACCGTAGGGGGCCGGGACACGCTCCACGGTGACCTGACAATATGAAAGGTTGTTGGAGGATGAGACAAATCAAACCCAAATCGTACTACCTTAATTTAATTTAGGTTAACCGGTTCGTTTGCGCACCTTACCTTTTGTTTTCATAGTTATTGAGTGAGTTGTGTGATATGAGTAATAGTCCAACTATGTCAAGAAAACAACGATCTTGTCGCATTGTATTAATGTAAGGAATCGAACCCATGCAATCCCCAATCCAACTCTTTAACCATGCGAACACTCCTGTGACATACAGGACAGACTATATGAAGCGCTGCCTTTCCACCCAAAAACAAAAGCGACAAAAACCCTTTCCACACCCACAAGAAATTTCTGTCAAAAAAAGAGTCGACTGCACGATTCCGACCACATTATAAGCATGTGCCAATGAATGATAAATAATAGTGATGATACTAGGTGTTCGCAAAAAGGTGAGCGTAACCTGCCCAACCGGAAGCCACAGGGAGCCATACCGGATACCATCTCCTCCACCGACGTGCCAAACACGGAACGTCACCCACACGCCTACCACAAAACCCTCTGAAAGCTCAACTGAAGCCCCGAATGCTGTAACCTCAATTAAACAAGCTCAGAGCAAGAACCGCATGACGCTTCCTGGCGTTCTGGCAGAAAGAGTACGCCCAACTGCACCCCAAAAGTTGTGAGATACAGATACCAAGAGCTGGCGCTGCAGAAACATTGCTCGTCATGAAGGAAAGGTTGAACACTGGAAAGCTGAAGTCATCCCTCTTGTCATACAGTCTTGAGGAGAGTGTTTTGTCACTTTGAATCTTTATGCTACATCAAAATATGAAAACAGATGATGCGGTCTCCTTAGGCTCCGTTATTTCTACTTCAGATGGGTAAATCAGTGGAATGGAATTGGCTATTGGATGGTCATTGAACGATATCAGATCTTTGATATAGCCGAAGCTTAAGTAAAACTTCTTAAAAACGTCAAATTACCCTTTTTTGACTTTGCCAATCCGAACAGAAATTCCGGCTCAAATGCCTAAAGAATCAAATCAGCAAGAAGGAGGGAGGGGGCACAATAGGTGCCCATGGGGAAGCCAACCCATGCCGAATTCCCCACCCCGAACAATTCCACATATATGGTTCCAATGAGGAAGTTCAGCATCCCACACGCTGCCCTTTCAGCAAAATAGACCTTCAAGGCATCTGAATCTCGTGCTAAAAAATAGTGATTACACCACGTGTTCTCTATATTGTCCAAAGAATATCCATCCCAGGGAGGTCAAGGTCACCGTACAGTTCGTCCTAACGCTGCATATATCTTCACCTTGGTGACGCCGGCGGATGTGGCAAAGCCGGGACTTATGTCGAACCCCTCGTCCTCAGGGAATGGCATGGTATCTGGGCTGTGGACGACTACCTTGAAGCCCACACCGCTGCTAAAGCTTGAGATATACTCCGCCTCCTCCACGTATAGCATCATAGATAGACCTGTGGGAAAACAAATAGCATCAGAACAGACAGCATCAGGGATAGACCTGTGGAAAACAGACAGCAATGGTGATAGACCGTTGGGGATACAGACACCATCAGAGGCATGATTGAGGGAACACAGACAACATCAGAGACAAAATTGAGGGAACACAGACAGCATCAGAGACAGAATTGAGGGAACACAGACACCATCAGAGACAGAATTGAGGGAACACAGACACCATCAGAGACAGAATTGAGGGAACGCAGACACCATCAGAGACAGAATTGAGGGAACACAGAGTGCATCAGAGACAGAATTGAGGGAACACAGAGTGCATTAGAGACAGAATTGAGGGAACACAGACACTATCAGAGACAGAATTGAGGGAACACAGACAGCATCAGAGACAGAATTGAGGGAACACAGACACCATCAGAGACAGAATTGAGGGAACACAGACACCATCAGAGACAGAATTGAGGGAACGCAGACACCATCAGAGACAGAATTGAGGGAACACAGACACCATCAGAGACAGAATTGAGGGAACGCAGACACCATCAGAGACAGAATTGAGGGAACACAGACACCATCAGAGACAGAATTGAGGGAACACAGACAACATCAGAGACAGAATTGAGGGAACACAGAGAGCATCAGAGACAGAATTGAGGGAACACAGACACCATCAGAGACAGAATTGAGGGAACACAGACACCATCAGAGACAGAATTGAGGGAACGCAGACACTATCAGAGACAGAATTGAGGGAACGCAGACACCATCAGAGACAGAATTGAGGGAACACAGACACCATCAGAGACAGAATTGAGGGAACACAGACACCATCAGAGACAGAATTGAGGGAACACAGAGTGCATCAGAGACAGAATTGAGGGAACACAGACACCATCAGAGACAGAATTGAGGGAACACAGAGTGTATCAGAGACAGAATTGAGGGAACGCAGACACCATCAGAGACAGAATTGAGGGAACACAGACACCATCAGAGACAGAATTGAGGGAACGCAGACACCATCAGAGACAGAATTGAGGGAACACAGACACCATCAGAGACAGAATTGAGGGAACACAGACACCATCAGAGACAGAATTGAGGGAACACAGAGTGCATCAGAGACAGAATTGAGGGAACACAGACACCATCAGAGACAGAATTGAGGGAACACAGACACCATCAGAGACAGAATTGAGGGAACGCAGACACTATCAGAGACAGAATTGAGGGAACGCAGACACCATCAGAGACAGAATTGAGGGAACACAGACACCATCAGAGACAGAATTG
Organism: Haliotis rufescens; assembly: GCF_023055435.1. Lineage (NCBI taxonomy): Eukaryota > Metazoa > Mollusca > Gastropoda > Lepetellida > Haliotidae > Haliotis > Haliotis rufescens. The sequence goes on along the minus strand of NW_025964223.1, from coordinate 4,071,159 downwards.
AGGGAACACAGACACCATCAGAGACAGAATTGAGGGAACACAGAGTGCATCAGAGACAGAATTGAGGGAACAGAGACAGAATTGAGGGAACACAGAGTGCATCAGAGACAGAATTGAGGGAACACAGACACCATCAGAGACAGAATTGAGGGAACACAGACAACATCAGAGACAGAATTGAGGGAACACAGAGAGCATCAGAGACAGAATTGAGGGAACACCGACACCATCAGAGACAGAATTGAGGGAACACAGACACCATCAGAGACAGAATTGAGGGAACGCAGACACTATCAGAGACAGAATTGAGGGAACGCAGACACCATCAGAGACAGAATTGAGGGAACACAGACACCATCAGAGACAGAATTGAGGGAACACAGACACCATCAGAGACAGAATTGAGGGAACACAGAGTGCATCAGAGACAGAATTGAGGGAACACAGACACCATCAGAGACAGAATTGAGGGAACACAGAGTGTATCAGAGACAGAATTGAGGGAACACAGACACCATCAGAGACAGAATTGAGGGAACACAGAGTGCATCAGAGACAGAATTGAGGGAACACAGACAGCATCAGAGACAGAATTGAGGGAACACAGACACCATCAGAGACAGAATTGAGGGAACACAGAGAGCATCAGAGACAGAATTGAGGGAACACAGACACCATCAGAGACAGAATTGAGGGAACACAGACACCATCAGAGACAGAATTTAGGGAACGCAGACACTATCAGAGACAGAATTGAGGGAACGCAGACACCATCAGAGACAGAATTGAGGGAACACAGACACCATCAGAGACAGAATTGAGGGAACACAGAGTGCATCAGAGACAGAATTGAGGGAACACAGAGTGCATCAGAGACAGAATTGAGGGAACACAGACACCATCAGAGACAGAACTGAGGGAACACAGAGTGTATCAGAGACAGAATTGAGGGAACACAGAGTGTATCAGAGACAGAATTGAGGGAACACAGACACCATCAGAGACAGAGTTGAGGTAACGCAGACACTATCAGAGACAGAACTGAGGGAACACAGAGTGTATCAGAGACAGAGTTGGGGGAACACAGAGTGCATCAGAGACAGAATTGAGGGAACACAGAGTGCATCAGAGACAGAGTTGAGGGAACGCAGACACCATCAGAGGCAGAATTGAGGGAACACAGAGTGCATCAGAGACAGAATTGAGGGAACACAGAGTGCATCAGAGACAGAATTGAGGGAACACAGACACCATCAGAGACAGAATTGAGGGAACACAGAGTGTATCAGAGACAGAATTGAGGGAACACAGAGTGTATCAGAGACAGAATTGAGGGAACACAGACACCATCAGAGACAGAATTGAGGGAACACAGAGTGCATCAGAGACAGAATTGAGGGAACACAGACACCATCAGAGACAGAGTTGAGGTAACGCAGACACTATCAGAGACAGAACTGAGGGAACACAGAGTGTATCAGAGACAGAGTTGGGGGAACACAGACACCATCAGAGACAGAATTGACGGAACACAGAGTGCATCAGAGACAGAGTTGAGGGAACGCAGACACCATCAGAGGCAGAATTGAGGGAACACAGAGTGCATCAGAGACAGAATTGAGGGAACACAGAGTGCATCAGAGACAGAATTGAGGGAACACAGACACCATCAGAGACAGAATTGAGGGAACACAGAGTGTATCAGAGACAGAATTGAGGGAACACAGAGTGTATCAGAGACAGAATTGAGGGAACACAGACACCATCAGAGACAGAATTGAGGGAACACAGAGTGCATCAGAGACAGAATTGAGGGAACACAGACACCATCAGAGACAGAGTTGAGGTAACGCAGACACTATCAGAGACAGAACTGAGGGAACACAGAGTGTATCAGAGACAGAGTTGGGGGAACACAGACACCATCAGAGACAGAATTGACGGAACACAGAGTGCATCAGAGACAGAGTTGAGGGAACGCAGACACCATCAGAGGCAGAATTGAGGGAACACAGAGTGCATCAGAGACAGAATTGAGGGAACACAGAGTGCATCAGAGACAGAATTGAGGGAACACAGACACCATCAGAGACAGAATTGAGGGAACACAGAGTGTATCAGAGACAGAATTGAGGGAACACAGAGTGTATCAGAGACAGAATTGAGGGAACACAGACACCATCAGAGACAGAATTGAGGGAACACAGAGTGCATCAGAGACAGAATTGAGGGAACACAGACACCATCAGAGACAGAGTTGAGGTAACGCAGACACTATCAGAGACAGAACTGAGGGAACACAGAGTGTATCAGAGACAGAGTTGGGGGAACACAGACACCATCAGAGACAGAATTGAGGGAACACAGACACCATCAGAGACAGAATTGAGGGAACGCAGACACTATCAGAGACAGAATTGAGGGAACGCAGACACCATCAGAGACAGAATTGAGGGAACACAGACACCATCAGAGACAGAATTGAGGGAACGCAGACACTATCAGAGACAGAATTGAGGGAACGCAGACACCATCAGAGACAGAATTGAGGGAACACAGACAACATCAGAGACAGAATTGAGGGAACACAGAGAGCATCAGAGACAGAATTGAGGGAACACAGACACCATCAGAGACAGAATTGAGGGAACACAGACACCATCAGAGACAGAATTGAGGGAACGCAGACACTATCAGAGACAGAATTGAGGGAACGCAGACACCATCAGAGACAGAATTGAGGGAACACAGACACCATCAGAGACAGAATTGAGGGAACACAGACACCATCAGAGACAGAATTGAGGGAACGCAGACACTATCAGAGACAGAATTGAGGGAACGCAGACACCATCAGAGACAGAATTGAGGGAACACAGACACCATCAGAGACAGAATTGAGGGAACGCAGACACTATCAGAGACAGAATTGAGGGAACGCAGACACCATCAGAGACAGAATTGAGGGAACACAGACAACATCAGAGACAGAATTGAGGGAACACAGAGAGCATCAGAGACAGAATTGAGGGAACACAGACACCATCAGAGACAGAATTGAGGGAACACAGACACCATCAGAGACAGAATTGAGGGAACGCAGACACTATCAGAGACAGAATTGAGGGAACGCAGACACCATCAGAGACAGAATTGAGGGAACACAGACACCATCAGAGACAGAATTGAGGGAACACAGACACCATCAGAGACAGAATTGAGGGAACACAGAGTGCATCAGAGACAGAATTGAGGGAACACAGACACCATCAGAGACAGAATTGAGGGAACACAGAGTGTATCAGAGACAGAATTGAGGGAACGCAGACACCATCAGAGACAGAATTGAGGGAACACAGACACCATCAGAGACAGAATTGAGGGAACACAGACACCATCAGAGACAGAATTGAGGGAACACAGACACCATCAGAGACAGAATTGAGGGAACACAGACACCATCAGAGACAGAATTGAGGGAACACAGACACCATCAGAGACAGAATTGAGGGAACACAGACACCATCAGAGACAGAATTGAGGGAACACAGAGTGTATCAGAGACAGAATTGAGGGAACGCAGACACCATCAGAGACAGAATTGAGGGAACACAGACACCATCAGAGACAGAATTGAGGGAACACAGACACCATCAGAGACAGAATTGAGGGAACACAGACAACATCAGAGACAGAATTGAGGGAACACAGAGTGCATCAGAGACAGAATTGAGGGAACACAGACAACATCAGAGACAGAATTGAGGGAACACAGAGTGCATCAGAGACAGAATTGAGGGAACAGAGACAGAATTGAGGGAACACAGAGTGCATCAGAGACAGAATTGAGGGAACACAGACACCATCAGAGACAGAATTGAGGGAACACAGACAACATCAGAGACAGAATTGAGGGAACACAGAGAGCATCAGAGACAGAATTGAGGGAACACAGACACCATCAGAGACAGAATTGAGGGAACACAGACACCATCAGAGACAGAATTGAGGGAACGCAGACACTATCAGAGACAGAATTGAGGGAACGCAGACACCATCAGAGACAGAATTGAGGGAACACAGACACCATCAGAGACAGAATTGAGGGAACACAGACACCATCAGAGACAGAATTGAGGGAACACAGAGTGCATCAGAGACAGAATTGAGGGAACACAGACACCATCAGAGACAGAATTGAGGGAACACAGAGTGTATCAGAGACAGAATTGAGGGAACACAGACACCATCAGAGACAGAATTGAGGGAACACAGAGTGCATCAGAGACAGAATTGAGGGAACACAGACACCATCAGAGACAGAATTGAGGGAACACAGACAACATCAGAGACAGAATTGAGGGAACACAGAGAGCATCAGAGACAGAATTGAGGGAACACAGACACCATCAGAGACAGAATTGAGGGAACACAGACACCATCAGAGACAGAATTTAGGGAACGCAGACACTATCAGAGACAGAATTGAGGGAACACAGACACCATCAGAGACAGAATTGAGGGAACACAGACACCATCAGAGACAGAATTGAGGGAACACAGAGTGCATCAGAGACAGAATTGAGGGAACACAGAGTGCATCAGAGACAGAATTGAGGGAACACAGACACCATCAGAGACAGAACTGAGGGAACACAGAGTGTATCAGAGACAGAATTGAGGGAACACAGACACCATCAGAGACAGAACTGAGGGAACACAGACACCATCAGAGACTGAATTGAGGGAACACAGAGTGCATCAGAGACAGAATTGAGGGAACACAGAGTGTATCAGAGACAGAATTGAGGGAACACAGACACCATCAGAGACAGAGTTGAGGTAACGCAGACACTATCAGAGACAGAACTGAGGGAACACAGAGTGTATCAGAGACAGAGTTGGGGGAACACAGAGTGCATCAGAGACAGAATTGAGGGAACACAGAGTGCATCAGAGACAGAGTTGAGGGAACGCAGACACCATCAGAGGCAGAATTGAGGGAACACAGAGTGCATCAGAGACAGAATTGAGGGAACACAGAGTGCATCAGAGACAGAATTGAGGGAACACAGACACCATCAGAGACAGAATTGAGGGAACACAGAGTGTATCAGAGACAGAATTGAGGGAACACAGAGTGTATCAGAGACAGAATTGAGGGAACACAGACACCATCAGAGACAGAATTGAGGGAACACAGAGTGCATCAGAGACAGAATTGAGGGAACACAGACACCATCAGAGACAGAGTTGAGGTAACGCAGACACTATCAGAGACAGAACTGAGGGAACACAGAGTTTATCAGAGACAGAGTTGGGGGAACACAGACACCATCAGAGACAGAATTGACGGAACACAGAGTGCATCAGAGACAGAGTTGAGGGAACGCAGACACCATCAGAGGCAGAATTGAGGGAACACAGAGTGCATCAGAGACAGAATTGAGGGAACACAGAGTGCATCAGAGACAGAATTGAGGGAACACAGACACCATCAGAGACAGAATTGAGGGAACACAGAGTGTATCAGAGACAGAATTGAGGGAACACAGACACTATCAGAGACAGAATTGAGGGAACACAGACACCATCAGAGACAGAATTGAGGGAACACAGAGTGCATCAGAGACAGAATTGAGGGAACACAGACACCATCAGAGACAGAATTGAGGGAACACAGACACCATCAGAGACAGAATTGAGGGAACACAGAGTGCATCAGAGACAGAATTGAGGGAACACAGAGTGCATTAGAGACAGAATTGAGGGAACACAGACACTATCAGAGACAGAGTTGAGGGAACGCAGACACTATCAGAGACAGAACTGAGGGAACACAGAGTGTATCAGAGACAGAGTTGGGGGAACACAGACACCATCAGAGACAGAATTGAGGGAACACAGAGTGCATCAGAGACAGAATTGAGGGAACACAGACAACATCAGAGTCAGAATTGAGGGAACACAGACACCATCAGAGACAGAATTAAGGGAACACAGACACCATCAGAGGCAGAATTGAGGGAACACAGACACCATCAGAGACAGAATTGAGGGAACACAGAGTGTATCAGAGACAGAGTTAGGGGGACACAGACACCATCAGAGACAGAATTGAGGGAACACAGAGTGCATCAGAGACAGAATTGAGGGAACACAGACACCATCAGAGACAGAATTGAGGGAACACAGACACCATCAGAGACGGAATTGAGGGAACACAGACACCATCAGAGACAGAACTGAGGGAACACAGACACCATCAGAGACAGAATTGAGGGAACACAGAGAGTATCAGAGACAGACAAAAACAGCATCAAGACAAATCTGCGGGGACATAGTCCTATTCTGTCGAATAATTCCTACAAGATATATCGATCCATGACACATCTTTCAAACAGCACAATCACCAACGTTACACTGTATTGAATCAAATATGATTTACCCGTGTTCATAGTTGTGTATTAACGGGGAATGACGCACAGAGTTGCCCCCCTTATGACCGTCGATCATTTATAGCTCAACTGTGATCCTAACTATCATCGTGCACATATCTACACTGTATTTAAGTTGAACATTGGAAACACAAAGTTTGACAGCATGTACCGTATAGCGGTCCCGTCTGGCTGATGAAGGTGTAGTCGACGTCTGTTGGGACGAAGGTGTAGCAGTTGCCGTGCATGTAGTTGTAGAAGCGGGTGAAGTTGCTGCAATCGTATGTTAAAATAATCATTCCCTACAGCTTCAGGCTATCGCCATATCAATTCAGCATGATCTTGTTTATTCACATTGATTCTATTTTGTATATTATATAGATAGCTACGCAATAAATCGCAAAAAAACAATGAAGAACGAAGGGTTGTTTGTTTCACGATAAAACCTTGTTCCATCATGACGTCATTTCAGGAGATCGCAACATGATGACGTCGTACTTTGAACGAGTTACCAAACTTAACCCCCATGTTCCTAGCAGAGACGTGTCCGACATTGTTGAGCGCGGGCTGTATTCAGTGAGTCATCATTATTCATTGTTTGTGCATGAGCTGGCAATGTGCGGAGCGTCTATGGACAACTGACATACTGGAAACTAGCCGAAGTCAGCGTGCAGTGGCCAATACGTTCAATGTTTCAGTCTCTGATCAGCGGACTATGGAACAGGTACCAACAAAAATGTTGACAATTAAATACGTTCAGGGTGGCACAGGTCAACGACAAGAGTACATGATCGAATGTTTCGAAACCAGCCTCTACGAAATAGAGCTCAAACGGCGAATCATACTGCCAATGTTCATCTAACTACTGGAGCACAAGTTACGGTTGCTCGACGGACACGTGGTGTGCCGCCTCTTACAGTTCGTCAAATTGCTAAAAGACATCAGTGAGTGAGTTGGGTTTAACGCCGCTTTTAACAGTATTCCAGTTATGTCACGGCGTGACAGCTAATGTGGGAGGAAAGCCCGAAGTGATGCAGGTCTTAGATGTTTACCACTTCGGTGTAACCCACAACACGGGTATGGTGCTGAGAAACCTAGAAACATAATCGGGGCGAACCGGGATTCGAACCCACAATCATTGGTTTCGGGCATGCCCAAGGGACGCAACTCTGCACAGCGAATCGCTGCGCCTTAGACGACCTGGCCGCCCGTGCCCCCCTATAAAAGACGATAATGGTGTACACGACGTCGAAACGATTGAAAACGTCGCTGGTCAGGTGTCATGTTTTCAGATGTGTCCCGATTCATTTGGCACTTCCTTGATAGTCGTGGTCGTGTCTGGCGACGTCGAAATGAACCCCAAGCCGATGTCAAGCTGAGAAACTATGATTTGGTGGTGGATCGGTTGTGGTGGGGAGTGGCTTCACTATAACTGAGCGGACCCCACTCCATATTGTGCAAGGAAGGGTAACGTGACAGTACTATCGGACAACATACTGATACTTTGTCGTCCCGTTTGCAAGGCGTGTGTGTCCATGTTTTGTCTTTCATGATGACAACGCATCTGCTCGCCGTTCATGAATCGTCAATATTCGCCTCCAGCAGCACAACACCCATGGCATGCCATGGCCAGCAATGAGCCGAGACCTTTCCCCCATTGAAGATGTCTGGGACATGGGTCAAAGTCATAAGCCGACGAATACATTGGCTGAACTTGGCCAGGCGCTGCAAGCGGGGTGGAACAAATCCCCTCAAATCGCTATTGGGAGACTCATACGCAGTATGCCTTGTCGACTGAATGAATGTTTGACAAATCGTGGCGGTATTATACACTACTGTTCCAAAAATCACAAGCATTATAAAATCGGCAGAAGTCCATACAAGCATCGCAGATATTACTTATAATTATGAAAATAATTTTGTTGATTTCATTTCATTTGAAACGAGGATCCGCCTGGCCGCCATTTATTTGTTCAGCTTTTGAAAAGATATTCCTTTATTCACCAAGTAGGAAATACCTTTCTCTTTCCAAAATGCTGAATACGTGAATAAAGCCGCATTCAACCAAAGGCATACATCCATCCACCGATCCACCTATCCAACCACTCACCCACTGACAAACACTCACTCACTCACACAATCTATTAGACTCACCTAGGAGTGCAAACTTTTCCTTGAAAGGAGCACTCAATCTATTAGACTCACCTAGGAGTGCAAACTTTTCCTTGAAAGGAGCACTCAATCTAGTAGACTCACCTAGGAGTGCAAACTTTTCCTTGAAAGGAGCACTCAATCTAGTAGACTCACCTAGGAGTGCAAACTTTTCCTTGAAAGGAGCACTCAATCAGCATATCGTGGAGCTGGTGGCCGATTTGGATTCTCCTCGCCGTCTTCATCTGTAATAATGCTTTCTGGAAGTCGATAGTTGCCCGGTAGTTGCTGTCGTAGGTGTCGTAAGAGACTGATGAATTCTCCCAGTCATAGAAGTCTTCGTTATCCATTGGTTCACTCGCGTTCTGGGAACAGAACCTGGTCATTAAAATCATACATGTATTTTGTGTTTAAAAATGAAGTTTAATCGTCAGTCGCTATCATTTGTAAAACAATGTCTTTAAAAAATGGTCGGTGTTCATGTTCATGTAGTTTTTCTTTGCATGACAGGGGCGGTGGGGTAGCCTAATGGTTAAGCGTTCGCTCGTCACGCCGAAGACCCGGGTTCGATTCCCCACATGGGTACAATGTGTGAAGCCCATTTCTGGTGTCCCCCGCTGTGATATTGCTGGAATATTGATAAAAAAAAAAGCAACGTACTCACTCACTCACTCACAGACAACCTGGTAAATAGGGATTCCAATGATATTCAGTTCTACGGTTGTATATCAGCTCAATGTGAACGATAGCTGACGCAAAGAATGTCATGGACGTGTTCTTCTGTGATCAACCTCGAGGTGGACCTTGGATTCGAACCAGTGTGACGGGTTGAGCAATCCCAGTTTTCTGAGACAACATCGATGATGTCAGAATTCAGAGCATTTCGCTCTTTCTAAGGTGAGTATTATTCAAATGAAGATGAGTTAATATCACTATCCACTCCACTGCGCTGGACTCATTTATTCACGACCGCGCCGAATTCAAACTTACAGCGTGTTAACAGTATGAAAGTATGATACTTGAGGATGAGATTTATTTTGAAAAAGATCAATGGTTCTTGAAAATGCTTAAAAAGTATTTTGTCCTCGGCTTTAACCAAAGAAGTAAACCGGCCACTGGACATGCTTGAAGTTCTGTAAACAAAATGTTGTGGATGGAAAGAAAGTTTTTGGGTCCTCGTTTCAGAAAAGAATAGTGAATATCTTTCAGCGCTGACTACAAATATATCTGTCTCAAACAAACCTCGAGTACTTTCGAAATCCATAGTAGAAACAAAAATGAGGCACAAACATTTTTGTTTTTTATTTCGGAAATCTCCGGTAGATTTCGTAAATCTTCGGCATTAAATGAACATTTGTTGTTATTGTTTTTAGTGAGCCTTTACCTCATATCGTAAAGCTGTCTTCAAGCTGTCAAATTCAGTCTCTTCCACCTCAATACTACTCTTCTTTACTGGATTAAGGTTGCAAATGGTTACCGCTGGGAAACGAAGTTTTGAGTTGTATTCGAGACTGACCAACGTAGATACCTCCCACCTGCTGTAGGCGATGCCTATCGTCCAGATGTTGTACACAGCAACGCCTTTGAAATACATTTATCATAAAAAAATGAAATAATAAATATGATCATTCTTTACAGTACAAAATATCAATAATGAAATAATTCACCAAGCAGACTCACACACACTCACACATTCACACGCTCACATTCACACGCCCACATTCACACCCTCACATCCACACATATTTACACCCATTCACAAATATTCACACACACATTCTAACACATTCACACGCCCACATTCACACAAATCCACACATATTCACACACATTCACACAAATCACTTACATTCACACACTAACACACATTTGTGTCCTGTTTATCTCGGACACAATATCAAAATGAAGTACGGGGGGCAACAACTGCATTCCCTGTACACTGGAACCCAGCACTTCATGTTCATTTTGTTGACAGTTTTCAAGAACCGATTTGAGAATATATTTCATATTTGTCAGCATTGGTTTGAATTAGTCAATTGATACACACCTATCTTTTGTTTTAACTATCGCCTTCACATCTTGATATAAATATTAGAATTGTATGTAAATTATCGGTAGAGCATGAGACACAATAACAGTGTGTGTACCATAATCTGTTTTGAATAGAAAACACACCAGATACCTGGTGCATACAAAATGCGAATACTGGATAATGAAACCAATCCCATTTCTGCAAGGTACAAGGGATGATTGGTATGTTCTGATATTGAAATGAACTACTTTCAACAAAGTCGACTTCTACATTGATACGCTTTTGATTGGTGTTTTATCCCCGTTTCATAGAAGTCCTTCACTTGGCTGTCCAAAAAGTGGCTGGGATGACGCTTCATTCGAATCAAAATGATGGCGCCAGATCAGGAGGAGAAGGTCGGTGCTGCAGGACTTCAAGCCACACTCTTGGATTGTCGCGATGGCAATGACTAAGGCATCGTCTCGATGGAACAACACATCTTTTCAGCTTCCCGCGTCTCTTAGTTTTAAGTTCACCCAGTTATTGCCTCAAAGGTTCAGCATCATATGTTGCCTTTAATGATCGGCCTTTAGAAAGATAGTCCACCATGATGACACCCTCGGCACACCAGAGCAAGGATGCCATGTTTTGATTATTGTTTGGAACCCAGGTTTCATCCATTGTCACACATCATTGCAAGAACCTTTCTGGATCAGCTTCAAACATAGCTAGATTATCAAGAGACATGTTGTGCCTGGTGCGTTTTGGATCAGATTACAGAAGTTTGGGAACCCACATAGCTAATACTTTATTCATTGTTCTCTCCTGTGAAAAAAAGTAATATAACGCTCAGCCATTCGCCCGTCGGTAAAAAACGTATCGTGGATTCTCATCATCATGTCTGGTGTGGTGTCTTCCAGGACGAGAGTTGCCTTCAAGGCTATCCCTGCCACGTTTAAACTCTGCTGTCCACCTCTTTGCAGTGTCATAGTAAGGGGCATTATTCCTTCGTGTTGGACTCATACCTTCATTGATGGGGGCGTCTTCAAGGCTCTCCCTGCCACGATAACTCTGCTGCCTGTCTTCACAGAGACACAGGAAGGGACATCATGATCATTCCCTAGCGATGTACTCGTATCTTCATGGATGGCTTTTTGTGTCAAGCCCCTTTTTCTGCAAGTACTTGATTACTGCAAGTTCCTCACATTTTTCATTTTTTAAAATGTCAAAGACCCCTGCTCAAATGACTCAATTGTTGTTATATTTATCTCCATGTAATGCCCAGACCAATATATTTCACTTTTCAGCAATCACTTCAATGTGAACCTTAGAGCTTATCAATCAACCCTCCTATTTTGAAAGTTTAATTATTGGAAACGTTTCCTTACTCTGTTAATAATCAATCAGTTAGTAGCCAACTTTTGAATATGACGTAGTAGTCAACTGAGGAATATGACTTATTAGTCAACTGTGGAATATGACTAAAGCCACCCTGACATTTGCACGAATTTTGTTCCAGCAATGGCTCGCACTTCGGCGTGCCAATGATTAAAGTCTTCGGGAGCGAGCGTCAGGAGTGTGTGAAGGGTGCGGGGGTGCGTGCCATGTCGTAGAGAGAATTTTGAAATGTTCAAAAATTCGGCACGCATCAATTTTCGTGCCTTGTGCGTGCCACTTGCGTGAACCATGCGTGAACACTGCACGAACTCGGCGCGAACACTGCCGACGGTGCGTGTCAATGCGTGCCATGGGAATCCACTACACACTCTGACAAGCCATGCCACGCATTGGTCACGAACTGTCCACGTTGTGGGCGCGCCTGTTCGCGCCGCGTTCATGCATTCGAGCGTGTCGCGGAGTGATCGTGCGGTCGTTAGGGTGTTGTCACGAGTTGTTCACGTAATCATGGAACGCCCAGCTCACGCATAGGTCGCGCACGTCACGAACTGCTCATGAAGTCTTTACGCATTGTTCGCGCGTAGTTCCCGACCAATGAGCGACGACGGCGCTCGAGTCAGTGCGTATGTAAGCGGGTCCTGGCCATTCTGCAACTTGCCAGCAAGGAGAAAGCCCGTAGAAGAAGGGGAAGACCAGTGCAGAAAAGACAGGAAGAGGACAGGCCAGAGACAGAGAAAGAGACAGAGATTGCAGACAGGGAGAGGGATCTTTCTCCTCCTTCCTCCTGCTCAAGTGTGGATGTTGTTCCACAGACACAACTTGAAGTTATTACAGAGACTCAAATAGAACTGTGAAGAAGAGCCCTCAGTAAAACAGACAGAAGAAGAGCATCTTCTCTGTTCTACAATAACAGTGTCTCTGGTATTCAGCATGTTGTATCGTCCACAGCGAGTCGATGAATGAAGCGTCTCTTCTCTTTGGAGTTGAAATACGCCAACAGCGGGATTTGAAGCGTGCCGCCAAGCGGGACAAAGCGGGACCAAAAATTGCCACGACGACTTAACGCATGCGCGAAGTCGCCTGGGCAATGCGTGGCGATGCGGGAAAACAGCGGGAACTATGCGTGTCGTGTGTGACACTGCGGGACATTGCGGTACGGTAGACGTGAACAATGCGCGTACAATACTTAACCTATGCGTAAACAAGTCGTGCAATTGCGTGTCAATGCGTGCAAATTGCGGCCCATTTTTGGTGTGCGAACAGGGCGCTCCGTTGCGTACCACCGAAATGGCACGCCTTGCCATGAGGCATTGCGCGGCATTTCAGGGACACAAATTGTGCAAGTGCCAGGTAGGCTTTAGTGGTCAACTGTGGAATATGACTCAGTAGTCAACTGTGGAATATGACTCAGTAGTCAACTGTGGAATATGACTCAGTAGACAACTGTGGAATATGACTCGGTAGTCAACTGTGGAATATGACTCAGTAGTCAACTGTGGAATATGACTCAGTAGTCAACTGTGGAATATGACTCAGTAGTCAACTGTGGAATATGACTCAGTAGTCAACTTTTTGAATGTGACTCAGTAGTCAACTGTGGAATATGACTGTAAAGTGTGAGATCATTAAGAAAATATAGAACTTTAAATAAGGTATCCACTTATTGGGTAATATTTACAAAACATCTTGCACAAATTATTCTCACCCCGTAACTGAAATATCACTGAAGTCAGGTGAGTCTCTGTACTGTGGTACTCCGGGTTTAATGTGTTTATTGTTCAATGCCAGACAAAAAGGTGATTGATAACGTCGGCTATACACTGAAACACGGTCAACCGAGCTTAACAATACGGTCCATTTGTAGGCCACTTTAAGCTCTATTTACAGTCTATCGCTCCGTTGAAACCCCACAGACCGAAAAGAACGACGTGATGGTGTCCCATTCTTCCCTGCAATCCCCAAAGAGTGATAAACTTTTGATTGTTGACCGACCCTGGAATCTCAGAATGGGATACAAGCGACCTATTCTTTCCTGAAATCCCCACCGAGATACACCGCGACGTTAAACCCATGTACATTTGGAACATGAGATACAATCTGTATTAAACGAAGCATTGTCTGGTCGTGTATAGGCCTTGGATCCCACAGGGACATGTCATCTCAGTATTGTGCAGAACATCAACGTCTGAGTAACTAAATTGTTTGACAGGCATTACTTATTACTTTATTCATGACTTGTGTCTATTTTGTCTGAGTAACTACTGGAACGACAAGTACATCATGTTACAATAGACCACTTTGTGATCAATTAAAGCAGTCCCATTGTAAATACAAAGAAAGCGAAGGACGATATATCACTTTAGGCGCACAACGCTAGTACATATGTAACTAAGGCCTCATAAAAAGCAGCTCCACTATCATAGGAAATCTCATAAAAAACAGCTCCTCAATCATAGGAAATCTCATAAAAAACAGCTCCTCAATCATTGGAAATCTCATAAAAAACAGCCCCACAATCAAAGGAAATCTCATAAAAAACAGCTCCACAATCATAGGAAATCTGATAAAAAAACCAGCTCCTCAATCATAGGAAATCTCATAAAAAACAGCCCCACAATCATAGGAAATCTCATAAAAAACAGCTCCACAATCATAGGAAATCTGATAAAAAAACCAGCTCCTCAATCATAGGAAATCTCATAAAAAACAGCTCCTCAATCATAGGAAATCTCATAAAAAACAGCTCCTCAATCATTGGAAATCTCATAAAAAACAGCCCCACAATCAAAGGAAATCTCATAAAAAACAGCTCCACAATCATAGGAAATCTGATAAAAAAACCAGCTCCTCAATCATAGGAAATCTCATAAAAAACAGCCCCACAATCATAGGAAATCTCATAAAAAACAGCTCCACAATCATAGGAAATCTGATAAAAAAACCAGCTCCTCAATCATAGGAAATCTCATAAAAAACAGCTCCACAATCATAGGACATCTCATAAAAAAGAACTCCTCAATCATAGGAAATCTCTACTGAAAGCAAAGTCCATTGTACGGTTCCGACTGTATCATAAGCATGTGTTTATGAATCTCTATCAAATAGAACGTCACCTGGGGTAAATATCCACGGTTCTATATTCCAAATTGATTATCCGGGCATCAAATATTAGATCTGAAAACACATAACGATTACGTTTCTAGGTCCGTCAACACCATGACCGTTCTCGTGAGACCTGCATCATTTCTAGCTTTCCTCACACATTAAGCTGACACGCCGTGATATAACTGGAATACGGTTCAAAGCGGCGTTAAACCCAAATCACTCACTCACTCATACACTCACAACCCTACCCAGTGTACCCATCTACTCACTCTGATGTTTTTTTCTAGGGACAGAATAATTCGCTGCTACATAACATTACTTTCTCTGAAATGAGGTGAGGTGAAATAGGGTTAAACGTCGCGTCCAAGATTATTGCATTTATATAGCGACGTGCATGTACGTGTGTGTGTGGCTGCTTGTACTAGTCCGGACTGATGCCGATTTACAGTGCTAGCTCACTGAGATACCATGCCGCAGTTTAACATGAATACCCCACTCAGACACAGTATACTGACTCCGAGGCCGACCAGTCCTTGTTTTAGCCCCTTAATGCCGATTGCCAGACAGGGTAACAAGTACAATCTTTTAAAGTCTTTTGGTATGGTATGACGCGGTCGGGGATCGAACCCCGGACCTTCCGCTCTCCGGGCGGACGCTCTACCACTAGACCACGGAGGCGGTCTCTCTGAAAGGAACCGCACAAGCAACTAGTTACGGCCAACAACACGGGTTTTTTTTCAGGAAACCTGTAGTGAGACAAATGACTTCCCATTACGTTTAGTCTTTGGTTCATTTAACCAGCTATATATTCTGCAATTGCATGTGTTTTGGGGAAAAGAAATATTCGGCCGAGAAAACCACGACAGCATGAAAATGTTCGATTAAATAAAAAATAAGAGGTAATACGTCAGAAATTGACGTCACTCACCAGATCCGGTTAACACCGCCAGAACCCAAAACGCTCTCCTGAAAAAGCCCGGTTTTCCTATAAACCTGGATATTCCATGCATGCTCGTGTTTTCCGCGAAGTAATTGGTGAGGGAAGCAACCGATTCATTTCTTTTGCTGTCCATTTTGTTTCCATACATTGCGTCACAGACTTACAAATCCTCTGCTCTCCCAGTGTAAAAAAATACAAGTCCTCACCCGTTGGATCAAACTTAATAATAACACGTCATTCTGAACCTTGCAGTGTTAATACCATATGCCTTCATCCATACTATCAAGTGATGAGGCACTAGGTGATGTTGGATGATGCAACAACTGCTGTAACAACTCACTTTGAATAATTACGTCAGTAACCACGAGCATATGAAGATCCAGACAGAATAGCAAGAATACGTTAATTGACAGTCAAAGGTTACATTACAGAAACACCCGCTACGGGTATGCCTGTGATTGGCTGACGCTCTGGATGTGAACTTCGTAGGCTATTGATTGGCGGAACATCATCCCCGGACCCAAAGTAGTCTGTTTACGTTCCGGTCACCATGGATAAACTCATCAATTAATTCTTCATAAAAAACGGAGATACATTGATAGGTTTGAATCAATACAACAGAGGGAACATTAACTTAACGTTATCTGTCATGCAAACCAAGCCAAGACATTAAGTTTTCATGCCAAACAGTATTGGTACTACCCGATGTTATTGTAATTGTGAGTTGTGTTAGCTACACATGAGGATAAAAAGTCCACAACGACATTTGTATTGTTTCAAATATTGTCCTTGGGCGATTTCTGAAACGACCTTATTGACTTTTTAAAACACAGTAGGGACGTCATTCTATTCAAAACGTTCCGTTACTTTCCCGGAATGGAAAGATGGTTATTAGTCATTCTCTTGAAGCAATCTTCAATAAACAACGCTTGGAATTGGAATCGACGGAACTGTTAGTTTTTCATATTTGACACACAAGTGAATGATTTCAAATCGGTAAACGTGTCGCCAGTGGGGCTTGAACCCGCATCCTATGACTTGTGGACGAGCAATAGCCGACACATGATTTGTAATACATGACGCATGATACAGTGTGGAATAAACTATTAAATATTTTCAAATATTTGTATAATCCTCAAACACTTGGCAAATAATATGTAAAAAGTTGTGTTATATCTTGTTACCTATAACGATGTTTATTGTAAACCAATTAGATAAACCAGGGATTTTTTTACTGAATATTGGACGAATTTTGTCGCTTTTATTTATTTATTAGTAGTATAGTCTCCCTGAATCTACATATATATCCTAGTAATTGATAAAATAGTCCTTTGGGACCCCAGGAAATTGTTAAGAGCCGTGTACCATGCATTGTGTGGATGAGTGCACTCGCAACAGCGGCAAGTTCCACGAGCATCACGACGCCAGAGCTACAAAGCGTTCTGGTTTATTTTTTCAAATAATGTCCACAGAGACTGTCTTGTCAAAGTCTTAATGTAGGAATTGTACATTCCCCTATACACTGTGCCTTGTATTTTAAGTCCTTGAAAGGCATTTAGAAGTGATGCACATTAGGAAGAGAATTTATGAATTCATGAATGTTTATTCACCTGATGAAGGAGTAAGTATATACTCCGAAACGTTGTGTTCCGCATATTAAAGAAGTTGACATCCATACAATCTCTGAACTGACCATTCTGCAAACCTTTTCGAAAATATCAACCGTTCGTGTAGAAAAAAGACGATTTGGTTCAATGTTTCACTCCAAAAGGACAACTGTTTGTTCTTGTTGGCATATTTGGAACTTTCAAAATAGACTTAAAGGATAGTTTGGAATAAACAAGAGCATTTAGCAATAAACATGACCTATAGCATCTGAATCAGCGGGTGTTCACGATGACAAGGATGGCGGATGAGGGTAAGGCACTTCACACATGGGTTGACTGGGTGACAAGCCATCTCTGACATATTCTGTCTCCAGCAAATATCCAACTCACAATGATATTATTTAGGCAGTATTTTATTCAGGTTATTCTCAGTCCCGTGTTGATATTTATTAACATCATAGTTGAGTACGCTAGTAGCTAATACTTCACGCCTTGGTTGATGGTTTCCTTACTGTGTGTTTTACAGCGGTACTCTGGTCGTCTCAAAGATAAGGGAGTACTTGTTGGCTCAAAAGGGATTTATTTCAATGGGCGTAGAGTGAGAACTATACGGTAGTCCGGATCTGCCCTACAACAGATATAAACATCATGGGTATGGACAGTATAAATCATGTACATCATGTTACAATAGACCACTTTGTGATCAATTAAAGCAGTCCCATTGTAAATACAAAGAAAGCGAAGGACGATATATCACTTTAGTCGAGTGAGAACTATACGGTAGAACCTCGCTTATTGATGTACAGTGAATAGCCCCGCACAATAAGTATAATACATATAAGTATACTACATATAAATATACTACATAGCCACAGTTACACTAGCATGTATGGAATACAAGCATTATAAATTCTACAAAATACTATAAATATATACATGATACATATACAAATATCACTTCCAATCAGTATATATCTATTTTAATAAATGTACACTTGGCTAAAACCTCAGTCAAATACATAGTTAAGTTGAATTGAGAATACATTACAATGGTAACTCAGTGAGCTAGCACTATAAATCGCCTTCAGTCCGGACTAGTACAAGCAGCCACACAAACACACACACGTACGTCGCTATATAAGTGCAATAATCTATGACGCGACGTTAAACCCCATTTCACCTCACCTGTTTACAAGCATACTGCTACATGTGAATGGCGGGGCAGGACATGCTTACAGTTTTCGCGAACAGCTGATGTCATCACTGATTTTGAGTTATCCATCCATATACTTTTCATAACTATTTTGTCTTTTACGCCCAATGGAACCTGCTTCTGCAGATGATCGAAACAGATTATTCTCTGGCGTTGACGTTTAATATTACAATTGATTTGTAAATATACTAATGGAGTGAGTGAGTGAGTTTGGTTTTACGCTGCTTTTAGCAATATTCCAGCAATATCACGGCGGGGGACACCAGAAATGGGCTTCACACATTGTACCCATGTCGGGATTCGAACCCGGGTCTTCGGCGTGACGAGCGAACGCCTTAACCACTAGGCTACCCGACCGCCCCATATATACTAATGGAAGAAACTAACTGTACTTGATATAATGTTCAATAAAAATACAGTAAACTACGGATATAACGAACTCAAAGGGACCACTAATTTAAGTTCATTATAACCGTAGTTCGTTATAAACATTTATTCAGCATAACTAAAGCAAACAGTCGGGACAAAAAAGTAAGTTCGCTGTATCCGTCAGTTCGTTATAAGCGTGTTCGTTATAAACGTAGTTTACTGTATATTTATTCTGAAATTAATTAATGAATCTTTCTCTACATATTCATGAAGACATGCTCGACTTAAAGTCGTAATTCACAAATTGGACTTGCATGTTCATGTACGACGCACAATTTGGATGTTTGATTATTCTTTGGAGCTTATCATATTTTTTTAAATGTAAACAGCACACAATGATTGTATGGCTATCATGTGCTTTTAAAGGGCAAATAATGTCAACATAGCAACAGCTTTTAATACTTTAGGGCATAATTAATCACAAATGCTTGACCAAAATAAAATTTGGAAAATGGAAATAGCGTAAAAGAGACGATAAAAAGCAAAACATTCCGCCACTGAGGGGATTCCCCTCACTGGAGTTAAAACTTGTGTTTTATTACCAAAGTCAGCGACGCCCACCGTCAGACATTCCTAGCGTAGTGTAGTCAGTATGTGAGATTCAGAAGAAACGACTGGGTGAGGTGAGGTGAAATTGGGTTTAACGTCGCGTCCAAGATTATTACACTTATATAGCGACGTGCATGCACGTGTGTGTGTTTGTGTGGCTGCTTGTACTAGTCCGGACTGATGCCGATTTATAGTGCTAGCCCACTGAGCTACCATGCCGCAGTTTAGCATGAATACCCCACTCAGACATAGTATACTGACTCCGAGCCGATCAGTCCTTGTTTTAGCCCCTTAATGCCGAGCGCCAGACAGGGTTACAACAAGTACCATATTTTAACGTCTTTTGGTATGACGCGGCCGGGGATCGAACCCCGGACCTTCCGCTCTCCGGGCGGACGCTCTTCAACTAGACCACGGAGGCGGTCAGAGACGACTGGGACAGTAGACCGCTCACAGATGAGTCCTGGTTTCGTCTGGACGGCCCTTATGGTAGCTTAGGCGTCCAGGAAGACGTTCTAGCAGCGCTTGCGTTACTCAACGTTGTCAGTTTGGGACTGGAAGTGCAATGGTTTGAGGTGGCATCAGAACTTACGGGACAACACAGCTCATCAGGTTTAATGGCAATTTGAATGGCGTACGCTAACGGGATGACATCGTTCAAGATCTATCTTTATGCAAATACAGGGACGTAACGACACGTTGCAGTAGGGTAATTCCCGCCCCGTGTTGGTACAGACTTTCTGAGGCAGAATAATATTGCTATACTTCCATGGGGGGCACGGGTGGCCCAGTCGTCTAAGGCGCCCCGATTCGCTGTGCAGAGTTGCGTTCATTGGGCACGCGAGAAACCGATGATTGTCTGTTCGAATCCCTGTTCGCCCCGATTATAATTCTAGGTTTGTCAGCCGTGCTCGTGGGTTTCACCGAAGTGGTAAAGGTCTGAGACCTGCATCAGTTCGGGTTTTCCTCCCACATTAAGCTGCCACGCCGCGATATAACTGGAATACTGTTAAAAGCGGCGTTAAACCCAACTCGCTCACTCACTGTACTGCCATGGCCGACTGTTCTCTCCTCATAGAAGATGTCTGGAGAGAAAAGAGTCTCGGCATTTTTTAACTTGAAAATTGTTGACAATTGAATGACAAATTATTGGCTTATGCTTGCCTTTTTATAGCCACTACCACGAGTTACGAATACCGTAACTTGCACGTGCATTTTGCTTTACTGCTTTCCTCCATCACATTTTTGTACAAGTGTAAAAACAATGCCGCTTAAGAAATTGGAAATCTATAATGGCTGCGTTTTGACGCATGTTTGTTGAATATCAGGCCACCAACATTTTCGGATTAACATATATCCAATTTATAAAACGGATTTTTTGCGTAGTCAGGTTCAATGAACGACATACTTCCTTTGCGTTTCCTTTTTTAAAGAGTGTATGTATGCCTAATGTCACACATTTTATAATTCTATGTAATATTCTTAAAATCTATGACATTTACAGCATGGCGGATCGGGATCATTATCGGGGCGAGTCCGGGATTCAGCGGATCCTTCCGACTAGAGCACGCAACTCTTCATAGCGAATTGGACGACTGGGTCACTAATGCCTACTAAATTAATAAACACATATACAGTTACCGCGATCAATTTATTACTGGCACTAAGAAGGATATCGATTATATGGCTTTACAGAATGAACAGTCTGATAACTGTATTTCAGTCAAATAACTTGACAAAACAGATCGTGATAATGCATCCCTTGGCTGTGGTTTTGCTAGATAGAAGATAGGGACAATGGGAATCTAGTTAGTCACGCGTCACGAACAAGATGAAGATACGGGGATGTAAAAGACAATCACACCACAATAACGTCTTTCCCTTTTGGTGCTATTTCACTTCTCTAATGGGGTGTACCTAACCAATCTACAGTGTACAGAACACTCACATTTCATGATAGAATTGAAAATTTGAAAATTCTGAATTTATATAAATTTAAAGTTCAGTAACAAAAACTTTAAAGTTTTTTTGTTTGTTTTTTACATAAGATTTTGTTGTATATTTAACTGATCCTGAATTTCCTATATAACTTCACATTTAAAACATACTGCACAAAACCTATTAAAGACCTGTTAAGTCATGTGAATTATAGCCTACTTCAAAATTTTGGAAAAATCGCAAAAACAAAGCCACGTGAGAGCCTGGTGCCGAAACACACCAACATGACATGCACGTGCAACATCACTTGTCGGGCTATGAACACGTTGAGTTTTCATTTGCTTGTCATCACAACCGGGTTTTTCCACTTAGCACCAAGCGCTATTACAATACTGTGGAACCATTATCAGACACACAGGACAACACGTGACCTTTCCAGACCTTCTACAACTACGGCAATACCAGGACTACGTTTGATATCAGTTCAGACAGTTACGCGAAAAAAATATTTGCGCTAGACGACTAGTTCGAGGGGTCATTTTCACGGACCCGCAGCGTCGACTGCGACGTCAGTTTTTCAAAGTCACAGAATTTTGACGCAACTGCGATTGAGACAAGTTTGGTTTAGTGACATGTCGCGTTTTATGCTTCGCCGTGCGGGTGTGAGATGTTGTGCTTTCAGGCGTTGCGGGGAACGTCATACCCGAAACTGCATACAGGAAGTTGACAGATTTGGCGGTTGGTGTGTAATGATGTGGGCAGCCATCTTCCACACTGTTAGAACAGACTTGGTGCGAGTTCAAGGGCACAACGTTACACGGATGAGATTGTTCGTCAACACGTCATTTTCCAAGAAGACAACGCCAGACCTCCCACGGCAAGAATGACAACAGCCCTTTTCAGGAATCACAACATCCAGGTCCTGCCATGGCCCTCCAGGTCTCCAGGTTTCTACCAAATGGAACATTTATGGGATGCACTGGATCAATGACTGCGAGCACGTTAGCAACAACCACAGAACCTCCGCGAGTTGGCACAAGCACTGCAGGAAGAGTGGGGGAACATTTCTTTGGCTACAATTCGGGATCTGATTGTTTAAAAGACGACGCAAGTCACTTTTGAACTCTTCTGGTGACCATACAAAATATTGAGCACACGTGACCTTCACCTTGAAAATATACTGTTCCGTGTGTGCCATATGAAAGCTGGGTAACTGAGAAAGAATTGTGCAAATTTTGAACAAATAATTACCATCTATTGATTTTTCATATGGCATATAAAATATACATCTAAAAATCACTTTTGCGTTTCTTTTTTTGAAGTGTATACGTGTATATGAAATCGCAGTTGACTCTACCTGATTAAATTACTTAGTTTATCTGGTCCAAGTATAACTGATTTCCTGAATATAAGTAACCTACGCGTAACTGACCTCTAAGTATAGCTGACATCTAGGTATAACTGACTTCCTGAATATAAGTAACCTACGTGTAACTGACCTCTAAGTATAGCTGACATCTAGGTATAACTGATTTCCTTGTAATTTATAACTAGTTATAACTGTCCTTTAAGTATAAGTGGCCTCAAGATATGAATGAACACCAAAGTATAACAAACCTCTTCATATCACTAACTTGCAAAGTGCAACTGACAAAAGTAAAACTGACTACCTACATAGATATGTCTCCAAACTATAAGCCACCTAGCTACAACGTACGTTCTTTGCATAACTGGCTCCTAATGTTTAACACTGTTATCGCATGTTTGGGTTTTAGATTATATGATGTTAGCTGTATTATGAGCCACTGCGTTCTAATTCCTATATATCATGTGTCATGTACAAGGCCATCGTTAAATTGTGTACACACGTGGTTTATTACTCGATCAATACACTGGGAATTTCAAACACTGTAATCAATAGAAAAGTAACCTAATGATAATAAACCTTACGAGAGCACGCGAACGAGAGTCTGTGAGAGCGCGGATGACGATTGTTACCATTGTCAACATATTCTGTGACAAACAGTCAGTAGGATTTTCATGGCATTTGTACACTGTCAGTGTTATCTGCAGTACAAGATCTGTTTGATTTGATGTTGGATTCAATTACTTCTGGCATATTTAACATAAACTTTCTTGACTTGATCTGATGTAGTGTACGTAAGTACTATCAGTACACTCAAAGGGGAACATTACACACAAAGAGGAACAGTACACCAAAAGGGGAACAGTACACCCAAAGGGGAACTGTACACCAAAAGGGGAACAGTACACCCAAACGGGAACTGTACACCTAAAGGGGAACTGTACATCCAAAGAGGAACTGTACACCCAAAGGGGAACTGTACACCCAAAGGGGAACTGTACACACAAAGAGGAACAGTACACTTAAAGGGGAACTGTACACCCAAAGATGAACTGTACACCAAAAGGGGAACTGTACACCCAAAGGGGAACAGTACACTCAAAGGGGAACAGTACACTCAAAGGGGAACAGTACACTCAAAGGGGAACAGTACACTCAAAAGGGGACAGTACACTCAAAGGGGTACAGTACACCCAAAGGGGAACAGTACACTCAAAGGGGAACTGTACACTCAAAGGGGTACAGTACACCCAAAGGGGAAGAGTACACCCAAAGGGGAACTGTACACTCAAAGGTGAACAGTACACCCAAAGGGGAACAGTACACTCAAAGGGTAACAGTACACTCAAAGGGGAACAGTACACCAAAAGGGGAACAGTACACCAAAAGGGGAACTGTACACTCAAAGGGGAACAGTACACCCAAAGGGGAACAGTACACCCAAAGGGGACTGTACACCCAAAAGGGAACAGTACACCCAAAGGGGAACAGTACACTCAAAGGGGAACTGTACACCCAGAGAGGAACAGTACACCCAGAGGGGAACAGTACATCCAAAGGGGAACTGAACACCCAAAGGGGAACAGTACACTCAAAGGGGAACTGAAATACATAAAGGGGAACAGTACATCCAGAGGGGAACAGTACACCTAAAGGGGAAAAGTACACTCAAAGGGGAACTGAAATACATAAGTGGGGGAACTGTACACCCAGAGGGGAACAGTACACTCAAAGGGGAACTGAAACACCTAAAGGGGAACAGTACACCCAGAGGGGAACAGTACACTAAAAGGGGAACTGTACACCCAGAGGGGAACAGTACACCCAAAAGGAACAGTACACTCACAGGGGAACAGTACACCCAAAGGGGAACAGTACATCCAAAGGGGAACTATACACCCAAAGGGGAACTGAACACCCAAAGGGGAACAGTACACTCAAAGGGGAACTGAAACACCTAAAAGGGGGACTGTACACCCAAAGGGGAACTGAACACTCAAAGGGGAACAGTACACCCAACGGGGAACAGTACACTCAAAGGGGAACAGTACACTCAAAGGGGAACACTACACCCAAAGGGAACGGTACACCCAAAGGGGGAGAGTACACTCAAAGGGGAACTGTACACTCAAAGGGGAACAGTACACTCAAAAGGGAACAGTACACTCAAAGGGGAACACTACACCCAAAGGGGTACAGTACACCCAAAGGGGGAGAGTACACTCAAAGGGGAACTGTACACTCAAAGGGGAACAGTACACTCAAAGGGGAACAGTACACTCAAAGGGGAACAGTACACTCAAAGGGGGAGAGTACACCCAGAGGGGAACAGTACACCAAAAGGGGAACAGTATACCCAAAGGGGAACTGTACACTCAAAGGGGAACTGTACACCCAAAGGGGAACAGTACACTCAAAGGGGAACTGTACACTCAAAGGGGAACAGTACACTCAAAGGGGAACACTACACCCAAAGGGGAACAGTACACCCAAAGGGGAACAGTACACCCAAAGGGGAACAGTACAATCAAAGGGGGACAGTACACTCAAAGGGGGAGAGTACACTCAAAGGTGAACTGTACACTCAAAGGGGGAGAGTACACTCAAAGGGGGAGAGTACACCCAGAGGGGAACTGTACACTCAAAGGGGAACAGTACACCCAAAGGGGAACAGTACAATCAAAGGGGAACTGAAACACCTAAAGGGGAACCGTACACTCAGAGGGGAACTGTACACTCAGAGGGGAATTGTACAACGTTCAACGTATTTACAAGGTATGCGTGTTTCTTCAAACCACCAATTAAGGATTGAAGTTGTATTGGTTGACGTTCATCAGCTGATGAAGACAGTGCCTCACGCGAGCAAATTCCATGATGCAAATTTCACTGACGTGCAGGTCCGTGAAAATGACCCCTCGAACTAGTCGTCTAGCGCCAATACTTTTATATTGTAAACGGTTCCCTCCTGTGTGAGCTGATATCAAACGCATTGCCCCATGTGTCTGATAATGGTTCCACAGTATTGTAAAAGCGCTTGGTACTACGTGGAAAAACCTGGCTACGACCAGATGATTCGCATGTCTGTATGCAGATGGTGTTGTTGCGTTGGTTGGTTGGTTTGATGTTTAACGCCGCACTCAGCAATATTCCAGCTATATGACGGCGGTCTGTAAATCATCGAGTCTGGACCAGACAATCCAGTGATTGATATCATGAGCATCGATCCACCCAATTGGGATCTATGTTGGGCTTCCGTCAGTCGTGGCATGTTTTCGCTGTTCACTTGCTGTAAGGTTGTGATGGCAAGCAAATAAAAACCCAACGTTTCCATAGCCAAACAAGTGATGTTGCACGTGCAAGTCATGTTGATGTGTTTCGGCACCAGGCTCTCACGTGGCTTGCGATTTTTCCATCTTTTTCCAAAAGGCTCAAAATTTTGACGTTGACTTTTGTTGGTTAGAGAAACTACCAACGTATTATAGATCGTTGTTACATCCTCACGGTACTGCTGTACGCAACCGTTGGTTTTGCTTTTCTCTGGAAATTCTGTAAGGTCATTCTATATGTAGTGCTATTTGACGGATGGTATAGTATCCCTAATATCCTAATGTACGTTGGTTAACTCATGTCGAGTGAGTGAGTATAGTTTACGACGCTTTTATCAATATTCCAGCGGGGGACACCGGGAACTGGCTTCACTTATTATACCCATGTGGGGAATCGATCCCGAGTCTTCAGCGTGACGAGCGAACGCTTTTGCCACCAGACTACCACACCGCCCCTAATTCATGTCGATAATGTATGTTGTGAAATGTCTCTAAAATAATTCACATGACTTAAGAGGTCTTTAATAGGTTTTGTGCATTATGTTTTAGATGTGAAGCTATATTGAAATTCAGGATCAGTTAAATATACGACAAAATCTTATCTAAAAAACAACCTTTTAAGTTTTTGTTACTGAACTTTAAATTTAAATAAATTCAAAATTTTCAGTTTATATTCAAAACTACACTGTAGTTTGGTTAGGTACACCCCGTTAGAGAAGTAAAACACCATCAAAGGGAAAGACGTTATTGTGGTGTGATTGTCTTTTACATCACCGTATCTCCTCATCTTTTTCGTGACGCGTGACTAACTAGATTCCCATTGTCCCTATCTTCTATCTAGCAAAACCACAGCCAAGGGATGCATTATCACGGTCTGTTTTGTCAAGTGATTTGTCTGAAATACAGTTATCAGACTGTTCATTCTGTAAAGCCATATAATCGATATCCTTCTTAGTGCCAGTAATAAATTGATCGCGGTAACCGTATATGTGTTTATATATTTAGTAAAATATAACCCAAAGTGATGCAGGTCTCATACATTTACCTCATTGGTAAAACCAACGAGCAGGGCGCTGAGAAACATCGAAACATAATCGGTGCGAACCGGGATTCGAACCAACGATTATAGGTTTCTGGCATGCCTAAGGAACTCTGCACAGCTAATTGCCGCGCCTTAGATGACTGGGCCATCCATGCCCCTATATGTAACAAAGATTGTTTGTTGTTTAAGGCCGCACTCAGCAATATTCCAGCTATATGTCGGCGGTCTGTAAATTATCGAGTCTGGACCAGACGATCCAGTGATTGACATCATGAACATCAATCTACGCAATTGGGATTCGATGACATGCATCAGCCAAGTCAGCAAGCCTTACCACCCGATCCCGTTAGTCGCCTCTTACGACAAGCATGGGCTGCTAAAGACCTATTCTAACCCGGTTTCCAGCTATATGACGGCGGTCTGTCAATAATCGATACTCGACCATACAATCCAGTGATTAACATCATGAGCATCTATCCACACAGTTGGTTGGTTGGTTTGTTGTTTAACGCCGCACTCAGCACTATTCCAGCTATATGACGGCGGTCTGTCAATAATCGAGTCTTGACCAGACAATCCAGTGATTGACATCATGAGCATCTATCCACACACTTAGTTGGTTGGTTTGTTGTTTAACGCCGCACTCAGCACTATTCCAGCTATATGACGGCAGTCTGTAAATAATCGAATCTTGACCAGAAAATCCTGTGATTGACATCATGAGCATCGATCCACTCAATTGGGTTCGATGACATGCACCGACCAAGTCAGCGAGCCTGACCACCTGATTCCAAAAAGTCGCCTCTTTTACGGCAATTCACTGGTTGTACCCATGTGGGAATCGAACCCGGGCATTCGGCGTGACGACCAAACGCATTAACCACCACAAGGATACCCCCACCCCTCATTATCCACTGAACCATTGGATACTTGAAACTGAACTGGAATGGAGTGATGGACCCAGCAAAGTGGTCTCTTTTAAATTGGCTCACAATATATACATTCTAAGGGACAGTTCTTTCAATAATTTTCCATTACTTAAAAAAACTCGGTATACTCTCCTTTGACCCTCAGATAATACATTTTTGCTCGTGTGGTACTTTATACATATTGTTCATAATTCTTTGATAATTTGTTTTTCATAATCATCATTATGATTAAAATGCATTAAAATAATAAGTTGCTTGGCAATTCATGGTCGACCATCCCCTGTATTACATCTCCATTCCATAATGATCAATACAGCTAAAAATTACTATTTACTATTACAAAATCAATTCCGAAATTTGGAACTAACGAAATCCAAGCCATATTACGGAGAGGGGCGTCAAATTCGGCTCTACATGGTGTACCCATGTGGTGAATTGGTGTGGCGAGTCAACGCTTTAACCTCGCTGGACAAGCCTCACCGCCAATGGCTTTGTCGGTTAAGATTATTTATATGAACAAATGTCAAATCAGGTTAGAAGTGTTGTATATTTCATGCAGGTGTTCACCAGAATAGTCACATGATGTCATGGTTACGAGTTTAGCCAATCGGGAAACACTTCCGTTGCACGAGTTTTTCCTGCGCGTAATCCAGACTCTATGGATCGAAGCAGACGACGCTTACTTTATCAAATGCACCGGTGCATGTTAAATTAATTTCAGCAAGCTGTTTAGAATTCATTTAAAATCGAGATTACAATGGGTTTAGAACCCTATTTCTCATGTTTATATTATTCATGCGCTACTTTGAACGCTGCGTTTAAAACTTTGGCATGTCATGTGCATTATGAAGACTTTTCACGAAGAAACATTTTTCAGCTTGATTTCCTGTCCTGCCGTATGTTTTCACTTTGGAGAGGACGTTGAACAAAACGACATGGTAAGTGCAGCAATATTAAATTAAACACTCTGTTGGTGAACATATAATTATGTAAACGAATAATTGCTGTGGCTGTAACGATTCGCAGATGATGTGATGTTATATTATATTCGATACAAAACAGCACCAGGGCACCAGGCCGGTAAGAGCGTTTCTCTGTCACTCTATGTGCGCGCGTGTGTACGTGCGTGTGTGTGGATGGGGGTGGGGGAGATTGTCCCATGTCGCCAATGAATGAAGCATATTATTCAATGTTATAATACAACATGTACATAAAACATATTGATTCTGAATTCTGTTTATGTTCTTACACCTATGTCGTTGGTGTTTTCAACTTTACCAATTACACAATTAAAACTACATTTTAACCGCATTACGACGGGAAGACCAAGGATGGGTTTCGCACATTGTACCCAATCTGGGTCACAGGAGCGAACGTTTTGACATGGTTTCTCCATACAACACGAGTGTTGTAAACATGAGAAAACAGTTTCGTGCCGTCCTAAAGGCTTCCTCAACATATTTATGCAGTGTTGATGTACCATTTCTAAACTCCACCCGTACGAAGTGGTATATTATTTATCAGGGTATTTTTAGATAATGAATGAATGAACGAATGAATGAATATACTTTTTTACGCCGCTTTTAGCAGGGGACATCAGAAATGGGCTTTACACATTGTACCCATGTCGGGATTCGAACCCGCGCGCACACACTATACACACACCGAATTATTTTTTTCAATATATTTTCACAAAGAGATTTTGTCCAACGCCTCCACACATTGGCCAACAACATATGCATACAGAGTATTTGCTATTTGACCGTTTTAACCATTCATTGCAGCTCTATCTTGTCCAGCTCCGATATGAAAGGTGCAGTAACATCAACACATGCTGTTGTCTTTGTGAATCCTGCAAACTGTAGGTTTAATATCAATCAAACTTAGTATTAATATGCAATGAAAACGAGTTTTAGCTCCGTCGATTCAAGTCTTACTCCGACGAGGGTAGTTGATTGGTCCGCTGTAAGCAGCCGCAAACTGTCAGTGTCTAATTAGGGAGGTTATGTGTCACTTTTTCCTTCGGAATTTTTATAAACAAATTTTCACAAGGTGAGACTTGCTAAACGCATTGACCGACATCTACATGCATACAACGATTTAAAAAAACTTATGTAGGTTCAATATTATATGGCAATTAGTTTTTTTGGAATTTTATTTTGTCACAGATTAATCTAGAATATATGCTGCATAATATAATGAAATTTGAAATTGCCGAGAATACTGTCGATGCATTGAATGGCCTAAGGGGTAAAGCTA
Organism: Haliotis rufescens; assembly: GCF_023055435.1. Taxonomy (NCBI): domain Eukaryota; kingdom Metazoa; phylum Mollusca; class Gastropoda; order Lepetellida; family Haliotidae; genus Haliotis; species Haliotis rufescens. The sequence continues at coordinate 4,040,459 of NW_025964223.1, read as the reverse complement.
GATTGTTTTTTATATTTTGATGTATAGTGCTCGAACAGAAGTTTGTTACTGATCGTGATATAAAGATCAGTTGTCAAGGTCATCAGTTGTTTGCAGTTTGTACATTGATCACTGTTGTATTTAGTTGCAGAGTTTAGATCCGCAATGGCTGTGAATTCTTGAACTTAGTTTGTCTAAATGGGTCGAGTTATAAAAAATGGGCCATTTAGAAATACTTTTAGTGTGAAGGGATTTATGTCCATATAGATTGAAATTTTGAATATAAATTTTGAAATTTTGAAATTACATGCTAATTAGATGTTTGTTTGTTGTTTAATCTAGTGATTGACATCATGAGCATCAACCAAGACAGCGAGCCTGACCACCCGATCCCGTTAGTCGCCTTTTACGACAAGCATAGTCCCCTTTTACGGCAAGCATGGGTTGCTGAAGACCTATTCTCCCCCGGGTTCACTTTGTGTGAGTTCACCGAAGTATGAACCTTCATAGAGTGTTATCCAAACTGATTGAACATCGGGGCTCGACTGGCGCCAGCAATGGCGGCGGGTATGGTGGCTGCATGAGGTATGTTCCCGTGATGTTTGAGGTGAACAATTAACTTGCCTTTACATGTGTTTGTGACGGGTGCCACCGGTGGTGCAGGGTAGCTCACCTTTTCGTGGACACCTGGTATCATCACTGTTCTCGAGTGATTCATAAACACATGCTCATGACATAGTCGGAATCGTACAATCGACTCTGCTTTTGGGAGAGAATGCTATTGAATGTGGTAAGGGTATTGTCGCTTTTATGTATTTGAAGAAGGATGGGGGCAGGACTTGGTGAATTGTAGTAGTTTCGTATGTTTTAGCTTCAGTTGTGACATCCCGCTTCCTACAATAAGAGTGAGTCTTTAAATGTATTGGTTCCATTTAAGACGCGCCACTTCCTACAAAAATGAGTTGTACTTTTAATGTTTAGGTCAAGTTGAGATCCATCTAGATCTCTTAGACAATGCAGATACAGACATTATCGGATTTTTAATTTTATGGGTGTTTTTTAATTGGTCTTTTAATGTGTCAGTGTCAGTTGAGGCGCCCCATTTTTTTTATATTAAGATGAGTGTATCATTTTTACCTCCAGCTAAGGCGCATTACTTCTATAATAATGAGCTAGATTTTTTACGATACGATCGTAACCCTAAAATTATCGTAAAGTTATCGTAAGGAATTCGTAGGCCATCGTAGCCTATTTTCGAAACTATCGTAGCCCTAAGATATCGTAAGTTTATGTTATCTTCATCGAAGATGGCGGCATACTTTGCCATGGATATTTTTCAAACAAATAATCTGCTTTCCGTTTAAAGATTGACATTTCATTTTGTTAAACTGTGTGATTCAAATTGAGACTTCGAGAAAACACGAAGAACGCATCGAAGATATGAGGTTAGAAATGTTCTTAATAGCGACAGCGAACCACATAAATATGGAGTCGAGTGCTTACAATATATTTCTATCCGAGTCCATGCTGAAGAAGTGTGAAACAACATACCTTTTCGATAATTTGGGAAGGATTAAAACGGAAGGTGTCGACAGGCAATATAGTAATGACCGTGACCTTATTGATAGCTCAGAGGCAGGCTAATCTTATTGATTTAAACCGGAAATATATGTAATTAAATATGTGTATTGTATATTTGTATAAAGAGTATATTTAATGTTGCCCTAGCAAAAGTAATTGTGTTTGGTTTCGTTTTCAAAACAACACTTAGGTTATCTATATTTCTGAACAACTAATATTTGACAAGTGATTACTCGTAAATATTGTCTGTTGAATAATTGCAGTCTTTAAAAACAGGCGATTAACGACATAGATGTATTCCTTTAAATATTGCAATTTATTGATATTTTGAAAGCAAAGTTAAAGCACATATTTTCGTATCGCCTTTTCGAGAATGGCGATTTGAAAAATCAAGTAAAAAATGGGTACCCATGTTCATTTGGGTTTAAAATGTCGTAAATAAGCAACATTGTCCACAATTCACTTTCCAATATATTTTCGCAGAAAATGTTTATTGAATGAAATTTACTGATCAATATAAAATAGACATTTTCACCACAATAATCTTTGAATTTTGCATTCAACGGACCGATTTTAAAATAATAATTGATGTTGGTCTTTTTAAACTTTAAGTGTACATTTACCCGTTTAATATTCACAAAATATAGATACTTGAGACCATTCAAACAATAATATCATTGTAAAGGATACGGTCACCGGACTATTAATTGACCCTCAGCCATGCTGTCAGACAAGACAAGCGTCATCGAACTTCGTTCTGGAACAGATTTTACACATTGACAATGTAGATATTTCGCTCCTCAGACAGATTTAAATCAAATACGACAAATCAGCTTATTAGCTCTACTTAATTTAAAAGGCTAGAAAAGGGCACAAAGCTCTGCTCTCTCGCTAGAGGATCATTAGAAGGGAAAATAGTGGAGAACATTATTTCAATTGTAAAAACTATAATGTGGTAACACTACACTTGATTATAACATTTATTGGGTTTGAAGAATGCCTTTGCATACTGTCCTATTAGCACAGCGTTCGCTCGTCACGCCGGAGACCCGGGTTCGATTCCCGACATAGGTACAATGTGTGAACCCCATTTCTGGTGTCCCCTGCCGTGATGTTGCTGGAATATTGCTAAAAGCGGCGTAAAACCATACTCACTCACTCACTCACTTTGCATGGCACACGGATGATATTTTTGTTCGGGTAGTCATGCGCCAATTCATATAATGAGTTGGTCTCTAATGTTTCAACTCCTGTTGTGACGCCTCACTTCATGTAATGAGTTTAACTCTAACGTTTCAGATACATGGCCTAGATTTTCGAAATGATCGTAGCCCTAAAATTATCGCAAAATTGCCGTAAGGAAATCGTAGGCTGTCGTAGCCTATTTTCGAAACAATCGTAGCCCTGAGATATCTTAAGTTTGTCGTAAATCTAAGACAGCCCCATACCTGTCGTAAGTTTATTTCATCTTTATCCAAGTTGGCGGCGTAATATGCCATAGATATTTAGCACAACAATAAGTCTGCTTTACGTTCAAAAATGGACATGTCATTTTGTTAAACTATGTGATTCAAATTGACACTTCGAAAACACGAAGAACGCATCACTGATTCACGTCAGAAATGTTCTTGTTCGGGTAGTCATGGCATCTTTTATCATAATAACAAAACGTCTACATGTAGGACATATGTAGGATTGTACAGAATTTCACTCAAATAGTTGCGTATTAAACAATCAAAATCGTTGAAGCGTTTTCATGGGTTAAAATCTATTTAAGAACCCTACTTTCGATCACTCGTAACTCGGGCGCTGTATGGTATACAAGCATATTGCTTCGTTGTGGGATCCCGTTAGTCGCATTTTACGGTAAGCATGGGTTGCGGAAGACCTATTCTACCCCGGATCTTCACGGCAAGCATGGGTTGCGGAAGACCTATTCTACCCCGGATCTTCACGGCAAGCATGGGTTGCGGAAGACCTATTATACCCCGGATCTTCACGGCAAGCATGGGTTGCGGAGACCTATTCTACCCCGGATCTTCACGGTAAGCATGAGTTGCGGAAGACCTATTCTACCCCGGATCTTCACGGTAAGCATGGGTTGCGGAAGACCTATTATACCCCGGATCTTCACGGTAAGCATGGGTTGCGGAAGACCTATTCTACCCCGGATCTTCACGGTAAGCATGGGTTGCGGAAGACCTATTCTACCCCGGATCTTCACGGCAAGCATGGGTTGCGGAAGACCTATTCTACCCCGGATCTTCACGGTAAGCATGGGTTGCGGAAGACCTATTCTACCCCGGATCTCCACGGTAAGCATGGGTTGCGGAAGACCTATTCTACCCCGGATCTTCACGGCAAGCATGGGTTACGGAAGACCTATTCTACCCCGGATCTCCACGGTAAGCATGAGTTGCGGAAGACCTATTCTACCCCGGATCTTCACGGTAAGCATGGGTTGCGGAAGACCTATTCTACCCCGGATCTTCACGGTAAGCATGGGTTGCGGAAGACCTATTCTACCCCGGATCTTCACGGTAAGCATGGGTTGCGGAAGACCTATTCTACCCCGGATCTTCACGGTAAGCATGGGTTGCGGAAGACCTATTCTACCCCGGATCTTCACGGGTTCCACCCCATCAGAAAAAAACACACAATGTCAACACGGTCTCTCTTTCGGCCAAAATGTCCCAAGTATGGTTAAAAAATCATGCACTTGGGCCCCCTACGGCATAAATTGCCAAGCCGAAGGCCACACATTCAACCAAAATACATGTCCCCAAAAACAAAACAATCAGACCTCCCCAAACCAGCAACCATTCCCCCATACAATTACACAAATGATGATCAAGAGGACACCTGTTGCCCACTCACGGACCAAACCGAGACTCATCGTTCAGCTGATTTCACACTATAACCTAGCCACCCCCACCTACCCACCCTACCCACTCAACAACCTTACCCCACCCCTGCCCCGTCGCCCACTACATCACCCAAAACAGGAAAACCTATCTAACTAACCAGATATTAAACATGAAAAGAGCATCCTCTGCAAACATCACCCAACACAAACTACACAGCAACATGAACCAAATAGTTCAGTTTATAGTTGAAACTACCCACTGCTAAAAAGACAGACCCACCCTTGTCTCATCAAATATCCTGCCACCCAGCCCCTATGTGGGGTCTAGGTATTTTCATTGATATTCCTACTCCTAAAAAAAGATAAGATAAGAGTAATAAATGTATACCATTCAAAAACCGAACCCTTTAATAACGACGACTTAGAAATTCTAACAAATTTCATAGAACCCAATGCCATTATCGGCCAGTGAAGATCCGGGGGAGAATAGGTCTTCAGTAACCTAAGCTTGCCGTAAAAGGCGACTATGCTTGTCGTAAAAGGCGACAAACGGGATCGGGTGGTCAGGCTCGTTGACTTGGTTGATGCATGTCATCGGTCCCAATTGTGTGGATAGATGCCCATGTTGTCAATCACTGGATTGTCTGGTCCAGACTCTATTATTTACAGACCGCCGTCATATAGCTGGAATATTGCTGAGTGCGGCGTTAAACAACAAACCAAACCAAACCAAACCCAATACCATTATCCTCGGGGACCTTAATGCACACCATCCATTGTGGGGCACAAAACATTACACAGATAAATATGGAAGACTATTGGTAGACTGGATAGATAGTAGCAACCTTAGTTCATTAAATGACAACCAACCCACCTGGTACCCAATAAATCATCTTCAAAATCCAACAGCAGGGAATCTTTTAAAAAAAAATCTAGCTGGGAAGTTCATAAGGACACCTTGGGCAGCGACAACTGCCCCATAAAAAATCATTAAATACAATCCACACACACACCCGAACTGAACCCCCCTCGGGCTCTCCCCGGCAAATAAAATTTGATTTAAATAAAAGCTAACTGGCAACTATTTACAAAACAATGCAACCAAACAGACATTGTCTAAATAGACACATTTAACACAAACTAACTAATAAGTTACATGAAATAGCCTTCAAATGCATCCCCACAAACTACACCCATAACCCAGTCCCCGGGTGGAGCTTAACCCCCCCCCCCCCCCCCCAGAAAATTAGGAAAGAAATACCCTTAATAAATCAAATTGGGACCGTTCAAAATGGTTTTTATTCATAAATCTTAGAAACAAAGCAAAACAACTCATCAAGGCAGCAAGATAGGCAGCAACAATATACACTGGTCATATTTATAGTCTTCAGAAAAGCTTTCGATATGGTTTGGTATAATGGCCTCATTCACAAATTTGAAAATAGAGCCATTAATGGGACGATTTTAAATATCACACACTCTTTCCTAACAGACAGAAATATCACAGATAAATCCCATGAAACATTATCAGATATGGCACCCAACAAGGTAGCATATTGTCGCCGACATGATTTAATTGCATGATTGATTTTTCAAAAAACTAACAAAAACAATATTTGCAAAATTTGCAGACGACATTTCCTTCTGGACATCCTCATCTTCAAACCACATTTGACCAACACCTCATCTTGACTCCCCATATTTCAAAACTGGCCAACTCTTGCGAAAACGACTTAAACCTAATGAGGGCCATCAGATACACCGACTGGGGATCAGACAAACAAACACTTCTTTGTTTATATAAAACACAAATACAATCAAAAATAGATTATGCCGCTCCGGCATTACAAGTACAAATCATATTAATCTAAAATCTATTTAAAAACCCTAAGAACTGCCTCAGGTACCAGGATTGGTACTGTCCACAATACACTATTACTAATAACTGGCACAGTCTCAATCACACACTGCAGACACCAATCTATACTGGGCTGGGGCCCAACATAACCCAATATACAAAACACTCACTCATACATATCTTCAGCAACCCATGCTTGCCGTAAAAGGTGACAATGCTTGTCGTAAAAGGCGACTAACGGGATCGGGTGGTCAGGCTCTCTGACTTGGTTGATGCATGTTATCGATCCCAATTGCGTGGATCGATGCTCATGATATTAATCACTGGATTGTCTGGTCCAGACTCGATTATTTACAGACCGCCGTCATATAGCTGGAATATTGCTGAGTGCGGCGTTAAACAACAAACCAACAACAACCAAATCAAAAATATGACATTAAAAAATCTGCTCGACAAAAATTCAAAACCCACCCAGAAAAAGCCCCATACTTTACTCACCTATACATACTATTGCAAACCCACAATCTCACCACCATTACACAATTCCTCACCCCAACAGTATATACTTGATCAACCAGCACCAGAAACAGACACCTCACTACACAGTGTACTACATACACAACCCAACATCTCCCCTACAGAAAAAAAACATCATTAATACTTAACCACATACATACCAACTGGCCACCCCACACACATATATACGCTGACGCCTCACAAGATAAGTACAATAACACAGGACTAGGTATCCATGTAGACCAGGCCAAACCAATAACACCTAATTATCATCATAAAAATTATACTAATACTAATACTGCTGAACTATTAGCCATACGTACAGCCCTAGCTCCATCTAGTTAAAACCCTTAAAAAACAACTTTCTATTTTTTTCAGACTCTCTTGGCTCATTAAATCAAATTCAAAACAAATATCCAAAACCTGACCCGACTTAATAAACAACATCATCCATTTTATTTCAGAATTAAAATCAGAAAATATATTAGTACGTCTACTATGGGTACCTGGCCACCCAACACACCTGGTAACAACATTGCAGACATAGCAGCTAAAAAGTCATAACTCATCCATCCCCATCCATTGATTTTCACACTTCCAAAGCCGAGGTGAAATCTAAAATAAAACAATCCATCAAAATTCAGAATTTCTACTGGATTAACCTGGATTAAGACTTTATTTCGTAAACCTATCTATGAATGTCACAATTTTAACAATTCGACCTTTTTTGATAAAACAATATCCCGTATTATCAGTGGCATTGCAAATCTTAACTATAATTTATTTAAGCAAAAAATACATCTAAATGGTACCTGTAAAAACTGCCTCATTCCCGAACATCTAGATCAAATTTTTAACCTCTGTCCACTTTAAAGCACTTTCCACTCTCAGCTTTATCACTCTATCGCATCTCACTATCAGCACAATATTTCCTTACTATTCAATCCATTCAACCCTCCAGCAATATACAACTCCATTGTCAATTTCATTCTTAATGCTAAAGTCACGGACAAAGTTTAGAACATCCCAAACAAACTTCTGCTTCAAAATCTAATGATGTAAACAAACGTTTTCCCTTCTTCTAAGACGTCCGCGCGCGAAATTCCACTTATCCATAACACTAACGTAGAACATCAATTACCCAGTCAATAGTCAATGTCAAGGACACAATAACACCGCTCACTGCCACCAATCGCCTCCCTACCTCGCCACCACGACTCCCCACCCCAGCGATTATAGACTTAGGCTAGGCTCTTTTTCCCCTTTTCTTTCTTTAGTAGGCCCAATATCTAATTACAGCTTATCTGTAATACATTTATAACCCATTATGCTATACTTTATATATATGGGTCATTATCAAAATATGTACCCTTTTTATGTAAGTATTCTCTATCTTTCATAAAGTTTGAGATAGACCTTAACTTTTATCTGTAATATTTCCGTGGGGAACCAAATTAACATATATCATCGAACATTTGCCTCGTCAGTGCTTTATTTGCTTGTGGTGGAGTGGTATATAGTCTGAACTTGTTGAAATATCACTGTCAATAGACACTGAATGCACTTTTCACTGAACATATTTCAGATTTTATGTCATATGCATGTTTTTGTTACTAATAGGATTAGAATCTTTAAAATAAACATCAGTTTCCGCTATGTTTCGACCTTTAGATAATGAAAAATACGGAAAGCATGCCTGTCTAAAAGGTTCCTGTCCTTGGTGTAACCATTTGTTTAATTAGGTGAAAGAGTAATCCATCTTTATGTAGAAAGAAGGTAACTGAATGCCTTCTTATCATATCAATTCCTGTCTTCCGTGGAGAACATGGTCAATAAAAAACAGAATATTGAAATTATAGCGATCATTTTGGTAATGTGTGGGACACAGAGAAGAGTAAATTATCAATTTTTCATTTTATTTCTCACAAAGAGTGATAATCCAGGTTTTATGACGTGTTGATATTAAAGCGAGATTCTTTTTCTTTTTCTAGGCAGAGGTAAAATATTAGTTTTACAATAGTACACCGAAAGAAGAATTTATATTTTTTATTATCTCCGCAAATGATCGGTTACACCAAGGACAATAGATTTCCACTGATTCTCCAGTATATTTAAAATGTTTCAAAATTATGTTTCTTTGTGTTGGCATAATTTACCCAACTGTTTGTTAAGGTAAGATGTTTCTTGTTAAATCACTAAAAGTTTGAATTTTCAAATTTTATTTTTGGTTATTCAACAGGACCCAAAGAGGTATAGATTTTGATAATGACCCACATTTACATCGTTAATACTATATTAGGGTAGTTGACATTATATTGTCATATCATAATTTCGCGTTTTAAATTATTAACAGCTCTTCCTAATTCATTAAACCATCTATACCCTCTATTGTAATTATAACTTGCCCCACTCGGACTATAAATAGCCCGCAAGGTGGCGGTGTTTCAGTTTCGAACAATGACTGAGAATGTGATATTAGGTTTTGGTTTGGTTTGGTTTGGTTTGTTGTTTCAAGCCGCACTCAGCAATATTCCAGCTATATGACGGCGGTCTGTAAATAATCGAGTCTGGACCAGACAATCCAGTGATTTACATCATGAACATCGATCCACACATGGGATCGATGACATGCATCAACCAAGTCAGCGAGCCTGACCACCCGATCCCGTTAGTCGCCTTTTAGGACAAGCATAGTGGCCTTTTACGGCAAGCATGGGTTGCTGAAGACCTATTCTATCCCGGATCTTCACGGGTCCAATGTGATATTAAATATATCAATTCGTGCTGATATATTTGATATCAAAGGACACTCGGGTCAGAATCTCTATATCAACAAACTCCTGTCATCCACTATGCTGTGTCCCCTCCACAAGTGTGTCGGACAAGTGCTCCTAAAATCCCACATGCACATGTTCCCTACCCATCAGTCACACTTGTCTCAAACACCCGATGTTCATTAAACTTGTTGTCCGGATTAAATTGTAACGCCGGTTCTCTTGTCATTCCTGGTTTCGGCTGTCCCATATCGCGGGTCATTCATTCCGACACTGTGACAAAGTTTACCGCCCATACGACTGATTCCGTCAAAATTATCGTCTATCTCTCGCTTCCGTGGGATAAACATTTGAACGGAGGAGGCGTTGCATGGTACATGAGAAGCACTGCCATACAATCGCAACCATAAATTTGACATTCCGGAATATTCGTTTGTTCAGTTTTCAAAATTTTAATCGAGAACTGTGTCAACACATTTTTTCAAGCGTAGTCTGAAATGGAAGTCGCCAGGCTGGATAAAGCTGCTTTCTAATTGGTTCATGTGACCTGTAATGGGATGTCCTCAGATCTTTGTTTAGCAACTTCGATCTAATTTTAATGAGATTGAACATTTTTGTCGAATGACACATGAAACAGTTGACAGTTTTTCCGTGTTTCCTCTTATCAATGTGAAATGCATGCCTATGGTGATGCACGGCGGCGGCGGCGGCGGCGGCGGCGGCTCGTCTGTCAGTGACGAGATCTTGTCAAATCAAGTCTTGTTTAAAAAAAACCCGATGAACCTTTTTTGCAACTTTGCTTCTATTATCAATGCTAGATAGTTTACGCTGTAGAATAACCTACTCGGTACGAGTGATTATGGAAAAAATGTCACTCGTGAAATTAATGTTTTAAGTTCCTCGCTAAAGCAACATTGATTTCACCCCGTGAGTTATTCTATGAGTATTTCATTTCTCCATAGCGACGGTGGGGTAGCCGAGTGGTTCAAACGTTTGCTCGTCACGCTGAAGACTGCACAATGTGTGAAGCCCATTTGTGGTGCCCCCGACGCGATATTGCTGGAATATTGCTAAAAGCGGCGTAAAACCATACTCACTCCTCCATAAACGTCAAATATGATCATGTCATGGAATGTCATTTATAAGTTCTTTCCTGAAAGGTGCAGGCGGCCAAACTTGTCATGGCGTATTTCGCCATACGAAATGTTTGTGTTCAGTTTTCCTTTCATTGCTTCTGTCATTTTCTTGTTCGTTTCATGATGTGCAAATGTAGTAGCAATCGCACGACGAACATGTAGTTTCCGGGCGGCATCGCATCTTTGAAGTAGCTCTTGCGGCTCATCTCCCCATGTAATTGTTCTTCTACTTGCGAATGTATGGTGTATTGTCATTTCGGGAACAAACGTTATACGCCTTAGCAGTTCCTCCTCTCTTTGTATTTCCTTCATGAAGTCTATCAAACAAACAGAACGTTTCCTTTGAGGTTTGCAAGTCAGCGTCGGCGTCCAGAGCATTGACTGGAGCTACTGTTAGCCATTCTTTAATGTAAGGAATACTCTTAGAAAATATCCCTTCTTTAACTTTCTGTATGTTCTCAGCAGTTGCTTCGGCCAAGCGTGCCTCGTTGGGAGAGAACATGTTCTTCCACCGCTTGTTTCCATGGCGTGACACCATAGGGGTTAGTCACTTATGACGCCTGGCGGTTGTCTTGGCAGATCGATGTGGTCTCTCAAGCTTTCAGGCCGCAGTATGTTTGTTTACTTGTTTGTTTTTTAACGCCACACTCAGCAATATTCCAGCTATATGACGGCGGTAAGTAAATAATCGAGTCTGGACCAGACAATCCAATGGTTGACGTCATGAGCATCGATCCACGCAATTGGTATCGATGACATGCATCAACCAAGTCAGCAAGCCGGACCACCCGATCCCATTAGTCGCCTCTTCAGACGCCCATAGTCGCCTTTTCCGGCAAGCAAGGGTTGCTGAAGACCTATTCTACTCGGTATCTTCACGGGTCCTCAGAATATTTTTAAATGCATACCCTATTCTATGGGAGCAGGATGCTGATACCCATCCACCTGAACGAACATTAACATGGTCATTAGTAAAGGAAAATGGAATGATGGAACATATTTGGTTTAACCTTGCTTTAAAGAGTAGTTATTTTGCATCAGTTGGCGTGGTGCCTGAATGTGGGAACACAGAGAGAGCGCACACTTACATTCAACATTACTATAAATTGCATGTTTATATTGATATTAAGTCAAATTCATCATTTTAAATGCCAAGGTATAACGTAATTACCAGAATGGCCCCATTTGCTTGAAAATGACTTATGGAAGGTTGATTTGCTTTTCATCTTTTCCTTCAAGTTGTTATCTTCATTTTGGTCCCTTTGGCGTCTACGTACATCCAGAACCTACATGATATGATTTAGAAAATGTTGAAACCATGAGTGAGTATGCTTTTCACTTCTATCGTGCCGTGTCACCTCAATATGTGATATCTCAAAGAGACACCAATCCATGTTTAACATTTTGCTACCAAGTATATGTATCGAGTTTCGCTTGTTATCTGCGTCGTGAACAGAAGGTGAACTAAACATATTTCATTTACATTATTATACAATTTTAAACAATTGACACATAGATTTCAACTTAAATATCAACATTATTTTGGCATTAAAATTCTAGGCAGTTATGGTATGCGTATGTAGCGACCAGAACTAGGATAAACAGTCCACAATTTCGTAAAACCCCATTTAGTGCGGTAATGCTTTCGATTAGCTCTATGGCGATATATATGAGGAATATGATTTTGTTTATATTATTTTGGGGGACCATACTGATTATCTTTTGTATATTTCCACGTTCCATTCCAAATAAATAACCCATATTAAATTCTTCCCTATAAATTGGAAACATCTTGAGTGTTTTGTTATTTTGCACTTGTCAAATATTCACACGCCTTTATGTGCGGCAAATCACATTCATGCACAACTGTCACTTTGTCTGTACACTATTTCTTCTAACATATTATGTTATTATTAGATCAAAAATTGAAATCAAGGATGTGTGTCTACATCACATTGTGGTCACTCTAGTAAATGTAATAGAATCGTCCATATTACAATGGTAAAAGCAGTAACTTGAGAGGTTTCTGAAATATTTCTGATTGTGATTTTATACAGAAAGCTTTGCACACGTGTTATTTTATTAGCAAGTGTGATGGGATCACACATTTATTATTTTATCAGCAAATAATAAAAAATATGGCTCTTCAGCTCACCTGACTGAACATCACGTTAACTAATGTCATGGTGCATTGTCTATCTTTCGTTAACTTTCACATTATCACATTGGGCATCTCCTCTTATAAAAAACGACCCGTGAAGATTCCGGGGTAGAATAGGTTATCAGCAACCCATGCTTGCCGTAAAAGGTGACTATGCTTGTCGTAAAAGGCGACTCACGGGATCGGGTGGTCAGGCTCGCTGACTTGGTTGATGCATGTCATCAATCCCAATTGCGTGGATCGATGCTCATGATATCAATCACTGGATTGTCTGGTCCAGTTTCGATTATTGACAGACCGCCGTCATATACATGTAGCTGGAAACCGGGTTAGAATAGGTTATCAGCAACCCATGCTTCTCGTAAGAGGTGACTAACGGGATCGGGTGGTCAGGCTCGCTGACTTGGCTGATGCATGTCATCGTATCCCAATTGCGTAGATCGATGTTCATGATGCCAATCACTTGATCGTCTGGTCCAGACTCGATTATTTACAGACCGCCGTCATATAGCTGGAATATTGCTGAGTGCGGCGTTAAACAACCAACCAACCTCTTATAAAACAAGGCCTTCAAAGCTGAAACTTTCACGTGGATGATAAAAGATGTCTCCGGACATTGCTAAGGCATTCTAAAACATTGCAAATGTCATTCATGTAAATATTTTGCTTGATCATGTGTTATTAGACTCTTTACAGTTTACTGCAGATATTAAATGCTTGTCCCCTAGTCCTAATCCCACAGTAATCATGGTCATATTACCAGCTATGATTCCAAGTCAATTTGTGTAACCGTTAATAACAACATATAAAGTTGCCGTTTGCCCTTGTGGAAAAATAAGCATTCCATGTAGATCCCATACCAAACCATGATGATATTGATTTTAGAAATACTGACCTATTCAGGAGGCAGTTTCCGAAGCCAAATATGGTCAACGTTGGAAAAATGGAATACATTTTGTGGAAGAAAGGATATTTTGGGGGGTTAAGTGGATGTTTCATCGTTATAAGTATTTTGATAATAAAATCATTATATCAGGCACAAGAAGGTATTTTGAGTAATTGAGGCTGACAGAACTTGTGAGAATATTATGCCTCGGGTACATGGTATATCATCCTGCTCAAAGGGGAAACCAAGTGGTTTTAGCTCACCTGACAAGTTAGCCTATGTTGCTGGGCCATTATTAACATGCATTTTATAAATTTATTTTGAAACTAGAGTGAATCATATCGCTTATTGGAACTTTGACCTGCATTCACATAATGCAACATTTAGATTAAACTTTCTTTCTTTTTCTTTGTTGGTTGTTTAACGGCGGTCTGGAAATAATCCAGTCTGGACCAGACAATCCAGTGATTGACATCATGAGCATCGATCCACACAATTGGGATCGATAACATGTATCAACCAAGTCAGCGAGCCTGACCACCCGATCCTGTTAGTCGCCTCTTAAGACAAGCAGAGTCAGCACACGACCATATGTTAATATGAAGTGACCTGAAACAGCATAGAAGTAGAATAACTTTAAGAATGTGTATATATATACTCTTCAATAGCCGTTTTGAATAAAAGTGAGTGAATACATATTAGTAGGAGCCTTTTCTACTGCGTTACAACATTCATTTCTGGCTAGTTAAGTATTGCCCGAATGTTGCATTCATGCGGTCAGTTCTTCGGGCTTTTTTCTTTGAATGTCCATGTTTTCATCATACATTGTTTTAAATGCGGCTAGCCTGCCTCCTTTTCTTTCTTTCTTTTGCTGATCCATATGCCCCTTGAACCACATGGGTCGGGTTGATTTTCGCAAACCTGTTTTGTCTAAAGGCTTTGGAAGAGTAAGTGGGTCTGATTTTAATACACCTGTGTGTGGTATTGTTAGTTCACTTGCATTGTTTTTAAAGCTCTGAGCATGGCTTTTGGGAATCCGACACCATGGTGCTCTTTAGTGCCTGGGGAAATATTGCATGATCATTTTTCAACAAATCACACATATGAACAAAATATTCCCACCTACTCCTCGAAATGCCATTTTTGCTGTTATGCGCAATAGTTGTTTTGAAAAGGCTTTTCAGGTTTCTAAATTTACGTTCAGCATCCGAAAACAGAACTTTATATCCAAACTATCGCATTTCACTAGCTATGATACGCCAAACGGATGGTTTCTTCGCAGGTTTGGTAAACTTGTTTTTGTGCTCCCTGTACTTCTCCAAAAGCAGGATCGAGTGGTCAGTCTCGCTGACTTGGTTGATGAACGTCATAGATCCCTATTGCGTGGATCCATGCTCATGATGTCAATCACTGGATTGTCTGGACTCGATTATTTACAGACCGCCGTCATAAAGCTGGAATATTGCTGAGTGCAGCGTTAAACAACAAACCAACCAACCAACCAACCAAAAGCAGCTTTGTTGAATGGCAGTTCCATTCAAATCCTGTGTCTGTGAAAAATTACTTCAAGAAATCAAAGCATAACACCACATTAGAACTAGAATACTGGTATTTTGTTTGTTTGTTTGTTTAACACAGCATCCTATAATATTCCAGCTGTAGGATGACAGTCAAGTATGGACCAGACAATCCAGTGATTGACAACATGTGCATCGATCTTTAACTGCAATTGAGATACGATGACATGCATTAACTGAGGCATGAAGATCCGGGTTAAAATAGGTCTTCAGCAACCCATGCTTGTCGTAAAAGGCGTCTGTGGTTGTCCTAAGAGGCGACTAACGGGATCGGGTGATCAGGCTTGCTGACTTTTTAGATGGATGTCATCGTATCCCAACGTGAAGATCCGGGGTAGAACAGGTCTTCAGCAACCCATGCTTGCCGTAAAAGGCGACTATGCTTGTCGCAAAAGGCGACTAACGGGATCGGGTGGTCAGGCTCGCTGACTTGGTTGATGCATGTCATCGATCCCAATTGCGTGGATCGATGTCCATGATGTAAATCACTGGATTGTCTGGTCCACACTCGATTATTTAGACCGCCGTCATATAGCTGGAATATTGCTGAGTGCGGCGTTAAACAACAAACCAAACCAAAACCCAATTGCGTAGATTAATGCTCATGATGTCAATCACTGGATTGTCTGATCCAGACTTGATTATTTACAGACCACCGCCATATAGCAGGAATATTGCTGAGTGCAGCGTTACACAACAAACAAACATTAACTAAGTCAGCTTGCCGATCCTGTTAGTCGCCTCTCACGACAAGCATCGTTTGCTGCTGATCAAAGAATACTGATTAAGAAAAATAATAATTCTAATTTGATATGATCATATTCATATATTAATATGTTGGTTAATCTATGATCTCTTAGCATATGAAATTACTTGACATACTGAAAGGAGACTGGAATTTGTTCTTCAAGAGTAATTGAGACTGTCACAAGTCTCATTTCACTCACTAACTGCAGGCCTACATAATCTATTTTCGGGGCATGGGTGGCTCTGTCGGCTAAGGTGCTGCAATTCACTGTACAGAGTTTTTGTTCCTTGGGCACGAATCCTTGTTCGCCCCGATTATGTTTCTAGGTTTGTTTAACGCCGCTTTTAACATTATTCCAGTTATATCACGGCGTGTCAGCTTAATGTGGGAGGAAAGCCCGAAGTGATGCAGGTCTCAGACGTTTACCACTTCGGTGAAACCCACGGTATGGTGCTGACAAACCTAGAAACATAATCGGGGCGAACCGGGATTCGAACCCACAATCATAGGTTTCTGGCGTGCCCAAGGGACGCAACTCTGCACAGCGAATCGCGGCGCCTTAGACGACTGGGTGACCCGTACCCCCTTAGACTTATGAACAGATTGACCTTAAATATGTTATTTTAATTGTTCATAGTTCTTTCCAAAAAATACTTTCTTATCTAGCACTGGTCGCGCTGGTCTGATTCTTAAGTTTTGAAGACTAAGTGCAGTAATAAAATAAAATGAGAAAACTTTCAAAGAAATAAAAATGTGACTAACTGTATTCTGCCGACTGTGGAGTCCGGCTGCTGCTTGCAAGCTCTTCGTCTACTGAAACTGACTTCAGCTTGCTTTGGACAGTCTCTGGCATTGATCCTTGCTCGGACTAGGAAGTAACGAGAGGTTGACCACTGTCATTGTTGGACATCTGCACAAACACACATTTACAATTATCAAATATAATTGTTTGTGGGATATTAGCAACATTAGATTAAAGTGTAAACATGAATTTGCGCAAAAGTGATGCATGTTGCAGGTGGTAACCACTTTCTTTGTGAACTCCACAAACAGTCAGGACAAGTATTAATTTGTAAACACACGATAATACGATTGTTCAATTGAGTGAGTAAGTATTATTCCAGCAAAATCACGACAGGGGACACCACAAATGGGCTCACACATTGTACCCATGTCGGGAATCGAAACCGGGTGTTCGGCGTGATGATCGAACGCTTTACCCAAAGACTATCCCACTGCCCAGAAGAAATTGAAAGGGATGAAATTCAACGATTTGTGAAGATTATATCAATACGTCATATTTCCTGAGTAGTGGGGGGCGGTCGGGTAGCCTAGTGGTTAAAGCGTTCGCTCGTCACGCCGAAGCCCCGGGTTCGATTCCCGACATGGGTACAATATGTGAAGCCCATTTCCGGTGTCCCCCGCCGTGATATTCCTGGAATATTGCTCAAAGTGGCGTAATACCATACTCACTCATTCACTCCTGAGTAGTGATTGTTAAGTTATCCTTGAATCATAGTTGGGAGAAGTAACTGAAGTTTTCTTTCTGTTTGAATGAAAGTTATGAACATTAGCTATCAGAGTACTTTAAAGTAAAACGGAGTAGATGATACCTTCATTTCGTGTAAATATACTCCCAACTCACGAGAGGATTAATACAGGTGATGGAATCAAAGCTGCACCAATCAGTTAGTACATTTACTATCCATGGGTGAATGTACACCAATGATTTTTCCCCAGTCAGTGTTAGATTGCTCATTATGTGGGGTAAACCTTGTCAGAACATCCCTGTACAATCACAGATGTGCCTTGGCCCATTTCCTCAATTAGGATGTCGCTTGACATCTCATATGAAGATAAAACCTCCATACTGATATATCGGTGGTAAAAATTGTTTTTGTTATCATTATTGGTTACATGGCCCAGTGCATAAATATTACATAGCAAGAAATCTCCGCTATGAAGATTAGACCCGTGAAGATTCCGGGGTAGAATAGGTCTTCAGCAACCCATGCTTGCCGTTAAAGGTGACTATGCTTGTCGTAAAAGGCGACTAACGGGATCGGGTGGTCAGGCTCGCTGACTTGGTTGATGCATGTCATCGATCCTAATTGCGTGGATCAATGCTCATAATATTAATCACTGGATTGTCTGGTCCAGACTCGATTATAGCTGGAATATTGCTGAGTGCGGCGTTAAACAACAAACCAACCAACTAACTATGAAGATTATGAGGTAACGGTGATATAATGCCTGACAGATTGAAATATGAACCGTTTTGTCCGTGGATTGGCGCGATTGCAACGGCTGCAAGCGATTGGCGCTTTGCAACGCACCCTTGTACCCACAAGACGTGAAAAGGGTCTAATAAAGTCTTATGACGTCATTCCTTTATCAATCGGCACCGATGACGTCATATTGGAGTGCTGTATACCTGAGAGGAAGTATTACACTCAAAGGGAAACAGTACTAGAGAAGAGGAGAACAAGGGGAAGAGTACTCTCAAAGGAGAACAGAGCACCTAACGGGGAACAACAGTACACTCAAGGAAAACAGTAAAATCAAATCGGCCGTGGAACAGTCCTCTCGTATTTTTGCAGTTAAGGACACTACAGTGCTTAAAAAATTCCATATGACCAGCTCCTGCGTTGAACATGTCATCTGAGACATCGCTTATACAGGACCAGTGTCAAAAAATGATCTCACGCCATATACTATGTCTTTGGGCGAGTGTCAAACCACACTGTCACACCATATATAATAGCCTTGGACGAGTGTTAAACCACTGTCACGTTCAATGCAATTTTATTTGCACCAGTGTTAATTCAGTCTGGCCATTCCCCTTCATACCGGATATATAGTGGTGATCTGTTATCTGCAGCAACAGTGGTTGAGGGTGTGCAGAGTAGCTGTCTTCTATCCTGGCGCTACTTATGGAAATATATTGTCCCCGAAAATCCTTCAAAAATATAATTATACTTAGACAGAAATTACCTGCCACAAACATTACATTGTTGCAAGTTGTTTTTCGTTTAAAACAATCAGGCTCATAGTTATAAATTAGCTGTAGCTGAAACAATATCTAATCACGATACAAAGTCCCGCTTATTCGTAGATTTTGTTTGTTTTATTTGTTGTTTAACGCCGCACTCAGCAATATTCCAGCTATATGACGGTGGTCTGTAAATAATCGAGTCTGGACCAGACAATCCAGTGACTGACATTATGAGCATCGATCCACGCAATTGTGATACGATTCCATGCATCAACCAATTCAGCGAGTCTGACCACCCGATCCCGTTAGTCGCCCCTGACGACAAGCATAGTAGATACACCCCTTCCTCATCAAAGATATGTAAAAGGCGTGTAAGGATTACCGAATGGTACTGGTCATCAGATACCTTTAAGCATCGGTGTGAATGCGTCATATGTATTCGTTGTTACCATGGCGATAACAGGTTGATCACCGTGTGGTTTGTTTAATAGATACAAATAGCTTCTTAGTGTTATTCAAAGGAATATCAATATTAAGCTGCATCTAACTGGGTTCGTAATGCTTATACAAATCATCTAATAAATGCTGCTATTTGTTCTTTTGATGAAAACGTACCATGCGTAACTGAACAAAGTCCTACGTCATATATAAGTAAGGTATTTCATTGTTAATGTTTCGCCAAACAAATATCCCCTGCGTGTTACAATGTTCTAATTTGCTGTGTTGTGCTCACATGTGTCACGACAGCCTCCGTGGTCTAGTGGTAGAGCGTCCGCCCGGAGAGCGGAAGGTCCGGGGTTCGATCCCCGGCCGCGTCATACCAAAAGACGTTAAAAGATGGTACTTGTTGTTACCCTGTCTGGCGCTCGACATAAAGGGGCTAAAACAAAAGACGATGTCGAATTGGCCAGTAGCAAGATTATTGTGTAATTCAATGAATGCAAGTAAAATTGGATGCTGACACGACGTATTTTTTATTGCTTGAAGACAGGACAACGAGTCTGAAAAAATAATAAATTCCTTATGTTTAGACTGGCTATTTATATATTCTGGAGCAGTTAATATGGCCTTTGATTCTGCTGTAAAAATTGAAGAGTCATCGGGTAATCTAGCTAATATGGTTCTGGATTCAATGATGGTGGTGCTGGCAACAGCACCTCCATCCTTGGATCCATCTGTGAGTGAGTGAGTATTATATTCGCCTCTTAACTGATTATATTCTTGTTGATATTTTAGTTGATTAGTGTCAGATTTCTTTAATTTAAATAATGTAAGATCCACCCGTGGCTTTACCAATAGACAAGGAGGAGAAGGAAGCAGGCGGAAAGGAGAGATATTTTCCAGTTCAATTTTTGCAGCAGAAATGAAAGGTTTAATTCTGATTCCTAGTGGTGGAATAAGGGAAGACTTTTTATTGAAAAGATCTTCATAAAGAGGATTAAAAACGCAGTTGTAGGCTGGATTAGACTTATTTGAATATAATTTAGTTATGTATTGTAAAGATAGTTTTATACGGCGGTGTTTGAGAGAAGGTTCATCATCATCAATGTACAAACTGTCAATAGGAGATGTTCTAAAAGACCCAAGACAGAGTCTCAGACCTTGATGGTGGACGGAATCTAAAAGTTTAAGATTGCTTTTACAGGCTCCACCATAGATGATGGAGCCATAGTCGAGTTTAGAACGGACAAGTGATCTATATAAGTGAAAGAGGGTCGTCAGATCTCACCCCCACTTGGAATTAGAAACTACCTTTCATAAATCTAGTGCCTTCAAACATTTAGCTTTCAAATATTTAATATGTGGTAAGAAAGTAAGGTGATGATCAAAAATTATTCTTAAAAATTAGCTTCTTTTACGACTTTAATTGGAGTCCCTGGGGTTTATATTTTCGACAGAAATGGATTCAATTAGTTTTAGATTTAGACAACTTAAAGCCGTTCTGCTCTGCCCAAACATTGATTTTATTTAAACAAACTTGTAACTGTCTTTCAATCGTGTACATATTTTTACCTCGACATGATATATTAAAATCGTCAACAAATAACGACCCATCAACAGAGTCCTTCAAAACCTTAGCTAAACTATTTATCTTTATACTAAACAACGTTACTGATATACCGGTGCCCCTAGGAGTGTGCGTTTGGAGGTTGGAGGTTGGAAAAAGACGTTTTTTCAGCCTAGTTTGGCGCGTTTGGGGTCATTTTGACCTAAACTGGTCTTACCTAGGGTTAGAGTCGAAAATCGAGCTAACGGGTATGGTTAGGGATAACCCTATGGGTTAGCTAGGGTTAGGTCGATTTTGCTTTTTTTCGATCTTTCGGTGGATTTTTGGAGGTCCCGCGGCAGGGTCGAGTCGTTGCGGAGCGTTGGTGGTGTTTTTGATGTCAGCAGTTCCCCGTTGTCGTGCGCGCGCGTGCGTTTTGTGGCGTTTTTGGAGCGTTTTGTTTGCGCCGCAACTAGGGTTAGACAGTGCAATTTATTTTGGTCAATCGTTACTGTGATTGCTATGGTCTTTGTGCGCTGTTTATTTTGTTGTGGGGGGTGGTTTGTGTTCTGTTGTGGTTGGTTTTGTTTGGTGCTCTTTTGTGTTATTTTAGGCCATGTCTCCAAAGGTTTTGCTCAATATTTTATGTAAAATACATTGCTGAAAATAAAATATATTTTAAATAAGCTTTCCTCACTCCTTGTAGCTTTAGCATGGCATAAACGACAGTGTCATATTGCTAAGTATATTTGAATGCGTCAAATGTAGGCAAATAGTGATCGTGCACTATTGTTTTACTCAAAAAACATATCAGGTGGCATGGTTTCGTGAAACTTGTTTTTTGAAATCCATTTTAACAAAGTATGATAGTAATGGTTATCGGATCATTATATCTACTTGGATAATGTAGTAGTATTAGTCTGTTCGTAATATCAAGTTTTAGTTATAGTTTATGCTGAGGGCATTTTTAAGGTAATTTCCAAATGAAGTTTACCTCGCTGCAATCCCGGAAAGTATGAATGATTGTGTCTATGTGTTTGGCGCATATGCTCTTTGTGACCTGAACTTATTATTTTGTAAGAACGAGGTCCTAGGAGTGTGCGTTTGGAGGTTGGAGGTTGAAAAAGACGTTTTTTCAGCGTAGTTTGGCTCGTTTGGGGTCATTTTGACCTAAACTGGTCTTAGCTAGGGTTAGAGTCGAAAATCGAGCTAACGGGTATGGTTAGGGCTAACCCTAAGGGACTAGCACTGGACAAAATATCATCCATTCCAAACACTTCCAAACAATCCAAAACTTGGAAATACCACCATTCCAAATGGAAATATGACCATTCCAAAATGTGTCAAGGTCATCTTTCCAAGCTTGGATTTGTTTGGATTTTTTTGGATATGTTTGGATACAACAGGTCATAATCATATCTGTTAAACGTTGTACAACTTTTGACCTTATGTGAGATTAGAAATAACATGAAAGTAAATAATTATTGGCACTATTTACCACGAAAAGACCAAATCATGAGCAAATTTAACTAAAAGAATTTCTGTCATTTAAAGTGGCTACTCTTTATAATTAATTTCTTATCTTCCTTGTCTATAATCATATGACATTGACTATGAACTTTGAATAATTAAACAAATATTTTGTTTTCCCATACCGACTTACGATTTTCGTAGAACAAAGACCGTTTCGAGAATAGGGCCTCATTATTATAATTTGAACTAATATATGATATTTTGTAAACGATTTTGGTGGCTATGACCTAGGGTAACCATGATGTTTTTAGAAGAATCTGCTTTGTTAAAATCACAATTAATGCTGTCCCTAAAACAAAATTTTCCGTTATCCACGTAAGCCTAAACCAGGGAGAAATAAAGTTATGTTCTGTTCTGAAGACGCCGTCATGATTAGTTGGCGCCAGTCTAGACTGTCCAATCAACGTGAATATAGAAACCTTGATGTTACTTGACCAGTTGATGACACCTGTCAAACTCAAAGTGCCCCTGGTCCCCCACCCACCATGTGTAATACTTTAGCGACTTGATTGTTTTATGTGCAGTTATATCACTGTTAGGCTGTCTGATTAATGATTAGAGAATACATTTTGTTGTTTTTGTTAACGATCGTTTCCATTTCCAACGTGGTAACCTTATAAGTGACTAACTTTTTTATCATGATGAAATGAAACATATTAAATTAAATCAGAGGGACTGACGATCGCATTTTTTGCATAAATGTCATGCTCGCATTAATTTCATGATTTACTGAAGATAGATTTGAACATTTCTGAGCAACGATCATGTTTGGGTAAGGGAGATAATCTTGCAATTGGATTCAATCGGGCGAGCAGTTCCGAGATCGCAGCTTGACTGTTCCGTACGGCCGAAAGGCGGCATCCATTTTGTTCACGGGGCCTCATTTGTCTGTATTCTGCTATTTAGCCGGGATGCGCATGAATCACGGGTGTCAAAACGAATATATTTACCAATTATATGTACAGTCAATTAGCCAGTTAAAGAGACAATAACCTGGTTCTACCACCTTTAGGTGTAATTACGTCGCATGCCCCTGGTTCACGGTTCGTCTGATCTCCCGTCATAAAACCACGATGTTTATTTACCTGGAGCCATCACCATCCCACAAACAAACACCACACCCATAACCGACAGCTCTGTCTGGGGCCCCTACCGAGAAACCGCACCCACCTCACACACACAAGCAGCCACTCAACCAACCACGTGCACGAACCCTCCCACATCTCAAATAGCCAAAACATCAACCCCCGCATGCAAAACAAACCTCAAAATGACCACCACAACACGACCCTCATCCAAGCACCTTACAGCCCATATGGCAACAACACTCTCCCACAAGCAAGCACAACAACAAAACACAAACACTAAGAAATCATCAGCTACACCCATCCCACAAACACCTTCACAATCCTCCACATCACATGCCTCCCCCATGGAAACTCAATCAGCTAAACCTAATCTAACCGATGACGAAGATTTCTCCACTACTGAGGCAACAATAGACACTACTCCAACTAAAACAAACCAAACTTCCCAACCAGCCAACACCCAAAACCTAAATAACCTCACCTTACTCCTAGCATACATGCATAGTCAAAACTCACCAAAAGCTAGCATGAAATCCTTCCACAAAATAGCTTTCAACCTAAAATTAACCGATTTTCCCTTCTTCCTCTTTAACCTCCATCTAAAAGAACTCACCGAATAAAATAAAAAATAAATCACCAATCACCCGAATCCAATAATGGAAGGACTAAATATTTTTCAGTGGAACGCCAACGGACTCACCTCCCACGGCCATGAACTAAAAACTAAATTTAAACTAAATAAAGGCCCTCACATTGCTTATATACAGGAAACCAAATTCTCAAAAAAATCCAAATTCACACTACCTAACTACAACTCAGTCAGAACTGACAGAGCTAAACCGAAAACAAGAAGAGCTGCAGGAGGACTAATCATATTTATCAGGGAAGATATAAATTACGAAGAAATAAAAATAGACACGCCAAACCTAGAAGCCAACGGCATTAAAATCACATTAATTAACCGAAACATAAACATCATAAATATTTACCACTGGGCGGAACAAAAAGTCCAACCTGAGGATCTAAACAAACTACTCCAAATAAGCGATAAATCTACTATATTCCTAGGAGACTTTAACGCTCACCATCCTACATGGAGCATAGATGATAAAATAGATAATCATGGCAAATTAATCTCCGAATGGATAGAAACAAACGACCTAGTACTCCTTGATAGCAACCAACCCACGAGGTACGATAAGATAAACCAAAAAATGTCGGCTATCGACCTAACCATATGCACCGCAGATCTAGCCCAAAGTACTCAATGGGAAGTGCACGACGTCCCGCTAGGTAGTGACCACTTCCCCATAAACATAACCATAGGATATACAAACGTACCAATCCAAACAGAAAACCAAGAACCAAAATTCCATTACAATAAAGCTAACTGGGACCAATTCCAAGATATCTGCATCGAAGCTAACTAAGACGAAATAGAAAATAATGATCCAGAAACCTATTGTAAAAACCTAACAGACTATATAATAAACGCAGCCTAAACCTCCATCCCCTTCAAAACATCTAAGACAGGCAAACCGACGGTACCATGGTGGAATGAAGAAATAGAACAGACTAGATGAAAACGTAAATCAGCTTTCAATAAAGCAAAACGCGACTACAAATATTTAAACATAGCCCACGAACTAAACCACCAGGTTCAAAAACTAGTCCAAATAGCCAAAAGTAGAGACTGGAAAAAATTCTGCGAAGGTATAAATAACCGTACAGATGCCAGAACGGTCTGGCGCAAAATCCACGCCATTAGAGGCTTAAAACGACATAAAAAAAACCCTAACATTAACAACTCAACTAACCCCGCCCAAAAAGCAAATAATCCCGCCAACCACTTTTCGGCCGTTAGCAGTAACACCAACTTCAGCCAAACATTCCAAGATAAACTTAAAACAGAAAACAAACCCACAAAAGAACCAAACAATAACAATCTAGAAATAAATCAACCCTACACAATGGAGGAGCTCCTCTACGTAATCCAAAACAGGAAAAAGGGCACAGCCCCAGGATTAGACCTAACTTCTTACCAAATAATTAAAAAACTCCCCCTAAAACTACTCCAGGCACTACTCAAACTATACAATCTCATCTACCTAAACGGACAGGTTCCTACTCCCTGGAAACAGGCCCTAGTCATACCAATCCCTAAACCTAATAAACCAGCTAATCAAGCTAACTAATATAGACCAATATCCCTAACTTCAAACTTATGTAAAGTAATGGAATCAATGGCTAAAAATAGATTACAACATTACTTAGCCCAAAATAACATCATAAACCCAGATCAAAGCGGTTTCACTCCTGGCCGCTCAACCCTAGATAACCTCGCCCGACTAGAACAAGATATTAAGACAGGACAACTAAATAAACAATATACCACAGGCATCTTCTTAGACTTCTCTAAAGCTTTCGACATGGTATGGCACGATGGGCTAATACAAAAACTTTAAAAAAATAGGACTCAAAAGGTCAGATAATAAACTACATCCAGGACTTAAAAATAACCGTGGGTATAGACCAAACTCTATCGGACCAATGTCCTCTAGAAAATGGCACTCCACAGGGCAGTATCCTCAGCCCCACCCTCTTCAATATAATGATAAACGATCTATTCGAGGGCCTATCCCCTAAAGTAAACACATTAAAATTCGCGGATGATGGAGCCATCTGGATCCGCACTAAAAGCATGAAAATGGTCCAAAATTTACTCAAAAAATCTCTTAATAAAATACAACAATGGGCTGACAAATGGGGCTTCTCCCTTAACTCAGAAAAAACAACAGGAATAGTATTCAAACATAAAAACATGAAACCAGCCTCCCCAATCCTCCAGCTAAACAATCAAACAATCAAATTTCAAAAACAAACCAAATTCTTAGGACTTATTTTCGATGAACATCTCACCTGGGATGCTCACATCCAAAACCTAACAACTAAATGCAGTAAAGACCTAAACACCCTAAGATGCCTAACTGGCTCTAACTTGGGAGCCTCCAAAGATACCCTCCTCACTCTCTACATATCACTAATCAGATCAAAACTAGACTACGGCTGCGCCATATACAACACCCTAAACAACTCTCTATCTAAAAACTTGACTCAATACAATATCAGGCTCTCAAACTAATTACAAGCAGCCAACATGGCACCTCCTACACCTCACTTCAGGCCTTAACAGGAGAAATGCCACTAAGTCTACGCAGGGAACAGCTAAGCTTAAATTTCTGGGCCGCGTCCCAATCAAACCCTCTCATCCAAAACTTAATAAACCAAAACATCAGCCCCAAAAACCAAGCTCTAGCTCGTAAACACCCCTTACTTACCCCAGTATCCCAAAGAATAACAAACTACCTAAATGAACACCAAATTAAAAATCTTAAACAAAAACTGCAAACAATCAAATATCTTCACCCCTAAACTTAAAATACCCAAAATAGACACAACACTAGCTAGCCAATAAATAAACAAACCGACCCAAACATAGCTAAAACTACCACACTAGCATACATACACGAAAATTGGCCAAATTGGTGTCACATTTACACGGACGGATCCTCAGATCCGACCTCCAAACACACAGGTTTCGGAGTCCATACCACACAACCAACTAAAACCACACAATCCTTCCGACTCCCAAACAACCAATCAATATTCACGGCAGAACTAATGGGCATGGCCTCAGCCCTCCATAATCAAGAATCCAAAAACCACAAAAAAATCCTAATACTTACCGACTCCCTAAGTGGATTGCAAGCCCTCCAAAACAAAAATACCAAAAACCGATCTAAATTAATAAATCAAATACTTAAAAGCTCCAACGACCTAACTAAGGCAGGCAAACAAATAACCTTCTTGTGGATACCCGCCCACGTAGGAATATACGGTAATGAAAACGCCGATAAAGCAGCTAAACTATCCCTCAAAATCCCAGAAATAAGCTTAAACTTACCCATCTCAAAATCAGAAATTAAAAGTGTAAACAAGCAAAAAATCACAAAAAAATGGCTTAACCTATATCTAAACTCAAATAGCCAAATCAAAAAAGTGCTCAGCAAACCACTAACCAAACCAAAAATTCTCCATCCATCAAAGAAAATCGACAGAGTAATCACTAAACTCTAAACAGGACACACCAACCTAAATAACCTCCTAAAAAAAATTAAAAAACACACTACAGGTAACTGCCCACACTGCAAACAACTAGAAACCCCAGAACACGCACTCATCCACTGCACACACTACCTAACACATCGAACCGCATTACAAACCACCCTCAATCTAAACAAGGCTCTCACTCTAGAAGCAATACTAAACCCACAAAATAAACTAGAAAACTTCAAGGCCTTAGGCGTATTCTTAATGTGTGTCAAAAATAAACTAGAAAACTTCAAGGCCTTAGGCGTATTCTTAATCAAAACGGAACTAATAAAACGCATCTAAAAACACAATAACCTACCAAATCAAAATCACATAAACAAACAAACATCCACCATACCCAGCTCCCTTAGTTCTCCTCCCCAACCCATCGGCATCTATTCCAAATCTCAAAATTCCCAAATTCTAAATAAGCAACCCCTAAAGCCCCCTCTTGGGTTGCACAGACCACTTTCGCCCCTTTCGGAAACACATTAAATGGCCTGGCCGGGCCCGTGTGCGAAATACGCATCAGTCGGAAAGCGCACGTTAAATCTCCTAAGTAAGTAAGTAAGTAAGTAAGTACCTGGAACCTCAGACAGCGCCGACTTCATGTGTACATGTACGTTCATGGCAATAAATGGTTTGACAGTTGTTTGACGGAATCAGTCAATAATTATTGACACAGTGATGTAATAAAAATTTCCGATCAGTTTTATATGTATAAAAAATCGTCTCTAGTATTTATAAACCAAACCTAAAAACATTATATAAGTACAACTGTGTTTTTAAAACATAAGTTTTCTATTAAAACAACCATGCAAGTAAGATTTCAGCCGTAATATCACTTTAGTTACTCCACAGATTACACATCTTATATGCTGCAAACGCAGCGAATGTAATGCTACTACGTCACAGCTGCCTCGGTAATTAAGGGCTGGAATGTTTTTGTGAAGGCAGTCAGAGCAGACGAATTTCCCCCCTCGCTGTATAATGACGGTCGCTAAACATATACATGTATTTTTCGTGTTTTTGGCTTGATTTGATTGTCCTTTGATGAAAACCAATGTTAAATTGTGAAAGCAAACCCTTTTCCCCTGAACGTTAAAAGACAGAAGACTTTGTTTTTGTTTGAAATATCAACGTTGAAGTCGTTATATATTCGGAAATCCATATAATGGTAAATATTTATTAAATGCATGTCCTGTTTTGTATATATGTATATATTATTATGTTAATATGGACAATGGTAAAATTCATTATCACAGTTTAAGTGCTGTTCACAAATGTATGTAAATCTGCTTCGTGATGAATGAAGCATGGCAATAAATGTATGCATCTGATTCTTCAATTGTTCTGTATTCTTTGATGAGAATGAGTTTCCTTAATGATGATCACTCTCGCAGATTATTTGATAAGAGGATAGAACTTTAACTGGAGAATAGTTGTGTATATATAAGTATAGGCGGTCTGTGCACATGTGGTGAAACTGATACCTCATTGATTTGATAATCGGGACTTGGAAATCATAGTCTGTCATTAAATTGATTTTAAAATATATGGTTTTGACTGCAGTACGTCCTGACATGATAATATTATGTCGTAAACAACTTATCTTATATTATGTTAAGTAAAACAATTATTGATAACTCCCTGAATTCCAATTGTTCAATGAACAGAATTATTCAAAGCTATGGCGTGAGACAACAGTAAATTAGATGTTACCAAAGATTGTCCATTTTATGATCTTAGGCACATGTCGGCGCACTTACATGTGAGCCGTCTAGACGACTGTCCGTTTTGTAATTAAATGGCAGCCATCCAGCCGAATACTTAATCTTGAGACCTATTAGTGTCTTGTCGAGTCAAGTGCGGGTCTCCCTCTCACCTAGAGAGAATGCGACTGTAAAAGCCCCTCGCTAGACAGACAAGTAGTGAATGTTTGAGATAAGTTTATTAATTATAATATATAGTTTAAACTCAATAAATAATTCAGTCTTTTGATTGTTCAAATTACTAATAAAACATATTTTAACTTGTCCCTTCTAACCATACTTCCAAACAATTCCAAACAATTCCAAGTCATTCCAAACATTTCCTGTGTTGGAAATATGTTTGGAAATGTTGCCAATCCAATTTTGGATTTTCCGTAAAGATCGATCCTTCCAAGCTTTGGAAAGGTTGGAATGAGCTATCTTTCCAAAGCAATCCAACGTTCATTCCAAATTGGAATGGACGCTCCATGGTCTTGTGAGATCACAATCAGGGTGAATCTTACCTGTATTGGTATGGCGTTGATAAACCACAGATCACAATCAGGGTGAATCTTACCTGTATTGGTATGGCGTTGACAAACCACAGATCACAATCAGGATGAATCTTACCTGTATTGGAATGGCGTTGATAAACCACAGATCACAATCAGGGTGAATCTTACCTGTATTGGAATGGCGTGGACAAACCACAGATCACAATCAGGGTGAATCCTACCTGTATTGGAATGGCGTTGACAAACCACAGATCACAATCGGGATGAATCTTACCTGTATTGGTATGGCGTTGACAAACCACAGATCACAATCGGGATGAATCTTACCTGTATTGGAATGGCGTTGACAAACCACAGATCACAATCGGGATGAATCTTACCTGTATTGGAATGGCGTTGACAAACCACAGATCACAATCGGGATGAATCTTACCTGTATTGGTATGGCGTTGACAAACCACAGATCACAATCGGGATGAATCTTACCTGTATTGGAATGGCGTTGACAAACCACAGATCACAATCAGGGTGAATCTTACCTGTATTGGAATGGCGTTGACAAACCACAGATCACAATCGGGATGAATCTTACCTGTATTGGAATGGCGTTGACAAACCACAGATCACAATCGGGATGAATCTTACCTGTATTGGAATGGCGTTGACAAACCACAGATCACAATCGGGATGAATCTTACCTGTATTGGAATGGCGTTGACAAACCACAGATCACAATCGGGATGAATCTTACCTGTATTGGTATGGCGTTGACAAACCACAGATCACAATCGGGATGAATCTTACCTGTATTGGAATGGCGTTGACAAACCACAGATCACAATCGGGATGAATCTTACCTGTATTGGAATGGCGTTGACAAACCACAGATCACAATCGGGATGAATCTTAACAGCACTGGTACCATATGATAATTGGAACTTTGCACGACTGCATTGCATCAGAATTAAGTTGGACACGCTATACTCGAGTACAGAAATTTATTTGATAAAATATAGATTTCACACTTTGGGACACTTGGAATTGTGTGCTACTTAAGTAAGTGAGAATACCTTTACGCCGCTTTGAGCAATATTTCAGGGATATCAGAAATGGGTTCTTTGTACTCATCAGCTCGAACCCGGGCCTTCGGCATTACAAGCGATTTGACCACTGAGCTATCCCAACGACCTACTTACTAAATCAGTGTTTATTCAGTCACTAAGTAACGACAGCATACACAGTCACATGCACATTTTCCTTAACTATGATACAAGCAATCAAACTATAACAAATGTCACACCAAGTATCTGCCGCCCGACTATTAAAGCCTCATAAAGTCTTGCCCTTTTCCGATAAAAACAAATCTATGAATGTGGGTTGTGTGTGTGAGTGAGTGTGAGTGTGTGTGAGTGTGTGTGTGTGTGTGTCTGTGTCTGTGTCTGTGTGTCTGTGTGCGTCTCTCTCTCTCTCTCTCTCTCTCTCTCTCTCGCTCTCTCTCTCTCTCTCTCTCTCTCTCTCCATCTCTCTCTCTCTCTCGCTGTGAAGAGTTCATACCATTTCAATTCTTTTGTGGAATGAATTATTACATCCAGTGGACTTACTGCCAGATGTGAAACTGGCACAGTGACTGTCTTCTATTGAAGGTAGCATTACCTGGAATACAGTAATAACCCATTAATCCGGATAGTTACTTTGCGGTAGAAATGAGTATACACATGTGTCCGTATAAACGGATAATGTGTGCGGAGTATGTCTACTTGTACAGTAATCGTCCATATTAACAGGTAACGCTACAAAAGAGCCACGGTTACGGAGTTTGCTTATGTGTATAGTAATCGGCCGGAATATGGAGTTTCCGGATAAAAGGGGATGCGGACCAACGGGATTTCATTGACTATATAAAGAATTGAGATAGAAGTGAGTGCTTACCCATGGCTCGTTAATACGGACATTGTTAGCCCCATGGATTCCACTGGAAGCAGTGTCGTCCGTTTTAATGGGTGTCACAATTTATACATATATTTTATGAACTGTTTTATTCATACATTTACTTGTTTACCTGTAAATCACAATTGTAACGCAAGGTTTCATAGGCAGATGACAGTCATCAAAGTCTAACAAAAGTCAGACCTTCACCTGAATTATAGATCAAATATATTTCTCGTCCTTCTTAAATGCTATTAAATCTTCAGCCAGGCCGAGCAGGGTGACGATAAAATACTTTCACTGTAAGAACAACACATTCTTGAACCGTATGGTACTGACTATCTTATACTGACTATCTTGTATTGACTATCTTATACTGAATATCTTGTATTGACTATCTTATACTGACTATCTTGTATTGACTATCTTATACCGACCATCTTGTACTGATTACCTTGTACTATCTTGTACCGACTACCTTGGTTTGACTATCTTATACTGACTATCTTGTACTGATTATCTTGTATCGACTATCTTGTACTGACTATCTTATACTGACTATCTTGTATTGACTATCTTATACTGACTATCTTGTATTGACTATCTTATACCGACCATCTTGTACTGATTATCTTGTATCGACTATCTTGTACTGACTATCTTATACTGACTATCTTACACTGACTATCTTATACTGACTGTCTTGTACCGACTATCTTGTACTATCTTGTACCTACTATGTTGTACTGACTATCTTGCACTGACTATCTTGTACTGACTATCTTAAACTGACTATATCAGTCTGACTATCTTGTACTCATTACCTTGTAATGACTAGCTTGTTAATACTACCCCGTACTATCT
The DNA here is from genome assembly GCF_023055435.1 of Haliotis rufescens. Lineage (NCBI taxonomy): Eukaryota > Metazoa > Mollusca > Gastropoda > Lepetellida > Haliotidae > Haliotis > Haliotis rufescens. Next base: position 4,007,566 of record NW_025964223.1, on the reverse strand, counting down.
TGTACTGACTACTTAAACGAGGTAAATATATAACGTCAATAAACCTCTATAACCCATCGAAACAGATTCCATTGGGCGTCAAAGGCTAAATAGAGGTGAAAATCCTATGAATGGATCACTGAAAACCAGTGCTGACACCAGGTGTTGGCGAAAAGGATGACATGTCCTTCTCTAACGGTAGCACCGCCACTCACACTAATCGGATGATATAAGAGTCTGTTGCCTAATGCCACACGGGACTTCTCCTGCCAATCGAGTCTTGACCAGACAATCCGGTGAAACGGTAGTGCATTTACTGGTTTTGTTGAACTAAAATCGATGTGTCAAGTTTGAATTGCATCTCATGTGTACAAACGCAGAGATTCTGCTGTTTACAAGTAAAGATGAACAATTACGACATTCTCTTATTCAGAGTAACCTACCACAACAGTCCAAGGCACGGGTACCTAAACGACGTCAGGCCACATTTACCACAACAGTCCAAAGCCACGGGTACCTTAACGGTGTCAGGCCACATTTATCACAACAGTCCAAGGCACGGGTACCTAAACGGCGTCAGGCCACATTTATCACAACAGTCCAAGGCACGGGTACCTAAACGGTGTCAGGCCACATTTACCACAACAGTCCAAGCCACAGGTACTTAAACGGCGTCAAGCTACATTTACCACAACATTCCAAGGCACGGGTACCTAAACGGCGTCAAGCCACATTTATCACAACAGTCCAAGGCACGGGTACCTAAACGGCGTCAGGTCACATTTATCACAACAGTCCAAGGCACGGGTACCTAAACGGTGTCAGGCCACATTTACCACAACAGTCCAAGCCACAGGTACTTAAACGGCGTCAAGCTACATTTACCACAACATTCCAAGGCACGGGTACCTAAACGGCGTCAAGCTACATTTACCACAACATTCCAAGGCACGGGTACCTAAACGGCGTCAAGCTACATTTACCACAACAGTCCAAGGCACGGGTACCTAAACGGCTTCAAGCTACATGTACCACAACAGTACAAGGCACGGGTACCTAAACGGTGTCAGGCCATATTTATCACAACAGTCCAAGGCACGGGTAGCTAAACGGCGTCAAGCTACATTAACCACAACATTCCAAGGCACGGGTACCTAAACGGTGTCAGGCCACATTTACCCCAACAGTCCAAGGCACGGGTACCTAAACGGTGTCAGGCCACATTTACCACAACAGTCCAAGGCACGGGTACCTAAACGGCGTCAAGCTACATTTACCACAACAGTCCAAGGCACGGGTACCTAAACGGGGTCAAGCTACATTTACCCCAACAGTCCAAGGCACGGGTAGCTAAACGGCGTCAAGCTACATTTACCACAACAGTCCAAGGCACGGGTACCTAAACGGGGTCAAGCTACATTTACCCCAACAGTCCAAGGCACGGGTACCTAAACGGCGTCAAGCTACATTTACCACAACAGTCCAAGGCACGGGTACCTAAACGGGGTCAAGCTACATTTACCCCAACAGTCCAAGGCACGGGTACCTAAACGGCGTCAAGCTACATTTACCCCAACAGTCCAAGGCACGGATACCTAAACGGGGTCAAGCTACATTTACCCCAACAGTCCAAGGCACGGGTACCTAAACGGGGTCAAGCTACATTTACCCCAACAGTCCAAGGCACGGGTACCTAAACGGCGTCAAGCTACATTTACCCCAACAGTCCAAGGCACGGGTACCTAAACGGCGTCAGGCCACATTTACTATGTCGTCTCAAGTTTTATAATATTGAGTTATCCCTTTTTCATATGAATTTGAAAAACTTCTATTAATCCCCGATTATTTTGTGGTGAAGAATAAACTAAGGCATGGTTGTATATAACCCTTTCTCTCCACCGAATTAAAGAGTGAGTGAGTGAGTATGATTTAACGCCGCTTTTAGCAATATTCCAGCAACATCACGGGGGGGGGGGGGGGGGGGGGGGGGCACCAGAAATGGGCTTCACACATTTTACCCATGTTGGGAATCGAACCCGGGTCTTCGGCGTGACGAGCGAACGCTTTAACCACTAGGCTACCTGACCGCCCCGCGAATTAAAGAAGTTATGCTTCTTTTGTTTTTCCATTATTATTGATAAAGTGTTAATTTGACAGAGCTAGCGGTTTTTTCTCTACAACCATACGCACTTCATATATATACATATTCTATAATCCAAAGGCAGAGCAAAGGTTAAAAAGAAGTATATGTCAAAAGTGGGATTTTCATGGGCGATTATATATATAAGGAGATTTGAGCAAATCGTTGACCAAGGACGTGTAGTTAACAGACAGAACACGCGTGCCATGAAAAATATATTTTTGGTTATAAAAGGGTTAACATTCAGAAAAAAGTTCATAAAATTCATGAAACATTTTTTTATATCATTTTATCAATACTTATGTTGGTGGTCATGCCATTGTCATTCCTGAAGCTAAATTTTGTTATTTTCAATTTTAAAAACATGATCATGATGATGGTGATGGTGATAATAGTCGCTCTATGGCTGAAACAATGCCGATGCGATGTTAAATTTTAACTCACTCACCCCGATGATGAAAACAATAAAAGACATTCACAAAATCATAAGAAATCTCCATTGTACGATTCATGTGTTTTTGAAACATCAAATAGTCAAGGTGACGATCTCCAGTCCCATCGGTGGCACCTATCACAAACACATGCAAAGACAAGGCATGTCTTCACCTGAGAACACATGGGGACATATGGTACAAGTCAAAATAGGGACTTGCATCAGGGATAATTTTGTCACTGATGAGTCAAATTTGGAAATGTCCTCCACATGTCTACCATAAAACCTTTTGAAAGCTTTACTGAGGCCTTCAATGTCATAACCTGGATAAAACAACGTTTGAGCAAGAGTCGTATGACGCTCAATAATATCGTCGTGAAAAGAACATGCTCAAAAATATTGCTTGACATGAAGGGAAAGTTGATTACTGGAAAGTTGAAGTCATCCCTCTTGTCATACAATATTGTGGCGATTTTTCTTGTCGCTCTGAATCTTTATGAATAGAATATAAATCAGGCGTTTTCTCTTTTCTAGTTCAGGGCCCACTTGCACAAAGCGATCTTAGCGCTGAGATGATCGTAACTCCCATACTTCAACATAGGCTTACCATAGTCTTAGCGCTAAGATCGCTTTGTGCAAGTGGGCCCTGGTGGGCAAGTCTCTGGAAGGAATTGACTATTTGACTATTATTGAACGATATCAGATCATGGATATATCTGAAGCTTAAGTTAACCGTGGTCAAGTTTCCGTGTTTTGAATTTGCCAATTCCGATGCATATGCCTAAAGAAACAAATCAGTAAAGAGGGGGGGGGCACAATTGGTGCTCATGTGGATACTTTGCTTTGGTGGTACATTTGCTTGCCCTCTACATGTATCTCTCTTTGAGCGAGTGAGACAGTTTCACATCCACCTTAACACTAGTTACAATCCTGTACAAACATTCCGCACCGATATCATAATGTGAAAGAATAAATGACCATACATTAATATTTATGACTTTGCACAGGTGAATGTGAGAAGCCTTGTACTCCACTAAAACTTCACGACACCCTCGAAACACGTTTATAACCCGCATAAACATGGGGAGGTTGTTATATAAAAAGCCAGCCAACACCTGGTTCTTGATTGATGTTGGTGTGAATCTGCAGGCACCTGACGCAACCCCGATCATGATGATGTTGATATTGCTGGCCTTGGTGATGGGTGAGTAGAAAGGGTTAAGGGCACCCCAGTACAACAAAACCCTGTCATTCCAGACAGTATCGTTCTCAGTTAACTCGTCAAGGTGAACAAATTTCTGACTAAGGAATCATGCATAAGAAGTTTGTTTGTTTGTTTGTTTGTTATTTGACGCCGGACCCAACAATAATTCAGCTATGTGATGGCGGCATGTAAATAATCAAGTCTGGACCAGAAAGTTTAGTGATTGATATTGTGAGCAACGATCTACGTCGGGATCCGATGACACCAATCAGCCAAGTCACCCAGTCGGACCATCCGATCCTCTTGATCGCCTCTTTAGACCAGCATAGGGTCTTCGGGACCCGTTCTAGCCAGGAATTTCGACGGGGCTCATTTGCTTGCCGCTTTAGATCGACGTCGCCCCTAATAGTCGTCCGGAAAACAGGTGTTTCGTGATAACAGAGTTTCACTGAGGCATCCATATATATATATATCTTCAGTGCTTCAGCCTTTCAATTCATAGTCAAGATGCGCTTCTCGTAACTATGAGGCGAGGTGAAATGGGGTTTAACGTCGCGTCCAAGACTATTGCACTTTTATAGCGACGTGCATGTACGTGTGTGTGTTTGTGTGGCTGCTTGTACTAGTCCGGACTGATGCCGATTTATAGTGCTAGCTTACTGAGATACCATGCCGCAGTTTAACATGAATACCCCACTCAGACACAGTATACTGACTCCGAGCCGACCAGTCCTTGTTTTAGCCACTTAATGCCGAGCGCCAGACAGGGTAACAACAAGTACCATCTTTTAACGTCTTTTGGTATGACGCGGCCGTGGATCATACCCCGGACCTTCCGCTCTCCGGGCGGACGCTCTACCACTAGACCACGGAGGCGGTCTCGTAACTATGATATGTATATGTATATAGCAGATGTAATAAATTATTAATGAATCGTTTTCTGTTTCAATAAATTCAGTAAATGCGCTATAGTGTCACTAGATTTTCTACTGGTGACCCTCTGTGAATGCCCCTCAACACAATGTGAGTTACGTCCCTTTGCCTTGTCAAAGATGGTCGGTGGTCGACTGTCAGACAGACGCTATTAGACGTGGGTTGTCTGTACCGTACTGTAGTAAATAGCGACTTGCGTCACTTTCTTTCCAAATTAAGCCGTGCCAGTGAAAATACCGTCAAATATCTGACATACCGTTCAAAACTGCGTTCACGCCAAGTCAGTCTCTACACTGAGTGATTTCTGAATCTCAAAATTGTATCAAGGTACAGTTCGATACCGTTTCATCCGTCTTAACCCTACATTCATCCTTGATTACCCAGTGTATGAGGTCTCAAATATATTATGCTAAGTACCCTGGACCTGTCCACCATCAAATCTTCGTTCCGGAAGTGACGTCACCAGCTTCACCTATCTTATCACTAACTTGCATAAATTGGCTACATTGCTCAAGAGTGTAATTGATTGGACAGCTATTGTCATTCGAATCGGGCTAAAATAAAGCCAATGGTAGCGAATAGGCCCAGGGATTAATTGTAATATAATTTAAATAAAATACCCTGCATAAACGAGGATGTCCTAGGGCATGAAGAAGGAGTTCTTTAGGTTTTATATTGTAAAGTTTGATGTTGTTTAACAAAATAATAAGAAACACGTGTCATGTTACAGGCGTTGCCCGCTGTTCTCTCGTCACCAACTGCACCGACTTCAACCCCGCCGTATGTCAACCCGACCTCATCGTCTACTGCTTCACCGACGGTACCACAGCACAGGGGTCATGTGAGGCCAACGACAGAATATGCTTGTGAGATATATCCTTTATTTAACGCGAGCTCAGATGGATTTCATGTTTAAGCAAACGCATTTGCTGCTGATAAAACTAGAACGCTTTAAGTATTGTCATATCATTCAATACCAGGTGGCAGTTTGCTTTGCCCATGAGAGGCGGTCGGGTAGCCTAGTGGTTAAAGCGTTCGCTCGTCACGCTCGTCACGCTCGTCACGTCGATTCCCGACATGGGTACAATGTGTGAAGCCCATCGGTGTGGGTGGGCTTCATTTCCCATTGGCTTCCACCTATGTGTTATCTGTCCATCGTGTTGTGACAGTATTGTCCCCTTGTTGTCAACCGTTTACCTATGTTATCCCACTCACATATGCAATTGTTCTTACTGTTAATCCTCTACTTTTAATCTTCCACCTACTATATATATTCTGTACAAAGTCCCTCATTCAGTCTTGCTTGACAACGGTATATGGATCTATACCGAAACGTCGCTTTTTACAGTATTAAAGAAGTTGTTATCCATAAAAATTGTGTCTACCTTGTCATCCGTCAACTTCTAAGTAATGCCTATCAAACAATTTATTCGTGATATTGCTGGAATAAAAACGGCGTCAAACAATACTCACTCACTCACTTTGCCCATGTTCCTTCATCAAATGAGCCAAGAGGATGCGCAATCATTGCTTTGTCAGCACTATACCTGTGTCCGCGGCTTCACCAAATTGGTATTAACCTCTGCAACCTTCATCACTGTACTTATAGGGGGCACGGGTGGCACAGTCGTCTGAGGCGCAGCAATTCGCTGTAAAATCGTATATATAATTAATCAATTGACATTCATAATCATCACTCAAGACTACAAATAGCGAAGTTGGGGGACCTCCATAGTGTTTAGACTGAAATGGAGAAACCTTCACCTATTAGCCCCCTAACTGTGAGGGACGGACATTCTCAGAATTATTTCCTAACTGTACGAACCTTTACTGAATATTGCAACAGAAATACTGTATGGAAATTCATTTATGTTTACCGAAACACTACGGGGTCAGAGCTTATATGAACCTTCGTAGAGTCATGTGAAAAGAGTATGAACCTTCATAGCACCATGCCCTGAGTGTATGAACTTCATAGCACCATGCCCTGAGTGTATTAACCTTCACAGCACCATGCCCTGAGTGTATGAACCTTCATAGCGCCATGCCCTGAGTGTATGAACCTTCATAGCGCCATGCCCTGATTGTATTAACCTTCACAGCACCATGCCCTGAGTGTATAAACCTTCATAGCGCCATGCCCTGAGTGTATGAACCTTCATAGCGCCATGCCCTGAATGTATGAACCTTCACAGCACCATGCCTTGAGTGTATGAACCTTCATAGTTGAGGTGAAATTGTGTTTAACGTCGCGTCCAAGATTATTGCACTTATATAGCGACGTGCATGCACGTGTGTGTGTGTGTTTGTTGCTGCTTGTACTAGTCCGGACTGATGCCGATTTATAGTGCTAGCTCACTGAGATACCATGCAGCAGTTTAACATGAATACCCCACTCAGACACAGTATACTGACTCCGAGCCGACCAGTCCTTGTTTTAGCTCCCTAATGACGAGCGCCAGACAGGGTTACAACAAGTACCACCTTTTAACGTCTTTTGGTATGACGCGGCCGGGGATCGAACCCCGGACCTTCCGCTCTCCGGGCGGACGCTCTACTACAAGACCACGGAGGCGGCTTGAACCTTCATAGCACCATGTCCTGAGTGTATGAACCTCCATAGCGCCATGCCCTGAGTGTATGAACCTCCATAGCACCATGCCCTGAGTGTATGAACCTTCATAGCGCCATGCCCTGAGTGTATGAACCTTCATAGCACCATGTCCTGAGTGTATGAACCTCCATAGCGCCATGCCCTGAGTGTATGAACCTTCATAGCGCCATGCCCTGAGTGTATGAACCTTCATAGCGCCATGCCCTGAGTGTATGAACCTCCATAGCGCCATGCCCTGAGTGTATGAACCTCCATAGCGCCATGCCCTGAGTGTATGAACCTTCATAGCGCCATGCCCTGAGTGTATGAACCTTCATAGCGCCATACCCTGAGCGTATGAACCTCCATAGCGCCATGCCCTGAGTGCATGAACCTTCATAGCACCAAGCCCTGAGTGCATGAACCTTCATTGCGTCATGCCCTGAGTGCATGAACCTTCATAGCACCATGCCCTGAGTGTATGAACCTTCATAGCGCCATGCCCTGAGTGTATGAACCCCCATAGCGCCATGCCCTGAGTGTATGAACCTTCACGGCGCCATGCCCTGAGTGTATGAACCTTCATATCACCATGCCCTGATTGTATGAACATTCATAGCACCATGCCCTGAGTGCATGAACCTTCATAGCGCCATGCCCTGATTGTATGAACATTCATAGCACCATGCCCTGAGTGTATGAACCGTCATAGCACCATGCCCTGAGTGTATGAACCTTCACAGCGCCATGCCCTGAGTGTATGAACCTTCATATCACCATGCCCTGATTGTATGAACATTCATAGCACCATGCCCTGAGTGCATGAACCTTCATAGCACCATGCCCTGATTGTATGAACATTCATAGCACCATGCCCTGAGTGCATGAACCTTCATAGCACCATGTCCTGAGTGTATGAACCTCCATAGCGCCATGCCCTGAGTGTATGAACCTTCATAGCACCATGCCCTGAGTGTATGAACCTTCATAGCGCCATGCCCTGAGTGTATGAACCTCCATAGCGCCATGCCCTGAGTGTATGAACCTCCATAGCGCCATGCCCTGAGTGTATGAACCTTCATAGCGCCATGCCCTGAGTGTATGAACCTTCATAGCGCCATACCCTGAGCGTATGAACCTCCATAGCGCCATGCCCTGAGTGCATGAACCTTCATAGCACCATGCCCTGAGTGCATGAACCTTCATTGCGTCATGCCCTGAGTGCATGAACCTTCATAGCACCATGCCCTGAGTGTATGAACCTTCATAGCGCCATGCCCTGAGTGTATGAACCCCCATAGCGCCATGCCCTGAGTGTATGAACCTTCACGGCGCCATGCCCTGAGTGTATGAACCTTCATATCACCATGCCCTGATTGTATGAACATTCATAGCACCATGCCCTGAGTGCATGAACCTTCATAGCGCCATGCCCTGATTGTATGAACATTCATAGCACCATGCCCTGAGTGTATGAACCGTCATAGCACCATGCCCTGAGTGTATGAACCTTCACAGCGCCATGCCCTGAGTGTATGAACCTTCATATCACCATGCCCTGATTGTATGAACATTCATAGCACCATGCCCTGAGTGCATGAACCTTCATAGCACCATGCCCTGATTGTATGAACATTCATAGCACCATGCCCTGAGTGTATGAACCGTCATAGCACCATGCCCTGAGTGTATGAACCTTCACAGCGCCATGCCCTGAGTGTATGAACCTTCATATCACCATGCCCTGATTGTATGAACATTCATAGCACCATGCCCTGAGTGCATGAACCTTCATAGCACCATGCCCTGATTGTATGAAACTTCATAGCACCATGCCCTGAGTGTATGAACCGTCATAGCACCATGCCCTGAGTGTATGGACCTCCATAGCGCCATGCCCTGAATGTATGAACCTTCACATTACCATGCCCTGATTGTATGAACATTCATAGCACCATGCCCTGATTGTATGAACATTCATAGCACCATGCCCTGAGTGTATGAACCGTCATAGCACCATGCCCTGAGTGTATGAACCGTCATAGCACCATGCCCTGAGTGTATGAACCTTCACATTACCATGCCCTAACGGTTTGGACCTCCACAGGTCATGCTGCGATGTAAGTAGGTATTAGATTTATCAGGTTTAACACGCAGGGAATTGGATCACAACCAGAACCCCGCTTCACGGTAAAATATTCAAATGACAAATTGTCCAACGCACAAGTATGAAGCTTGATTTCAACCAAGAATTCCAGAATACTTAATTAAACAGTTTTCTCTGTAATTTTCTTCCAGTGAGAACGCAACGTTATCGGGAGACAATTCTTGTTTCTCCACAATGTCTTCAACGCTCTCAACGACGACAACTACGTCACAAAACGACAATGGCGGAACGGTGCTATCCCCGCAGTTGGTGTTAGTCCTGATGATGATGCTTGCTGTGTGGCTGGGCCTTGACAAGATGATCTGAGAGCGTGGATGGGGGAATGCGGAGGACAGGGCATGTGCTTCTCTGTGTGGTGTGGGCTTAAACAAAGCCTACCCAGTTAAACGGAAACTACATACCAGTATATAACAAACCAAATGCCGTATCGAAGTTGAATGATCAACATACAGTTTTTCTTCGTGTCTTCGTCACAGTACGCTAAAATGCATAGTTGGGCATAAATAATATTCATATATTGCCTTAACTTTTCAAGCATCGTTTAAAGGACGAGGTGGGATGAGGGCCTTTCTGGAATACTGAATAAGTCAAATTTTAGATTTATGGAAAATCTTTTTATAAAATATGAAAATGATCGGTTTTCAGGGACCCATTCATATGGGTCTCATCACTGTTTGGAAGCTGCTGGGGCAGATGGTCCAGATTGATTGTTCTCTGGCGTTGACAAATATTTTGGGTACAAATATTGCTTGTGGCCAAATATTAGAAAAACGTTTCCTGAACATGTTTTAACTAATTGTTTGACATATCTTCGCCTAACCTATACATTTAGGATTGTTATAATTCCAAAATTATTGGCATGGACAAAGCACATTCCATTCATATGAACGCATGTGGCAACTACCACAACATTGTCTAAACATGTTTCCTTGAAATGAGCAAATCCTTTGGGTCATAAAGACCCTTCATGGTTCCCACGTTTTTTCTTCCGAAAAATTCCCTGACATTTCCCTGATATTTCCAGAGAACTTAGAACTTTTCCAGACTGCATTACACGGCCTCCATTATAACAACTGGGAGTGGTGTTTTAACTTTATTATATAAACAGCTTTAAAATAGACCAATGGAAACGTCTTTTTTTAGATATTTCTGTACAAAAGTGTGTTATGTTTGGTTTAAGGAAAACTAAGTCACCAAGTAATTATCCTCCCCTTAAGGCCATCCATCTGCCACCATTTAAAGAGTGCAAACTACAAATTAACTCCATCAATCATTGCCTAATCAAAACAAGTATCACAATTTTTGAAAATGGACTTCAGGACTAGGATCTCACAACTTTAGAAACATGAACATGAACTAATTAGTAACATTATAATAAAGTAAATACCATCACTACTTTCAGTGCAACATTCATGCACAGCATTTCACAAACTAACCATTCAAATATACATCTGCACTTTCAAAAGGTCACCAGGGAATAGATAATTATAACCACAACTGAAGTCACCCTAAGTTTTTCCAATGATTTATCTAACACTGATACACTTTTCATTAACAAAGAGCTTTATAGAATCCTAATTGCATTATTTTGTTTGTTCTTGAACAGTAGAACTTTATGAGATTTGAAATTTTACATTCAAATTGATTTCTGAAATTCAAATGGTAAAATAATACCAAGGCAATGTAATATTTTACTCAAAATATTTTAAATTTAGAATTTAGTTAGCTCTGGAGGTAAGGGGCGCAAATCCCTATCAGCCACATTGACCTTGACCTTGATATAGTAAAATTTGACAAATACCTCTTTTTCAAACGAATAAACTCCATTGCTTAAATTTGAGTGGCTGCCACAACCATTAAATAATAGAGAGTATGAGTTCCAAGAGCAAAAAATCCCTGATATATCCCTGATTTTGAAGTTTTTAGTGAATTCCCTGATATTTCCCTGACTGGAAATTTTTCCAACACATTTCCAGGTTTTCCAGGTTTTCCAGTGGCAGTGGGAACCATGCCCTTATTCGACATTGTCCCTTAAATAGACAAAAACACTTTTCTACTTTTCAATTTTTTTATTACGTTAATGTTTGCACCTGTTCTCTGTTACACTGAACCTCGTTATACCGTGTTCCCTCAGTATACTGGCATGTGTGACTACAGTCTAATTATGACTCACCATTCTTTAATCCACATCTGTTCAACTGGTGATTTAAAACAGTCTTCGTCTGTCCATGATTAACCAGAATTATAGATTAATACTGCGTCATATATCAGCCCTGATAATGGATATCTAACAAGCACTTGACACTGATCAATCACTGCGGCCGACTTTATTCGCGTCGTCTAAGTACAGCGAAACCTCGTTTAACCAGAAGGTTACTGAATTGTCCGGATTAAATCAAATATGCATTAATTTCATTTTCATTGTCATAAGACGTTGCGAACAGAAATCGTCCGCAATAATGATTAATCTTGATTAACGGGGTCTCACTATTATAGATAAACGGAAGTTAACCGGACTATTAAGAATTTGAGTTTTTTCGGTGGGTCTAAATGTCAAATGAATTGCAAAAAATGTTTACCAAAACGCCTGTAAAGCCAGTTTCCCGTTGGAAACCAATGCATCAGATCAAGTCACACCGTAGGCATGTTGTAATTTTGACTTCAAAACGGTTGACGCGTTTTAAAAACTGATATCCTATAACAGAGACAAGACTATTTTCATATCACAGTGTGGGTATGAGGGTATGGTGGCATGGGTTAACGAAGAGGGTGGGGTTCACTCACAAAAATAAAAACGGAAAAAAAAATTTGAGACCCCGTTAATCCAGACAGTACTTTTCCATGTGAAATTGTCCGGACCAGCGAATGTCCGGAATAATGAAAATAGTTGTGAAGTCATGTATCCTTGGTTTGTGTAGACCTTCCAAACGTTCACTCCCGGATCGGCCAGAGGGTGTTTTTCCGGGCTTGTGGAGTTTCGCTGTATTTACTGCGGCATAAAGCTTGACCTTGTGATTATGTTGTCTGCTTCCGGAAACAGTCACAGCGTATGACGACATATATGACTGGTTCAAACCACGAGTCGTCCTAATATGTGTGTAAAACTGTGTATGGCTCAGTATGTGTCTCTTTAATGTCGTCAATAAACTCTCAAACTTACCACTGTTATTGTCTTGACTAGTGTCTGTAAGGTCTTCGATGAGCGATTTACATCGGCATACACAAATTCTGCCAAATTGATCCTTCATTGTTGCCGTTGAGTCAACTTTTGTAAGTTTTGAACACGAAGTCGACTTGTTGAAGGTGAAAATATTTTGTCACCAACTGTAGCCTATGGTAGTTGTATAGTTTGGACTTTCGGTTGGCTGGTTGATTGGTTTGTTCTTCAACGCCGCACTCAACAATATGCTAGCTATATGACGGCGATCTGTAAATAATCGAGTCTGGACCAGACAATCCAGTGTTTGATATCATGAGCATCGATCCACGCAATTGAGATACGATGACATACATCAACCAGGTCAGCGAGCCTGACCACCCGATCCCGATTTGCCTCTTACGACAAGCATAGTCGCCTTTTACGACAAGCATGGGTTGCTGAAGACCTATTCTACCTGGATCTTCACGGGTCTTTAGGTGTTAATGTGTTGAATATGGCTGTGTAGCATCTGGTGCGAGATGAGAAGAAAGTGCATCTCAGACATACATGAGGTGAGCGGAGTTTCAGTCACACACACACAAGAGGTGGGCGGAGCTCCAACTCAGACATACAAGAGGTGAGCGGAGTTTCAGTCTTACACATACAAGAGGTGAGCTAAGATTCTGTCTCACACATACAAGAGGTGAGCGGAGTTTCAGTCTCACACATACAAGAGGTGAGCAGAGCTCCAGCTCAGACATACAAGAGGTGGGTGGAGCTCCAGCTCAGACATACAAGAGGTGGGCGGAGTTTCAGTCTCAGACATACAAGAGGTGGGCGGAGTTTCAGTCTCACACATACAAGAGGTGAGCAGAGCTCCAGCTCAGACATACAAGAGGTGGGTGGAGCTCCAGCTCAGACATACAAGAGGTGGGTGGAGCTCCAGCTCAGACATACAAGAGGTGGGCGGAGTTTCAGTCTTACACATACAAGAGGTGAGCGGAGATTCTGTCTCACACATACAAGAGGTGAGCTGAGATTCTGTCTCACACATACAAGAGGTGGGTGGAGCTCCAGCTCAGACATACAAGAGGTGGGCGGAGCTCTAACTCAGACATACATGAGGTGGGCGGAGCTCCAACTCAGACATACATGAGGTGGGCGGAGCTCCAACTCAGACATACATGAGGTGAGCGGAGTTTCAGTCTCACACATACAAGAGGTGAGCGGAGTTTCAGTCTCACACATACAAGAGGTGAGCAGAGCTCCAGCTCAGACATACAAGAGGTGGGTGGAGCTCCAGCTCAGACATACAAGAGGTGAGCGGAGTTTCAGTCTCACACATACAAGAGGTGAGCTGAGATTCTGTCTCACACATACAAGAGGTGGGTGGAGCTCCAACTCAGACATACAAGAGGTGAGCGGAGTTTCAGTCTCACACATACAAGAGGTGAGCTGAGATTCTGTCTCACACATACAAGAGGTGGGTGGAGCTCCAACTCAGACATACATGAGGTGAGCGGAGCTCAAACTCAGACATACATGAGGTGAGCGGAGCTCCAACTCAGACATACAAGAGGTGAGCGGAGTTTCAGTCTCACACATACAAGAGGTGAGCTGAGATTCTGTCTCACACATACAAGAGGTGGGTGGAGCTCCAGCTCAGACATACAAGAGGTGGGCGGAGCTCCAACTCAGACATACAAGAGGTGGGCGGAGCTCCAGCTCAGACATACAAGAGGTGGGTGGAGCTCCAGCTCAGACATACAAGAGGTGGGCGGAGTTTCAGTCTTACACATACAAGAGGTGAGCGGAGTTTCAGTCTCACACATACAAGAGGTGAGCTGAGATTCTGTCTCACACATACAAGAGGTGAGCTGAGATTCTGTCTCACACATACAAGAGGTGAGCTGAGATTCTGTCTCACACATACAAGAGGTGGGTGGAGCTCCAACTCAGACATACATGAGGTGAGCGGAGCTCAAACTCAGACATACATGAGGTGAGCGGAGCTCCAACTCAGACATACAAGAGGTGAGCTGAGATTCTGTCTCACACATACAAGAGGTGAGCTGAGATTCTGTTTCACACATACAAGAGGTGGGCGGAGCTCCAGCTCAGACATACAAGAGGTGGGCGGAGCTCCAACTCAGACATACAAGAGGTGAGCTGAGTTTCAGTCTCACACATACAAGAGGTGAGCGGAGTTTCAGTCTCACACATACAAGAGGTGGGCGGAGTTCCAACTCAGACATACAAGAGGTGGGCGGAGTTCCAACTCAGACATACAAGAGGTGGGCGGAGCTCCAACTCAGACATACAAGAGGTGGGCGGAGCTCCAGCTCAGACATACAAGAGGTGGGCGGAGTTCCAAATCAGAGCCATACATAGATCGAATCCCACTGCTGACTCATGGCCCTTTGCGTTGTGTTTTATTTGATGGTAAATGTGTGGTTTAACCGTGACTCAGCTAGCTGGGGACACTCCTGTGAGACTCTGTAGTATGGCTCACGCATTAGGCAGGTGAATAAGGACAAAAAGGCTTGTTGCAAATACAATGAATTTTTAATATAACAAAAGTAAAATGTTTAACAGAATATAAAACAAGCGTATAGTCCACGAAGTCATCTATATCCCCCGCCCATTTTAACACATTATTGTCCCAAACCAGGTAACTGACCCAACATTTCTCTTAGCCCATGTCAAAGTAGCTGCAATGGATATTACAAAATAAACATTTCTAAAACTCCTTAATATCAAAAGGCACCAGTTCAGTATATGCTTTATATATAGACATGCAATGTTTGGCAAGGAAAAATTTCGGGAAATGATGCCAGGTAATATACATTTCTAAAATTAATAAATAGCAAAAGGCAAAAATTCAGGATGTGTCTGATAGATGTCGAAACTTTCCTCCGGAATCAAACCATACCCTTATTGTTTTCTAAGTCCAACTTGTTGCCATGGAAATGTAAAAAAAAAAGTTTCTAAAAGTGCTAAATATCAAAAGACACCGGTTCAGTATGTGCCCGGTAGACATGCAAAGTTTTGTAAGAAAGTATTGAATGGGTTTTGAGTTGTGCTCTGGAAACAAACTCTACGCTATAGAACCTAAGTCCAATTTGTTGCCATGGAAACATAAAAAATAAAAGCTCATAAAATTCCTATATAGCAAAAGGCACCAGTTCAGTATGTGCCTGGTAGACAAAGTTTTGTAAGAAAGTATTTAACGTTTTTTGAGTTACACTCCGGAAATGAACACCATCCTTATAGAACCTAAGTCCAAAAATATTTTTCTAAAATTCCTACATAGCGAAAAGCACCAGTTCAGCATGAGTCTGATAGACATGCAAAGTTTCGTAGAAAAACATTTAACGGTTTCTGAGTTATGCTCCGGAAATGATTTCGGGACGCACGCACACACACGGACACACAGACGGACGGAGAGAACCAATTTCAGTTTCAGACCTATTCTACAACTAACTATAGAGGCGTCTTGTTAAACAAGAGTCTGTGCCAAAATATCCGCGAACTTGAGAGGACTTACTTGTCGGGAATCCTGAGCTCATAAGACACTGAATGCTGCAGTACCAGGTCACAACCAATCAGGGCGTTCCTACCATATTGTGCTGGGCACATCATAGGTCGTGGTGGAACATACAACAAGAGGCAGGAGCACTCAAGTAGGAAAACACCCACCCCCCAAATGACCAATAGGAGCGATTCACGGCCAAAACGTGAGTAATAAGAGAGACTACAAGATACATACAACTTCCAGACGTACTCATATCAAATTTATAAGATGTTTCTAATCGGTTCTGAAAATGGCCACATGATGTCCCTTACCCTAGGTTATTATGCTAAATTACGTGATCTCCCAATTGTGTTAACTATTGAACCTGTGTGTAAACTATGTGTGTAACTGTAATTAAATGCGTAGCTTAGTCGTAACTCCAATTTGTTCGTACAGCCTTACGACAGTTCTAGCCCTGGTATTTTTCTGTGAAAACACCCCTTTAGTTCAGGTACTGACCTTACCCATTTTACTCTGTCTTGAGGCTCAACCCTTGAAGAACTTGCCCAGCCCCAACTTTGTGATGTTCTTCTGCATCTCAGTGATTTCATCTTTGAAGGAGGCGGAATCAGACGACAGCAGCCCGAACAGATTGTCCAGTTTAGTCAGGTCAGGGCGGTCTTCTTCCAGTTTGAACTGGAGTGGATGGAATCCAGCTTCTTGAAGTTCAGTCACCATTTTCCCCTTTGCATGCTGGGATTCGAGGAAGGACATGAAGACCAGCTTGGCAGGAAATACTTCGTCATGATATTTCTTGTACAACTCAGCAAAACTGAAATGAAATTATTGCGAAACACATCAAATTGTCATGATATTAAAACCAATAACAAGTTGAATTGTTTGAATTGCTGAATATTATCATTAGATAAGGTAAACCTTTGTCTGCAATTTTTATCCTTTGTCCAAAACAAGTCTCTACATAAAGTTGCACCCAAAATCCCATTGTGTAGAAACAGGACCAACATTTACTCCAAATCAAATTTCCTTGAAAAGAATTTACACAACAGATATGAAGTCAGTAGACCATATGTCTAAAACAGCCAATCCTCAATTTTCAACTCACAACATATCCTGAACTTTTTCATTCTCCTCTTCGTCAGTCACCATGATGAATGTCTTCACAACCTCCTTCTTCTCATAGAACGGCCACAAGCTAGCGGCAGGAGTTGTCATCCCTCCTGCCTTGGTTTCTATAGCCAGTTCCAGCACTTCATCGATGGTCTTGGGCAAGTATGGAGCTTCACGATTCTCGTGATCGAAGAAGACAAGTCTGGCTGAGCAGATCGCGGTGAGCAGACTGGCGATAATGGTGCTGGTTTGGATGGCAACCTCCATGGACCCGGATGCATCGCCCATCACAACAATTGGGGACTCGAGGGGAAGTCTAAAGAAAAGTGCAAATAAGAAATAAGTGATAACATTATACAGTGGGAGCCTAGTGGTAATGTTCTGTTCTTACTTAAATTGGACTTATTGCAGGAGTTGAGTGTCTGTCAGAAGTTAAGTAGTGGACTTATGTCAAGAGCTGAATGTTGGACTTATATCAGAAGTTGAATTTTGGGCTTACATCAGAAGTTGAGTGTTGGACTTGTATCAGGAATTGAATGTTGGACTGACATCAGAAGTTGAGTGTCTGTCAGGAGTTGAGTGTTGGACTTATATCAGAAATTCAATCTCATTAAAATCAGTCTCTAAACAAAGATCTGTTGAAATGCCATTACAGGTCACATCAGAACGACCTTTCGTGAATTTTGACCGACCAATGAAATGATTGACAAGAAATCGACATTGGACAATCAGAAGGTAGATTTCTTGAGCTTTATGACATATGTTTCAAACTGGCGACTACACTTCGAAACATATTTTGACGTATTCTCGATTAAAAATGGTAAAACTGATAAGAAGAACATTCTGGAATGGCTTATAGATGGCATAGATTGTATGGATATGATCATAAAACCTGTAACTGTCGTTCAGAATACCCCGTGTTAAATATATCATGGTTGCATGATTAGAAAACACATTCCGACGGTCACTTTTATGATCTGGTAAGCGATGCTCTGATTGGTTGAATGAAAGGTCGTTCTGATGTGACCCCTAATGTGATGTCCACACATCTTTGTTTAGCGATAGCGAGAACTAGGATCTGATTTTAATGAGATTGATCAGAAGTTGTGTGTTGGACTTATATCAGAAGGCGAGTGTTGGACTTATATCGGGGGTTTAGTGTTGGACTTATATCAGGGGTTTAGTGTTGGACTTATATCAGAAGGCGAGTGTTGGACTTATATCGGGGGTTTAGTGTTGGACTTATATCAGAAGGCGAGTGTTGGACTTATATCGGGGGTTTAGTGTTGGACTTATATCAGAAGGCGAGTGTTGGACTTATATCGGGGGTTTCAGAAGTTTAGTGTTGGACTTATATCAGAAGTTGATTGATGGGCTTACATCAGGAGTTGACTGTTGGACTTATATCAGGAGTTGAGTGTCTGTCAGGAGTTGAGTGTTGGACTTATATCAGAAGGCGAGTGTCTGACTTATATCAGGGGTTTAGTGTTGGACTTATATCAGGAGTTGAGTGTTGGACTTACATCAGAAGTTGAGTGTTGGACTTATAGCAGGGGTTTAGTGTTGGACTTATATCAGAAGTTGAGTGTCTGTCAGAAGTTAAGTGGTGGACTTATATCAGAGTGTTAAGTGTTCGACATAAATCAGAAGTTGAATGTTTTACTTGTATCAAGAGTTGAATGTTGGACTTAGATCAGGAGTTGCGTGTTGGACTTACATCAGGAGTTGAGTGTTGGACTTATAGCAGGAGTTGAGTGTTGGATTTATAGCAGGAGTTGAGTGTTGGACTTACATCAGGAGTTGAGTGTTGGGCTTACATCAGGAGTTGAGTGTTGGGCTTACATCAGGAGTTGAGTGTTGGGCTTATAGCAGGAGATGAGTGTTGGACTTACATCAGGAGTTGAGTGTTGGGCTTACATCAGGAGTTGAGTGTTGGGCTTACATCAGGAGTTGAGTGTTGGGCTTACATCAGGAGTTGAGTGTTGGGCTTACATCAGGAGTTGCGTGTTGGGCTTACATCAGGAGTTGAGTGTTGGGCTTACATCAGGAGTTGAGTGTTGGGCTTACATCAGGAGTTGCGTGTTGGACTTACATCAGGAATTGAGTGTTGGACTTAAATCAGGAGTTAAGTGTTCGACTTATAGCAGGAGATGAGTGTTGGACTTATAGCAGGAGTTGAGTGTTGGACTTATATCAGAAGTTAAGTGTTTGACTTATAGCAGGAGTTGAGTGTTGGACTTGTATCAGGAGTTGAGTGTTGGACTTATAGCAGGAGTTGAGTGTTGGACTTATAGCAGGAGATGAGTGTTGGACTTATAGCAGGAGATGAGTGTTCGACTTATAGCAGGAGATGAGTGTTGGACTTATAGCAGGAGTTGAGTGTTGGACTTATAGCAGGAGATGAGTGTTGGACTTATAGCAGGAGTTGAGTGTTGGACTTATAGCAGGAGTTGAGTGTTGGACTTGTATAAGGAGTTGAGTGTTGGACTTGTATAAGGAGTTGAGTGTTGGGCTTACATCAGGAGTTGAGTGTTGGGCTTACATCAGGAGTTGAGTGTTGGGCTTACATCAGGAGTTGAGTGTTGGGCTTACATCAGGAGTTGAGTGTTGGACTTATAGCAGGAGTTGAGTGTTGGACTTATAGCAGGAGTTGAGTGTTGGACTTATAGCAGGAGTTGAGTGTTGGACTTATAGCAGGAGTTGAGTGTTGGGCTTACATCAGGAGTTGAGTGTTGGGCTTACATCAGGAGTTGAGTGTTGGGCTTACATCAGGAGTTGAGTGTTGGACTTATAGCAGGAGTTGAGTGTTGGACTTATAGCAGGAGTTGAGTGTTGGACTTATAGCAGGAGTTGAGTGTTGGACTTATAGCAGGAGTTGAGTGTTGGACTTGTATCAGGAGTTGAGTGTTGGACTTGTATCAGGAGTTGAGTGTTGGACTTGTATCAGGAGTTGAGTGTTGGACTTATAGCAGGAGTTGAGTGTTGGACTTATAGCAGGAGTTGAATGTTGGACTTATAGCAGGAGTTGAGTGTTGGACTTATAGCAGGAGTTGAGTGTTGGACTTGTATCAGGAGTTGAGTGTTAGACTTATAGCAGGAATTGAGTGTTGGACTTATATCAGGAGTTGAGTGTTGGACTTGTATCAGGAGTTGAGTGTTGGACTTGTATCAGGAGTTGAGTGTTGGACTTATAGCAGGAGTTGAGTGTTGGACTTATAGCAGGAGTTGAATGTTGGACTTATAGCAGGAGTTGAGTGTTGGACTTATAGCAGGAGTTGAGTGTTGGACTTGTATCAGGAGTTGAGTGTTAGACTTATAGCAGGAATTGAGTGTTGGACTTATATCAGGAGTTGAGTGTTAGACTTATAGCAGGAGTTGAGTGTTGGACTTATAGCAGGAGTTGAGTGTTGGACTTATAGCAGGAGTTGAGTGTTGGACTTATAGCAGGAGTTGAGTGTTGGACTTATAGCCGGAGTTGAGTGTTGGACTTATAGCAGGAGTTGAGTGTTGGACTTATAGCCGGAGTTGAGCATATATCAGTCCTATATACATGTAATACTTACTTGATTGATGTCAGTCTTGTTTCAGCCAAGGGGATCAGCTTGGGGAGAAAAGAAACTTTTGTGTAATTTGACACCCAGGTCCGGGCCATAGTGCAGAAATATGACGTGGGGTTATTCTTGCTAAGTATCTTCAGGGTTAATAATCTTTCCAACAGTTTCCCATTGGCCAGGTTCACATTCTCGCCTGCTTCAAGTCGTTCTGTTATTATTTTGTCTACCTCCAAGCACTGAAGATCTTCATACCACCTAAAGGGAGATAAACAGTAGATAAGTACAGTATTCACATTGCTTTGGTTAAACATGGAGTCAACACAGAAAGGAGAATTTTTCATTTTACTCCAATTTTTACCAGAATTCAGAGAACCATTACATATATCTACTTAAGATCTCAAGAATGGTCAGTGTATGAGTGAAATGGTGAAAGAATGTCGTTTAAAAAGAAATAATATCATAGTTTAAGATATTTTGAAGAAAAATCTTGGTGAGTAAGAAAAAAATAAAAAATATAAAAAAGACATTTTAGGTTATTTTGTCCTTCAATATATTCTCTGAATATATAGACTGCAGTTTGAGTTAAGCTTGTCTCATCACTTAATCTATTGTAACCTAATTTATTGTAACCTGTTGTCTTGCATCTGCAGCTCAATTGTTTCGTGATGAACAAAGTTTCAATAATAAAAAATGAGAGCTTTACTGATGCATATTTCCTACTTTGCAAATTTTTAGACATATAAAACAAAATAAAATTTGGCAACAGGAACTGATTGTGCCTCACAACCTTTCATCAGTTATATCGATATTTTGACTGTCTTCTCTCGCGCGCTGCTCTAATAAAGAAACAGGTGAGGTGAAAGGGCCAGTATTTCTCTCCACTGAATCACAACTCCCCAACTCCCCCCAAAAGGGGTACGTGTATCATACACAGGAAAATCTGGTAAAAGATACAATGGAATAATGAAGATAGTTATTGAAAAACAAACATGACTGCTTTAAAGTGTTTTACCATAACACTGTATCTAGTTTCGGCTCATATGCAGCTAATCTGGCTTTCGAGCTTTTCGTCAACTTGGATTGGTGTTTCTTCACATGAGTGTACGGGACGTCATACTCCTTGATGAGGTCGTTGACGTTAGCCTCTGTGATGTCGCAACACCTGTCCACCATCGATCCCTCAGGGGGACTGTCCCCAGGACAGAAGGGCAGGAACCATGGCAACACTGCAAAATCCTGAGGTACAAAATAAGGAAATGAATTACACACAGAACCATATCTGACATGTGTGAGTGAGTGAATGTTGTTTTAATCTAAACTCAACCACTTGTCAGCAAACAAGTGGTTGACTGCATGAGCATAGGCAGATTTTCTATACGGTCACATTTTTTACATGTGTTGTTGAAAACGTTTTGGAACGCTTCAATGCAAAACTGAACACTGTGAATGATGTCACCATATGCCTAAAAAGTAAAGTGTGAATTTGCCGTGTAGCACACTTTCTTTTCATGTGGACAGATTAAATTAAAATGATAAAGATTTAAGAAAATACATCTCGGAAAAAGCTAATACTCTCACTACAGACCAGCTGACAGCATAGCCCCCCATATTTCCATGTCACTTTAGTTGACCTGGATAATTACTTGTCAGACTTACTGTTTTGGGGCTGAAGTGGCAGATGTCTGCCAGTTTCTTCCAGGGATCCTTTGGGTAGTGGAGAGCGTAGAACTCCAGGTCCTCCTTCGTGAACGTCCTCACCCACGCCTGCACATGTTTGCACACGGCCCCACTGGCAGACCCTTGCTGGAAACAGTCATCGTAAGTATTACCGTATTCGACGTAATGAGCGCCCCACTCTAATAAGCGCCCACGGCGAAATTTTCTAATATATTGGCTAGTGAACAATCCCAATTAGCCCCTGTTCCGATTGATCAATGTATACATGACTTATTTATTCGTGTATAATACGTATGTTATATGCATTCTTAATTATGGGAATTTAAATTCTGGAAAAAATATATCTGTCGTATAAAATATAAACATTTCAGGCTGTCAGCATAAACCACTAAATTTACGATCTTTCAACTCTGTTGTTTTTCACCAAAATAATATTCTAATAAGAGCCCCCTATTTCTAACTTTGAGAGCGCCCTGGGCGCTTATTATGTTGAATACGGCAGTTTCATGGTAGGACTTCATCTATTTCACTCTCATTAAATCAGATCTTAGTGCTCAGTACCACTATGATTGTGTACAAAGGGAGCACAAAGATTTGTTTTAATGAGATTGCATTTATTTCAAATATTAGCCATATTGTGATTTGCTTATCAGTAAATAACATATAGATTTGCCACGCAAACTCTTGCAATATATCTTAAGTGTTGCGGCTAAGTATAAATGGAAGGGAGGCAACTCTTACATAACTAGAAAAACAAATCTCCATGCTGTTATTTTCTTTGCTAGACTCAAGTCACATTGAATGTTTATGTATGGTTGTGTAATACATTTTATCATGTATAAATGTATTTTTAATTTTTATTTAATATTTTATTAAGATCTTAGATTCTATCCAGCTAACAATTTCACATTGTTACAACATTGTAACCTTATAGTTTACAGTGTTGAGACATTGCTAGCATTTTCTGATTGTCTTTTCAGCACATCAAGGGAGACAACCCCTGCAGTACTCACTGGTGGTTTAATAGCATGAAGGTTGTCAATGTCTGACTTCAGCTTTCCAAATTTCTTCTTGCTGATCTTTGACCCTGTGAGTTGCAACCTTTTGAGCTTTTTCTCGAGAACACGCACTCTCCGCCCTGAGTCGAGTAAAGTTAAGGCCTTCAAAACCTCAACAAATCCAAACTGCTCTCTGTTCTGAAGAAAGGCATCAGCAAGCTTGTAGTCATGCCGGGCCCATGCAGCAGTCAAAGCTCGCACACAAGCATCTGCAAATTTACAATACAGTTTACTTTATTCGTTGTTGGGACCAGACAATCAAGTGATTGACATCACAAGCATCGATCCACACAATTGGGATACAATGACATGCATCAGCCAAGTCAGGCTGACAACCAAATCCCGTTAGACACCTCTTACAGTCACCTTTACGGCAAGCAGTGATTGCTGAAAACCTATTCTACCCCAGATCTTCACGGGTCGAAACTATATATGTATACTTCTTAACTTTATTTGATAGTAAAATATCAAGCTCTGATCTTTCACAAAAATGTTTCACAAAAAAGTATGCACACAGATAGTTGCCGATTCATCAAAACTATTGACGTCAGCAATATGAACTCACTTTGAGCCACAGCCACCCCACTCTTCCGGAGGACTGCCATGGTGGCCGCGTACCTGTCCAGGTTGTCTGTCTGCCCCTTGATGTGCTGGGCGACCGAGGCGGTGCCAGTGAAGAAGTCCTTAGGCCTAGTCTCGATGTCCAACTGTTCTGGGGCACTGCCTTCCTCGTCGTTACCTGGGTTTGACGCCGATGCGGATCTTCCACGGCCTCCAGATCTTCCCCTGCCTCTTCCACGACCACGCCCACCTCTGGCACCCCTACGACCGCGGCCTCGTCGTCCTCTCGACATTATCAGATATGAAAAGTGTTGAAAACATGTAAAGGTGCCCACGTTCTTGATGTCTGCGAACCGTGGGCTAGTACCGCATTTCCGTATTTATATGTCGAGCAACTTGCTCAGCATGTCAACAACTCGCGTACCTAGCAACACTCGAAACTCCGCACAGAAATATAGGCCGCTGATATAGGTATGAGTTTAATCCCTTGCAGACATATTAATCAAATGTACGTTCACGTATGTATATATCCTTAGCAATAATAGCACAATTATAAGCTGTCATATATTCTAATGCATAGTTTACGTTTCAACGTGCTCGTTCCGATGCGTAGGAATATACACGTGCGGGTTCATTCATAGAATTTCCAAAGCTCCTCACAGCGATAACCCGTTCGCGGAGCTCTCGAGAGTGTAACGAAGGTGTCACGCGCTGGATTAAGGAACTTGAGAATTTCCTTCAGCGTGAATCTCTTCGAAGTTTCTCCTGACGTGTCAAAAAAAGACGAAGAGAACCATCTATAACATCACTGCTTCGGGAACAAATATTTCAGATAATATTTGACATTCCTGATTTTTTTCCTGTTACAAATTAAGCTACAGATAATCACGCAACACGGCTACGGTGATCTTTTATTGATTCACTAAAAAAATCATATGTAATTGTTAATAAACTGGAAATTCATGATGATTGATTCATAAAATATCCATCTCATTATGAATTGTTTTTAAAACATTGGCTACCATTGTGTAACGAACTAAGGCAGCAATGTTTCCTACAAGTAATTATTTAGTAAAATCCAAACTTTTGTGCTTGTGGATGATTGCATTTACTATAGTAATCGCGGTTAACCTCACACGTCCTATACTGACTACATGTACATCACTTTTTGTGGAAATCGGTCAAACTTATGAACAATAAATTTATTTATCTATATTTAAATGGCATTTAGATGATGTGTTGATATGAATGAAGTGTCCAGACATACATGGGGTGCGCAGAGTTTCCAGCCCAGACATACACGAGGTGAGCGGAGATTCCAGCCGAGGCATACACGAGGTGCGCGGAGTTTCCGATCAGAAATACATGAGGTGCGCGGAGATTCCAGCCCAGACATACTTGGGGTGCGCGGAGTTTCCAGCCCAGAAATACATGAGGTGCGCGGAGTTCCCAGCCCAGATATATACTGAACAACAAAAGTTCCTGTGACATTGAATAAAGATTTAATGCAAAGTCATGTTTTTTACCAAATCTGAAACAATTTCGGTTGTTTCGGTTCACAGCTTAATGTGGGAGGAAAGCGCCAAGTGATGCAGGTCTTAGACGTTTACCACTTCGGTGAAACTCATGAGCACGGGTATGATCTGAAGTTGGATAGTTTATACAGTTACACATAGACATAAATATAGTTGCTTAAGAAAATAATAGATGATGATTCAGCACAAAACAATGACTGGTGTTCGTTTGAGGCAGTTGGTTGTGCCGCACTGTAAATGTTCAACTCCATGCACGGATCGAGGGGTCGGTGGGTGCATACCTCTTTACCTGAAAGCTGTGTCTGTGCTTGGAGTCTGGACCAGATAAACCAGTGATTGATATTATAAGCACCGTCGAGCGTCGTCGGGGCAACCAACCAAGTCCCCATCTGTTCCATATAGTTGCCTCGTTTGACAATCGTACCCCTGGACTGCGGCGTTCGTCGTATTGAATGAGTGAAAAGCTAACGTGCTTTGGCATTATTTCAGCGACGAGTCGAATGTTTTAGCTCACGTGTGATGAATCAGTCAATAAATGTGAATTAAGGTCCGCGTTTAGCATGTCTCGCGTGTAGGATCGCACCCGGATATTCGGCATGACGTGTTAGACAGCAGCAGCAAGCTAGAGTGGGCGAGTTGAAATAATCGCGTCGTCGGTTGTTTGGAGGAATTGGGATGTAGACATTAGACAATCATGACGTTCATTAATGGTTTGCTGTAGTCCTAGAGTCGACCCGCATGGGTGTACAGGATGCTGACTGATAGTTTGTATGTAATCGGCCATAGCAAGAGCCGAACTGAAACCAACGTGTGCTCACTCGCTCACTCACTCACTCACGCGCTTACTCTCACACTCACTCATTCATTTAATTGTGCACACACACATCACAGTGCAAATAGTGGACCAATGCCGTGCAATATACACAACTGGAAAACTCCCTTCTCCGCCGTGAGACGCGAACGCTGATTGGTCTATTAATTTCCTACACAACAAACCTGGTTCCCGGTCTCAGTTGCGGTACGCTACATTGTTTATTACTCCCCAAAATGTTAACTCTACACCATAGTGCGGGCATCATTTCTAAAATGATATATCAAAGATAATAAAAATTCTTAAACATCTGTGAAGATATAAACACAGGTATCACAGTTAGTTAAAAGTTTTGCAGTCGTTCAGACATGTTGTGAACATAGAGATCATAAATATTTTGAGTAAACATACTTTACCAAATGAGATACTAGTTTTACGAACCAGAATATTTATAGTTAAGTTTTGTTGAACCCATTAAAATCAAAACATAATTTCCCCTATTAAAATACTACACACCTTCTGGTAAAACAAAATTTACAAGCTTTCTGTAAAAGAGCAAGCAATCTGAAGCAAGCATTTATTTTCCGCGTCGTGATTTACATGCAAAGTATATCACGCGTTGTAGCGGAATATGTTATGTTATTGCAAAGAATTATGGTATGTTGTTTGTAGAGCTGTTCGTATGCAATCCCCATCCTTTCAGAGAATTGTTCTAAAGGAAATGGGTTTTATTTACAAATACCAATACATTTTCTTGCATAAAAGCCTACAAAATAAGAAATGAAATGTGTTAATATATTTTTGGTAGCAATGTGTTCGCACAATAGTATTTTGATTAAACTTCACGTTTTTATGTACAGATATTAATCTTTAATGTGTTCCAGGATAATGAAAGTATCATTTAAAAAATTAGTTTCGTCCAGTTTCAATGCCTACATAAAGATCCCTATGTAGTTATGCCGAATTAAAATCAAATGTACACCAAGAAATGTGCTTTTAACATTCGAGAGATAATATAAATCGTTAATGAATGCTCCATGGACAAGTTCGGGACACTTTTGCTGTAACTCCAAGATACACGTCAGAAGCGAATCTGTCTATATAACTTGCGATCTTGGTGAAATCCATGATGAATAATACAATGTAATGTTTGTATGTAAGAATTATTGATTGTTTAGAAACAAATATTTACGAACAATTGTTCAATTTTAAATGTAAACAAGATATTTTTAAAATATGGCAGTCAATCAGTTCGATATTGTTAAAGCTGTGGCTATTTATAGTGAAAAGATCAGGTACATACCTTGGAATGTGTTTACGTGCGCTTCAGCCCTACCAGGATCCTATAGTTGTTGGTTTGAATACGAGATTCCTCCTGCCGTGTTCGACGTAATAAGCGCCCGGGGCGCTCTCAAAATTAGAAATAATGGACTTTTATTTTAATATGATTTGGGTGAGAAAAAAACAGAGTTGAAAGATTGTAAATTTCGTAGTTTATGATGACAGTTTAAAATGATACAAAAGAAAAGTATGTGCGTATCATACACGACAGATATATTTTTCAGTATTTAATTGCCCATAATTAAGGGTGCATATAACACACGAGTGCGTATTATACACGAATAAATAACAAACATAGCTAACTTTACTCGATACGCTTGTTTTTATTGGTTACTGGAGTGTTATTGACCAATCAGAGACAGCGGTTCATAATAGCGTCTGTCACAGCGCGTGCAGACGACATCATGGAGTTCTCGGTCACAGAATTGGAAGACCCGCTGGGGAATTTTCAATCTCATTAAAATCAGATCTTAGTTCTCACTATCGCTAACCAAGGATCTGAGGACATCCCATTACGGGTCACGTCAGAATGACCTTTCGCGAACATTGACCGACCAATGAAAAGAATGACAAGAAATCGACATTTGCCAATCAGAAGCAGAGTTAGAAATTTGCACTAGTCCTATAGTCCTTGCCAATCTGCCCAATAGTTAAGGTATCATAAGGACTAGTAGATATTTGCCATTTTTAGGGGTTTTGCTATATATTATCATTATAAGGACTAGTGGACCAAAAATGTTAGTTTCTACCTCTGCAGAAGGCAGCTATCTCGAGCTTTACGACATAAGTTTCAAACTGGCGACTACGCTCCGAAACATATTTTGACGTATTTTCGATTTAAAAATTTAAAACTGACAAAAACAACATTCTGGAATGGCTTAAAGATGGACTAGATTGTATTGATTTATCATAAAACCCGTAACTGTCGTTCAGAATACCCTGTGTTAAATATTTCGAGGTTGCATGATTAGAAAACACATTCCGACCGTCACTTTCAGGATCTGGTAAGCGACGCTCTGATTGGTTGGATGAAAGGTCATGCTGACGTAACCCGTAATGGGATGTCCTCAGATCTTTGTTTCGCGATAGCGAGAACTAAGATCTGATTTTAATGAGATTGGGGAAGTTTAATTCAAATGTCTGGAGACATTTCCGGTGTTCTATCGATGAAGCCGGTGTAAGGAAAGTTTGCCGCGAAAGGACTGTTTGTCAACTCTCTAAAACGCACATTTCCTACACAGGTAGCACAACCAACATGAACTTTCACTTACACTTACCTGAAATCACATCCATCTGCGTCGATCAGCTCCAACTCCAAGCTCTAGCAGTAGTGGGAAGAATGCAATGTATGACAATGTATTAAAGAGACCAGCATCCGGTCAAGGTTCAATTTTCGATTCATTTTCGAAACCTAGACCGAATTCAGAAGTTGTAAACTTGTAATGAAGATTATAAGTGAATTAAAGAGAAGTTTAAATGTTATTGTCTGATCAGACTGTTTACTGGTCAAGTGTTAAGTGTTAGTATTTGCTGATTGGGTTAAGCATGCAGTGTTTATATTGTTTGCTGTTTGAAAATAAGATATAAGAACATTTGACATTATTTGCGTTTATGCTATTTAGGGTGAAACATTTTAATATTTATTCTTCCTCTTAGTATTTTACTGGTGGAGCTGGTTCAGACCAGTGTTGCAAATTAACAGTAACACATAAAAGTATCTGATGCGAGTATGACAATAGCTGATTGATACATGATTTTGGTGAAGCGCAGCTTGATATTGAGTCAATAATGATGTATGGTTATTATTGTTTTACCAAGAGTTGGTCACAAGTGACATGAATAAATTGAACACTTCCATTCATTTAAATGACAACAAACAATGCAATTATTCACTTTTCAGCATTTATTTCATGAAAATACATTTCAAGTGTCTGCCACTTGTTTGAATAAACAAAATCAAACTTTGCCAAGATTGATTATTTTACAAAATAATCCACTGATAGTGATTAGAACACAATTGTGAATGTGATATGTAGTTAAATATGTTTGCTTCTAAATTTACGCATAAAAGGTTGGTACTGCTGTATCAAGATAGGTATCGTATCGTGACCTCAAAATCGAGATAAATATCGTATCGTGACACCCCAAGTGATAATAAAACGATTTATCATATAATGGGTAGGTTTCTCGGCAGGATAAAGCCAACGGATAAAAACGATATCCGCTGGGGTCATATGCGGATAGAGATGCAAATATCATAGGTCGAGTAGGGACTACTTTCAATGTTTATAAAACAAACATGGCGTCGCCATCGTTATTAGGCGATCGAGTCAGAATTAACCATCGGGAATCTGGATAAACAACAGGGATAATTGCTATCATTATCAAAAGAACAGTCTAATATACTGAAAATCAGTGTCTAACTGTGACGTAGCTAAGGCATTTTATAGGTTTGGGCAACTTTGGATATATCAATTTCGAAACAATTTTGCGAGGGCACGAGGCCTAGCCACGCGGGATCAGTAGCCATATCTGTGCTTGTAGACCTCTGCGGCTTGAAACCTTCTCCACAAATTAAAATAGTTGGATTTGGCCGAAATATACTTGACTTGCTATCTTGTTTCGTTTTCTCGCAGTGTGTTCATCTGACTACACTTCTTAACGTTATGACAGGACAGACCAACCGTCAACAACGTCTGACCGTCTCATAGACTAGGGTTAGAGTAGCTTCCCTTTGACAAAGGGCAGTTACTCTAGCGGACAGACCGATGGATTGCCGCGAATGCAATTAAAAAAAAATGATTGTTGTTTTGCGTATGTGTTGCTTCGCCACTTGATAAGATACAGATTTCAGTTGGAACTATATTGGCTACTGTCACTGTCTGACTGACACATCACTTACCCTATGACGTAATAAATATTAATGCGCGCATTCCAGGACAACTCGCAATGTTTCGGTAATGTTTGTGAGAGAGGGAAAGCGATTATGAAGCACAGAATTAAAGAATGACATTATATGATAAAGAGGTTATCACGCTTGTGTGTTTGGGGATGGTATATATCCTGCATTAGGAATAAACATTGTATTTAGCGAGCCTTGGCGATAACTCGCGTGATAACCTCTATTTATCACCTGTAAAGTGCAGCCATTACTGATAAAGGGCTCACAAGTAACATAAATAATGCCACCTTCCTTTTGTGGGGGATTTTACTCCCCACTCAGCAATATTCCAACTTTCTTGCCGACAGCCTGTTAATAATTGAGAATTTGACCAGGCAATCCAGTGATTAATATTCTGAGAAATGTTCCACATTGTCGTGGTATACAGAAATAGCCCATGCATCAGTGATATCATTGAAATAGTTCACGATATCTTCATGAATTACTGAATAGCCAATTCCACAGTGAAAGCACAGACATTGTACATGCCACAATGACATCACAGATATATAAGCCACAATGATATCCTTGACATATATGACAAAATGATATCCTTGACATATATAAGCCACAATGATATCACTGACATATATAAGCCACAATGATATCACAGGCATGTATGACAATGATATCCTTGACATATGACACAATGATATCCTTGACATATATGACAGAATGATATCACTGACATATATAAGCCACAATGATATCACTGACATATATATATAAGCCACAATGACATCACAGACATATAAGCCACAATGATATTCTTGACATATATTAAAGAATGATACCCTTGACAAATATAAGCCACAATGATATCACTGACATATAACCCACAATGATATCCTTGACATATATAAGCCACAATGACATAACTGACATATATAAGCCACAGTGATATCACAGGCATGTATGACAATGATATCCTTGACATATATGACACAATGATATCCTTGACATATATGGCAGAATGATATCACTGACATATATAAGCCACAATGATATCACTGACATATATATAAGCCACAATGATATCCTTGACATATATTACAGAATGATACCCTTGACATATATAAGCCACAATGATATCACTGACATATAACCCACAATGATATCCTTGACATATATGACACTATGATATCCTTGACATATATAAGCCACAATGATATCACTGACATATATAAGCCACAATGATATCACAGGCATATATGCCACAATGGTATCACTGATATACTAGTATATAAGCCACAATGATATCACTGACATATATAAGCCACAATGATATCACTGACATATATAAGCCACAATATCACTGACCTATATAAGCCACAATTATATCACAGACATATATAAGCCGCAATTATATCACTGACATAAGCCACAATGATATCATTGATTTGATCCAGGCTTAAATACCAACCTTGTCTTCTTTACTGACAGATTGATTTGTTTGTGTTTGCTAAACGTATAATGAAAACAAAGTAATATCATACATTTGAACATATATTTATTATGAAAGGTTGCCCTGAGATAAAAACATACATTGATCATGTACAAAAAAGGTAAAAAGTATCACAGACTCAAACCAACATATGTTTTGTGACATGTAGTAACTGTTCTAGTACAAATATACAGTAATGTCAGTACTGCTGACTCAACACAATACATCTTTGTAACATTAAATAAACAAATAATCATATATTAGATCCTGAGAACCTGATTGTGCCACCAAGAAGACAGTATAGTATTGCACATAAAATAACTCAACAGAACCAATCACAAAGCACTTGCGTCAGATTAATGAAGAAAAATGAAAATGCCTTAATTTAGCTGTTCTTATTAAAACGTATCTATGTCAAAGGTTTGTTATATCTACCATACGCATGTTAACCATATAGTATAAAGTATGTCTTGTATAAAATAGCTATTATTTCTCTATAAACAAAGTAGCTGGTAGTTACCTGCTTGTTACACCTAATTGCATGGTAATGACAACTATATGAGCGGCCATTCGGTCAAAAAATACAAAGTTGAAAAAAAAGGACAAAAGTACGCAATTTAGGTCAAATATTACGAATAAAGAACTAAATGTTACTACTAAAGGTCAAAATACAATATTAATAGTCAAATGTTACGAAAAGACGTCATAAGAAAAGAAAGAACAATGTGTACGAAAGAATGTCAGTGAGCATGAAAGGACATTTTCAATAAAGAATGTCAGTGAGCACGAAAAGACGTTGACAATAAAGAACGCCAGATGGCGCTGCAATATGTAAAACATTCCGATTATTATTTTTTGTCAATAAAAATACAGCTCATATACACAATTAAAACCTAACACATGATCAAAATAAAAAAATAACTGAACACCTTGCTTCCCTACACCATCCATAACACTCAACTTAACAACATCCTAATATCAAATGCCCTTATTATTCACAAACTTTGTCAACCAACAAAAAGAATAAAGCTATATAATCTTGCTGATGTTGATGTATTACACATAACAACGAACAAAGATTTATTCATGATATGCAACTAAATCATAGCAAAAGTTATCTCCCTTGAACACAAGATAGTGCCCAAGGGTCTCCTCAAGGAATCAAGAACATGACTTATCAATTGAAGGATGTTTGCTAATTACAGAAAATAATGGCCCAAGTTTTTCAGAAATAATCTATATGTAGTAGGGCGTGGAGTCATCCCACAGATGACATCCTTACCTTGTCAGCTTGCTGACGGGGTTAACTTCTTAGGTCATGTGGACAAGGCGTCCGACCTCGTATCAGAAAGTCCGTGGTTCGTATCCCATCACGGGACTCGGAAATTTTATGGCCGCTACATTGGCGCCCAACGTGGGGCTGAGCACGTTCATATTAAATTTGAGCAAAATAAGCCTCAGTACCCTACTATGCGGCCCAGGACGTGCCTTCTGTTGACGGGGGAGTATGTAGCAGGGCGTGGAGTCATCCCACAGATGACATCCTTACCTTGTCAGCATGCTGACGGGGTTAACCTCTTTGGTCATGTGGACAAGGTGTCCGACCTTGGATCAGAAGGTCCGTGGTCTGAATCCCATCACGGGACTCGGAAATTTTATGGCCGCTACATATACAACATGCCATGTATTTTATATAGAAACATATGGAAAAGACTGGTAATGATTGTTTTCTAGTTGTACTTTTTTAAAATGGTTTCTCGATAAAGCATACATGAAGGTTACAACTTGACCATTCTAGGGTTTCAAACTTAAGATAATGACCCTCTTAGTCTTATTATCATTCTCAGTAAAAAAATACTTTTCAACACAAAAGTGAGCAAATAAATGGATTATCCAGATGATATTTACACAAAATACAGGGAGAAATACAGTCACACAATCAATTTTAAATAATTATATCCCAATGATCATGTAATGTTTCAGTCATCATGCATAACTCTGTTATGTGCATAAAGACCGGAATATGTGTGCACACTATTGAACATGTGTGTCAACTATTGAACATGTGTGTCAACTATTGAACATGTGTGTCAACTATTGAACATGTGTGTCAACTATTGAACATGTGTGTCAACTATTGAACCTGTGTGTCAACTATTGAACATTTGTGTCAACTATTGAAACTGTGTGTCAACTATTGAACATTTGTGTCAACTATTGAAACTGTGTGTCAACTATTGAACATGTGTGTCAACTATTAACCTGTGTGCAAACTATGTGTGTATCTGTAATTAAAAGCAACATAATGAAGTCAGATACCTGAACACAGACTTATCGTAGCTTAGTCGTAACTCCAATATGTTCCTGCAGTCTTAGGACAAGAGTTGCACTATGATTGTCTTACTCCTTTACTTATGACAGTTCTAGCCCTGTAGTGGTATTATTCTGTGGAGTACAGCCCTTGAGTGAGTGAGTGAGTGAGTTGGTTTTAACCCTGCTCTTAACATTATTCCAGTTATATCGTGGCGTGTCAGCTTAATGTGGGAGGAAAGCCACTGTGATGCAGGTCTCAGACGTTTACCACTTCGTTGAAACCCACAGGTATGGTGCTGACAAACCTAGCAACATAATTAGTGTGTATCGTGATTCGAACCCATAATTATAAGTTTCTGGCGTGCCCAACGGACACAACTCACAGCGCCTCAGACAACTGGACCACCTGTGCCCCCCTACAGTCTTGAGTTCGGGTATTGACCTCCTAACTCATCTTACTCTGTCTTGAGCCCCTTGAAGACCTCGGCCAGCCCCAACTTCGTGATGCTCTCCTGCATCTCGGTGATTTCATCCTTGAAGGAGGCGGAATCAGACGACAGCAGCCCGAACAGATTGTCCAGTTTAGTCAGGTCAGGGCGGCTTCCTTCCAGTTGGAACTGGAGTGGGTGGAATCCAAGTTCTTGAAGGTTAGTCACCATTTGCCCCTTTGCATGCTGGGAACGCAGGAAGGACACGAAGACCAGCTTTGCAGGAAATACTTCGTCATGATATTTCTTGTACAAATTAGCAAAACTGAAATAAAATCATTGTGAAACTCATCAAATTGTCATGATAACAAATAACAAGTTGAATTGTCAATGCTGAATATTATCATTAGATATGGTAAACTTTTGTCTGCAATTTTTATCCTTTGTCCAAAACAAGACTCTACATAAAGCTGCACCCAAACTCCCTGTGTGTAGAAACAGGACCATCATTTACTCTAAATCAAATTTCCTTGAAAAGAATTTACACAACAGATATGAAGTCAGTAGTGAGTCCATATGTCTAAAACAGGCAATCCTGAATGTTCAACTCACTTCATATCCTGAACTTTTCCATTCTCCTCTTCGTCAGTCACCATGATGAATGTCTTCACAACCTCCTTCTTCTCATAGAACGGCCACAAGCTAGCGGCAGGAGTTGTCCCTCCACCTGCCGTGGTTGTCACCGCCAGTTCCAGCACTTCATCGATGGTCTTGGGCAAGTATGGTGCTTCACGATTCTCGGTGTTGAAGAAGACAAGTCTGGCTGAGCAGATCGCGGTGAGCAGACTAGCGATGATGGTGCTGGTTCGAATGGCAACCTGCATGGACCCGGATGCATCGCCGATCACAACAATTGGGGACTCGAGGGGTAGTCTAAAGAAAAGTGCAAACAAGAAATAAGTGATAACATTATACAGTGGGAGCCTAGTGGTAATGTTCTGTTCTTGCTTAAATTGGACTTATTGCAGGAGATGAGTGTTGGACTTATATCAGGAGTTGAGTGTTGGACTTATATCAGGAGTTGAGTGTTGGACTTACATCAGGAGTTGAGTGTTGGACTTGTATCAGGAGTTGAGTGTTGGACTTAAAGCAGGAGTTGAGTGTTGGACTTACATCAGGAGTTGAGTGTTGGACTTGTATCAGAAGTTGAATGTTGGACTTATATCAGGAGTTGAGTGTTGGACTTACATCAGTAGTTGAGTGTTGGACTTATATCAGGAGTTGAGTGTTGGGCTTACATCAGGAGTTGAGTGTTGGACTTATAGCCGGAGTTGAGTGTTGGACTTACATCAGGAGTTGAGTGTTGGGCTTATAGCCGGAGTTGAGCATATATCAGTCCTATATACATGTAATACTTACTTGATTGATGTCAGTCTTGTTTCAGCCAAGGGGATCAGCTTCGGGAGAAAACAAACTTTTGTTGGGTTTGCCTCCCTGGTTGGGGCCCCAGAGCCGTAATATGACGTGGACTGGATGTTCTCGCGGATTATCTTCAGGGTTAATAATCTTTCCAACAGTTTCCCATTGGCCAGGTTCACATTCTCGCCTGCTTCAAGTCGTTCTGTTATTATTTTGTCTACCTCCAAGCACTGAAGATCTTCATACCACCTAAAGGGAGATAAACAGTAGATAAGTACAGTATTCACATTGCTTTGGTTAAACATGGAGTCAACACAGAAAGGAGAATTTTTCATTTTACTCCAATATTTTACAAGAATTCAGAAAACCGTTACATATCTACATAAGATCTCAAGAAT
Source organism: Haliotis rufescens (assembly GCF_023055435.1). NCBI lineage: Eukaryota > Metazoa > Mollusca > Gastropoda > Lepetellida > Haliotidae > Haliotis > Haliotis rufescens. The sequence goes on along the minus strand of NW_025964223.1, from coordinate 3,970,856 downwards.
GGTCACTGTATGAGTGAAATGGTGAAAGAATGTTGTTTAAAAAGAAGTAATTTCATGGTTTCAGATATTTTGAAGAAAAATCTTGGTGAGTAAGAAAAAAATATAAAATATAAAAAAGACATTTCAGGTTATTTTGTCCTTCAATATTTTCTCTGAATATATAGACTGCAGTTTGAGTTAAGCTTGTCTCATCACTTAATCTATTGTAGCCTGTTGTCTTGCATCTGCAGCTCAATTATTTCGTGATGAACAAAGTTTCAAGTTGGCAGGGAAAAAAATGGGCTTTAATGATGCATATTTCCTACTTTGCAAATTTTTAGACATCTAAAACAAAACAAAATTTGGCAACAGGAACTGATTGTGCCTCACAACCTTTCATCAGTAACATCAATTTTTTTATGGTTTTCTCTCTCACACTGCTCTTATAAAGAAACAGGTGAGGCGAAGAGACAGTATTTCTTCCTACCGACTCACTCCGTTCCCCCCCACCCACCCCACCTCCACCCCACCCCCACCCAATAAAAAAAGGTTGGTCCACCCACCGAACCCCAACACCCCCAAAAAGGGTTATTTGTATTATACACAGGAAAATCTGGTAAAAGATACAATGGAATAATGAAGGTAGTTATTGAAGTGAGTGAGTATGGTTTTACGCCGCTTTTAGCAATATTCCAGCAATATCACGGCGGGGGACACCACAAATGGGCTTCACACATTGTTCCCATGTCGGGAATTGAGCCCGGGTCTTCGGTGTGACGAGCGAACGCTTAAACCACTAGGCTACCCTACCGCCCCGTAGTTATTGAAACCCAAACATGACTGCTTTAAAGTGTTTTACCATAACACTGTATCTAGTTTCGTCTCATATGCAGCTAATCTGGCTTTCGAGTCTTCCGTCAACTTGGCCTGATGTTCCTTCACATGAGTGTACGGGACATCGTACTCCTTGATGAGGTCATTGACGTTGGCCTCTGTGACGTCACGACACCTCTCCACCATCGATCCCTCAGGGGAATTGGCACCAAAACAGAAGGGCAGGAACCATGGCAACACTGCAAAATCCTGCAGTACAAAATAAGGAAATGATTTACACACAGAACCATATCTGACATGTGTGAGTGAGTGAATGTTGCTTTACATGGCCGATGTAGATTTTGGTAATATCTGTTTTAATTTCATTGTAGTTTTTCACATATATTTATTATATATAACTAGTTGTTAGTTTCAGTCAGCTCTATAACAAAGTGTATCTGACCTGTCTTACCTACTAACTGCCCCATGGCCAGAAGCTTCATACGCTGATTGGCCAAGCTAACACCTATTGTTAAACTGCATGCTTTGATTACACTGCATACTCTCTCAGCACATGAACTGAGAGAACTGCTCAGACCAGCAAAGCATACAGATATCTTAAATCAGGTGAGTTAAATGGTTATAATCTCTATCTTGTGTTGTATTGAAATAATACAGTATGTTTAAAGTGTTATATTAAGTAAACTAAATGTATGTAATCTAATATAAATGTTGGTTATGTCTAATTATTTGAATCTGCATAAGGTAAGCTAAACTGCCATAATTTATCACTTCAGTGAGTGAGTGAGTGAGTGAGTTGGATTTAACGCCGCTTTTAACATTATTCCAGTTATATCGCGGCGTGTCAGCTTAATGTGGGAGGAAAGCCCGAAGTGATGCAGGTCTCAGACGTTTACCACTTTGGTAAAACCCACAAGCACGGGTATGGTGCTGACAAACCTAGAAACATAATCGGGGCAAACCGGGATTCGAACCCACAATCATAGGTTTCTGGGGTGCCCAAGGGACGCATCTGTGCACAGTGAATCGCGGCGCCTTAGACGACTGGGCCACCCGTGCCCCCATCACTTCAGTGAAATATGTGTGAAAGAGTTTTACTTCAAGAATGTTTTAAAAAGCTTTGTAATGTAAAGATTCAAAGGTTATACATGCGAATCATTGTTAATTAAATGTGTGTATTACCTTGTTCAATATTAAATATTAAATAGTGTTTTAGTCTATGTATTATTTATTCAGATTAACTATGGTGTTGCCATAAGTGTGGCAGTTGGGATCTGCACCCTTGTATCGCCTACAGGGTATGCATAGTTTTGTTTATAATTGTTTAAGACATAAGATGTAATCTAAATGTTATGACCACATTTAATGTAATATCATATCATAAATTTCTGTCTTAAAGTATTGTATATGTTTCTACAGAATGTGTAAGCATTATGTATTTATATTGTGTATATTATACAGTCAAATGAAAGTCAAGGAGTTATCTCCCTTGGATGGTGGTCTTGCGTAACATGTATATTACTGTATGTGTTTTAGTATAATCGTTTAGCGTACAGTCTATCTAGTGATTAAATGGATGACTGATGTATTTGTTTGTTTGTTGTAAAACGCCGCACTCCATAATATTCCAGCTATATGACAGCGGTCTGTAAGTAATCGAGTCTGGACCAGACAATCCAGTGATTGACATCATGAGCATCGATCCACGCAATTGGGATCAATGACATGCTTCAACCAAGTCAGCCAGCCTGACCACCCGATCCCGTTAGTTACCTCTTACGGCAAGCATAGTCGCCTTTTATGGCAAGCATGGGTTGCTGAAGACCTATTCTACCCCGGATCTTCACCGGTCCATGTTATACTTACTTGTAGGAAGCCTATACAATATATCTAGCATTGATGATAATGGTTTACCTATTATACTAGTATATTATGTAATTATGTGTTTCAGGGTGTCTGATATCTTAGATCTTTGGCATCACAATAAAGACCTCAACCCTGTAGCATGTGTTTCTTAACTGTAAAAAAGACATACACTAAACTACTACACATATGTCACCAAACTGTCTGGGCCAGACAAACAAGTGGTCGACTGCATGAGCATAGGCAGATTTTCTATACAGTCACAATTTTTGCATGTGTTGTTGAAAACGTTTTGGAACACTTCAATGCAAAACTGAGCACTGTGAATGATGTCACCATATGCCTAAAAAGTAAAGTGTGAATTTGCCGTGTAGCACACTTTGTTTTCATGTGGACAGATTAAATTAAAATGATAAAGATTTAAGAAAATACATCTCGGAAAAAGCTAATACTCTCACTACAGTCAGAGCAGTGTTTGTTATATCATAGCTTGTTTTTGTATGATATGTTATTTCAATAAACTATATGTAAATCTGCTCCGATGATGTACTTTAGTTCCCTGAGTCAAGCTGCTTTGAGCAATGGATTCGGACAGCCCGTAATTAGGGTTTAATTCAAGAACCTATTTCTATTTATGTACGAGCGTTGAGGTCGTTCAGGACTCGCGCAACGTTACAACAGCATAGCCCCCCATATTTCCATGTCACTTTAGTTGACCTGGATAATTACTTGTCAGACTTACTGTTTTGGGGCTGAAGTGGCAGATGTCTGCCAGTTTCTTCCAGGGATCCTTTGGGTAGTGGAGAGCGTAGAACTCCAGGTCCTCCTTCGTGAACGTCCTCACCCACGCCTGCACATGTTTGCACACCGCCCCGCTGGCAGACCCTTGCTGGAAACAGTCATCGTAAGTATGAGTTTCATGGTAGGATTTCATCTATTTCAATCATGGAACGATTTCATCTATTTCAATCTCATCAGATCTTAGAGCTCTGATTTTAATGAGATTGCATTTATTTCAAATATTAGCCATATTGTGAGTTCCTTATCAATAAATAATGTATAGATTTGCAACTCAAAATCTTGCAATATATCTTAGGTGTTGCTCCTCAGTATTGATGCAAGGGAAGCAACTCTTACATAACTAGGAAACAAATTTCCATGCTGTTATTTTTTCTGCTGGACTCAAGTCACATTGAATGTTCTGGTTGGTTATGTAATACATTTTATCGTGTATAAATTTATTTTTGACTTTTTATATATATATCTTTATAAATATCTAGAGATTCTATCCAGCTAACAATTTCACATTGTTACAACATTGTAACCTTATAGTTTACAGTGTTGAGACATTGCTACCATTTTCTGATTGTCTTTCAGCACATCAAGGGAGACAACTCCTGCAGTACTCACTGGTGGTTTAATAGCCTGAAGGTTGTCAATGTCTGACTTCAGCTTTCCAAATTTCTTCTTGCTGATCTTTGACCCTGTGAGTTGCAACCTTTTGAGCTTTTTCTCGAGAACACGCACTCTCCGCCCTGAGTCGAGTAAAGTTAAGGCCTTCAAAACCTCAACAAGTCCAAACTGCTCTCTGTTCTGAAGAAAGGCATCAGCAAGCTTGTAGTCATGCCGGGCCCATGCAGCAGTCAAAGCTCGCACACAAGCATCTGCAAATTTACAATACAGTTTACTTTATTCGTTCTACAGAATTTCTTGTATAAGTTGCCATTCTATATATTCACAGAGGGAGGTGCCTTCAAATTCATATTTGACAAATTAGGGTCATTATCTATGGTTGAAATTGTGGGTTTTTTTCTACTGAATATATATTTAATGTAAAGGACACAGCTCTCTGTTCCCATTTACTAGAAATGCCCTAGCCATTAATTAGTTCCTTAAAATATTACTTCTATATTTTATGTGATCTGTTGAATTCAAACTGCACTAAACTTAACATTTGAAACCTCACTCCGGGGTTCCAAATTCAATTTAGCACGGTTAAATCTCCAGGTAACCTAGCTCCCTAGCAAACAATTCTACCTTGTGATAACGTTGTGACAACGTTGTGACAACGTAATATCACGACGTTACCAATCCACAACCTTTCCACAACGTTGTGACAACGTCGTGTGTTAGCTGGGTCTACATTGAAAACACAGTATGTTTATCTCCTACCTACTATTGATATCCTTACAAAATAATATTGATTTCCTAAACTAGTATGGACCAGACAATCAAGTGATTGACGAGCATCGATCCACATAATTGGGATACGATGACATGCATCAACCAAGTCAGGATGACCACCCAATCCCGTTAGTCACCTTTTACGACAAGCATATAGTCACCTTTTACGGCAAGCATGGATTGCTGAGGACCTATTCTACCCCGGATCGAAACTATGTAGATCTATGTATACTTCTTAACTTCATTTTATAGTAAAATATCAAGAATAAAACTCTGATCTTTCACAAAAAAGTATGCACACAGATAGTTGCCGATTCATCAAAACTATTGACGTCAGCAATTCGTACTCACTTTGAGCCACAGCCACCCCACTCTTCCGGAGGACTGCCATGGTGGCCGCGTACCTGTCCAGGTTGTCTGTCTGGCCCTGTATGTGCTGGGCGACCGAGGCGGTGCCAGTGAAGAAGTCCTTAGGCCTAGTCTCGATGTCCAACTGTTCTGGGGCACTGCCTTGCTCATCGTTACCTGTGTTTGACGCCGATGCGGATCTTCCACGGCCTCCAGATCTTCCCCTGCCTCTTCCACGACCACGCCCCCCTCTGGCACCCCCACGACCGCGGCCTCGTCCTCTCGGCATTATCAGATATGACAAGTGTTGAAAATAATACGAGGTGTCTTAATCGGTCATGTAAATGATGCCCACGTTCTTGATGTCTGCGAACTGTGGTCTGTACCGCGTGTCCGTAATTATATGTCGAGCAACTTGCACAACAACATGTCAACAACTCGCGTACCTAGCAACACCCGAAACTCCGCACAGAAATATAGTTCGCTGATATAGGTATGATTTATATCCCTTGCAGACATATTAATCAAATGTAAGTTTACGTATGCATATATCCTTAGCAATAATAGCACAATTATAAGCTGTCATATATTCTAATGCATAGATTACGTTTCAAACGTGCTCGTTCCGAAGCGTAGGAATACGCACGTGTGGGTTCATTCATAGAATTTGCGTAGCTTGCATCGGTTCGAAGTCTATATCCTGACGTGTCAAAAGAGATGAAGAGAACCATCTAGAACATCATTGCTTCGAGAATAAATATTTCAGATAATATTTGAAATTCTTTATTTTATTCTTGTTACAAATTAGTTACAGATAAACACTGAACACGGGCTCAATGATCTATAATTGATTCATAAAAAATAATATGTAAATAAACTGGAAATTCGTGATGATTGAATAATAGCATCGGTTTCATAATAAATTGTTTTAAAAACATTGGCTACCATTGTGTAACGAACTAGGGCAGCAATGTTTCCTACAAGTAATTCTTTAGTAAAATCCAAACTTTTGTGCTTGTGGGTGATAGAATATACAATAGTAATCGCGGTTAACCTCACGCGTCCTATACTGACTACATCACGATCTACATTGAATGGCATTTAGAAGATGTGTTAGTATCAATAAAGACAGGTTGACTTATCGATATCAACTTCTTGTTTATTCTTTCAATGTGATATTTCGGTACAGATCGATGCGTATATAATAGAGCAAGAGCTCTCGGCTCAACAACACCCTAAGAAACTACAACTCGTACTGAACTGAATATCATTTTTTTTTAATTTACTTAACAAGCTACTTCCACTGACATATTTATTAAGTATACATACTAAAAGTTTACAAAAATACTCAAGTCAACAGCAGATCTGTGATCAAATGTATTTATTGATATTAAATATTGATGATATAATATTATAAATATGTAATGCTTATGATGTAATGGGCTGTATGGCTTTACTGAGGGTCCGGATAGGAGAGGTTCCACTGTATCTCGTTTTATCGTGTTTTTGTAATGAGAACAAAATCATTTTTAATCAAATGAAATCGAACCTAAAGTACACGGAATCATCCAATGAAAAGGCAGTATAGCCCTGAAACACCACTACAAAGAATAAAGAAAGTGTTGTCCATAAAAGAAAGTGTCATTTTGTATTTGAGATTTTGAAAAAAAGTACTTGGACTACTTTTGCTGTTATTTCTTGTTTAAATACGAATGTGAAGGTGTCATAATCTTGATTTTAGTGTGGCTGGTTTTTTAAATAATCTAAATGTGTAATATCCCTTCAACTAAAATGTTGTTTCATGTTTCAGAATGTGGTGTAATGCATGTAGTATACACGTATTATTTTGTCTAATTTGTGAAAATAGAATCACACTAACATACATGATGAAATATAAGAGAAATACAACAGTGACTGGTATGCCGTAAGCGGATCACTTTTTTTCATAATTACTACTCTCACGATGAACGTACAGTCAACGCAGTAGTAGCTAGAACTACATCACACTTGACCCCAGGTCATGGAAGCCCGAGCACGCTGATTGGCTAAAGAAAATCTGACGCATGATTGTGCAAGTTACAAACTCGTACTTCCATATAAATGTTCGGACGGTTCAAACAGTCAGTGTACTGAATACAAGAATGTAGCTGAATCAACGATTTACCAACATACAAGACACCTCGTTTAAAACCGAGCCATAACCATGAGCGGTCGTGGACGAGGCCGTGGGAGGGGTAGACGGGGCGGGGGACATAGGGGGAGGTCCCGAGGGGGGCGGGGCGCCAGACAGGGGGGCATGGCGAGACAACACAGGGAGGAAGAGATCGACGAAAACAAAGTGGAGGAACACAAAGATCTGGATATAGAGAAGGAGCCTAAAGATTATTTTGTGGGGACGGTGGGTATGGCAGATCACGTGAAAGGACAGGAGCAGAATAGAGAACGCTATGCAGCTGCAATGGCGGTATTGGCGAACAGTGGCGTTGCCGTATCTCAGAGTGAGTATCGTGCTGTTTATACAGTGTTGTATATATGTCATCGGATCAATCAATATTGTCTATGTATTCAAATGATGGCTTTAACGCCAAACACTATATAGAATGTCAAAAAAGTGTAAGAATGCATGCAAGTTTTCCGAATAATCTCCGAAAACAAATTGTTACACGTTATATATATACGTATATATGTGCATATGTGTGAAATTTGACACCGATTGTACATTAATCCTACCTTGTGTAAACATATACGCATGGATGGATGGATATATATATATATATAGAGAGAGAGAGAGAGAGAGAGAGAGAGAGAGAGAGAGAGAGAGAGAGAGAGAGAGAGAGAAAATGAAAATGAAATTATAAGCATTATCAGTAGTCACCTGTTGTAGGAGCAACAAGCTAGTAGCTCTGAAAAGTCGTTTAGACTGCATATAAAACTGACTGTGATTTATTTTTAAAACATTGCATACTAGCCGCGATTGAAGAAAACACTTTCCTATCCACAGGTTTATAGTTACATGTACTATATAAACTTGGGTATATAATAGCACAAGGTTATCGAAAACATTATCTAGTGCTTGTGCGGGACTGCGTAGACTATGACTAGTATCAACTCCCTTACATGTATTTGAACCGCATGGATGATAACAACTTATCGTTTAGGTGGGAACAGAGAGTCTATGTAGCTTGCGTCGAATAATTAACTATACGTGTTTAGTTGGCTGTTGTAGAGATATTTGGTTTCTATAAAAAGTTTGAAATGTCTCAGGAAAATTGGTAGCTCTGTTATATTTGTTTCAATTCGTTATAATGTCTTTGGTTAGTCGCCTAATCAATATTGGGGTCAGGGGTGGCTCAGTCGTCTAAGGCCCCGCGATTCGCTGAGCAGAGTTGCGTCCCTTGGGCAGGCCAGAAACCTATAATTGTGGGTTTGAATATCGGTTTGCCCCGATGTTTCTAGGTTTGTCAGCACCATACCCGTGCTCGTGGGTTTCACCGAAGTGGTAAACGTCTGAGACCTGCATCACTTCGGGCTTTCCTCCCACATTAAGCTGACACGCCGCGATATAACTGGAATACTGTTAAAAGCGGCGTTAAACCCAACTCACTCACTCACCCCTAATAAATATTAATTACGTGGTAGTAGTAATATTATTTTATAGATGTTATTAGGTAGATTTATTACTATTGTTTCTATCATTTCTATTATTTGAATGGCGTTGTGTATATATAAGTTGTGAATGAAATACATTTCTACTACCAAAAGCACTATATATTCTACTGGGAGGAGTGATGGGGTATCGATTAAGGCATCTTTGAACATTATTTAAGTTTATTAAGGTGTGTGAACTTTGGAGGAAAGCCTAAAGTGGTGGAGGTCTCAGATGTTTACCTCACTGGTGAGCCCATGCCAACGAGCAGACATGGTTCTGACAAAACATAATCAGGGTGAATCTGGGAGTCGAACCCGCGACAAATGGTCTCTGGCAAATCTGCACAGCGAGTAGCGGCGCATTAGATGACTTCTCCCTATTTCATTAGCGTGACGAAAATGTATCTTCCGCGCTGACCCGTCGACCCGAGTTCGCTTCCCATAGGGAACAGGGACACCCAGTGTCCCCAGTCAATAATACCTAAGCAATTTAGAAACAAACTCAGTCACATTACACTTCGATTATTCCAGACGCCAGGGTTCGAGCATTGGCTGCCGCGTGGGCCAGAAATGACTACAAGCTCTCGGACGCCTTCCTCCAGAACCGAGAACAGTTCGGTCTGGTGGAGGTCCTGAAGGCCTTGACCTTGCTGGACTCGGGGAGACAGATTCGAGTCCTTGAGAAAAAAATGACAAGGTTGCAGCTGTCAGGGACAAAGGTCAGCAAAAAGAAGTTTGGGAAATTGAAGGCTGACCTGGGGAACCTCAAAGCTATGAAGCCCCAAGTAAGTGAAAATATTTGCATCTATAAATCGTTTGAAGCTATTTTGAAACTTAATCATAAACTTAAGATCATGTTATGTATCTCCTATGCAGTGGGTAAATGTACCACCATCCGATACCATACTACCCAGAAGAAGTTAAAGATCATCCGATTCTTTCATATGACCAAAATTAATCTGTCATGGCATGACCGATTAACTGCAGTAAACTACGGTTATAACGAACTCAAATAGGCCACTAATTTTAGTTCGTTATAACCGTAGTTCGTTATAAGTATATGTACGGCATGTATACAGCAAATGGTCGGGAACAAAAAAATAAATTCGTCATATCCGTCAGTTCGTTATAAGCGGGTTCGTTATAAACGTGGATTTATGTAAAGTGATATCAAAGAATCGGACGTTCTTTGCTGTACAATATTTACAAACGTTCAAGACTTCACGGTATATAATCTGGACCTATGCTGACTGCGGCGTATAACAACAGTAACTCACATAAACATTTATAAGAAATATAATTCACGATTCAAAGCTGTGGTGTATTAACATGACGTAACATACCTGATGACGTGTCCACAGACAGGTTCTGCCAGTGGCGCCACCTGCAAGCACATCACGAGGTGGGTGAGGAACTTCACTACTCCGGAGCTGGAGTTCTACGCACTGTACTTTCCCAAACAAGGCTGGAAGAAACTTGCAGATATATGCCACTTTAATCCCAAAGAGGTACATATACGTAGATACATTTTAACGCCAAAGAGGGAGATGTACATAGTTAGTTGTATCAACACTACCAATCACGTGGAGTTTCACTGTCGAAGAATAGAATATACGGGAGCGACCATTTGATATTCTACGAGGTGGGCCTGGAATTCTTTTAAGATTTAATATTTCTTCCAAAAAATCTGAACAAAAATATTTTGGCCTCAGGTTCTACACAAAATATTTTTCAAAATGTCTTTCCGAAGACAACTGAATGCCTTGAAGCAGTCACTGAAACACCATTATTCGTCTCACAAGCACGACGTGCCTTCGAGGAATGTAAAATGATCGGTCCCTAGTGATTACTAATTATAAAAGTAACAATATTATATTTAGTAAAGGGTACTTTGTTGCCTTCTCAACGATATCATAACAGTTTAATCAAGAAAAGTAGTACTACAACACTACTTGACAATAAAAAAATAAATATAAATGTATCATGCGACATTGATGGGTTTGTAATCTTGTGCAGGATTTCCCCGCGTTACCATGGTTTCTGCCCTTCTGCTATGGCGGACCTGCTCCAGACAACACCATGGTGGAGAGATGTCAGAGCCTGACGGACAGCAACGTGAACGACCTCGTCAAGGAGTACGACATCCCCTACAGCGTGGTCAAGGCCCACGTCAAAAACCTGACGTCGGACTCAATGGCGAGAGTAGCGGAATACGAGGAGAAACTGGACACCGTTCTCTGGTATAGGTGCTACAAGTGCTGTTTGAGTTGGGGTACATGAGGGTATGTGGAAGATATAGGATATTGTTTCATACAATAGTAAAAGGTATATTTCATTGCAAAGGGGACATTTCTCTCAGGTAAACTGTATGCTGTACTTACATAGGCGTATTTGGGCAGAAATGGTATGTTAAACTTACATAGGAAGAAAGGGGCAGAAACTGGACATTTCTCTCAGATAAATGGTATGCTATATTTACATCAACTTTACTGAGGTAAACTTTATGCAAGACAAACATTGCTCTCCAGAAGATTCCTTGCAATACAATACCTAGGTACTTGTGATGAGAAACTGAACATCATTCTCCTTTACACGATCGTGATTTAGACGTTTTAGTGGATGCATCGTTCTGTTGTATGTCTTGTTTTACCTAGATATGTCTGGCTTTATGTCTTATCAGGGGAATATAACTATCATCAGTCATGTCAATGGTCGTTTTCCAGGTACTACGAGGACCTCCAGTGCCCGGAACTGGACTCTGTGGTGAAGACGAGGCTTGAGAAGGGCCACCAGGTGTCGCTGCCCAATGGGAAGCTGTTGGAGAGACTGTTGACACTGAAAATGATCCGAGAAAACATTCCCTTCGACCCCAGCTACAGCGGGTGGGACGTGCCTCGTATTGAGAACCCCACCAAGGCCAGTTTCCACCCGGACCTGGTGACCCTGGCCGAGGACAGGCTGAGGAACATCAAGTAAGTCCAAGAAGTTGTCATAAGTTGTCATACTTCCATATTAAAGGAACCTTCTCTTTGCGGACCAGTGCCCATTTCAAGCCTAGGTCTAGTAGTTGTAATAAGAGAGTGAGTTTGTCGGGTTGGTGCGTTTTGGGTGAACGCATAGGTGGATCCAGAGGGGAGTGGGGGTGGGGTAGGGGGTGCAGTCTCTCTCTCTTCCCCCCCCCCCCCCTACTTTTGAAAACCAAATGTAGTACGTTTTAACTATTAGGCTACTCCATCCCCACCCCCCTCCTTTTGAAGACCAAAGTTGTACATTGTAGGCAATAAAATCATCTGAGAGTTGATTTTGATATTTTTGACCCCACCCCTTTTAAAATAGAAAAATCAGACAGAAACAATATACGTAATGGCCACCAATTTCCAACATGAATATATACATCATATCGATCATCCGGATGGTATGGTTCTTAGTGAAATCGTCAATTTTAACCCATTTAAGGGCCATGGGATCATAACTATGTCACTTTGATTTATACATACATTCGTTTCCTAGGGTAATCGTACGGAAGACATAGTTTCGGGGATATACTGTAACACTTCTTTCTGCCAAAAGATTGTGTCTGGAGTCCCCGGTGGTTGTGATGGGGGACGCTTCCGGCTCAATGGATGTCGCGGTGCGGACCAGCACCATCATCGCCAGCCTCCTCACGGCGGTGACGTCCGCCAAGCTTGTCTTCTTCAACGAATGGACCAGGGATGCTCCGTACCTGCCAAAAACCGTCCAGCAGGTGGGTTTACACATTTGTGGCTTGTTGATAATAAATACGGGCTTGTACGGATACTTTCTACTTATGTTTGTAAGTAAGGGGATTGTCAGGCTCTTTGACGTGGCTGGTCATAATGATGATGATGAACTTATTTTGGGGACTTGGCGTAAAAAGTTGCTTTTGGATTTCCAATTACGATCGCAGTTGCACGTAGATGTTCAACTTCATATAAACTGGTGAGTTGTCAATCTCATTAAAATCAGATGTAAGTTCTTGCTGCCGCTGAACAAAGATCTGAGGACATCCCATTACGGGTCACGTCAGAACGACCTTTCGCGAACTTTGACCGACCTCTGAAATGACTAACAAGAAGTCGACATCAGCCAATTAGAAAGCAGCTTTCTCAAGCTTTACGGCACTCGTTTCAACCTGGCGACTTCCATTTCAGACTACGCTTGAAAAATATGTTGACACAGTTCTCAATTAAAATTTTGAAAACATAACAAACGAACATTCCGGAATGTCTTATCTACGGTTGAGATTGTATGACCGTGCTTCTGTGCAACGCCTCCTCCGTTCAAATGTTTATCCCACGGAAGCGAGAGAGAAAGGATAATTCTGTAACTGTCGTTCGGAATACCTCATGTTAATGTTTTCGAGGTTGCATGATTAGAAAGCCCATTTCGACTGTCACTTTTCATGATCTGGTAAGCGATGGATGGATGATTGGTTGGATGAAAGGTCGTTGTGATGTGACCCGTAATGGGATGTCTTCAGATCTTTGTTTAGCGACAACGAGAACTAAGATCTGATTTTAATGAGATTGGTGAGTTGTCATCATGCAAGACCAGAGGCAGTATCTTGAAACTAGTCCGTTGTTTCAAATTTTGTATAAACAACGTACCTGTTGTATAAACAACGTAATCATTGTATCATTGTAGTGTGAATAGGAGCGTTGCTCACGTTTCTAATCCCTGTATACAGGAACTTGCTTCCGTCTGTCAATGTTTACCTGTAATGTGATGATGTTGCAGTGTCTGGAGTTGGCGGTCACCATACGGGCGGAGGGGGGTACGGCGCCGGCTGCCAGTCTCTACCCCTTCTACAAGGAGAGGGAGGTGGTGAAGACGTTCATCGTCGTCACAGATGAGGAAGAGATGGACGAGTGCGAGGGATACAGGTGAGTCTTGCCCTCAACATCCCTGGGAGGGAATAGAATCTTTAAAATTGTAATAACGTCTACAAGGCATATCTTGAAGGGAAAACGGGTAAGGACGAGGTAGGATCTGGGCCATTTCTGGGAGAGAAATTTGAAATAGAATCAAGGCATATCTTGATTGGTAAATGGGAAAAGGGCGAGATCTGGAATAACGGAAATGTCAATTTTAAAGTTTATTTTAAATATCAAAATAAATATTTTTGAAAATATGCCTGTTAAAGAAGGTTGGATCTCTCTTGCAGGTTCTGTCCGCTCTTCAAGAAGTACCACGCTGAGGTGTACCCTGCCAAGCTGGTGTTTGTGTCCTTCCTCCCGGGCCAGCACAGCGTGGGCCGCATGGTGAAGGAGCTGAGGGAGGAAGGCTTCAAGCCACTGCAGTACTGCCTGGAGACGAATAGGCCCGACCTCACCAAGCTGGACAATCTGTTCGGGCTGCTCGCTTCCAACTCTGCCGAGTTCTTTGAGGATGAGATCAAACAGATGGAATCTCAGATTCAGAAAGACGGACTGAATTCTGTGTTTAAGTCCACCACAGCCGTTTGAGTGCCAGAGCCTTCTTCTCTACAAGGGCAAACACGCCATCAAGTCTCATTCTAAGAGATGTTGATCCCAAAACGAGGCTTACATTTCTGTGCTATTTTAGCAGCATGGAGGTTTCTAACCAGAAGTACTTGTTTTGTGAGATAAGCTGATTCAGTAGGACGTGATTGTAATGACACAAGTGCCGTGTGCAAAATGTGAATTCCATTATGACGCGTGTACGTCACATGTAACTTTAGGGCTTCCAGTCTTTGGGTGTGGCCTGATGGTTTCCTTTTTGTCATCGATTTCACTGAACTGAGAAACAACCTGTCTGTGTAAAGTTTTAACGCCTGATGTTGCATATTTCGACAGGCAGGGACTACACTGCCTTGGTACTTTCGCTATGGCTGCAAAGCTTTATATTGTGTGCTGAATGACCCTGAACAACTGGACAGGTCACCTGCAGAGACTTGTGGTATAAGGGGAAGGAGGGTTGAGTCTTGTTCCTGGTAGTGTTACACTCTATCTGTATGTACAGGATTTGTTTAGGCCGCATTCAGAAATATTCCAGCTATATGACAGCGGTCTGTAAATAATGAGTCAATCCAGTGATTGATATAATGAGCATCAATCCACGCAATTGAAATATGATAAGTATCAATCAAGGCAGGGAGCCTGTAAGTCGCCTCTTACGACAAGCATAGTCGCCATTCACGGCAAGAATAGTTTGCTGAAGACCTATTCTACCCTGGATTTATAAATGGTCGTATGTACAGTACAGGACTGGAGGGGTACATGATCCATCAAATGTGGGTACCTCACTTGAGGAGATCCCTTATTTTGTTAAGTGAGTGAGTGAGTTAATGCTTTACGTCACATCGGCAATATTTCAGCCATATCGTGACGAGTATTTTGTTAAGGAGGGGTTAGTTCACACATTCTCATTTATACTTTCAGCATGTGCGTGAGTGGGGGTGTGTGGGGTCCTCATTGAACTTCTACCTTTATGTGTGTGTGTGTGTGTGTGTGTGTGTGTGTGGAGGTGTGTGTGTGTGTGCGTGTGTGGAGGTATATAATAATACAATGGTATTATTGTTTGTCATTGGGGTCCATGTTTTTTCCACGAGGGTGGGGGGTTTAACCACTTTAACCACTAGGCTACCCGACTGCACCTCTTGGCTTAAGTAAAAATATAACATATTTTTTTAGATACTGGTTTGATTGACAGTATATAAACGAATGATATGTTTGTAAAAACCTTATTTAGGTGGGTTTTTTTCCGGATATTTTTTTCATCAATGCCTTTATCCTTGAAACAAAAAAGGATGGCCATTCCAGCAAATGGTCTTACTTATGTTTATATACGACAGAGTTAAGTTGTTATGAACCTACTGTACATATCTAACCAGGACAACCTCTCATTAAAGCACAGTCTGTGATATGTACATATGAGCTTCTTCCAGCTTGGCTACAGTGTGCTACAGTTTGACATGTAGGCATGGACCTGTAGTATATGTGCATGCAGTGTATGTGTGTGTGGTTATCTATCTCTGTTGTGTGAGTAGGGAGTTCTGCTGCTGTCAGCAATATTCCATTGACATCAGGTACGGAGACACCAGAAACTGTCTCCACACCTGTAACCTTGGGGAATCAAACCCAGTCCAAATGGATGCTAAATCCACTGTGCTACAACCATGCCCTATTTCTCAATAGCCTTGGTTTTTGTAATAGCAATTCAAAGGATAGGAAGTTATCTTTTATACTTGTTACTTGGGGTATTCTGAGTGAGATAAGAGGCCCACCATCTGCAGTTCAGGATTGGGGGTTGAATTTTATTATGAAATAATCTGTTCGCAAAAATGCTGGGAAAAAGTAGTTTTTGTATTCAGATTTTACACAACAAGAGAACTTGTTCACTGGACATGCTGGTAGTTATGAACAATATTTGTTTGTAGGTCACAAAACAACTGTTTGGTTCCACATTCCAGTGAAAACAACTATGTTTTCAAGTACTGACTGAAACAATATTCTGCTTCAGCCCCGAAATATCCCAGTGGGCATCACCTATACAGTTAACCATTAATATTGTGGGGAGGGACACAGGTAGATTAGTGGTCTAAGGCACTGCAATATGCAGAGTTGTGTCCCTTAGTCATGCCAGGAACAGCTGATAATAGCTCAAATCCAACATTACGATTTTGATCCTTAATCAGCAAAGTGGTAACCTTGGTGACCTGTGTCAGTGTTGGCTTTCCTTGACCATTTCGTTGGCAGGCAGTCATGTTGCTGAAATACTGGTCAAGCAGCATTAACATCAAACTCACCCTTCTTCATCGTTCACACAAGTTCATCACTGAAGTTTCTCTGGGAATGTGCAATACTCATATGTATACATTTATACAGTGCTGCTCTTTGTAAATCATTGGTGTTGTTTCACTATCTCTGCTTTCAACATTGAGTATTGTAATAAATAAATTTATGCAGCACTGGCGACTGAGTTGAACTTGTATATTGTAATAAAGAGGAAATAAAAAGTTTTTATTTGACTCATTGATTGTGTGGCAATTATATAAGATGTAGAATTTGAGTCTCAATATATAATCATAAGAAATTTGCTGAGTGTGATGTTATACAACAAAGCTAAACCAAACTTGTGTTGAAGCAAATGAAAAATTAAAATCAGTTTGTGTAGATTTAATTAAGTAGATTCTCCTTTCAGAACATATGAAAGTATGAGATAATTGTTTTGTTTGTTTGTTTGTTGTTTAATGCCGCACTCAGCAATATGACGCTGGTCCATGATTAATCGAGTCTGGACCAGACAATCTAGTGATTGATATGAGCATCGATTCACACAATGGGGATACAATGACATGCATCTACCAAATCTGCGAGCCTGACCACCCGATCCATTTAGTCACTGTTACGATCAGCATAGTGGACCTATATTCTTACCCAGAATCCCATGGATCATGATTTATGTGAATACAGACATGACACAGTTCAGTAGCATTTGGCATTGTAAGCGGACGGTGATGCAACTATCAAATCATTTGCTATGGTTATTGTGATTTGAAACCTCTGATTAAACAATCAGATTTGAACATTCTATTCATTTATATAGAGAATATCACCTGAGTGTCTTTTCATATTAAATATGTCAACACGGGTTCCACTTTTATCAACGAGTGTTGATATATTTTATATCAAAAGACACAAGGGTGAGATTTTATTTATCATCCAACATCAATCTGCCAACTTTTTCAGTTTGTAGACAGTTATAATCAGTCTTAAGTGTAAAAAGTACTGCTAACAGCTTCAGTAGCAGAGCCATTAGTGATGTAACCAATGATGTCACAATGGTCTGCAAAGCATTGTGATGCAATTTCATTCCAGCGATATCTACAATGTAGATATCGCTTGATATCACCCAAGCCATATCTACTGTGGGAGCCAATTTTGGATGATAAGGTAGAAACACACTAATATCAAAATACACATTGTTTTGTTCACAGTGTAAGATTTATTTACAGAGTAAGTTCATTAATGACGGTCATTCCTACTTCCACTCTTAATATTGGCAGAGAATAATCAAGGCATGTTTACAGTTGATATTCTGACCCATGTCTATGGAAATTGTCAGTGTTGTTTAACATTGCACTCAGCAATATTCCAGCTATATGAAGGCGGTCTGTAAATAATCGAGTCTGGACCAGACAATCCAGTGATTGACATTACGAGCATCGATCCACGTATTTGGGATATGATGACATGCATCAACCAATTCAGCAAGTCTGACCATCCAATCCCGATAGTCGCCTCTTGCGAAAGCATGGATTGCTAAAGACCTATTCTACCCTGGATCTTGACGGGTCCGGTAATAAAATAATATTGTTAATTACAGGTTTAAAAGATATAAATCATTTTTAAACGAAAAGAGGTAAGGCCAATAAAGAAAAAAATACAGCAATATCCAGTTCACCTTAATTACTGAATTGAATTCAATACCTCTGAATTAAAGATAATAAACACTTGAAAAAATATCCCAATTTTACCTTGCAATAGGCACTTGGTTGACAAATCTAGATGAATCCTGCTAGAGTTATGGAAGTTATAGCACTATTGTCACTTAGTAGAACCTGGCCCTGACCGCCATTGTCAACATCCAATAGAAATGTCTGATTTACTGGGGAGGAACATTTTCTCGATGTTTATATTTGGATGTGAAGTTATATTTGCCAAACAGAGTTGGAGGCGGAGGGGTGTCACACTGTGTTGCTTTTAGAATTCTTGCAGACATGGTGTCATCCGCAGCCTTGGTGTGGGGAGCAGAGGAGAGGGATGATGTCCCTGGCAGGGTGCCGAGGTTGGCCAGTCGTGTGGAAAGTAGTTCCGGCAGTGGAGGCGTGTCTCGGTCCTTCATGTGCTTGGCCAGAAGTGCTGGGGCTTCTGGGGGGTTGGAGACTGTAGAGTTGTTGAGACGGAATGACTGTGTCAGCTGGGTTATGTCCTGTTGTGAAAGAAAACATCTTCAGAAATTGCCATTGATCAGATTGATTGCTATTTTTGTGTAATCTTTTTCTGAAATACCTCATAAGAAAACCATGTTGAACTTATATGACATTATATGCTCTATTGTATGGAGCCTAAAGACTCAATGTGAGACTGCATCAAGGTTGTACCTGAAGACTAAGTGTGCGTTAAGACCCTGGTTGTACCTGAAGACTAAGTGTGCGTTAAGACCCTGGTTGTACCTGAAGACTAAGTGTGAGTTCAGAACTGGTTGTACCTGAAGACAATGTGTGCGTTAAGACCCTGGTTGTACCTGAAGACTAAGTGTGAGTTCAGAACTGGTTGTACCTGAAGACTAAGTGTGCGTTAAGACCCTGGTTGTACCTGAAGACTAAGTGTGCCTTAAGACCCTGGTTGTACCTGAAGACTAAGTGTGAGTTCAGAACTGGTTGTACCTGAAGACTAAGTGTGCGTTAAGACCCTCGTTGTACCTGAAGACTAAGTGTGAGTTCAGACCCTGGTTGTACCTGATGAATGAGTGTGAGTTCAGAACTGGTTGTACCTGAAGACTAAGTGAGAGTTCAGACCCTGGTTGTACCTGATGAATGAGAGTGAGTTAAGAACTGGTTGTACCTGAAGACTAAGTGAGAGTTCAGACCCTGGTTGTACCTGATGAATGAGTGAGTAAGTGAGTGAGTGAGTTTGATTTTACGCCGCTTTTGGCAATATTCCAGCAATATCACGGCGGGGGACACCAGAAATGGGCTTCACACATTGTACCCATGTCAGGATTCGAACCCGGGTCTTTGGCGTGACGAGTGAACGCTTTAACCACTAGGCTACCCGACCGCCCCACCTGATGAATGAGAGTGAGTTCAGATCTGGTTGTACCTGAAGACAAAGTGTGAGTTCAGACCTATGTACCTGAAGACTAAGTGTGCATTAAGACCCTGGTTGTACCTGAAGACTAAGTGTGAGTTCAGAACTGGTTGTATCTGAAGACAAAGTGTGAGTTCAGACCTATGTACTTGAAGACTAAGTGTAAGTTCAGTCCCTGGTTGTACCTGAAGACTAAGTGTGTGGTAAGACCCTGGTTGTACCTGAAGACTAAGTGTAAGTTCAGACCCTGGTTGTACCTGAAGACAAAGTGTGAGTTCAGACCTATGTACCTGAAGACTAAGTGAGAGTTCAGACCTATGTTCCTGAAGACTAAGCGTAAGTTTAGTCCCTGGTTGTACCTGAAGACTAAGTGAAAGTTCAGACCCTGGTTGTACCTGAAGACAAAGTGTGAGTTCAGAACAGGTTGTACCTGAGGACTAAGTGTGAGTTCAGAACCTGGTTGTACCTGATGAATGAGTGTGAGTTCAGAACTGGTTGTACCTGAAGACTAAGTGAGAGTTCAGACCCTGGTTGTACCTGATGAATGAGAGTGAGTTCAGAACTGGTTGTACCTGAAGACAAAGTGTGAGTTCAGACCTATGTACCTGAAGACTAAGTGTGCATTAAGACCCAGGTTGTACCTGAAGACTAAGTATGAGTTCAGAACTGGTTGTACCTGAAGACAAAGTGTGAGTTCAGACCTATGTACCTGAAGACTAAGTGTGAGTTCAGACCTATGTACCTGAAGACTAAGCGTAAGTTCAGTCCCTGGTTGTACCTGAAGACTAAGTGTGAGTTCAGAACTGGTTGTACCTGAAGACGAAGTGTGAGTTCAGACCCTGGTTGTACCTGATGAATGAGTGTGAGTTCAGAACTGGTTGTACCTGAAGACTAAGTGAGAGTTCAGACCCTGGTTGTACCTGAAGACTAAGTGTGAGTTCAGACCCTGGTTGTACCTGATGAATGAGTGAGAGTTCAGACCCTGGTTGTACCTGAAGACTAAGTGTGAGTTCAGACCCTGGTTGTACCTGAAGACTAAGTGTGAGTTCAGACCCTGGTTGTACCTGAAGACTAAGTGTGAGTTCAGACCCTGGTTGTACCTGAAGACTAAGTGTAAGTTCAGACCCTGGTTGTACCTGAAGACTAAGTGTGAGTTCAGACCCTGGTTGTACCTGAAGGCTAAGTGTGAGTTCAGACCCTGGTTGTACCTGAAGACTAAGTGTGAGTTCAGACCCTGGTTGTACCTGAAGACGAAGTGAGAGTTCAGACCCTGGTTGTACCTGAAGACTAAGTGTGAGTTCAGACACTGGTTGTACCTGAAGACTAAGTGTGAGTTCAGACCCTGGTTGTACCTGAAGACTAAGTGAGAGTTCAGACCTATGTACCTGAAGACTAAGTGAGAGTTCAGACCTATGTACCTGAAGACTAAGTGTGAGTTCAGACCCTGGTTGTACCTGAAGACTAAGTGTGAGTTCAGACCCTGGTTGTACCTGAAGACTAAGTGTGAGTTCAGACCTATGTACCTGAAGGCTAAGTGTGAGTTCAGACCCTGGTTGTACCTGAAGACTAAGTGAGAGTTCAGACCCTGGTTGTACCTGAAGACTTAGTGAGAGTTCAGAACCTGGTTGTACCTGAAGACTAAGTGTGAGTTCAGACCCTGGTTGTACCTGAAGACTGAGCGTGAACTCCGGCATCTCTGGCTCCTTGTCCCAGGAGGAGGCCGGCACTGGGACAGGCATAGCCTTCTTGACCCCGCCAGTCTTCTGGATCTGCTTGACCCCCGGGGTCATCAACACTGGCACCATGGGGCTGTCATTGTCTGGCTTGCTGTTGAGGGCGGTGACCTTGGGGGCGGTGATGGTTTTAGTGATCTGCTTCATCCCTGGCGTCATCAGAAGAGGAGGAATCGGGCTGTCTTTGTCCTGAAGGACAAATAAAGCATGAAATACTCTCCTGCCAACAGCTTGATACAGGACATCAAGGATAATAGCACTGAAGTCTTTTAGGGTTCAAAATTCCTTGAATTAAATCGCCAGTGGCATAGTAAAAAATACTAAAAATCATAATGGCACAGTCCAAACAAGTTAGAAATCACATATTTTAACTAAAAAACCTTGTGACTTTTTGTAGGCTAACACTGGAGAGATGACATGGTTTTGATCCCATGCACCTTAACTGAACTGAAGGCTGTGAAGATCTTGGGTAGAAAAAGCAACCCATGGTTGCCATTAAAGGCGACTATGCTTGTCGTAAGAGGGGACTAACAGGATCGGGTGGTCAGGCACGCTTACATGGTTGATGCATGTCATCGATCCCAATTGCGTGGATCAAAGCTCATGTTGTCAATCACTGGATTGTCTGGTCCAGACTCGATTACTTACACTGTTGTCATATAACTGGAATATTGCTGAGCGCGGCGTTAAACAACAAACAAAACAAATAGATTAACTGAAGTGAAAGTAAGTATGGTTTCCCTGACTGAAGGTATTCAACACTGTATAATAGTCAGTCAGTGCATGGTGAATCTGAGCTCGTTCCACACTGTCTGTGTTGTCAAAGGCTTCCAAGTGTACATGACACCCTACCCCACTGAGAGTTACTGTTGTGACAATATTGATGTATAAGACAGACATAGTGGCTTGGTGGTAAATAATAACGTCCTTGTTATGTTCCTATCCAACAGATGTTCAAGGTGTTAATAAGTTCTGTTTTAATTGTTTCATTAACAATGTTTATTTAACACCACACTCAGCAATATTCCAGCTAC
Source organism: Haliotis rufescens (assembly GCF_023055435.1). NCBI lineage: Eukaryota > Metazoa > Mollusca > Gastropoda > Lepetellida > Haliotidae > Haliotis > Haliotis rufescens. The sequence goes on along the minus strand of NW_025964223.1, from coordinate 3,948,377 downwards.
ATGACTTCAGGCTGTAAATAATCGAGTCTAGACAAGACAATCTAGTGATTAACATCATGAGCATCGATCATTGCAATTGAGATACCATTACAACCAAGTCAGCAAGCCTGACCACCTGATCCTTTAGTCACCTTTAACAACAAGCGTAGGCTGATGTGGACCTACCCGGAAACTCCACTAATTAAACTTTAATATCTTGTCTTGTGGGTCTTTTTAACATTAAGTCTTAAACCCAGGGTGTATATTTATGAATGGGTAAGGGGCGGTCGGGTAGCCTAGTGGTTAAAGCGCTCGCTCGTCACGCCGAAGACCCGGGTTCGATTCCCGACATGGGTACAATGTGTGAAGCCCATTTCTGGTGTCCCTCGCCGTGATATTGCTGGAATATTGCTAAAAGCGGCATAAAACCAAACTCACTCACTCACTCACTCACTATGAATGGGTAAACCAGACAAACCAAAACCCATCCTGTTCCTCCCCCTCGATAATCCAATGTATTACATCCCCATTCTATTTGATTAATTCGCCACCGTAGCTTTGTTTTGAACCCAATTCGAATGGCACGATGCTAAAAATACCTGTCCAAAATCAAATTTCAATCATAGGAGCAAGAAATTGTGTGCTAGGTTAGAGATAGGAGCGATGAAGCAGTGACATCACTTCCAAAAAGAATCTATTCCAAATGTGTCAAGGGTATTTAGCAAATTAGAATGGAAATATAAACACTGGCTACTGGAGGATGACTACCTCTGTGGCGGCAGGCTTCTTGACGCCCTCTCTGTACAGCTGCTTGTGGATCTGTTTGGCTCCGGGGGTGTTGAGCACAGGGGGGACGGGACTTCCCTGGTACTCCGAGTTCAGTCGCACCTCCGGCCGCCTCCATCCCCCCTTGTCTGCGGGGGTCATGAAGGGGGTGGGGCTATCCTCTGTGAACATGGGTTGGGGAAAGCCATACCCTGCAACAATATACAGTATGTGTGTAACAGTTTCTTTATATCCACAATATACCTGCTGTTTTGGAGGGTAGAGTATTCAGTAGGGTATTCAGTAGGGTATTCAGCAGGGTATTCAGTAGGGTATTCAGCAAGGTATTCAGCGTAGGGTATTTTTGTAGGGTATTCAGCAGGGTATTCAGCAGGGTATTCAGCAGAAAATCAGCAGGGTATTCAGAGGAGGGAAGAGACTGCCAACTGCCTAGTTTTTTCCCAGTCTCATAAACTCTCCGCTTTCCCATCCTTTAAACTTCTACATCCAAATCTTTTAGATGAAAATCGAATAATTAATTCATTGCATACCACTGCTTTGTATAATGAGGATGGGTGGGTGAGTTGGGTTTAATGCCGCTTTTAACAGTATTCCAGTTATATTGCGGCATGTCAGCTTAATGTGGGAGGAAAGCCCGAAGTGATGCAGGTCTCAGACGTTTACCCACGAGCACAGGTATGGTGCTGACAAACCTAAAACAAAATTGGGGCAAACCGGGATTTGAACCCACAATCATAGGTTTCTGGTGTGCCCAAGGGACGCAACTCCGCACATCAAATCACGGCGCAAAAGACGACTGGGACACCCCTGCCCCCCTTTGTATAATGAACAAGGTAACACAGGTATCCTGCAACTGATAACATTGGCTGGGTTGTCGGAATATTTATGTTTGTATACCTTCATACGGTATGAACACTATAAACATGCCTGTTTGAGAAAGAAGGAACCGACTGCGCAATGAAGAACGCCCATCCTACCTATTCTATTACAGTCTGGTGTCTGCTGAGGTATATATCGGCCGCCCATGAGGCTCGGAGTCACAAATAAGCCATTATGTTTGAAGAGAGCTGGTGTTGGAGAGTCTTCAGAAAGACCCTGATTGGATGCATAAAGTGAACTGAAACATGAAGAGATAATCACAATAACTCCAAAATTTGAACTGTAAATCTTGCGTGGCTTAACACCTCTGCAATGTGATATACAAGATATACCATATTTGACGTAATAAGCGCCCCACTCTAATAAGTGCCCACGGGGATATTTGCTAATATATTGATTGGCTAGTGAACAATCCCAATTAGCACCCCTCCCGATTGATCAATGTACACAAGACTTATTTATTCGTCTATAATACGCAGTCGTGTGTTATATGCACCCTTAATTATGGGCAATTAAAATCTGGAAAAAAAATATGTCGTATATAAACATATCAGGCTGTCAGTATAAACCAAGGAATTTACAATCTTTCAACTTTTTATTTCACCAAAATAATATTTTAATAAGAGCCCCCTATTTCAAATTTTGAGAGCGCCCTGGGCGCTTATTACGTCGAATACGGTAACCTGCCTGGCATATATGAGGTTCAGCTGCAGGCATTGCAGAGAGTAAGTGTGGATGAACATCTCTTTTGAAAATATTCCAGTAATAAAACTGCATGTCACACATCACTAAAAGTCTAAAAATTGAGCTGTAAATCTTGCATGGCTTGACGCCTCTTTTGAACACATTTCAGTCATATCACAACTAGTCAGCTACATGCAGGATAAAAGTCCCAAGTGAAGCAAGTTTAAGCAATTAAAACTTTAGAGAATCTCACACTGTTGTAGACAGGCCACAGATCATAACCTGAGTGAAACATACGACCTTCAGATCCTGGTGTGGGTAAGGGACATGACTCTGGACAGAGGACTGCAGTCAAAGATCACATGGCCATCCATGTCCCCTAAAGGAATGAGGAGTGGCTCACCTAGTCTGTGGGACATGCTGCTGTGTCGGGGCGTAGCTCCGCCCCTTCTGAAGAATATTGAGTGTGAGGTCACTCAGTCCAAAGTCCTCGAGGCGTGGTGTCTTACATTCACTCGGCTTCACCCGCGTAGGAGGCGTTCGGGGTCTGGTTAAGGAGAGCAACTACAACAAGTATGAGAGAGGATGTCTCGACTATATTCTGATTATAAGATTGCATTTCCATAAGTAAGATTGGCTATGACATTGTACTTCATTAAGTACAACTGACTTAAGATAAGTAGCACTACAAACACTATGATTCTGTTTTGACTTCAAACTCCAGTGACAAACTACTTCAGGGCTCGAATTAAGGAACTTGATTTGACTTGCACCAGGTGCATGTTGACAAGAAAAGCTAGTTGCACCCTGGTCTGATAAAACTATCCCAATTGAAGCAGATATGTATAAACTCAGAGCTCCAGATAAGCTTTTGGTGTGGTGGGTATTTTACCCATGCATTTTAAAATCATTGGGTATCAGTAATTCTATCTGGGTATTCAAATTTCTGTTACCCACTAGTTTTTACACATGTGGGTATTTAAGTTAAATATTTAAAAACACTATTCATCTAGTCCCTGCAAACTGGTGTCGTGTGGGTTCGAGAAAGTGTGATGGCAAATGATCATGATGTAACTGTCATCGTGGAGTTTGGCAAGGTTGACGGAATGTCCGTATATAATTTCAAAATAAGTTGCTGATTTGCTAATCGAATACGCAGGGTTACTTCACAATATTTTGATGATACGCACAAGTTTTATTTTTGTAGCGTATCTGGAATGTTCGTTGCGTATTTGATACGCTTGAATTTTATTTCACTGCGTATTTCTGCATTTCTGATGCGTATTTTACGCAGATACGCAGCTTATCTGGAGCTCTGTAAACTAGTCTAAATAAATGAACTATCGGATGACTGTGTCATGTCTCATGAACTACACATAACAGCAATAAGTGATGTGGTAAGGGAGTGAGAGAGTGAGTTTGGTTTTACGTCGCTTTTAGCAATATACCAGAAATGGGCTTCACACATTGTACTGGGAATCGAACCCGGGTCATCGGCGTGACGAGCCAACGCTTTAACCACTAGGCTACCCGACTGCCCGATGTGGTAAGGGAAATAAAGCATAGAGATAGTGAGTGAGTTGAAAGATAGATGTTGTGTGGACGGGTAAGGATTACTAAATTTGAATTTGTAAACATATATATTAGATTTTACATAGCTAAATCGAGCCCTGCACTTGATATGATTAACGCTGATTCAGACAATTTGGAGCACCCTGTCATGAGTGTATGCAAGGGAGACAACTCTATTGGTCTATTACTGGAGCATGACAAGCTGGTCGTCAAGGGCAACTAGAAGCAGGGTCATGAGTGAGTGATGCCACAGTTGGTAATATTCCAGCTATGTCACAGTGACCTGTAATTCACTGGACCAGGAGAACACAGGACGAACCATGTAATCAAGGCACAACTACATGCAATCAGACAAGTCACAGATGAATGTGAAGTACTACAGACCTGGGTCCTGTTCCACAAAGAGATCTTAAGGTACTATTGTATGCCTATGTTACAGCATGGGAGTTACGATCACCTTAGCACTAAGACGACTGTAAGCCTATATTACAGTATGGGAGTTACAGTCACCTCAGCGCTAAGACTATTGAAAGCCAATGTTACAGCATGGGAGTTACAATCACCTCAGCGCTAAGACTACTGAAAGCCTATGTTACAGCATGGGAGTTACAATCACCTCAGCACTAAGACTATTGAAAGCCTATGTTACAGCATGGGAGTTACAATCACCTCAGCGCTAAGACTATTGAAAGCCTATGTTACAGTATGGGAGTTACAATCACCTCAGCGCTAAGACTATTGAAAGCCTATGTTACAGCATGGGAGTTACAGTCACCTCAGCGCTAAGACTATTGAAAGCCTATGTTACAGCATGGGAGTTACAATCACCTCAGCGCTAAGACTATTGAAAGCCTATGTTACAGCATGGGAGTTACAGTCACCTCAGCGCTAAGACTATTGAAAGCCTATGTTACAGCATGGGAGTTATGATTACCTGTACGACTAGTGAAAGCCTATGTTACAGCATGGGAGTTACAATCACCTCAGCGCTAAGACTATTGAAAGTCTATGTTACAGCATGGGAGTTATGATTACCTGTACGACTAGTGAAAGCCTATGTTACAGCATGGGAGTTACAATCACCTCAGCGCTAAGACTATTGAAAGTCTATGTTACAGCATGGGAGTTATGATTACCTGTACGACTAGTGAAAGCCTATGTTACAGCATGGGAGTTACAATCACCTCAGCGCTAAGACTATTGAAAGCCTATGTTACAGCATGGGAGTTATGATTACCTGTACGACTATTGAAAGCCTATGTTACAGCATGGGAGTTACAGTCACCTCAGCGCTAAGACTATTGAAAGCCTATGTTACAGCATGGGAGTTACAATCACCTCAGCGCTAAGACTATTGAAAGCCTATGTTACAGCATGGGAGTTACAATCACCTCAGCGCTAAGACTATTGAAAGCCTATGTTACAGCATGGGAGTTACAGTCACCTCAGCGCTAAGACTATTGAAAGCCTATGTTACAGCATGGGAGTTATGATTACCTGTACGACTAGTGAAAGCCTATGTTACAGCATGGGAGTTACAATCACCTCAGCGCTAAGACTATTGAAAGCCTATGTTACAGCATGGGAGTTATGATTACCTGTACGACTATTGAAAGCCTATGTTACAGCATGGGAGTTACAATCACCTCAGCACTAAGACTATTGAAAGCCTATGTTACAGCATGGGAGTTACAATCACCTCAGCGCTAAGACTATTGAAAGCCTATGTTACAGTATGGGAGTTACAATCACCTCAGCGCTAAGACTATTGAAAGCCTATGTTACAGCATGGGAGTTACAGTCACCTCAGCGCTAAGACTATTGAAAGCCTATGTTACAGCATGGGAGTTATGATTACCTGTACGACTAGTGAAAGCCTATGTTACAGCATGGGAGTTACAATCACCTCAGCGCTAAGACTATTGAAAGTCTATGTTACAGCATGGGAGTTATGATTACCTGTACGACTAGTGAAAGCCTATGTTACAGCATGGGAGTTACAATCACCTCAGCGCTAAGACTATTGAAAGTCTATGTTACAGCATGGGAGTTATGATTACCTGTACGACTAGTGAAAGCCTATGTTACAGCATGGGAGTTACAATCACCTCAGCGCTAAGACTATTGAAAGCCTATGTTACAGCATGGGAGTTATGATTACCTGTACGACTATTGAAAGCCTATGTTACAGCATGGGAGTTACAGTCACCTCAGCGCTAAGACTATTGAAAGCCTATGTTACAGCATGGGAGTTACAATCACCTCAGCGCTAAGACTATTGAAAGCCTATGTTACAGCATGGGAGTTACAATCACCTCAGCGCTAAGACTATTGAAAGCCTATGTTACAGCATGGGAGTTACAGTCACCTCAGCGCTAAGACTATTGAAAGCCTATGTTACAGCATGGGAGTTATGATTACCTGTACGACTAGTGAAAGCCTATGTTACAGCATGGGAGTTACAATCACCTCAGCGCTAAGACTATTGAAAGCCTATGTTACAGCATGGGAGTTATGATTACATGTACGACTATTGAAAGCCTATGTTACAGCATGGGAGTTACAGTCACCTCAGCGCTAAGACTATTGAAAGCCTATGTTACAGCATGGGAGTTACAATCACCTCAGCGCTAAGACTATTGAAAGCCTATGTTACAGCATGGGAGTTACAATCACCTCAGCGCTAAGACTATTGAAAGCCTATGTTACAGCATGGGAGTTACAGTCACCTCAGCGCTAAGACTATTGAAAGCCAATGTTACAGCATGGGAGTTATGATTACCTGTACGACTAGTGAAAGCCTATGTTACAGCATGGGAGTTATGATTACCTGTACGACTAGTGAAAGCCTATGTTACAGCATGGGAGTTACAATCACCTCAGCGCTAAGACTATTGAAAGCCTATGTTACAGCATGGGAGTTATGATTACCTGTACGACTATTGAAAGCCTATGTTACAGCATGGGAGTTACAGTCACCTCAGCGCTAAGACTATTGAAAGCCTATGTTACAGCATGGGAGTTACAATCACCTCAGCGCTAAGACTATTGAAAGCCTATGTTACAGCATGGGAGTTACAATCACCTCAGCGCTAAGACTATTTAAAGCCTATGTTACAGCATGGGAGTTACAGTCACCTCAGCGCTAAGACTATTGAAAGCCTATGTTACAGCATGGGAGTTATGATTACCTGTACGACTAGTGAAAGCCTATGTTACAGTATGGGAGTTACAGTCACCTCAGCGCTAAGACTATTGAAAGCCTATGTTACAGCATGGGAGTTACAGTCACCTCAGCGCTAAGACTATTGAAAGCCTATGTTACAGCATGGGAGTTACAGTCACCTCAGCGCTAAGACTATTGAAAGCCAATGTTACAGCATGGGAGTTACAATCACCTCAGCGCTAAGACTATTGAAAGCCTATGTTACAGTATGGGAGTTACAATCACCTCAGCGCTAAGACTATTGAAAGCCTATGTTATAGTATGGGAGTTACAATCACCTCAGCGCTAAGACTATTGAAAGCCAATGTTACAGCATGGGAGTTACAATCACCTCAGCGCTAAGACTATTGAAAGCCTATATTACAGTATGGGAGTTACAATCACCTCAGCACTAAGACTATTGAAAGCCTATGTTACAGCATGGGAGTTACAGTCACCTCAGCGCTAAGACTATTGAAAGCCTATGTTACAGCATGGGAGTTATGATTACCTGTACGACTAGTGAAAGCCTATGTTACATCATGGGAGTTACAGCACTTTACCCGCTAAGACTATTGTAAGCCTATATTACATCATGGGAGTTACGAACACTTTGCCTGCTAAGACTACTGTAAGCCTATGTTACAGCATGGGAGTTACGAACACTTTACCTGCTAAGACTACTGTAAGCCTATGTTACAGCATGGGAGTTACGAACACTTTACCTGCTAAGACTATTGTAAGCAGAATGGACAGAATGTTACAGAATGGAGTTACAATCACCTTAGCACTAACATCGCTTTGAGAAATGGCGCCCTTTTCTGGTCATGTGACTACAGTGACTGTTTCCTATTTCAGCCGAGGGTGAGATGGTAGGTTGTTTTTCACTTTTTGTTTTGGGGAAATTAACAATAATTTGCAGCATATCATAACCATGATAATAAGCTTGCTTTCAATTAAAGATAATGTGAACCCGACCATCACCTGATATTAAATCAGTGTGTAGCGTACCGCACACTCACTGGACATGGCTTGATCAGATCACAGTGACTACATCAACCGTATTCACGGTATTCACGGTTGATGGAGAAAGGTGTATACAAACCTGTGAAGTATCGACAAAGTCATTTAACAGAAGCAACAATTTGCAAGACAGTACAAAAAGGATACGTAGTCTCATGCACAATAGCCTCATCGTTCACGGTGTCAGGTTCTTCCTCATTGTCATCTTCACCTTCTCCATGACTGGTGTCAGGGACAACGTTTGTCACTTCCGGTTTCACAACTGCTTCTGGTGCTGTCGTCTTCTTGGCTGAAAATGTTCACAAGTGCTTTCATCATTACAATCATTATAGGGCATGATAAGTGTCTGCAGGACATAAAATATTACTTACAACTCTTTTACTAATCATAGAATATCATGAGCCAGAAGAATAAGTTGAAGAGACGATGTGCTCAACTGGAGCTTACGTGTCTGTTATTATGTTGTGAGGTGAGGTGAGGTGAAATGGGGTTTAACGTCGCGTCCAAGATTATTGCACTATTATAGGGACGTGCATGTACGTGTGTGTGTTTGTGTGGCTGCTTGTACTAGTCTGGACTGATGCCGATTTATAGTGCTAGCTCACTGAGATACCATGCCGCAGTTTTAACATGAATACCCCACTCAGACACAGTATACTGACTCCGAACCGACCAGTCCTTGTTTTAGCCCCTTAATGCCGAGCGCCAGACAGGGTAACAACAAGTACCATCTTTTAACGTATTTTGGTATGATGCGGCTGGGGAGGTGAGGGGAGGTGAGGTGAGGTGAGGGTGAAATGTTGTTTATTGTGTGGGATTCTATGTGTGTGGTTGCTTGTACTAGTCCGGACTACTGTTGGTTTTATAGTACTAGTCCACTGAGACACCATGTTGCAGTTTAACATAGATACCCAACAGACACAGCATACTGACTCCAAGTCAGCCAGTCCTTGTTTTGAACCCTAATGACGATGGTCAGACAGGGTAACAACAAGTACTATCTCTTAACCTCTTTTTGTATGACAGCATGCAGAGGTAGTTAAAATATTCTTAAAAGTTAAATACGATGAAATATACTTTGATGCAACACTGTCACCATAGACATTAGTGAAGTATGAATTTTGCGAGGTAGTTAATAAGTCCACAGGGGATTATCAAGACCTCCACAGAGGCCAATATTCATCCGAAGTCTGCAGCAAACGTCAGCAAAATTTCACTCACAAAATTAAAGATTTACCAATTCACGTTAATATATACTATGCACAAAAAGTAGGGGATACATCATGAGCATCGATCTACGCAATTGGGACACAATGACATGCATCAACCAAGTCAGCGAGCCTGACCACCCGATCCCATAAGTTGACTCTTACAACAAGCATAGATGCCTGTTACGGCAAGCATGGGTTGCTGAAGACCTATTCTACCCCGGATCTTCACGGGTCATGTGTCTGACAGAGCTGGAGAGAAGAAGTCACCTTGCTTCACATAGCCGTACTGTTCCAAGTAGTCCTCTGTTCCGGTGAGAGTGCGTCTCTGTGATGCGATGAGTCGGGGCAAGAGGTCCAGCACCTGCTGCAGCCTGTATGTACTGATTTGCTGACTCGCCATCTTCTCCCGGGCCTCGTCCTGGTACACACATCAGGCTTATTAAAGCCGGGACACCACTCTGTGGTGGATAAAAAACTAACATCCACATGATTTATGGCCTTTTAAAAGCATTTTCATGGAAATGATCACACTTTTCAAAGCTAAAAGAAAAATCCAATTGTGTCCTAAATAGATGTAGTAGGACATTCTAACCTGATTTCATCGTCAATACATATGTTACATTAATAAAAAATTCAAGTACACACAGCAGTGTTTCAATGTTATTTATCAGTCAAATTAAGGTTGGTTGGTTGGTTTGTTGTTTAACGCCGCACTCAGCAATATTCCAGCTATATGACGGCGGTCTGTAAATAATCGAGCAGACCAGACAATCCAGTGATTAATATCATGAGCATCGATCCACGCAATTGGGATCGATGACCTGCATCAACCAAGTCAGCAAGCCTGACCACCCGATCCTGTTAGTCGCCTCTTACGACAAGCATTGTCGCCCCTTATGGCAAGCATGGGTTGCTGAAGATCTATTCTACCCCGGATCTTCACGGGTCTCAAATTAAGGATTAATCTGTTGCTGCAGGATGTCCTCATGCGATGCTAGGGAAAAAATTATTTTAATATTCAGCAGAGTAACTATGTTATAGGGCAAGTAAAGTCAACATAGGAACTCAGCAGATTTAAATACATTAGGATATACATAATCACAAATGCTTGACCAAAATTAAATAGCATAAAACAGACAATAAAAAACTACAGGCAGAAATCGTCCTCCACACGAAAAATTTCTCCACTGCTTTATATGGGTTAAAACGGGTTCGTAATTATGTCACACATTAAAAAATGTATACACTGTTATTTTATTTGTACGATTAACAGAAATAGCACAAACAGTATATGTATAGCTGCTAAGAATAACACATCAGCCAGTGAAAACCTTTGTCAAGCAGGTGCAGTCGGGTACCTTAGTGGTTAAAGTGGTTGCTCGTCACGCCCAAGACCCGGGTTCGATTCCCAACATGGGTACAATGTGTGAAGCCCATTTCTGGTGTCCCCCGCTGTGATATTGCTGGAAAATTGCTAAAAGCGGAGTAAAACCATAGTCACTCACTCACTCACTTTTTCAAGCACCCCTGTGCTGGAAGCTTTAAGCCACGTCCCCATATAGGTTTGTTTTGGAAGCCGATTACAGAGCATGTGATTTCAACACGTTAACTTGGACATTTTAAATACTTTCTACCAATGTTAGGATTTTTTTATTATTTTTTATATAAAGGACAATTGATATCTGCAAAAATATCGCAATCATTTTTTTCACTTTCCTTGCCCTTTTAGGCCATTTCAAGGTTTTTATCAAATCTTAAGGCCTTGAAAAGGCCAGACTGTCTTTCCTTGCCTATGTGAACCTTGCACTCATTTCTCAGTTGTTGCCCCAAAAATGGATAATGGCAAACTGTAAAAAGAGACATTTCTACCCATTCGAGGAAAAAAGATCTTTAATACTTGGAGGGATTGATTCTTGAACTCACCTTCAGGGCCTGGACTTCCTTCTTCACCTCCTGTAGATGTCTGTATGCATGTGCGTAGCTGCTGTCACTGTCCGAATGTTTTCCTGGGTCAGCCACTTTCTTCTGTATGTCAACCACACCGTGGTCAAGACGCCTAGCAAGGCTCCGGAGCTGACCAAACACATTGGTGGACTCCATTCTTACTCTTGAAACTGAAAAAATGCAAACTAATTACAATGCTGAAACTTAGTTTTTGGAAATGGTTCTGACTTACCGTATTCAACGTAATAAGCGCCCCGCTCTAATAAGCGCCCACGGCAATATTTGCGAATATATTGGCTAGTGAACAATCAAGGCTATATTTTTCCAGAATTAAATGCCCATAATTAAGGGTGCATATAACACACGAGTGTGTATTTTACGCGTATAAATAAGTCTTGTGTACATTGATCAATCGGAAAGGGTGCTAATTGGGATTGTTCACTAGCCAATATCTTAGCAAATGTTGACGTGGGCGCTTATTACGTCAAATACGGTAATCGAGTCTGGGCCAGACAATACAGTGATTGATATTATGAGCAACAATCCACACCATCCGGATACAATGTCATGCTATCGACCCAGTCAGCGCGGCTACCATCCCATCCACTGTGATCTCTTACAACCAGCATAGGTTGCTGGGATCATTCCGGACCCCCTGACACACACACACACACACACCACCCCCCACTCCATCCGTCTATGGATTCCCACTGCGGACACACTCATTGGAACAACACTACCTGAAAACATTCACTGTAGTGATACTGTACCCAGTACACAATCATATTTATTCGCGTCATTACATGTCAATATGTACCGTTTTCACATTATTTTTATTATCAGCCCATCAGGTTGTTTGTTTTTTTCAAAATGATACTGATGATCACATGGCGTACACATCTTAATCGATACCATGGCGATAGATGACGTATAAACTGTATCTAGTCCTACAGAGCGATCTTAGCACTACTGGGGATCCAAATACTGCAGTTGACCCCGACTATCGCAATGTTATGATATTGGTTAGGCCTAGAGTTTGGAAGTTACATTCGTCATATGCAGGCTAGCGCAGTAGCGCTAACTGCTAAGGTCACTATGTATTAATTTGTGTTGGCTTGAATTAACATTAACGTTTGACTGTTAGTCAATGATTCGGTGCTCATGACACTTTTAACATGAACAGTGTGACAGTCATATCCCTGCTGCCAAGGCAACTTTGGAGACGAGAACCGTGTCTAACAGCTGTCTACTGCTCGGAGCATGAGATAGTGCGCCGGGCCGTTTTGACTGGTATCCTTGTCATTTACACCATTATAACGATCGATCACAAAAGGTTTTGAAATTCAAAAAGATAGTAAGACAACAGTGGTAACAAAACACACCAGCCGATTGTTTTGAAGTTGTCTTAAACAATCAAATCGATCGTAAACACTTGGCGGAGTGAATATGACATTGTTTACCTGTTCAAAAATGGCGCTGGATGTGACGTCATCGGGAATCTCTTCCGCCCACGTGACCACTGGGGAAACACCCCCTCCACTGAGTGACTTGAAGCGATACTCCTCACCTGGACAACCGGAGCACATCAAAAGTGAGTACGGGATTTGACGTTGATATTTTCATCCTTACTGATTAGAGCATCCGTGACAGAAGCAAGTGTCATTTTCTCTGTAAAATCAATCATTTCAAATATCAAAACGGTAATGATGAAAGAGTCAAGTGCCCAGGAAACGCCCCCTTTTATTTAGTACATGTTCACGATGGTCAAACTTAAATCGGATTATGTCCATAGGCTTTGCTTGATAAAATGTGTAAATTCTTGTGATTTAAAATGGCGGGTAGGCATATACCTTGTAAGTAAATCAATTGCTGGTCGATATCTATTTTTACCCCTGGTCGCGAAGGTGCAAATAAATATTTAACAACACATTATATATCATGACCGAGTATTTACTTAGTTAAACGCATTCATATAAAATCAAGCCACGTTTTTTTAATATGCACAGAATATAGAATTCATGTTCATATTTGTGTACATGTTTTTGAAAGCAGTACTCATGAACTATGAGTAACCTTTGTTTCTGTAGGAGTTGACACTGAGACACATGTCAACAACGCCCGCCTATCGGGAATAGTTCACATATAATCATCTGTTATATCGCTCGTTGCTTTTGTCTTCTGTCGACGTCAGCGATATATGGACTCCCAGAACAAAAATACCAATGACATTTGATTAAGGCTTGGGAGTAAAACGCTTATTGATTACGCATTCGGCACCTACATTCCCTGCTGCAACGTATGCGATCAATATATATCACAGGTATTACCGATACACGCATAATCAGTATATTGTCCCACGCAGTGTCGTGACTTACTGCTGCAGTCTTTTAGCTGCTGTTTATCTTCACCCATACTCCAACACACGCTCGTTTGTGTACTAAACCACCGATAACATTGAAGCATTATCACGTTCCTGTGGCATTATATCGCAGTGACCATTGTTGAAAATGTTGCAGTCTAACGTGCACATTCCAACCGTTATGTTTACACTGTGATTGAGAGGGGGTGGGGAAAGGGAAAGAAAGAAAGAGGAAGGAGAGGGGAGGAGAAAGGGGAACAAAGGAGAGAGAAAGAGAGGAGAGGGAGAAAGGGAAAGAAAGAGAAAGAGAGGGGAGGAGATAGGGGAAAGGTGAGAGAAAGAGCGGAGAGGAAGAAAGGGAACGAAAGAGAAAGGGTGAGAAAGGGAAGGAAGGAGAAAGAGAAAGAGAGGAGAGGGAAAAGGGAAAGAAAGAGAAAGAGGGGAGGAGAAAGGGCCGGGGAACAAGAAGAAAGGGAAAGAAAGAGAGAGAGAGAGAGAGAGAGAGAGAGAGAGAGAGAGAGAGAGAGAGAGAGAGTCCTAGATTCCACTATATAAAATCATCATTACATATAAATCTTGAGATATATTGTTTTCATTAGCTTACGCTTCGCCATTCGAAGCAGGTCACTAATTCCCTTGCAATAACAGTTACCGATGATTACCGTTGAACGATCTGAGCGGACGTACGGCAACCCGTGTACATTATACCCCTCGAAGAAGAATGTGTCAATCAATACTCGCACAGCAGTCGAGGCAAATCCTTCCACGCAAGATATACTACTCATTTCATAACAGAGCGACTGAATTATTTCATTCTGTTACGAAACAGAGGACCCTAACCGATAGAAATGCATTATAAACATAATTTGAAGCTGAAATTTACTCCACGGCAAATCAACATATCCGTGACATCACCCCAAGCAACCAGTCATAAACAGGGCCGACATGGCCAATTAAAACATCCCAATTAAGAGTTGAGCAGTATATGAATATCACTACGTGCTTGGTGACGTGCTTACGCCCATGCAGGAGAAAATATACCATGCAGTGATGTAACATGGCAATATGTATACAACTTTCTACCTTCATAGCTGCCGTGTCCATGCAGCCTTTGATTGCCAGGTAGTTCACGTTTCGTGTTTAATGTCTGTATGTGTTTAAATAGCCTGGCTTTTCATTCCTTATCAATTTGTAATTTTATTTCCTGGTTGAAGGTATTTTATTCGATACTATATAAAGTGTATATGATCTAAGTCCTGGGCCCACTTGCACAAAGCGATCTTAGCGCTAAGACTATTGTAAGCCTATGTTAAAGTATGGGAGTTACGATCATCTTAGCGCTAAGATCGCTTTGTGCAAGTGGGCCCTGGTTGATATCAGTTAAGTAGTAGTATTTATGAGGGTTTCAGATCATTTCGTTTTCTGCAATATTGACTAACTGTCATTTAACAAAATGACATCATAATATCAAATTTTATCAGTTATGTCAGCACGTCCTATGTATATATAATGTTGGTTAAATGACAATATCCTCATTCCACGTGTTTCCAGCAAATCACTGTATGTATGGTGCAAATACTTGTATGCACGTTTAGGTTGTGAAACTAATCCCCAGATTATTCTGAAAATGGGATTTTAAAAATTAATATTTAGCAGAAAACAAACTTAAAGAGTTTCAAAGGCGAATGAAATCGGGCGATTGTCGATAGCTTTGGCTCACATACATTATCACATGTGTTATATAACAGTTTGAAATGGATGGATGGATAGATGGATAGATAGATAGATAGATAGATAGATAGATAGAATGACAGGTTGGTAGGTAGGTAGGTAGGTAGGTAGATCAAACAAACATATCGTCTATGAAATCAACACAATAGATTTCTCTCTTCTAAAATTAAGATAATCTTCCTGATGCTGATTTCATAGAGCTGGCTAGACTTGCTTTTAGTTACATCTAGATTGTTTTTGTTTTCATAACTACATATATTTCACAGTCATGATACAGGACGAATAGACAGATCAGTCTCTACAAATCGTTCACTTATTTCGTTCCAGGTACACGTGCAAGGGTGGATGTGACAATGACCTCTGAAGTCCAGTTCAAAGCTACTGACCACCCTCGTACGGTGGCTATCTGGACGGCCGGGGGTGTCAGCTCAACGCTACCTGTAATCAATCACCTGCTTCACCTGTGAAACTACTTCCCTGACAAATCAGCTGATTATACATGACATCACCATGACCTCAGCAGGTCACGTGTTCGTGTTGACTGCGCTGATTCAGTCCGCGGTACATGTTCATACATCTGACGTCACTCCATCTTGTAATTACACCCTCACGACCACCCGTGGGGTGATCCGCTCCCCCAACTACCCCCACCCCTACCCTGGCGGGGTAACATGCCAGTGGCACATTAGTGTTGCTAATTATGTTAACGTCAGCGGTGTGACTATAGCCATTAAACACTACTCAACACAAGAAACCAACTCAGCCGCGTTGTTTGAAGAGGAACTTCTAATATATGAAGAAAACCCCTCTTTTCCGAACGCGACGCCAAATGTTTACTCGGAGCGCGATGATGTTTACCAATCACAACAACGCGAGCTCTGGCTGAGGTTTTCATCTGCTCCAAACATCGGAATTAGAAGACCGGGACAGAACTTTCTTGGCTTCGACATCCTGTACAGTGCTGTTATTCTGGGAGACAGCTGCCCATCTCGCGATAATCCCGTTACTCCTTTAAATGCATCCCTTGTTGGCAATAGTACTGTGGGGTCGGTCATCTCCTATAGCTGTACCCCTGGCTTAAGGCTTGACGGGGCTCGTGTGACTGTATGTGTGTTGGGCGAGTCGGGCCAACCCACGTGGTCCGACCCCGCCCCTTTGTGTTTGGACACATGCAAACTACCAACGATACCAAACGGGAACACGCGATATTCCGATTTAAAAATCAATTCAACCTTAACATTTTTCTGTGATTCTCCATATATTGTTAAAGGAGGGGATACGGTTAAATGCATTCTTGATAACGGTGAAACCCCAGCATGGAACAGAACGACTCTGCAATGTGAAATTCCTGATTGTTCTAACAGAGTGGTTCTCACACAGTGGAGTGGAGTTATAGTCAACCCGGGTTACGCGACAAGTGTTATCAACGCCGGCGAGAGCTGTAGTTGGCAGGTCGTTGCTGACGTCGGTCGCATCATTCACCTTTCGTTTCTATACTTCGACCTGCCCCTTGGGAGCTCGCTAGAAATCACAGACACAGGGGGCGAGAGAAGGCTGATTTTAGGGTTAGTGGGTGGAGGGGCATCTCAAAATGTCACCAGCCTCACAAACGCAGTTGAAATAGTGTACCATGGTCCTGCTAGCAACTCCAGCGCTCACCAAGGCTTCTACATACAGTATCAGATGGGATCTCTCATGATGCTGGGACAGGAGGACCGTGGGGGTTCCAGGACCCCCATTCTCCCTCCGGTAAGTAAAACAATAAAAATATACATTATTTAGTTGTATTTTCTGTTCACGTAATTCTATAATCTCTCTCTCTCTCTCTGTGAGAGATCGTTCAACGGTAATCATCAGTAACTGTTATTGCAGGGGAATTAGTGACCTGCTTCGAATGCTCTCTCTTTCTCTCTCTCTCTCTCTCACACGCACACACACACACGCACACACACACACACACACACACACACACACACACACTTGTGTATTGAATGTTGAGTATTTTTTGCTATTTACAGCATACACGCCAAGCCAGTATGGACATTTTATATATGTACATGTATATTTGTAAACAGGTAGATAGTCTCTTTATATTAACAATGTGAACACCATGATTGTAACACCTGATTGGTAATACACGCATACGCGACGTCATTGTTGTTGTTGACATATGGCAGGTCGGTGAAGATAAACTGTGCAAGGTAATATTCATATTTGTCACAGACTGTATGTGAGGTCACTGGAACATGTGATTCATATCTGTCGTCAGTTCCGCCCATGGTGAATGAGCACAGATATGATCTTTGTATTTTCTTCAAAATGTTTATCACATCGATTGACCTGACAAGGTGATTGTTTTACGAATGGTCTGAAAATCACAGTTTTAGATTTTAGATTTTAAGTATTTCTGACAGAAAGTGTTATTTCATTGCATTAGGGGGGCGGTCGGGTAGCCTAGTGGTTAAAGCGTTCGCTCGTCACGCCGAAGACCCGGGTTCGATTCCCGATATGGGTACAATGTGTGAAGCCCATTTCTGGTGTCTCCCGCCGTGATATTGCTGGAATATTGCTAAAAGCGGCGTTAAACCATACTCACTCACTCACTCATTGCATTAGGATATCGGTTTTAGATTTACGAATCAATGCCGTATGACATAACTAAATATTAATATTCATACACATGTATAGGCATGACAAGATTTGTTGACATCGTAAGTGGCATTGTTTATATGCACACATTACTATGACGCAATAAATATGAAACCCTCCTCAAGACAAACATTTTGTCACCCAGAAATGCGATTTATATGAAATACGACATGTTTATTCCCCTAGGGTATAATATAGGTTTCTACATCCCCTCTCTTGTAAATACGTTCCGGCTCTGACAGCTGATGTCTGTCAATCAATCACTGGAACTGTCATGTACATTAATAGCATTAACACTCACTGATAACGACACACAACACGCACTGTGTAGTGTCGTTCTGAGGACGACGTATTAACACAATAGTATACAATATACATATTCTTGTAGGTTTATGTACAATTCTGAATTTCTTTAAAAGGTATTTAGGGTGGGATGGTGGCTGAAGGATGGGGATGGCTGTCTGAGTTAGTTTTTTCGGGGGTTTCACAGTTCAAGTAAGCAAATAGCGTCGTATTTCTACACTGGGTATCGTAGGTAAATCGTATATAAAACTATTATCATATTAGAGATACATTCAAGAAAGGTCGTACAAGTTCAAAAGGTTATTATGGTGTATTAGGGTCTCAAAAAATGTTAAATTATGTCAAATGGGGTAGTACTAGTATTTATAATGACCCTTTTTTTACCTTTTAGCGTTTTCTCAGCGTAATATTTTAGTATAGACCAGTCATTGTTCTTGAGGACAGCAAGCACGAAGCCATGTATTATGTCTGACGTTGAGCATCTGAACCTTGCATTGTTGGCAACCCAATTACCGGAGTTTTTGTACCTTGGGAAGTTTGACGTGGCGCCAACAGGCAAAGGGTTGTATTTGGCCAACTGGAAATCGGTGGATGTTGATTCTTATAAACAACACCTGTACGGCCACACGGAACAATCTGCCAATACCTCGTTATAACACGCGAGGTTGGAAGCCAACCTTTCCTTAATAACACGTTGAGTCGTGTTCAGCTTTTTACAATTTCCACATCGATCAATGAACTTTATTTGAAATATGTTTTGTCATATTTTCGTTTAGTTTTACATTTTTAGTGAAGTGGAAAAAAACACTGAATTATATATTAATCCTATTCATATTTTCAGTTTGCCAGATTATAGCATACCACACATAAAGAGACAGAAGTAATTAATTAAGTTCTCATTAAACTAAACACTCCTTTTATTTGTTTAATTTGATTAACGAGCGAGACTATGCATAGACTTTCAAAAGATTTTTTTTTTCAAAATTCAAATTATGCACGGCAATTTTTGTTTCCTTTACGGATATATGGTCACATATCTGATCTAAAAAAATTCTATTAGAGGTATCAGGAGTTGGAAGGGAAAGAAGAGGGAGTGACTTTCTTTTTTTCCCTAATATCATAATAATGTCAAAAAGCCTCCATTGTTTACACTGTTAGACGCACAATCAACCCGTGAACCCATATATTCCATACCAACATATTTAATACCAACTTTCAGCTATCAATAAAATAGATCACGGCTACTTTTGCCTATGTATTTAATATACTAATAGTTCTCTTATTGGGTATAGTCGAGTCCGATTGTGCCGGAATATCAATTCTAACAATAACACATGGAATGTTTGTACGTATACATCGTATATGGACGAGTGGAGACCGTTGCCTTGACAGTGTCCATTATGAGAAACTAGCACGGAGATGTATTGTGTTATAACCAAACACAAGTAATTAGCTTCCTCTACAGTAGAGTACACGGTTTTGGTCCAGCCTAGCGACTCTATATTACCACTTCACATGTCAGCACTACCGTTATGCTGCTTCCGTACACACGCGGTGATCTCGCTGTTAAAGGGGGACTAATCTCGACTCAAATGACAGCCCCAGCCAGTTTGATTAGGGTATTTCAAGACCCATTTTCTTTGCTAACTCATTTTCTTTTATTATGGACGTCAACCTCCAGTTAATAACCCTAAATACACAGGGACAATGCCTCGGTATCGAGTGGGTGAGTGAGTGTGGTTTTACGCCTCTTTTTAGCAATATTCCACCAATATCACGCGGGGGTTGACGAGAAATGGGTGGGTGAGTGAATGTGGTTTTACGGCTCTTTTAGCAATATTCCACCAATATCACTCGGGGGGTCACCAGAAATGGGTGGGTGAGTGAATGTGGTTTTACGGCTCTTTTAGCAATATTCCACCAATATCACTCGGGGGGTCACCAGAAATGGGTGGGTGAGTGAATGTGGTTTTACGGCTCTTTTAGCAATATTCCACCAATATCACTAGGGGGGTCACCAGAAATGGGTGGGTGAGTGAATGTGGTTTTACGGCTCTTTTAGCAATATTCCACCAATATCACTCGGGGGGTTACCAGAAATGGGTGGGTGAGTGAATGTGGTTTTACGGCTCTTTTAGCAATATTCCACCAATATCACTCGGGGGGTCACCAGAAATGGGTGGGTGAGTGAATGTGGTTTTACGGCTCTTTTAGCAATATTCCACCAATATCACTCGGGGGGTCACCAGAAATGGGTGGGTGAGTGAATGTGGTTTTACGGCTCTTTTAGCAATATTCCACCAATATCACTCGGGGGGTCACCAGAAATGGGTGGGTGAGTGAATGTGGTTTTACGGCTCTTTTAGCAATATTCCACCAACATCACGCGGGGGTTCACCAGAAATGGGTGGGTGAGTGAATGTGGTTTTACGGCTCTTTTAGCAATATTCCACCAATATCACTCGGGGGGTCACCAGAAATGGGTGGGTGAGTGAATGTGGTTTTACGGCTCTTTTAGCAATATTCCACCAACATCACGCGGGGGTTCACCAGAAATGGGTGGGTGAGTGAATGTGGTTTTACGGCTCTTTTAGCAATATTCCACCAATATCACTCGGGGGGTCACCAGAAATGGGTGGGTGAGTGAATGTGGTTTTACGGCTCTTTTAGCAATATTCCACCAACATCACGCGGGGGTTCACCAGAAATGGGTGGGTGAGTGAATGTGGTTTTACGGCTCTTTTAGCAATATTCCACCAATATCACTCGGGGGGTCACCAGAAATGGGTGGGTGAGTGAATGTGGTTTTACGGCTCTTTTAGCAATATTCCACCAACATCACGCGGGGGTTCACCAGAAATGGGTGGGTGAGTGAATGTGGTTTTACGGCTCTTTTAGCAATATTCCACCAACATCACGCGGGGGTTCACCAGAAATGGGCTTCATTCATTGGACCCATGTAGGGAATCGAACTCGGGTCTCAGGCGTGGCTAGCGAACGCTTTAACCCCTAGGCTACCCCACCTTCCCAGTGTCTCAGTACCACACGTGGCAATGGTCACTGGCCCTGCCCTCTAAGACGAGGCAAATGAATTCACTGTGTAGAATTGCGTTCCTTAGGTGATGCCCGAATGGGTGATTTTGAGTTCGAATTCTTGATCCGCCCTGAATATGTTTCTAGGTTTGTCAGCACCATACAATGTTCGTGGGTTTCATCAAAGCTAATAACATCTAAGACCTGCATCACTTCAGGCACTTCTCCTACATTAAGTTGACACGCCATGATACAGCCGGAAAAACTGTTCAAAGAGGCGCTAAACCCAACCTACACACTCACACATGTCACTAATTACAGACAGACATAGACTGGGCGTTAAACTCTAGAACGTAGCTCTCCATCAATGTTTGAAAAGAGGAGACTATGATCTGGAGCAATTATTAATCTAGCCCCCGGCCCTGTTCCACAAAGCCCTAAGACGATCGTAATTCCCATACGTTAACATAGAGACTTACGACAATCGTAGCCACCAAGATCGCTTTGCGTTACGAGGGGACGTAAGTGCCATATGTGAAACTGAAATATTATCTTGTGTAATAAAAATAATTATTATTAACTATGTAATGAATGAAATGAGACTATCCAACACAGTGTCAGTGGAAGCAAATCCTTGGCATAAACATAATATCTTAAGCGACACCGTGGAGTGGCTCAATCATTTTATTACCGTCTTCGCAATGCTTGTGGTTTTGACAGAGGTCCATCCATGGTACGTCCCAGAATATGTAGAGGGCGTCATGGAAAATGATAAATACAAAACCTATGGAATAGGCCCGTATACAGCCTCAGACGTTTCCAGGGCAACAAACCTGATCTTGTCCATTTTGATAAATGCAATGAAATCATTTATATTATTTAATTTCCTGTCCCTTTTGACACTAATATGATTGACAAGATTCAGGAAAAACTTGGCAAATATGCCGACCTCGCTTTGCAAATGTCACGCTTGCATCCCAAGTACCAAGTTGTCCGACTCCCCATTGTTCTCGGGGCCTTCGGTTTGGTACCTCCCAATCTGTTAACTGACATTGGGAGAGAACCCGGGTTTGCTGCCAGGAATACAGCCCTTCTGACAATCTGGGTAATGCAGAAGGTTGCAGTGTTGGGTTTGACAAGGCAGCGCTTCCTCGGAGAAGTCCCATTCGCTGTCTGGGCTGCGTGTAGAGGGGGCAAGGGCCCTGAGCCGATGATGAGCCTAACAAGTCTGACAGTGCCGGGATCACCCAAACCCCCTTTGCTGCATTTTTTATATATTATTAGAACATGAGGAATCTTTACTATAAGAAGACCCCGCTGTATAATTTCGACTAAAATCATGTGTTGCTGAATCACTATGAAATAGTGATGACACCAGGTGTTCGAGAAGAAAGTGAGCGTATTCTGCCCCACCGATGGCACCCCTCGCATTGGTTACAGCAGCGTGTTGTTAACATGGCAGGCGAACAGAATGTGATTTTACCTAAATCAAACTTGCTAAGACTGCCAATCTGACCGGCCGTAGTCCCCCTTTAAGAAAACAGTCAGCCGAGATTGTTAAAGTGATTGTGATATATTCCTTCTCATTAACCAAGGCGGAAAGAGGCCATAAGCTTCCTACAAATTCCAACCAAATACTAGTAATTGTACAAACTTTCCTTGTTCCTGTGTAAACATATTGTTTATCTTGACAATTTGTGAAACGGTCTCATGTTCTGCTGGAGTGTTATTGGTATGCACGCGACCCGTGTAGTAAATTAACACACAATAGAAGAATCCACATCCTTGTGGCCTCAATTACGTCGTGTGCAGTATTGAAACCACGTGACTTAACCCAGCCCAAGGACGATCTACCATAACCCGGCAATTGTACTTCATTGATTTTACCTTTGATGTTCAATGTTTATTGAAAATAGAGAGCGTCTTAACAACAAATCCGCAAACATGGCACCCTATTGTTTTTCAAACATAATGTTTGTTAATGGATATGAGCGTTTGTACGATGTTGGGCATTCTTGTGCCTGACTATAATGCTATTGTATCCTTGTTGACAGACCGACATGTTTAGATGACTGGAGTGGGTTTAAATAGTTAGGGAATCGATGAGAGACACAACTGATGTGATATCCCGTTTTGTTTAATCAGGACCTACCAACCTGCGCTGTCGGTATGGTGGTAAGCAGCGTATTCAGACTGCTAGTCATTCCGACTGGACTCACAGAGATCGCCTGAATGACGCAACTCCCCACAGTGTTGGTTTGATAGATGCGTGAAAGGAGTTTAGATGGTTTGATTGGTTGAGCTTTAAAATCTGCATATACATCTGTAAAATGGTTTGTATTGAGTGAGTGAGTTGTGTTTTACGCCGCTTTCCACGTAATTCCATTATATGACAGCGGAAAATGAAAGACAAGCACCAAATGGTTAAGCCAACGACCGAGGACGGGTATGGTGATCACAGACCAAGGACGATAATAGCGACGTTCATGCGCGTGTGTGTGGCTACTTGTATTAGTCCGGACTAACGCCGATTAGCCAGTGTATAATATCTTCCCAAGGAAAGGGAGTTAACTGACCTTATAAACCTCTAACGATGTCACTCTGTTACAAATATAGGTTCGACTTTTCTCGGGTTAACCCGTAAAGGAGTTATTCCCTCAGAATGCCCGGGTAAGCGGGCATTCCGTGAAATTAAACGTTTTATAAACTTGTCTCTTGATGTGAACACTATTGTGGTTGATGATTGGTTAAAAGTCAGAAACTTGTTTTAAACATGAAAATTCCATGACGTGAATCGAACCTGCAACCTCACAATACTAAATACGTCACAGTGGAAGGTTCCAACTATGCTTGTCGTAATATGCGACAATATGCAATGGGTGGCCCGGATTGGTGCCTTGGTTCATTGCGTGGACGTTGCTCGTGCGTGGACGTTGCTCGTGATATGAATCACTGGTTTGTCTGGCCCAATATAGACTATTTACAGTGCGGCGTAAGAAAACTAGTCATCATCATTGTATTCGTACTTCGTAGACGCCCATTTAATTCAGACCAACCCCTACATGTGTAGATGTACTGATTGTGAAGATCATGTCGCCACAGCCGACAGCCATGCAGAGCTGTACTGGCTGGGAGATGAAAGCTGACCTTCCACTTCATGTCACTGACGCACGTCACCTGATAGCTGGAGTCTTGGGCGTGTTACTGCATGCCAGCTCATGGCCACAATAGAAGACTTGTATGTCCATTAATCAGATTTTAAAGTACATTCATTTGGCACTCCGTGGTGCATAGTCGAAGTCCTTCATATATTGTATGGCCTGGTGCTAACTCGGTTAGGCCAGTTTAATAATAGTCTTGTTTCTTATGAAGTAATTAAATTTTATTTTAGTAGGTTACAAATCTATAAAGTATAACCGATTCTAATAAATACCACGTGACCTCTTTTCAACTCGAAGACCTGATATGCGTTCAGCTACAGCTGCGAAACCAGAATTTCTTTATTGAAACATCTTGCAGCAATATAATATTTGCGGCCTTTTTTCAACAGTCTGAAATAATAAATAATTATTGTCCACTTAGGTTACTTTGTCATGTTTGCCCTTTTAATCACGCCTCGCCGTCGTATCCATTCACTAAAATCAGAAAACCAGAAACAAAATATATTTTTTACACTCCAACCATTGTTCAGCTCCAGCCACTCACGAAAGCATTGTTTGCTGTTACAGATCACAACACCGCAGGTGACGACCACAAAGACGGTGACGACGTACGTTGACGACGGCAGTGGGACGGTGAAGATAGCCGCAGGGGTGGGTGTGCCCGTGTTCATCTGTCTGAGTGTCCTGCTGGGCTTGTATCTCTGGTACAGGAAGAAGTACCCCGTGAGGATGATTATAGGCCGAGAGTTCGGCAAGTTCTACAACCCCGAATATGCCACGAAGGGCGCGTCGACTCTCACGCTTGTCCGAGATGACGCTGA
Organism: Haliotis rufescens; assembly: GCF_023055435.1. Taxonomy (NCBI): domain Eukaryota; kingdom Metazoa; phylum Mollusca; class Gastropoda; order Lepetellida; family Haliotidae; genus Haliotis; species Haliotis rufescens. The sequence goes on along the minus strand of NW_025964223.1, from coordinate 3,923,037 downwards.
CGACTTCTTCAAGACTGCTTCTCGGGCTACGTCTAGCGTGAGTTTGGTCATAGATAGAGAAAGCGGCCCTCACTATGTTAATGTGGCTTTCAGAAAGGACCATGAAGGGTTGACGTCTAGCGAGCTCGATGACTTGGAGCAGCAGCCAGTTGATCAGGACGCTGAAGATAGGGAGCTGATGAAGCGGAAGAGCTATCTCTTTAGTCATATGGATACGTTCGATGGGGATGCGGACAGCAGGAAGGGGGACGATTCTTCCAGCGAGTCAGATTCTGCGTCCCACAGCGATAAAAGTCAGACGTCCAGAAGAGCTCAGGATGTTGTTGCAACCGTTGAACAGGAACAAGGACAGGAACAAGAACATGATGTAAAGATTGAGTCCAACACGTCTCAATCCGATGACTCGAGTACGATCGGTTCTCAGTTAAATAACCATTTTCCGTTTCGAAAAATGTCGCTGTCTGCTTTGATTGAACGATCTAGAGAAAGACGAGCATTCACGAACGAGGAGCCGAGATCTAGAAGACTTTCCTATGACGCTAGCATGTCCGCAAGAGGGCGGTCGCTGTCTGCTAAAACGCCAGGCGAGGTGACCTTGGAGGCAGAGAAGCTGACGGCTTTATTGAATATGTCTAAAAGTGGTTGGGGTCGGTCAATATCTGACGAGGAAGAGGAAGGACGCGTGTCTCAAGTACCAGATAACATACCTGACCATGAAGGCGAAATACCAAACAGATTAAGCGACAATGAGGAAAATCAGGTTGGATACGAGAATGTAAGAGGTACGGGTGGTGACGGTGTTCACACTATGGCGGGAAGGGAGGTTATACATGACTATGAAAATGTGAGTATTCCTCCCGATTCTTCGGTCGTAACTATCCAAGAAAACAAACATGAACCCGATGAAGAAGTAAATACCCCAAATGGAGTCTATGAAGATGTAGTTGTGACAGAGAGGCGATCTAGCGACGGGGGGTTGCATCAAGTTGAAAGTGCAAGGAAGCAAGGTTCTGACACTGAAGAGGGGGTCTCTAGGGGTAAAGATGAATCGGGTGCAGACTCTTCTGGAAAGGAGGAAACAGATTTAGTGACATCTGACGCCAAGGTTGCACAGCAATATCCAAGTGTTCCTGATTCCGAGAAGGATTCTTTTGTGAAGGATGAACTAGATTCAGTGACCTCTGTCCCAAAGAATGATTCTGAGAAGGAATCTTTCGTGATGGATGGTGTAGGTTCAGTTGGACCAAGCGACTCACGTTATTCTGTTACGGCTCCTGGTCAAGTCTCTGGCCTACCTGAAAGAAGTAGCATAGTGACGCCTGACAGAATGCCTGAGGAAGGCGCAGATTCATTAGATGGTGACGACACCGCAGGGGTAGAGGTCCATGTGAAGACGACATCATTGACAGATCCAACTCCTCCAGAGTCAACATCTTCTCGGGAATTTGACGGAGCAGATAGAACAAAGGAAGATGTTCCTCATACTCATCTTGAACACTTTAAAAGAGCCAGTGCTGAATCCGACATACCGTCTCACACATCAGCTCGTTTACATCAGACTTCCCGGGAAAACGCTGATGCTGACGAAAGTGTACTACTAGTGTCAGGCTCATTCCATGATGGGGAGAAACAGGACGGAAGTGTTGATTTTAGACCAGCGTCAAGTAGTTTCAAAGAAGATCATTCAGAAGATGACTCAAAAGATGGTAGTGTTAGCGAGTCATCAGCTTCTAGTGATGTTTCCGGGTGTTATGATTTTGGTAACGTCGTTCAGAAATCAGATGATGAAGATGAAGATGAAGAGGCGAATGGGGAAAGGGATATAAACATCGCTCACCAAACCACAAAAAGCAATACTGATTCACCAGATGGTGTCGTATCTTTCAAACAAACAGAGGACGACGAGGATCAGTCAAGTGTTGTGTCTGGTTTTGAGCCGAAGAAAGAAGGTGGAATAAATCTGGATACAAGCTCCTTGTCCTCCCTGGATCCTTCCTTGTTGGATACATCAGTAGAATTGTCCAGTTCATCAACAGAGAGCCCTCTTCCCCAGACGCGCATCTCACATCCCCCTACCTCATCCGACCAGCCCAAGAAGGTGCCGGCGCCTGTGTTTACTATCGGGGATGACGACGACGACACCCACAGCGACGCCTCAAGCGAGTCCGAGGACGAGGACAAGCCCAGGGCGACGGCCAGCAACATCAGGAACTCGATCAACACGATGCCTGGAATTGAGGAAGAGTCAGACAGCGATGAGGGGCGGTCAAGATCTTACAACATCAGCGGGGTGGGTGATGACGTGAGTGATTCTGGTGAGGAGGAAGAGGAGGGGTTAAAGTTCACGGACGATGACCTGCTGGCTGAGCTGTCTGACGGCTCCAGTAGTGACGGTCGAGAAAGGAGTGATAGTTCACAAAATGTCAAAGTCACGCCAGGCACGTTTGTTTTCGGGGAACCTGACGATGATGTTGATGTGTGATAGTGTAATCAGTTATGCTGCGTGTGTACTGTGTCTGATGCTTAGTTTTCTTCGTATGTGGACAAGATTGTGAGTTCGTTGGACGTGTGAAGATATCACTTGCAACATTCATTCAAGGGTGAAGGGAACAAAATGGTGCCAGCTGAATAACAGTGCCATACTGAACGCTGGGATGTTCTAGTTCCCAGTTACGCATGTGAAACACAACAGGATTGGATGCAGGTACCACACTGACCACTGGAGTGTGTTCCAGCTCTCAGTCATCTCTGTGAAACCACACGCATGGATATAACAGTAAGCACGGCTTGAAATTAACATAATTCCACTAGTCCGAGACTAGTAAAATTCAAGAAGGAGTCGTTCTTGCAGAGTAGTGAAAATAATAATTAATTTCTAACCTTGGTAAGGGAATTTGTATAATTTGTTCTGACAAACATGTTTGGCCTAAGGTTTAACTCACTCTAAAACAGTGCTGTCTGTCCTATTACACAATGGTTGGGCTTGTTTCGGATATAAAACAGTTGCATGTCTTGAACCAGTGGCACACAATGTGTTAGATCAGAGTAAAACGTATCTAGTATTTCTACTGGTTGTGTTTTGCGTGCGTATAAAATTCTCGCCCAAACACGTCCTTCCCTTTAAACGTGTTCCCTTCCTTCTTTCCATGAGTATATCAAATTATATACTAGTATATAATTACAGATCCTATTAATCTACTGTGTTATACGACGTGTGATGTTTTGCATTGTGCCTAATGCGTTAATCTAATGAGAGTTTCATGTAATTAGTATTTTTTCACTTACTATATCTATTTTCACATTTGATATATTATTTCAAGGGCGTTTCTGACTAAGATGGGAAAACCTGTTATCATCAATGTCATGTTAATGGGGATAGTACGATGCACTGGATATTCATACACGTGATCGAAGTCTACAACAGACACGCCCTTTTCTATAAGTACAGTATGTGAATTGGGTTGGTTTATGTGCTTAATGTTGAAGATATGTAGGAAGTATTACCTATGTTGATTGTTTAATGTTGATAGAAGAACCAACGAGCTACGTCGAATGACGGATCTGATCAAGGGAATATCACCCATTGCTGATTAGTGATTAGTCGTATTGCATCATTGTTGAAAATAACATTTGACGTCGCGTTCATACAGTTTTGTCACTCGCTCTATAAAGGTTCATACTCCAATGAACTCACACAAACTGAAAGTCAATTAATTGATAACATTACGTCATCCGAACAGTAGGTTGACTTAGTGAAGTTTCACTGTAGGGCTGACTTTTCGTACACATTCTTCATTTTCCTTCTTAAGATGACAAAGTCTGATATATAGAAAAATTTAAAGGCTCGAAGCTACACTTTCGGCAGATAATCCGTCATTTCCATGTACCTCGCTGGTTGTTCTCCAATGAATTCCTGTGTGAATCCTTCAGGGGAGGTCTGTCTCAGTGTGAACGTATTGTTGAATAATGTTGATTATATATTTTATAAAGCGAAGGCGAAGTAGTGATGAATGCCTGCATTTAGACATTCAGAGGGGACGGGGGTAGTTGGCCTACTGGTTAAAGCGTTCGCTCGTCGCGCCAAAGATCCGCGTTTGATTCCCCGCGTTGGTACAATGTGTGAAGCCCATTTCTGGTTTTCCCCCGCCGTGATATTGCTGGAATATTGCAAAATGCGGCGTAAAACCATACTTCCTCCCTCATTATACATCCAGACTCCGACTTTCTCTGCCCTTAAAGGTATCCATTGAGAGCTTATTAAAAGCGCTGTTTAATGCCAAAACGAGACTTGCGTGAGTTATAGCGTCGCGGGGCTAGTCTGCCCGTAAGTCCTTGTTTTGGAAGAAACGTTCAATCTAAGACGTATATACGTCTTTGGTTCAAACAAGGTGTTGTAGAGGTTTAACACTGGTAACGTGTCCGAAAATTGTATTATATCTAGGCCATGTGTCATTTTGAGTCTGCCAGCCTTTGGATATAGCTCAATGACCTCCTTTAATTCCCTATCGCCCGAAGTACATCTAACTAAATGTATAAGCATGGGGAAATGGACAGAGAAATGTGGAACTTAAATCTTACGCGGATCCGAAGTGGCCCAGTGGTGTCCGTCGCCGATATCCATGTGCATTGCTTATTGGTTCCATATTCGGCAGTGCGTGGGTTCGAATCCCAGATGGCCCAATGTGTATCCTTGGTTTGTCAGTACCATACCCGTACAGAGTGGTACACGTCTACGCCCTGCATCATTCGGTCTTTCCTCTCACATTAATCTGACACGCCATGATAGAACTCAAATACTGTTCAGAGTGGCGTTAGACTCACTCACTCATATGTTATGCGTGTTCAAAGCGGCGCTAAACTAAACTCGCTCACTAGTCCACGCTAAAAGAATAAGCACGATGATTTTGCACGTTGCTATAAAAGTTGGTCAACAAAGATATTTGTAGCTCATAGGACAAAGGTTACAAAGCCCTGTTTAGTTTCTCGTCAACATATATATATATATATATATATATATATATATATATATATATATATATATATATATATATAATAAAGAGTAAAATTATTTTTGTATCCCAAATTTGAGCAATATGAATAATCATTAACATTTGATAGGGATTCCTATTATTCCAAATTTATAGTATACAAAATAGTATGACATCGTCAAACTCCTCAATTAAGTTGGGAAGTGTATCTAAGGACAACATTTTCCCTCGTATTACCATCTTTTCATTTGACGACGAATACACACTTAAGCTATATGACTGGTGAGCGCATTCAGCTTTTACGTCAAAACAGCTGTTTCCCAGCCATACAGCAGCTGCTGTGGTCCTGGGCTCTAAAGTACCTTCTCAAGTTTCATGAGCCATGTTTTTAATCGAAACATTGCCGTGCTTCCCCTCAGTGGATAACATAACTATGTTTTGCTTGATACTGGCCTTTCCTATACTTATTGATTCCGATACGACTTAATATGATATTTTACGTACGCACCACATACTTTGTCGTTTCCTGTAACAGGTGTGTTTGTTTTCACGCAACTTCCAGTAACATCACAGCAGCATAAACTACGGAAGCCTTTTAGTAAGGTAGACTTTTGAGGCCATTTGTTTTTTCTTTTTCTTTTCTTTTTAATTTCAACGTATGTATCTTGAAATTTCAACTTACTATTTTGCAATTTCAAAATCATTTCAAGAACAACAAAAAAGAAATGGCCCTAAAAGGTTTCCGTACTAAACCCGCTAAAACAAATTATCGTGCCTGACCACCCGATCCACTAGTCGCTGCCTTCAACAAAATTAAGTATGGTGATCAATTCTATCCCGGAATCTCCACGTGCGCGACTGAACCAAGAACAAATCTTTTTCTAACAGTCAATATATATTTATATTAACCGTATAACAAATTATGGTAAGGAGTATTTGCTATATTAGTTCATGTATAGATAATTAAGCAAGCTGGTCAGACCTTTGGTCATTTGATCCAAGTAATGTTCAGTTACATTGTACCGTTTGTTCCACATGTTACTTCGACGAATGTTATTGTTTACCCTCAGGATTATATTTATTACAAATCATGCATAATCGTACCCAACTGTGCCTTCACCGCCATACAAACCTAGATATATGCATGTATTCAACGTGTAACGGTATCTGCATGTTATAGCGGTATATTACATATTTACTTACAGGTTTTAGTGATGCAGTGTATGTCACTCGTCACGCACGGGAACAGATGCAGTTTTTAATTTCAACATTAACACGAAGATGGGATATTAGTGAAAGGTCTTATACGTCAAAGTAAGAGAAGACCTAGTTTGTTACGAAAAGGAAATCAGGGACCTATGTATTCAAACGTCTACCGGGTCTTTAAAGAAAATGCGTGAAGCGTATGGGTAGTTATATATATATATATGTATTTTACATTTATTAATGTTTACTGTATAAATGTTTCAATTGTTATTTTGAAAAAGAAACAGATGAAGTTATATCTTCATTATATTTTAAAATAATAGATTGTTATTTTACGAGTGCAGAATAGTAGTGCTTAATTATGTATCATATTGCATTAATTTGTATATTACTTATATTCACTTTACGACACGTAGAGGTCGGTGGGGTAATGTGTTCGCGCTTCACGTCAACGACCACGTGACTACATTGGGTGAACTGTGTCGCCGTGAGGTGGCTGCAATATCGTTGATGGCGGCACACAACCACTCTCACATAGCCACGCTGTATCTATAACATGTTATACATCATTAACATTGTCACCGTCAGTTACCGTCCGCCTGACAGATTTTAGCGATTAAGTGTGTTACCTTCATCAAATATGATGATTCAAAAGACTTGATGCTCAACTGCTATCTCAAATGATGATGGAAAAAATTGGCTTTCCGATATTTTATTCTGATATAATTACTTTGCGGTCACTTTTAAGAAAGTCATTCGAAGTTGATAAATGATCACCTGTTTACAAGTATTTGCCTCGACTAGGTGCAAAATTGGTTATGCGGCAAAAAACAGCATTCACTCACTGATGACTCTTCTGTTGATATTGTTTTAGATTTTTTTATGTATCTCTCCAATCACACAGGTCACAATTCACGGACATTCAATCACACAAGGCAAATATATGCTCATCCTCGATTATTCTGTGTATTATATCTCAATTATTTTAAAATAAATACCCTGAACTCATTCGCCACCAGGTCTTGGTTGAAGACAAAGAAAATCGAGTTAAAGCACAGGAACTAGTTATTGGTCAGTAAATAAAATATATCCCCCCTGTATACAAGTACTACTTTACTCTACTTATATTTAGGGGTATATATTTTCATTTACTTACCAATAACGAATTCCTGTGAGTTAAAGATATTAGCGAGTGGGGTGGTGACGTCACTTCCGGAACGAAGCTATGGTGGCGAATAGGATCCAGGGTGTTTATCATAGAAGAATAGAGGAATAATACACTGAATGATGGAGGAGCCACGGTATTAGATTTGGTTGGTTGGTTTGTTGTTTACGCCGCACTCAGCAATATTCCGTCTATATGACGGCGGTCTGTAAATAATCGAGTCTGGACCAGACAATCCAGTGATTAATATCATGAGCATCGATCCACGCATTTGGGATCGATGACAAGCTTCAACCAAGTCAGTGAGCCTGACCACCCGATCCCGTTAGTCGCCTTTTACGACAAGCATAGTCACCTTTTACGGCAAGCATGGGTTGCCGAAGACCTATTCTATCCCGGAATCTTCACGGGTCAACACGGTATTAGAACTGTAGGCACCATATATATCATTGTAAGTGACAATCACCCAACACAGAAGACGTCTGTGACACACAATATCCAGTATTTCCTACTTTTATTAGAAGTATTTGTTTTAGCAATGTGTGTAGGTTTAATTAATATGTATTTCACATTCCTTTGTCAAATCAAAATACTCACATATTCATGAACAAAGTGCCAAATGTATTGACAGCAATGTCTCAAGATTCAAAGTCCCAAATAAACTCATGCCATTCAGCACTTGTTATGTTGTGTCATCATTGTCTATATTGTCATCAAAGTATTTTTATACATACAGTTGTAATTAAGGGAGTGCGCGAGATGAAATGTCAGAAGTGTTATGTTGAATTTTATACACGAATTGTGGCAAGTGTCGTAAAATCAGTACGACACACAAACACATATCATACGTGTTCTTCGCGTATATATGTGGAGCAAAAACCCTGCTGAGGATTAACAGATTAGCTATTATAACGTTATTACACATTCCGACACCAAGAGTGTTTGCATTACGCCAACAACGCTGTAACTGCGCATACTAAATCATGATTATACCGTGAATTCGGAAAATACTCGATTCTGGCGGGTCAATCAAGTTTCAATTCACATTTGATTTGATGATGTTTATAAAGCGACAGTTTAATGACATCAGCATGCCTAACACACGAATTAAATAAACAGCTCTTCAGTTTACAAGCTGTGAGTCACTGTTCTCTTGAGAAAAACTGTGTCGTAGAAGCAAACAGTCCACATGACGTCAACAACGATGATTGCGACGTCATCTTGCGTGACATCACAAATATAACGTCAACTATGTCTGTATTACGCCAACAAAGTGTCTATTATACGTCAACAATGCAGTTTTGCGCGTGAATTATTATAAAAAAATTTTTTTTAATTTGAAGTATACACGACATGGGCGGATACAGAGGAGGGGTGAATAAATTACCACCAAAGACAATAAATAGATCTTAATTGTGCACCCCCCCCCCCCCCCCCCCCTCACCCCCTTTTCAAAAAAGCTGTATCCGCCCATGCACGCTATATATAATTAGGAGATAAACATACTGTGTTTTCAATGTAGAGCTAGGTTACCTGTAGATTTAACCCCGCTAAATTGAATTTGGAACCGAACGCGCAAACACAGTATGTTTATCTCCATTCTACCATGACTAAATAAAACGCGAACTCTTTGGTGTTAGCAAATATACTGAGTGAAGCGGCATGGGTTGAGTTCAGTGTTTTGAGTGGGTTATCGATCTGAATTGCGGAATCACCGAACAAAATATGGTGCTGTATATACGCAAGCAGTTTGTTTACACCGTAATACTTCGCTCGAACATATGACAGGCATTGAAAGTATATAATCACGGCAACTTGGTAAGCTAACATGAGGTGGGCATCCCTAAAGAAAACAAAGCAAGCTTTGCAAGGCTTTCGCTCTACATCGCGCGTCACCATTATGACGTCATATCGCTCATTGTGACGCAAAAGATATGACGTCACAGTCGTATATAGAAAAGCGCCAAAATTCCAAGCTCTCTGTTGTCTCCAAAACGTAAATACATTCCCTTTGTTGATTTCTGTCGTATTTTTCTGCACGAAATGTATTGCCACACATCCTTTGAATATTGTAGTAACCGCATCTGTGCATTTTGTAACCTGTAATTGTAGATATAATTATTTAAATGTGCCTACCGACAATGACTGAAAATAGTACTATTCTATCAACTTTAGCTTCCGCGGTGATGCGGCCGTCAAACCAGCTCTTTCAATCAGAGGGGGTTTATTGTGATTTAATAGCCTCTGATTGACCAATCAGAATCGAGTAAATTCCAAATTCATGGTAGAATAGATGGTCTCTGACCCTACTGATAATAAACGCAGGCACACACACGTGGAACAAAAGTCCCTGGCACATTTAAAAGTACGTGTAATTAAAGTCTTATAAAAAGTTCAGTCCAGTTGGTGAAAGGTGGATCAGATTTTATTTCGTTTGAAAGAACAATAATTGTATATTAATACACCTTTTATCGCGTTTTTAAGATGAGTGAAGGGAGATAATCCATACTTCTGAATATTCAGCCAGGGCGGGATTTCGAAATGCAAAGGCTTAGCGAATTGGAATCCAGAGAATATCAAGCAAAACACAGTTGTCTGGTATCTTAATAACTAACACGCACATGTAAATTTTGATGGATATCCATTAGAATCTGAGCCCATACGATGGTCTGTGTTAAAATGACAGAGTCGCCCGAGACGAACTTCTTCGAGTGCCCTGATTCCAGAACGAGGCTTAGAATCTGTCATGGCTGACCGGGTTGTAAACAAAGTCCAGTGATCAGCGATCAAGAACTACAGGGGCGGGCATCCATAGACTAACCACGGGTACAGTTAACCAAGAGGCTGGCGGCTTCAATGAGGAAAGACGGGGATAGTCAGCCTCCAGGCAAGTATTGTCACCGACCTTTTTGCACAAGCAGTGTAATTCTGTGAAAGTAATCTGTAGACCGTCATGTCAGCACTGACCACACTCGGCAGTGCGCTCGTGGCTGCCTGTGCGGACAAAACTTAAATAAGTAGAGCCTCTCGATCCGTCCTACACGACCCCTGAAAGTATATCTATAATTATTATTAAAGTATTGAGCTACAATCCTCGGTACATGATAAGCATATTTGGCGAGATATACTGAGGCTTTAAAGGGGCACTGATCTAACGCAATTCCCCGGGACTGGTTGTTGCCTTTGTTATTGTTTTTTCCCAGTGAGTACCCGGATGTATAGCAGAAATCTAGACTAGTTCGCGACCTCTGCTGCGCCATTCGTAAGCGCATTAGTCGCTTTTATGGGTAGTAATAAGGGCGTATGGTCACATTGATGAACAAAATGAAATACAGTTTTCGAAATAATAAGGAAATGTAGGTATCTTTGTGGGTAGCATCGGTAATGGTGACGAAGTTTTGATAAGTCACTTGCTTGGTAATTTTGCGATTTTCGTTTACACTATTTTGACTTGCAACACAAAGTACATATTTCACCTGAGCATTGCTTTTTTTATAGTGTGTATTTTTTTTTACTGTCAAATGTGTAACAAATATTCAGTTATTTTTAGTGACTGAAAAACATTTCCATCTGTATTATTATGATAACAAATTCCAAACATTTTGATGTTTAATGTCATCACCAAGAGATTGAAAATGTTACGTTGAGAAAAGTACATTTCTATGTTGTTTGGCTTCTAATCCTACATAATAATCTGTTGTGATGTTTGTAGGCCCTTTTGATCGTCTTAATCAATCTGGAGAGATTTTTTAGTCAAAATGACTGAAATATTTACACATTTTATAAATTGCCTGAGAGAATCACATTTTACAAATTGACGGTAATATATACACGCTTACAAAGACCTGTGAAAACAACGTCTATCGCGCAGTGAAGAATTTCCCAACCAAGACGAGGGGAAACAAGAACGAATCGGTTCAAATGAAGGAAAACAAAATGCAAATATCATAATTACAACCTACCAAATTTATGTGTATAAATTTTAGGCAGCTTCCTTGTTCGAGGAATGTATCCGTGAATATCCACGCAAAGGAACAATATCCCACTCGTCTGCAGATGTACAAAGAAACTTATTCGATGTCACGTGTCTCAGTAACAATCAAATATTTTAAAAGATATATGTCGTTTCGGGATATTATAACCCGTGTTCGTTTCTCAACTGATAACTTGGATTGTTTCAGGTGTTTTACATAGGTGTCAAGTCTCAATGGTCGGCTGAGAAAGCCCACGTGACAACTATTTTCATAACGTTCACGGTTCCTAAAAAATCCATTGGGCGATAGATAACAATGATCAATCAATCAACGTATTATAAGTTAACCCTCTGAACAAAGTATGTTGTTTTTACATCGGCACTTCACGCCATGGTATGAGTGTATTCCCTTTGTTTTAGTAAACCTAGACATGTAAACACTCACTCTTGACATATCCACTGTGCAAGATAACAGTGATTAATCAATCAACGTATTTTCTGTTAATCCTTTGATGACTAGGAACGTTCCGTTGATTTACAAAAAAATAAATCAACTGATCATTCATCTCTTGCTGGGCTGCCACGTGTATATTACATAACACACATTTCACCTCACTTCAAACCTGGATTTAGATTGAATAATTACCCCAGACACAATAAATGCCAAATGGGAACCTTTGTCAGGTAATCTAACTGGTGCTACCACTAATTGTACCTGTAATAAATTCATTAACTGAGCACCAAGTGAATGACGACAAATACACAAGTGAAGGGTTATACGAGAAAACGTGGATGTCAACAAGGGAGTAGTAATCATATTATCGACGCAAGCCGAAATCCGAAAATGCTTTCACTGCATGGATACTTTTTTTAGTATAAAACTATAACCATCTGGGGTATTTCCAAATGACGACATCTGATGAGCTCCGCTGTTCTTTTTGTCTGCTTGTTTAGGCTGAAGAAATTAATTAACATGCGCCCTTTGTCGAAATCTGTATAAATCACAGTTAACCAATCAGTGTTTATGCAAAAATCGTAAAACAAATATTGCCTCCAGCCTCCAAGTTTATTTAGCTGTCCTTGCAGACGGTAGCCCAGTTTCTGGTCACGCTCAGTTGCGTTGCGTATCATCCGGGTACTCACGGGGGAAAAAACAATAACAAAGGCAACAACCAGTCCGGGGAATTGCGTTAGATCAGTGCCCCTTTAAGATCACACGTCTCTTTAGCAATACGGCATTCGACATAAAATATAACTTTTGGAGGGGGAGGGATACAGGCGGAAATCTTTGCACTAATTTTTCCTTAAGTGATTTTTCTGTGATTTACAACACTCAAGTGTTATCTGACATACGATTTCCAGGGGGATCGGGTAGCCTAGTGGTTAAAGCATATGCTCATCACGCCGAAAATCCGGGTTCGTTTCCCAACAATGGTACAATGTGTGAGGCCCATTTCTGGTGTTCCCCGCCGGGATATTGCTAAAAGGGGCGTAAAACCATACTCACTCACTTGCTATAATTTCCAGGTGTTTTATCTGGCCAGCTCTGTTTGCAGCAGGTGTTGATCATACCTCCGGCAACTCATTATCAGTATCGTCAGGTAGTCCGAAAGTTAGCTGTGAATTGTGTCTGTCCTAAATGAATGATTGGACCCCTATCCTTTTTTCAATGATAAATTACGGTTAGAATAGGTCTCAGCAACCCCTGCTTGTAAAAGGTGAATAACAGGATCTGGTGGTCAGGCTCGCTGACTTGGTAACTTTTTTTGTTGGTTGTTGCACATCAACGTATCCCTATTGCATAGATCGATGATTTGATGTCAATCACTGAATTGGCTGGCCCAGACTCGATTATTTACAGACAGCCGTCATTTAGCTGGAATATTACTGAGTGGCGTTAAGCAAAAATAAACAAAAATGTTTCTAAAATTTATTCATATGCAAAATATATCTATAATTTACCTAGCTTCCCAAATCTGAAATGCTAGGTACAGCAATGGCCTCTTGTAGTCATAACCAAAGCTTTTTTTACACATACCATATCATTTAAAAAGTTCAGCATTGAACAATTTTATTAACATGATCAAAGCCAATGACATAAGGCATCATGCAATGTTTATCTTGAACACTGATGTACATGGTGTAAGTTAAGGATAAACTTTATAATTATATCATGAATGTATGTAAATTTATTCATAATTCTTTGTGTGTGTTTCATTTGAAATAATTATCCAATTTCAGATTTCTATTGCAAATTTAGAAATTCAGAGTAACTTTATTCATCTAGAACCTCTCCATTCCAGCGATTACTGCTTGAGATGCTTACATGTGTAAATACTTGCGTTTTGGTACCCATTAATGGAGGGACGATACACCGATGCATCAGTAGATTGCAATATTTTACTTCCCGATACAAGTATCAATCTTAGTCGCATACTAAGTACAATATATTGATTCATACTCTAAATGTTTACTTTAATGGCTGTTACACCAAACACTTATTAGCAGCGGTAGAAACTAACAGTTTTCGTCCACTAGTCCTTATAATAATAACATGGAAAACCCTTAAAATGGCAAAACTATTGGGCAGTTTGGCAAGGACTACAGGACTAGTGCCAATTTTTACCGCTGATTAGTAGTGAAAAAGTAAATATTTTCATATGATGTGTCAGACTTGACACTGCCAGCTGTAAGATGTCAGCGTGCCAGGAATTTGACTATCCTGTCTATGAAAAAGATGGCTTACACACTACAGATAAGAGCACTTACAAGTATCGTGATACATATCGGATCGTGAACAATGTATCAGGATATGTATCAGTACACACAGTTGGTGTAGCATCCAAGCTCTAGTACCCATGTATCCTCAATCCGGTAACCATCGGGACAATTTCATTTAGAACGTGGTCAAATCATGCCAGTTACCATGATAAACCCAAGAATGTCAGTACCAGCTTTACCCGTTAACTCTGAGATCAGCCATTGTAGCCATGCCAATATACACACAATTACTTCCAGAAACAGGCACAAAGCATAGCGACATTATCATTAAAGAAATCTGTAATTGCTGAAATTATCAATGCAGTGCTACTATATATTGCACTGTTATCAGCCCTGAGGGAGATCTTGTAGCAGTGTTCCCTGTAGCCTGACTATAAACATGTCAATCAGACCCCTCAAGGTGATCCCCGCCACCATTAGCGTAAATAATCAATGTGGAACTACCCCAGGCGTCCCAGCGACTCACTATAGGCATGTCAGTGTGGACGAACATATTGACATACAACTTTCATACAGCAGTCTACCTTGGCAACGGTAATAAGGATCTATACCGAAATGTGTCTGTAAGATTATATGAAGAAGTTGTTATCCACAAATTATGTTTACTTTGTCGTCCGTCAATGTCTTGTGGCAAACATATTGACGAACAACTTTCATACAGCAGACTTGCTTGACCATGGTAGTAAGAATCTATACCGAAATGTGGCTGTAATATTATATTAAGAAGTTGTTATCCATAAACTGTTTCCTGTGTCATCCGTCAACTTCTTAGGTATGCCTATCAAACAATTCTACTTTCATATTATCTAGGCTGTCTGTTGATATCAGGTAGACAGTCTTTATCACTAATATCAGGGTATACCCGTCTATCATTCTTTAGAAGAATTTGTTGCTCTGGTTTGGGAAATATTATTCAGTCATATTTAACTAGCCTGTATGGTGTGTAGAAACCCGATGTCTGTTAAATTACAGACAGTCATTATCAGGGTATACCCGTCTATCATGCTTTAGAAGAATTTGTTGCCCTTGTTTTGGAATAATTATTCAGTCATATTTATCTAGCCTGTAGGGTGTGTAGAAACCTGATGTCTGTTAAATTACAGACAGTCATTATCAGTGTTTACTTGTCTACCTTGCTTTAGAAGATTTGTTGCTCTGGTTTGGGAATTATTATTCAGTCATATTTAACTAGCCTGTATGGTGTGTAGAAACCCGATGTCTGTTTACAGACAGTCATTATCAGGGTATTCTCATCTACCTTGCTTTAGAAGATTTGTTGCTCTGGTTTGGGAATTATTATTCAGTCATATTTAACTAGCCTGTATGGTGTGTAGAAACCCGATGTCCACAGTGGAGTGCTGCTAGGATGACAGCCTGTTTCTGGTATTGGCGACGGGTGGACTGTGGGAGCATTGTGGTGACTCGCAAGATCATGTGTGATCAATGAAGCTCTTATATGTCATGGATTACGCTGCTCATTGAGATATGTTCACGGTCGTATGATTTTGAATTGACGAAAAGGTTCAAGCCAATATCTTATCTTTAGCAAGGTGATATGTAGAGATTTATGGCTGTAGTCTTTTTTTATGTGTTGAGTATACTTTCAATTTGTATATTATTGATTATTTTGGGAGTGGAATGATGTATATTGTTGGACGAGATATTTTGTCAGTAGTTGAATAAGTACCAGTTTCTTATCAACTAACCAAATAGTGGAAGGTCAGAAGGTCGCCTGATTTATCAGGTGTTATGATTATATCCTAGTGGTTTGACAACTAGTCTTGGCTGTGTGTAGAATGAGCTCTATGGTAACGCTTAATGTAAATATTTTAAGAGTGATTTAGGCATGGCTGCTGGCTTGGATTTACCATTGTTGCCCTGGGAAACAGTTATTAAAAATTGAAAAATGGGAGTAGAATTACTACAACCAAACACTTCAGCCCAGTTGATGGAATTGTCTGATCAACCATATTAAGCTTGCACGTACAGAGCTGAATGACAGCCCCAGTGTGGATGGTGGTGTGCTGTTCGTACAGTCGTGAAGCAGTATAGCGACACTGTATTCAGCGCTGGTGACACGGTCAGAGACAATCTGAAGGAAGCACTCATGCAGTCAGGTAAAAGCCAACACCCCAGGGTGTAAGGCAGATTGTAGCTTAATAGAATTCTGAAAAGGATCCTGTTTCTATGGTTACTGGAATCATAGATTCATTTGATAAATGTTAAACTATGCCATGTCTGGATTTGAAATGATAAGCTATTTTCTGGGTGACATTTTCTATTCACATGGGTCATGGACGTATTAGCAGTGCACATGTCTGTCATTGTGCCTGTGTCAGGAATACAAGGATAAACATGGAGTGATTATTATCAGGTGTATGACATGAATGTTTGATATCACCGGGTGGGTCATGTGGGTGATAAACCCAAATTTAGTATGTCGTGAGTTCTTTTTTGTATATTGTTACGTGTCGATTCCCAAATTGAAACAATATGTTAATCCAGAAATCTGTACGTAAAAGGATTTAGTGTGAAGCCAACAAATGGTACACAATCAACAATTGTATTACAAAATTAATTAGGTTTACAAATCAATACAAATTACTGCACAGCAATTACAATGGCAGTACGCAATGGAATGGTAGTACAATATTCAATGGCAGTATTAACTGTGAGAGCAGTGGAAATGACAATGACAAAAGTAATAATCAACAGTGGTCAAGCTTCCAAGATTAGATAGGCCTAACCATGCTAACACCAGGGTGAAAAGTGAACTTTATGCAAAAGCTGGTCTTGATTTTATGTCAGATGAAATGTGAGACAAGACAGGGACGCTCACTCCACTTATATACTCTAGCTTCAAGCACTTTCCACACAGTACTAGACCAGTGATAACTTCCTCACCACTGCTTACATTAAATAGAAATACATTCCTAACAACTAATCATTTTCCAATACAATGCAGTGATCTTCTACTGAATCTGAACAGAAACAATGTAATACAGCTCTAATCATTGTTTAGCAATTCATTACACTGCCGTATAACAATATCTTTGGAAAATATATCCCTAAACATGATATATATTTTTCAACACAGATGACAGACTAACACGCACAAGGGGCATGATCTTTTTGTGTATGTTACTGCGGAAAATAGGCATCAATGAATGCCCAAGATAAAAGTTTCCTATTTTATATTATGATATGTTGGTGATTATAATGAGTGATTCCTGCAAATGAACTCGTTGTTTGTCGGTAGAATATGGGACTTGGTAAGGTCGTGAGTTACCACTGTGCCAGCTTTAAACAGAATCCCTGTGGTTGACAGGTCAGATGTGATGACATATTTTGGAAATGATACCTGTCATCACAGGGTCTTGGAGAGAAAATGTACAGAATAAAATAAAGGTTATTACCTACTGGATAAGTAGGGGTACACCCCGGGCTATGTTCTAGACAACGCGAACTTCATCATGTTCATGTACCTTTTGGAAATATCTTCACATGACACATCATCTTCCCGAGGCAAGGGAGTTAACTGATTACACAAGTCAAGTTTGAACCCATGCCAAACTAGGTTGGAATTTCGTGACTCGCTATGTCCCTCCTATTGACCAATCAGATTCCATCTCTCACATCACTTGCATTTGCTTCAAACAAAATGGTGGTGCCCTGTCAAGACAATCTGATCAAGTTAATCATAGAAACGTTTCACATTCCCTGCCTCACAGACACCCAGTGTATTATAGATTGTAGCACAATGCCCAAGCATGTTGATTAAAAACATTTGGAAAATATCAGTCAACGCCCAGTTGACGGTACACATGACCATATACCAACTGTTCCCACAATTGATGACATCTCAATTTGTCCATAGCAGCTGTGTTTAGGTCGTTGCTCAGCCATTTATCCTCCATATGTTCTTTATCATTCGTGACCAACGCATGTTATTCCGGGACAAGCCAAATAGCGACTCGTGCCCCTTTCATGGCCATTTTTGCGACCGGGTTCCGTCTTAGCGCAAACGGGCATACCTAAAACAATTGTCAACTCGTTGCGGAATGGTTCATATATATTTCCCCACATTATTTAAATTGCAATTTAAAGCACATCTGGATAAGTGGAATTATATAGTATGATTGAACACATTTAACTGTGTGTTTGGGTATATTTTTAAATGCAAGACATGTATAAAATCAAAAATTATTTTTTTAAAGATTCTTTGATGAAGTACTTAAAATCATACGCGCATTCTTATTGGTTTGTCGTATTTTCGCACATAACATTCATCGATAGGGGGACGAGTCTTCTTGCAGGTTACGGAAAGGGGCGAGTGGTGACAAATGGTTCTGTATTGTTCTTAAATCAACATACAAGTCATTTTGGGCATAAAGGTCTCCCCTGACATTGCCAGCACACTGGAGACAAACATTGGCACGTTTGTTTCTCCTCATCATTCTTACGATGTCATCACATTTCGTTCAAACCATTAGATTTTCATTTTACTTATAGTCATGTGTTTATGCATAAAAACATTGGAATATCAATGCTGACAGCAAGTGTTGACGTTTTAAACTGTTCACTACATTTTCGGGTAAGCTTCAATACCATGGCACTATTTTATTACAGATACTAAAAGGATAATCAGATATACTACTCAACTGTTATAGGGATAGGGAGTATCCCGGTGGGGTCTGAATGTGACTGATTGCTGGGATATGTTGTCCTACAAATAGTGTTCAATATCGCCATGGAACTAAAGCATGTGCAGCTTCATTTCAAGTTGAATTAACATAAAAATGCACAGTTCAGTAAGGTGTTGGCATGTTACGTCACAGTATGAAATATCTCAGTATCCTTCGCAGATGATGGGGAGTATATACCCGGGACCCCCAAAAATAATTTTAAGGGTCAATGCAGGCAATATGAGGGTCCCTTACAGGAATGAAATGGTATAGTGTACTGAACATTTAGATGATCACTTTAGAGCGAGTGAGTGAGGTTTTACGCCGCTTATTTCAATATTTCAGCAATATCACGGCGGGGGACACCAGTAATGGGCTTCACACATTGTACCCATGTCAGGGTCTTCGGCGTGACGAGCGAACGCTTCCACCACTAGGCTACCCGACCGCCCTTATTACTTTAGAGCCTGGAAAGGATCAATGACCATGATGACAGTGGTTTCTGCATCCATTCTCTACATTTGTGCGTACTGCACTACTGGACGTAAAACCCTGATATATGACTGCATAGATCATGTATACAGGCAAGATTAATCCCTGGTAGATGAAGCCAAAGGACACCACAATACATGCATGGAGACACAATGCTCACATCTAGCTGTGCGATGAGCCTGGCAAATGTAATCAATATTGGAACCTCATTTTCTTCCAAGCATGTGATCTGCGTGAGGTAATCACTAAGCATGACACCAGTTGACTAGGTATCACACTGATTGTGGATGTGTGAATGACTGACATGATGAGAGAGCCACTTCAAAGTAACCTGCGGAGGCCACAAACATTTATACCTAATGTATTTTCGCAATATTACAGAAACAACAAACAAACATACGAGGGTGGCAAAGTTATGACATTATGAAGATGAAAAACTGTTGGTTTGTTAATCTTTTTTTCCTGTGTTGTTATGTAATCCTAGCTGTCCCATGAAGATTCCGGGTTAGAATAGGTCTTCAGCAGCCAATGCTTGTTGTCATCTTCCCGAGGCAAGAGAGTTAACTGACTTTAAAAGTCCAGTTTCCACCCTTGCTGAACTATAAAACCGGCATAAGTTTGGACAAGTGCGGGCGGTCGGGTAGCCTAGTGGTTAAAACATTCGCTCGTCACACCGAAGACCCGGGTTCGAATCCCGACATGGGTACAATGTGTGAAGCCCATTTCTGGTGTCCCCCGCCATGATATTGCTGGACTATTACTAAAAGCGGCGTAAAAGCATACTCACTCATTGGACAAGTGCAAGCACAGTCACACATACATGCATGCACATTGCTATCTAAATGCAATAATCTTTTATGTGACATTAAACCCCATTTCTCCTCACGCAAATCAACATATTTTGTTATGACAAACTAGTCGTCCATCTGCCACACCTCGTGTCCATCTGTCCCGACTCCATTGTGGGTTACACTTGGTGACATCACCAGTTGTACTTAGTGTTCATCTCTGCCACCAGGGGGAGCCAAGAAGTTCCTTTACACGGGTCCCAAGTCTAAGGAACATGCCGAAGAGGATCAGATGAACTTCGCTCCTCGGAAAAACTCCAGCTCCTCAAGTAAGAAAGTAATTTGTTGTTAAACTGTAGAGGAAACAAGTATGAAGATCTAGATCCAGGCTGAAACATGCATGATGGTTTAACATGTGACATCATGCTTCGGGATAAGGCATGGGTGGCCAAGTCGTCTGAGGCAGAGTTGTGTCCCTTAGGCACACCAGAGACCTATGGATGTGTGTTCAAATCACGGTTCGCCACGGTTATGTTTCTAGGTTTGTCAGCACAAAACCCGTGCTTCTGGGTGTCACTGAAGTGGTATACCTCTAGGACCAGCATCACTTCGGGCTTTCCTCCTGCATTAAGCTGACATGCCGTGATAGAACTGAAAGATTTTTCACTGAAACAGTATGTCAGAAACGACTGTTCTTGTTTCCAGCATCGGCAATTGACCTGGACGGGGTGTGGAGTATCAAGAGGAATGTCGGCATCGGAACTGCCCAACAGGACAAGCTCAACTTGAACGCCAACAAGAGCTTCTACTCCAGGCATGGCGGCATGAAAGGTATATGAGTTAGAGAATAATTTACCTGTCGGTTCTGACTTTAAGATTTCATGCTTTACAGATTTTGTTTACAAGGTCTTTTCGGTAGGAAGGAAAATATGTAATAACTAAGATATTTGAAATTATCATGATTATTAGGAGTAATCTGATTAGTTTGCTTGTCTGGTCAGCCTTAGAGCATGTAGAGTATATCCTATTACAGGCACATTTTTTGTATGTAGAACATCTAACTTTACTTTGGGAAGAATATAACTGTAGTGGGTTTGTTTGGGTTTTTTCAGAATATTTATTTTACAATTTCATTGATTTAGGGTTGGCAGGATCTGCAGAATTTTTATTGTAATATTGTTCAAAATGACATTAAACCCAAGTTACGATGTTAGTCTGAAGTGGTGTACCTTTCATCTGTTACAGACTCAAGTGCATCATGTTCCATGCCTGGTGCCGTGGGAGGTAAGGACAAACATGTGGAGCAGATAGGGCTAACTTTGTAGAATAAATGTTCCCTTGATACTATAGATAACTAGTGGTTAAAGCATTTGCTCATCACGACAAAGGCCTGGGTTCGTCACTCACTCACTCACTCACTCACTCACTCACTCACTCACTCACTCACTCACTCACTCACTCACTCACTCACTCACTCACCAAAATGTCTGTTGACCTCACTCACTCACTCACTCACCAAAATGTCTGTTGATCTTCCAGTATCCTCTGTCATGTATTATACAAAGAAAAGCACAGTTACAGTGATGAAGTCACTGATATCCATCCATCAATATACCACGCACCAACACATAGAGGTTGGTTATCAATTATTGATCCCATTCCTTTTGCTCAACTCTCATTAGGAGAAGGATGTAATCGAGACTGCCATCCTTGTATCCACAACATTCCTCAGTAGTGATGTCAACATGCAGCATGCACTTAGCTCAAGTATAGATGCAAGACAGACAGTTGTAGGAGATTATTTAATTGATGCATGTGCCACTTCTTTCTGCTTTTGTCCCTTGTCATCACATGTTGTGGAAACATTGAATTTCCCAATTCAGTGGCCTGGCACAGTAGTAATGTTTTAGAAGACCAGATTTTGTGTAAATAATTTGAATCTCTTATTCAAATCTTTATCAATTCAATTCCAATTCCATATTTTAATACTAGGTTCTGACCCGTGAAGATCCGGGGTAGAATAGGTCTTCAGCAACCCATGCTTGCCGTGAAAAGCGACTATGCTTGTCATCGTATCCCAATTGTGTGGATGGATGCTCATGATATCAATCACTGGATTGTCTGGTCCCGACTCGATTATTTACAGACTGCCGTCATATAGCTGGTATAATGCTGATTGCGGCGTAAAACGACAAACAAACAAACTAATACTAGGTTCTGATACGATGCAATTTTGGTAAAGTATGATCCAGATTATATTACAAGGGTTCAGTATGATGCATATTGTCATACAAGCTTAAAGCGGCAATATGATGCATATTGTCATACAAGCTTAAGGGTGCAAAATGTTGCATATTGTCATACAAGCTTAGGGTGCAATATGATGCATATTGTCATACAAGCTTAAGGGTGCAATATGTTGCATATGGTCATACAAGCTTAAGGGTGCGATATGATGTGTATCACAATGGTGCAACTTGATCCATATTATGATACAAGTGTAATATGATGCATGTCTTTCCTGCCTCTGTAACCATTTGATCAACAACATAGTACATCGCTATGGCAAGCCGTTTTCACATTTATTACAGAATATCAGATATATCTTCAATTGTTTTAAAGATATTGGTATTTTATTTAAAGATATCAATAATGTTTATAAGATATCCAAAAATAATTAAAGATATCTTAAATTCACTTCTGATATCCATAATACAATAACTGATATCTTAAAATTAGTTTGTGATATCTCTAAATGTGTTTAAGATATCATTAAACAATTACCATCCTACTGTACATAAATATATTAAAAATAAATTCAAAATATCTTAAATTCAATTCAAGATATCTTGAAATAAGTCATACATATCCACAAATGCATTACAGATATCTTTAATTCAATTAGAGATATCTTTAATTCAATTACTGTTACTGATATCAAAAATCCAATTAAAGATATCATTAACAAATTTGATGATATCTTTATATTAATCATTGATATCAGTTATCTAATTTAAGTAACATTATTAATGTAACATGTTTAATAATGGCAACAATTGGAGATATCAAATTGAAGACTGTTTAATTATTGATATCTGTATTTAGTTTCAAGATATCAGGAATTGAATTACTGACATCATAACAAAACATGACATTTTGATATCTTTAAATCATATTTTGATATCAATAATAGAATTTAAGATATCAGCAATTCTTTTCAAGATATCAGTAATACGCTTCACCATATCCTTAATTCATTTCGTGATATCTTAAATTTTATTGCAGATATCTACAATTATCTGTATTTAAGATATCTTCAATTCCATTCACGATATCTTTAAAACAATTGAAGATATCTGTAATTCCGTAATAAATGTGAAAACGGCTTGCCATACATCCCTCATAATACATGTAATATGGTATTTATTATTGACAGATGGCATGTGGACACCCGGAAGACGAGGGTACAGCTACTCTCCGGGAGCCAATGTCAAGGACACTCGGGGTCAGAGTTCACAAGGACAAACAAATAAATGGGCCAATGATGACCATGATTTCTGACTTCTAACAAGTGCTAATATGTTAATCATATGACCCATGAACATGGATGGGTTTTTTTACGTTGCCTTACTTGTGACAAGATAGACACCTTACTTGTGTCCAGAATGAGGTTTAGTGCCACCAAGTTCAGAATTTATAAGTGCTTCATCTGTTATTATCGTAGACCAGTGTCATCACTGTTGTTCAACCATGGTTAACTGGTGTTGGAGGAAGTCGAGGAGGAACTGTTTCTCAGAATTCACAAGTTACAAGGTCAGATTTCCAAATATGTGTAGTTGAGTTCTGTTGATTAATTTTTTGCACCAAAAATGGCATTTTTTGCCACTGTGCAGACATCAACATTATCAAAGAACACTAAAGTGAAATCCCAACATTCATGAAAATATATTATGATCGTTTTCTACACACCATAAAGACATATAATCATCAACCTGTCCATCTTTTGGCAATTTCTCTGTCATAGATCTCATATATTAAGTACAACACAGACAGGTGAGTGTATCACTGTTTACTTTCAAGATCCCATTCGTCACCACTCGCCCCTTTCTGTAACCTGCAAGAAGACTTGTCTCCCCATCGATGAATGTCATGTGTGAAATTACAACAAACCAATCAGAAAGCGTGTATGGTTTCAAGTTCTTCCTCAAAGAATCCCTCAGAAATGATTTTTGTTTTTACATATGTCTTGCATCTACAAATATACCCAAGACACAGTTAAATGTGTTCAATCATACTGTATAATTCTGCATGTCTCGAAGTGCTTTAAATTGCATCTAAAATATATATTGTATATGGGGAAATATATGTGAACCATTACAATTGACAACTGTTTTAAGTATGCCCGTCTGCCCTAAGGCGGAACCCAGTCGCAAAAATTGCCATGAGAGGGGCACGAGTCGCTATTAGGCTTGTCCCGGAATAACACAAGTTGGTCACGAATGGAAAGATCCCAGTGTAAGGGAGATAACCCATGATCCTGCTAACATAGGTACCACTGCATATATGTTATGGACAGAATGGTGGTTGTGTATTTTAACCCATTAATCTGAAAAAGTGTTCCTGACTTAGAATGGAATCTGTGTGTCACATGACATAATCATCTATTAGTGTATTTGGAACAAGCTGTAGCCTGTGATATTGGCATATCATAACCTCTCATTTGTTTTGTTTGTGTTTTATCATGGCAAATATGCATTCAAGATGCAATGGTTTTTAAGTTCATTTTTATATTTTTATAATGAACAAGATATATGTAAGCAGATATTTCTGGTGTTGTTTAAAATTAATGGATGATCAGTTTGTTGTGACCGAAATTGATTTTTTTCCAAATTGTCAAAAGGACATAAAGATTTGGTGTGTATGACTTTGAGTACAACAATTGTGCAGCATATTCTAGGTGTTCCATGGAGTGATATGGCTGTAAAACTAACTGTTGTACAGCACCTCACTCAACTTGGCCTCCATGAGTATCCCTCAAGGTCTTGGTTCAGAACCAGTGTCATTAGTCGTGTGTCTTGTGTCAGACTCAGGTACCTGGAAGGATGACGACTCCAGGACTTGAGTACTTGATTGGGGGAATTGCTATTGAAATCAAGGAATTGAAAGGGGGGTTACTCTTGAAATCAAATAACTGATAGAGAGAACCCTGGACTTAAGGTCTTGAAAGGGAGAGAACTCCAGAGCTTGGAAGGGAGATGTTTCCTTGGACAAGGACACCAAGACAAATAACAGAACTGTTAATTAACGGTTTGTTTGAAATTAGTTTACAGATGCACTTGCACCCAAAATATTGAAAAGTGTGTGAAGCATTTATCTGAAAAGAACTGTTAACTGTTTGGACACATGTAAAAATATGTGCAAGACAAACTTAACTAACACTGCCTAAATGGCAACATAAGTTTTGGAAGAACAAAAAACAAAAATAATCTGAAATGTCTGTTTCATATGTCCCCTAGTCCTCAATGCCTACCAGGATTTTGCAGGAAAGCATCTGTAAACAAGGAAATAGTCTGGTTTAAGATTAGCAACTAGTGTCATTGCACAAGTACACAAGTCTTACAGATGGATCTGTCTTGTGATGCGCATGGAATAACACAAGACATGGTCACAGAAGACATGGTATAACTTCCCTGTCACCGGAGTACCGGTATTTGTTACATGGTGAATCTTGCCATTAACGTTTGACTTTATTATCCCACACCACAAAATGGAAGGGGGATATAGGAATGGGTGCTGTCTGTCCATCCATCCGTCCGTCCGTCACATTTTGTTTCTGGAGCAGAACTCAAAAACCAGGAGAGATATCTTAACCAAACTGGGCACATAGATATGTCTTGTGGTGAACTTGGGCCTTTTGATAGTATTGGATTTTTTAAGAATTAATTTTTTCGAATTTCCTTGGCAAAGATTCTGATTTAGACTGAAAATGGCAGTAGTGCTCTACATAACCAGACATGTCATATTGGCGGGGGATGTGAGTATTTCATGCTTGTTTAGTTTGTTTTAGATGTTGTGAAACTGACATTGTATGCAGAGCGGTCTTGTTTATTGTTTGTGTATTTTGTGGGGAATTTATAACCCTGTGTAATGTTTTTATCTCTTTATTGTTTTTTTAACCCTGTTTTGACTGAACTGTCTTAATAGTTAAGAACAATGTGGCAGGTTTATGCAATGTGTAGCTCAGGATTGCCATGAACATTGCAGTTGAATACTGACAGGGAATATCTTAGGGAATACTGGACCAATTTCATTGTGGTTAAGAACTGGAATTAATAACCGTTTTTCTCTTTTTCTAGCTTATTTTGCCACTGAATGGCTTCAACCGTTGTCGTATAGAGTACTACAAAAATGTACCCTGGCCGAAATTGTAAACCAGAAATATCTTGCATGATATGGTTGTTAATAGGAAAGTGCTATTTGGAGATATTGCTCGACCTCATACATGCTTGACCTCACATCAAATCTCATGTGGGAGACATATTTGGATAAGGAAATGCTTTTGTTCATTATATAGTTTATTAGAAATAATATTTGTGATTCCCCGGAGCCAAAACAACATTCTCGGTGCATGTTTTTACAATGGTATGTGGTGTATGATATAGGGTTGACATTTAATGAGAAGGTGTAGGGTGATGTGTAGAATAGTTATGTAAGGCCTTTTATATTTAGTTAGTTGATTTACAAAATGTTGGGCCAGGACATTCGATGTAAGTGGTCAGATGAGTTTTTCTATATTCAACTATCAAAATAAGATGCTCTTGAATTGTTTGATAGGCGTTACTTAGAAGTTGACGGATGACAAGGTAGACACAATTTATGGATAACAACTTCTTTAATACTGTAAAGGCAACGTATTGGTATAGATCCATACAAGTTGATCTTAATGAATGATAAAAACTTGACTAGACTTTCGAGCTGTATAAGTAGTAGGTGTAGACGATGTTTAGGCACTAGCTCATCAGAATCCAACATCTGAACACCAACCAATATTTACAGAAGAATTCAAGGCGATCATCCACCGATGTTTTCAACGATGCTTGGTTGTCAAGGAAGTAGTTCCAGGAACCAGTAGACAGCAGAGGTGCAATCCTCCTAGCAACTAGTAATTATTTTCATGGCACAACGTCTGATAGTGAAACACAGTTAGGCCCCAAAGCCTTTGTCAAAAGAATTTTTTTTTCTCTTATCTAAGTATGTTTCTTGACAGTTGGTTTTGTAAACCACCTCACCAAAAAAAGAGGCCTGAATAATGTTTGTTGTGTGTCCTTGACCAATCAGCTGGTGCTCATTGTCTCACGTTGTTACTTGCACTTGTCATTGCACCTGTTTGAAGCGTCCCATGTTAATATTTTTTTCATAATTAAAAATCAGATCTTTACTCTGATAGCTGTCTGCATGAAGATCTGAGCACACCTACATAGGAGGAAGCGCGAGGAGAACTTTCTAAAATGCAAGTCAGCAACGATGCTTCTAAATTCACTGTGTGTGTGAGGGAAGCGTTCAGACAAGCCTATCTGATTTCTGTATCTCGTATCAGTGTAAAAGATCTGACTATATTTACATAGCTTTACATCTGACATTTGGTGGAATATGGAAATGAGGAAAAGAATTACGATTGTTATACGATTGTTTGATTGAAATGTTACAATTCTAAGTTAATTGTTAACAGTGTAAGATGGATTTGCACTGACTGTTTGTAGTGCTATGGAGTGTTTCCAGTGACTTTATTAACTGACATCATATGGACTGACAAGAATTATTAATAGGTCATGATTTCAAGATACTAATTGCTGAATTAATAAAATACTTTTGACACACACCTTAGCTTACTCTTATGATCACTTATAACTTTCAGTGAGTTTTGCTGCCAGTAAAAGTAGAGGAATTGTCTGTAAGGAGACAACAAAAGTTGTGAAATTTGGGCTCATGTTCATATTTGACCTGGCACTGTGTGATTATAAGAAAGTTAAGTTACAGTCACTTATTTCTGCAATATAGGGGTGGTCAGGTAGCCTAGTGGTTAAAGTGTCGCTCGTCATGCTGAAGGCTGGGTTTGATTTCCCACATGGGAACAATATGTGAAGCCCATTTGTGGAGATCCCCACCGTGATATTGCTAAAGCGCCGTAAAACCATACTCACTCACTCGCTATTCCAGCAATATTTGGTAGCATGGTCCTCATTATATAAAGTCAAAAACCAGTCATAACTGTTAAACGGAAACACTGCTATGTTAAAGTTCCTTCATGCTGTTCTAAAACTGTTAAATTTAGATATATGTTTTATATTTGAATTGATATTTGCAGATCCCTTCATTACACAGTGTTCAAATTAACACATCATTGTACATACCTATTCCTACATCACATCGGAGACCTGATGTATTTTGTAGTCTTTTAAGAAAATGTGTAGCTGACAAAAATTCTTTATACAGAATGTGTTATTAATGTTTCAATTCAATAAACTTCAAATGTATCTTGTATTTTGGTTCTTTTTTTTGTTTCATGGTCAGACTAAGAGGTATATGGTCTCTGCTCTGTTACTTCAGTTTCAATCATCACATGGGGATGCTGGGGCCGAGGAGGCCCATGATTGTCGTCAGTTAGAGAGACTCAACCAAAAGCAGCGATCAGAAAATGAAATATGAGTCGTTATTTGTCCGACTTCTCTACGTTTGGTTGATTATATTTTGGGTTGTTTTTTTGTTTTACGTCGCACTCAGCAATATTCCAGCTATATGACGGCGGTCTGTAAATAATCAAGTCTGAACCAGACGATCCAATGATTGATATCATGAGCATCAATCCACGCCATTGGGATCGATGACCTGCATCAACCAAGTCAGCGAGTCTGACCACCCGAACCCATTAGTTGCGTCTTACGACAAGCATAGTCGCCTTTTACGGCAAGCATGGGTTGGTGAAGACCTATTCTACCCCGGATCTTCATGGGTCGGTTGATTAGAAATATGTTTACATGAGGATGTCTTGGCAGAAGCGATCCCCAGTCATGGTGTGGTTGTCGGCACAAGCACTAATACATACCCAAGTGGAGCAATACTAGCAGCACTGAAGTGGTTTACTTACTCTAAGCCTGCACTGTTGTTACAAGTGACTATGCTTGTCGTAAAAGGCCACTAACACGATCGGGTGGTCAGGCTCGCTGACTTGGTTGATGCATGTCATCGATCCCAAATGCGTGGATTGATGCTCATGATATCAATCACTGGATTGTCTGGTCCAGACTCGATTATTTACAGACCGCCGTCATATAGCTGAAATATTGCTGAGTGCGGCTTTAAACAACAAACCAACCAACCAACTGTTGTTATAAGCATGGGGACTGTCCAAGGATACATGAAGCGATGGCCACAACGCGATGTTTCAAATAAGAATTTGAAAAGGATAGATGTTTTCATTTATGTACACCCAAATCCAGTGGATACTGTTTGTGCGCCTGTTCTTGGTACGATAGTCCTTCAAAGACTAAGTTACAACCACTGTGCACATAAAGCTGAACATCGGCCATAATGACGTGAAGACAAAACTTGGGTTAACTTAGTTGTCATCATTAACTCGGGGTGGTCGGGCAGCCTAGTGGTTAAAGTGTCACTCGTCACGCCAAAGACCCGGGTTCGATTCCCAACATGGGTACAATGTGTGGAGCCCATTTCTGGTGTCCCCGCCGTGATATTGCTGGAATATTGCTAAAAGCGGCATAAAACCATACTCACTCAGTCATCGTTAATTCAGCTTACTTGCCTGTGAGACGGCCCCTGTAACCCTCTGTTGTACCAATTACTGGATATTCCACACAGGACTGAGTTTACTTGTCGGACAAACATATACAGATTTTTTACATTGTGTGAAGAGACCTCCTCATATTCCTTGTTATACAGAAAGGTACCTTGGTTATACAAGTGTATACAGAAAGGTACCTGAGGTATACGTGTGTCAGCAGAAAGGTACCTGGTGTATACGTGTGTCAACAGAAAGGTACCTGAGGTATACGTGTGTCAACAGAAAGGTACCTTGGGTATACGTGTGTCAACAGAAAGGTACCTGGGGTATACGTGTCAACAGAAAGGTACCTGGGGTATACGTGTGTCAACAGAAAGGTACCTTGGGTATACATGTGTCAACAGAAAGGTATCTGGAGTATACGTGTGTCAACAGAAAGGTACCTTGGGTATACGTGTGTCAACAGAAAGGTATCTGGAGTATACGTGTGTCAACAGAAAGGTACCTTGGGTATACATGTGTCAACAGAAAGGTATCTGGAGTATACGTGTGTCAACAGAAAGGTACCTTGGGTATACATGTGTCAACAGAAAGGTATCTGGAGTATACGTGTGTCAACAGAAAGGTACCTTGGGTATACGTGTGTCAACAGAAAGGTACCTGGGTGCCGTTGTGCAAAGCGATCTTAGCGCTAAGGTGATCGTTAACTCCCATACCTTTACATAGACGTACGACAATCGTAGTGCTAAGGTTGTTTTGTACAACACCGAGGGGTACATAGAAAGTATATTGAAATGTATATATATATGTGTATATAGAAAGGTACCTGGGGTATACGTGTGTCAACAGAAAGGTACCTGGGGTATACGTATAGGAGAAACCATGTCTCGGAGGGATTACTAGAGATTGTAAACTAGAGGTTTACAATCTCTAGTAATCTTGAGGAGACATGGTTTGTCCAACTTATAAACGGACTCATCGCATAGACAACGTTTTTAATTAAATAACTGTAATAAAAACTCTCAAATGTATAACCTGTGTCGGAGATGAAATATCGCCTGCAGTCGTGAACTCGGTTCAATGAAACCGGTGACCTCAGCACATGGGTTTCGCAACGGTGTGAAATCTGTACGTGCGTCTCACAATGGCATGAAATCTGCACGTGCGTCTCGTAGGCTGTTCGTAGTTTTTGTTCTATCAAGGGTTTACAATGATTGTAAGCCCTCCTGCGAGGTGTTACAATCGTTGTAATACCTCCTGCGGGGTGTTACAATCATTGTAACAACTTCAAAAACTCTGTATCGAGTTACACAAACAGCCAGTAGGTTTATAAATGTGTATAGGAAAGGTACCTGAGGTATATTTGTGTATAAAGGAAGGTACCTTGAGTGTATTTACAGAGGTACCCGGGGTATACATGTGTATACAGAAATGTACCTTGGTATTCCTGTGGAGTAATTATGCAGACAATGAAATCAGCAGCCGAATCCCGGAGTCATGCTTCTTGTAAAGAGCAGATTAAACTGAGGATCTGTTGATCCCGATGGAGCTGATTGTTGATCCACAGGTTTGGCAGACTTGATTACTTACTGGCCACTCTATTATAGCCCAAAGTATGGCTAAACTTTAGCTTATGTTGCAATAGAACACTTCTCAAACAGTTTTGTTTGGATTGTCTACGAACAGGTTATTTGTTGACCGATGTAGTGTAACTGGAATGTGTTCATTGTGGCATAAAACATCACTCCAATACTGTTACTGGGTTCAGGGACATGTATCTTGTTTCGAGTTACAATTAACCATGATTCATCATTCCTGATGTTTGTTAATCCAGACAAATCAGTGGAAGCGACACAGTCCATATTAACAGGGTTGTTGCATAGCAGGTCAGTGGTATTGAATGTTTCTCATGCTTTCCGTCATGCTTGTTGATCATGTGTCATCATTCCCGATGGCATAATATCAATCACTGTTAGCAGCACGTTGGTGGTTGTGGACTGGGAGGTAACCCTCAGGTACGAGTTCTTCATCATCAAAATATTCATCATCATCATAACATACAGAAGCAGCGTACTCATCTTCGTCCTGATGTTCATACTGCATGTCACTTTTTGAATTTTTCTCAAATGTTATACTTCCAGGGGGCATGGGTGGCCCAGTCGTCTAAGGCGCCGCGATTCGCTGTGCAGAGTTGCATCCCTTAGGCACGCCATAAACTTATGATTGTGGGTTCGAATCCCGGTTCGCCCAGATTATGTTTCTAGGTTTGTCAGCACCATACCCGTGCTCGTGGGTTTCACCGAAGTGGTAAACGTCCGAGACCTGCATCACGTCGGGCTTTCCTCCCTAATTAAGCTGACAAGCCGTGATATGACTGGAATACTGTTAAAAGCGGCGTTTAACCCAACTCACTCACACCTGTCAACACCTGTCAATTGTGGACTGGGTGGTGTGCTCAGAGATATGGCTCATCATTTTGTCCCGACGGAATTGAATGGTGCTTTTCAGAGATTGGTCTGTCTGGTCAGACATGTTTTACGCTGCCGTGATCCAGCTGCAATATTGCTGCCTGCAGCGTAAAACAACATTCACCACACCATAAACAGATTATTACCCTTGTGTGCTTCTGTATCTTGTATGTTTTCTTCAGGAAGAACAACTGTAGTATGCGAGCCTCTGACAAGCATAATACATATCTTGTATTCCTGATATATGATATGGGAAAACTCTTATGTAATGTCATTCTTAAAATAATCAATGTTTAAGATGCAACTTTACTCGAAGTAACTTAAGAAACTTAGTAGGAACTCAATATTTGAGTGAACTGTCCAGTTTATCATATAGTGCCAAATGCCTTGCAGAAATGTCTACAGAAACACTGACACAATGGGAAACCCATATTCAATCATATTGGTCAATATCAGTCAATAGTTGATTGAGAAAGATGGCACTGCATTGTCATGTGATGTATGGAGTTTGAAAGTAGTTCCGGCTAGGTGACCTCATTTATCGGATCACCAAGTTTATCGGATCAGTTTATCACATCCACAACACAAGCAATATAGGATATAATTCACATCAATGTCACACAAAACAATATCAATGATTTTTATCAACTTTATTTCTTCAAACAAAAATAAAATATGGTGATATCACAAATGCAAAATGCATACAAATATAAACCGTGCACGTAAAATACACAACAAAAACCCCGTCAACATTATCACACAGGACGTATATTTGATACATTGGAAAATAACACGTAGAAATCAGTGGTACTGCTGAATATTACTCATCAGTGTTTAACATTGGTCCTGGTGTATTGGATATGATACGGGTTAGTTCCCCATCAACTTATCACAATGGATCATACTGGCGATGTGGAAGATTTGGCTTCGATTGTGCTCTCGTAAATTTGACTTTATCTTGTAATACTGGATAAGGAAAACAACACACACCCACAAAACTGTTCAATACCAAACACACATTTAACAGCAATATTGAAACTAATGTTTAATGCTTTGCATCAAGGACGGACTTCGGAGAAATGTACATACAATGTATTAGTAAACTGAGCAAAAATGGACATTCTTGCACATTCTTATTGCAACTCAAACCAGACACAAACAATACTGATAAAAAACAACATATGTATTTATGTAAAGATACAAATCTTACTCTGACGAAAGTGTACAGCTGTACAGATATTGAGCATATGTACAGACACAAATATATTAATTTCATAGACTTTTGATACTGTCGCCGTACTCCGTATTTTGAAAAAGTAACATCAATGAATTTTGGCAAGTGATATGTTTTCTGAGTACATAAAGATTGTCTGCAGTTGGTTGCATATTTTTCATTTTAAGAAACACATATGGGCAAAAAAGACAAATGTAAAGCAATAATGAACAAACGATTGTGCATTTGTACAAAAGTGACAAAATTAATCAAATCTGAAGATGACAAAACATGAGACAGTCAGGTAGAACTTGTATGCCAGGACTGAGGATAGATGACCGAGTCAAATATCACCCCACATTGAATCAGCACTGTACAGTTTCATATATATCATGATATATAGCACAACATTGTATGTCAATGACATTTCTGACATTTTCATTATCTCACTGGAGCTCTGAAGATAACATTTTTAAACCAACCATATCTACAAATTCTTGACAGACACCAAGCATATGCCAACATTTTTTTTATTATTTTCTTTTGGTATGGAATAAAAAGGTTTCTTACATAGCGCTCCTGCAATCAATGCTTCAGGTAAAAGTTCCAGGTCGGTGTTGTTGTTTCAGGCTGTGTTGCCAATAGTAACAGGAACGGACTTGCTATATAGTGTTCGAAATTAAGCCTGGAAATCCTGGGTCCTAGTCAACATTCAGGGTCCCTAGATTCACATACAACAGGAGTAAGACTCAAGGACACCAGGACTGCCCTTAATTCCGAACAATGCTATATAAAGATCCGTGTTTACTTGGTGTCACATAGCAAGCCAACTCCACGAAGGATCCAGTGGTCCGGAGTCTTGTTGGTCTTGAGAAGTAGTGGGAAGATGTAGGTTAGATCGGTACGTCGCGGTTTCTTGTAGACGGGACACTCGTAGAAATTGGCAGCCTTGTTTTTCTCCTGGTTGGAAGCAAAGACGTGCACCACTGGCAGAGGCGTGTACAGGACCTTCGGCGTGGGCTCGATCAGACGTGCGTTCCGCCGGTCCCATCCGGCACCGTCAAGGAACAGACCGTATACATACACACCTGTGGGGGAACAGGACAAGTTGGTGAAATGGCTGACAAGATTTGAATGACAACTTTGTACTGAAGGTGATCATAACATCAATGATCAAATTAACAGTTGTTACAGAAGTCTTCTGTTGTATCAGGATTACAGACAGGAAACTTCTTAATGAGGCACACTGATGTAAACTGAACTGCCAGAATTATCAAGATATTACTACCAACCCCTTATTAAACCATGAAATGTTTTCAAGGTTCTTGCCCAGTGATGTGTACAACCCCCATACCATTCTGATTCTCATTAGTTGTCTCTTGCGATAAGCACAGGGTACTGGGGACTAATTCTGCTCTGAAATACTCACAGGAGAGAAGCATTTGGTACCAAGAACAATTCTGCTCCTCGATCCTTACAAGGAGACAAGCAAGAGGTACTGAGGACATATTCTTGAACTGGGGACGTATTCCGCTCTAGCATTCTTACAGGGAGACAAGGACAGAGAACTGAGGACGTATTCTGCTCTAACATTCTTACAGGGAGACAAGGACAGGCAACTGGGGACGTATTCTGCTCTAACATTCTTACAGGGAGACAAGGACAGGCAACTGGGGACGTATTCTGCTCTAGCATTCTTACAGGGAGACAAGGACAGGCAACTGGGGACGTATTCTGCTCTAGCATTCTTACAGGGAGACAAGGACAGGCAACTGGGGACGTATTCTGCTCTAGGATGCCCACAGGGTCTACACACAAAAGACGTACCTTCAGATGGGGGTGTGCTGATGTCCTCCTTCATCAGCTTGGTGACATCATTGTCAAGGAAGACATTGTCCAAGGCCCAGCCCTTGTGAGCTCGGGTGATCTCCTGTCTCATGGCAGTCAGGAAACCCTGGATACAACAATATCAGAATTCGTCTTTATAAAATTTGAAACTATGGTGAGTGTGTTGCGTTTAACGCAGCTTTGAAAAGTGTTCCAGTTATATCACGTGGTAGCTTGATGAGGGAGGAAAACCTGAAGCGATGTTGGTCTCAGACCTTTACCACTTTGGCATGGTATGGTGCTGACGAACATAGAAACATAATCGGGGCGAACTTGGATTCGAACCCACGATCAGTTTTTTTCTGGTGTGCCCATGGGACCAACTCTGCACAGTGAATTGTGGTGCCTAAGACGACTGGGCCACCCATGCCCCCTGGAAATTATAACATTTGAGCATTCTCAAAATGTGACATGCAGTATGAACATCAGGACGAAGATGAGTACGCTGCTTCTGTATGTTATGATGATGATGAATATTTTGATGATGAAGAACTCGTACCTGAGGGTTGAAGAAGCCAGTCATCCAGAAGCAGGTAGGTCGGCCATCAAACAGCCAGGTGTGGAACTGAGCATTCCTGTCCAGCAGATCTGTGAACCAGAACCCTAGCGTGGCCGACTCCCAGGACACCTGCAGACAGAGCATACAGAGCATACAGACAGAGGATACAGAGCATACATGACAAACACAGCATGGCATTACCAATTAAACACACATAACATGATGAAACACACACGCACATTATGATACATGACACTATATTCCACTGACTGACATCTTACAGTTCATACTAAAGGTTACAACTTGTGTGAAAATAACCTGACAAGGCATATACTTAGCAAGTTTATCATGTACATTTACTATTTAAGAAAACGTTCACAGAATTATTCTGAAATCATACATTCAGACACAAGATATTTTTATACATTATTTACATGATTTACAAAAAAAGTATGTCCAAATTTCTCCTGAAGCTATTGACAATGCTAAATATTAATCTACTAGAACCTAGTCTAGTTACAGTGAGTGAGTGAGTTGGGTTTAACACTGCTGTGAACAGTATTCCCGTTATATCACAGCATGTCAGCTTGATGTGGGAGAAAAGTCCAAGTGATGCAGATTGTAGACTCTTGCCACCCACAAGCATGGTTTGGTGCTGAGAAACCAACAATCATGATCAGAGTGAATTCAAACCAATGGTCATAGAATTCTGGCACACCAAAGGGATGCAACTCTGCATAACAACCTGCAGCGGCTTCGAAGACTGGGCCACCTGTGCTCCCTTGTGTACTGATAGTGAAGGACTTAGCTATATGTGATCCTATGTTATAAGACTATCTACTCGCAGCAGGGATGAGAATGTTTTTTTTAAAGAAGACTGGGAGAATATATGATTTATGCATATATTATAATATTTTTTTTTTTTTTTTTTGTTAAACGCACTCAGCAATATTCCAGCTATATGATGACATCATAAATAAACAAGTCTGGACCAGACAATCTAGTGGATGATATCATGAGCATCGATCTATGCAATTGGGATACAATGACATGCATCAACCAAGTCAGCAAGCCTGACCACCCGATCCCGTTCGTTGCCTCTTACGGTAAGCATGGGTTGCTGAAGACTTATTCTAACCCGGATCTTCACGTTTCAAATATTGTAATGGCATGTGTCACAAAAAAGACCCTTGATGAAATGAATCAGTGGAATTCTGCAGATCTGCAGAAAATTCTCATCCCTGAGACAGTGCTAAACTTGGCTATAATATTTGATCCTGTGATCCAAGTGGTGTCAGTACCATATCAAGTGCAAATACAGCTCCCCCCTCTATACAACATCGACTCACATTAACCCCACTATAGACATTGAAAGCCTTGCTACCTCCAACTTTGTGACATGTAAAGTTTGTGTAAAATATGCATAATACACACAACTATCAAGTAGACATTCACCCACAACTGTCAAGTGGACATTCACCCACAACTATCAAGTAGACATTCAACCACAACTATCAAGTAGACATTCAACCACAACTATCAAATGGACATTCACCCACAACTATCAAGTGGACATTCACCCACAACTATCAAGTGGACATTCACCCACAACTATCAAGTGGACATTCAAAGTTCTTCTCACTCCGAGTCCGTGACATACTGTGTGTCTATCGGAGACATTACACTGCAACTACATGCAAGCTGAGAGAAGCATTAACAGACACCGTTGTACATGCAACCATCTGTGACACAGCCAACAACAGCGGAGACAATGTGCACAGTGAGTAAGCTGACATTCATTGTCCATCCTCAATATACCTGCCGCAGAAACATCTGCAAAATAGTTGGGACCCAAAACTTCAGTCAGATTCAATACCAGGTAGGTCAACCTAGACTTGCTCACCTGAATATGGCTATGGAGCAAATAGATTGTTAACCTGTGCTTTGAAATGATGAACACCTGTGGCAAACCTCAAAGCTCAGCTTAAATGATGAGTTTCACCGATTATTATTTCTTGTGAGATATTCTTGACAGTTCAGACCGGGTCCAACAGTTCAAACTAGGACACTATAACATCCCAGTTTTCACTTTCCAACAGTTCAAACAAGAAGAAAACAAAGAAGGGTTACACAGATGAACATAGAGAAAGAAAGGACGTTTAATAGGGACAGGGATTACACGGATGAACATAGAGAAAGAAAGGACGTTTAATAGGGACAGGGATTACACGGATGAACATAGAGAAAGAAAGGACGTTTAATAAGGACACTGACTGACTGAGTATGGTTTAACGCTGCTTTTAGCAATATTCCAGCAATATCACGGCGGGGGACACCAGAAATGGGCTTCACACATTGTACCCATGTCGGGAATCGAACCCGGGTCTTCGGCGTGACGAGCGAACGCTTTAACCACTAGGCTACCCGACCACCCCTTTAATAAGGACAGGGTTAGGGAACAAAATATCATGTTACATAAAAACATATGAAACCAGATGAAAATTAAAATTGACAGAGGTTAGTTATAATATTAATATACATCTTGTCCATTAAAAAATGACAGATTGTTTATTAAAGCAACAAAAGGAAGTGACTGCATTGTACATACCTTCTTCCAGTTGCTTGGAACACGAGCATCGTACATGTTGTCGAGGGCATCACGTAGGTTTTCACTCATGATGATTGTACCATCAATAGCCAACTTCAGATCCTTCAGAGTCATGCGGACGAGAGCGATTACTTTCTGCATCCGGTCAATCTCCTGTCTCAGGAAGATGTTGAGAGGCTGGAGAAGACCCATCTTTCGTAGACGTTCCTTCACCTGGACAGAGAGAGAGAGAGATGCTTGAACACCCACGATACACAATAACTTAGTATGTACTTACACCACAGGAGAGTTCAAAATACTGATGGTGTGTGTGAGTCAGTTCAACCCCACTTTGAACAATACTTCAGTTATACTACGATGCGTCTGCTTGATGGAGGAAATCCCAAAGTGGTGCCGGTCTGAGACGTTTACCACTTAGGTGAAACCTGTAAGGGGGGGTATTGTGCTAACAAAGCAATGATCATAATCGGTGAATCAGGGAACAAAAAACTCTCAACTGTAGGATTCTGGCACTAAGACTGTGCAAAATGTGCCCCCATGGTGATGGAAGGAAGAATTATGAACCTCAAAGATCGTTCACAATGCTCACTGTGAACATAGGACTCATTTCAATGTGATTTGTTGATAACAAGCAGTTCCTGTCACCACATAAAGATTGAGGGAAAGTCTCTTCAGCCACAGCCATCAACAACAGAACATTCTACAATATTGACATGTGTCCCTTTACTTTTCAACAATATAGGAGATCATGATAAGACATGCCATCACTTGTTCCTTCTACTGACACATGATCTGCAGACTCCGTACCTCGAATGGAATGTAGTCCACGGGGAGTTTCTCCAACATGTCGTCAGCAAGTCTGTAGACGACGCTCTCACGAGTCTCTCCGCTGCCGCCGCCGGAGTCCTTGGGCTGGATGCTGACTATAGTGTCCAGCATGGTGTTGGCGGTGTTGGTCTGGTATCTGGATATTACACACAATCATTACACAACTGATTCAACTCAAGTGATGAACTCTGCAACACATTCAAGTCTTGCTATTCCTTCCTTCCCGGCACGACTGAGTCCTCCCACCTCCAGTTGTTCTTGTTACAGACACACCTGTTGGGGGAAGACTGGGGCTGTTTGGAGACAATTAGATCCCTCTCCCAGACCCCTGTATAAGGTTCTCACAAATACCAAGTTTGATTCTGACTTAACGCCTCCGTTAGCAAAATTCCAGCTATATCACCACAGCCTGGAAAAACTATAAATATGAACCAGACAAACCAGTGATTGACAGCATGAGCATCGCCCTGGCCATGGATTATTACAAGCAATCAAGTCACCTGGCCTGACCACCTGACCCATTTAGTCGTCTCTCATGACAAGTGTCGGTTACTTGTGACGGTTTCGAACCCAGAATCACAGCTGTGACAGGAACACGTTCACGGTATTTGTGATAAAGGTGACGACTACTCACGTGATATCAGCATTGGGATGAAGTCCGAAGCATTCAGGGGTGTCATTCAGGGGCAGGTTGTCAATGTACTGTCTGTACTCGTCAATAGTCTTGCAGCGTGGGATCTTGTAGCCTGAAATAGCACAACATGTAGTAGAATACACAGAATGCTTCTCGATGCCCGGGACTTGAACACTTGATTTAAATAAAGCCTCACATTATCAGAGTAAAATGTACTGTATCTTTATTTCCAGCTTCATTGAGGAACTGAGGGAGTATGTTCAATGCCACTGTTAACAATAATCCAGCAATATCATAGCAAAGGGACCAATCACTGTCAGACCTTGGTCAAAAATTGCTCAGGCCACCATGATATACCTGGATTATTGCTGACTGGCATAAAACAACATTCACACAGCCTCCTGATCCACATAAAATTTAACGTTGCAGTCAGCAATATTCCAGAATTATATCTTGAAAACCTGTAAAAAGTCTGGACCAGACAACCCAGTGATTGATATTGTGAGCAACAATCTATGCTGTCAGGGTACGGTGACACTATCAACCAAGACACCAAGCCTGACCACACTATCAATTTAACTGCGTCTTATGACAAGCACAGTTTACTGGGGACCTATTCTAGGCAGGGATCCCACCCACCTGTGTAGAACTGGAAGTTGTCCTGGAACATATGCTCGCTGAACCACACTTTGGCGTATGTGTTGAGGAGACGCTTGTCAAAGTCATCCGTTACACGCCCTCCGTACTGCACCTCGCCGATCATGTAGCGTACAGTCACAAAGCTTACTCCCTGAAAATCAACACACATCATTAACTCTCTCCTACAGGTTTAAAAAAGTTTCTGATAACAGACACACAATCCCGCGTTTCATACAGTGTTTGATAACAGAAGAGACATTCTCCCTTGTTTGATAACGAAGACCCACTCCCTTGTTTGATAACAGAGACCAATTCCCTTGTTTGATAATGGAGACCCACTCCCTTGTTTGATAACGGAGACCCAATCCCTTGTTTGATAACGGAGACCCAATACCTTGTTTGATAACAGAGACCCAATCCCTTGTTTGATAACAGAGACCCAATCCCTTGTTTGATAACAGAGACCCAATCCCTTGTTTGATAACAGAGACCCACGCCCTTGTTTGATAACAGAGACCCATTCCCTTGTTTGATAACGGAGACCCATTCCCTTGTTTGATAATGGAAACCCATTCCCTTGTTTGATAACGGAGACCCACTCCCTTGTTTGATAACAGAGACCCAATCTCTGCTTTGATGCAATATTTGATAACAGAGACCTGATGCCTGGTTGGATAAATCGTAATCTAATCCTCATTAACTGGGTATGGACTAACAAGGCTTGACTGTATGACTAACAATGAACACCGACAGATCTTTCAATTGACATCCAACACAAAATTTCCCAAATTTGTTGAAGTCAGACTGACCTTCTTGGGGTCGAGATCATCCAGATGGTTCTGTACGAACTGTACAGTGGCAGAGTAATCAGCCTGGTTAAACTCATACGGGATGTTCCAGCCGATGGGTCCGAACTTCCTCCTCTCCTGTACAGTGGTGTGCAGGAAGCCAACGCCGTACAGGATCGGCTTCCACATGTTCAGGTTGCTGTACTCCAGCTGTTCCTATATGACAATCATCATCATCATCATCATCATCATCATCAGGCAAGACAAATGACAGGTATGCCAAAAGACAGGATAGTATAACATTGGTCAGCAGAGTAGTGTAGATCCCTGGGTAGTGGTTGTTCCTTCATATTGCGATATCATCCTACCGGGTACTCCTCTACTGCTCAGTGAACAAGGTATTTGCAAAATCAAACAAAACTTAAGTTAAAAGTATCAATAGTAATGTGATAAGAAGTATGAATATACAATTTTACTTTTGATTGCCATGCAAACATATTTCATACAATTTACATGTACATATCAGTTCCTTTATGGAAATAATCCTCATGTGAAAATATTGCACTCGGGAAGAGTGGCACTACAAGATGAGTGTCCGAACCTGCGTGACTCCAGCGTATGTTCTCTTGAGGCCAGCCTTGACTCCCTGTGGGGGCTCATTGGTGAACTTGATGGACGACTGCAGCAGGTTGATGGGGAACTTGGGATGTTCCTCCGTTGTCACCCACAGGCGGAACGCTTCATTCATCGGCTCCGTTGTTGTCACCTGCCCACACAGTCAGACCATCAACATCTCTTAACATCAACATCTCTCAACATCAACATCTCTCAACATCAACATCTATCACCATCAACTTCTCTGAACATCAACATCTCTGAACATCAACATCTCTCACCATCAACATCTCTCAACATCAACATCTCTCAACATCAACATCTCTCAACATCAACATCTCTCAACATCAA
Source organism: Haliotis rufescens (assembly GCF_023055435.1). Lineage (NCBI taxonomy): Eukaryota > Metazoa > Mollusca > Gastropoda > Lepetellida > Haliotidae > Haliotis > Haliotis rufescens. The sequence goes on along the minus strand of NW_025964223.1, from coordinate 3,880,630 downwards.
CATCTCTCAACATCAACATCTCTCAACATCAACATCTCTCAACACCAACATCTATCACCATCAAGCCATAGACATTTAGCACAAACATGGTGCTGTAAATCTAGGAATCAAGCCTACGACCAGCAGATCCTGACACTCATGGGAGGCAACTCTGTCCAGCAACTCTGTCTCTTACATACTTTCCCTCATACACATTCCTTTTAAAGTCTTGAGAGGTTTACGCATGAAACAAATCAAATTCTAAGCATCATATAAATAAGGACACAAGGTTTACTCACCGTATCTAGCAGTTCATCCATGAAGTCCAGACCAAGATGGCAGTTCTGCAGCAGTACCCAGCGACCTTCAGACATTGACACTTGCAGCAGACGCCGAGCATGGACTTCCTGACCTTGACCCATGGAGATTGCGCCACATTCTGCAGAGGTAACAGTGACAGAGCTCTTAGAAACAAGACACAGACATGGGGAGTCTGACTTAAAGGAACCTCTTCTAATAATTAAATATACAGTAGAATTACATGAAGTAGAAACTGGAAACCTACAAAACCCCGGTTAAGTAGGTACTTTGTAGTGTCCCGAGTGCATCATTCTTTATTTATCACTATTTGAAACCGAATAACTGAAATCGTGTAAGTGAAGTATTTCCTTCGTCCAGAGTTGTTTAATACATGTACCTCGATGACACTGACCGGTATTAGCAGAGATTCAGATCAGTATATTTTCTAAGACATTGACTGTGAATCCAATTGTCCTGAAGATTTGTTTTCAAATTTGGTTATGATATATAGAATGTCGCATCAAAAGTTGATAAAATCATGAAAATGTCCTGATACTATTTGCCATCTTTATCCACCCCTCCATACTGTGAAACAACTCAGTAATGACATGTCTCTCTGTAAATGGTGTTAACTAGCGGTAAGTGATTGGAAACAGTGTCATGTAAGAGCCATCTGAACAAGTAGATACTGTTGCCACTTGGCCTGCCACATAATGAGAGTCAAGTGTAGACAGCTTGTGGTGATGGCACTCACTTATTCCCTTCTGTTTGGCGAGTCTCTCAATGTCGTCAGTCGGATCTGATCCCATGGAGAGGAAGCAGATCATCGGAGATCGGTTGGCGGACTCCTGCCACATGGCCTCCAGGTTGAGAATCACACCCTCGGCAAACTGAAGCAAGAAAGTTGAACCACATGCAAGACAGGCGGACAGTGAGGAGCAGGAAGCAAACGTTATCACCAGGGAGTTGTGTCAAAAACAAATCTAATTGTGAAACTGGCACCAAAGCTTACCTTTAACTGTGCCGTTACAATTATAATTGTGATATTGGCATCTAAAACAAGGAAATCTCAAATCTATTAAAATCTAAGAAATTGCTATGAAAATGTCTTACAATTTCTGTTTTTGTTGTTGAATTAAACAAAATCTGAACACATCCTGGACTTGGCAAGTCTAATTGAACTTTCGTTTGACCATGAAAATCCATGCTCAATTTGCAAATCCATCTTTTTCTCCCTGAATGCACAACTGACTGGACAAACACCAAGTTCCTGTGACAAACATGACCAGGCCCTACATATCACTGTACCCATGCACCAGGCAGTGGCTACTTTGACCCAACCTCACTGGGAGATGCCACATCCATGGCATCCATCCTTGAGATCACCTACCTCAGCACCCATAGCTTCTGCGATGTACTTTCTGGCCATAGGGATGACTCGATCCGGACACCAGCATCGGATGAGTAGTAGCTTCCGGAACGTGTCCAGTGTCGTGGAGTACCCGTCCGGGATCGTCACTTCCTCTGGGGCATCTTCATCAAACCACGCTTTCCAAGCCTGGAGAAGAAACCCAAAGATTGTCTGGTTTGTTTTGTCTGTTTGTTTGTTTTAAGATGCACTCAGCTTTATGACTGCAGTCTGTAAATAATCGAGTCCGGACCAGACCATCCAGTGACTTGCATCATGAGCATTGATCTACACAATTAGGATACAATGACATGCACGACCGATATTGTGAGCAACTTTTCACACCGTCAGGGTAGGATGACAAATCCAAATGGACCAAATCCATTTAGTTACCTCTAATGCTGGGGGCCTATTGTAACTATACCTATGTTCTAATATGAATGAAGTTCTAATATGACTGAAGTTCTAATATGTGGGAAGATTGGATATGATTGAAGTGGTCTGTAAATAATAAAACACTAGATACGTCCCGTCAGGGTATGCCAACATTTTCACCACCTGATCTTCACCTACTTATTTATAACGCCAAGCATGACCCGTGCAGGACCTACTCTGCCCTGGCATCCCTAAAGCCGCATCTACCAGCGTACACACCTTATCATTCCTGCCGACTTGCGAGAGGATCTGGATGAACTGGGGCAGTCTGCTCAGCTCCACCAGGTTCAACCACGTCATGTCCATGATCCACTTCTTGGGCTTCGGCTCCACAGCGTTCAGATCAAGTGCAGCGCCACCTAGAGGCAGAACACAACTCGTGAACACAAAACACAATCTGAAGCTGGAGGACACAACTGATGGTTATAGATATTCCACATTATATCACTGGTGGGGGAGTGGGATGTAGACGGTGCGTGGGGAGTGGGATGTAGACGGTGCGTGGGGAGCGGGATGTAGACGGTGCGTGGGGAGGGGGATGTAGACGGTGCGTGGGGAGGGGGATGTAGACGGTGCGTGGGGAGGGGGATGTAGACGGTGCGTGGGGAGGGGGATGTAGACGGTGCGTGGGGAGGGGGATGTAGACGGTGCGTGGGGAGGGGGATGTAGACGGTGCTTGGGGAGGGGGATGTAGACGGTGCGTGGGGAGCGGGATGTAGACGGTGCGTGGGGAGGGGGATGTAGACGGTGCGTGGGGAGGGGGATGTAGACGGTGCGTGGGGAGGGGGATGTAGACGGTGCGTGGGGAGGGGGATGTAGACGGTGCATGGGGAGGGGGATGTAGACGGTGCGTGGGGAGGGGGATGTAGACGGTGCGTGGGGAGGGGGATGTAGACGGTGCGTGGGGAGGGGGATGTAGACGGTGCGTGGGGAGGGGGATGTAGACGGTGCGTGGGGAGGGGGATGTAGACGGTGCGTGGGGAGGGGGATGTAGACGGTGCGTGGGGAGGGGGATGTAGACGGTGCGTGGGGAGGGGGATGTAGACGGTGCGTGGGGAGGGGGATGTAGACGGTGCGTGGGGAGGGGGATGTAGACGGTGCGTGGGGAGGGGGATGTAGACGGTGCGTGGGGAGGGGGATGTAGATGGTGCGTGGGGAGGGGGATGTAGACGGTGCGTGGGGAGGGGGATGTAGATGGTGCGTGGGGAGGGGGATGTAGACGGTGCGTGGGGAGGGGGCAGGTGGGATATCCAGGTGTCATTTCTTCATGGGCTATATTCTGGGAGGCAGTTGCTCTAGAATCATATTCTACTTCTTCTACTACTGTACATATCCTGCATATCCGTCCCTGCTACAACAATACATTGATTGATAGGCATTTCTTAGAAGTTGACGGATGACAAAGTAGACAATTTATGGATAACAGCTTCTTTATTTTACTGTAATGGAGACATTTCATTTAAGATCCTTGCTTGACAATGGCATAAGATTCAATATCGAAACGTCGCCATTAGTAAAATAAAGAAGTTTGTATCCATAAATTGTGTCCATTTTGTCAATATACCACGTACACATGAGACAGACAAGAATGATGAAATTAGAATGTGGCTCACCCTTTATCAAGACTTGGAACTCTTCTGGCTTGACCCTCATGAAGGACATCTCGATCTTGAGCGTCATGAGGATGGTGAAGAGGAACTTGTCCTTCTCGTACAGGCCGCGGCAGGTGTACTTGAACACAAGCAGGGTGAGGAAGTCGATGATGTTGTTGATCCTCTTGCCGGTGATGGGAGACTTCTGTGAGCGGGCCATTGACGAGTCGAACAGCTGCAGGAACTGACGGAGCGATGTCTGGTACATGATGTTCACCATACTCATCTCCACGATGACGAAATACAGGATACTGCCCCGTCCCGCCACTAGAAGAGAGGACATGACGATACTTAGAGATATGACAATACATAGGGCATGTGACACTACTTGAAAACATGACGATACTTAGAGATATGACAATACATAGGGCATGTGACACTACTTGCAAACGTGACGATACTTAGAAATATGACAATTAATACAAAGGAGATGTGACACTACTAGGGCTGAGATGAGTCCAAAAAATACAATTCGGGTACCTGACCCTTCTTGTGAAGAGCTGGCTACAAAATGTATGATTAGGAATTGTTTTACCGGACCCCTGGCAAAATGTATTTAGGTTCATTTATGAAACGATCTGGTCATGTATACATCAAAGCTAACTGAAGCTGTATGTTTTCTTAAAACATATAAAAGTCAGAAGGATTGAGTGTACAGACAGAAAGAAATGCGAACATTGGGGACTTGTAGTGTAACTATACAGTTGTAGTGGTGAATTTTTCTCATAAAACGATATATCATGAGACTAACCACTGGTCCAGGTAGTCCTGTAGGTCCTACTCAGTACCAACCTGACTCGGGTACCCGAGTTACCCGTCCAAGCCCTAGACACTACTTGAAAACATGAAAATACTTTGAGGAGACTTGACAATAGTCTGAGGAGAAGTGGCAACACACAGAGGAGACGGGACAAGTAAGAGGAGCCATGACATGAGAATAGTTTCAGGAGTAGTGGCAATACTTAAAGTAGATGTAATCCAGAGACAATACTTAGACACCCACACCAGAGTTCCAAATTCTTGTACTATGATTTCTTGTACTATGATATGAAACAAAACATGTCAGAAACTTGACTAAATGAATTTGGGATAAAAACATAAGCATTAATTCTAATGAACACAACAAGAATCTGAATGTCCCTACCTGGTCTGAACTCTTCTCGAGCAGTGTTGATCTTGATCTCGGTTTCCTTTGCTATATTCAACTTCTCACTGACCTCCTCAGAGGTGGCTTTGGTGATCCTGAGTACCTCAATGAGTGACTCGTCCTCGACAAGCGACCCCTCGGTTGAGGTCAGCCGGTACAGCAGGTTATCCTCCAGCTCCTTCATCTTCCGCTTGTTGTTCGTGACCTCCTCCAGGAGACTCGTACGTTCCGCCTCCAGCTCCTGCACCGATGACAAGCAGCATTAGTGTCTCACATCAAAATTAATCCAAAATATATTTGTTAGAATAAAAATATCATGCATACTTATCTTGACTTGTACTAATTACTGATCTTTTCTTATTACCAAAGGGTAGTTGAAACTTCCTGTGTTGTGTTCCCGGAGAACCGAAAACATCTCACCCAAATGCACCCCGCCCTGCACATCGGAACCACATAACCAACCCGTCTGATTCAGTCCTTTTTTTTCGCGCCAACAAGCTATATTTATGTTAAATATTTCTTCATAGAAAGCTCAAACATTTACGTACTATTTCACATGAAAAATATCCATCTTTAAGAACTGAGTGATTGAGCAGTTGTCTGATGCCGAATTCAGCAATATTTCCATGACCAATGAACCTGGCATGGTTCAGGCCATCCAGTCTTGTTTTATGCCCTTAATGGCAAGCCTCAGGCAGGGTTAAAACAGCGTTTGACACAGCCAGCAACAGGCATATTATAATGGGAAACACGAGAAATAGGCTTCACATATTGTACCCATATTGGGAATCAAACCCAAGTTTTCAGCTTGAGGAGGCAAGGCTTTTAGCACTAGGCGACCCACTGGGCCCTCGACATCCCCACATTCGGTGATGAAGGTAAATGATAATTCACACAACGCCTACATGCGCCTCCACACTGTACCTGTTTCTCTGTGAGGATGACAATTCCCAGGAGCTGGTCCTCCAGACCCTTCTGTGTCACTGTGAAGTCGATGATGGACGTTCGGGCAGACACCTCGGGTGTGTATGCAGGGTTGGCCAGTTTCGTGGTGACATACAGACGGAAGCCATTCATCACGTCAACCTCCTTGTCCCCAACTTTTACCTGCACACAAGACATATAGATAAGTATGGTGTCATGCCTAGTCTTGTCATTTGAAATGTTTGACATGATAGACTAAAGAAAAAAGAAAGAAAATTAATCTTACTTGAAAAAGCAAATAGGCAAACAGCAAAACATTTATTATTTTTTGTCCTTCATGGAAAACATTTATAATAACTATGGGGTCAAGTCGTTTCGGAAAGCTGGCTCCTATAAAGAGCTTGTCAGATTTTCATGTAGAGGTTTCGCAACAGACTAATATTTGGGCTTTTGATGAAATTTTCAGAAAGAGAAGAGGTATGTTTGCATTAGGCTCAGAAGTTGTAAGGCAAGCAATGGTTTACCTTGTAGGTGCTGCCAGACTTGATGAAGTTCTTCTCCAGGACGTTATCAAGTGCGGGGTCCAGCTCTTCTCCCACATCTTCAATCAACAAGGGACGTCCCAAGGACAAGCTATCCTCAAGATGGGACCTGAAGTACTTGTGATTCAAAGCAGTGATCTGAAAACAAACAAAACCAATCAAATTAAGTGAAGAATTGATAAAATGCTGAGTGATTTGTGATTGCAAACAGTATTTCAGTCATATCACATCATGACAGCTTGGAGGGGGAGGAAAGCCCCAAGTCTGGTGCTGAGAACAAGGATGGGGCAGGTCTGGGACTGGGTCTGGGACTGGGTCTGGGACTGGAATCAAGCATCAACCAATCCTGGCACAGGGACCGATTCTTCACCGCGAATTGTACGGCTGTCACAATATGCCGACCTTGTGTACAATACATACGCAATACATGAGATACTTAAATTGAGCTGTAAATTTCTCCATGCTAGATGTAGCTAGGTACAAAGAGGTTGCTGAATTTAGTCTCGTCTCACATTATTGTTTGATTTCTATTTTGTTTAGTGATAGACAGTAAGTTCATAACAGCCCCTGTACTTATCAGTCCGGTTTATTACAAAACCGAGCACATTTTCCCTTTCGAAATACAACACAGAATAAATAAATGAATCGGTACAGGAGTGGGCATATCGTGTATCAAATCTACAGGTGTAAATTCCAATGCATTCATACATTGTTGAATCATGACATCCCCGAGTGATTTAACCCGATAAATGTTGGAACATCTACGTTCCACATCAAGTCCTAAGTTTGTGCTTCGTTATCCTGTACGGTTTCATGAACAAACTACCAACCTGTAGTTCACTGCCACCCTCCTTGCTCTTGATCCAAGCCTTGCCTTGACCTTGGGGGTCAATGAGCAGAGGGAAGCGAGCTGCCTTGGTCACAATCAGGCCGTTCTGTATGGATAACTCATCGTTGGGTAGACCTTGCAGGTTCCACTCACTGATGGTCGCATTGTCCACCAGCATGGAGATGATATTCAGGTCCTGCAAACACAATACAACACACGTTAGACAAGGCTTTGAAGGCAGACAGGAGTGAGTGAGTATGGTTTTACGCCGCTTTTAGCAACATTCCAGCAATATCACGGCGGGGGACACCACAAATGGGCTTCACACATTGTACCCATGTCGGGAATAGAACCCGGGTCTTCGGCGTGATGAGCGAACGCTTTAACCACGAGGCTACCCAACCGCCCCTGGCCGACAGGAAGTTTAGGTCCTGCACACACAGTACAACACACAGTACAACACACGTTAGACAAGGCTTTGCAAGGCAGACAGGAAATCTTTTGACAGAGCATACCCAGCAAATCAACAATCTATGAGTGTAGTCACTAGTTTGAAAGCCCAAGTCTAGTAAAATTTATTATGAACTTATTTCTGCCTAGCAACCTCAGCTGAAAATATCTATACATTTAGACCAACTTCTCACCACAAGGTTAAAGCCTGCCCATCTGGAACAAAGCTAATCTGGCACTGGTGACTTACATCAGTGAATGGGATCTTGCTCTGTATCATCTCCTTCTTCCAGTTGCGGAGCATGAGACTACGGAACTCCTGGTTGAAAGGTCCGCTGTAGGACAGGAAGCCGGTAGCCAGCAGGACATCGCCAACCAGTCGTTGGATCTGGGACTCGAAACTCTTGCTGGACTCTGTCCACCTGACCTTCTCTCCGGACAGACCATTGATGAGAGCCTCGGCATTGTTCATCTTACGCCGACAGGCTTCAGCATCGTCCATCAGAGTCTGCAGGCAAAAGTCTTATTATATACCTGCTTAAACACACGTTTCTCAAAAAGGTGAACTAAAACTACGAGTCATTATTCAAACACTTCATCATGGTCTGTACATTTTCAAAAATCCTGTGCTAAAATGTTTGTAAATTTTGAAGTCATATGTACGGGTAATGTTGTTTTATGCCAGCAATATTCCTGCAATATCATGGCAGGCAGGAAGTAACTGGGCCAGTCTGACCAGTGTGCTCAATGACAGGTGAATAATATATCCACGACAATAGTGCAGTTGTTATTGTTTCCATTCAGAACTGCCCATTTATGTTGGTTTTCACGATACACCATGAATTTCCTGCTCTTAATGCTTTGTTCACTCGTAACAAGAACCTTAAGCCTTGATGCTCATTGGCTGAGTAGAAATCACCTGATGCACACTGGAGTGTTTGTGAGATCTTCACACAGAGGTATTGTATCGCAGTAAAAGAGAAGATTCTAATAATATGTTGTTATTTTCGTGTACCTGTTTCTCTGACATGGCAGCATCAAACTGTGCCTGTACAACATCCAGTTCCGCCTGTTTAGCATCAAGTTGGGCCTGTGCGGAGGCCAAATCCCCGTTGGCCACGCCTAGTTTAGCCTCCTGCACGGCTAGGTTAGCCTGTAAAACAACACAAAGTATGACGCAAGGGAAAATATCATGTTTCTGTTTACCAGTAAATACTGTTTTAACTGTAACATTTAAATACAACTTGGTCCTGGAATTTCTTGATGCTTATAATTAAAAAATTACTGTAATATCAGAAATGAAATCCAAGTTTAAATGCAATGAGGGTTGCAGACGGCGAGAACGAGCAGTGGGGTCAAATGATACAACAAGGTCATGATACAATATGTATTACGGTACATAGGTCATGATACGATACTATCACGAAACGCATATTTATGTCGATCACGTGGAAACTTCTGTTAATGTTTCAGAGCAGGTTAGCTGTAGACATATGGTTGTAGCTGCTATTTTAGTAGTGAACTACTTTTGCAATATTTCACTGACAAGAACGCTGGGGGGGGGGGTCATTAAACAAAAGGTAAGTAATATATTTCAGTGAGTGTATCGTCTTGTATTGATACAGAAAAACGTAACGTGTTTCGTGTTGTCGCGTGGTGCACCGATGTATCGTTCCAACCCTGTGTTTTATAGTCATGTGATCCGCGAGATGTGACCTTAAGATTTACATCCTGGCAATGATCTCCATGAAGGAGGACTCACCTTGAGAGGCAGGACTTCCTTGTTGATGCCAAAGAAGAAGGCCATAGCCTTGGTCCATGATGCAAGTCCGGCAACGTCACCACAAACTTTACGAGCACTGTCAATGTTGTAGTCCTCCATCGATAAGAATGGATGCATCAGTTCTACCATTTCCTCTGTGATGGTATCCTGCAAGAACAATTCAGACAGATGTGTCAGTGTCCTGTGTTACATGTATAACGGACCCGCCTTGGTAAGATGGCCGCCCAAGGAAGATTAATTTAAGTTCAAATTCATCACGATAACCTGCCTCAAATTCTATCATGCATTTCAACCTACAGTTCAAAGATTGGCCCAAACCTGCAGATCCTAGCAGACAAGCCAGGCAACTCTTGTTTACCTTGTTGAAGTTGAGCAGCGACTGTAGGAAGCCGCCCCCAGACATCAGTTTGAGAGCCTCCCCCCAAGATGGCTTAGGGCAAGGTCGTTCTGGGTCCTGCTGGTTTTGATCGACTCTTCGTCTGAACAGAATCAGCACACAGTCCATGATTCTCATAATGAGATGTGGAGGTTTGCCAAGCTTTCTCACTGGAAAACAAAAATAAACACATTTTACCTCAACAAAATCGTAACAGTTTCCGAGACTTTCCCACAACACAATTAAACAGTGTACACATTAATTATACCATGTTTGACTATATTAGCACATATTTTTTTAAATGTAAATAATTCAAGTGCAAAATTTTTTCTAATTGTCTTTTAATATGTAATAGAAAGAAGTCCTTTCCTACAACTGGGGAATTTTGCAAAAGTATTGTAGCCCTGCTAGGGAGTTTGGGGAAATTCTTGCTTCAGTGTGTGTACTAGAAACCAGGGCTTGACCTACCGGTAGAGATGTGAGCTGGTTTGATGGTCTGAAGGGCAGACTCAGCCTCCTCAAGGGCAGGACGAGCAGCCTCTAGCTTGTCCATGGCATACGCCTTGTCTCCCTGTAAGCAGCAATAGTAGGTGTAAGATCATAATCAATTCCCGTCCAATCCCTTATTTTTTTCCAATCAACTTATCCTAAATTAACCAGCAGTTTACCAAATTATATATAAAGTAACATCCTTAGGTTACAGACAATATGGTCCTTAGACCAAAATAGTACACCCAAAAGAATCAGGACCACAGGATTTCTTCATTTCAATGATCAAGATCTAAAGAGGAATCTTAATAAAAGCTGGGTGTAAATTTTCTGAACATGTAAAGGATTAATAGCTGTATTAGTAGAGGATATCTTAAGAAACAAGCGAAACATAACGCATGACTCAGCTGCCAATTGAAACAATCTACTGCGCCATATCTGCAAATACTTGATTCTGATTGGTCAATCAGAGGTTTCAAATCCAAATAATATTCCTGTGATTTCAGAACTGATCTTGTATTGTTGAGTATCACACTGAACTCACAGAGATCTGGTCGACAATCGTCTGAGCTTTGTCCTTGACCAACTGGACTTGGGCCTTGACCTTCTCAGCTGCCTGGGCCTTCACTGTGACCTCAGCCAGCACCTGGTCAGCCTTCTTGGATGCGACAGCCAGCTCCTTTTCCTTGACCGCCAACTCCACACTTAGCTCATTCACAGACTCGGACGCCTCAATCAGCTTCTTCAAACCTTCAATGAGAACCAGAGGTTAAACTTCAACTCCATCAACAATGTATATCCTCAATGAGTGAGTGTTTGTGTTACCCTTCAGTCAGGAATATTTCAGCTATGTCACAACAGCCTATAAATAACCTGGACAAGACAGACCATTGGTTGATAGCACAGGCAATGGTCCTGTCGCTGATGCATAATGAGCCAGGTCACACCATGGAACTAATCTACATTAGTCAGATCTTCACAGGTCAAAAGGACTGAGGATCCAGGATAGAATAGGTCTTCAGCAATCCATGCTTGTCTTAAAAGGTGACTATGCTTGTCTTAAGAGGAGACTAACGGGATCGGGTGGTCAGGTTCGCTGACTTGGTTGATGCATGTCATCAATCCCAATTGCTTGGATCGATGCTAATGATGTTAATCACTGGATTGTCTGGTCCAGACTCGATTATTTACAGACGGCCGTCATATAGCTGGAATATTGCTGAGTGCGGCGTTAAACATCAGACAAACAGGTCAAAAGCCTGATGAGACACACCATGGCAGGTGATAGTAATATTTGGGGGAAAACCCATGAGCAATCAGGTGCAGACACATCAAGGCCAAATCTAAGCAACGAATAGTGGATCCTGGATCAGCTAAGGGATGCAACTCTGCACCACCAATTGTACTGCCTTAGATCCATCCTGAACAGGAGTGCTACAATGGTATGTTACCTGTATTCATCCTGTTAGCAAGGATTCCGATTTCTTCCTTCTTCTCGGAGTAGATCTGTTTGTATCCAGACAGGAAAGACAGGTAGGACTTCGGGGTTACATGTGTTTGGCGACGGTATCGTTGGAAGTATTCATTGCACAGCTCGGCAACTGTATCCTGTTAAATAAAGGTCATGAGTAATGACTGATACGGGAATGTACCGATCTCACCTGAGCAAATCAATAAAACACAAAGTTTTACCTTTTTGGGCACAAATCAGTGAAAATAATATGAATAAAACATGCATTTATTTTTTGTTGATTACCAGTCTTGAAGCTTTTGCAATGCTGATAACAATGTCTGATCTCTAAAATTCCAAAGGATTGAAATGGGGTAGAGAGATGTGGTGTCGCACTTGCAATAACCACACCAGAGTTCAATACAATTTATCAATCAAGGCCTTTTCAATGCATTTTACATTTTACACACTGCCACAAGCCCTGGTCACCTTGCCAGAGGGACATAGAACATACCTGGAACACGCCCATGGTGTTGACCACCGACTGCTTGACCGTTGGTGTACAGACAATATCATAGGATGCCAGGAAGTGGTTGGACACGGCAACCAGAGCATCTTTGGGCCAGCGCTGGAACCAGTCCATGGTACAGCCGGAGATCAAACCAGGGAACTTCAGGGACCGATTCCGGAACTTTTCTCCAACCTGAAAAAAAGACAAAACACCATAGATGAGTATCACACCCAGAAGACTTGGATGAAACAAACACAAGGAATCTCTGCTTCTGTACCGACTCTGTAGTATGTTCAGGTGCAAGCAATGAGTTATAGTGTGTTCTGGTACTTACCGGAGAGAAGCAAAGGCAGACATGAAGGTTCTGCCTCACACGGCTCATGTAATAGTCGTACAGGTTCTCATTTGTGGGCGGACGGCGAGGGGAGTCTCTCTTCATGGGAGCAATCAGTTCCTGCAGGATCTCATCCATCTCGTCCCGAGCAAACAGTCCAGAAACCTGACAACATGTCCCAGTAGCATTAGTTGCTGACAAACAAACACTTCATGCTTCCGTAATAATTACACCATGTTTGAAGTACGACGAGTGAGGTATTGAATAAACCCACACCCAGCAACAGTCCAGCCACACAACGGTGGACAACACAAATGGGCTTCACACAGTCGGGGAATCAAACCCTTTGGCATGTTGACCACCTTAACCACTTAGCTACCCCACTGCCCCATTAGAGTGAAGAAGTTAACAGCAATGACTGAGGCAGAATGACAGAAATCGATTTCACACATCATCATGCAGTCATTCTCAAGTTTCCCTCAACAAATATTTCTTAATACTTTTAAAACTTAAAGTTGCAATATTCCAGCCCCAAAACTTCAATCTGGCCCAGACAAACTTGGGGTTGATGTCATGAGCAACAATTCGTGCTGCCAGGGTACATTGGCACCAGGAACCTCAATGCTGCAACTATCTCAATGCTGCAACTATCTCAATGCTGCAACTATCTCAATGCTGCGACTATCTCAAAGCTGCAACTATCTCAATGCTGCGATTATCTCAAGCTGCGACTATCTCAATGCTGCAACTATCTCAATGCTGCGACTATCTCAAGCTGCGACTATCTCAGTACTGTGACTATCTCAGTGCTGCAACTATCTCAATGCTGCGACTATCTCAGTGCTGCAACTATCTCACTGCTGCAACTATCTCACTGCTGCAACTATCTCAGTGCTGCGACTATCTCAATGCTGCAACTATTGCAAGTCTACATAAAAGTCTTTGCACCAAAGTCACACATCATAACCACAGACTCTCATGGCAGATAGTTTGACAACCGTTGCGTGTAACCCTACCTCTCCGGACGACAGGATGTTGTTCATGTACTCCAGGAAGCCCTCGTCCTTGATCTCGTTGTCGGTGAAGAGGAAGGTGATGCCCTGGCCCTGTTGCCCCGCGATGCGGTACAGGTTCTTCAGGTCCTCCAGTAGGTTGCTCACATTGTATGACCTGAACAACACACAGTTCACTCAGGACCACAAATCAAATACTGCCTTACGTAACATTACACATATGGAATAGGACATGAGACACATCTCACAAGGACAAATTCATTATTTTATTTTTTAGCGAGGGCATTTTTCTTTCTTATCCTATATTTTTAAAAGAGTCTTTAGGACATTTTGGAATCGTAACCCGGAAAATGTCCTGGATCATGGAAAACCCTGGCTTAGTAACATATTTTTAACATTCAGACCCTGACAAGCACATCTTGATGTTCATCCTTAATTGCAAACACTGAGAGGCATTGTCCAAACTAAAAAAAATAAATTTTGGAGATTGCTTAATTGGTTAACATTTTCTCAACAATACAGTGCTCCTGAGTGTTGTAACATGCTCCAGTACTGCCGTCCCATCTCTCCACACTACGATCAAGAGACAACACGTATTCACTTAATGCATGACGACCTCTGACACCAGACTGACCTTGTGAGAGTGACCTGGAATATCTTGTAGCCAGCAATGAAGGAAGCAAGACGAGTCAAGCTCTGTTTGCCGGAACCTCCCACACCCACCAACAGAGCATGGCCTCTTGGGGTGCGAATGATACGTGAAATCTTCACCAAGTTAGTCATGGCATCCTGAAGAAAATACAAATATATTTACCATCATGAACAAACACAGGTCATTTACCATCATGAACAAACACAGGTCATTTACCATGCTGAACAAACACTAGTCACTTGCCATCATGAACAAACACAGGTCATTTGCCATCATGAACAAACATAGGTCATTAACCATCAAGAACAAGCACAGATCATTACTTGTTTGTTTGTTTGTTGTTTAACGCCGCACTCAGCAATATTCCAGCTATATGACGGCAGTCTACATATAATTGAGTCTGAACCAGACAATCCAGTGATTGATATCATGAGCATCAACCCACACAATTGGGATACGATGACATGCATCAACCAAATCAGTGAGTCTGACCACCCGATCCTGTTAGTCGCCTCTTATGACAAGTATAGTCGCCTTTTACAGCAAGCACGAGTTGCTGAAGGCCTATTCTAACCCGGATCTTCACAGGTACACAGTTAATTAACCATGAAGAACAGGTACAGGTCATTTACCATCAGGAACAAACACAGGTAAATATGATACAGGAGCTGTCCGTCGGACCTATAACTACACCTGCAAGGGGATTTTCTGTCAGCTACAAGTCTTCAGTGTGGACTCTGTGTATTATTCTTGCATGACATTTTACAGACAAATCACAGCCCTTGTCAGCCGGACATACCTTGAAGAAGACGAGATCCATCTTGGATCCTCTGATGAGTTCATTGTACTGCGACTGGTAGGAGATGAGTCGCTCAGACAGGCCCTCGAATGTAATGATGGGCTCGTAGATTTTGGGAGCATCTAAGTCAGCATCTTCTGCTTCATCCCCCGTGGGCTCGGGGGGTTCCCTCAGGAAGTCCACAAAGTAGGGTTCAACCTGCATGTCCTGACAGACGGCAGACCCACACTGCTCCTCAGCAACCTGCAGACAGCAGACACAGTGTCAGACATGGGATGCAGAGGAAGAAGAGGGAGGAGGGGGAGAAGGGAGGGATGGAGTATTTGGCTTTTCTTGTCTTTTTCATGATTTTAACATTTTGCAAATGTCACAAAGACATCCTTGAACATTTCCATAATTTAATTATTTACATGATATTCTTCAATGTGATCACCAGTTTTATGAATTATCTTCAGGTTTTTCTGGACAACAATCAGTGTCCCGGAATATGAACCACTCTGAAGCCCCATTGGTATGATAGACACAGTACCGTGAGTGAGGATGGTTTTACAACGTTTTCAGCAATATACCAGCAACATCCCAGCAGTGGACACAATGGGCTTCACACACTTTACCCAGGTGGAATCAAACGAGGACTTTGACATGGCAAGCAAACACTCAAACCATCAGACTACCCTACTGCACAGTACTAAGCAGCCATGACAATATCATCAAACAACATGAATGGCTTGACATTCTTCACTGGAGAACTTGACACAAGACTGACCTGCTTGATAGTCTTCTCAAACCAATCCTTGTCAGTCAGCTCAGTGAACCTGTCCGCGATGACACGTGTGCACTCATGTTTCCATAGCGACATCAGGATGCCATTGTTGGTAACTGTCTCACTGGTGGTGTTCAACATTCCCTGCAAATGGGAAGGTCATAACTTAAAACAGACAAATAATAGGATGTTTTTAAATAATAGTGAGTGAGTGAGTTTAGGCTTTACGTCACATCGGCAATATTTCAGCCATATCGTGACCAAATAATAAAAGTGTTTGTATATCAAACATATTCCTGGGATTTCAGACAGAATATATTTTCTGCCATTGCTCTGAAAGAAACTATCAAAATATTATTGCAAAAGACTCTTTTCGTAAGTAAAACATGAAGTGTCATTATTTTTATACAGACTACTTTGTTAAAACTGTCTGCCATCTTGCTGTTACAACTGTGCACATCCTTACCTGCCATATTCTGCTCAGATCTCTCAAGTTGAAGACATAGTGAAACTTAGCCGGCGTTGGCAACATCTTGATCTTGACCTTCTGCCAGAGCTTCCTCGTGGCTGGCACCAGGGACTTGATCAGTTCCGACACCTCCTCAACAAACCCTCGTTCCTGTTGACAAATACGGGTGTTACCATTGATCCAAGTGCAATACTAGGCATTGTCTATGGCAATATATCAAGGACAGGTCAAAGAAATAAATTGCAAGGGATTCCAAGGCAGCTGATTGGGTACACAAGCAATGTTGTCACCTTCGATTCCATCAAAAGAAAATTATCAGATCACACCCACAAATGGACTATTGTTTCCTGATTGGCCAATAATAGAATCGACCTGTGAAGATCCAGGGTAGAAGATCTTCAGCAACCCATGCTTGCCGTAAAAGGCAACTATGCTTGTCGTAAGAGGCGACTAACGGGATCGGGTAGTCAGGATCACTGACTTTTTTATGCATGTCATTGTATCCAAATTGTGTGGATTGATGCTCATGATGTCAATCACTGGATTGTCTGATCTAGGCATGATTATTTACAGACCGCTGTCATATAGCTAAGTGCGGCGTTAAGCAACAAACGATTACAGAAAAGGTGGGGCTTGTGTTGCATAATTGTGCTGAATGATGCTACTGATTCGTATTGATGTCTACAGTGTGTGTAGTTGAAGTAAACTTGCTGTCAGCCCTGATGGACTGTTGTTTCCTAACTGGCAGATAATAGAACAGGCAGGGCCCTGATCATGCATAGAACTCACTTTGATGAACCAACCGCATCCAATGGTTCTGAAAACCTTGTCAATGGAGGCATTGGAAGGCAGCGTGCAGTTGAAGATGTTGAAAGATCTCTTGAGACGCTGCGGGATGTCATTACGGCCGCCCCCAGGGTGGATCATAGCGGCGATGATCTGAATGTCCACGATGGTGGTGAACTCGCCCGGCTTCTCCAGGTTATAGAAGCCATGGTACTCCATCATCTGCCGAGTGATCTCGTTTGTCACCTGGGGAGGGGAAGTCAGAATACACAGTCACACTTTGTTTGATGCATTACTTAGAAGTTGATGGATAACAACTACCTTTATTACTGTAAAGGTGACGTTTCAGTATAGATCCTTATACCGGTGTCAAGCTTTGTCATATTTACATATCTTGAAAGAGCAGCTTTCCCTTGCATCTTAAGTCATCATCCTCGGTTATCCAGGGTATTATATCTCAAATCTACCATACTAAATAGATGGTTAACTGGGTCCGACTCACAAGGGTTCAAAGCAATCAAGTGTTCGAAATTAAGCATGAGTCATTGACTCACATCACCTTATTTAACGTTAAAAGCTAAGATTTAGTTTGTCCCTAGATTCAAAGACCACAGTTGGCCACAAGGATCCCATGATCCTCTCAATTCCAAACACTGTCATCTTTAACTCATAAAACTGCTTATCCATGTCACTTGAGACAAGAAACATGTCACCCATGTCTCATATCCATTGTTCCACTGTGACGGCAGAATTGTAGCTCACCTGATCTCCCCACTCGTTGATGATGGGCATGTTGATGTCGTCAATGAAGACGGTCATCCTGCGTCCAGCAGGGGGTCCATATGTTGTGCCCATCCTTTTGTCCACAAAACTCTCAATAGTCCTCTGAAAACAAAACCAGACTATGTTAACCTGGATACATTAGCGCCATGACGAGGACATCGGTTTTCTATTTGTAAATATGTTGCATGTGTTGCACCTCAAGTGAAAAGAAATACGTGCAGCATGGAATTTACGTTTCATTTCTGTTGAAAATAGGGTCTCAGAACCATGCAATCTATTAACGAACATGGGGGTCTATTTTACGCACAGCTTTGCCCACCTTCATTTCGCAGCAAGTGCAGATAATGTGCACAACAACGTACCTGGAACAGCATGGGCGTTGAGGCACTGGAGAAGTTGAAGCTCTTGAACATGTGAAGCTCCGGGTCACTCTTGCCACAGTAGCCCTGTACCATCACAGTCTTAGCAGTACCCTGGAGACAGACACACCCGTTAGCATCAACCCAGACACACCCGTTAGCATCAACCCAGACACACACGTTAGCATCACCCCACGATCAAACAGGCAACCCTGCTAGGGTAACAGAAGACCACTCCCTTCTTCACTCTGGTCACATGTCACAGATGTTCTGACCAATTAAATGTTCATTCTATGAATGTCAAGATTATGCATATTTTCAAGGAACAATTTTCTTTGTCTATCATGTCTTAGTGATGGCCAATTGATTTTTGCCTTATGGAAGAAAAACAATAAAAAGTCCTGTACACCTGATCGTTCTGTAAATAATGCTGTGATAAGAATTTTTTAATTTATGAATTGTTTGATGGGCATTACTTAGAAGTTGATGGATGACAAAGTAGACACAATGTATGGACAACAACTTCTTTATTTAGCGTTAAGGCGACATTCGGTGGGGATCCTTTCAGTATATATGGTAAAAGGATCTATATTGAAACGTTGCCTTTACAGTAAATAAAGGAGTTGTTATCCATAAATAGTGTCTACTTTGACCTCAATGATTATGACCAATATTAATGACTGATGTAAAATGATTTCCAAAGTGTAGGATTCTGACAAAGCAGACAATTTCTAAATATTTCAAAACTACAATACATTTTAACACTGCTACAGGATGGTGAAAGCAACACAGAATATCTGTGTCATAACGATGTACTACATCTGACACCAGGGTCACGGTGCTGCCACCTACCTGTTCACCAATCAGCAGTACGGCCTTGCCCTGTTTGGAGATGGTGTCAATGAGGAAGTCAGTTCTCACGTTGTCTACATTGGGCACCAGGATGGAGGTATACTCGGGCGTCATGTCCGTGGGGTACACATATTCGGGCACCTGAAGGAAAATAGAGTTGCAGATAAACCGTCATGCTTATATAACAGAATGTCTGTAGAAATAATATAAAAGTTCAATAACAAGTCCAAGTATATGATATCTTTAAGTGGCCCTTAGAAGACGTGCATTGTTGAACCAATGAAAACAAGGTTGACTATTGGATTTCATTAGAGCTGAGTACGATTCGTATCACGATACAGACTGACTATACTAATGGTATCACAATACATCACATCAAATAGTAAGAAATGATGAAACCTCAGAAATAAAGCTCTAAAACTTCTTTCTTCACATAAATGATTATTGTTATCTCAAAAACTTTAACAAAGACATCCACAAGCACAAAAAAGTGTTTAAATGAAGGGATGGTTATTAAATGTATCAGTCAGCGCATCCTGAGCTACCAAGTCATTGTGTTCTGCAGTGCTTACAAGTGGCGCTATGCTACTTCTGCCATTATGAGGTAACTATTAGTTCCTGTTCTATCTATAGTGTATCGTGATCTCACAACTGACGATTCCAGTATCGTGTGTACCTAAGTATCAATGATATCGTAGGTATCGGTGAAATGTTACAGCCCTAGATTTCAACTTCTCTATACTTCCAATGCGAGTTTCGGTACAGGGCAGAGTGCCTTTCGCACGCTAGTGCACTGAGTTGATTCTATCAAGACCCATAATTCTAAACACTTAACCATTTCAGAGCAGAATACGTCCCCAGCTGACTGAATTGGCTTTTGCAAGTAACATGTTCTTATACAGCAATGGTGTGGATCGTTGTATAAATCCTTAAATGTTCATCAGTGCTCAATTATTTATAGTCCTAGACATACATCTGCCTATTTCTGATTGCATAAACAATTACACACAAGTAAGTGAAGAAAATAAAGAGGTCATCATTTATCATGAATTAAAACTGGAAATGATATGCACTAAATAATTGCTTACTCGTCCCGCCCAGTGTTCCCAGTCGCCATTCTCGCCAACGACAAACTCATAGATGGTGTCCTCCCCAGACACGGGGGGCAGGGGGAGGCACAGCTCTCCATTCTTCTCCAGGAACCATTCTTCAAGCTACAACAGCAACAGACATAACCAGTAAAACATTTATCTTATCAAAGCACAAATTGCAAATTGCAGACTGGAATAAAGCAGGGAGACTATGTTAGGAAAAACTAATCTTAACAAGATGACAAATAAAGTTTACAACGTATCACTTCTGTCCTCAGTACTGGATTTAACACAAAAACATTTGTACATGACATGCAGGTTTTTAAACTAAATGAAATCAGTCAAACTGGTATTCAAATCTAAGAAATGTTATTGAATTCTTTCTGATTGCAAACATTGTTGTTGGTTATTCAGTACTAGAAATTAAAGAGGGTTTTGGAAAAGATCCTTTCACGTCAAATATCAAAGATTTTGGGATTCCCCGTATGGAAATACTACTGCAGAAATATCAAAGGATCCTAGAAAGTTCCATGATAAATAAATACATGACTGCTTGGTGTGACATTTTCTTAAAATTGTTCCTGAAAATATCACTCATTACTCGTGAAAGGTTTGAAGGAGGAAAGTTGGAAGTAGATTCCTGACCTTCTTCCTGTCTTCAATCTCCAGGAGTGCCCCGAGGGACCACATGATGGCGAAGATGATGAGACGCGTGAGGTGGTCTCTCTGAATGTCCTTGTTGTCGTCACCCTTGGGCAGCAGTCCTTCCAGCACGTCTATGGCCTGGCGGATGTACATGCACTCCAGCACCTGCACAAACAACACATACGTTACTCAGCGTTACAACAGATACGTTACTTCTAGCTACAACAGATACGTTACGTCTAGCTACAACAGATACGTTACTTCCAGCTACAACAATACAGTACTTCTAACGATAACACATAAATGAGTGAGTGAGTATTGTTTTACGCCACTTTCAGCAATATCTTAGCAATATCACGGCGGTGGACACCAGAAATGGGTTTCACACATTGTACCTATGTGGGGAATAGAACCCAGGTCTAAACCATTACGAGCGAAAGCTTGAACCACTAGGCTACCCCATCGCCCCTCTAACATTCAAGTAAATTCCAGTTACAAATGATGTGTTAACACAAGCTATACAGATGTTACTTCTAACAACATGTAAATTAATTCCAGGTATAACAGCTACATTACCTCAAGCAACAACAGATATGCTACTTCTAACTACAACAGATATGTTACTTATAACTACTACAGATACAAACTTCTAACAAATAAGCTCTTTCCAGCTGTAAAGAATCTTTACTTCTGACTACCACTGACAGTCTTAGTCACATGCAACAAACACTTTAGCTCATGTTGTTGCTTTCAATTTCAAGATGAGTACAGATTACAACGGACAATTGTTTGGTTGATCAAGCTGAAAATGAAGAATCAATGATGAAATCCCAAATGATTCCAAACACCGATCTTGCAATATTTTTTCATATGTAACAGAAACTGTGACAGCACATACCCCCATCTTGGGCTCGAGGGTCTGTATAACGAACAGATATAACTTGGGGAAGATGGCTTCAAACACGTTGTAGATCATGTCGCTCTGGGCCGGGGGACGACTCACAAGCCAGCCTGCGGGGAATAAAAATACAGAGATAGAAACTAAGAACAGTGTTCATTCTAGCACATTAGACAAGTCCCAACTTGTCACAAGCTATCATTTCCATAGACATTACTGTTGATATATGGACGTTTATTAGTTTAATAGGCTGAAATAAATTTTGCCAGCCCTGGCGTCCGACTCATGGCTCAGGTTGTAGGCTGTCCAGTTGGGGGGAGGTAGAAGGAACAAAACAGTGGGACATTTTCAAAGAGGTGAGGTGAACTTAGATTTTACGTCGCATCCAAGATAATGGCTTGTACTAGTCCGAACTGATGCCGATCTATAGTGCTAGCACACTGAGATACCATGCTGCAGTTTAACATGAATACCCCACTCAGACACAGTATACTGACTCCGAGCCAACCAGTCCTTGTTTTAGCCCCTTAATGCCGAGCGCCAGACAGGGTAACAACAAGTTCAATCTTTAAACATCTTTTGGTATGACGCGGCCAGGAATCATACCCCTGACCTTCCGCTCTCCGGGCGGATGCTCTACCACTAGACCACGGAGGCGGTCACATTTTCAAAGAGGGTGCTACAAAACCAGTGGCATAAATAAATTTAAGTTTTACCTGTGTTAGGTCAGCCAATCATACAATGTTTACAAGTGATAAGAACCAATCAAACAGGTTTCAATATCCTATGGGGAGACATAGGTTAGATGCCCATGACTCTGGCTTGTCAGAGAGGTGACTAAACTGGACTGGGTGGTCAGACTCACTGACTTGGTTGAGTGTCGTAACCAGACAGAATATTGGCGATGCAGCATTACACAACAAACATACCCTTGAGGATGGGGTCCCAGTCCAAGATGGAGCTGCTCATGAAGACCATGCCGTTCCTGGACACGGTGGCGGGGGAGGCATTGTCGATGTTGTGGACCTCAAAGATGATCTTACAGTTGGGTGCCATGGGGATACGATCTCCGTTAGCCAGTGTCAGTGTCTTGTTGTCATCCAGTACCGAGTTGAGGTTCTCAATCCAGATGGCATCCACAGGACCATCAAGAATCATCCACACATGCTCCCCCTGTGACAGAGGACAAGAGTGTAGAGTGTATTGGAAGCATTAAAGCTAGACTAGGGGATAAAGGTCAGTAGGGACATTTTGAGCCAAGTCGTTATGAATCCTTTGTCAATGCAACACAATCTTGCAGTCAATGATTACTGTATTGCTCTGAAATAATGTATCAGTTTCACACTAGGTGTAAATTACATCAAGACATGGACCTGGTACAACATAAAGTAGCATAGGGCATTTTAATTACAAACATCAGTCCTTAACTTATCCTACAAATACCACACCCTTAGTCTAGTAATGTTAAAATTTGGGAGAACTTTGGCATTAATGAACAAAATGTTTCAAAGGTAAAAAATGAATTCTGATTACAAAAAATGAAAAATATATAAAAAAACTGTACCGTCATATTTCCAACAAACAGGGCCTGCTTCTCCTTCCCTCGCCCACCCAACACACCGAGCCCCGACCCAACACACCTTACCCCCACACCTTACCCCATCCCACCGTTTTCCCTTCCTCACCCCCACAAAATCATTTTTTCCTCTATGAGCTTCAGTGAGCTTATCCTTCATCATGAAGATGTACAACAGTACTAGCTTGTATAATAATTTCCAATAGCATTCTCTCTATCAGTACCCACCTTCTTTGTCTTATGTGTTCTCCTCCAGAGAGTAGAGAAGATACCGTCCGTCCAGTCATTGGTGGCAACGTCCAGTCTGCCGAACATCTGGGGAGCAGTGATAGCCTTGGGGTTCATCCTCATCTCCTTGTGGGGGGTGCCACACTCCGTCATGGACTTCATCAGCATCTGGATACACTTGGTCTTGCCGGCACCAGTTGGTCCGAGGGTCATCATGCCGTGACGGACACGCTGGGTCTCAAACAGCTGGATCAGCTTCAGGACCCATGGGGCGTGATGGACCAGGCCTGCATCACTAACCTACACAGACGAAGATGCGAGATGGCTATTGGTGATGGGACAGCACCTCATTTGGACTGAATACTATGTAGGAAGTCAAGACTAACAAGAAACTTTTAATAATATACCCACCGCCAAAAGAAACACGAACCATAGAAACATATAGAGATGTACTTTAAGAAGAGATGTTTCCAATGTGTACCAATTAATGACAAAACTAACAATCATCCAAATGTTACCACAGCGTCTTTATTCTGATCATGATATGCTGCACATGATTTCACAACTTTACATGCTAATCCTGCACGAGTCAAATGGTGCATCTCTAGTCATGGATCTATGATGTCATAAGTGATGTGTTCACAAGCGTCGGTTCACACAACATAACAGTATGTTCATTTGTGCATCGAACCAATCTAATATCTCTTGAATATGAGCAATTATCATATATTAACCAACATGTATGTTATTCACGTTTCTTTTGGCAGTAAGTATACATCTGAAACCAGTATCAAAAGCCCCTAAACATATTTCACAGAGGGATAACAGCAAAGCTGTTGGTGATGTGGACATTGGATGAGATGCTACGCTGTTCTGAACAGCCATTTGATATTTCAAGATCATGAGTGAAAGAAATCTGTGACAAGCTAGCATGAGAGAGAGGAGAGAGAGGAGAGAAGAGAGAGAGAGGAGAGAGAGAAGATGGTGGTGCCTCTTCCCAAACTAAGCTGTGACTGTAAATGGGTCCACCTAACAGATACACGGTACATCAAAGATGTCGGAGCACCATGATTTCCTACCTGTTTCTCAATGGCCGCCTCTATCTCCGGGTAGCCTGCCTTGTCCAAGGTCATCCCAGGGAACAAGTCCTCAATCAGCGACATGAACAGTGGTTCATCCTCATCCACCTGGCAACAGCAGACAACATTCATCATATGATGCAACGATGCAAAACTATTTCTGTAATAATATTATCAATGAAATTTCACATTTCCCACGGCTCTGACAGGTTTTCTTTTATTATTTTTTTTTATGGATCTACCGACCGAAAATTTCACAAATTTAGAGAAAACAATTTGGGGGACAACAGTCTGTATAGAATCTGTAAAACTAAAGGGCCGCTATTTCTCACTGACCAGTTTGGAGAGGTTCATGTCTCGCAATACTCTCATCACAATGGTGGGCTCTCCATCGTCAGGGTTAGCTCTCTTGAAGGCTCCGAGTGTACGCAGTACGGACAGGATGTTCCTCAAACCAAAGTCATAGTGGACCTAGAGGAGATGAAGACGTAAAAACATTTAGTGAAAATACATAGTAAGTTCTTGGAAAGTTATACTGAATCAGAGAGTTAATATAGTTTGATGCAACTTTTAGCAATATTCCAACAATAATAAGACAGGGGAGAGGAGAATGAAGTTCACAAATCATTGTGCCAATGTTGGGAATCAAACCCAGTCCTCAGTGTGACAAACAAGAGCATTAACCATTAAGCTACACCATCACACCTATGCTAGAATAGACCCTGGTCTAGACCTTGTATAGCAGATACATGTATACAGAGTGATTGAAACAAAGAACTGGGAAACACTGACCTGTTTGCTGAGCTGCTCTTCACAGAGCTTGTAGAGGGTGAAGAACTTCTTGGCCAGAACAATGTTCTGCTGGAAACCACAACTGGCAAGCTTGACCCGGATGATGATAGCTCTGTCCGGAACCATCATGGCCACGGTACGGAAGTTGATCTTCAGGTTCTCAGGCAGCTCTTGACGTCCTGCATAGCCAGGGTTCTACAAAGCAGAGAGGGAGTGAGTTGGGTTCAATGCTTCTTTGAACAGTATTTCAGTTATACCACAGCT
This sequence comes from Haliotis rufescens, assembly GCF_023055435.1. Classification (NCBI taxonomy): domain Eukaryota; kingdom Metazoa; phylum Mollusca; class Gastropoda; order Lepetellida; family Haliotidae; genus Haliotis; species Haliotis rufescens. Next base: position 3,854,972 of record NW_025964223.1, on the reverse strand, counting down.
TCATGTGGGAGGAAAGCTTGAAAGGAACCAGGTCTTAGACGTTTACCACTATTGTGAAACCGATGAGCACAAAGAAGGTGCTGACAAACCTAGAAACATTAGGTCAAATTTGCTACTTAAACCTATGATCTCATGGGTAAGGGACACAACTCTGCACAGTTAGTTGCAGCATCTGAGACAAATGGGACACAAAGGCTCCCAGGGACAAAACAATTCACGGTAAACCACAGAGAATGAGAGTACTGACATTGTTCAAGAAATGATTCAACAAACATCTAAAAACAGATGTAATTGTGCATCACTATTTACATGGTGACTTACCATGGTCAAGAAGATACCAAACTCAGGGTCCATGTCCACCGAGTCTCCATCAGTGAAGATGAACAATGACTTCCTCTCCTTCTTGCACTGCAGCACAATGGCGATCTGCTGGGCAGCCACGGACAACACAGGGAGCTCGATACGGTTGAACTCGTCAAAACAACCCCACGCACCAGCTTGAGCAAGACCTAAAAAGAACGACAAAACAGTAGTGTTATTATCTGAACTAACTATTCCATGTCGTTATATTATTTATGAAAAATCTACAAGTGTGTTGATTGCTTGTTGCAGATGGAGATGATTTTGTCTTATTGATAGTTTCAGTTTGGTAGTTAAATTGTTTAGGCCACTCTTGTTTAATTTTATGATTCACAGATTTATTCAGCCTCTTCCACACAAGCTCGGTTGAAATAAAAATAAAAATAAATAGCTACGTCTATCATTTTTTTATTTATATGAAAGTCATTCTGCATTGGACTTAAAACTGCAGTTGGCTTCTTGAATCACTGATAGTTGTGAAGACGTGGAATTTATATATTACATTTAATATTGTATAAGAGGGTGTATATTACTAGCATGAGACATAAAAAATAAATATTTTTAGGTTTAATTTATTTCTTTTAAAGCTGCTTTTCAGTTGGGGAGGTGGGCCCGTGAAACGAAAAACTAAAAATGTGTGGCCTTAATTTCATATTCAGGATCATTCGAGCAACATCAAAGCAGCCTGCAATAAGTGAGTCTGGACCAGACACACCTGTGGTTGATAGCATGAGCATCTATGTAGGCAGTCAGGCTACGATAACACAGCCTGATTAGACCAGCCAGACCTCCACACAAGTACAGACGGATTTTCCCCATAATACACATGGGTTTGACAGATGGAAAGAACAAACATTGCCCTCACCTTTGTAGATTCTGCCAAGACCTCTGTAGTCCATCTGGTCGGAGCAGTTGAACACAACCACGTACTTGCCGAGACATCGCCCCATGTCCTTGGTGGTCTCTGTCTTGCCTGTACCGGCGGGGCCAGCGGGGGCACCCCCCAGGGCCATCCCCAGGGCCTGGGACAGGGTGATGTAACACCTGCAACACACACAACACATTACCAACACGCACACAACACATTACCAACACGCACACAACACATTACCAACACGCACACAACACATTACCAACACGCACACAACACATTACCAACACGCACACAACACATTACCAACACGCACACAACACATTACCAACATGCAGACAGAACATTACCAACATGCACACAGCTGACAGAATGGATTTTAACTTCACCATTTGATACAGGTTTTAGTATGTTTCAGGGTTTACCTAGCAAGAGATTGGTTGATAAAGGTAAAAGTACCTCTTCCAAAATGTCGCACTGCAAATATTAGAAGTGGAAATCCACACGTCAACCCTGTGTTCATTGATACTTCTGCGATTAAGTGCCGCTAAGAAATCATGAACATGAATGACAACATGAACGACAATGTTAATGCAAATGGGACTGCGAAAGCAAATGCAAATGTGAAAGATAATGTGAATGTAAATGTGAATGTTCCCACCTGTCAGTGAGTGGGGTGATGACCAATCTCTCGGTGCACCCCAGGAACTCGTTCTGGTAGGTGAAGTCCACATCAGTGATGGAGATGACACACTGGTCCAGATCCTCCTTGAAGTAGAAGCGGGACTGCTTCAGCCACTCGAAGTCGTTCACCGACTTGACATGGAGGCGCACCTGCAATAGGAAGACAATGCAGATCAGGGAGGCAAGGAACACTGCAGCTCTCACAGGACTTCCATTACAGCATGGGACACCTAAATGATACTAGATCCAACGCACTGAATACCTTCTTATGGCCTTCCATGGCAATAATCACACTAGTCAAGGCAAAGAGACCATAGTCTGCTTTCAAACAGGTGTGTTAGGCCATTCTGACTTTATTTCACTGTCCGAATGGTTCCATTTAAACATCCAAATGTACAGCATTCTTCAATCTTATTTATGGATGGAGATACAGACATCCTTTCCAACATCAGTCATTACAATCTTTTGAACACAATATAATTGAAGTTAATCCATTTAACAGCAGAGTTCAAGGCCTTTCCAAGGGATTTCATACAATTTTTAAAGTCTTTTCAAGACCGAACTGCTGAATTAAAATTCTTCAAGCCTGCTGAGCTGTGTTTCACAGTAATATCCCAGAAATGTCTGTCACAGGAATACCAGATTTTGGCGCTTGGTCTTACCAGATCGTCAAAGATGTCCTTCTGATGGACGTGGATGGTGATGAGAGTCTCATACTTGGTCCTCTCCATCTTGGTCATCTCTCGTGTGGTCTGCTCAATCAACATGTTCAGAAGATCCAGGAACTTCTGGTTGGTAGTGGTCATCACCTTCTTGTCTGTCCGCGCGTTGTTCAGGGCGTCCTCGGAGTCGCGGGTCCAGATCATCTGTATGCCCAGTAGACCAACCTGCACAGAACAACACCCCGTCTAGTTCATATTCATCAGCAAACACTGCGATTGGATAACTCACACTGCGCGAGTTCGGAAAAGGGCCCACTTTGAAATATTGGTATGAAAACTATACCTTTTTCAAGTCTAAATCTCATATGAACACATCTAATAACTTTCATAACAATTTTCACAAATTTTCCCCATTTCAATATATGTCAGAGGGACAAAAAAGGCCACTATTCTATTGAGGTTTCTTACAGGCTTATATACACACTGGGTCATAAATCCTAACACCAGAGCATTTTAAATTGGCTCTGATGTCATCAGCCTTCATGTTTTACACTACTCCGCTTCCAGGCGCCCACGACATTGTGCCGAGGATAAGTAAAAATCTAGTATTCTTCATTGACGAGTAGCATTTGAGAACCATAACTAGTTACAATCTTTGAGGACTAGAGTAAGGTTTATGTAAGGTTTAAGCAACCAAATTTCTACGTTGAAGTTATGAAGCTGACCTCTTCCTTGAACAGGTTACATACAACGGACACCCACCTGAGATGGGAAGGTGTTCTCAAACTCCAGCAGGTTGAAAGCCGGGTCCTGGATGGCTACGGAGGCTGTCCTGATGATGCCATGCAGTGAGCGGCGGCCATTGTTAAGGAGGTCCCCAAGCCACACCTCGACATTACCCTGGGCATTGACTGGCTCATCCAGTAGAACCTGTTCACCCTCTTGTGAGTTGATGCCGAGGATCTTATCGTAAACTTTCTCGTCAAACGTGACCAGGCGGGTGTTGTCAAACACACTCAGGAGGTGGTTCTGAAGGAACAAAAGAGTTCTTGAAGTCAAATGCATCAACGGACAAAAAAGTCAACAACAAACTGTACATACATTTCTCAGTAATGGGGATACTCAAATGTCAAAGGATGGTATGTCAGGTAGATTTCCTATAGTATAATGTATCACATCATCAATATTTCACTATCTTGTCCTCTTGCATTCTTCCCTCGTAATGACCACACCTTGAACTACTGAAGATTAATGTATAAGTTTCACATACTAATGCAGTGTATTGAATTATGATGAACTTTATGGGTCACATATTGAAAATTTGCTATTATGGAAACTACAGTGTAAACATGTTCGGTCAAGCAATCATATTTTCCATCTATAAATGTAAGTGTTGGTACAAGTATTGGGGACCTGGGATGTCTTAGACATGTTTCACTTTGATGAAGCTCAAGTATCTTGCTGAGAAACCTAGAGACATAATCACAGTGATTCTGGGATTTGAACCCATGAATTTAGGCACCTTAGGCATCTGGGGACATCCCTGTGACCCTGCCCCTGCCTGGGTCAATGCCCTTACCCCTGCCTGGGTCCCTTCCCCTGCCCCTGCCCTGTTACAGTAGACAGAATGAGGGACGAACACTGCCTCACCTGGATAGTGTGTGAGTCACTGGCCTGTCCGAGGATCTCGAGAAGAGCAGGGTCAGACACAAAGAAGAATCTGGGGAACACCAGACGTTTCTTCTCCAGGTAGCCAGTGAGAGACTTCTGGCAGATCTCCAGTTGTTCCAGGAGATGTGGCAGCAGCTGACTCAGGGTGTCGTCACCGACGCAGCACACGACCACGTTGGGGTTCTCATGGGCACGCTGCATGATCTTCTGCCAGGACTTGTCAATGTTGCTGAACCGCTTGGCTTCCTGCCAATGACAGATTTACATCAGTTAACAAATCAATTTTGGGGTCGCCAATTTGATGACTATCCTCAATAATCTAGATACATCATGTTGACTGGGTTAATGAAAACAGTTTTTACACTTTGCTGATCCACTCAACTGCTAAATTATTAACTAAAATTAAAAAACCAAATCTTCATCGCCAATTGATCCAAGCAGACCAAACCGAATTCCACTTTTATTTCTTTCTGTGAAATAACTTCAGCTTAAATAGGGATACAGTAACACTAAAATCTATAGAAAATGATCCCAATGGACAAGTGGGACTGAAACATTTTCTGAAAAATAACTTTGTATGACACCTTTATTTCTTCAAAGCCTAGTTTACTACATTCTATCAATCAGTTTGTTGATCAAATCAACACATGCTGTGCCGGACACCTACCTGTGGCAACTGTTTAGCAATGTCACCACCCACAAACACAGCCTCCAGGTAGATCCACAGGTTCTGTACAACCAGCCAGTTCTCAATGATCTCAGTGGTGCCGGTCAGCTTCTGCACCCACTCCTGTATACGGGGCTTGAACGGAGCGTTGTATCTACAGACAGAGTACATTCATCAATTGTCGTACACAGCAGTCTGTGGAAAATGGTTCAAGTTAAGACTAAACGCACTGAGAAACACTTGAAATATCAACAAGAATGTCATTAAGTGATTTCAGGAAAACTGGTTTTACAGATTTACCAATATAATGTAGTGTGTAGCAGATCTAAAAAGCACTTTTTTTTATGTTGCTGCATGCAAACTTATGTGTTGACCCCAAATATCATAATAACAAAAAGGAGAAATTGAAAATGACCAACAAACTTGTGACTTCATCATGCTTGTTTGTCAATGAACGAAGGAGACATTTGTTAAATCTGGCACCATGTAACTCTGACATATGTGCTTCACGAAAATGGCACACATGGCGTCATACTAACAAAACTATTTGAAAAACAGTGCTTTGAAGAACGGATGTTTTATTGAAAGAAATAACAGTTTGACCAAACAGTCTTCCTTTACCTGTTGCTGAGCAAGGAGCCGAGCACCATCAAGCTGTCCTCCATCAGTGCCACAGTCTCGGACGTCGTGTCACCTGAACAGAAAGTAATGCACTATAGACTTGCCATTCAGTCAAACAGACTTCCTTAATCCAGTCAATATTTCTTTGCTATTTTTCTCCATGAGGTAAAGTGTGTGCCTACCCTTGAGAAGGAGTTCCCCCCTGGTCTTGAAGTTGGAGAACTGGAAGTTCTGGGCACTCCAGTCATTGACCACCATCTTCAGCTTAGCTTCAATGTCCTTCTCCTTCACAGCTGAGATGCATATGTCCTGCAGCACAACGCACAACAGTCAGGAGAATCACAACAGTCACTAGTTCTATGGTCTTGCTTGGTTCTAGTGTATGTAATTCTAGTGTTGTCTAGCTCTAGTGTATGTAATTCTAGTGTTGTATAGTTCTAGTGTATGTAATTCTAGTGTTGTCTAGCTCTAGTGTATGTAATTCTAGTGTTGTATAGCTCTAGTGTATGTAATTCTAGTGTTGAATAGTTCTAGTGTATGTAATTCTAGTGTTGTATAGTTCTAGTGTATGTAATTCTAGTGTTGTCTAGCTCAAGTGTATGTAATTCTAGTGTTGTATAGTTCTAGTGTATGTAATTCTAGTGTTGTCTAGTTCTAGTGTATGTAATTCTAGTGTTGTCTAGTTCTAGTGTTGTCTAGTTCTAGCATTGTCTAATTCTAGCGCTGTCTAGCTCTAGCGTATGTAATTCTAGTGTTGTCTAGTTCTAGTGTATGTAATTCTAGTGTTGTATAGTTCTAGAGAATCTAACTCTAGTGTTGTCTAGTTCTAGTGTTGTCTAGTTCTAGTGTATGTAATTCTAGAGTTGTATTGTTCTAGTGTATGTAATTCTAGTGTTGTATTGTTCTACAGCATCTAACTCTAGTGTTGTCTAGTTCTAGCGTTGTCTAGTTCTAGTGTATCCAGCTCTAGTCTATCTAGCATGTCTCACCTCAATGTCCTCCTTGTACTGCAACAGTGGAGCCTTCATCAGGTCTCGCAGAAGGAAGTTCTCTGATTCCACATCAAATGTGTGTCCAGTGATCTGTGCAATACGTTCCCAGTGACGGGTCATCATGGCTTTGTTGGACATCATCTCAAGGAGTGGACAAGTCTCATTGAAGTCATCAATAGTCTTCCGCAAATCCTCATAGGCCTGCCATTCCTTCAAGGCCTTTGGCAACTTACGGCACCTGCACAAAACACCAGATCAAGTCATCTCGTCACAACGTCTAAATACAATGGGGCATTTTAAGATTGTGCTGTATGGGCAAGTGTTGGTGTACATCTTGAATATTTGAAATTTTCAGAGTTCCTAGAGTGAAAGTGTAAGGGTTTTACCACTATTCGAGCAATATCCCCAGAAATGTACCCATGAGAGGAGTCGAACCTCAGCCTTAGGTTGACAAGAAAATTCATTGACCTCCAGACAACCCCACTGGCCCTTACAAGAGGTACATTAGTACTGCTGAACCCTTACCTATTCTGGAACTCCAAGAGCTCTCCATTGATCTTCTCAATGTCAATATCCGACCAGGCGATGTCGTAGTACCCGCTGACGTTGTCCAGGACGGCGTTGTACAGCTGATACAGCTTCTGGAGGAGGTTCAGCTCCTTCTTGATGCGGAACAGTTCGGGGTACTCGGTCACCTGCAGCCCAAACAACTCCTCACCACCATTGTAGGTGACATACTTCCGCCACAGCTCGTCAAACTTGGCTTGGTAGATGTTGAGACGGTCCGAAGCCTCACTCGGCAGAATACCCTGCTCCATTGGGCCCCTGGAATCAGAGTGAGTGGGTTAGGAGATCCACATATATACAGTAGTGTTACCTTACAATTTGACAGCACAAACCTGAATTTGGAACTGAAAGTGATTGACAAATCTTCCTATGACATCAGCTTCCGATTTGAAATGGATGTCCAATCAATATGTGTCAATCTGAGGATGTACTTTAGTGACTTGAAACCTCTGACATTTTTCACCATATCTGCATCCCTCATATTTTTATCTTCCGATTGCAGTCTTCATCTTGTGACAGAACACTGATGCTGTTTTTATGTAGACAGATCATTACAATAGTGGAAGGAAATCTTCAAAACAGTTCATAGACTGTGTGTGACACCTTTGCTATCAAATAGCCTGAGGCTTGAGAATGGGAGTATGAAACGCTGAAGGCTAGTTGAACGAAGGTGGTGACACAAGTGATGCATCATGGACAGGGTGTCAGTTTCAGGAAAAAATCAAAATAACAACAACAAAAAGACCAGTTCTATCTACTTACGTCTTGTCATAGTCACCGACAAATGAGCCGACATCAGCAATGTACTGTTCCACGCCAGCAGTGAGGTCAGACTTGAACTCGGGCTGAATGACCAGTAGATGTTCCTGGACCACCTCCACCTGTAGGTACAGACACAGTCCATCCTTTATCAATCACTGCATCTCACTAAGGTTATCAGTTTAACATTGATTCCTAAATAATAATAATAATAATAATAATAATAATAATAATAATAATTAATAATTCCTAAATGAAAGTATTGATTCCTAAATCAGTCTTTCTGCACTGAAACAAAGAAACCCATCAACTGTCCTAACACCTTGAATAGATGACATTATCTTTTGACTAACGAGGTGAGGACACAGGTAAACTAGTGGTTGATAGTGTGAGCATCATTCCAACACTTAGCACCCATTGTGACTACCCGATGCCTTGTGGCTTTTACAGCAAGGTGATGCCCTTGTTCTTATTTGTTCCAACCTCACAAGGGGTTATACATTCCTTCTCTCTTCAAATTTCACGCTAGTCTGCTAGCCCGAGACTACTAAATTGTGCTGATGACTGGCAAAAATCTAAAGATGGTAGTTGACTTGTGGCATTTGAGGGCTATAATAATGAACCAGTTCTCAATGTTTCAATTTAGCTACAAATTGGGACCGAATAAAACTGACAGAAAGCACAAACAGTCAGAATAGTAAACATTCTTGTCTTGTTCAAGCTGGACTAGCTACAACACTGAGGACTAGCGAGTCTTTATAAAATTCGAACTTATAATGAATGAGCGAGTGAATTTAACGCTGTTTTGAACCGTAATGGATTCAAACCCACAATCATTATTTCTGGCCTACCCAAGGGACACAACTCTGCACAGTGAATTGCAGTGCCTTAGAAGACTGGGCCCACGTCCCCACTGAGTTTTACACTAGTCATCTGAACAAGTCATAAATACAAATCTCCAAGACTGTCCAAATGTGAATGTTGATTAGCCAAGCATCAATTAATAAGCTACATCACAGTTGACTATCCAGCAAACAAGTGGTTGATAACATGAGCACAATCCACACGATCTTGTCATGACATGCCTTCCAACAACAACAAGGCAGGTCAACTATACTCCTGGAAACTGGTATTAATGTATGCACTAGATAAAAAATTCCAAATTTTCAAACCTGAGTGTTAAGTTTCTTCCAGATGTAGGCCATTGAGTCGACTCTCTCTGCATTGCCGTCATTGAAGAAGATGTTCACCCGATTCAGCAGAGCATATGTCTCCTCAATTGGACCCAGGGTCATATCAACACGGATCTCATTTTCTCGTATTTCAGTCAGAGCGGCCATGGCGCCTCTCACATCATCCAAATCTTTGATTGGACGACTAAGTCTCTTCATGAGGCTGTCAATGAAGTCCAGAGTCTCATCCATCTCCCGACCACACTTCTCGTTGAGGGCCTTGGCGTAAGCATGCTTCCAGTTGCGGGTTTCCGTGACCAGCGCTAGTTTGAGAATGTCGGTCAGGAACAGCACGGAACCCACGCGGAAACTTGTCTGCATCTCTTCAATCTCTAGCTCCAGACGCTGTGACATTAAGCATGCAGAAAGTCTGGTGAGTATCACATGCAGATAGGAGTGAGATGGGCTTATAGCAGTGAACAGTACTCGGTCATATGTCACGAAGTGGCAATGCTGTTTGACCTGAACTTTTACTATCCTGAGAAGTGATAAACTACAACATCTGGCACATGCCTTAACTCCACTAGCCCTCGGGATGCCAGCCACACAAAGCGGTCTGTAAACTCTTGAGTCTGTGACAGACAAACCAGTCAATGATATTCTTGTAACTTATCATGTCACTGAGCCTGACCACCCAATCCAACTTACTCACATCTTACGACAAGCATTAGATTACAGCAGACCAGTGGTACAGTGGACAGAGAATATGACTGGAGAGCAGAAGGTCGGTGGTTCCATCCCGGCCATATCATACCAAAAGTTAAAAGAGGGTTCTTGACAACATATTGCTACTGTCCCTGGCGCCAAGGATTGGTCAGCTCAGAGTCAGGACTACTGGGCTAAAATAGTTTGTTATATCGCTGTGGTATCCATGTTAAACTGCAGCGTGGTATCTCATAGGCTGACTACAAAACCGGCGTTAGTCTGGACGAGTTCAAGCAGCCACACACTCATGTGCTGTATAAGTGCAATGATACTGAACGTGACATTAAACCCCATTCGCCCCAACTAACCAGGTCCCCACACATCTAGACCAGTGTGAAAGTGAATGTACCTGATAATACTTGATCTGCGCTTCAATCTCGGACATGATGGGTTTGCTGGCCATGAAATCCTTCACCTTCTCCTCGGGCTCCTGAAACACAATCACGATACATCTCAAAACACTCATCCCTGGATACCCTGCTGCTGCAGTGCAGCATTAACTAACACAATCACGATACATCTCAAAACACTCATCCCTGGATACCCTGTGGCTGCAGTGCAGCGTTAACTAACACAATCACGATACATCTCAAAACACTCATCCCTGGATACCCAGCTGCTGCAGTGCAGCATTAACTAACACAATCACGATACATCTCAAAACACTCATCCCTGGATACCCTGTGGCTGCAGTGCAGCGTTAACCTACAAACATCATCATAAATGATGTCACTATCAACTTTAATGCATCACATCTTTTACAATCTTTTGAATTTCTTTGAGAAAATAATGTCATTAGATGCAAATATCCCCCAAAAGATTAGTCTGTGGTTTTCATGAACCAAGAATACAACACTTTGTTACAAGTATTCCTGGTTTACACAACTTGAGACACCAAATTAAAGGCCTTTGTAAGCCAATGATCATGAGGTGTAAAGTAAGGGTGCTTTCAAACAGATTTAACAGGACATCCTTACATCATTTAATTGTCAGAATGTCTCCATATGTATATCCATGCACCAGTATTTCAATAATATTTACTGACAAATCAATCTAATATGTTGCTACAAGATGGAGTCAGGCATTATTAAAGAAAATAATAACATATTTACATAACTGTACCATTGTTGCCAAATTCAAGACCTTTCATTCTATTACAGAGCATTTTCAATGCAGACTACAATTTTAGGCCTTTTCAAAACCCCAATGCAAAATTCAAGATTTTTTCAATCCAGTGCGAATTCTTCCATCAATCCTACCACACTCTTTTTTCTTTTTGACAAGATGACAAAAATGAATGAGTATTGTTTTCTTCCCATTGCCAACATAAAATCCCATAGTAACTAAGTCATGGAAACAGAGAAGGATGTGCTGGCCGGCCATACCTGAGCCCAAAGTTCAGAGTACTGAGTATACACTTCCAGTGCCTCGTTGACGTCTGCCTTGAATGTGGAGATGATGGAGTTTAACTGGATAACAATCTTCATCACATCCTTGTGCTCGCTGATCACCTTGTGCAGGGGCTTCACCTGGGCGGTGGGAATCAACTTGGCTCCCTCGTCAGCTTGTTCTGCAGCAAGCAGCTCCAGCTCCTGCAAAAAACCTCAAGTTGAAACAGAATACCTCATCCTACAACTGTATCCTGCACATTAGGGGCGAAACGATACATCAGTGCATCGTGAGTTTTCATGCGAAGATACGATACGATACATTATTTACTAATCATTTAATGACCCCCAAGAGTTTTGTCAGTCAAATACTGCAAAATGTGTTGCAATTAGTGTTTCAAGTTCGCTTCCAGAAACAGACACTACAAACATGTGCCTACAGCTAGCCTTTCCCCTTGAATCTGCTCTGAAATATTTAAAGTCAAGAATTTTCCATGGGGTTTGAAGAAAAAATGTGTATCGCGATTTGTATTGTATCCTATGTATCGCAATACGTCTTATCGTGACCTATCTATCGTATCGTGAACTTCCTGTATTGTTTCTCCCCTACTGCATATGTTGATATTATCACTGACGTTACTGCTTCACAAGAAGGTGGCATACACAAGCAATGAAAGTTATATTCTGGCAAGATTTCTGGGGCTGGACTAATTAAGTATCCTGTTTTATGGTAAAGTTTCCCTTAAATATTTGCAATAGTGACCAAAACATTATGACAAATGTCTTTGACAGGGATATGATGACATCCTCAACCAGGTCAGCGAGCCTGACCACCCGATCCCGTTAGTCGCCTCTTACGACAAGCATAGTCGCCTTTTACGGCAAGCATGGGTTGCTGAAGAACAATTCTACCCCGGATCTTTACCATTACACAAACCTGACATTTTTATTCATTTCATTTTGAAAAACAAATTATATTGGTCAGGCCTGAATTTAAATCAACATTTACAAAACCACAGAATATGGTAACACGACAGCATGATTATCATGAACATGTTCAGCATACACATAGACACGACAAAAGTTCATGTTCAAAATCATTTCTGAAAATGCAAATGAAAATTATCCAAGGGAATCCATACCAAATATTTTACTGAATTGTCATGTATGATGGAAGTATGAAGTATTTACAAGAAAATGACACAGCCATCCCATAGTACAGCAAAGCATGTGCAAACCAACAATTCCAGAAATGTGCTTAGTCAGCAACACCCACAAAACAAATTATGTCGTAATGCAAGATGCTTCATCAGCCAGAAAGCATCAAGCATAATAGTGAAGTAGAACAATACAGAGCACTAAACAGAATTCTAATATTTGCAAGATCTATTAAAAAAAACAAACCCAAACTATTATTTGTCCAAATAATGTTGACGCAAAAGTGGAATTGTACTCTTTTTAACAGTACAATAGACCAATTGGTACTCAAGAATGTCTATACATTACTACCATGACTACAAATAATAGTGATTTGTATCAAGATACAGCATCCAAAATTAAAGTCCGTCCTGAGATTCTTGAGGTCTTCTCTGGCATTTTAATCTAGGTTCCACTAAATCTGAAACTGTTAACATTAGACACCCCACCCCACCCCACCCCACCCCACCCCACACCCACTTTCATACTTAGTTTAGAACACTCATTATACACCCACCTATAGATAGATGTTCGCATGTTAGGTCTATGACACTAGTACCCTACAGATAAAATCAATTTAAAATGCCATACCAAACCAGAGCCAAAGATGCCCCACAAACTAAACCGGCCTATCACTGACACATGCACCAATAGTGTACTAAGCGACTAACACAACTGTGCACAGCATCACGTGCAGCACAACACAATGTGGCCATCACACAGTCACACCAACCTTTCTGTCTGCCTGAAACCGGGAAAATACACAACACCATTACCATGGTAACTTGCACAGGTTATAGGTAAAATATAAATACAGCTTGCACACAGTCATCTTACTCCAGTACTTAGATCTTGGTAGGAACATCATTAGTTTTGTCACTGATCAATTTATGCTCAAATTCACTACATACAATGGACAGGGCTCTGTTATACAATGATGCTCAAAATCGAGATGCTATATAGATTTCAAAATCAGACAAGTTTGTTGATCATATTCTTTTTTGCAGTCAAGTTCAGATACTGGTCCAAATAATATTCTAATCAGATGCTTTTTGATGGGTCATTTATGTACAGGCAATTTGACCTAAATTGACATAAAATATAACTTATACGGTGGAACTCCGCTTATCAGGACCCCAATTATCCAGAAGGCCTATCTACCAGACAACTTTTATGAAAAAAGAAAAATTAATGTATGAAATGCCCTGTTTTTCTGAAAACATTTCTGATTTTTCAAGAACATGTATTCATGATTAAGATGCAATTCTTTTTCATTTGTTTTACTTGAATAAAGAGAGCATGTGGTGAGCTTTTTGAGTTGAGTAAGGGGAGCTAACTCTGATCAGTTTAGTAAGTGACTCAAAAATTCAGAAATTAAATTTATCTGGAGGATTTCCTGAAAATAGGAAGTGTTCTGAATGAGGGGTTCCACTGAATATATTTGGTGATTGTATCTGTTTGGAAGCTGTACGGAAGCTGTATTTACTCAAACATCAGCAGTAGGCGACTACCCATTGTTAGTAACACGTTGTTAGTTTGCTGTACAATGGTAACCAGACAGCCATGCAATGATACGTCTCTAGTCTATGCCCCGTTCCATAGGGTGATCTGGAGGCTACAATCATTGTGACACTCTCATAAACACAGATCTTCTTCTCCAATAGGATACCTCTATGAACCAAGATCTGCGGACACTCCATAGGTCAGCTAGATTATTTCTGAGCAAACTTTGACCACCCAATCAACATGAAGGATGAGTGGGTTCTTGACCCGATTAGACAGCAGGTTTCTAAACAATCTGGCTAAATTTCATTACAACAATTTGAAAATGTTTATCTGTACAAATGAAAACCCCTACAAAACACAAATATTCATTTGATCATAGTCACTCTTGGGTGTAGATGTCATGCCGCTCAGAAACACAGAATAACATCCACTACAAAATACTGTCAAGGCTTCATTTGTTTGCAGTCAGAAGTTCACAATTATATTCATTTTTGAGATTCAAAATCCACATGTTTGTCTGAAGACTCCAATCTCTCATACTGAGAATTAAGAAGCTTTGATGCTGATTACAAAGTTCACCTGATGTGACTTCAGGTGTCCTTAAATCTTCATGTACAGATGTATTGTACTGGAGGAAAAGATCTGATATAAATGAGAAGGAAACAGATATGCGATCCCTGTAGCTCTAAGATGACTTTGTGGAAGACGGACCTCCAGTCTGTAACTTGTTAAAACATTAGTTATCTAGGCTGAAGCTATATCAGTGTAGTTTGTAAACTACCAGCATAGAGTACACACACTTATGTACACTGGATCCACATTGATCTAGAATACAAGCAATTGTTCATGCCGTTCCAAATAATTCTTATCAGAAATTGTTTTCATCCTCGTCACCTACATGTTCATTGGATCAATCTGAAGAATTGTGCTTTCATTTTCTTAAGCAGAGGCAGGAAATCACAATTTGAAAGAATTGAAACTTGTGATTGTCTTCCAAGATCAAGTGGGATAAAATGTGTAATCAGATCACTAGATCGTGAAAATGGCAATGATATTTTATGCCAGTCTGGACCATTACTGAACCAAATAAACCAAACGTTGGTCAGTAGTCGAGTCTGGCCAAGTGAACCAATGACTGATAGCATGATCAACAATCCACAGCATCAGGGAGGGGTGACACACTATCAACCAGGTCACGCAGTTGACCACCTGATTCCTCAAATCATGGATGAAATCAAGATCAACAATCCCTGCATCAGCATACGATGTCCCACATCAGGTAAGTAATTTTGACCACCCTATCCTAAAAACAAATCTGGATGATACCATGATCAACAATGCACAGCATCAATGTATGACACTAAACGATGTTCACACAAAGGCAGCTCTTGATTGACATGGAGTGATGGGGACTAATTCTGACCCGGAATCCCCAGGGTTCTCCTACTCAAGCCTGGGGTAATAAAGCCCTGCACACTAGAGGATGATCCCTACCTTCTGCTGCTGCTTCTGCTGCAGAGTCTGGTGTTCCCACTGTGGGATGTTGGCCGAGGCCTTCAGGATGATCTGTACGGCCTTGTTGAGGGTGTGTTGGAGGTCCTCCAAACTTGGCTTCATCACAACATTGGGGATGGCCAGGATGACATCAGCCTTGAACAGGGGAGGCTTGGGGTCCTCCTTCAACTCATCCCCCATAGTGTACTTGTTGGAGGCCTGCAGCCGACGCTTGATGGTGTCCAGGGACAGGCGGGTACCTGGGAGAAGTCATCATACATACAGAGGGTGTATGGCTTAACGCCACTTTGAACAGTGCTTGCATGTGTCAGCTTGATTTAGGAGGGGAAGCCCAAAATGAAGTAGGTCGTATATACCACTGGAGCATGGGTACACTGCTGACAAACCTAGAAAGGTGGGCAACTTTGGGATATGAACCCATGAATTTGAACCCTTCACAGGATTTTGGCACTCCAAAAGGAGGCAACTCTGCAATGTCATGAAAACATTATATCTCTTCAACTGACCAATCAGCATTGAGAACTGCTAAAATGCACATGTGCAAACATCACAAAGGTATTCGCTTCCATCAATTAAGCCTTATGGATAATAATACTCACACTTGACAAGGGCCTCGGTGTTGCGCTGTGTGAAGTAGTTTAGGAGGCTGTAGTAGGAACATGGCTGACACTCCTGGCAGCGCTGCTTCTTGTTCTTGGTGTCGGGCTGAACGCAGGCGTAGCCATCGTCCGGTGACAGGTGTGTGCGCTCCTCGGGGAGCAGCTTGCCCTTCAGAGTACTCACCAACTCATTGACTGACTTCTCAACCAACTGACTCTGCCTGGAAAGCAAGAAGGGTTACACACATAACTACACCAAATACCCGTCACAGCTTGCTAGTTAAATATGGGAGAAAAGCCTGCATATTGTTTACATGTCTACAACATTAGTGAATCCAGTAAGTCTGGGTATGGTGCTGACAAACCATGGACCAGGGAGAACCTGGGATTCGAACCCAGCTACAGGGTTCGAGTTAACTGCTGGCCCGTTGCCAGGTAAATTACAAAGGGCTTGCTGAAATGCAAAGCTGATGGCCTGTCTGGCGAGTCAAAATTTCGCCCCTTCTCAGTGTTTGTTTAATTTTTTAAGAGGATCATCTCGGTAGAATGACAACCGTCCGCCATTTTGTAATGTTGTGTAGAACAACTTCTTTATTTGCTCATAAATCACAATGAAATGAGGCAAACGGAAGCCAAGATTTAATCTCAGAGTGGAGGAAAAAACGTTTTAGAGATGAGGAGTTTGAATCTTTTCAGAGCCTACGGCTACGCGACCTCAGCTTAAGCCACTTCACAGCCTCAGCCATTGAGTTGTAGGCCAGCTCGTTTGGAGAAGGGCCAGTAAGTTTTAAAAGGAGCAAGCCCTGCTGGCTACATACAAATTTGTTGTTAAGCATACTCCTGAGCTATCCTGGCATGGCTTAGTGATGCAACTGGGATGTTTTAGAGGATGGGACCACCCTTGCCTTCAGCAACTATTGGTAGTGATGTGTACTTTGATGTTTAGCCTTGAAAACTGTCGTCAAATGAACACGCATCCTTGCCAAGCCTCTGACACAATCTTGGTAAAACGGTTACTCAAGAAGACTTACGTTGCTAAAGATTCTGATGCCTGCTTGACGATGTCCTCTGTGATTTCCAGGAACTTTTCAGCAGGAATGGCCTCATCCTCTGGCAGATCACAGAGTGCTGTGACGGACATCTCCTGGAGAACGGCCTCGATACGACAGTCAAGGACATCGTTGACGGTCTTCACCAACTTCTCAAGGGAAGACATGTCCTCATAGATTTTGGAAGTGTCTGGAAAATGCAGATACGATTTATATACTGACAATTATTGAACAAAAATAATTTTGATGCTGTTCAAACAAAGCTTAAAAAGTGCATCATAAAAGATTAGAACTGAAAATATTACACTGAAACACTGAAATGAGTGAATGTTGTTTGCCATGCATAGTCATATGGACTTAATGACATCCTCAGAGGTTATGAGAAAGATATTTGAAATATATTCACTTATTAATGGCGTCATAATCATGGTTGCAAAACTAAAGGTCTTTTCAAGCTTGTGAAAACCTGTTATTCTGCCACAGAATCTCTACAGGGAGAGAAGGTATGAGAGACAAAGTGAGAGTATGAGAGACACTAAGTGATGACTGAGACTCACATGCATCCACATTGAGAGAAGTCCAGGTAAGACTGGTCATCCCAGGACTGAGGGCCTCCTCAACGCGGTCCTGGAACGGTTTCATCAAGGGCAGCAGGGCATGGGCAATACTTCCCACAATGCACTTGTACTCAGACAGGATTTCCTGTAGGCTGCATGACAAAGAAGAGTCAAACATTTAACTGCTATTTCAAAAACACAATAAACATTGTAAAATGATGCTTCAACCGTATCATATTATAACAAATAAATGTCCAATATGAATATCTGATGCATGAATAGGGTTAAGTCTGTTTGAGCAATAACATTTCATTTTTATCCCACGTCAGCAAATGTCAGAGAAAATCCTGATGACATGCAGGTGGTAGATGGCATTGACAATTTCAGTGGAACCCAAGAGCATGGGTGGTGACAAACCAAGGATCATGATCAAGGCAAATCTGGGATTCAAATCCTGATCATCACACAACAAAGGGATGCAACTCTGCACAGCAAATGAAGACGGATGATACTCATGGAAAAACGTCCACAAACAACTCATTAATAATATATGGCAGAAATCAAAAGCAACTAAAAATAACAGGGACTTATCACTGTTCCGAGATGGATGACTTACGTGGTGTGATTACTCCTAATTGTCTCTTCCTTCACGACAAGCTCCTTCGCTTCCCGGGGGATCTCCAGTCCCATCGCCTGCAGGCACTTGGCTTCTTGGATCAGCTCCATAATCTGGGGGTCAAAGTTGACAAACAGGTCGCCAGACTCCGGGTGCTTCACCAGAAGTGAGGCGTGCAGTCCGCTCTTCGCTGCCTCCACGGCACGGAACCAGCCACGGTGATACAGCAGCTGCAAACACATCACAGGTTCATCATCAGTAATTGGCTTAGCATCAATTGACAATACTTGACACTTTCAGGAGAGAAAGTTAAAGAAAGTATGGAGTATTATTTTGTAATTATTGAAAGTCAGGGATTGAAACCTTTTTTTCAGTGTGCCACAGGACAATGATCGTGAGTGTTGTTTTACGCCGCTTTTGTCAATATTTCAGCAATATCACGGTGGGGGACACCAGAAATGGGCTTCACACATTGTACCCATGTGGGGAATCAAACCCAGGTCATCGGCATGATGAGGGAACATTTTGACCACTAGGCTACCCCACTGCCCCAGAGGGCAATGATAAAGATGTTCAAGTGTGACCTTGGGATTGAGTGTCAACCAGGAGAGATCTAATTTCAAAATCTGTTCAGTGCGTGTGTTCATTATTTTCCATAAAATGCCCAGTTCACTTGTAAGAAGTCCACATCTCACTGACTCAACATTATAGCACTTGCAAGGAAATATTATGTTTAAACTGTTACAATTTCAAACCCTGCTATCACGACACTAATACAAGGAATTTGAACCTTGAAAGCGATCCTCTTTTCAATATCTTACCTCATACTCAAGCAAAACACCAGCCATTTTGTTGAAGTTTCGGATTATCTTCTTGGCCTCAGCATGCTGCAAAAACAAGTTAACACAAATTAGCATAAATAAATAAATAAGAACCATGCAGAAATTCTGTAATTCCAAGAACTGTAGAAGCAACCTTCCCGAACTTCTGTACCGACCTTCAGTATCTCGGGCTTGGACTTGAACACCTTCATGGGGAGCTCGATCTTCCTGTACAGCTGCCTGGCCCAGGCGATGCGGCCCGCGATGGGGGGCAGGTTACGGGGGACGATGGGGTCGCCCTTGTTCTTCTGGTAGATCTTCCTGATTGACTCCAAGTCTTTGCCATAGCTCATCATCACGCGCATGTACTTCTCGTTCATGTCCAACTGGGCTCCGCTGATGGCATCAAATTTGTCCAGCAGCTCCAAGGCTTTCTCAGTCTGTAGATCAAACAAACATAATGTCCTGTGTTCACCTTTTTGTTTACTCCATGAAATACACCAACAACGAGTCGAACCAAACGTTCAGGCCTCATGTGAATCAATCAACATTTCATGTTCACAGACGCCTTGAACAGTCTGTTCACATATATATGAAAATAGAGATGGCTCAACTCAAGCTTCGCAAAATTTGGATGAAAATGTAAAAAAGTTGTTTATCACGTTGATTGTGGCCTGAATTTATCTCTATTTAATTTCTGTACACGTTAAATCTAAACAGCGAAGATTTGTAATAATAAGTGTAATAATAGTGAGGCTTGTGATGAAAGCTTTCAAATCATAATAATAATTATATTTGTGAAGTGCAAAACTCCACATCACCGAGGGACATGCTCAATGGACATAATTCTGTGATATTTTGACGCTACATAAGCACATGTCAAGATCATAGCCATTCTTACTTGCAGCAACAAACCCATCCAATTCATATAAATACAGTACTGTTCAGAAAACACATCCTCTCATTTCCTAACACCCTGCACCAATCACAATCATGTGTACATAGTTTTGACTAGAAGTGTACAAACAAATATTTCCATGATTCCTGAAATGTCCGTGCTGTGATTGAGGGTATGTTTGTTTTGACCAGTAGTGTATCTGTCAGTGGCTGCTGCAGCTCGTCGACTCACCGTCAGAGATCTCTGGAACCACGAGTCCATGAATGTCTGGATGCTCATACGGAGGGAATCGATCTGGTTACGGAAATCCTGATAGTCCTGATCAAACTGAAACACAGAGCAGATGTTTTACACATGAGTCTACAAAAGTGTTGACACCTAGACAAATGGAAGGGTAATAAGATCCTGTCGACCACTGTAAAATGTCTTCTGACTAAGACAGCTTGTGCAATATATGGGGACAATGCACTTACTTGAAAACTACCCTTACAAATTTATTTGTTTAATTTAGGGCTGAAAAACACAGTCAACCAGTTAAATTAGTCACAAATGACAATAGTTGACTGAAAATATTGTTGAACAATGTCAATTAGTGCATTTCATACCCAGTCAATATATGGTTGAAATACAGGCGATGTGACTT
The DNA here is from genome assembly GCF_023055435.1 of Haliotis rufescens. Lineage (NCBI taxonomy): Eukaryota > Metazoa > Mollusca > Gastropoda > Lepetellida > Haliotidae > Haliotis > Haliotis rufescens. The sequence continues at coordinate 3,834,392 of NW_025964223.1, read as the reverse complement.
GAAACGTTAACTCACTACACCATATCTAATAATTGTAATGCTTCGCACATTGGAGAATCGGTATTCAAATCTGATATTTAGAATCTATTCTTCATTAGACATAGTGGTTATTATCTATGTTGTTTGTTTGTTGTTTTCCGCCGCACTCAGCAATATTCCAGCTATATGACAGCGGTCTGTAAATAATCGAGTCTGGACCAGACAATAGAGTGATTGATATCATGAGCATCAACCAACACAATTGGGATGCGATGACATACATCGACCAAGTCAGCTAGCCTGATCCCATTGGTCACCTCTTACGACAAGCATGGGTTGCTGAAGACTTATTCTAACCCGGAGCTTCACAAGTCTATTATTTATAAATTTCAAATTGTTTCAAAACTTCGTCCTGAGACCTATCACAGAGATTTACGCGTGACTGACTTTCTATCTGAGAGTTCCTGCGACTCTCACTAATGACTTTAGGGGGATACAGGAACGAAGAATGGGTCCCAAAACGGACAATGTACCAACAATAAAAAAACAAGCGTTTGTGAAGCTCTATGCTAATCATGGACAGTGTGAACCAAGTAATCAGAAATACAACTCCCAAGACTGGTACACATTTAGAATTGACGGAAGTCACAGACATCCGAGCTGCCCACTGACCCAGTACCAAGCGACTGACAGTTGTCATGGTGATGCGACACTGACCTCCTGCTTCCTGTGGTCCAGCACATCGTAGTTCTTCTTCTTGGTGACATCAACAATGGTCTTGTACCTGACGATGATGGTGTCGATACCCTCTATCTTGATGTCCTGAACCCCAGCAAACATCTCTATCGTGTTGATCATGTCGATGATCTTATCCAGACGTTTGCAGAATGTGTCAAACTTGCCAAAGATGTAGTTTTCACTGGAACAAAGGTAAAAATTGCTTCAAAATAAACGTAAGAACAGGCTTACAACTAAATCTATCAACAGTCAACTCTCACCCAAACCCTTAAAATCAGTAACCTACAAAAGCAATAAAATCAATAAATCAACTTTCCCCCCTTTTCCAAGTCTTAACTGGCCCATTATCTTGTTTGATAGGCATTACTTAGAAGTTGGCGGATGACATTATTCTGGCAGTTTCATGGCAACCTGGAAACTACTTAATATGTGCCAGGAAAACCATTGGTTGATAGCATAAATACTGATCCTCAACATTGGAGTGCCATGACACACAATCAGCCTGGCGCAGTGTCACCCAATCCCGAAGTTAGCCAGGGGTCCTGGCAGCCTTATCTGACCCCAACAAGGGTGTCATACTAGAAATAAGCAATTCACAAACACAAGACACAAGTTACAAGTTTACTACCAACATTTTACTACATCCCATATTTTACATCAAAGGAACAGAATTAAATTTTATTGTGAGTGAGTTGGGTTTAACGCCGCTTTTAACAGTATTCCAGTTATATCGCTGCGTGTCAGCTCAATGTGGGAGGAAAGCCCGAAGTGATGCAGGTCTCAGACGTTTACCACTTCTGTGAAACCCACGAGCACGGGTATGGTGCTGACAAACCTAGAAACATAATCGGGGCGAACCGGGATTCGAACCCACAATCATAGGTTTCTGGCGTGCCCAAGGGACACAACTCTGCACAGCGAATCGCGGCGCCTTAGACGACTGGGCCACCCGTGCCCCCAAATTTTATTGTGAATCTATGATAATATGAATGAACAGAACAGTAATGTATTACCTGAACTCAAACTGCCTCTCATTGGGCGTCTCATGGAGCCGTGCCTTGGTCTTGTGGAAGTGGCGCTGATACTCCTGGTTCAGCTTGATGCACTCCCCCAGCCTCTGCAGCAGCAGGAGCCTAGGGAAACAAGTCCGTTACAGTGTCACAGTGTGGGGAAGGCAGGCAGTACATGTCACCATTCATAGCCTTAAAAACTCATCTTTCGTAAAACTAGTTCAGAAGACAAGTTTATATGTCACTATTCCTGTTTTTATTGTAGCTTGTCCTGCTTGAACTGGACAAATCATTTCTGTCAGTTTTATTCAGTTCCAATTTGTATTTGTTTGTTTGCTGTTTAACGCCATACTAAGCAATATTCCAGCTATATGAGGGTCGCCTGTAAATAATCGAGTGGACCAGACAATCCAGTGATTGACATCATCAATCCCTGCAACTGGGAACAATGACATGCATCAACAAAGCCAGCAACCACCCAATCCCGTTAGTTGCCTCTTACGACAAGCAAAGTCGCCTTTTACGGCAAGCATCGGTTGCTGAAGACCTATTCTACCCCGGATTTTCACAGGTAGGTATGGTGCTGGCAACCCAAGAATCATAATCAGGCAAATCTGTGATCCATACCATGATCATAGGATTCTGGCACACCAAAGGGAGGCAACTCTGCATAGCCAACTGCAGTGCCCAAAACGACTAGGCCACCATGCCCCAAGTACAACAGAAGACAGGCTGAACGTACCTGGGGTGCTCCCACACCTTGGACACCCCCTGCATAATGTAGGCCTTGCATGTTGTGATCATCTGGTTGGTGACCTTCACGAACAGAGAGGTCATCCTCTCCGAGGTGTTGTAGTACTGGGAGATGCTGTAGATCATCCTGATGGCATTCATCAGACTCGGGATGTGTTCCACCATGCTGGCCTGTGCAAACATCGGCAAAATAGTCCATTCATTTGTATTCACACATTCTAAGAAATATTAGGTTGGAAATATATCAAATAAAGATTCTTAAAATATTTATTTAATTATAAACTGTAACAGACCAGTAAATACTATTCTCACAAATACTTTTCTGATCCAGTTCTGGTATCCAGTTGAGAAAACTGCTCAAAAGCGCTGGCAGGAAAATGCTAGACAGGCTTTGAGTAACAACCATCAAGGTACATGCGTTGACTTACTATCAAGCCTGACCTCCCCATCCATGAATTGTCCGTGCATGACAAGCATGGGTTGCTGGAAACCTATTCTAATCCAGAATACCCACATGGTTTCAGCATTAGGAACTTACTGGAGTGCACTTGACAAGTGGGCCGAAGAACTTGTCGAGGGTATACAGATATTTCACGTTGTCCTTGGCCTCATTAGCAGCGTCAGTGATTCGACCGTCCTGGACACAAAATTCAAAACATATCAGCATTCAATGCATAGTTCTTAATCAAAAGGAACAATGAACAAATGATCAGTCAGCTTTTTAATGAAAGCCCTAGTGATGCAGATTTTCAATGTTTATGAGCACGGCTCTAGCATTGAGAGACAGGATAAGTTTTGGGGAGAATCTGGGATTCAGACCTGTAACCATCAGATCCTGACACAGGCAAGGGATGCAACTCTGCACAGTGAATTACACTGTTTAAGATAACTGGGCCTCAAGTGATCACTCATGATGAAATAACGTTTGGTAAATGCTGAAATCTGTGTTTGTTCATTAACGCATATTACAGCTATTTAATGGTTGTCTGTAAATTTTAGAGTCTGAACCATACAATCAAGTGATTGATATCATGAGCATCAACCCATGCAATTGAGATACGATGATATGTATCAACAAAGTCAGTGACCACCCGATACCGTTAGTCGCCTCCTAGGACAAGCATGGGTTGCTGAAGACCTATTCTCTACCTGGATCTTCACCGGTTTGAAATATATGTGCATCTCTTAGATGACATTACAAAAGCAATAAACAAAATATTTCCTAAAGAGCAAAATGAGTCTGTAGGTTGTATCAAATCAGTGACATTAGTCCGTAGAATAATGAGAGGAACAAACTTCATAATCATTTCATAAGCATGGTCATAATCAAAATTTTATTAATTTTTAATCCAATAAATTCAGCATTGAAATTACCATGGAAGAATTCATCAGCAGTACTAGTCCCGGTGGACACTATCAAGGGATAGTTATCTATGTTTATGACAAGGACCCACTGACCCTGACGCTTAATTTCAGTCATTGTTAATGTATCTACAATTATCCATGGGATTACATCTCCATTCTATATATACATACCTGGACCCATCCACCACCATAGCTTTAGTTTACAATCCCCAACTGACCACAGAATGTCCCTTGCCAATTAGCTTTGAACCAACAACAAATGCCTCTTCTGATCAAAAGTTTGGCATAGAACTACATTCAAAAGCGCTGCCTAACACAAGCCCTCAATATTTTAAATCAAATAAAAAAACTCCTTATGAATGAACTTTAGCTGTAAAAGATGGAGTCCTCGTTTCAGACATTCTCAGCTGTTCTTTAAATGGAATGCAACAAGGCATTAGATAATTGGTGATATCACCACTAGTTTCAAACATTTTATTTTTTTTTTTCAAAACTTTTCAAAGTTATGGTGAAAATTGGGTCCAGTGTATTTATGAAATGGATACATGATACACTGGCTCGTCCAGCTGCTGCAGATTCCAGAAAGTGCCCCTATCATCTCACCAGCTCCTTCCACTTCTTCAGTGACTTGGACTTGGCCACCTGTAACACGCCCACCACTCTCTTGACTCTTGGGTTCTTCATCTGCTCCAGGAGGCTGCAGAAACAATTCATCACAGTCAACCACTGACTACAACACACGGCAATCCCGCTTCAGACAGCATCAATAATTGATCTCTCTTCTAATTACAGAGTCCTCAAACGAGTAAAATCAATATCTGGCCACAGGCGTAATTGACTAATATTTTGGATGGTGCTGAAACAGTGACGTACCTGTTTTTCAATACGCCAGCCTCAATCACAGTCTAAAATACAGGATTATATAACTAAGGCTATTAATAATACAGAAGTCATCATTATCAGGTTTATTCAGTGCAGTCAACCATCTCAAATAAATTGATTCATTTGCTTCTAAAAAGATCGTGTGACAAGGAACGTGACTGAATGATTGGAGTTTAATGTCTAACTATTCTGCAGTCATAACACCGAGAGTAAATTGTAGTCGTGCGGAAATCCACCAATAATCTTCTACATGATTAAACACTAAAAGACCGAGGCTATTTGTAGTTATGAGCGATAACGACTTTGACTAATCGAAAAGTGTCTCAGTTTAGACACACAACATTAAATCCATTCTGTAGACCTTGGCACAACAAACTTAAAACAAAACATTAGAATAAATTCCTCTTACTCTACAGACAACAATATTCCAGCTACCGTTCTCACTATATTAAGCACCCAGCTCAATAAGTTCCCTTTGACCAACTTCAAGACCAATTTGTAAGTAGCTCTTGAAATCACCCCTACTAAGACTGAACATTTATACCACAGCCCATATTTTCTTGTGTATATTACTGATTTCTTGAAAACAAAAGTGTAGAAAGGCAGCATAAGGCTAAAAAATACAGTTGTCTTGGTTCTCAGGCATCGCCCGCATCATCATAAAGTTTGCCGTACGTTTCAGATTTTTTTCCATTTAAAAAAAAAGTTTAACGGTAGTCAAATACTGTATTCCAGTATTTTACTCATTAAGGAATACATTAAGCACAGAAAATGCTTAAAAGGGAACACAATAGGGTGGAAGACATACTTGTTGAATCTGGCCATACGACTCTTCCAGTACGCTAGTTCCGCAGTTGGTCCGATGTCATCAGCTTCTCGCCGCATCTGCTCACTCTCGGCCAGGACCTGCTCGATCTGTTTGGACCACATGCCTAGCAGTTCCTCCAGCTTCTCCAGGTACTCTGTGTTTGCAGCTGTAACAGATGTCCACAGCTTCACCATGTGTCTCTACAGCCTCATTGAGGGAGTTACAAGGATCTTCGTGCTAAGATTACTTGGTGCAAGTGGCCCTGAACTTCATAACTGAGCACACAAACCACTCTTCTACCTTACACCTAACAGAGAGAGGAACACATTCCTCAGACTTTGCCTTGCATGTTAAGAATTGTCAACAAAATGACACATTTTTTTCTCTTTCCCCCCTCCCCCATCATATTTTAAGGTCTCAAGAATTCCACACCGTACCTGCCGTCTGATAATCTGCAGGGGACTCCATGCTATCTATGATGTGCCCTGTTCCGTTCTCCTCCAGGGCGACCTGGCCCTCCATGTTGTTCAGGGCAGAGATAAGGCTGCTGATGAATTTCTCCATGTTTTCCAAGAAATCCTCAACCTGAGCATTGTTGCCATTGCTGCCATTTGTCAAAGTGCCCCATTGCTGGAAAGGACAACTTCAATTCAAAACACATTCTACTCTTGCTCATCTTTGCACAAAGTGAGTGAGTATGGTTTTAAGCCACTTTTAGCAATATTCAAACAATATCACGGTGGTGGACACCAGGAATGACAAGTACACGTTTAAACCACTAGGCTACCCCACCGCCCCTTTGCATAAATACATAACCAATCAAATATAACAGAAAGAGACCAGAGGATTTATTTTCAAGTCAAATTTGATTTTTAACACATGTGAATCTGAAAAATCACTGCATTCACAAACATACTACTTGGATATGACAAAAAAATGAAATCTTACAAAAAAAAGTAATTAGCCTCAAATTTCCACTATTCTGTTACCTACCTCCAGAGATTTCAGAGCTGGCAGTATGACCTTTGACATGTGTTTCTCGAACCCACTGAGCACCTGCCCCTGGTTGCAGTCCATCATACCGAAGTTGACCTCGTCTGCGATGTTTCTGTTCGAGATGGCCTTGGTTGACAACCTCAGGAAGTACAGACACACTCCGTGTAGACCCTGAGAAACACACAGACGTACACCGGACCAATCAGAATGCAGGGCCTTTACAGCATGTCACTCACAAAATTCAAGACCTTTTTCAGGCCTTTTCAACGCCCTTCTGATTAATACATTAAAGAAGCATACAATCATTGCACTACCACTCCATTGTGTACTGCCATTGTAATTGCTGTGCACTAACTCGTACTGATTTGTAAACCTAGTGAATTTTGTAATACATTAGTTGACTGAACAGCCAACAAATGGTATACAAACTAACTTCTTTTACATACAGATTTCTTGGTTAACATATTGTTTCAATTTGGGACTCAACATGTAACAGAAACAAACACTGATGTGCTGCTACCCGACAATGGGGAGTGAGTGAGAATGGTTTAATGTTGCTGTTAGCAATATTCCAGCAATATCACGGCGGGGGACACCAGAAATGGGCTTCACACATTGTACTCATGTCAGGAATCGAACCCGGGTCTTTGGTGTGACAAGCAAACGCTTTATCCACAAGGCTACCCGGCTGCCCCTGCTACCCCACAATATTGTCCCACCACTCATATCATTCATAATCATATAAAAGAAGAACTATAAAAGAATATAAAAATCCTGAAACAATAAACCTATCCCTTCAACCAACTGCCGATACTGACTGGCTGAGCTAGGAGATTACGGAGATCTTGTTTGTGTCTGAATGTCCAGCTGATTACAAGTTTCATAATAAATTCACTTAGGGGACAGACTTGATTAGCTCGAAAATAGCCTAGAACTCCAATTTTAGCCTGCTTTATCAGCTTATGCTGCAAAATAGCAACAAATTAACCGATTTTTATGTTATCAATGAACATTCCGGAAACACTAACTATTCTGGAAACTATATCTCATTTCAAGTAAATGGGCCTTTGTGGAAAGGGCTGGCACTTATGAAAAAACCAATGTTAATAGTCTGTGCTACGTTGCGATCCCTTTGATCACAAAGAGGATAATACATGACAACGGCCCTTTAGCCCATGGGATTAACATGGATTTGAAATTTGATAATACAGCAAACCTATTAACTGTTCATTTCAACACTTGCATATTAGGACTTAAAACACTAACTGTACCATGCTACAGCGTATCAAAAGGGCAGATTTTACATGTTTTCAGCAAGCATATTTCTTAGACCTACGCTGATTTTCTAAGACATCGACCAAGTCTGTACACCTCATGGTGAAGAGTTCATATTTAGTCACAGACTTGCTCATAGTCTTGAAGTTGACAATATTCAGGCTGTATTTTCACTCCTTTTAACTGTACTTGTGTCTTCGGTTAAGTCAAAGCTCAAAGTGTAAAAAAGAACACTAGTTTTCATACAAATTTTTCTACAACTCAGAGCTCCAGATAAGCTGCTGCGTATCTGCGTATCTGCGTAAAAAAACGCATCAGAAATGCAGAAATGCGCAGTAAAATAAAATCCAAGCGTACAAAATACGCAGCGAACATTACAGATACGCTACAAAAATAAAACTTGTGCATATCATCAAAATATTGTGAAGTAACCCTGCATATTCGATTAGCAAATCAGCAACTTATTTTGAAATTATAAACAACCTTGCCAAACTCCACGATGACAGTTACATCATGATCATTTGCCATCCCACTTTCTTGTGGAAGTATTGTGGTATTTTTGAGTCCTATAAAGCTCTCAAACCCACACGACACCAGTTTGCAGGGACTAGATGAATAGAGTTTTTAAATATTTGACTTAAATACCCACATGTGTAAAAACTAGTGGGTAACAGAAATTTGAATACCCAGATAGAATTACTGATACCCAATGATTTTAAAATCATTGGGTAAAATACCCACAACACCAAGAGCTAATCTGGAGCTCTGACAACTTCAAAATTTAACTGAGCCAAAAGGTGTGACTAGGGTCAATCGGAGTTATTCAAAACTCGCTTTGTTAACTTGCATTTCATAATATTCACCTAGCAACTGACTAATGAGTACCCAAATAAAACAGAAACAATGTCTGACTTTCATGTACTGCACTAATTGCAACATCTTGATACATACTGGAAAGTCATAAGACCATTAATATCTTTAAGATCCGTCAATATGCTGCCTTGAAATACTATTATTAATCACAACCAAAAATCCTTTAAATATATCTCTTCCTTATAATGAAGTTCATAACATACACCGTCTTGAAGCTATTGTCAACACAGTACATTCGTGCAGCCTACTAATAAGTGATTTAGACAGAAAGGCTCAATACCCAAACACTTTCATCACACAATGGCTGCTTTCACAATAAACATCTAGGCCACTGTAATTACAGTCATTAGTATACAAGCTGGAATTGTGTTAAACACAACTACCTTTCAAGCCCCAATCAAAGGTGTAATCTGACACAATATATCCCATTTCACAACAAACACAATCAATATACCGATGTTTAAACTGTAACAATGTAACGGCAATAAATCCTAGATGGTGTTTGCGCCAAGAGTAATAACAATTTGATTGAAGTTGTGATAACATCACTGCTTTTCTCGTTTTCCCTTTTATGTATAATATAATAGGACTTATCTACGAATGAACAGAAAAAACACTTCCTGTTGACAAATGCAAGGAAATGATAACACAGTTCCCAACGACGGCGGCATCGTAAACCCATTGAGTGATGACAGACGGTGCTTAATGGTACAAATCACACAACTTTGAGAGCTGATCAATACCAATCTTTATCTTTATATGATCAATAAATAACGCAATGGGAGGCAGTCAAGATTCAAGCTGACAACCCTCGTCCAATGTCCCCAGGTAACAGATCATGGCAAAATGCCAGAGGTACAGTCTGTAATTAACATGCAACAATACCTGGTTATGTTGCCGTAATGTTGGGCGATTACCACTGATGCAATAAACAATGTCACAAACAACGCTATAAACCCCTCGTGTTTTAACGTTACCTGGGCATAATATATTAGTAATGGTGTACGAATGACACAATATCAATAAACACCTCATTGCAAAAACTTATTTAACAATTATTTGCTAGTTTAGTGTGTGTTTATGAAAGGAAAAGAATTTGAAAAACGAAAGGTGTAAAGGTCAAGTCTGCATTTAATCTGCTTAAAAGGCTAGTGCATGTGTACTGCTTATATTTACATTATTGTGAAACAAGAAATGTAAAACAAACCTAGAGCCATCCTCTATTATCCAGGGTACTATATCTCCATTGTGTAGTGTTAAATACCCTGGACTCGCGCCATCAAAGCTACATTTTGGAAGTGACATGACCATCTCAATCTCGCTCATCCCTAGCTTAGCACAGGTGTTCTCTCACTCAAGTAATTTCATCGAATCACTATTTTCATGCCAATAGAATTGGGCTTTAAACAAAAGTTTTAAAAGAGAATCACATGCATTTTGCAAGACAGCTATCAGCCATGTTTGTTTGATGCTAGTAATATAGCTGCACGTGACAATGTCACTATTTGAAAAATAGGGTGATAGAGCTCAGAATGTGCAGAAAAAATTACTTTGCTTGCATTTGAAAACCAATATCAAAGCAAACCATCAATATCAAGAAACTACTCGAAAATAGAAATTCCATAATGGCATGCAACAACCTCATAAGTGACATCCATCAGAGCCCCATTTAGACAAACACGTAGTATTTTGTATTAACTTTGATAATTAAATAGTATCTTTACTTATGCAAGCATCCCCTACCAAAATGGCAGAAAGTGTGCAGAATACTGCAGTCCTGCAATAGGGTATTTATCATGACAGAATGGAGATACAATATACAGGATAACTGAGGTGGATCAAAGTCCTGTTGTGAGAGGGAAGAAAGGTTATTTCAGTACAAGCCATTTGATGCAGTGCATGTATGTCATGTACATTTCCCATGTCGAGGTAGCCATGTCAGTGTGGGCCAGTCATGTCAGACTGTAAAACACAATGTGGTGAACGTGTCTTACCTCAGTGTCTCCACTTGTGATAAATAACCTCTTGCTGGGGTTACCAGTCGGGGTTGTCTTCTGCAACAGCAAACAGTCAGACGAAATGTTAGAAGAATGTCATCAGAAAGTCATTGCAAGCTTGGCACCAAGAATTATTTCCAAATTGGAAACGACAGGGTGAAAACATAGCACAGCTAGTATTATTCTCCATCCAGAACTGTGCATTTACATTTATTTTCAAAATACAGAAATCAGACATGCTGCACTTAATGTTTGTACCAAGAATATAAAAGCTGCAGCATTAGAAATTGGCACTAGTCCTGCAGTCTTTGCCAAACTGCCCAATGGTTAAGGTATCATAAGGACTAGTGGAAATTTGCCATTTTCAAGGGTTTTGTCATATGTTATCATTATAAGGACTCATGGAATAAAAATGTTAGTTTCTTTGACTGAAGCTGCCAAGCTGATTAGAGTCCGATCTTAACAGAGGGAGGTATTGAGCAAATGATCTGACTTTAATTAAAATAATATAAAAGTACACATATATTGATGACTTCTAGTTTTAGTCCCTTCAATAGATAACTTATAACGTCTTTCTACATGAAGCAATAGAAATACCACTCACAGTGGCCTCTTGATAGAAAAACATCAACTTTCTGGCTCCTTTCTCCGCAAAGAAGTTGTCAATAAGGTCAAACTGAAAAGAGAAAACATGACATCACTCTCCACCCACAGTTACATCACAAACGATGTGTCATGGCTACACGTCAAGTTCAAGGTCAACTATCAGCCATTCCCTTTCTCAGTTGTTTGATGCCATGAATATGAGGGATGGACACAGTGCAAGATAAATATATTTTCATGTATTATATTGTTCTTCTCTCACCTTGTCATCTCCCAAGATGAAGTCTTCTACTACAGCAGCATCAAGGCCAAGAGCATCTGAAATCTACAAAAACAACAATAAACCTTCTTCACAAATGAATTCTTGTGAAACTCACAGCACACCAGGTGTCAATGTCAGTTTGAATAGTTCGTGGATTTATCAACATGTAACATTGGCTAAAAGTCAGAATTAACATCCCTAATCAGTTGAATTGTATCATCTAATTTGACCTTCAGCTAACAGTGAGTGAGTGAGTATGGTTTACGCCGCTTTTAGCAATATTCCAGCAATATCACGGCGGGGGACACCAGAAATGGGCTTCACGCATTGTACCCATGTAGGGGAATCGAAATCAGGTCTTCGTTGTGACGAGGGAACGCTTTAACCACTAGACTTCCCTACCGGCTGTAAACAGTTTGGACAAAACATGGGAATATCCCCACCTGGCAGAGCAACATGAAGGCAAATAGAATAATTCACAAACCTTTTCAGTGAGGTAGGAATGTCTTGCATCCATCTGAAAAACAATAAAGATATTTACAAAGTATTTCTGGGAGCGGGTTACATTCTCCAGCTCAACTGTAAGGGAGTGTGTTAGCAAGTGAATGTTGTTTTATTCAGACTACATTCTTGTTCTATGACAACAGCCTGTAAATAATCAAACTAGTGGTTGATAGTATGAACAACTATCCACTAATCGCCAGATCCTCAATTTAGTCAGTTCTTGTGATAAATAAACGTGATGGGGATTGATTCTGAACCGAATCCCAATGAGGATCTAGTCATGGAGAACCAAAGGATAGGATGCACAAGACATCCTCATAAGACCTGGTGTTTATCATAATCTTGAGATAAGTAGCAATATTCACAGACCATCTTTAACAACAGGGAGACGAAAATGGGTTCAACTAATATCACCCTGGAAGCCGTGTCCATGACATGTCAAGGACATGCTGTAATCCCAGAACAACAAACAGCGCCACCTACCTGCAGTTTCCTCTCATCCTTGTTGGCTTTTGCACGCTGGACTTCCTTCATAGCGTCTCCGGCCAGAACGATCTTCTTCATGGCGGCCTGCACACAAAACAAACATAGCAGCCGGTGACAAACACCTCAGTCTACTAGTCCTTAGCTTACTAGTCTCTCAGCTCTTAGCACTGATCGTACAAGAACAAACAGAATGTTACTAGACTCAGGCTTCAGACTAGTGGCTCAAGTCTCATACTGAGATATTCCAAGGGACCAAGGGAAAAGTCAAGTCATAAAATAAGGGAAAACAATATTTTTCAAACTTTAACCATGAGCATGTCAGTGACTTGATCTTTCAACTCTGTTGTTTTTCACCAAATTTATATTCTAATAAGAGCCCCCCATTTCTCATTTTGAGAGCGCCCTGGGCACTTATTACGTCAAATACGGTACTAACTGTATTTATCTGCAATGAAATTCAGCTTGAGTCAGAGACTAGCTGATAAATAAAATATTTTACAAACTTAAGTCCAGATATACAATGAATATGTTTTAATAACCAGAGAGTGTAATAACAGGAATAAATTGTGGACTTCTGTTCAGATTTGTTGATTGGTATTTCTGGTGTTGGGTGCTCAAAGTGATCAGCTGGTTATGTTTTTTGCAAAGGGGAAAAAACTTGATTTTAATAAAATGTACATAGATTTTGGAAGCCATGCATCACCGCATGCTATACCGAGTTCGCCCTTTATTGAAGGGCGCAATAGCAAGAGAACACTGTATTAATAAAATCACTTCTTGAAAACCAGCCTGTCTCACCCATATAGCCAAACCCATACATTTACTGCCAAATACAAGCAAGTTTTGAAAACAACAAAGTCTAATTCTGAGTCATACCAATACATTTGATTAACAATTCCTGAAAGGTCTGGTCAGTTCCTAGCATATAATACTGATCCTATGGGCCCAAAAGGCCTCTTATATACTGTCCTTTGTCAATGATTTGAAAATGTAGCTTAATCTAAAGAATTCACAAAATAATCAAATATCATTTAACATGATTCACAAAACAATAAAGTCATCAACACATCATTAAAAATCTAAAATAACTCAAATTGTTAAAAACCTTACAGCTGTGTTTCTCATAAAGAAGTCTTAAAATGTTTCTCCATTTTCACTAAATGCAAATCTATGTAACAGCCTTTTGACCATGTCATTTTATTATCACTTAACAAGAACATTAGATTATCCATAACTATTTGTAGAATAACGTAGCTTAAGAAAAATAGAATGTACCTTTTCAATGACCATAACCAAACATAAAACATGCCACGTCCGACACATTTACAGTAAGTGCCCCCCTTTAAAAGGAATTTATTCTCGGGCTGTATTATAATGCGAGCGGCTATAGTGTCTATTGCTGTCAATCAGTGTGATCACTGAAGCAATGGTACGTTTGTCGCATGCCCTATTGATTGGCTCTGCTAAGTGATAGCATAAAAAACTAGATCAATTTTGTCAATAAACTAAAAGCTCTGGAAACCTAAAAGGGATGGATTTAAAAAATGAGCCTTGTTATTATTAATATAGGTAAACATCATGATAAAAATGTTACACTCGAACACTAATAGCCAATATGCCTGAGACAATGTAATTGCAAAGTCATACTTCATAAACAATTTAAAGTTTCCTCAACTTGCCAGAAAGTCCTTTAACAAACCTAATGTACTTAATATTAAACTAGATTTATTTTATTACATATCAACTTTCACATGTTGAGTTGATAACCCATACAGAATAAATTACTAGACTTATGTTTCAGACTTGATGTAAAACCCAGCATTTGACAGTTTATATATAGAATGAATGAATAAATAAATATTGCTTTACACCACATCAGCAATATTATAGCTTCGTTTGTTTCTTGTTTTGTCTGTTGCTTAACGCCACACTTAACATAATTCCATCCATATGACTGTGGTCTGTAAATAACTGAGTCTGGATAAGACAATCCAGTGATTGACATCATGAGCATCGATCTGCACAATTGGGATATGATGACATTCATCAACCAGGTCAGCGAGCCTGACCACCCAATCCGTTCTTACGACAAGCATAGTCCCCTTTTACAACAAGCATGGGTTGTTGAAGACCTATTCTACCCCGGATGTTCACGGGTCCAATATTGCAGCTAATCACAGCATATGTATACAGAAGGTAATCCTATTACTTCTGATATTTTCAATATTGACATTTATAGGGATCCTTAATTTCAACAACAAAAAGTGAAACTCAGTCTATTCACATTTTTGAATTACAATGAAACTAAGTTTCTAAAATGCAATATCAATCAAAGATATGTACCTCTCCGTTTTAATGGGTACAATGTGAATGTGTGAAGCCCATTTCTGGTGTCTCCCGCCGTGATATTGCTGGAATATTGCTAAAAGCGGCGTAAAACCATAGAAATGGCCTTCACACATCATAAGTCACTGAAAACTATTGATACAACATCTACAATATATCAACATTTTGCAGAATTTCTGTTAAAGTATGGCTATTGATATTTCTCAACTGACATCAAACATGCAACATTAAGACAATTGTATTCTGAAGTGGCAGTGAAATATCATTTTCACTTTCTGATAAAGAAAAAAAATCAAAATCAAATCTATTATCAATCTGTTATTTGAATGTACACATGTAAAACTGTTGTGGCACAGATTGATGGAATGGATAAAAAAAAAGTACTGGCACAATAAATGGAAATAAATAAACAAAATGTCAGATTTGGATTTACGCTATGTTAAATATGTGTGTAGATAGTACTAGATACATTGTTTATATATGTTACATAATATCATGCATACATATGAACCTGTATAAAAAAAAAGTTTAATTCAATAAGGTATTGTTTCTTAACGGCAGTTAAAATTTAGGGTTCATTCAAAATACACATTTGCTTTATAAAAAGGTAATAAAACTAAAACGGTTGGAAAACCCCAAAGACGGGCAAATATGATCAGAATGTATATTACATGTTTTATGTATTAGAATAATTCCTTTTTAAAAAAAAAAATTTCCTCACCTTCGAGACCTGCATCTTTGGAGCTGGCTTCTTGGTTCCCTTGTCATCTCCTGCAACACAAACATGGGTGAGCATCTTCAAGCAAAGCTATGCAGTTCCCCCGGGGGCCTTAGGATATTTGTAGTAACTGAATATTGGGGCCGTTAACATTGGAGCTATGGCGAATACCCCTTGACTTTCATCTGTAATTTTGAACACTGTTAAGGTCTGTCAAGACAGAATGACAGAATTGAATCCTTTTCAAAGGGGGACAACCACACAAGAGACCTTTTTCAAAATTGTGTGATCCCCAGATAAACATGAGGATTTTACCAGGATTCTAAATTTCATAGAGATTTATTCCCCTTAAAGTCATGACACTCATTTTTTTATTTATATCAATTATTTGTAAACAAGGCAAGGCTTTTAATTTCTATTACTTGGTTTACAGATATGTTTTTTCCAAATACTGGATCATTGGTCAAAATTAAAATTTGAATAATTTTTTTAAAAATATTTCTTAGTGGTCACTAAATAGGATAATTGGAAGTGTAAAAAATATATATATATATGATCAGTTTTAATTTACAACCATAAAAACAAACTATTCTGGAACCAGTAAAATTAGAGCACACATACACTCATTTATACCATCTAAGTTGCAGGCACTGAAGATGGCGGCAACACCATATAGAATATTTTAACAAACTTGAAAGAACTAAAAAATTATTAGCACCATAATTTTAATATTCCATAATTGTTAAATATGGAGTCGGTGAACCCCAAAACCATATACTAAAGAAAAAATGCCAAATAAAAGCAACAGAAGATATTAATCACTTAAACCTCCAGATAACCTTCATAAAACTCAACTACAAGTACGTGACAGACACACTGGTTTGTGTCCAGATTCACACTCCAGTCGCTGGGGTCAAAGAATGTAGCTTACAGTTCATAAACTGTACAGACATCGGCTTTATCAATACAGTCACCGCTCCCCTCTAATGGCTGTCTTATCAATAGGCTCTTTTATATCAACAAGTCATCGGCCTCTAATACCTTGAATCACACAGCAGATACTTGATAATATTTACTGTTGCATTGAGCTAAATGGACTACATGTACAAATTGCATGTGCAAATAATAAATAGACGAGAAAATTGTCCCTTTCAGAGTAATCAATCATGCATACCGTCTCAGTGGGTAAGCACAAATAGAACACTATAAGCCCAAGAGGATCTCCGGGCGTGATCGTGAGTACATTTCCGTTTCTTATCATGAAAGATTGCATTGTGGGCGAGGTACTTGATTGTGAATGGGGTGCTGGATATATCAGACAATCCTACTGATGGGAAACAAACTCACTATGTACATATTTACTTAACAGTCAATCGAGTCTGGCTTGTCTATATAGAGTGCGAATTTATGGTAACTTAGTGATAAAACTTTTGATTATGATAAGTGTGTTTGTTTGTTTAATACTCTTGTGGCATTGGCAGTTTGACACTGTATGCTCAATATAGTACATATAGCATGAACAACATGTCACTTTGGTTCAAGAGGATATAACTAGAGATTGTCAAGCACCAGATTACTAAATCTTAACATAGAACACATGTTAATTAATTTCACATTTTCAAATCTGGACAACATGTTAAATTTGACTTTGGCAGATTTGTAGTTAATTTTTAAAAAAGCAATATAAAATATTCAGTAAACAGTAATTTTCTTTACCAAGCTTAGAGTATTTTTGCAGGTGTCATATTTCCTAGGATTTAATTTATTTCAAACACTTTAAGCATTCTTATTTTAATTTGTTTAATTTGTTTTTAAACTTATTTTAACCTTCATTCAATTTTAAAAAAAATTAAGCTGAGACTGATAAATTGAAAAACGGATTAAAATCTGAACTGCAAACTGACATATACGCTATCTGTGTACACGCTAAGTAAATATTTACACACAAAAATGACAGCTGACAGGGGATTTGTCGACCTCTGAGTCTGAATATTTGGGACGCTCAGATAGGTTTGTTTAGGTCGTCATATCCTATTGATTTCACTTTCTTGAACAGAAATGAGCTTGTATGTGCTAAATTGTGCAATATAAATAAAAGAAGCGGAAATGGTGACTTGTAAATCTAAACCATTTAGTAAATGACAAGGTCGAACGTTTTGAGTCATGACGCTTCTACCACTCACCTTTGGTTACCAGAGGGGGCGCAACTTCTTGATCAGGTTTGGGGCTGTCAGGTTTGTTTTGCTCTTTTTCACTAGGCCCGCCGTCTTGTTCGACGTCTCCCATTTTGAGGAAATTATTAGTATCCCCTCACAATCAACAGTCCAGTTGTGTCCAAGTGCCCTTGTGAGAAATGAATTGTTACTGCGAGTTCTCACTCAACACTCGAACTAAGTAGGCGCGTCATCCTTGAGCTGTGCTACCGCGCACGTGTTCTGACTTCCGCGCTGTGGGGGATACAAAATAGTCCGCGATAAAAATACTGCAACAAATATTTATTGCTCGTTATTTTTACTTGAGATTGTAGGTATGAACCGGGCAGGGTATTGTCACAAATATGCCTTGCAGAAGATATGTTTTGATCATGAATAAGATGACAGATGTTTTTTTGCGGACTAATATTTTGGCAAGTGGCTCGTTGGAGACGTTTCCTCACCATGGAGACATGTACACAAAAGAGCCGGGGTCTGAAGCGGATTAGGGTCATTATTCTTACCTAATCAGTTCACGTATCGAAAATCTTTTCACGGCTGTGTGGTGTTGCGGAATGATAAACAGTGTTGGACATTATGTGAAAAAGTCAGTACAAGGAGAGGTGTCATTAATTTTGTAAGAAATATATCTTCATTTAGCGCCAGGATTTTTAAATGTCCTTGTCTCTGGGTCACTAAGTTCTAATTAGTGTTGACTTTTCTTCTTCTATTGTTTATGCTATTTGATATGAATCAAATAACATTATTGCTGTTACAATGTTACGCATTATACAATAGCATGTTCAACGTCGCTATTCGTGCACTTTAATCAAATTAATATTAATTAATGAATTCAGAAAAACGTTTTTTTTATACAGTGCATATTAACGTCACGAAGGGCATCGAACAGTTAAGTAGAATAGGTAGATTCTCTAATTTATTTATTTATTTTTGCATGCGGTACAGATAGGAATTAACGGGTTAGGTCTGTTTGAACAGTAACATACATTTGGGGTGTGGGTGTTGTTTGTTTCGATGGATACTCCTCTTCATTTAGTTTGTTTTTCATTCATTCCTGGGTGACGTTTTTTCGGTTTACTAGATCTACGTTGGATACTGTATTATGGGGCCCCTTTCAGCAATATTCCGGCAATATCACAGCGGGGGACACATTAATCACAGATTAATACCCATTTACGAATGGAACATGAATCTAAGGCGTGACGAACGCACGCTTATTTCTTGAGTGTTTACGACTGAATTTTATTTTCGTTTGTGACGGGGTTTTTTATATTCAGTTTACCGTATATGTATTTTTTTCGTATTCAATCTTTATTATGCTGAGTGTAGATATAACCGCCTCCATGTAGCGTGGATGTTCAGGTAAATACAAAATAACGCAATGTTCAGTCCAACACTGAATGGTGAACATTATTTTGAAGCTGAGGAGATATATAGCTCAACATTGTTTATCTCAACAGTTTTAAGTATATTTTTTTAAGTGAAGCCTTTAACCAGAAGTCCCCGTAATTTGAGGCAAAGTAATGTTATATTTTACAAAGACAACGAATTTGCCAAGATCATCACGTTCCACCGTCTTCAACTACATATATATATCCTTTCATGAAATTCGACTTATCAGGTTTTAACCTCAACTTTAACAGTGATACCTTGGTAACTCGAATTCCCTTAACCCGAGGTATGGTCTCAGACGATGTAACGTTATAGTAGAGTCACATCGATATAACTGCCCCATATCGACACTCCGTTCTATGGATAACTCGATTTCTCGATTTAATATGTGTATGGTTCTAAATGAGCGAGTTAATAAAACGAAATACAAAACACACGTGTAATAATGCTTTTCACGCGCCCTGCAGGAACCACCGTGGGCGTAAGACAAAATGTCATTGTTTACGTCATTTTTAATGACGTCACAGTAGATGATGACGTCACGCTCGATCATTGTTGGCATCATTTGGATACAGTTTGTTTCTTCACATAAGGTCGATGTGAGTACAGTTGGTTGGTTGGTTTGTTGTTTTACGTCCCACTCAGCAATATTCCAGCTATATGACGGCGGTCTGTAAATAATCGAGTCTGGACCAGTGATTGACATCATGAGCATCGATCCACGCAATTGGGATCGATGACATGCTTCAACCAAGTCAGCGAGCCTGACCACCCGATCCCATTAGTCGCCTCCTACGACAAGCCTAGTTGCCCTTTACGGCAAGCATGGGTTGCTGAAGACCTATTCTACCCTGGATCTACATTATACAGATTTTACAAAACCGTCACAGAATTTATTTATGTATTCATCCGCTGTTGTTCGGGGTATGCTTGGATAATAACTAGCGAGCAACGAGGAATTATTGATTGTCTGTCCTGACCAAATGATATAGTCAATTTTAAGACAGAAATAGAAGAAACGCATATGTCAGCCCTACGGTGAAAGTTAAGTGATGGTAACCTATTGTTTTTATGACATAAAGTTATCCAGTCGTACACACTATAGATTATGTCATATCGTATGATTGTTTTTATACAATATCGCTTCTGCCGAACAATCAACATTGAGAATTACTGAAATGCACGTGAAAATACAGAAAAGTTTTTACACTCGTAATATCTTTGTCGTCATAGTGACGTAAAAAGAATTCCCCATTTCTCTCTAACAACGGGTAACTCGAGGTCCTCGATTCAACCGAGTCAAACTGTACACTAACAAGGTTGGAGGCGACATCAAATCTTTGTCACAGTGACGAACATTGACACACCGTACGGTTTGTCTCGAACTACGGATAATTCGAGTATTCGAGTTAACAAAATTTAACTGTACATGTATATCATGTCATTTCAACACAGGAGGCAAGTCCCACGTTTCACGCCATTTATTTCTGTCTTTTGAATATATAAGGACCAATATATTTATGCGTGTCCTGTTTATGTCGGATGACAGGGTGAGCTATATGTACGCTATGTATACACATATAACTAAGAGGACCCACAGAGGATTCGGTTTATGACCCCTCAAGTACGCCCCATCTGTGAGAAATGTAGCCGACCCACCGGGGGCTGGCATGACCTTGCACCCAAGGGCAAGTCGTTACGCTCTCCTATTATATATAACGCCCCGTCAACCGACAAACCGAAACTCCATACCCACTGCAGATATGCACAATAAAATAAATTGTAATCGGCTCATGGTCGACATATAACAGCCGAGCACTGCGGATCAAGCTTAACTGATTAATCCTTGGCAGTAACAAAGTTGTATTATATCGTTAAAAAATCTTATGTAGCAGTTATATGGCTAGGAGCGGTTACCCTGTCCCGACGAGTGCTTGGTTTGTATGAAACAGGGAGTAGATTTTATGTCGTGTATCGACTCCCCTGTATATAAAGTACTTTGGCCATGTAGGGCGTAGGGGAATATAGGGAGTGACCACTCTCTGCTTATACCAAAGGAAATTTTGATAAAAATATTAAAATTGCATGCCATTTTTACAAACTAACGACCCTCTCCATATTAAAAACAACAACACTGGGAATGAAATGAGATCAAATAAAAGTCCACTCATATGTCGTATTTCATTGTTTAGCCCCAAACAATCGGGAATTATGCGGGGATATATACGGTCTTAGCATGAATATGAATTTGAATTGCGACGACTAATTAAAATCCACTCCACACCTCTCCTCGTATGTCTGTATTGCATGAGATACACCTACCGTGATCTAAATAATAGGTAATAAATTAACTTAATCAAAACGGTCTGCTCACCATATTTAATTACACATGCTATATATTATATCGGTGAAGGAATTCTGAATTCCGTGTATGCTTTGTTCGTTTGTTGTTGCAAGAATGAAACACAATGAAACGCTTGATATCATCACACATAACGTAAAATCTTCCTATATATGTTAATAATATTTATTTTTTTATACCATTAACTGCCGGAATTTGTTATATCAATCAATAATTGAATGATACTTGTCATTGAATCAATAAAATCAGTTATTTTTGTGGGTATAATTGACTTATTTCATTTATGTACCGATTTAGTTATATCAGAATATGAATTTCAAATCAAGGAGAAATTTCCGAATTTAAATTTGACCCCTACTGCATCTATACATGTGGTCTACTACCCACATCCCAAATACAAACATGTGGAGCGCTTACAACAAATGTTAATGTGACCTGTATGTAAATAAGAGTGAAAAGGCTGCTTTGTCAAATTCTAGAAGAGTAAAAATGTGTCAGAAATGTTGTATTCTGCTTGCAAACCTTTTTTCTTTTATACCCTGGTGTTAACATTCTCAGCCAAACACACGGGTGCGGGTTATATCCTACATACATCTCTTGTCGTGTGAGTTGTATAATGACTGACACGCTGTATATACTGTGCACTGACATTAAGAATATCTCAAAGTTATAAAAACCAGCATATCGATGCCATGAGTGTTTTTATTTCAGTAAAAGCTCTTATACTTTCACCGTACCGTCACCATACTCTCATTGACAGTTCTTCAAACCATGTCGTCTCTATAACACTGATATATCACAGAAATATAGACTGTGAGAGAGAGAGTGCGTTCTTGTATGGGACGACGCATTAGCGGCAACCTGACACTATAGACACTCGTGTCCATTTCTAAAGATCTTTACAGTTATGTCCGCATATGAATTAAGACGGTTAACAGACGAACATTCCTTTGATATAGGGATCAAGTAGTTCATAATGTTTATTCGAAAAAGCTCATAATTTATGTGGGGTATGATGCGTGGCTCTTATTTATAGATAAAAAATATTGATTTGTTCTTGATTCACGAATGCAGGTACGATGGAGCGGCTGTAATGGAACATTCGGAACACACCGCTCTATAAGATGGAGCGGGTGTAATGGAACGTTCGGAACACACCGCTCTATAAGATGGAGCTGGTGTAATGGAACATTCGGAACACACCGCTCTATAAGATGGAGCGAGTGTAATGGATCATTCGGAACCAATCTCATTAAAATCAGATCTTAGTTCTCGCTACCGCTGAACAAAGATCTGAGGACATCCCATTACGGGTCACGTCAGACCGACCTTGCGCGAACTTTGACCGACCAATGGAATGACCAATCAGAAGGCAGCTTTCTCGTGCTTTACGGCACTAATTTAAAATTGGCGACTTCGCTTCGAAACATATTTTACAAATTCGGATTAAAAATTTGAAACCTGAACAAAAACATTCTGGAATTGCTAATAGATGGTCTAGATTGTAGGGAATCAGTCGTTAAACCCGTAACAAAAATCACATTCCGACTGTCACTTTCATAATCTGGTAAGCGACGCACTGATTGGTCGGATGAAAGGTCGGTCTGACGTGACCCCAAATGGGATGTCTTCAGATCTTTGTTTAGCGGTAGCGAGAACTAAGGTCTGATTTTAATGAGATTGATTCGGAACACACCTCTCTATAAGATGGAGCGGGTGTAATGGAACATTCGGAACACACCGCTCTATAAGATGGAGCGAGTGTAATGGAACATTCGGAACACACCGCTCTATAAGATGGAGCGAGTGTAATGGAACATTCGGAACACACCGTTGACGAGAAATTAAACCATTCGGATTTTGTTGATGGTGTTATTCATCTAGAAACATACTTCTCTCCAAATCTGTAGTTTACGTATATATGTTTGAGCCACAAGACGCGTGGAAGAGCCCCTTTCAGCAATATGTCAGCCAAATGACGGCGGCCTGAAAATAATCGAGTCTAGCCCAGAAAATTGATCCACGCAATTGGGAAACGATGACATGCAATCAGTCAAGTCAAGGGGCCTGACCACCCGATCCATTTAGTCGCCTCTTACGACGAGCATATAGGTTGCTGGGGACCTATTCTAATCTGGAATCCCTACGGGTGCGTGGAAAACTCATACACTGATTGCATGTTAACAAATATAAATCTGTACTTGTAATAAAACTTGAGAACTAGTTCACCATATGAATCACGGGGGCGTCTCCATAATGGATTGAAGCAAGCTGGAGCAAAAGGAATGCAGTCCTGTAGATTTTGCCTTGGAAAGGTTTACAGCGAATGATTTGTTTGTTGTTTAACGCCGCACTCAGCAATATTCCAGTTATATGACGGCGGTCTGTAAATAATCAGACCAGACAATAAGTGATTGACATCATGAGCATCGATCTAAGCAAATGGGATAAAATGACATGCATTAACCAAGTCAGCGAGCCTGACCACCCGATCCCGTTAGCCGCCTCTTACGACAATGTCAACCTCAATGTGTATGATGGCAACCAAATGAAGGCATGCAGTCCAGAACTCAACAACTCGGTGAAAGAAAGTTTGCATCATGTTTGGTAGCAGATGAGGAGACGTGGGTTCATCACTGGGTCCAGAGACCAACTCTGTTTGTTTGTTGTTTAACACCGCAGTCAGCAATAGCCCAGCTATCTGAAGGCGGACTGTAAATATTCGAATCAGGACCAGACATTCCAGTGATTCACACCATAAGAATCGATCTACGAAAATGGGATGACAAGACAAAACCTGAATCAGTGCAAAGGAAACATCCAACATCTATCAATTGGTAGACTATATGTGCCCCTCGAAATCACTATGGCGTTATGCCAACATATTGACTGAATTCGGGAAAGCGAAATACCCACAAAGCGCAGAGGGGAGTTAACACGCAGGGCTCTGCTGTTGCAGGACAATGATCCAGTCCACTAGTCCAGAGTTGCAAGAGGGGAACGTGTCTTTGAACAGTTAATGATTCCCCTCTATAGCGAATACCTACTCCACGTGGCCATTATCTGTTTCAACAACTTAAGGGGCATTCACACGGTACAACTAGTTGTATACAGTTTGTTGCATGCAACACATTGCATCGTGTGAACAGGCAAGTCGGTCCAACTTTTGACGTATGCAACTTGTTGGACGTGAGTTTTACGAAATAGGGCATGCTCTATTTTCATGCGACAAGTGGTTAAACTGGGCCCCGTCTCATATATCACAGATCTAGTACTGCGCGACCGCAATTCTCGCAAAGTGTTGATTTTTCAAATCTATGCGTCAGAACGTTACTCGGCAACCAGGATTCCAGCGATAATGTTGTGAATCACAAGCTTTTTGTCAGCGATCTCGCGAAACCCGAGTTGTATACAACTCGCCCCCGTGTGAATGCCGAGTTGTATACAACTTCAGTTCGAGCAACTTATTGCATACAAGATGTATACAACTAGTTGCACCGTGTGAATGCCCCTTTAAGCTCTCACTGTGAGGACATCATTTTGCAGACGACAATGCCGTGAAGTCTCCCGTTGAGGACTGTTTTGGGCCAATCAGAAGAGTTCTATAATGGCCTGAAGGACATTAGATGTGTATGTGTGGTTGTGGTGGTGGGGGTGTTTATTGTTTAGAAGAAACTATTTTACCCCTGCTGCATCCAACAAAGTGTTTATTTACTGAGTACCATAAAACAATATCTTCATTTACACTATTAACACACAAAAAATATCCAGCTTAAATTTCCATGCCGCCTACAGGCTGTAAAGTGATATACATTAGAACAAAACCATCGGAAACATGTCGATAGTTCGAGACAACCGGAGTGCTGATATTAGACCATAATATTTATAAGGGCCCTGATGAGACCATAGAGTTACATTGTCCTGAAGGAAATATAGGGCGAAGGGTGTTCCAGCCAACTAGTGGGTCACAGAACGTAGAACGGAGAAAAGAGAATATGGTGAAGATGTGTACACTAATTATTGGTGGAACTATCGCTACATGGCTCTATGGTAACCTAGCTTTCAAGAAAGTACGGACGCCTTGCTTGGAGAGACACGTCACAACACACATTGGTGTGCCCGTTCAGAAATCATTCGTCAATGTATATCAGAAGGGGCACGGGTGGCCCAGTCGTCTAAAGCGCCGCGATTCGCTGTGCAGAGTTGCGTCCCTTGGGCAGGCCGAAACCTATGATTGTGGGATCGAATCCCGGTTCGCCCCGATAATGTTTCTAGGTTTGTCAACACCAAACCCGTGCTCGTGGGTTTCACCGAAGTGGTAAACGTCTGAAACCTGCATCACTCCGGGCTTTCCTCCCACTTTAAACAGACACGCCGCGATATAACTCTACTACTGTTAAAAGTGGCGTTAAACCCAACTCACTCACTCGCTCACCCATGCACAGAACAATCTAACCCTGGATTCGAGGGTTGGGCTGGGCCTGGGGTTATCTTTGCCAGAATGTCGAGGGGGCTGGGGCTGGGGCTCGGGCAGGGGATATCTTTGCCAGAAGGTCGAACAATTCAAGGCAATTTACATTTTAAAAATAGAAAAAAATATGTCAAACTATTCGAAAACTGCTACAATAGCAGCATATATGTTGCCATAGTATCGCACCAGTAGTTTTAGCTGTTGCAATAGTATAATAAATTGCAATAGTAACACACCTTCCATATTATATAGTCTCCTCAATACTATAAACACACATGGGGTTCTACTCCCCACTTCATAACAGATCCTACTGACAATGCCATGTTAGGAATTAGTATCTGGCGACTCTACAGTCCATAACAGTCTCACGCATGTATTATTCACACTAAGTCTAGGAAGTATACTTCACACACGGCCCGGTCTATACCAGAAGGTAGATGAAAGAACGGAAAATGACCTAACCTATCCCCGCGACTAGACTGAGGGCTACCCCCGGCGTCATATAGCGTGTCAGCCTCATTGGTCGTGGACAAGGTGTGTGCAGCTATGTATTATTAACCCCAGCAATGAGATCGGTAAATTGGTTGTGATCTTAGTTCGCGATAACCCGAGCGTATGTCTGTGAAGTTAGCAATTAATGTAGCTATGGGCAGATACCCAATGCTATATCTCTCGTGGTAACAGCCATAAGGAAATCGCGAATTGCAAATCAAAACACCTTTTTTTCAGGATCAGTAAAGAATATATAATCATCGAGCCTTTCAAGTTTCACCTTGTTTGTTAATGTGTCATGATAGAAAAAATGATGGGTTAATTGTATGTACTTTGTGCAGTGGTATTGGCCAGGACTGTGTGGGAACGAGCGGTCAGGTGAAACAAGGTGCAGTAATTCGCTATGTAGAGTTGTGTCCCTTCGCTATGCCAGGATCTGTGGGTGGTGGGTTCGAATCCCAGATCTGGGTCACTTTGAGTTGTTTCCTATGTAGAGGTTACACCCATTGATATAAAGGGGAGGTTGGCCAGGAGTGTGTGGGAACGAGCGGTCAGGTGAAACAAGGTGCAGTAATTCGCTATGTAGAGTTGCGTCCCTTCGCTATGCCAGGATCTGTGGGTGGTGGGTTCGAATCCCAGATCTGGGTCACTTTGAGTTGTTTCCTATGTAGAGGTTACACCCATTGATATAAAGGGGAGGTCGGGTAGCCTAGTGGTTAAAGCGTTCGCTCGTCACGCAGAAGACCCGGGTTCTATTCCCGACATAGGTACAATGTGTGAAGCCCATTTCTGGTGTCCCCCGCCGTGATATTGCTGGAATATTGCTAAAAGCGGCGTAAAACCATACTCACTCACTCACCCATTGATATAACGGATATAGTTTATACGTTGACACCGCAATTCACTTTGCAGTCCTTAAATGTGCCAGAGACCTGTGGCCGCTGGTGAGTTCCCAAGCTGGAGTCGACCTGCTCATGTTACTGGGTTTGTCAGCACCATACGCTTGCTCGTGGGTTTCGCCATCAAAACTGTTTTTTGGACCTGTATCTCTCCGGCTTTCCTCCAACATCAAGCCGGCCCACCGCCATGAACTGATACTGGTACACTGTTCAAAGAGGAGTAAGCAACATTTTATACTTTCTTTGTTTATAAATGGTTTGTTATCGATAGCAAAATCATTATTTAAAAAAAAAGAAAGAAATATATTTTACACACAAAAAAATTCTTGATAACGTGAATGTGATCTATGAAATAGAATTTCAAAATATAAAAAGGCGTGGATATGAATAATTGAATATTATTATTGATATCTAAAAGTATTTTCACATTGAATATACTGATTTTAAAAGGTTATGTTATCACAGAAAGAATGTGACTTACCAGACACCTTCAAGATATAAAATATCACTAGAACTCGTGGTTTATAAATAAATAAATAAATGAGTGAGTGAGTGAGTGAGTGAGTGAGTGAGTGAGTGAGTGAGTGAGTGAGTGAGTGTGAGTGAGTGAGTGAGTGAGTGAGTGAGAGTGAATAAATAAATAAATAAATATTAGTTTCTAATTTGATTAAAAAAACACACAACATTTTGACTCGTCAGTTCCCTACAGTAATTTGTGGCGCCAACCCTCGGTCTCCCTGCCGCGACGTTGCTTAAAATCAGTAAACATTGAACACCCTCACTCACGATAACAGAACATAACCAAGTTTCTCGGCAACACTATGTACTATACCCTAGTATTGTATCATTAATTAGCTCTACACATGTAACTGATTGAATCAAAGGTTAACCTAACCTAAGTCAATGCAGTGTTGCGAGCTACGATTGTCTCCCCGGCTGTATCGCTATAGTGAGGCAGGGGGTATCAAATAGGCTGCGTTATATCGCGACTCCGAGGCAGGGGGTATCAAATTACTGGTGACCCAAGAATCCTGGCGGGATCACCTTGGTATGACAATCACACACCTGATCTCTGTTTGACAAAAATAGTTGTCAAAGCACGGACCTGCATGCATTGCATTGCTTGCACGTAGTCAAGTGGCTTAGGTCTGACAATAGGCTGCGTCAAGCTCATTTACGTCTATTGATATACCACGAGGGCTAAGATCTAACCCAGGGTTGCACGTGTTTACTGTTCTTGGTTCAATATATTCAAAACGATGTCTTCTCAAGACGTCACTGCTTTGGTTTCAGATTAAAACTCACAATCAAGAGGCCAGACAGACAAGCATAATACTCTCCTCGTTAATCCCGTCCGGTACATTTAAAAGAACAAGCCTATACCAGACGCTTGCAGTTGTTAACGCCTATATGTAATTAAAGAGAAAATACACCGTATCGGGATTCGTTAATTTTGACATGTATTAATCCGGATGCTTGAGAATACACCGTATCGTGATTCGTTAATTTTGACATGTATTAATCCGGATGCTTTAGAATACACCGTATCGGGATTCGTTAATTTTGACATGTATTAATCCGGATGCTTTAGTTTGAACGGCACCGTCCGATTTAACGGGGTTGTCTTCTTCAATAAAAGCCTACACCTGTTGATATTATTGAAACACTGGCCAGAGTTGCGCCCCTTGAACGTGGGTTCGAATCCGCTAATAGGTTCTAGGTGAGACCAATCTAACTCAACAGTAATGTGCAACCTGACCTAGTTTACCCATGGGTTATCTTTTAGGGGCAGGTCAACTTAAAGACGTTATTGAATATAAAATGCGAACATTATATGAGTAATTTCTAAACATAATCCAAACTGATATTTAATTGACATGAAGATTTAAACATTAATGGCTAAAACAATTTAACGGAACTTCGTCGTATTATTTTACGAGCGCTTCAGTTAAGGAAACCCTTTCTAGAGTCAGATAAGGGCGTTGTGCCTGACAGGTTGGGGTTAAACAACAAACAAACTAACAAAAATAATCGAATCGAAAAAGACACTGGACACCTCTCTTCAACCCTTTACCACTCCCTCTCTCTATCTAGAGGAGACCGCCTCCGTGGTCTAGTGGTAGAGCGTCTGCCCGGAGAACCGAATATCAGGGGTTCGATCCATGGCCGCGTTATACCAAAAGAAAAATATGGTACTTCGTGTTACCCTGCCTGGCGCTCGGCATTAAGAGGCTAACAAACAAACAAACAAACAAACAAGGACTGGTCTGCTCGGCTTAACCAGTCGTCTAAGGCGCCGCGTTCGCCCCGATTATGTTTCTAGGTTTGTCAGCACCATACCCGTGCTCGTGGGTTTCACCGAATTAGTAAACGTTTGAGACCTGCATCACTTCAGGCTTTCCTCCCACATTAAGCTGACACGCCGTGATATAACTGGAATAATGTTAAAAGCGACGTTAAACCCAACCTCACTCACTCACTGCTCGGCTCAAACTGTGTCTGAGGAGATATTCTTGTATAACTGCGGCACGGTGTCCCAGTGGGCTAGCACTATAAACTCGGCATTATTCCGGACTAGTACAAGCGGACACCACACACCACAGAATGATCCAGACACTTAGTTAGGTCACTCACCATAAGGACAGGACACTCATTCTAGCTGACATGCATGTTGTTGTGGGGACCTATTTTAGACACGCACATCCACCCACAACCCCATACCCGCACGTGCGCACGCACACACATAAACTCTCTCGCTCACACACGCACGCATGCACCTAAACGCACCCATACAAACGCACCCATACACACACACACACACACACACACACACACACACACACACACACACACACTGACGTGCATGCTATATAAGTGCAATAATCTTGAACGCGACGTTAAACCCCATTTCGCCTCACACCTCACATATCTACGAGGGGTGTTCATTAAAGATTTCCCCTGACCCACTTCCGATGGACCTAGTGGAATGAAACTTGGCATAGGTATTACTCTTTCTCCACATAGGAACCACCAAGAGTTACATACTTCTCCCATCGTTTTATGCAACTATGGAGACCTCGCTTGTAAAAGCCCTCATTTTGCATCTCAAACCAGGACTTGACTTCAGAAATCAGTGTTTCATCATCTGTGAAACGTTTTCCCTTCAAAAATGACTTCATGGTTGGAAAGAGGTGGAAGTCAGATGGTGCAAGGTCAGGAGAGTAAGGAGGATGTGGAAGGATTTCATAGCCACAGGACCGCGCTTCTGTCTGGGCAACATGAGAGTTGTGTACTGGAGCTTTGTCTTGCAGGAGACAGACACCCTTGGTCAGCATGCCACGCCTCTTAAGCTTGATAGCGTCCCGCAATTTCCGCAGCAGTGAAGCATAATAAGCTCCTGTAAATGTGGTACCCTTTGCCAAGAAATCCATCATCACTACTCCGTGCTGGTCCCAAAACACCGTGAGCATGACCTTGCCTGCAGAGGGTTGGACACGTGCCTTCTTTAGGGGTGGTGACTCCACATGCTTCCATTGCATCGACTGAACTTTAGTCTCAGGATCATAGTGATGGACCCATGTTTCATCCTGTGTGATAAGTCTGTCAAAAAGGTTTGCCTGGATTTTTGACACAAGTCCAAAAGATCCTTTGAGCAATTGACTCGTTCCTGCTTTTGGAAAGGTGATAGCAACCTGGGAATCCATCGTGCAGACACCTTATGCATGTTCAAATTGTCATGGATGATTTTTTCCACAGACCCTACACTGATCTTGACATCTTGTGCTAACTGGCGAACAGTTATACGTCGGTCTGCCAAAATGGCGGTCTCCACTTGATGGATAGTGTCCTCATCAATGGCGGGGGCGACCAGGAATGGCAGCTGTTTCCACAGATGTCCGACCACACTTGAACTGGCGATGCCAGTGTTTAACAACTTCATATGATGGGGCATCTTCCCCATAAGTTGCTTTCATTTCATCGAAAGTTTCTTTTGGTGTGCGACCTTTCAAATATAAAAACCTAATCACTGCTCGGTATTCTACTGGCTCCATTGTCACACCCTACTCGATCATAACACCTGTAAAAGTGGTAAGATTAATAGTTCGGTGCTGCAAATTCAGACATAACCCATAGATACATGTATCATTACACATGTGAAATTTCAACCAAATATGATAACCCTAAGTGGTTTAGGGGAAATCTTTAATGAACACCCCTCGTAGAACCAAGTCTAATGCCTCACCAGGCAATCATGTAATGGTTTGAAGAGTCAACAGCATTGCACCTGCCACCTGTTTCATGCTGTAGCATATTAATCTTGTGGAAGTACACATTACATGGAATACTTTTGTGATTTCTTTTTTAAATGGTTTGTTTGTTTGTTTGTCGTTTAACGCCGCACTCAGCAATATTCCAGCTATATGACGGCGGTCTGTAAATAATCGAGTCTGGACCAGACAATCCAGTGATTGACATCATGAGCATCAATCCACGCAATTGGGACTGATGACGTACATCAACCAAGTCAGCGGGCCTGACCACCCGATCCCGTTAGTTTTTAAATGGAGTTGTTTAACTTTATTCCCAAGAGGTAACAACAAATCCGGTTTCAAATTTAATTTATCTACATGAGGTAGACCCGTGAAGATCCGGGATAGAATAGGTCTTCAACAACCCATGCTTGCCGTAAAAGGTCACCAACGGAATCGGGTGGTCAGGCTCGCTGACTTGGTTGATGCATGTAATCGTATCCTAATTGCGTGGGTCGATGCATCGATTATTTACAGACCGCAGTCATATAGTCAATAATATAATATTATTGTATGCTGCGCTAAACAAACAGACAAATAAAATCATGCGGTGATGCTTTATTTATTTACTTTTAATGCCACAATTTAGATTTTACTGGCGTTTCGTTAACTGCGGTATCATTCATTAAAGAAAAATCCTATAAAACAGGTGGAGTGGAATAGATACTGTACATATTCTGTTACAAATATATTTTAAATGGTATTATCATATTTTCTTTTTGTGGTATTAATATTGTATCTTGCATTTAATGCACGCATGATGATCGTGGTATCACCCCCAAGAAGTGTCGGCTGCTATAAAACATTGGAGTTATCTCCCCTTTGCATACTCTTCAGTGCACTTGCCAACATGGCTGACTGGGAAGAAGTGAAACGTCTGGCAGCTGATTTTCAGCGTGTCCAGCTTAGTACGACAAAACAAAAGTAACTATTTTTATCACATTGTCATGTTTAGATGGACATCTCAATTTTAATATCCACCCTAATTGTTGTGTTTCTGTCTTTGTCGATTTGTTGTGCAATATGTCACACCTTGTTGAGAACTGAGTTTCACCGGTGTCGCAAACAGCTGCAATTAATTATCGTCGGATGTTCAATATTCAGTTCTAAGTTGTAATGGTAATATTAAAATGATCTGTGTCGTTATAATAAGTCAATAATTACTGCAGCAGGTTTGCTATCAGTTGGGGATCTCTGGGGATCTGCCATACAAATGTAGATCATGAGAACTGAAAATGAGGAAGTGAACTTTTATTTTTAACACTGCGTGGTATTTAAAAATTATGTTTCGTTTTTTCTTTTGCTTCAAATGATATATGTGTATATCTTCACAGATAATTAAAGGGATTAATCTGAGTCTGATATTTATAATTTATTTCTTTTCTCCACTCTTTAGAAGAAAAATTATTGTACCATCAAAGTTTATCATCAGCTATCCAATGTCAATACTTGGACCTACGTGTCAACCTGATCGAACATTCTGAAGAATATATATGCTCACCAACTCATTTGGTTGCTACTCTTTTAGATTGTCTGAGAGGAACATTGTAGAGCTGGTGACAAAGCTGATTGAGCTGAAACTGATCGACGTGATCTACACAACAGATGGCAAGGAGTATCTCACCCACCAGGAGCTGGCGAAGGAGATCCGAGACGAACTCTATGTTCATGGAGGTACAAAGTATATTATCTACATCCTGGCTAGGAATGTTAATTGTGAGTGATTGAGTGAGTTGGGTTTTACGCTGCTTTTATCAATATTCCAGTAACATCACAGCTTTGGACACCAGAAATGGTCTTCACACATTGTACCAACCTGGGCAATAGAACCCAGGCCTTTGGCGTGACAACTGAACAATGTAACCACAAGGCTATACCCTCCTGCTGAACCAATTTTAAAACTTAAATAATTCATTCATGACAAGAATATAAAACAAACTATAAGTACAATAGTATCATTGACGAAACAAGATAGCTGTTCTGAGCATGTAAAGTAAGTGTCCTGTTAAAATCAATCATAAAAGACTAAAACACTACTAACATAACTTGAGTTATGGCGTGTGTGTGTGATTGCAATACAATGTTGTAGTGTAATAGTTAAAAACAGTATTGTGATACTGCTGTAATATAGGTAACTATTTCAGTTTCATGCGATTCAAAGACTTATTATCCCCCGCCCAACGAAGTTGGCGGGGGATATAGAAATGGGCTCCGTCCGTCCGTCCGTCTGTACGTCTGTCCATCCGTACGTCCGTACGTCCGTCACGTTTCGTTTCCGGAGCATAACACATAAACCGTTCAATATTTTTTCATCAAACTTTGCAGGTGTGTCAGGTACATGCTGAACTGGTGCCTTTTGCTATTGAGAAATTTTAGAAATTTTATATTTTTTACGTTTCCATGGCAACAAGATGGACTTAGGTTCTGTAAGGGTAGGGTTTGTTTCCGGAGCAAAACTCATAAACCGTTCAATATTTTTTCATCAAACTTTGCAGGTCTGTCAGGTACATGCTGAACTGGTGCCTTTTGCTATTGAGAAATTTTAGAATTTTTTTATTTTTTACGTTTCCATGGCAACAAGATGGACTTAGGTTCTGTGAGGGTAGGGTTTGTTTCCGGAGCATAACTCATAAACCGTTCAATATTTTTTCATCAAACTTTGCAGGTCTGTCAGGTACATGCTGAACTGGTGCCTTTTGCTATTGAGAACTTTTAGAAATTTTTATTTTTTACGTTTCCATGGCAACAAGATGGACTTAGGTTCCAAACTCATCTTTTTTTACAATTTCCATGACAAGTTCCACCTCGGTTAAAAAGGGTTAGGGTTTGTTTAGATTTAATTATGTCATAAATTCTGCAACAGGGGCGGGGGATATAACCACGTTAGTGGCAAACTTTTGTTTTATTTGTTTTGCAATAGATTGATCACAAAATAGTTTTGACATCACTGTTGATGGGTTCTGTCCCATCTTACTACATGTGTTTCCTTGCATTTTTCAACATGAGGACCAACAAAGTTTAACATGTCTACGAAACACGACAATAGTGTTGCATGGCATCGATGTTAACTGTTGGTATATTGACTTGCCATCAATTTATAGTCATCAGGCCATGACAAATATGTCTAGGTATATTTATGTGTGTGCCGACTTCAGTCATTCATCTATGAGCGCTACATCTGGAATGCTCTATTTGTATTCTACATGCAAGTGGCTGTTGAGTGTTTTGTCTGACCTCTGTGTTGTATTCAGGTCGTATCAACTTGGTTGAACTGCAGCAGATTCTCAATGTTGATCTCAACCACATCCAGGCCAAGGTGAACACCATCGTCGGCCATGACAGGAAGATCAGCCTTGTGCTGGGACAGCTTATTGATGTGTAAGTCTTGACAGGCATTCGCAGAGGTTGAATACGTAGGTCTTTTATTTTGTATTTATCATGTTAATTGGGTTTTCAAAATGGATCAACATTAAAAAAATGAAAATAGAAACAAAATAGTTTTGAAGAATTTAATTTGGTGCCAGATCTTGTACATGGTGTATTCCATATAATTCATAGCAGTCTAGTCAGAAAATATGTAAACATGTGATTAGCCCATAATAGTGAGTGAGTGAGTTGGGTTTAACACTGCTTTTAACAGTATTACAGTTATATCACGGCGTGTCAGCTTAATGTGGGAGGAAAGCCCGAAGTGATGCAGGTCTCAGACGTTTACCACTTCGGTGAAACCCACAAGCACGGGTATGGTGCTGACAAACCTAGAAACATAATTGGGGCGAACCGGGATTCGAACCCACAATCATAGGTTTCTGGCGTGCCCAAGGGTAGCCCATAATAAATTGAATATGTGATTTTTACCCATACCCACTTTACTATCAGTACCAAAAATCTCCCACATACCTACAGATGAAGAAGACAGCTATGTGTGTTTCCTCAGTTCCTTCCTTGATAAAATACACCATGTCCAGCGATGTGTCCAGTATTGTGTCCAACATTCATGCGTCTCTTGGATCATCCACAGTTGAAAAACACAAATGCCTTAGGCATGTTCAGCAGGTTTTTAAATAAAATATATAAGGTATAATGCTTCCCCTCTCAGATTGAAAAAAAATATGGATGACAATAATTATTATCTAGCACCTACAAAGACCGCCTGGCTGAGGAGGTGAACGACAAACTTACCGAACAAGGTCAAGTGACCATCGCAGAACTGACCAAGACATACGACCTGCCAGCGGACTTTCTCACTGAGGTATGTGTTTAGAAACAATTTGGTCATGTTATGTGGAAAGGTGGTAACACTTGAATCATGTGGATGTGATTGTCACACTGGTTGCTAATTATGGATGGTATTTGGAAACAGTGTTGTATGCAAAGCATGGCTAGCTCTCGTGACTGGTCTGATTGTGTCATTGTGGCATGGATTGGTTCTCACACTATTGACCACTGGTTACCATGGCAAGGCTTCATTTATTTTTATTTTCAATCTGCATTAATAAGGCTGTAATATAGGTGGCTCCAGAGGGGGTAGGGCCAGGGGGATGGGGGACGGGTATTTGCAACCCTTATTTTCAGACAGTGTATCAGTCCTTTATTGTGTTTTCAACTTTTTGTGTGTGCACTTCTAGAGGTATCCGGTTTCTACTTAACACCTGACCTGATATTGTTTGTCAGTCTCTGGAATCACTTAATTTCAGTTAATTAATCATGAATTATTATATTGTAGAAATATCTTTATGTCGCTTATGATGCACAATGATGTGCTTGATCTTGAATATATATTTTTAATGCAGGTAATTCGTGAAAGACTTGGGTCTATCATCAAAGGTCAACTCGACAGCTACGACCGTGACGTCATCTTCACCCATGCATTTGTGACGAGGATGAAGGCGAGAATCCGAGGCTCACTCAGTGCCGTCACAAAGTAGGTGCCTGCACTGTCATGTCACAATCAGACAGACATATTGTTTATCAATACTGTGCAATGTGTGCTTAGAATAGCTACTTGTAAAGCATTGTAGTTTAGCCTACAACAGTAAACAAAATTATGCTGTCATTAACATAGCAAAATCAAAGGAATGATACTTTAACCAATTCACCTTTTTTGGTACAGCAATAGAAACTTTTTATCAAATGTGCCACGTGAAACACCTAGTGGATGTTTATGTGTTCCCATGTATTTATGTGTATATAACTGTGCCCACTAAACAGGGCTTCTGATCCATCTCCGGACTTGGCGAGCGTCATTTATCTATGAAGTAGATTATAAGTATTTGTGATTTAGAGTGTTGCCCTTCTTTCATTGTACTGGCAGAAATAAGGGTCAAGTTGTTCCAGGTTGTGTTGCCCGAGAGTGTGCATGCACCAAAGACCATGGCTTCTACACTTGTCTAAAGCCCATTCACGGTGGGGTGGGGTAGCCTAGTGGTGAAAGCACACGCTGAAGACCCGTGTTCAATTCCCCACATGTGTACAATGTTTGAGCCCGATTTCTGGTGTCCCCTGCCATGGCATTGCTTGAATATTGCTAAAAGAGGTGTAAAATCATACTCACCCCATTCACTGTGGCACTAGCTGTGATATGGCTGGAATGTTACTTTAAGAAAAACGTGTGTGAAACCATATCCGGCCCTGTACCATGTGTTGACCAGGACATTTGTTGCAGGCCGACGCCCGTGCTGTCCGTCATGACTCAGCATGCCTGCAAGGAGAGACTCTTCCACAGTAAGAATCTACAGGAACTTACACCTACATGTGTACAAAGTTACCAGGATTCTTTGATCAGGAACACTACCGTCTGGATTAACAGGGTTTAGTTTATTCGAAGTCAAGTAACGTCTTCATGACCTGGGGGCACTGGTGGCCCAGTCGTCTAAGGCGCCGCGATTCGCTGTGCAGAGTTGCGTCCCTTGGGCACGCCAGAAACCTATGATGGTGGGTTCGAATCCCGGTTCGCCCCAGTTATGTTTCTAGGTTTGTCAGCACCATACCTGTGCTCATGGGTTTCACCGAAGTGGTAAATGTCTGAGACCTGCATCACTTCAGGGCTTTCCTCCCACATTAAGCTGACAGGCCGCGATATGACTGGAATACTGTTAAAAGCGGCGTTAAACCCAACTCACTCACTCACTTTTCATGATCTTATACTGTGTTAAATGGGTTGCATCATACCGGTGCTATCTTCCAATGGTATGTACAAGAGTTATGAAGTCATTATGAGTAACATTAATTAACAATTAATTGAAGCAAGTTTACTCAAATAATTTTTATCATTCTCACGTTTACACTTGATTACTTTGTTCTCTCTAGCCATTTTAGAAAAACTGATCAAGATGGGACGTCTAGCGGGTTCCGTATCGGGAGGAAGGAACGAGAAGGCAACGTACATTCCAGATATCTATACACAGTCTCAAAACGAGTGGGTTGATGCGTTCTACAAGCAGAATGGATATCTAGGTATGTATGTAGAGCAGTTTTGTTGAAGATTTCTGGTTTTGCCATTCAAAGTTTTATAGGAAATTTATGGAAGCCTACACTTTCAACAGCATCCAAACAAAGAGGATCAAGTTAGTTCTCATGAATGAATTTTCAACAGCTGTTGTTTTCTAAGCCATGTGTATACAGGTACCGAGGACATTTCTACATGTTATTTTGGTATGTATTTAATGTAAGCTCCTCTGTACAGAGTATGACTCGCTGTCAAGACTGGGGATATCGGACGTGAAGAGCTTTATCAAGAAGCGTTTCAAGGATGAGCCAATCACTTACTTGAAGACCTGTTGCGCTGGGAAAGGAATTCAGGACCAGATTGAGGCTACAGCCGAAGAAGCCCTCTCTACAGGAGGATGGGTGGACATTATGGTGAGTGACAAAGAACAACTGCCCAGTGTCCCGTGCTTATAATAGCATACTAAATGGCATCTGAAGTCTTATAAAGAACAACTCCCCAGTATCCCGTGCTTAAGACAGCCTACTAAATGGTCATCTGAAGTCTTATAGTTATAAAGGATCCACGAGAGTTTTAAATTTGGCATTTTTGAATACTGTTTACTGGGTGTTTGTTTTCAGACTGTGATGCCGTCCATATTCAGCGTCAAGGATGCAGGACAACTGCTGGCCAATTATCTCCGAGGCCGTCAGGGCGTGATCGTGTGCTGTGACAGCATTGTGGCAAGCGAGTCTCTCATATCTGAATGTAGCAAGCCATTTTCAGCACTCATGACATCAAAAGCGAGAAAGGTGAGTTTGTTTCTTATATTTACGAAATTGGTTGACTTGAAATCATATCTTTTACACCGATTTAATACCGGTCCACATCAAGGTCTGACAAACCTTCCAAAGGACATATATGAGGTCTCGTCGGGAGAATTTTCTACTCAGCCAATCAGTGTCGAGGCTTCTAAATTCTTGAGGGAGCTATACATTCCGAACATCAGACTTTTCTATATCAAAAACAAACCTAGACAAGTAGTTCTGAATGAAGATAATAAGGGCCACACTGATACTATACATCCTGTCGTGTCAATTGCATTTTTCAATCAATGACATTAGGACATTCGTTTCTCCCCAGCTAAACATATGTACAAATGCCGCTCAAGCACTGTCCAAAACAACCAGTTTGACAGTGACAAATTGTTTTAGAAAGCAGATATCTGATTGGCTAAACCAAATCCATGCAGCCTTCATTTTGATTGGGCCAGTCAAAGTTTGCTCAGTGTTCACCTGTTGTCACCTGGATGGCTGACAAAAGTTTTAACAGGAATACGAATAACATGAATTTGAAAAGAACATTGAAAAAACACAGCATAATATTTTATTACATTACTTGATCTGCCCTTCAGGATTTAGTACATCAGAGAGAACTCTGATTTCGAACTTGTATTTTGGAAACAGTTTCTCGATTTGCCATGTCTGCTGTTTGTGTCCAGGAGGCCAAGTCCAACCCAGTGTTCCTGAATCCCGAGGGAGACAAGAAGGGGAGTAAGATTGCGGGTCTGGACGATGGCAGCTCGGCTCGTGAAGACAAACGTGACCAAAGAAGAAAAAAGGCAGCCTGTTAGTATTGACAAAATTATTCACATTTTCACTCTAGCAAAAGCTTTTTTTTGTTCCATGCTTATGCGACACTAACCACTAAGTCTTGTTCTGTATTTCTATAATATGTAGTGAAACACTGTTAATCATGTTAACCTGGATGGTAGTGATTCAGTTGAAATTGTCTTGATTAACAAATTTTAAGTCGAGAGTATTTCACTTTTGTCATCAACAACTGGCTTCCATGGGAGATTTAGTCGCAATGAATTACATCACAATGTTTGCAGATCTTTGCTATCTCTTCTTTTTGCACACAAGACTTGTTATTACTGAAAAAGTTAGAGGAATGATTTTGGATGATAGATTGAATCTCACCATCATCATGATCATGTCTTTTGATATCGACCATATCAACGCTTGTCAATAAAAGTTTAAGACTTCTCAGCAAGCTTCAGAGTGAGGCTTTTATTGACATTATGTTTGATAGGAAAAGACACTTGGTGTAGATTCTTGCATACATGTACGTTCTACAGCAGTTATCTCCCGAAGGTGGGACGTCCGTATCACCAGGGTCAGGACTAGTGACGTTTTGTTGTTATTCTCATTACATTAAGTAATACGTTACCACTGTTATACCGAGGCTGTTGTCTCCCACAACTGCTGCTATAGCGAAATCTACCACAGAGATCTCAATTACCTCATGCAGCACGTGCGTAGCCACCTAGCTGCCATGTGACACCCTTCACTCTTGTCTCCTTCGTCTGCTTAGCAAGACGTGTTTTCTCCTGCTGAAGCGTTCCTTGAAGATTTGGTGATATTTATTATAGTTTATTCTCTAATAAACTGTGCTTTTATGGGGCGTTGCGGTGGCTACGCTTGGTTATAATTTTCCCGCCAAACGGAAAATTTGTCCCGCCCTTTTTTCTATATACTTGCGGGGTTCGCGTATGCACGTTGTGTTATACGTTTCCCCTGTTCTTGTATGTTTTGGGGGTTAACATAACTTATTTCTTTAATAAAAGTTATATGTGTATGTTATATGTTCACATTGCTCGTTTATTTTCTTGTGAAAATGTTCGTTTGTGAATCATTGTGGTGCGTGCATTGTAACCATGTTTTGTTCTTTGTTTATAGCAAACAATCAATGTCTGACATGGATATGTCCCCAGTATCCACCCCCTCTGCCCCTGCTCCTCGGAGTTATGGGGTGTGCAGAAAGTTTTTGTCGTCCCGGGATCCCCACGATCGTTGCCCGCGGTGCAGGGTTCCTTGCGGGGACACCCGGTGCATCCTGTGCGAAGGTCTGGGGCCTGCGGATTTTGAGCGGTACCGGCTGTACGTACAGTCCGTCTCCACCCCTGTGGTGGCCGGTTCGTCCGGTCGGGGTCCCCGTGCGGGTACCACCTCCTCGGCTGCGGCGGATCCCCTTGCGGCCCTCGGGCTGTCTGGGGATTCCGTCGCCGCATTGTTGTCGAAACTTGTGGATTCCAAGCTGGCGGCCTTATCGCAAGATAGGCCGCTGGCTGTTCCGTCCCCGGCCTCTTCGGTGGCCGCGGGGTCGGACGCGGGGTCCACCGGTAAAGCGGCGGATCTCTTGGCGGCCCGTGTGCTGTCCGGGGATTCCGTCGCTGCATTACTTGCATAACTTGTGGACTCCAAGCTGGCGGCCTTATCTCAGGATAGGCCGCTGGCTGTTCCGTCCCCGGCCACTTCGGTGGCCGCGGGGTCGGACGCGGGGTCCACCGGTACGGCGGCGGCTCCCGTGGTCACCGGTCCTTCCCCCGAACCGTTGCTCCCGCTATCGGTTTAGGACCGCGTGGCCATGGTTTATGACCTCTTTGGGGACATGCCCCGGCCGGTACCGCGGGGAATCCACGACTGTGGGTTCCTCCGAGGTATACGATGAGTCTTCCGACACGGCTTTCCCCGCATCAACCTTGCTGCGCGGTTTCAAGCCTTCCTTGGAGAACGCCTTCGCGGCGGCCTCCGGTCGGGGTCTCCCGTTGCCTCCGACGTCGTGGAGAAAGGGTTTATTCCCGGTACATGACCTTGCCTTTCCCGAGGCTGGTCCTACCGCGGAGGCCCATGTTGAGCGGTTGGGTGTCCGTGCCCCACCGGCTGCTACGGTAACGCAAGCTACCTTGCACCAGCTGGACGCCCTCGCTCGGCACTCCATGTCTCACGGAGACACTTACTTGGCTGCAGCGGCCCGTCTGGTCGAAGGTTCTCCCACGGACCGTGACCAGCGCATTTACAACTGCCTGCTCAGTTTAAATGCTTCCCTGGAGTACGTTGCCGAGGACTCTCGGCACACACTTGCTCTTGTTGGGTCCCTGCATAGGCGCCTGGGTGCCGCTCCTAACCGGAGCGCGCCCCAGGCTGCTGCGGCCAGTAGGTCTAAGGGGTCGGGTTCTTCTTCCTCTGGGAAGTAGCCCCGCCCTGAGGGCTCCGGTATGGGCAATCAGCTGCCCTTTCGCGGGAAGACGGGGAACTGGGGGAAGCCCAAGTCGTCGACGGACGGCAAGGGCCCCTCCAGGTGACTCTCATTGGAGGGGTTCGTATGCCGACAGCGCCAACTTCGGTTGGCCCTTAGGCGAACCCGAGTCACTTGGCCCTGGACAGTTGCGCCTGTCGCAACCTGTCAGGGCCCCCTCTCCTTCCCCAGTGGGAGCCAGACTCCAGACTTACTGGGAGAATTGGGAACAAGTGTTCGTCGACCCGTGGGTGGTCAACACGATTCGGTACGGCTATCGGCTTGATCTCAAAGCGAATCCGCCGCTCACCGTTGCCCCGTTGGCAGGTTTCGATTCGGAAACCGATCTTCCCATCCTCGCCGATGCCATCGGCAGGTTGGTGGAGAAGGGGCAGTACGGGAGTTAGCTCTACCAGAAATAACACCGGGGTTTTACTCCAGGATATTTCTCGTTCCCAAGTAGGACAGTGCCGAACTCAGAATGATTCACACGTCCGCTCCCTGGCTGTTCACCCGGTTAACCACCCCCATAGTGGGGTTCCTCCACAGGAGGGGTGTCCGGTACTTCGCGTACCTGGACGACTCGCTAGTAGCAAATCGAATGACGGACACCCTGTCACGCCATCTCGATTTCGCACGTCGGCTCTTGGAGCAATTTGGGTGGATTATCATTCTCCCCAAGAGCGAGTTAACCCCTTCTCAGAACTTGCTGTTCATCGGAGGTCGGTTCAACACGGTGTCCCATCGCCTCTTTGTCCCCCCAGACCGGTGGCACAAAATTCAGGCGATGATTGCCAAAGTCTTAGCGGTGCAACAGACTGTTCACTTTTGGGAACAGCTGTTAGGGCTACTTGTATCAGCCCAGGACTGCACCGCACGGGGTCGTCTCCAACTCCGCCCGCTGCAACGGTTTTTAATCCAGTTGTTAGCAACGGAGGTGAACAGTGCGACCGTCGCCCTCCCGGATCGGCTCCGACCGCATCTGGAGTGGTGGACGGTCCCTTACATTGTCTTATCAGGAGTCTCTATGCGGCCC
This sequence comes from Haliotis rufescens, assembly GCF_023055435.1. NCBI lineage: Eukaryota > Metazoa > Mollusca > Gastropoda > Lepetellida > Haliotidae > Haliotis > Haliotis rufescens. The sequence continues at coordinate 3,791,115 of NW_025964223.1, read as the reverse complement.
TACCGGGCCACGTTGACCCTGTATACAGACGCCTCTCTAGTGGGCTGGGGCGCCCATCTAAAGGGGGAGGTGAGCTCGGGGCTGTGGTGCTTAGACGAACTAGGTCTTCACATCACTTGTCTTGAGTTCAAGGCAGTGATCAACGCAGTCAATCACTGGAAGCATCGTCTCGTCGACGCCCGGCTCATGCTGGCGACCGACAACACGACGGTAGTGTCCTATGTGAACAAACTGGGGGGAACCCACAGTCACTCGCTACTCGATCTCACGTTCGAGTTTTACGCTCTGGTGGACAGTGTCCCGTGCCAGATACGCGCCCGTCACATCCCAGGTGTGCGGAACGTACTGGCCGATGCTCTATCGAGGCCTCAGGATCCGAGCCCCACAGAGTGGATGCTGAACCCAGTAGTGTTTCAGTGGCTGTGCGAACGTTTGGGTCGTCCGATGGTCGACCTGTTCGCAACGCGGTTCAACAATCAACTCCCGTTGTTTGTATCACCAGTCCCGGTCCCGAGGGCCATCGATCACGATGCTCTCGCGTTAGACTGGACGGGCTTGGTCGCTTATGCTTACCCGCCGACAGCGTTGATACCACACATTCTAAGCCGGCTCCGAGGAGTTCGCTGTCGAATGTTACTGATCGCGCCCATGTGGCCGAACAGATCGTGGTACCCCGACTTGCTGACCCAGGTCACGCAGTCGCCACTTCCACTGCCTGTGAGACCGGATCTCTTGATCCACCCTCACACCCGTCAGCTTCATCCAAACGCAGGGCAGTTCAATCTGCACGCGTGGATGTTGTCACCGAGCGTCTGAGGAGTAAAGTTTTTTTCTCGCTGGGCGTCTCGGGCATACGTTTGTATGCATCGTGATTCTACCCAGAAGGTGTATAATGCACGTTGGGTTATTTTCACGAAGTGGTGTTTTAAACATCACATTCATTCGCCAGATAAGGTATCTGTGCAGGATATTGCTCGTTTCATGTCTCACTTGCGAGAGACCCGGAAACTCTCCGGGGGTTCCATTGCCAACTATGTCTCGTCCGTTGCTACGGTACGGGACGTTGCTATGGGTACCAGTCTCTCCAAAGAGCCGGTGATACGGGGTATTATCAAGGGTTTCAAACAGCACGATCTTAAGAAGGGCCGCCTTCGGGCACCGGCCTGGGATCTTTCCCTAGTGTTGCAATCACTTACGGAAGCTCCGTATGAACCCTTGCATAGTGCTTCGTTCCGGCATGTGACTTGGAAAACAGCATTTCTCCTCTCCTTTGCCACGGCGGCACGTGTATCCGAAATTCATGCACTCGATGTCGCCAAGGTACGATTCGATAGGGGTGACGAAGGAGCGGTCCGCCTGGGCCTGCTCATGGGCTTCGTCGCCAAGAATCAGGGAGTCGGGCAAACGGAGAGAGAATTCACTGTAAGATCACTCAAAGAAATCTTACATCCTGCTGATACTGAGGACAGAGCGCTGTGTCCGGTTAGGGCCCTTAAGTAAGAGATTATCTTAAGGCTTCGAATGAACGTAGACAAGGGCGTGACCGTCTGTTCATATCGTGTAACCCTAATCGCACGGTTGACATACCTCGCAACTCGATTGCGTTGTGGCTTCGTTCTGTCATCAATCTGGCGTACCGGTCTCGGGGGTTACCGGTAGCGGGGTCAAACCCGCACGAGATCAGGGCGCTAGCGGCAACATTTGCCCTACACTCGAATATCTCTGTTCGCAGAATATTACGAGGTTGTTACTGGCGTTCTGACTCGGTTTTTGCCAATCATTACCTCAAACAGGTCGCTGATGCCGTCGTGGAGAGTGTGCACCGTCTTGGCCCGCGGATCGCGGCGCAAGCGGGCACCTAAGGGGTGTGCCCAGCGCAATTCCGAACTCCTCAGGCGTCTGACCTTGCACGGTGGTCAATCTGGGTCTACTCCAATGTTCCCACTGCCGTGGGTACAGGAGTTGGGGTCCCGCAAACCAGCGCACTCACACCACAGGTGAGGGCGGCTTTTTGTGTGCTTTGTCCTTATTTGTATTTTGACAATTATGTCTTTAATTGTCTGTCGTGTATCCCAACCTTGTGATGCATGCTTACAAATACTGGAATTAGGTCACGCGCCTAATGCATACTTTAAGTAGGCTTGCTCTGGGATATACGGTCTGAATGAAATTAATTTCCCTCTTTTCGACTGTTTAACCTGATCTAAGATTAAGCTCACGCGGATACAGTGTTCTCATCCGCTGCGGCGATGAAATACCTATCCAGTGGGGCCGTTTGGAGTCACCAATCGTTTTGGCAATGACGATTGAGCCTTACGGTATGCGCTTGACAGTGCTTTGGTATTCCTATAGGGTAACGCCTAGCTAGGTGCATGCGCATCGAGTGCTTCCGCCTTGGTGTTTACTTCCGCTGGTCGGAAGGAACGCTAGCAGTCAGGATTCGGGTTGTAGGTGCTCCCCACCGCCTACTGTGGTAGTCAGCCTCGGTATAACAGTGGTAACGTATTACTTAATGTAATTTGTAGAATTTTCCTATTCGGAATATTCTATAAGTAATACGTTACCACTGGGCTGCTGCCCGCCCGTCCGTCCCCCGAGCACTTGCTCTCGCAGGAGACAAGAGTGAAGGGTGTCACATGGCAGCTAGGTGGCTACGCACGTGCTGCATGAGGTAATTGAGATCTCTGTGGTAGATTTCGCTATAGCAGCAGTTGTGGGAGACAACAGCCTCGGTATAACAGTGGTAACGTATTACTTATAGAATATTCTGAATAGGAAAATTCTACAAAATTATTAGATTGTTACTATTTAACAGCATGTCCTTGCTGCAAAGCAGAGGAACACGGTTTCACAGTAGCTGATTCCAGGAAGAAGATTTTGAAACAAAACAAAATCTATTTTAAAAAAAATGATAGATGAGTATTAATGCAGATTCATTAGATATGTTATGATCAATTCTGAAAGGCAGGAATGGTCATTAGGATTTCGCCTGTTTACAATCTGTCACTCATGGAAGCCATGGTACCCAAGGTACTGAGGCTCACCTTTATGCAGTGCGACCAAGTTAGAGGGTTCGGATGTGCTAAAATAGATAAAATGAAAAAAACATACCTGTGGGTTTTCATTATCATATTTTCAAGCTTTCAGAGCAATAGCGGTCATTGCTCGTTTTCAGTCGTTGATTCCCTGGCCAGCTCAGTTATTTCCAGGCCACCATGATATGGTGATATAGCAGGAATATTGCTGGCTTTGCTTTTATATGGCATTCACCCCCTAGTAATTTTCTAAAGTACTCTGGTGCTTTTCAAAAACGGGGCATCAGATTTATGGTGAGAAGTAGTTTGGTAAGCAGTAGGGGCAGATACTATATTATCTGGGGGGTCAGGGGGATTTGGGAGGGTCACAGAAAAATATAACAGTCCCTAGGTGAGGGTCATAAATGATATAAATAATAATTCCCATATGTGGCGAGGGTCATGATAAAAATGGACATCATATAATGAAATATAAAGTGCTTTTGCATTTTATTGTTTAGGTTAGGGTCATGAGAAAAATGTGCAAGGACATGAGTAGGGTCATCCAAAAATATGTCAAGCATTAGGGGAGGGTAATTAATTTCAGTACATTAGTGCATCAAGAACCTCTGACCCCTCTACCATGAATGACCTGTCCCAATGTGAGATGTAAAGGAACCCTGCACCCTGCACCCTGCACCCTGCACCCAGGTGTATAAGTCCACCTCACCAAGTGTCTTCACTGTGTTGCAGCCAGCACAAAGACTGGAGGGGGAACTCAGGGTCGGGAGGCAAAGATGAAAGCAACAAAGAAAAAGTATCGAACAGGTCGTGGCGATCAGGACGACGATTCCGATGATGACACCGCTCAGTCCAATACACGCACAAAACCTGGGGAGGTGACATTTATGGCCATCGATCAAATATCAGATGTCATACGTAAACAGGAAAAGCTCCAGGACTGTCCAGAAGACCTGATCAGTGAAATAGCCGGCAAGCTGTACAGGTGGGTGTTTGGTAGCCTAGTTACAGTAGCTAGTCATTACCGCATTAAATATATTATGATCAATTCTGCAAAGGCCCGCATGGTAATTCATTTCCAAGATTATTTCAGTTACGTAGCGATGTGCCTGCATGAATGTGTAGCTGCTTGTAGTGGCTCAGACTAAGCTGGCTTTGCAGTGCTAGCCCTCTGAGATACCATGCCACAGTTTTCCATGGATTCTGTATTCAGACACAGTATGCAGAATCCGAGTCAACCAGTCCTTGTTTTATCCCCTTAATGCCGAGCACCAGGCAGGGTAGCAAGTAACATCATTTAACATCTTTTGGTATTTTTCTGGGCAGATGTTTTTTCACAAATTGTAGTTACTTGTCTGGAATGAGCTGTGGACTAGGTGGGTGTGGCCAATGGTGATACTTAATTTAGGGTCATGGTGGACACTTCAATTTACTGTACAGAGTTGCATCCCTTTGCCATTTCTGGATCCGCTGATCACAGATTTGTCTTGCCTATGATCTTAATGGATCTCGTGGTAAGGATCAGCATTATGAGTGACTTGGTTGATTTGTGTCAACATACCCTGATGGCCATACTCATTGCTCATTATATCAGTCACCGGATTGTCTGGTCCAGACTCTGTTTACACATAGCCAAGTTTAGTCTGCCGTCATATGGCTAGAATATTGCTGAGTGCGGTGTAAAACAATAGTCTTGGTGACCATCTAGTGTAGTGTGGTTTCACTGAGTAATATGTCTGACCAGTGTTCAGGTGTGTTTACTATGTCCACATTCTAACTGACTTCTCTGTCCAGACCCCTGACTCGACAGTTCCAGGAAGTGGCGAAGTCTATATTCCTGGAAACGTCTGGCACTGCGACAGGCTCGGACAGAAAGAAGACCCATGGAGAATTGCAAGAGAAAGTATCAGGGCTGTGGACCAACGCTAAGCTGTTTGAGAAGGGGCTAAAACATTTTCATGGTGAGATCTGCTTTGTTGATGTTTGCTGGTGCAAAGGGAAAAGGGTCAAACCATTTTGATGGGGGTGGGGTGGGGGAGTGGGAGGCTGGATGTTTTGGGACTGATTCAAGACGTATGATGACATTGTTCTGAGGACAACTTGTATGTGTAGTAAACAGTTTTATTTGTTTGTGAGACCTGAAGCAAAAAGATTTTTCCAGTTTTTTTCTTCGAGAAATTATTGAAAAAAATCAAGACCACCCCACCAACACCCCTTCATGAAAATAAAGAGAGTCCTTTACTCCTGTTTGTATAATTGTCCTTGCAATATCTGTGATGAGTTCACACAGGATTTATGCCAGGTAAAGATGAGGACCAAGATCTACGATGGAACATGATATCATTTCTCGAACCTCCATGTTGTTTGTTCAGGCGATGCCAACACACAGCTTGTCAAGTATCTGCTGAACACCGTGTGTACCGACATCACCAATACCGTGTTGAATGCAGTCGCTACCGACAGCCTCATGTCAGTCCTGGACGATGAGGGCCTAACAGCAGAGGTAAGCAGCCATTGCTCTTTGAACTTTGTAGCAGTATTCGAGTTTAGCTGAAAAAGTGTACTCTATCTGGAATACAAGACTGTAAAAAAAGCTTTAAGAAATAAAGGGAACTGAAAAAATATATAAAACAAACATGACAGAATGTACTATGCTCAGCTTGTGAGAGTATTTATACTTTAGTGTGTGTTGTTGTTGTTTGAATCAAGCTCATAACCAAGCTATGGCATCCAATGGGTCCAGGGTATTTATCCTAACAGAGTGAGTGAGTGAATATGGTTTTACGCCGCTTTTAACAATATTCCAGCAATATCACGGCGGGAGACACCAGAAATGGGCTTCACACATTGTACCCATGTCGGGAATCGAACCCGGGTCTTCGGCGTGACGAACACATTAACCACTAGGCTACCCGACCGCCCCTTATCCTAACAGAGTTGAGATATGTACCGGTAGAGTAGGCTGTTGCGGATGGTGTAGACATGACCATCATTTGACTCAAGATAAACTCTTTAGTGGGGACCAGGTTAGAATACCAGTAGGTGCCTGTGTAAGTGCTTACCTGCATTTCTTGCATTTGATTAAGTCAATAGATACCAGCCCCAGCAGGGGTTTATCTAGAGTTGAAATCTCAGTGCCCTTTGCAGGTACATTGAGATTTTAGTTTTCTTATACTTGCGATTTTTAGGTCCTTTTTTAATTGAACAATGCAAAATATATAACTAGGTCTCTTCCTCTGTACTGGGCCTGTTGTAAGTAAAATACTATTCCCCTCTACAAGGCTATAGCTGTATTTTTAACATGAATTGGAAATTTATACATTTTCAGGGCTTGTCTTGATAAGTCCTTGTGTAGCATGGCAATGGTGCCTGTTGGTATTTTATCCAGGTATTGCCATCAGGTCATGGAATATATAGTTTGATGGGTTGTTACCCCACAAGGGTATTGCCATCAGGTCATGGAATATATAGTTTGATGGGTTGTTACTCCACAAGGGTATTGCCATCAGGTCATGGAATATATAGTTTGATGGGTTGTTACTCCACAAGGGTATTGCCATCAGGGCATGGAATATATAGTTTGATGGGTTGTTACTCCACAAGGGTATTGCCATCAGGTCATGGAATATATAGTTTGATGGGTTGTTACCCCACAAGGGTATTGCCATCAGGGCATGGAATATATAGTTTGATGGGTTGTTACCCCACAAGGGTATTGCCATCAGGGCATGGAATATATAGTTTGATGGGTTGTTACCCCACAAGGGTATTGCCATCAGGTCATGGAATATATAGTTTGATGGGTTGTTACCCCACAAGGGTATTGCCATCAGGGCATGGAATATATAGTTTGATGGGTTGTTACCCCACAAGGGTATTGCCATCAGGGCATGGAATATATAGTTTGATGGGTTGTTACTCCACAAGGGTATTGCCATCAGGTCATGGAATATATAGTTTGATGGGTTGTTACTCCACAAGGGTATTGCCATCAGGGCATGGAATATATAGTTTGATGGGTTGTTACTCCACAAGGGTATTGCCATCAGGTCATGGAATATATAGTTTGATGGGTTGTTACCCCACAAGGGTATTGCCATCAGGGCATGGAATATATAGTTTGATGGGTTGTTACCCCACAAGGGTATTGCCATCAGGGCATGGAATATATAGTTTGATGGGTTGTTACCCCACAAGGGTATTGCCATCAGGTCATGGAATATATAGTTTGATGGGTTGTTACCCCACAAGGGTATTGCCATCAGGGCATGGAATATATAGTTTGATGGGTTGTTACTCCACAAGGGTATTGACATGAGAGAGTAGTTACAGCCGGTCTCATGTCTCTACTTGGTGTCTTTCTGTTCATCACAGGCCAGGCTGAAGATAATCAGCAGTCTCCCTGCAGCGGAACAGACGATGATGACCAAGTTGCATATGTCCGTCACAGGAAAGGTAGGGAACAATCTCACTGACATCAGACAGGGAAGGCAGGGACAATGTCATTGACATCAGACAGGGAAAGTAGGGAACGATCTCATTGACATCAGACAGGAAAGGTAGGGAACAATCTCATTGACATCAGACAGGGAAGGCAGGGAACAATGTCATTGACATCAGGCAGGGAACAATCTCATTGACATCAGACAGGGAAGGTAGGAAACGATCTCATTGGCATCAGACAGGGAAGGCAGGAAACAATGTCATTGACATCAGACAGGGAAAGTAGGGAACGATCTCATTGGCATCAGACAGGGAAGGCAGGAAACAATGTCATTGACATCAGACAGGGAAAGTAGGGAACGATCTCATTGACATCAGACAGGGAAGGTAGGGAACAATCTCATTGACATCAGACAGGGAAGGCAGGGAACAATGTCATTGACATCAGACAGGGAAGGTAGGGAACAATGTCATTGACATCAGACAGGGAAGGCAGGGAACAATCTCATTGACATCAGACAGGGAAGGCATGGAACAATTTCATTGACATCAGACAGGGAAGGCAGGGAACGATCTCATTGGCATCAGACAGGGAAGGCAGGGAACAATGTCATTGACATCAGACAGGGAAAGTAGGGAACGATCTCATTGACATCAGACAGGAAAGGTAGGGAACAATGTCATTGACATCAGACAGGGAAGGCAGGGAACGATCTCATTGGCATCAGGCAGGGAAAGTAGGGAACAATGTCATTGACATCAGACAGGGAAAGTAGCGAACGATCTCATTGACATCAGACAGGAAAGGTAGGGAACAATCTCATTGACATCAGACAGGGAAGGCAGGGAACAATGTCATTGACATCAGACAGGGAAGGCAGGGAACAATGTCATTGACATCAGACAGGGAAGGCTTGGAACAATGTCATTGACATCAGACAGGGAAGGCAGGGAACGATCTCATTGGCATCAGACAGGGAAGGCAGGGAACAATGTCATTGACATCAGACAGGGAAAGTAGGGAACGATCTCATTGACATCAGACAGGAAAGGTAGGGAACAATCTCATTGACATCAGACAGGGAAGGCAGGGAACAATGTCATTGACATCAGACAGGGAAGGCAGGGAACAATCTCATTGACATCAGACAGGGAAGGCAGGGAACAATCTCATTGGCATCAGACAGGGAAGGCAGGGAACAATGTCATTGACATCAGACAGGGAAGGCAGGGAACGATCTCATTGACATCAGACAGGGAAGGCAGGGAACAATGTCATTGACATCAGACAGGGAAGGTAGGGAACAATCTCATTGGCATCAGACAGGGAAGGTAGGGAACAATGTCATTGACATCAGACAGGGAAGGTAGGGAATGATCTCATTGACATCAGACAGGGAAAGTAGGGAACGATCTCATTGACATCAGACAGGGAAGGTAGGGAACAATCTCATTGACATCAGACAGGGAAGGTAGGGAACGATCTCATTGACATCAGACAGGGAAAGTAGGGAACGATCTCATTGACATCAGACAGGGAAGGCAGGGAACAATCTCATTGACATCAGACAGGGAAGGCAGGGAACAATGTCATTGACATCAGACAGGGAAGGTAGGGAACAATCTCATTGGCATCAGACAGGGAAGGCAGGGAACAATGTCATTGACATCAGACAGGGAAGGTAGGGAACGATCTCATTGACATCAGACAGGGAAAGTAGGGAACAATCTCATTGACATCAGACAGGGAAGGCAGGGAACAATGTCATTGACATCAGACAGGGAAGGCAGGGAACAATGTCATTGACATCAGACAGGAAAGGCAGGGAACAATGTCATTGACATCAGACAGGGAAGGCAGGGAACAATGTCATTGACATCAGACAGGGAAGGCAGGGAACGATCTCATTGGCATCAGACAGGGAAGGCAGGGAACAATGTCATTGACATCAGACAGGGAAAGTAGGGAACGATCTCATTGACATCAGACAGGGAAGGTAGGGAACAATGTCATTGACATCAGACAGGGAAGGCAGGGAACAATGTCATTGACATCAGACAGGGAAGGCAGGGAACAATCTCATTGACATCAGACAGGGAAGGCAGGGAACAATCTCATTGGCATCAGACAGGGAAGGCAGGGAACAATGTCATTGACATCAGACAGGGAAGGCAGGGAACGATCTCATTGACATCAGACAGGGAAGGCAGGGAACAATGTCATTGACATCAGACAGGGAAGGTAGGGAACAATCTCATTGGCATCAGACAGGGAAGGTAGGGAACAATGTCATTGACATCAGACAGGGAAGGTAGGGAATGATCTCATTGACATCAGACAGGGAAAGTAGGGAACGATCTCATTGACATCAGACAGGGAAGGTAGGGAACAATCTCATTGACATCAGACAGGGAAGGTAGGGAACGATCTCATTGACATCAGACAGGGAAAGTAGGGAACGATCTCATTGACATCAGACAGGGAAGGTAGGGAACAATCTCATTGACATCAGACAGGGAAGGCAGGGAACAATGTCATTGACATCAGACAGGGAAGGTAGGGAACAATCTCATTGGCATCAGACAGGGAAGGCAGGGAACAATGTCATTGACATCAGACAGGGAAGGTAGGGAACGATCTCATTGACATCAGACAGGGAAAGTAGGGAACAATCTCATTGACATCAGACAGGGAAGGCAGGGAACAATGTCATTGACATCAGACAGGGAAGGCAGGGAACAATGTCATTGACATCAGACAGGAAAGGCAGGGAACAATGTCATTGACATCAGACAGGGAAGGCAGGGAACAATGTCATTGACATCAGACAGGGAAGGTAGGGAACGATCTCATTGACATCAGACAGGGAAGGCAGGGAACAATGTCATTGACATCAGATCTTCCACTCCGATATGATACCTCTCTGCCTGAACATCAGAAGACTCTATAAAAGGTCGTATCAGGTGAACTTTCTAATCAGACAATCAGCCCTGAGGCTTCTAAATTCTTACTACAAGTGAGCGAAGCATTCAGAACAGTATCCTGTGTTATTGGTTTTTGGACACTAAGAATCATTCTTTGTTTTCTCTCTAATCACATAAACAACTGCTAAACATCTCATTCACTTATAAATAAGAGACAACTTTCTAAAGCCATCATGTGAGTATTTACAATGTCTGTGTGATGCTACACCCCTGTTTTAGCGTGAGTAGTCCGAAAACGTATGATGTCCAAAAACCTATGATCTGACGATATATCTAGTTCTTTCTTTCAAAGGCAAACGGTTTGCACGGCAGCCATATTGAAAATGCAATGTTTGCCCAAATGATTTAAAATGCAGCCGGTATGTTGTATGAACAATAACTACGACCTTTCACCTTCACGTCAACCGTTTTTTCTTGTGTTACTCCATTTTCGATATCTCCTCCTGAAGCCTGTCAACATGATGAAGAGGAAAGCGGTGTATATGCTCACAGAATGGTGATGTGCTTTTTTACATGGCTGCCAGGGCAGCCATATTGGACATGTTATTTTATCCTGCATTTTGTCATTTGATATAAGTATAGTAAGTATAAGGAATGGCGATGAGACACACAGAAACTAATGTGGATTGCCTTACATTGTGTGTATTTGTGTGTTTTAGAACTTGGATGACTTCTTCAACTACCTGGATGTTGTGTGTGGATCAGCACACCTGGGATTGCTGCTGAAGAAACCAGACAAGAGGAAGGAGAGGTAGGGAGAGGGTGTGGAGGGAAGCAGGCAGGTGCTTGCTGTCTATAACCTAATGATATACTGTAAATCTTGACATTAACGCGAGCGTGAATTAAATGCAAAAAATGCGAGTGGTCTTTGCTCGCATTATTAAACATCGCATTTATATCAACAGTAAGACATTTTGGACAGCAGAAATACCAACTTAGACATACGCTGAAAACAAACAACTATGTATTCCACATCACTGTTTATTGAGCAGCACTTGTTACACGAATATAAACAATGTCAGTCAAACACTTATTACATCCTGTGAATTGTCACTGCTGGGGTCAAGACAAGCGTTCTACTCACTCATGTCATCACTGATCACACCTGCAAGTCCAGACACACGCCACCCAACACGGTGTCTTTGCTCTTTGCGACTGCATTAAAGGCCGACACAAGCCAGCGTGCACGTATTGTTTTAGCTGAAGTACTCTACTCAGCGCTAATAAGCGGTGCTATTTGGTGTGTGGTTGGATTAAGGTGAGGATTCTCCTGTAAACCTGACAGAGGACATTTTGTTTAGATATAAATCCACTGATGCTTGAGAGGAGGGGGTGTCGCATTCATACTAAGTCACATTTTTGGCTAGGGGCCAGCAGTCACATTCTTTTGGAGACGCATTAATTTCACGTTTTACAGTATATATTTCAAGATCAAGAAAACCTAAATGAACCAATTGAAAATGTAAACATGAATGATTTTACTTATTTCAGACAAATTGTGTTCAATCATCGTCAGTCTCTGGTGGAGAGCGTGAAGGACGAGAGCGACCCAGCCATGTCGCTCCACCTCGCCGCAGTCATACTTTTCCAGACATACACCCAGATGATGGTCCATGCACCGGGACGTGTTGTGCCGCAGATCATCGAGTACCTCGAAGTCTACATGGACAAGGAGCAACACAAGACACTAGTCACTCTTCAAGGTAAGATGGAGTTGTGTCCCTTGGCAGATACAGGATCTGCTTGTTTGGGAATTTTTATATGAATATTTTGTTCCCGAAGATAGACCCTCCTAAATACCAAACATAGTTTTGTATTAGGTTTCATTGGATGTCCCCCCAAAACATATGTGTCCATACCAGGACAAGCAGGGGACACAGGTGACAGACGTCTAAGGGGCCACAAGTCGCTAGCAGAGTTGCATCCCTTGGGCACACCAGAAATCTATGACCGTGTGCTTTCTTACCACATATAACTGTGATATAACTGGAATATAGTTCAAAGAAACGTTAAACCCAAATCACTCACACAGGGCAAGCACACAATGTACTTCCTAGCAGCTAACTGACCTCCCATGCCTCCACTCAGTACAAATGCTACAACAAATTCCTGATCCACAGCTCTGTTTAACATCAAAATCAAGGTGATGTGTAAGGGTAAATATGTTGTGATGACTTACTTTGAATAACACAAGACGTACATAAAGTTTGCATTTCCCCAGAACTTGTGGTGAGACAGGCCAAACTCCAGGCCGATGCTGCTGCTGCAGACGCTGATGCTGTTGCTGCTGTCATGGAGGAGATCAAGCCACTCTTGCCCCAGGTGAAGGAAATAGCCCTCACAGCCAAAAGAAATTCACCCAAAGAAGAGGAAGACAAATAATTCCGGTGATGTGTGACTCTGGAGCACCTACAGCTATGAGTGGTTGTACAGACATGTCTCAATGAAGTTGCATCACCACGAAGGGAATTCATTCGTCGAGTCTGTGGACAGTTTATGTTTCAGAAATGAAGGTTGATGTACCGTCATTTTCAGTGAGACCCTGTTATCCAGTTACCATGGTAACAAGGCATATTAGTTGGAAAACATTTTCTGTTCATTCAGTGACAATAAATTGATCTATAAATACATCCTGCACAAACACCATTAAAATCAATAATAAGGTGTGTATGCCTGGTGATTGTCAAGAAAATTACTCTCATCTAATTTGTGTCTCGATTTGATTGTTCAGCTATCCATGGTATACAATAGTCTGAGATTGTCAGGAACCAGATTTCAGGTATCCTGATCAGTGAGGACCATGAAGGATCCAGAATAAGGGAGCAGTTCAACTGGTGGCAGATAAAATCTCAATTCCTGAAGTTTAGGGATTGGGTTAACAGTTTTTCCATCTATCAAAGTAAACATCTCAGTGCTTCTGACCAATCTCATTAAAATCAGACCTCAGTTCGCGCTACCGCTAAACAAAGATCTGAGGACATCCCATCAGGGGGCACATCAGAACGACCTTTCATCCAACCAATCAGAGCGTTGCTTACCAGATCATGAAAGTGACAGTGGGAATGTGATTTCTAATCATGCAAACTCGAAATTTAACACTGGGTATTCCGAACGATAGTTACGGGTTTAACGACTGAATCCATACAATCTGGACTATCTATTAACCATTCACAATGTTCTTTTGTTCAGGTTTAAAATTTTAAATCGAGAATTTGTCAAAATATGTTTCAAAGCGTAGTCGCCAATTTGAAATTAGTGCCGTAAAGCACGAGAAAGCTGTCTTCTGATTGGTCATTCCATTGGTTGGTCAAAGTTCGCTCAAGGTCGGTCTGACATGACCCGTAATGGGATGTTCTCAGATCTTTGTTTAGCGGTAGAGAGAACTAAGATCTGGTTTTAATGAGATTGTGCTTCTGTCATATTTAACAATTTAATGGCGATACTGTCGTAGTTAAACAATGTTAAGGCATCGGAGTTACGATCACCTTAGCACTAAGATCGCTTCGTACAACAGCACCCAGGGCTTTTTTCTCTTTCAGCGTGTCAACATTTGTGTGTGCATGCATGTGCATGCATGTGCGTGAGTCAGTGAGTGAGAGTGATGCTGTGTCTCAAAAGTTCAGGAATTAAGTGTTTCATCTGACATCACACTTTTCAACTGCTTCCTTAGAATATTATATCTTGAACTTGAGGGCTGCGTGTCTCTCAGTATTCTGTAACCACGGTAAAAATGGCCGCCTTAATGGGCCCTGTGTTGTGGGAGGTCCAGTCAAGATTATTCCTGTGTTATGTTTAAGATTTGGTGGTTGGTTAAGTATCTGCCAAGTGGCATTATTTTATTTTTTGTACAGACGATCCTGCTTATCAAGTACATGAAATGTATGTAATAAATATTGTCAAATAATAAAACTTAAACAATTTTAATGTGTTCTTTCAATGGATCTGGGTTTTGAGTTTTTTAAGTGAGTAAGGTCAGAGATATATACCATGCTACAGTTTAACAAGGATTCACCATTCAGACATGATGACCAGGGCCCCGTTCCACAAAGCAATTGTAGCGTAACTCCCATACTTTAACATAGACTTACAGCAGTCTTAGCACTAAGATCGTTTGGTGGAACGGGGCCCAGTCCTTGTTTTTAATCCCCTTATTGCCAAGTGCAGGGTAACATCAAGTACAATCCCTTAATGTCTTTTGATGCGTATGGACCGAGAATGAGTCCAGGGGATTACAGAGAGGATTGCTGGGTTGCATGTCCTGTGATTAGCAACAGTTAGAATCATGGGATATCTCGGGGGGCCTGGACCACGCAGACCAGTGGTTGATAGCGTGAGCATGGCTGACTTCCACAAGACACTGCCACATCATCAAAAAAAAAAAAATGAATTAGTTCTCAGGCAAATGCTTTTGAAAATATTGGGCGGTGTTTCTTTTTCCCCATGAGTCAAACTAGTATGTAATCAAATTTTGTTTACAATAATTTTGGCGAAATCATGTCATTCTTAAGTATTGTATATGTTCACTGCTGGGGTCGTGTGTTCGTGACACAGAATATTTAAAGAAAAAAATTCGCAAAACATTCAACAGGCTTCATGATGATGCAGGCAGTGTCACAGAACCAAGACTACCGTATTTGACCTAATAAGCGCCCAGAGCAATATTTGCTAATATATTGGCTAGAGAACAATCCCAATTAGCACCCCTTCCGATTGATCAATGTACACAAGATTTATTTATTCGTGTATAATACAGACTTGTGTTATATGCACCCTTAATTATGGGCAATTAAATTCTGGAAAAATATGTCTGTCGTATGTAAACATTTCAGGCTGTCAGCATAAGCCATGAAATTTATGATCTAATAAGAGCCCCCTTTTTCTAATTTTGAGAGCGCCCTCTGCGCTTATTACGTCGAGTACGGTATTACTTTTTTTTTTAGCCTAACGCTGTCAGTGAAGCCAACTATTGCATGGATAACATTTACCCACTTGTTGCACTTTGAGCAAACATGAAATTCCGCTCAAAGTGGCACTAAACATGCTCACTTAAGTATGGTGTGATGAGGTTTCAGCACTGTTTCAGTGTCATACCTTACTGTTGGATCCCACAAAGCATCCATGAACCGTAGTCCTGGTGTGCGGCGGCAAAATAGTGTATATTCAAACGTCATTATCAAGCTTTCCTCCAGCATTCAGCTGACCCGCCGAGATATAACTATGTTTATAACGAACATGCCTATAATGAACTTATTTTTTGGTCCCAACCATTTGTTGTATATATGCTATATGTATGTATAACAAACAACGGTTATTACGAACTAAAATGAGTGGTCCCCTTGAGTTCATAATGACTGTAGTTTACTGTACTTCTCAGAGCATCATCAAACCCGTCACACACTCAACTGTCATTTCCGAGTATAAATCAACAAATGGTCGAATTGTACAATTTTATTTTCTACATCTACTCCACGAGGAAGACAAACATTGATACAAAAATAAAGAATAACTTAACAGGATACTTAACATGCTTTAGGACACACGTCCAATTGGAAACGTCAGCACTTCACTTGTAAGGCTTAAAAAAATAAAAGTATGGGTTCTCAGGCAATGTTTTTTTAAAATATAGTGCGGGTGGGCGGTGTAATTTTTTGTTGTGGTTCAAACTAGTATGTAACCATATAAACATTTTGGTAATCAAATAAACAGTTGTGTACAATCAACCTGGGAAGGGCCTCCCTACATAAATGTATTCCTTGATGAGTAGAATAATGGAATACAGTATTTGACTACTGTTGGACTTGGAATATTTAAGGATTTTTTTTATAATTTATTAAAAATGGAAATAAATATGAACTGTGCGGTGAACTTTACGATAATGATGCCGGTGCCTGAGAACCAAGACTATTATTTTTTTTTAAGCCTAATTAACAACATCTCCACAGAGATGATACCCCACAATGCTACAAATACAGCTCAGCACGTGGATCTCAAAACAAGTGTTCCTTTGTACACTGACGGCGGCAACAAAAGGTCACGGAGTGATGTTGCAAATGAAGCACACTTACTGGATCAGAGTCTCCAAACATCTCTACTGATGTGAGGATTGAACACAGAAGAAGACACAAGTAGATGGTATCTTTCCAACTCTTGTCCACCTAATGCATCAAGTCTTGTCACTCACAAGATGTTTAAACACGGCAAGACCAGTAACTTAGTCTTTAGCCACTAGTGAAAAAACGGACTCAAGTAAAGTTTCTTTTGGTCTAGTATGGTTTAAGTCCACACATTAGCACTAAGATCAACCGAAAATGATGTCAAGTGACAGGTTCAGGCAAGCAGTTCAAATGTTTGAGGCAGACTGTTAACTTGAAACATTATTCCAATGTCTATGACTATTCCAACATGAATAATAAAAAAATTGCTTATCACTGTTATTTGGGTCTCAACCAGGGATGTCAATTGTCTTGTCTCGTCAACAATCGAAATACCGATAAAGACCCGATATGTTACTGGCCTCGAAAAGCTAGACTATGATCAGAGTGTATGAGAGTATTCTATACTACTCAAAAGAAGTTAAAGAACAGATTTATTTCACACTAGTTAATCTGTCATGGCTAAATATCAAGTGTTCCTTAACTTTTTTTGAGTAGTATACAGTGCTGCAATCAGCCATGTTCCATGCACACGGGTGGTTGACATTAAAGGGTCATGATGATGATGATGGGGATGATGATGATGATGATGATGACACATATTCTGCCAGACCACACACGCAACAATGTCACCTACATCATTTCTTAAATGAACATTGGGACTTCTTTTGTCCCAGAACTTGAATTTGAATATTTTAAATCCTGCTGCAGACGAAAAAAGAATGTATTGTTGGCTAACTACTAATGCATCCTCCAATCAGGAACTGCAGACATGGACTCAAGACTGAGATCACGGGTGAAAGATGCTGGAACAGAAACAGACCCTTGACCACAGAGGATGGAAAATGTGTCGAGTCCTTTGTGTTAGCTGCCATCGTTGTATAGGATGTTGACCTGACATGATTCAATGGAATTTATACACATGAGAACTGAATTATGAGCATGAATCATTGTGAATCATTCCAACATTCACACAGCATTATGTACAGCGCAAAGTAAACTGAACACAAACTCTCAAATTGCTACTATCTACATATGAGGCAGGGAGATGCCTTTCTGCATAAAGCCTTTTATTTAAATCTTAGAGCAAAAAAACCCTGAATATGTTGAACCCATATCACGTTTTCAAACAGAAAATGCTTCATTGTTTCAATTGTTTGAGAACCATTTGTTTTCAATTTCTAATCGTGGGTAACTGAAGTTGCAGCTGGCTCCAAGACAACAATGGTCTTAGCAACCCATCTTAGCTGCAGCACTCTCTACTAAAGGACTGGTGGTCCAGTGATCATGCCATGCCTATCCAACAGCGGCCATAGGCAGGTGTCATACTCTCGCAACGGACAATTGATAAAAAACTAGGTACTTCCAACTATTGTCCTCGATAATGCTCCTAACTTCTTTCTGACTGGCTTCTCTAAAGCTACACCTTAAACAAGAAATGACAAGAAAGAATGTTAAGGTATCTGTGTTTGGAGACGAAACCTTAAATATATACGTCTATAAGTTCTTGTACATGAAATTGTGTTAATTTATGGAAATCTGAAGATTAAATGAAAGGAAATTTGTAGTTCTGTGAAGGGAAATTGAGTTTAAATGTTTGGAAATTTAAGGTGGTGAATATAAGTCAGATGTATGAGAACTTAATAATGCAACCAACATGGTGACTAAGAAGTCATCTTTAGATGTAAAATTTTGCATTTCAAGTTCTTGAACTCTAGCGATGATCTGTTGACCAAATTCAAGTTTCTTTGAATTCCCGAGTAGCGCTGGCAATGTCACTGAGAGAGCACCAAGGCATCGCACATGAATTCCCAGGATCAGGCAGTGCCAAGCTATACTCCCTTGTGCCTGACACTGCTGACGGACATGGAGTCTTTACATGAACATTATGGTGGCGGTGGTCATGTTTCTAGGATGTGGTGATAGGTGGCGCTGCTGGGGGCCGCGTCGGGAGGGCGTAGGGGGCTCCGAGAAACTGGTCTGCTATCCGTCCAGCCTCTCTCAGTCCACTCAGCAGAGCTCCATGCACTGTTGCAGGGTAGTTCCTGATTGTGTGTTCCCCCGCGAAGAACAGACGTGGTAGACTTCCTTGTTGTGGTGACACTGGCGTGGCGAGGAGGTCATAATCGTTGCCTGGACAGAACAGAAAAAAATATGTCACAATACTGTCTAAAAATTGTTTGTTTTTTAATGTTGCATTCAGCAATATTTTCAGCATTTTGACACGAGGCCTGTAAATAATTGGAAACCAGTGATTGATATCATGAGCAATATTCCATTCCATGAGGTGAGGTGAAATTGGGTTTAAACTTGCGTCCAAGATTATTGCACTTTATGTGTGCATGCGTGCGTGCGACTAGTCCGGACATGCCGATTTATAGTGCTAGTTTACTGAGATACCATGCCACAGTTTAACATGAATACCCAGGGAGGCGGTCCCCATTCACAACACATTTGTTTATGACATCGAGCATGTACAGCGACCAATTTCTCTTTGTGTGTGTGTGTGTGTGTGTGTGTGTGTGTGTGTGTGTGTGTGTGTGTGTGTGTGTGTGTGTGTGTTAAAACATGACGCAAAACAAGTTTCTCCCAAGTATTTATGGAAAAGTTATTTTGTCACCAAATCCAAGTATCAATGATAGGTTGTAGCTCACCTGACGATCCTGCTGCAACATAGGAGTACGAGCCTCTTGACCAAGGGTCAGCTCGCCACCTGGTCACTAGCGTCTCCTTCGGCTGAAACACCAGGGAAATATAGTCACGTGTGGAAGCTAATTACTAGATTTTCAGAAGAACGCAGTTTAATTCTTCTAGTCAGAAAGTCTTTGTTTTTTCATTCTGCCATTGCATGTACATGTTAACCAGATTGGGAATCAAACCCAGGTATTTAGTATAACAAGGAAACACATTAATCACTGGGCTACCATACAAATAAGCGTTACATCCTACCAAAGTTAATGGCAGCTAAAACATTTTCTGTAAATCTCAAGGTGCCGTGTTAGAAATGATCAATTGCCAGTCTCAGACACTTATCGCTGTTTTTTTGTCAAGGGGAAGAACTTATTTCAATCTTGATTTTTTTTCTTCAGATTCCCTTGCTATAACTCTGGTTAAGTTGAAACATTTGCATGTAAATTCTTTGGTGTGGCTTAAAAAATCAAGTGTTTACCTGAGGTACGGCGTTGTTGCCAAAGATACCCTTGAGGACTGCGATGCACCGACCCACGATGACATCATCGCTGACATTTTCCATGATGGCTGCCGCCTCGCCAGCCACCAGCGCCAGCAACACCGGCGCCTTGTACAGGTTCCAGAACAGGAAGAGCTCACCACGACTAGCTGTAGTGCTGCCTACGTGTCCAAACAAGTTGGCATTGGGGTCCCAGAATACTCGGTCAAAACACAGCACAACCTACGACACAACAGATGTCAGTGTTAGTCTGTGGTCAAAACACAGCACAACCTACGACACAACAAATGACAGTGTTAGTCTGTGGTCAAAACACAGCACAACCTACGACACAACAGATGACAATGTTAGTCTGTGGTCAAAACACAGCACAACCTACGACACAACAGATGACAGTGTTAGTCTGTGGTCAAAACACAGCACAACCTACGACACAACAGATGACAGTGTTAGTCTGTGGTCAAAACACAGCACAACCTATGACACAACAGATGACAGTGTTAGTCTGTAGTCAAAACACAGCACAACCTTCGACACAACAGATGACAGTGTTAGTCTGTGGTCAAAACACAGCACAACCTACGACACAACAGATGACAGTGTTAGTCTGTGGTCAAAACACAGCACAACCTACGACACAACAGATGACAGTGTTAGTCTGTGGTCAAAACACAGCACAACCTACGACACAACAGATGACAGTGTTAGTCTGTGGTCAAAACACAGCACAACCTACGACACAACAGATGACAGTGTTAGTCTGTGGTCAAAACACAGCACAACCTATGACACAACAAATGACAGTGTTAGTCTGTGGTCAAAACACAGCACAACCTACGACAAAACAGATGTCAGTGTTAGTCTGTGGTCAAAACACAGCACAACCTACGACACAACAAATGACAGTGTTAGTCTGTGGTCAAAACACAGCACAACCTACGACACAACAAATGACAGTGTTAGTCTGTGGTCAAAACACAGCACAACCTACGACACAACAGATGACAGTGTTAGTCTGTGGTCAAAACACAGCACAACCCATGACACAACAGAGATGACAGCTATGGTCAAAACACAGCACCACCCACGACACAAGATAGCAACACCTTATTCTCTCCAGCCTGCCAAGCAAAGACTTCTCCTGAAGCCAAAAGGGTATCATTCCTCTCTCCAAAGGCTGGTATGTATGATACACAAGACAATATGCATATGAGCACCGTGCAGTAACAAATATCATCATGGATTCTTTTAAATATAAAAAGACATCTTAATTATTTATTTCCCCTCCTGTCGATTTGTGATATGATTCGATAAAAACCTCATGAACTTGGTCAGGATAGGCCCGTGGCAGGCAGATGACGTCGGGCCTGTAGTTTTCAAATTTGTGCGAATCCTTATTGCCTGGATTAAGGACGGTCGGGCAGGCAGGTATTTCGAACACTGATGACACATACCTTGTTGAGGTTACCAAATCCCAGTCTCTTGATGGCCGAAGCCTTCCAGTCGGGCAGCGGAGGCAGGAACTGGGGGCTGTTGATGCCACTGTTCCTCATGCTCTCCTTCAACACCCCCAGCGGCAGCGTGGACAGCACCGCATCTGCCTTGTAGGTCTGAGGGTTCATGTTCACCCGAGAGTTACCCGTCGTCACCTCCACACCTGGAGTCAAGGAATCACCGATCACATGGAATCAGGATATGGTAGTCTCAATTACAGGCAAGATATCCACTTGCTTGATAACAGTGTCAGTATCTACACCGTAACGTCACATTCATTGTAATAAAGAAGTTGTATATCCATACACCTGTCTCCCTTGTTCATCGTACTAACTTCTAAATGCCACTTCAAGTAGATATCCAGTAGCTGTGTATTGTTGCTAAACACCAACACATTGGGAAAACCACAACCTAAACTGTGTGATCACATTTTCTGGAATGGAAGTCGCCAATATGAAACTAGTGCCGCAATGCTTATGAAAGCTGCTTTCTTAGTGGCTAATGTCGACTTCCTGTTAGTAATTTCATTGGTCGGTCAAAGTTGGTGAAATGTTGTTCTGACGCGACCTGTAATGGGATGTCCTCAATGGTAGCGAGAACTTGTATCCGATATTAATGATTAAGGTAATCTAGGCATGTGATTAATTCTGTTTTGTTTATTTAAAGCAGTGATTGTTTATTGTTAAGCAAGTTTATCTCTGCAGCCGTTGAAATATGCAGCTACCAGCCGACTCGTCTCACATCAAAACACGGGGTGTGTCCTCGTGGGCAGATGACCACGGAGTACGCTGATCACTGTCGGATGAACGAGACTGATTAATGAGTGATTTCAGCAATTCGGTGCAAATTAGGTGTGTTGGAGTTGGAGTGCGAGACTGTTGTATTAACGGGTCTAAATAGCACTGATTTAATCGGTTCCCATCATTTGTGTCGGATAAAGCCGATTGTTGGATTAACGAGTGTCGGATTAACGAGACTTGACTGTATACCGTATTCGACCCAATAAGCGCTCAGGGCGCTTAAAATAAAGACAGAAAGGGTGGGCGTTTATTGGGACCAATTCAGAGTCAAATTGGCGTAAATTCATCAGTAAGCCTATTGATATTCTTCCGTTGCTGGGGGGCTGGAGATAAACTGTTACTTACGTTTACTGGTGAACATCTCCTCATTAACCGACTACAAAAGATTCTTGACCGTATGTAAAAAACAGGTGAGTAAATCTTACTTGGGCATCCGGGAAAAGGGGGCGCTTATTGGGACATGGGCACTTATTGGGTCGAATACGGTATGTGTTTGCGAATCCAAAAGACAATAATAGCAAAAACTACTAGTACAGAATCTGATTAATGCATTGATGAAGTAGCACTACAGTCGATGCCATGTTGACTTCATGGCAGACAAGACTCCTGAACTTGTAACAGCCATTTGGGTGATAGATTGTATTGTGCTAGTAGATGTACCCATAATCAACAATCAGTAGTTTTATGCATAGTAGAAAGATTCTTAAGAATTTCAAAAATTGTTTCCATGGAAAACTATAGAAATGGAAAACAAATATTGAAAAATATGAAAAGGCAAAAGTTGAGCATTTGGTCATTGCACATGTCTAGTTTCATGCAAAATTAGTTATAAGTTTGAGAGTAGTGGCTCGGAAACAAAGCCTAGAATTCATAGAGAACAAGTTGTTTTCATTGAAATGTAACAAAATACTAATTTCAAAAGAGCAAAAGTTAAGTTTGCAAAATAGTTAAACTGATGAGCAGAGCATTGAAAAATGCTGGAAGGTTTTCAAGTTATGGCCTGGAAACAAACCCTACCCTTGTTTGAGACTAAGTCGAAATTGTTTCTATAGAAAAAAAACCCATACAATTTAGAAAAATTTCAACACAGGAAAGGGTACCTTTTAAGCTGATGAGCAATGCATATGCAAAGTTTCAGTGAAAAACATTGAACAGTTCATAATAGGATGGAAATACCAATGCCATCGCAAACGGGAATCAAGCCAATAACAATGTGTCTACCCTCCCTTCAGAGTGAACATGTGTACTTCAACGCAATTATTGGTAAATAAAAAAGGTATAATTTTGGTTTGTGTCTATGAGAACGATTTCTAATGAATAAATTGTCTATAGCTTTGATAGAAAGCTGTGTAAATAAACTTCCCTACCTTGTGGTGTATAGCGGATCTGTCTGACTGAAGTGTTGAGCTTGATGTCCAGTCCTTCAGCCAGAGCTACAGGTACACACGAGTAGCCGTTCCGTACTGCGGGGAGAATATAAACAAACCATTTGAAAGATAATTCATGAACCTGCAGCGACTTCATCCTTGGTTCCCAAATATCAGAGTGAGTGAGTTGGGTTTAATGACACATTGAACAGTATTCCAGTAATATCACAGTGCTTCAGCTTGATGATGCATGTCTTAGATACTTACAGCTGAAACCCATAAGCTCGATATGGTGACATGATGGTGACAAACCTTGAGGCGAACCAGATTTGAACCCACAATCATAGCTTTCTGGCGTGCCAAAGGGACGCAACTCTGCACAGCATCTACGGACGCTTATATGACTGGGCCACCCGTGCCCCTCATATTGTAGAAGCGAATGAGCAATTATGAGGCATTACCCCACTTTTAGCAAGTTCCAACAATATCCCAGCAGAGGACACTGAACACATGCTAGTCATGTGGGGAATCAAACCCAGGCTGTGGGCATGGTAAGCAAACACTTACGTGACTTAACCACTGGGCCACCCCACCGCCTCAAATCTCAGCATAACCTTATATTTGGTTTGCTATTATGCCCGAGTCTATTTTGTGTATTTATGGTTATTATCTTGAAACATTTCCCCATCACAGACTCCAGTCTACACACCTATGATTGTGGGTTCGAATCCTGGTTCGTTGGTGAGTTGGTTTTAACGCCGCTTTTAACAGTATTCCAGTCATATCACGGCGTGTCAGCTTAATGTGGGAGGAAAGCCCGAAGTGATGCAGGTCTCAGACGTTTACCACATCGGTGAAACCCACGAGCACGGGTATGGTGCTGACAAACCTAGAAACATAATTGGGGCGAACCGGGATTCGAACCCAAAATCATAGGTTTCTGGCGTGCCCAAGGGGCGCAACTCTGCACAGCGAATCGCGGCCCCTTAGACGACTGGGCCCCCCGTGCCCCCCTAATTACATAATAAATAGAGCCGATTCAACATATAAATAGACCAAACTTGGAGTCAATAAGCGTTTCTGTCAAATGACATGTGACTGCTTCTTGGGCAATGAATATGGCTTAATTAATATTGGTGATACTGTCAAATACTGTAAATCATGAAATTAATGTGCCACGAAAATAATGCGAACACGAGTATCAAAACAAAAATGTGTCACTTTATTAATAAGAGATTTTTAATTCAAACTGGATAATACTACTATAAGCATGACAAAAAAACATATTAAAAAAATGATAAAAAAACCAAACCACTGATTGCTATTGGGGTGAACCATGCCGTCATCTCACATCTTACAAGCTGATGTTGTCATTGAAACAACACACTATGCCCCACATGTGTTTCTCACAATTAAAAACAGAGACAGGATGAACTCATTCGTGTCAGCTCATGATCACTCATGCTGGCTTATGACTAAGTGGCCAAGAACAAAAAAACTGTCTTGCATGTGTGGCACCAGTCTGGGCTATCTGACAAGCTTCAGTGAGCATGACAATATCATTGTTGTTGACACTGCATGACGATATCAATGTTGTTGACATCTGACAGTGAGTTTGGATGGCAAATTTGGATGACAAATGCATAATTAATGCCAGCTACTAACGGTCACATTTTTAGAATTAATTTACAGTATAGCAATATTAGATCTGAACCCAGTTCACTCTGAATGCTAAATGTCGGCAACAGACAATACTACATGACAGAAATGAAAGAAATGACAATCGTGACATCACAAAATGCCAGCACAATACCTGTTAAATGGCTTCCTGAGAATTCAAAGTCATCGTCCTGGTCCCAGTGTTTCAGTGACAGAGTCGTGAGTGGCGTCGCATTGGCAAACTCGAGATTAGCAAAATGCCAGTCCAGGATCTGGCGGTCTCGAGACGACAGGTACACATCACTGAAACACAAGCACACCACTGCATCACCTCTCCAACGCCAACATCAGTCATCAATATCCACCAACACCCTTGCATGATTAAATAAAAAAGTTTGATTTCTGTGAAAACAATAGACACCAGTCCTAACTACTTAACACTCTTGACCCGTGAAGATCAGGGGTACAACAGGTCTTCAGCAACCCATGCTTGCCGTAAAAGCAACTAACAGGATCGGGTGTCCAGGCTTGCTGACTTGGTTGATGCATTTCATCATATCCCAATTGCGTAGATCGATGCTCATGATATCAATCACTGGATTGTCTGGTCCAGGCTCAGTCATTTCCTGACCACCATCATATAGCTGGAATATTGCTGAGTGCGGAGTTAAACAACAAACAAAAATCATTACACTTCCAATGTTTTTTGTGTGAAATAATGAAAGGTTTGGGTTGTATGTGGGGCTCAGAAACCACCGGGAGAAGAACATATCCACAACAACATAATGGTACAGTGTTTATCATTTGCCCAGCCACCAGATAGGCAGGTCTGGCTGCACTGCTGACTTGTACCGAGAACATAAATGTCTTGACGCTGATTAGGAAGTTCAACTGATGCTATGGAGGGGTGGTCATATATTCATGCAGACAGGTAAAGCTGTAGGGTGTCTACACAAATAAAACCTTATATTTTCTTATTGCTGCTTTGTGTTCCTTAAGTCGCAAATCCCTCTTGAATATCCATACACCAAAAAAATCAGAAAAGGTGTTGCCTTACTTGTATGAGATATATTATTGAGACTGTACAACCAATATAAGAGGACAGAATTAAACTTACCTCGGTGGATTGGACTCAAGTTCGTTTAATTTTTCTTCAATTTCTTTCTGTTGAGCTTGAAATAGTTCGAATTCCTGTCGAAACATACAAAGAAAAATGATTACTGAAAATAACATTGAAGGTGTAGAAACAGTGATGGACAATGTGAGACCTCCTCTCTATATTCTGCACTGAGATATGAGTTCATTCACTCTACAGAATGCGTTGTGATCTTGGGAGTTTACTCACCTGACAGGCTGTGTTGAGATCTCGGAGTTTACTCACCTTACAGGCTGCGTTGAGATCTCGGAGTTTACTCACCTTACAGGCTGCGTTGAGATCTCGGAGTTTACTCACCTTACAGGCTGCATTGAGATCTCGGAGTTTACTCACCTTACAGGCTGCGTTGAGATCTCAGAGTTTACTCACCTTACAGGCTGCATTGAGATCTCGGAGTTTACTCACCTTACAGGCTGCGTTGAGATCTCGGAGTTTACTCACCTTACAGGCTGCATTGAGATCTCGGAGTTTACTCACCTTACAGGCTGCGTTGAGATCTCGGAGTTTACTCACCTTACAGGCTGCGTTGAGATCTCGGAGTTTACTCTTGATGAGGAACTCAGCGGTGATGTCTCTGGGGGGTTTCACCTCTGATGCTTCTTTCCACTGCTTGTGGAGCTCCTCGATCTTGTCCCTCAGAGTCAGCATCTGGAACATTTCCATCACAGCTCTGAGTTATAGTGATTGTCATCACTGCTATCCAACCGAGGATTCTAGGTCCTCAGTGTCCTTGCTCTTTGAAAAAGACAACTAAACCTTGCACATTGTGTCACTGAACCGGGCAGTGTGGGGAGCTGTCATTCCCTCAGGGTGTCAATCCCTAACTCGTCTGGCCAAGATTTTATTAATACCCCGCTGTGGTGAAGCCTAAAGAGTGCTGAATGCAGCAGAATATTATACAAATCCTGCCCACAGAAACATGAAACCGTCTCAGGTTCACTTGTAGTAAGTATGCAGCCATTACAGGGGCTCCTCACGCTGAAGTTATGGCATGGAGGACTGAATGGCTGGCACACTGAAGTTATGGCAACGTTGGTTGGTTTTTGTTTAACACCGCACTCAGCAATATTCCAGCTATATGACGGTGGTCTGTAAATAATCGAGTCTGGACCAGACAATCCAGTGAATAATATCATGAACATCGATCCACGCAATTGGGATCGATGACATGTATCAACCAAGTTAGCGAGCCTGACCACCCGATCCCGTTAGTGGAAATGTTCTTCTCCCGGTGGTTTCTGAGCCCACATACAACCCAAACCTTTCATTATTTCACACAAAAAACTTTGGAAGTGTAATGATATTTGTTTGTGTGTTTGTTGTTTAACTCCGCACTCAGCAATATTCCAGCTACAGTGGTCCCTCGCTACAACGCTGCCAATGGGGTCCAAATAATTGGTGGGCGTTATAGACGATGAGCCGTTTAACGGAGGCCGAGGCGCGCTCGGCAAATCTCAAATCATCAATATGTGTTTATCTCACGTCACATCAAAATAGTATATATTTTTATGGACCTAGATCTACCCGTAATATCATTCATTTATTAATTCTGTCACGTTTCAAAATGTCTGAAATACGTATTCCATTTCAATTTATCATTTTTAATCGATAAATTAAAAAATTATTCACTATTTCCCGTGATGTTATTGAAAATAAAATTCTCGGACACACATTTCCACAACGGGTTCGCGAAGTTCCATATTTTTAATATATATCGTGATTTCCTGCTTAAAACGTTCAGAATAACACGATTTAACAAAAAATCTTTCGCCAACTTCTGAAATTTATCAAACACGAGCTTGGTATCACAGCTATAATTTGATTGGCTGCCTGAGGTCACGTGCTCAAAATTGACCAATCACGAAACTTGTAGTAGATTTCGGCAAGAAAGCGTCATTAGAAACAAATTTTAATCCAATGAAATCGCTTGTTATAACTACGGAAAAAAACAGGCGATGTTACGAAAGCGCGATTACGAAATGAATGACCGCCGTGTTGTGACAGCAACTACATGTGTGTGACAGTGTCGCCTCAAATTGGATTGCCCACTAATTAAGAATATAAACTTCGCTTGTGGTTCTCTTTTATTGCATGCATGCGCTTCTAAGATCAAAGGATGTATAGTGTGAAAAGTTAACTAGTTGAACAATCGTATTTCCGGGACTTGCCGCGGATGTTTTCAAACAGATTATTAGAACTCCATTCAGCGATAAACGGTTGATTATGCAATGAAAAGCGTTATGTGCAAATGAACAACGAACAACAATACAATTGTGTCTGTGTAAAACTATCAGTAATAAAAGTGTACATAAATTTTGGGAGCCATGCGTTACTGCGCGTAGTAACCGAAGTAGCGCTTTATCGAAGAGCGCAATAGCGAGCGATCACTGTATATGACAGCGGTCAGGAAATGACTGAGACAATCCAGTGATTGATATCATGAGCATCGATCTACGCAAATTGGGATCGATGACATGTATCAACCAAGTCAGCGAGCCTGACCACCCGATCCCGTTAGTCGCCTTTTACGACAAGCATAGTCGCCTTTTACGGCAAGAATAGGTTGCTGAAGACCTATTCTACCCCGGAATCTTCACGGGTCTTATGGCATGGAGGACTGAATGGCTGAAACACTGAAGTTATGGCATACTGAATGGCTGGGACATGATGTATTGTGCATACCTGGGTCTGGTTCTTCTTGAGCTTGTCCTGCATCTCGATGATGTGTCTCTGATGCTCACACTGCTTCTCCTTCACATGCTTCTCCTGCAGCCTGCAACAGACACCCGTCAGTCACCACCAGCTCCACAGGGGGAACAAGAGGAGTTCCAAGAATACTGCCACAAGCACTTATGCAGTGACATGCATACACCTGCTGGTACCACTGAGATACCATGCTAGTTTAACATGGATACCCCTTGAGTGAAATTGGGTTTAACTTCACGTCCAAGATCACTGCACTTATATAGCGACCTGTGTGTGTGTGTGTGTGTGTGTGTGTGCGGACTGGTGCGTTGCACTGGTCCGGACTGATGCCGATTTATAGTGCTAGCCCACTGAGATACCATGCCGCAGTTTAACATGAATACCCCACTCAAACACAGCATACAGACTCCGAGCCGACCAGTCCTTGTTTTAGCCCCTTAATGCTGAGCACCTGGCAGAGTAACAACAATTACCATCTTTTAATGCCTTTTCGAACCACCGACCTTCTGCTCTCTGGGCAGAGGTTCCATCCTCTAGACCACAGAGCTGGTCTATAAGTAAGTGAGTGAGTTGGGTTTAACGTCGATTTTAACAATATTCCAGTTATATCACGGCATTTTAATGTGGGAGGAAAGTCCGAGGTGATGCAGGTATGAGACGTTTACCACTTCGGTGAAACCCACGAGCACAGGTATGGTGCTGTCAAACCTAGAAACATAACTGGGGTGAACCGGGATTCAAACCAACAATAATAGGTTTCTGGCGTGCCCAAGGGATGCAACTCTGCACAGTGAATTGCTGCGCCTTAGACAACTGGGCCCCCCGTGCCCCCTGGTCTATAAGAGTCCCGGGGGCATGTTGACAGTCAGATAGAGGCTGATTGTTACGCTGTGGCCAGCCATATTCCAGCTCTTCTTCTGGGCAAACCACTGGTTGATAGCAGGAGCAATGATCCATACTGTCATACAACGATGCCCCCTCATCAGTGAGCTCTACAACGTACTTTATAACAGCCTCCAGTGCTTGTCCCAGAGAGGCAGGCTTCCCCTCGACCATGTTGAAATCCATCTGATGTGAGAGGTAGGACGTCGCCTCCAGCAGCCGGTTGAACTCCCTCTCCACCATCTCATCTTTCTCTTTGGGAACCTGGTGAAACAAAGTCAACATCTCAATTTCCTGACTAGTGCAGCATCGAGGGCCACACGTGGATTCAGAGGGGAGCAGTGGGGAGCAAAGGGGGGCAGTGGGTGGCACTGGGGAGCAGTGGGGAGCAGAGGGTGGCACTGGGGAGCAGTGGGGAGCAGAGGGGGGCAATGGGGGCAGTGGGGAGCAGAGGGGGGCAGTGGGGGGCAGTGGGGAGCAGAGGGGGGCAGTGGGGAGCAGAGGGGGGCAGTGGGGAGCAGAGGGGGGCAGTGGGGGGCAGTGGGGAGCAGAGGGGGGCAGTGGGGGGCAGTGGGGAGCAGAGGGGGGCAATGGGGGCAGTGGGGAGCAATGGGGGCAGTGGGGAGCAGAGGGGGGCAGTGGGGGGCAGTGGGGGGCAGTGGTTGAGCAGAGGGGGGCAGTGGGGAGCAGTGGTTGAGCAGTGGGGGGCAGTGGGGAGCAGAGGGGGGCAGTGGGGAGCAGAGGGGGGCAGTGGGGAGCAGAGGGGGGCAGTGGGGAGCAGAGGGGGGCAGTGGGGAGCAGAGGGGGGCAGTGGGGGGCAGTGGGGAGCAGAGGGGGGCAGTGGGGGGCAGTGGGGAGCAGAGGGGGGGCAATGGGGGCAGTGGGGAGCAATGGGGGCAGTGGGGAGCAGAGGGGGGCAGTGGGGGGCAGTGGGGGGCAGTGGTTGAGCAGAGGGGGGCAGTGGGGAGCAGAGGGGGGCAGTGGGGGGCAGAGGGGGGGGCAATGGGGAGCAGAGGGGGGCAATGGGGAGCAATGGGGGCAGTGGGGAGCAGAGGGGGGCAGAGGGGGGCAGTGGGGAGCACAGGGTGGCAGAGGGGAGCAGAGGGGAGCAGAGGGGAGCAATGGGGGGCAGAGGGGAGCAGTGGGGAGCAGTGGGGAGCAGAGGGGGGCAGTGGGGAGCACAGGGTGGCAGAGGGGAGCAGAGGGGAGCAGAGGGGAGCAGTGGGGAGCAGTGGGGGGCAGAGGGGAGCAGAGGGGGGCAGTGGGGAGCACAGGGTGGCAGTGGGGAGCAGAGGGGGGCAATGGGGGCAGTGGGGAGCAGAGGGTGGCAGTGGGGAGCAGTGGGGGGCAGTGGGGAGAGGTGGGGGGCAGAGGGGGGCAGTGGGGAGAGGTGGGGGGCAGAGGGGGGCAGTGGGGAGAGGTGGGGGCAGAGGGGGGCAGAGGGGAGCAGTGGGGGGCATATTGTGTATGGTATCATCAGTAAATTTGCGATGCAATGTTTGTTTGTTGTTTAACGCTGCACTCAGCAATATTCCAGCTATATGAAGGCGGTCTGTAAATAATCGAGTCTGGACCAGACAATCCAGTGATTGACATCAAGAGCATCGATCCACGCCATTGGGAGACGATGACATGCATCAACCAAGTCTGCGAGCCTGACCACCCGATCCCGTTGGTCGACTCTTACGACCTATTCTACCCCGGATCTTCATGGGTCTGCCGTGCAGTGATATAGTGTGAATCATGACACAGGCTAACTATCAAGAACATGACTTATATACTCGCCTGAATGATACATATATACCACTCAAAAGAAGTTAAAGAACGCTGAGTGTTTTATATTACTATGCACTAAACTATGGTTATAACAAACTCAAAGGAACCACTTATTTTAGTTCGTTATAACCGTAGTTCGTTATAGTGAGTGAGTGAGTGAGTGAGTGAGTTGGGTTTAACGCCGCTTTTAACAGTATTCCAGTTATATCACGGCATGTCAGCTTAATGTGGGAGGAAAGCTGTAAGTGATGCAGGTCTCAAACTTTTACCACTTCGGTGAAACCCACGGGCACGGGTAGCGTCAGTTCATGCCACTATCAGTCAGATACTTTCCATACTCACCGTGCAGCCATTACTCTCGTACAGCGGACACTTCTGTTTGATCTTGTGCAGCTCCATATTAATCTGTCGACTCAGCACTGTCACAGGGTTCCCTCCTGTAAACAGTGTAACGTGGGATTCAAACAAACTAGAACAAGAACACAGCATTATCACCTCCCCTGCCATGGGACACATTAGAACATGGATCAAGGGCCGTACCTCTGTAAAAAAAAACAATTGTCAGGACCATTTTTCAAACTCAGTCTCTTAGATAACCATGCAAACTTTCATTCATGTAACTTCCGTAATTTCTGAGAAAACCTATCCCCATTTCACGCAGTATGCATGCACTAAGTTGAAAAGCATGGAGCAAGGGCCATAACTCTGTAAAAAATGAATTTACGACACCAATTTGAGATCATGACCATTAATATCCATGTGTAAAACCTCATTTCTCGGACTTAAAAAGTTTTTGAGAAAATTTGTCCCCTTGAGCATGTTAAGGAGTGGATGGACAGACCCATATCCCCCGCCCCACTTTGTGGCGGTGAAAATTAACGCCCTGAGTTTAACAAGATACATTTACAAACAGGCGTTCCAGGTCGATGAGTGAATTTATGCTATGGTCAGCAATATCCCAGCTACACCAAAGCCATCTGTAAATAAGTTTGCACCAATCAAACTCGTCACCGCTAGCATGAACCATGAGCCACATTGGCAGCTTGTGAGGACTCACAATCAACCAGGGTCTGTGTGAGGACTCACAATCAACCAGGGTCTGTGTGAGGACTCACAATCAACCAGGGTCTGTGTGAGGACTCACAATCAACCAGGGTCTGTGTGAGGACTCACAATCAACCAGGGTCTGTGTGAGGACTCACAATCAACCAGGGTCTGTCAACATAGACTGATGACAGTCAGCCCCAAGATCATCTTGTGGTTTGTCTGTTTGCTTGTTTGCTGTTTAACGCCAACTCAGCAATCTTCCAGCCATATGATGACGGTATGTAAATAATCTAGTCGGGACCAGACAATCCAGTGATTAATATTATGAACATCGATCCACGCAATTGGGATCGATGACATGCATCAACCAAGTCAGCCCAACTTTATTGATAGCATCAGGATTACAGTATCAAATATATCAAAATGTTAGTAAATACACTTTGAAATTGCTCACCAAGCCCTGTGACCACCATTGCTCCAAGATCGGCTACATAGTTGTTTTTCCTGAACGTTGCCACTCTCCCTCCAACTCGATCCTGCAAGGTCCGATAAATCAATACCATCAATATGCACTTCACACAAGCCCTGGCGGATCTAGTGGGTGCATGCATATTGCCCAACTAGACACAAATTTACCTATCTCATGAATTGTCAATATCAGCCATTACTCAAAGTTTTGTTAATATATCAAAAGTGGATTGTCCTTACAGAAATAAATGCAAGATATTTTTATTATGATGAATGTGTGTATATATTCCAATGATGTTGATTGTTATCTGAATGTGTTCAAGTAAAAAGGTATATATTCGCCTCCACATGTATGTAAGTATACCACTCACTGGGGCTGTTACAATTCACTTGTGTATTCGGTGAATAAAACCGAATCCATTCATGAATTGAATTCGTTTTTCGTGCCCACTAGAATCGAATATTTATGAATATGCAGTCATGTGCATTTACATACCCTGTACCTAAAAATATCCATAAGAACTTATAATATGCATACATAGATTTCTACAAACACAACACTCATATATGACAAATAATTTATGTTGTTATTGTTTCACTGACTATAATAAATAATACATCAACTGCTGACTTGTTATTGTATTCATGAATAAATATTCATATGCGTTACCCTATATTCGTGATATGAATCGTATTCGCCTCATAGTGTATTCGTTGCAGCCCTACCACCGTGTATATTTGTAGAATTTTCCTATTCGGAATATTCTATAAGTAATACGTTACCACTGTTATACCGAGGCTGTTGTCTCCCACAACTGCTGCTATAGCGAAATCTACCACAGAGATCTCAATTACCTCATGCAGCACGTGCGTAGCCACCTAGCTGCCATGTGACACCCTTCACTCTTGTCTCTTGCGAGAGCAAGTGCTCGGGGGACGGACGGGCGGGCAGCAGCCCAGTGGTAACGTATTACTTATAGAATATTCCGAATAGGAAAATTCTACAAATTACATTAAGTAATACGTTACCACTGTTATACCGAGGCTGACTACCACAGTAGGCGGTGGGGAGCACCTACAACCCGAATCCTGACTGCTAGCGTTCCTTCCGACCAGCGGAAGTAAACACCAAGGCGGAAGCACTCGATGCGCATGCACCTAGCTAGGCGTTACCCTATAGGAATACCAAAGCACTGTCAAGCGCATACCGTAAGGCTCAATCGTCATTGCCAAAACGATTGGTGACTCCAAACGGCCCCACTGGATAGGTATTTCATCGCCGCAGCGGATGAGAACACAGTATCCGTGTGAGCTAAATCTTAGATCAGGTTAAACAGTCGAAAAGAGGGAAATTAATTTCATTCAGACCGTATATCCCAGAGCAAGCCTACTTAAAGTATGCATTAGGCGCGTGACCTAATTCCAGTATTTGTAAGCATGCATCACAAGGTTGGGATACACGACAGACAATTAAAGACATAATTGTCAAAATACAAATAAGGACTAAAGCACACAAAAAGCCGCCCTCACCTGTGGTGTGAGTGCGCTGGTTTGCGGGACCCAAACTCCTGTACCCACGGCAGTGGGAACATTTGAGTCGACCCAGATTGACCACCGTGCAAGGTCAGACGCCTGAGGAGTTCGGAATTGCGCTGGGCACACCCCTTAGGTGCCCGCTTGCGCCGCGATCCGCGGGCCAAGACGGTGCACACTCTCCACGACGGCATCAGCGACCTGTTTGAGGTAATGATTGGCAAAAACCGAGTCAGAACGCCAGTAACAACCTCGTAATATTCTGCGAACAGAGATATTCGAGTGTAGGGCAAATGTTGCCGCTAGCGCTCTGATCTCGTGCGGGTTTGACCCCGCTACCAGTAACCCCCGAGACCGGTACGCCAGATTGATGACAGAACGAAGCCACAACGCAATCGAGTTGCGAGTTATGTCAACCGTGCGATTAGGGTTACACGATATGAACAGACGGTCACGCCCTTGTCTACGTTCATTCGAAGCCTTAAGATAATACTTAAGGGCCCTAACCGGACACAGCGCTCTGTCCTCAGTATCAGCAGGATGTAAGATTTCTTTGAGTGATCTTACAGTGAATTCTCTCTCCGTTTGCCCGACTCTCTGATTCTTGGCGACGAAGCCCATGAGCAGGCCCAGGCGGACCGCTCCTTCGTCACCCCTATCGAATCGTACCTTGGCGACATCGAGTGCATGAATTTCGGATACACGTGCCGCCGTGGCAAAGGAGAGGAGAAATGCTGTTTTCCAAGTCACATGCCGGAACGAAGCACTATGTAAGGGTTCATACGGAGCTTCCGTAAGTGATTGCAACACTAGGGAAAGATCCCAGGCCGGTGCCCGAAGGCGGCCCTTCTTAAGATCGTGCTGTTTGAAACCCTTGATAATACCCCGTATCACCGGCTCTTTGGAGAGACTGGTACCCATAGCAACGTCCCGTACCGTAGCAACGGACGAGACATAGTTGGCAATGGAACCCCCGGAGAGTTTCCGGGTCTCTCGCAAGTGAGACATGAAACGAGCAATATCCTGCACAGATACCTTATCTGGCGAATGAATGTGATGTTTACAACACCACTTCGTGAAAATAACCCAACGTGCATTATACACCTTCTGGGTAGAATCACGATGCATACTAACGTATGCCCGAGACGCCCGGCGAGAAAAAACTTTACTCCTCAGACGCTCGGTGACAACATCCACGCGTGCAGATTGAACTGCCCTGCGTTTGGATGAAGCTGACGGGTGTGAGGGTGGATCAAGAGATCCGGTCTCACAGGCAGTGGAAGTGGCGACTGCGTGACCTGGGTCAGCAAGTCGGGGTACCACGATCTGTTCGGCCACATGGGCGCGATCAGTAACATTCGACAGCGAACTCCTCGGAGCCGGCTTAGAATGTGTGGTATCAACGCTGTCGGCGGGTAAGCATAAGCGACCAAGCCCGTCCAGTCTAACGCGAGAGCATCGTGATCGATGGCCCTCGGGTCAGGGACTGGTGATACAAACAACGGGAGTTGATTGTTGAACCGCGTTGCGAACAGGTCGACCATCGGACGACCCAAACGTTCGCACAGCCACTGAAACACTACTGGGTTCAGCATCCACTCTGTGGGGCTCGGATCCTGAGGCCTCGATAGAGCATCGGCCAGTACGTTCCGCACACCTGGGATGTGACGGGCGCGTATCTGGCACGGGACACTGTCCACCAGAGCGTAAAACTCGAACGTGAGATCGAGTAGCGAGTGACTGTGGGTTCCCCCCAGTTTGTTCACATAGGACACTACCGTCGTGTTGTCGGTCGCCAGCATGAGCCGGGCGTCGACGAGACGATGCTTCCAGTGATTGACTGCGTTGATCACTGCCTTGAACTCGAGACAAGTGATGTGAAGACCTAGTTCGTCTACGCACCACAGCCCCGAGCTCACCTCCCCCTTTAGATGGGCGCCCCAGCCCACTAGAGAGGCGTCTGTATACAGGGTCAACGTGGCCCTGTAGGGCCGCATTGAGAGTCCTGATAAGACAATGTAAGGGACCGTCCACCACTCCAGATGCGGTCGGAGCCGATCCGGGAGGGCGACGGTCGCACTGTTCACCTCCGTTGCTAACAACTGGATTAAAAACCGTTGCAGCGGGCGGAGTTGGAGACGACCCCGTGCGGTGCAGTCCTGGGCTGATACAAGTAGCCCTAACAGCTGTGACCAAAAGTGAACAGTCTGTTGCACCGCTAAGACTTTGGCAATCATCGCCTGAATTTTGTGCCACCGGTCTGGGGGGACAAAGAGGCGATGGGACACCGTGTTGAACCGACCTCCGATGAACAGCAAGTTCTGAGAAGGGGTTAACTCGCTCTTGGGGAGATTGATAATCCACCCAAATTGCTCCAAGAGCCGACGTGCGAAATCGAGATGGCGTGACAGGGTGTCCGTCATTCGATTTGCTACTAGCGAGTCGTCCAGGTACGCGAAGTACCGGACACCCCTCCTGTGGAGGAACCCCACTATGGGGGTGGTTAACCGGGTGAACAGCCAGGGAGCGGACGTGTGAATCATTCTGAGTTCGGCACTGTCCTACTTGGGAACGAGAAATATCCTGGAGTAAAACCCCGGTGTTATTTCTGGTAGAGCTAACTCCCGTACTGCCCCTTCTCCACCAACCTGCCGATGGCATCGGCGAGGATGGGAAGATCGGTTTCCGAATCGAAACCTGCCAACGGGGCAACGGTGAGCGGCGGATTCGCTTTGAGATCAAGCCGATAGCCGTACCGAATCGTGTTGACCACCCACGGGTCGTCGAACACTTGTTCCCAATTCTCCCAGTAAGTCTGGAGTCTGGCTCCCACTGGGGAAGGAGAGGGGGCCCTGACAGGTTGCGGCAGGCGCAACTGTCCAGGGCCAAGTGACTCGGGTTCGCCTAAGAGCCAACCGAAGTTGGCGCTGTCGGCATACGAACCCCTCCAATGAGAGTCACCTGGAGGGGCCCTTGCCGTCCGTCGACGACTTGGGCTTCCCCCAGTTCCCCGTCTTCCCGCGAAAGGGCAGCTGATTGCCCATACCGGAGCCCTCAGGGCGGGGCTACTTCCCAGAGGAAGAAGAACCCGACCCCTTAGACCTACATGCCGCAGCAGCCTGGGGCGCGCTCCGGTTAGGAGCGGCACCCAGGCGCCTATGCAGGGACCCAACAAGAGCAAGTGTGTGCCGAGAGTCCTCGGCAACGTACTCCAGGGAAGCATTTAAACTGAGCAGGCAGTTGTAAATGCGCTGGTCACGGTCCGTGGGAGAACCTTCGACCAGACGGGCCGCTGCAGCCAAGTAAGTGTCTCCGTGAGACATGGAGTGCCGAGCGAGGGCGTCCAGCTGGTGCAAGGTAGCTTGCGTTACCGTAGCAGCCGGTGGGGCACGGACACCCAACCGCTCAACATGGGCCTCTGCGGTAGGACCAGCCTCGGGAAAGGCAAGGTCATGTACCGGGAATAAACCCTTTCTCCACGACGTCGGAGGCAACGGGAGACCCCGACCGGAGGCCGCCGCGAAGGCGTTCTCCAAGGAAGGCTTGAAACCGCGCAGCAAGGTCGATGCGGGGAAAGCCGTGTCGGAAGACTCATCGTATACCTCGGAGGAACCCACAGTCGTGGATTCCCCGCGGTACCGGCCGGGGCATGTCCTCAAAGAGGTCATAAACCATGGCCACGCGGTCCTAAACCGATAGCGGGAGCAACGGTTCGGGGGAAGGACCGGTGACCACGGGAGCCGCCGCCGTACCGGTGGACCCCGCGGCCACCGAAGTGGCCGGGGACGGAACAGCCAGCGGCCTATCCTGAGATTAGGCCGCCAGCTTGGAGTCCACAAGTTATGCAAGTAATGCAGCGACGGAATCCCCGGACAGCACACAGGCCGCCAAGAGATCCGCCGCTTTACCGGTGGACCCCGCGTCCGACCCCGCGGCCACCGAAGAGGCCGGGGACGGAACAGCCAGCGGCCTATCTTGCGATAAGGCCGCCAGCTTGGAGTCCACAAGTTTCGACAACAATGCGGCGACGGAATCCCCAGACAGCCCTAGGGCCGCAAGGGGATCAGCCGCAGCCGAGGAGGTGGTACCCGCACGGGGACCCCGACCGGACGAACCGGCCACCACAGGGGTGGAGACGGACTGTACGTACAGCCGGTACCGCTCAAACACCGCAGGCCCCAGACCTTCGCACAGGATGCACCGGGTGTCCCCGCAAGGAACCCTGCACCGGGGGCAACGATCGTGGGGATCCCAGGACGACAAAAACTTTCTGCACACCCCACAACTCCGAGGAGCAGGGGTAGAGGGGGTGGTTACTGGGGACATATCCATGTCAGACATTGATTGTTTGCTATAAACAAAGAACAAAACATGGTTACAACGCACGCACCACAATGATTCACAAACGAACATTTTCACAAGAAAATAAACGAGCAATGTGAACATATAACATACACATATAACTTTTATTAAAGAAATAAGTTATGTTAACCCCCAAAACATACAAGAACAGGGGAAACGTAAAACACAACGTGCATACGCGAACTCCGCAAGTATATAGAAAAAAGGGCGGGAAAATTATAACCAAGCGTAGCTACCGCAACGACCCATAAAAGCACAGTTTATTAGAGAATAAACTATAATAAATATCACCAAATCTTCAAGGAACGCTTCAGCAGGAGAAAACACGTCTTGCTAAGCAGACGAAGGAGACAAGAGTGAAGGGTGTCACATGGCAGCTAGGTGGCTACGCACGTGCTGCATGAGGTAATTGAGATCTCTGTGGTAGATTTCGCTATAGCAGCAGTTGTGGGAGACAACAGCCTCGGTATAACAGTGGTAACGTATTACTTAATGTAATATTATTAGTATTTGATCAACTGTAAAATGTATGTTCTCTAAATCACTGAGTGATTTATGAGAAATAAACATTGTTCTGTTCTGTTCTTTGAGTGTGCTGGATGTGCCCGCTGGATGTGCCCGCTGGATGTGCATGCTGGGTGTGCCCGCTGGATGTGCCCCCTGGACGTGCTCCCTGGGTGTGCCGCCTGCATGTGCATGCTTGATGTGCCCACTAGGTGTGCCCCCTGCATGTGCCCGCTGGGTGTGCCCCCTGCATGTGCATGCTTGATGTGCCCACTAGATGTGCCCCCTGCATGTGCCCGCTAGGTGTGCCCCCTGCATGTGCCCGCTGGGTGTGCCCCCTGCATGTGCATGTGCCCCCTGCATGTGCATGCTTGATGTGCCCACTAGGTGTGCCCCCTGCATGTGCCCCCTGCATGTGCCCGCTGGGTGTGCCCCCTGCATGTGCATGTGCCCCCTGCATGTGCATGCTTGTTGTGCCCACTAGGTGTGCCCCCTGCATGTGCCCGCTGGGTGTGCCCCCTGCATGTGCATGCTTGATGTGCCCACTAGGTGTGCCCCCTGCATGTGCCCACTAGGTGTGCCCCCTGCATGTGCACGCTGGGTGTGCCCCCTGCATGTGCATGTGCCCCCTGCATGTGCATGCTTGATGTGCCCACTAGGTGTGCCCCCTGCATGTGCCCGCTGCATGTGCCCGTGGATGTGCCCCCTGCATGTGCATGCTTGATGTGCCCACTAGGTGTGCCCCCTGCATGTGCATGTGCCCCTGGATGTGCCCCCTGCATGTGCATGCTTGGTGTGCCCCCTGCATGTGCCCGCTGGGTGTGCCCCCTGCATGTGCCTGCTGGACATGCCCCCTGGACGTGTATGCTGGATGTGCCCCCTGCATGTGCCCGCTAGATGTGCCTGCTGGACGTGCCCCCTGGACGTGTATGCTGGACGTGCCCCCTGGACGTGTATGCTGGATGTGCCCCCTGGACGTGTATGCTGGATGTGCCCCCTGCATGTGCCTGCATGTTTAAGCCTGTAAAATCGGAATAACCAACCCCAAAAATAGTATAGAGACTGTTTACACTGTTTACATGGTCAGGCCTCAAAGTTCTAACCAAAAGTTCAAACATCTTTGTTAGAAGTTGGAATACTAAGTAGGGATAAGATAAATGGATGAACAACTTCTTGATTACAATAACGTTTTGCTGTAGGGTCTAACACCATTATCAAGCAAGTGATCACCCAAAATTCAGTTGTTTTTCTTTAAAAAAATCAGAAATCTTGTCCCAGGGAAGAAATTGTGTAGACTAAACTTTTCCCAGGAAAGAACTGGGGTTGTTTCAGCCTGTTACACTGGAATCACCACCAAATAAAATAGCACAGCGACTGTTATTAATGTTTCCATTAAGTCAAACAGACTTACCCTTGCTTCAATGATGACAACATCCATCCCAAAAGACAGGAGTTGTCTGGCAGCTCCCAGCCCTGCGATGCCTGCTCCGATCACCACCACTCGACCGTGCTTCTTGGCTGAAATAGATTGTTTCCCTCAGATTCTTACACAATAAGACACAGCAATACTTGGTGAGTTACAGTCATCCGCAATACCGGTATTTTTTGTATGCTGGAACAAGAGTGAGCAAGTATGGCTTTACGTCGTTTTTAGCAATATTCAAGCAATATCATGGCGAGGGACACTAGAAATGGGCTTCACACATTGTACCCATGTCGGGAATCGAACACAGGTCTTCGGCGTGATGAGCGAACGATTTAACCACTAGGCTACCCGACCGCCCCTTGCTGGAACAAGAAGCTAATTAGGTCAAGTGCAGAATGTGTCTCATCCTCGAGAATCAACGTATCCTTTCTCTTCTATATCATTTTATTATGATAAATACTCCGGACCCATTCACCACCATCACTTCAGTAGAGAGAACAGATGCTGCAAAATGGCTGACAATGTAAGTGTTGTTCTTCATGATTGCAAAAAGCAGTATTGTCACTTTCCTGATCTGGTAAGCTGCTCTGATTGGTCGGATGAAAGGTCGGTCTGACGTGACCCGTAATGGGATGTCCTCAGATCTTTTTTTTCTCAAATCAGCGGCAGCGAGAACTAAGATCTGATTTTAATGAGATTGGGATTTGCTTGACAATGTTGACCAATGTGGGAATGAAAGCCAAGTGAACATGACAAGCTAGCACT
Organism: Haliotis rufescens; assembly: GCF_023055435.1. Lineage (NCBI taxonomy): Eukaryota > Metazoa > Mollusca > Gastropoda > Lepetellida > Haliotidae > Haliotis > Haliotis rufescens. The sequence goes on along the minus strand of NW_025964223.1, from coordinate 3,749,365 downwards.
GTAACCGACCTGTGAAGATCAGGGGTAGAGTACGTCTTCAGCAACCAATGCTTGCCATAAGAGGCAACTGCTTGTCATAAGATGTAACCAACAGAATCGAGTGGTCAGTCTTGCAGACTTGGTTGATGCATGTCATAGTATCCCAATTGCGTAGATCGATGTTCATGATATCAATCACTGGACTGTCTGGTCCAGACTCAATTATTTACAGACCGCCGTCACATTGCTGGAATATTGCTGAGTGCGGTGTTAAACAACGAACGAACAACCAAAAACAACAGACACTGAAACTAGGGTACCAAAAACTGGTTCGTCCTTCTCACCTGGTAGTGGCTTCAGCCTCTTGAAGACGCCAAAGTTGATGAGTCCATATCTCTCCAGGAAGGAGTGGACTCGCATCACAAGAGGCCCATCACCTGGGAAAAAGACATTCATTGAGTGAGATAGTTGGGGTTTAATGCTGCTCTGAACAGTACGTCAGTTGTATCAAGGCATGTCAGCTTCTTGCAGAGGTTTACCACTTGAAGAGTGAGTGAGTCGGGCTTATCACCGCTTTTAACATAATTCCAGTTATATCACGGTGTGCCAGCTTAATGTGGGAGGAAAGCCCGAAGTTATGCAGGTCTGAACCGTTTACCACTTCGGTGAAACCCACGAGCACAGATATGGTGCTGACAAACCATAGAAACATAATCAGGGCGAACTGGGATTTGAAACCACAATCATAGGTTTCTGGCGTGCCCAAGGGATGCAATTCTGCACAGTGAATCGCAGCACCTTAAGACGACCCATGCCCCCACCACTTGATGAAAAGCACAAGCAAGAGTGTGGTGCTGATAATAGATCCTGGAAGCACATCCTGGTAGGACCATGGGAGGCAACTCCACAAAACAAATTGAGAACCTTTGACAATCTGTGGCCCACAATATATCAAGGACAACTGTGTAACATTTGTGACTGACATACACTTGTCCAGCTACGTCATTATCACTGACTATGGGTTCAGTAGGTTCATGAGGGAAACATGAAAATAATATTTTAAATTAAAAAAATAACAATTGCACCAAATGTGATCCCTGAGTGACAGTTTTGTTTAATGCTGCAGTGAAATAATCCAGACATACTACCCGGGTTCCGGGTTGCCTATTACCCGACCTTACCCAGATATCTGCTGTCTCAAGAATTGGCTACAAAATGTCTGATTCAGAATTGTTTTACAGGAGCCCTGGCAAAAACTACTTAGACACACGTATAAAACGATCTGATTATGCATACACTGAGGTTGACGAAAGCTTTATCTATACCCAAAGATATAAAAGTCAGAAGGAATGCGTGCATCAGCAGATCAAAATGAAAACATTTAGTGGCTTGTAATGTGACCATAGAGTTGTTTTTGTCATAAAACAATATATCCAAGGATGAGAATGTTTATTTTCCTTTTCAGCTGAAACTGGTCTGCTTAGTACCTGTGGGTACCCGGGTCCTACTCAGGACCAACCCGAACTGAGTTACCCGTCCCAGCCCTACCATCAAGGCGCGATGACACGCAATCAGCTAATCAGAACCAGACAACAAAATCAAATTGAATCAATTCTCCCAACAAAGCATACCATATTTATTTTATTAAATGCCCAGACGTATATTTTGGCAGACACTCTTTTAACCAAGTGTTAATTGCAAAAGAAATGGTGAGATTTCAGACCATAAAAAAAACAGCGTTAAATCGAATCAAGGCCAGTGTTTAATCAAGACCCCGGCCCCGTTCCACAAAGCAATTGTAGCGCAATGACAGTCGTAAGTCTATGTTAAAGTATGGGAGTTACAATAACCTTAGCACTACGATAGATTTGCGGAACGGACCCCCGACTTCTAATCCAGAATATGTGTTGCATCAACATGATCAATAGGAACCAATTCTAGCCAGGAATCACCAGGGAAATTATGAGGATATTGAATTAAAAAGACTCACTGTTGTATGGGGCTTCAATCTGTGGGAGACCTCCCTCGAACGTCAGCTGCTGTTTGGGGTTGTCAAGCCAGAGTTGAAGCTGCGAGTGCAAGGATTGTAGAAAACTGACCATAAATGGCAGACAAAAGCTGTTCCTGATAGGGACTTCAGCCCAGGTCATCTACCTCAAATTGTCATGTGTTTGATGCCAGTTTGTATGTCGCTTAGGTTTGCAACAAAAGATGAAACTATCGATGCATTGGAACTGTCCATGGCCATGACAATATAACCTTGACACATGTTCCATAGTATCCAGAGATATCAGTAAATTAAAACTATTATTTGTGTGTTTATAATCTCCTAGGACTGGTATTTTTTCAGGTGGGTGGATATAAAAAAGGTTTTAATATTATTTTTGATTGGGGTGATATGGAGAACTGGAAGAGCAAAGACCCTTAAAATGACGTTGTCCACTGTCAGTCCAACTCACCAGCCTGTTTCTGATGTAGAGGAAGACCTTCTGGGCCTGAGGAGGTCCCTGTAGGATGTCGGGGAAACATGCTGCCTCCTGGGATGTCATCTTGTCAAAGGGGAGACGACTCTGGAATGCTGCACCCTCCAAACCTGCTCAGTGAAAGAAAACATTCGAGTGAGTGAGTATGGTTTTACGCCGCTTTTAGCAATATTCCAGCAATATCACGGCGGGGAACACCAGTAATGGGCTTCACACATTGTACCCATGTCGAGAATCGAACCCGGGTCTTCGGCGTAACAAGCGAACGCTTTAACCACTAGGCTACCCAACTGCCCCAGAAAACATCAGAACATGTGAACCCTGACAAAAAGTTGATTGATGTTAACATAATAGTTTATGTTTTTGTGAGAGATTTTTTATCATCACAGCAAAACAACAATGGGACGTTGCTTTGCAAGAACATATTTACAGATCTGTTGACTCTTTAATACATGAAATGTGAAGAAAAAGAAAAACTGAAAAGAGGTATCTTATTCTGAAGGCTTCAAACTTACATATTTAACAGAATATCAAATTTCCATAGCATGTTCAATCTGCATATACCAATACAGAATTGACACAAATCTTGAGGCATGATAGTAAATCTGTGTCACTTTTAGTGTGGGGCAGTACCGAAGTCCTAGAAACTCTCTGGATCCAAGCTGCCGAAACCCGGTCACCCATCCAAGGACTCTCCGCGACCGACATTGCTTCACTGCACCTGATTTGTGACCTGTGCTCTGTGCACGCGACCATGTGCCACCACAAGAATCAATACATAGGTAGACGTAGTGTGTATAAAATTTGTGAATCGTGACACCCCAAACTGAAACGCCCTTTTTTTACGCTGGTGTTCTCCTTCAACCCATGCCATGATGGGTACCTCGATATGGTCACTGTTCAGCACTTACCTGTGGGGTCATCGGCATGGTCACTGTCATCCACAATAGGCTCGGGTTCTTCCTTTGGGATCAGTTTCTTCTCCTCCACTCTCTCCTTCTCCTTCACCTCCTTCTTCTCCTCCTCCGAACCCTCCTCTTCCTCCGACACCTGACCTTGTGCGTCCTCCATTTCCTTGTATTCAATCTGACAGGAAAAAAGACTGGCTTAGAACATTCAACCTGTAGGACAGGGTAAAGCCTGGCTCAGAACATAGACACGAACCATCAACCTCTAGGACACCAAGCATGCCAAATCCTGGGCTAGAACAGACACCAACACTCCCAACTCAAAGACACTCAAAACAGGCCCGAAATAACATCATCCCAAAGTGTTAGTAGAACTCAAGATAAAAAAGTGTTAAAAAAGGTTTTGAAAATACATCCTGAGTCGTGAGTAGTAACTTAAACATGCTTCACAGGTTAGTTTCTGTCAGCATTATCACTGTCGAAATACTTGTATCATGTGTGGCCTCACCATTTTACAGTCTTTCCGTAGATGAGCCTGGCCTAAATTATGACAAGCAGGCTTATGAAAAATAATTAACAATGATCAAAATGTCCTGCTTCATCATGTTGGTGTTTCCTTGAATGACAAGTCAAAGTGTTACCATGGTTACAGACTGTTTAACTTTCCTTCTCGTATTGATCTACTTTCATCTTCCTATAAAATATCCATAGTATTGTTGTAATTTGGCTCAATATGATAACAGGAAGGAATAACTTTCAAACAGGTCTATTTTAAACCACACTGAAATTCTTGGTCATGTCGGCTGTCAAACATATCAAGCTGCCTATCTTGTCAATGTCACTTAGCTTGGCAATGTTGTTTTGGTTTTTGGTTTGTTGTTTAACGCCGCACTCAGCAATATTCCAGTTATATGATGGCGGTCTGTAGATAATCGAGTCTGGACCAGACAATCAAGTGATTAATATCATGAGCATCGATCAACGCAATTGGATATATCTGCCCCCTTCACTACACCCCCCTACCCCACCCCCTTCCTTGAGTACTGAGTACTCGATGAAAGACAAGGAATGTTTTGTTTTTGCTTTGACAAGCCAAGGGTAATTCACACACAGGGCAAACTGGCCAAACATTCGGGCATGCATAATATTGTTTCGCTATTTTGTCCTAGATTTTAATCTACCGGTATACAAAGAGCCTCTCCTAATTTCATAGAGATACATGCAGAAATAGCTTGAGTAATGGCCCCAAATCACATTTTCAATATGGCTGCCATGGAAGCCATGTTTAGACTTGGAGCAGAAGCAGGGATCACTCATACAATCAGCTCCCAAGGCATTGTCGTTTCAGGGAGACGTCTAAAATGCAAATGCTAACGACAGAAGGACGCCAATATGCCACGACATAAGCTCACTTGACTTTCAGTCAGGTGAGTGAAATATTCATCCTAGTTCATGCTGATCAGAACAATACCATATTCTCACAGTTTTTATGTCACAAGTACCCAAGAACATTTCACAGGAAAGATAACTACACACACAACATGAACAAGAGCATCATCCCGAGGCAAGGGCGTTAACCGACTATAAAAGTCCAGTTTCCACCTTTGCCGAACTAGGCTGGGATTCTGGAGTTACATTTTGGCTGGACTAATGAGTCTATGCATAGTCCAATCAAAAATGTGTAACGAACTAGACATCCGGTTAGTAAACAACATGGATTTCAATGTGCAGATTTGGGTCGACTGTTTGAAAATGTTTTCATGTTTTTAATCAAGCTCATGTGATTTGATGCACTTCGTGGGGTAAGACTCATTTTATTACAATATGTATCTTGATTTTCGATCAGATCGTATTGACCGGGCGCTGCCGTTTTGTTTGAAGCAAATACATGTGATATGAGAGAAATAATCTGATTTGTCAGTAGGAAGGACATAAAATGGACATAACTCATAATAGCCACTGGTGGTGCTACGATCAGGGCCGCAAATTCCAGCCCAGTTCGGCAAGGTTGGAAACTGGACTTTTATAGTCAGTTAACACCCTTGCCTAGGGAAGATGGAACGAGTGATGCTTGCCAGTACTTGAAAAACAGAAGTAGTCCCATCACTACCATTTCCCCGAAGCCTGTAAAAATATTGATGTACTTCCAGTCCATAAACATTACTTCTAGATTTTGACCTTAATCAAGACTACTTCTTTACACCCAACAATTATCCAAGTCACAGGACTGTCCAAGTTTTGTTTGTTTGTTGTTTAACTAAGCAATATTCCAGCATATGATGGCACTCTGTAAATAATAGAGTCCCGACCAGACATTCCAGTGATTGACAATGACATCATGAGCATTGATCCTCACAGTTGGGATACAATGACATGCATCAACCAAGTCAGTGGGCCTGACCACCCGATCCCGTTAGTTGCCTCTTACAACAAGCATAGCCGCCTTTAATAGCAAGCATGGGTTATTGAAGACCTATTCTAACCCAGATATTCACGGGAGGACTGTCCAAGTAAAACAGTAACTGGCAATGAATGAGGCAACCATGTTTTGCAATATCCTTAAATATGACCTTGACCTTCGACAAAATCTTCAATAGTGAAAGTAACTGTGACTATATATACAATTATGTGTATAATATTCTTTGGAGACTAAAAGTGTTCTGGTGTTGAATTATGCTGAAGATAGACCCTATAGGCACAAGTCAGAACATACGATTTCTAAATAAAATTTAAAAATTCTGCCTTGCAATTTTGGTGTACTTTACACAAGTACTGGTGAAATGTCTGACTATTTTCATTACCTGTTTGCAAAAAAATAATTTGAGGTGGGACCATATTGAACTTTAACAATGCTCTTTAAAAAGCATATCTTGACAAACGTGTAGTCAGAAGATTGATCAAGGGAAGTAACCCATGCCAGAAAAATTTCAGACACATTTTCTCTGTTAAATTAAATAAACTCCAAAAGTGCAAAAATGGAAAGTGTTTTGCAATCATCTATAATGTTATTTCTTGTGTTAAAACTTCTCCCATTTCAAAAATGGATTGTACCTCGAAGCTTGAATATGACAGCCCGTGACCTGACTCATTAGCAAGGTAATGATTTCATTGGTTTATCTGGATCATCTGTAGGGCTGGGACGAGGACAAATTTACTACCAGGTACCCGACACCCTATTACCTGGGCAGCACTATAGGTCTCAAGAGTTGGGAACAAAATGTCTGAATGGGAATTGTTTTACCGTAGCCCTGGCATAAGCTATTTAGAGACACGTAGAAAACAATCTGATCATGCATACACTGAAGTTGATAGATGCTTTATCCTTACTAGAACATATAAAAGTCAGAGCAAATGCTTGCATAGTCAGAAAGAAATGTGAAAATTAGCTATACTTGTAGAGTATTGTTGTTAATGTCATTAAACAGAATTTGATGTGACTTGTCAGGTAGTTGTGCGGGTACCTGGGTCCTACTCAGGACCCACCCGTCCCGAGTTCCCCATCCTCATCCTAATCCTCTGATGTCATACAGCAATGAATTGTAAACTAAACTTGCTGAAAACAAAACTTTGCGGTATTTTGTAGATATAGAAGGTGTTACATGATGATTATGTTCAATGCCTATGGCAAATCGTAATGAGTGTTGGGGTCAATATGACAAACGACTAGTAATTTTATTGGTATTGCTTCTGGACCTGGTTACGAATTCGCCTAAAGCCGGTATAGGGCTAAATGAATGTCAGGGGTACTTTACTTTTATATCAGAATTGAACAAACTTTTTCAAGGCTGGGTATAGGTTGAATCAGATATGTGCACTCTAAAACTAAACACCACATACATGTGCTACGACAAGGCTGAGAATGTGACACAAACTGTGAAAATGACAAGTGATCGAAAACAGAACAACATGTGTCAAGACGAGAACTAGCAAGCAAACCACCGAAGCTCTGCATTCCAAACTCATGCCACAAACACGGACGTGGACACTTATAATTTAAAATAATATTCACAGTCGATGACGCGCTTTGTTGTGGGTGGGATGCTCCATCTGTACCGGCGGCAACTACCTTTGGTCGTTTTCTTCTACTGGTTCTTCTGTCGGCAGCCTCATTGTCTTCTACTACAACCGGCGATCCTTGTCGTTTCCGATCGTCACCGTTTGATTCGCTGTCTTTGCGATCTTTCAAACCAGCTAGCAGAGCTTTTCCAGTTGTGGAAGTCGACATATCGACTTAGGTACAACTTGCAAGCGGTAAATGATACCTTAATAACATCAAATAGGCCTGTATCCGAGATGTTTTGGTAAAACGGTGCTTCGCTTTGTGTTTATGAAGCGCCCTCTATACCGCCAGAGTTGCCTCCCCTACTGCCGCCAAAAGGTTTTTGTTTGCCGTTCATTGCTGTCTACGTGCAAAATGTCATGTGTTGAGGAAAAAACTAACACTACATTTGAGTCAGTGCTGAAACCACACCATTCGTTGCGTTATGAAGTGTTGCAAAATTCACCCGGCCAACAAATTGCATGAATATCGTAATTGCTGAACATGGATATATTTAGAAATTATCTTTAATTCTTAAAAAGCTGATTCCAAATAATTTCTGGCATTATCTGCATTTATTGGCAAGGATTTTAGTGATCCGCTTTGCAGTATGTGTGTGACGGGAGTCTTCAGGCATGTGTACAATATCGAATCTGGGCCAGACAAACCAGGGGTTGATAACGCGAGCAGCGGACTGGGGGTGCGATGAATTTCAATCAGAGAAAAGATCGGTATATGGTCTCTGCACCAATCAACCAATTTAATGAGCTTGATCTCCCGATCCATTTGGGACCTATTTAAACCCGGAATTCAACCGGTGTGTATGGGCATCGGCTCATGAACCGTACTTACTTATAAACCACACAAACAATGAAATATGATACGTATGACCCAGGTTTGTGCGGGAATATCGGGCTTTAAACAGAAGCATCATCACAATATATATACGTGTCTGCACACCACAATTTGTTTGTTGTTTAACGCCGCACTTAGCAATATTCCAGCTAAATGACAACGGTCTGTAAATAATAGAGTCTGGACCAGACAATCCAGTGATTGACATCATGAGCATCGATCCACGCAATTGGGATACGATGACAGGCATTACAAAGGTCAGCGAGCCTGACCACCCGATTTCGTTAGTTGCCTCTTACGACACGCATAGTCGCCTTTTACGGCAAGCATGGGTTGCTGAAGACCAAAGCGATCTTAGCGCTAAGATGATCGTAACTCCCATACTTTAACATAGGCTTACAATAGTCGTAGCGCTAAGATCGCTTTGTGGAAGTGGGCTACATTAGATGTGTTGCACATGACTGCACAACAGTTGCCCAAGACCATGCACTGGGTCACCTCCGAAATAAGGGTTAACAGACGTTTATAAGGGGGTAATTCAGGTGGGGGTACGGGAAAGTGTTAACCTTCTAACTGTTAAAGTTTAAGTCTCAAGGGTATATAAAAAAATGCAGAACTGGATAGATCGTGACATTGTTAATTGAAATATCGTATTCAAAACATCGAAAGTGTCCCGTAAATAAGGTTTATTTGCACATTAGTCCTGTTTATCAATTGCAAAGACTGAAACCAAAATACAGTGGAGTCGGATACAGTCTAGGCTCCATATAGTCATATTGAAGGTAATTTCCTCCAAAATTGCACGCTTGATCGCACAAGCCGCCCTCCCGTTCACACCCTATAGCAAGCAAGCATCAGTTCTCGGACATGGTCGGGTGACCACGTTCTCGGCTAAGTTAACCTTTTCTTCACTCTTTTTAACTCTTAGACATTCTCCTACCCACAATTAAACAATGACCATTTGCACGCTGTACTTTCCTTCGTATGAGTTGGATTAAAAGATTGAAGTACACCCCTCTTTCTTACAACAAAGGAAATGTGGGAAAGGCCATTGACATCGCAAATTGAGTTCAATATTCTGTTAAAAAACAATGTGCGAAACAGACTATTTCTTTCAGTGCGTTTATTGTTCGCGTTTCGGTACTTTCATTAATTTTGTTGTGACTTTTCTGTGTTTAAAATATTTCGCTAATCTGTGTATAAAATGATGGGGCAGACAGACAGACAGACAGCCAATAGTTTATTAACGTCTCACTTCTGTACATACATAAAACAGCTTTGTACAACTTGACATAGATAGAATGTACAGAACCATTCAATAGAATTATGAGAGACAAATTATCCCAGAATTTATACATAAATGATATAAAGTTGATATAGTAAAAAGTTATCCATATAAAAGATGTTTTCTACGATTAAGAATTAAAAAGCAGACTTTGGCAAGTATAAAACACACACTGGAGTCACTGAAAATTAAACAAAGTTTGTCGATATCAGGTATATCTAAAACATTATAAGATTTAGCAATACATTCATTAAAAAGAGTTGCCCTGATATCGCAGTGATATCGCATATAATACGCAGTGAAACAAAAAATGGACCTCGTCTTCCACGCTGTCATTACAGTGAAAACATTTTCTTTTGTGGACAGGTACACCTTCGTACCGACCGGTTTCCACTCGAATAGGAGCCACTCCACATCTAAACTTGGCTAGTGCCGATCTATAGTTTCTGGCCATCTTATTTGAAACATAGTATTCTGTCCCATATACTTGTTTGTAACATCGGTACATTCTCAGTTTATTAAGCCCATTTCGCCCCTCTTCCTTTCTTAACATATCACTCCAACGGGTAACATATTCATTCATACACCATTGTTCCACCTGTGTACAAACAGAAAATTTATCAATAAAACCTGTTGCGTTTAATAGATGTCCTAAATCCATATTAGTAAACTTCTTTCTTACCCTACAACCATTTACAGCGTATCTATCAGCCCAGTTAAACACGTGTTTGTTTAACCTACTAGACATATTCTTAAGGCGACACCATTGTCTTGCTACACTTTTCCACTGTCTGACAACAGGCGGTATCCATCCCATGTCCCCATTTATAGCGACGTTAGGGGCGTATTTGCCGAGTCCCAAATAAAATCTAATGGCTCTATCTCGTACAGCATTTATTGCTGACACATCATAATTACCCCAGATAGCCGCCCCGTATTCAAGAACAGACCAAACCATACTATCGCACAATTTGGAATAGGTTTGGAAATGCATACCGCCTATTGTCTTAACTTTGGATATAAACAGGCCCAAAGCCCTATTAGCAGACTTCGCTGCTGCACGTGCCATTGCAGTAAAATCTAAGTGGTCTGTGAACAGTAGACCAAGATAAATATACTTAGCAGCAATGTTTAAAATCATATTTCCGACATTAAAAACTTGCTTCGTCTGAATGACAGACGGGTTTCTAAAATGGACAATTTTAGACTTTTCCTTATTGATCTCTATCTTATTTGTGCAACACCCAGTATGTAAAACATCTAATAGTAGACTGAGATCAGCTTCATTCCAGCTAGCAATGCTAAATCATCCGCATATGCTAATGCTGCAATATTAAAATTGTCTACAGTTACACCAATATTAAGACTGTTGAGAGTATATAATAAATCATTTATGAAAAAGTTAAAAAGCAAGGGAGATAACAAACACCCCTGTTTGAAGCCACGGTTTACCGTGAACCAGGAAGTAAAGAAACCATTCACTCGAACACTGCATTTAACACCCTTGTATAATGATGGCAAGGCAGGTAACATTTTGCCTCCAATACCATGATGAGAAAGTTTATCCCATAAAATGTTTCTATTAACACAGTCGTAAGCTTTCTTAAAATCTATGAATGTAACAAATGTAGTTTTCTTTTTTACTTTTCTGTTTTCTATAATTGCTGTTAGCGTTTGGACCTGATCGATAGTAGATCTTTTTTGTCTGAATCCGTTCTGTGAATCATGGAGTAGTCGTTAGCTATCCATCAAGGCCGTAGTTAACCAACCCTTGTTTTTACAGGTGGGGCAAATAAGATTATTCATTTATTATTCAAGTTAAGTTTCACAAGGAAACATGTTTTTATAAAAAATACAGGGGGGCAACTGCCCTGGGCCTCTTTGGCCGACGCTTACCTCCCAAACATCTTCATCAGTACGGAATAACAAGAGAATAGCCTTTTCAGAGTTATATCACGATGATTGCAAAAAATAAACAAAAAATCCATTAATTTAAAATTATACAAGGAAACATATATGGGAAACACTTTTTGTTTGATTAAGTACCTATTTTTATTATAATATGTGATGTTCTATTCCAACTTCAAGAACGTTTAATAGTTTCGTACTTTCGACGATGGCATTTCTCGACAATTACATATTATGTCTTGAATAGTCAAAGTGAAATTTAATATATAATGTTTCTGTTATTTCATGCCTTGGTGATTCAAAATTTAAAATATTGCTTGATATTGTTTGACAAACAGTTGTATACACTGTCCATTGTGATACTTCTACCTAATTATATAAAAAGGATATTCGTTTAGTTAATTGGCATGTGTTACTTGTAAACAAGGACTAGTGTGACATGATTATATACGTTTGTCATCTAGTATAATGCACTTCCTAGATTAGCATAATTAGAACAAAGTTTGTAATTAGTTATATCCGGTCTCAAGTTAACGAAGACAGCTAACATCAGTGGAGAGTTTGAGCAACAAAAGAGGAGGCGAACAACTCAATGTGACTGATGAACTTGTGGAATTTGAATAAATAAACGAACGCCTGTCACAAACTCAGCGAAAAAGCCAAATTCACACTACCTGGGTACACCCAATATAGAAAAGACAGAACCAGACTTATGCCTGGCAACAAGGGAGGAGGACCGATCACCCTTGTCCACGACAGCTGTACCTAAAAAAATAGCGAATCAAACGTAGGAAACCTTGAAACCCAAGTAATCTCCCTAAAACTGGCAAATGGCAATGAATTACGCATAGCCAACATATATCACAGGGTTACCCATGAAACAAACATGGAAGAGCTAACAAGACTAGCTCAAATAGTAGGCAAAAATGGGATAATCCTTGGTGACTTTAATCCCACAGTCCCCTATGGGAAGACAGGAATGATTCATGCAAATACGGCAAAATGATAGAGAAATTGGTTAAGGACTCTGAACAACGACACGTGGAGTTCAATTGATCTCACACCTGCCACCAACAACCTCGCCACACATTGCCAATGGCAAGTCCATGATGACACTTGGGGAAGCGATCACCTTCCTATACTCACCTACATATAGGTAGCCCACCACAATTAGAGGAACAGCCCAATACTCAGCCCACATGGGACTATACAAAAGCTGATTGGCCTGAATTCAGGAAGGAATGAGTATAATTTAAATCTCAGAAATTGCCTCGGATAATCCTGTTCTTTTTTGCCAAAATCTCACCTCAGCAATTATTGCCACAGCAGGAAAGTCAATTCCAAAAAAAAAAAAGACCACAAAACTGGCAAAACTCGGGTACCATGGTGGAACAGGGAAATAGCAAAAGCTAGGAGAGTGAGAAAGAAAGCCCTAAATAGGTCAAAAAGGGATAAATCAGCATTCGCCCAAGTCCGAGCAGCCAGGACAAAAGTAAGACAACTCATAGACGATTCTAAAAAAGAGTCATGGTAGACCTTCTGCAAATCTCTAAATGAAAAAATAAATGCTAAAACAGCCTTGAGCAAAATACACGCAATCAGGGGTAAGCATAAACCCACAAAAAGTCCGTAGTTAGCCAACGAACATACAGTCAAAGAAAAGGCCAACATTCTAGCCGAGCACTTCTCATCTGCCAGCAGCAACACAAATTGCAGCAAAGAATTCAAACAGAAAAAAATGTTTATGCTTAAGATATCAAAACAGCAAATCAAGCATCTGGTAGTTTGATGATGCGATACAACGTAGAAAAGGCACAGCACCTGGTCTTGACACAACCAGTTATGAGATTTTGAAAAACCTACCTGATCAAACCAAAACCTTACTCACTGAGTTGTATAACACGATATGGTCCAAAGGAGAAGTCCCAAAAGCATGGAAACATGGTGCAGTTATCCCGCTTCTAAAGCAAGGGAAAGATGAAGCACACCAAACTCTTATTGACCGACCTCACACACCTCGAACATGTGCAAAGCCATGGAAGCCATGGTTACGAAAAAGCTCATGCATCACCTTGAAACTGGCAACCACATCAAACCACACCAAAGCGGCTTCAGGAAGGGACACTCATGTCTAGCTCATGTTCTAAGACTGGAAAATGAAATTAAAAAAGCTCAATTAAACAGACAATACCTAGCCGCAGTATTTCTGGACTTCAGCAAATCATTCGACATGGTATGGCATGACGGACTCCTCTCAAAACTAGCGCAAAATGGAGTAGAAGGGAACATGGCAAACTTCATAGACAGCTTCCTGCAAGACAGGTCGCTATCAGTTAAAATAGGGAACAATCGATCTGATCCAATGACATTGGACAATAGCATGCCACAAGGCAGAATTATAAGCCCAACCCTATTTAACATCATGATCAATGATATTTGTGATCATGTCAACTCTCCTACCCAAACTTCTAAGTTCGCTGATGACGGAGCAATATGGGTAAAGCACAGAGATATTTAAAAAATGCGGAAGAAACTCCAGTCAGCCATTGGCGGAGTAGATCAATGGTGCAAAAAAAATAAATGGGGGCACCCTTTCAAGTGAAAAAATTGTTGGAGTTCTATTCAAACGCCGGGGGAAAGATGCTATGATACCCTGTGTCTCCATAAAAGGCAAACCAATATTTCTTGGGGTGATCCTTGATCAACACCTCACTTAGCGCAAACATATAGAATATGTGGAAAACAGATGTCAAAAGGACCTGAATGCATTACAGGGCAATTTCAGGCACATCTTGGGGGCACATCGAGGGACACTCAGCTGGACCTCTACAAATCAGTTATCAGATCAAAACTACACTATGGTTGAGAGGCCTTTCACTCAGCCTCAAATACTGTCTTGAGTTGCCTCAACAGAATACAACAGAATACAATACAATACAAAGCCCTAATTCTGTCCCACTTCTTCAATGACTATGACGTCAGAACCATCAAGAACTTCGTCGCTCACACCACCGCCCTCCTCACCAAGAGCCTCTACCAAGATCCAAATCCACTGGAAGAGGACCTAGCCAAGAGGCTCCTCTTGGGCTACCGCCGCTAAATTTCCGGCCACCACACACGCTCGCCAGCCGACGCCGTGCCTTCAACCGCTTGAACCCCCCCCCCCCCCCCCCCCCAAACCAAGCCCAAACTTTTCCACATTATTATCTGCTTTATTATACCCCACTCCCACCCAGCCAAACCCTCCCCCTAGCGTTATTACATTAGGATTGTAAACTTTTATATTTTGGGGGGTTGCACTTCTTTATTTATCCTTTGCGCTTTTCCCCCCAAAAGTATAAGTGCAACCCCGTGTGCGACATACGCTAAAGTGTAATATATTACACGCGGAAAGCGCACGTTAAATCTCCAAGAATGATGATGATGATGATGATGATGATGATGATGATGATGATGATCGTTCTCACATAAATCACAACTCGTCATTTATAATTGTATCAGTGTGTAGATTATTTTATCTTTTAATGATGTAATTCACATCCCTGTCATTTTTAATGTAAAACGGAAAATACGTTATGTTTACTCGGGTTCTGCCATTTCCAGAATTTTCCACTATCTTCCCAAAAAGATTACAGATTAAAAACAGTTAGCGAGATGTATTGTACATATCTTTAAGTTGCTTATTCTGTATTGTATGAGATTGGACATAGGCTCCTGTACCGCCGCTGGTGGGTTATTTGTGAGAAATAAACTGAATTCCGTTTGCACCCGACCATGCGCGTGTTTGATAAACTACACTGCGTCAAGTGTACATGTTATTTACGTACCCGGATGCTCAAAATCACAATACAATGCCAGTATCCAATAGTTGTGTTCCAGGGAGTGAATACCAAATAGACGAGGACCAAGGCAGCTCTACAGACACTAGTTTGCTTTGAACTCAAAAAGGAGGACATTCAGCTGTCGGGGCTATAGGCCAGTGTGTGACTGACAGTTTGTGATTGATTGTTACCAGATGGCTCCAGCTGGAGACGACACACTTTCCAACAATGGGGAACAGGGTACAAAAATTGCTAAAATATGAGCGGGCTGATTATCCTCGAACTCTAGCTGGGCTAGCAGACGACTCACCAGTCTAAGATGTATTGAAAAAATACAATTAATTCTCAACCTTATCTAATTCAACAATTTATCATATACTTAGCAGTGGGATATTCTGTTCTCTCTAGTGAAATAAAGTTTCAATCTGTCTGTCTAAAATTGTTAAGGCTTTGGATATATCATCTTAAATCCAGATATACAAGCTTGTATACCCTTTTGATAGGTGATATATCCCAAAATATACAATTTTGGATAGATGATATATAAAAAAATATACAATTTTGTATATATGACTTCAAAAAAAAAGAAACCCCCTGGTAGTATAGAATGTAGTTCATTGAACCTGACTACACAAAAATTATGGCATATAAATTTGATATAGGTTATTGGAAAATGTTGGTGGCCTGATATTCGACAAACGGTGCGTCAAAACGCAGCCATTGTCCATTTGAAATGTCTTAAACGGCATTGTTTTCACACTTGTTAAAAATGTCAGGAGGAAAACAGTAAAGCAAAATGCACGTGCAAGTTATGGCATTCTTCACCTGCGAGATGGAAGACAACGTGTTTTTCGTCGTCGAAATGAGCGTTTTGTCCCACATTGTGTACGTGAATTCAACAATGTCGGTGGCGGTGGTGTCATGGTGTGGGGAATCATATCCTACAACACGAGATCTGACTTGGTAGTGGTCCAGGGAAATTTGACAGCAAATCACTACATGAATCAAATTCTTCAACCTCACCTCCTTCCAATCATTGACCGCCAGAGGACAACAGGACAACGCTCCACCGCCGAAGCTCGTGTCACGTTAGACTACCTTCATAATGCCAACATCAACGTCTTGCCCTGACCGTCGAGATCTCCAGAGCTCAACCCAATCGAACACCTCTGGGATGAACTCGATCGACGTGTACGTCAACGTGAGAACACGCCGTAGACACTCCCACAACTGACCAACGCGTTACAAGCAGAATGGCGCAGAATTCCGCAGGACAGAATTCGTACACTTATCCAGTCAGTGCCGAGGAGATGCAGAGCTGTGATTGCTTCCCGGGGCGGTCACACGAGATCTTGAGTCCAGCGCTACTTTGTGGCCTTATGTGACATGACAATGAATGGTTTTCAATGCCTTTGTTGGTTTGGTTTGTTGTTTTACGCCGCACTCAGCAATATTCCAGCTATATGACGGCTAATGCCTTTGTACAATAACACGTGACTATCGAGCTCCAAAATTTCATATTTGTATATATATTAAATTTAACATCTCTACTTTATTAGGTACAATAAATTTACTAAAAAAAACCTGTGCGTTTCTTTTGTAAGAGTGTATGTTTCTATGGTCGCGTTTCTATTGGCGGTGAGTATATATATGATATAACGAGTGCAAGATTTCAACCTTCTCTCATAACCAAGTGGACAAAAGCCAGACAAAGTTGGATGTTAACGCTGGTTTTATAGGGCAATATCATATTTATTTAGTCAATGTTATGTTATAGCTTCAATTTATACTGACTATGGCTTGTTTATATTTACCACAAGTAATTTATTTGATGTGAACAGATCACGTCCACGGCATGCAAGATCTTCAAATCTTGGACCTGGAAGTGGTCTTCAGCAGAGACTGTAAGAGACTAAGGGGATCGGGTTGTCAGCTCGCTGACTTGGCTGATGCATGTCATAGTATCCCAACTTAGATCGATTCTCATGATGTCAATCACTGGATTGTCTGATCCAGACTTGGAATATTGTGGAGTGTGGAGTTAAAAAACAAAGAAATCTGGGACGTGGATGTCACCAAGTCAGCGAGCCTGACCACCCGGTCCCGTCGCCTCTTACGACAAGCATCGGTTACTGAAGACTAATACTTACCCGGATCTTTACGGGAAGATATATATATAATTATATTACTCAACCGCAAAAGAAACGCAAGTCAAGTCTATTGTTTGTGAAATACACAAGATAGTAATTCGTGAAAAGAAATGCATACAAATGTAAAGAGACGCATTGAAGAAACACTATTCACTATTTACATCATTCATTTTGAGCACGTCGTAGGAACGCAGTCGCTTCGTCTCGTTTGGCGTTTTTTGCACGTGCAGCGCAAATCACATGCAAAAATGCGTGCATTTCCCCACCTTGTCCATCCTTTATAAGCCACCATATAAAATAACACACCAAGCATTTTACACTCGACTTTGAAACAGGACAGGAAACATGATTCGATTAAATGAACTCCTGAGAGGTGTTACCATAGGGATGCTTCTGGCCGGATCAACGTCAACTGCAGCGGCGAGGTACTTGTGTCTTCCATTACCAGATTGGTCACATGGCATCAACAGACAGGCAGTGACCAAGACCGACCTCGTTCTGGACGGCCAAGGATCACTACTCCAACACAGGACCGTTACACCGGGGTGACACATCTGCGTGACCAACAGCGACGAGCAACACAGACAGCTGCAACCATTCTATGTCCACGTCATCCCGTGTTAGTCGACACAGTTCGGCGTCTAAGAGCGGCGGGAATGAGATGTTGTCGTCCTCACGTCGGGCCCACACTGTCTCAACGTCACCGACGTCTGCAGTGGGCCCAGCAGCATCTGCGTTGGCGAAGCATCAATGGGTAGGGAGACTTCAGTTATCATCACAGGACCCCTCTACACGTGAGTCAGCGTGTGATTGCTGTCGTGAACAGGGATGATGTTCTTCGTAATCACGTCAGGCCTCCACTTCTTTCAGCAGGACACCGCTCGTCCCTATAGAGCACGGGCCTCTATGGACTTCCTCAGAGTGAATAACATTCCTGTGATACCCTGGCCGTCATTGTCACCGGGCATGCGCCAATTGAGCATGTGTTGGGAGAGTAATGGAGACCTGTTCAGGCTTCATGGCAGACACATACACTTCAGGAACTGGAAGCCGTTTTGGTCTGGGAATGAAATGGGGATTCCTTTGTTTGTTTGTTGTTTAACGACGCACTCAGCAATATTCCAGCTTTTTGGCGGCAGTCTGTAAATAATTGAGTCTGGATCTGACAATCCATGATTGATATCATGATCATCGATCCACACAATTGGGACAGATGACATGCATCAACCAAGTCAGCGAGCCTGACCACTCGATCCAGTCAGTCGCCTCTTACCACAAGCATAATCACCTTTTACGGCAAGCATGGGTTGCTGAAGGCCTATTCTACCCCGGATCTTCAGGGGTCAATGGGATTCCACAAGCCTTCTTCCAAACACTTGTTGACTCAGTGAGGGCAATATGCAGCCTGTATCACAGCTAACGGAGGCCACACAAGCTATTGACGGACACCAATGACATCATTTTCTGTTTGGGGTACCCTGTTTTTGTTGGGATTTTTCAATAAACACGGATGGTTGTCTTCAAACAATCAACGCCCATTTGTTAACAAATGTTTTCTTTGGTATCATTTCTTAATATTATCCACATATATTTTATGGTCTTAACATTATCCACATTTCTATGTACAACTTGCGTTTCTTTTGCGGTTGAGTATAAGACTAATGAATGAATGGCTTGTGTGTGTGTGATCCCCATGTAGCTTTCAATTTGAGTTAGAATGTCAAACCCCAAAGCTGAGTGAGTGAGTTGGGTTTAACACTGCTTTGAACAGTATTTCCGTTAAATGCCTTGTCACAGTCTTAATGTGTCGACCAAAGAAGGTCTTAAATTGTTGTGTCACTTTGGTAAAACCAATGAGCACGGACATGGTGCTGACAAACCAAGAAACATAACCAGGACGAATCTGGGAATCGGACCCAAGACCACAGGTTTCTGCACAATGAGTGAGTGAGTGAGTTTGGTTTAACGCCGCTTTTAACAGTATTCCAGTTATATCACGGCATGTCAGCTTAATGTGGGAGGAAAGCCCGAAGTGATGCAGGTCTAAGACGTTTACCACTTCGGTGAAACCCAAGAGCACGGGTATGGTGCTGACAAACCTAGAAACATAATCGGGGCGAACCGGGATTCGAACCCACAATCATAGGTTTCTGGCGTGCCCAAGGGACGCAGCTCTGCATAGTGAATCGTGGCGCCTTAGACGACTGGGCCCCCCGTGCCCCCCTGCACAATGAAGAGATGCACTGCACAGAAAATTGTGTCGCCTTTGACAACAGTGCCATCTGTCTCCTGGCCACCATAGCCCCTTCATCTTTGTCATCTGATGAGACAAACGTGATGAAGACCTGGACCCGGCTGTATCAAACTTTAATGATGCATTGACGCGTCATTAAACATTCATTAACTAATGTACCAATAAATCTAGGTTTACTAACGTTCTAATGATGTCGTGCTGTCATTTTGTTTTTATTTCTTTTGTTGTACGCTGACAAACACAGGGAGCGTTAACTTTGGTAGTTATGTCTGCCCAAATAGACTTTTTTCTTTGGAGGGTAACGGTGCTACACAACTTTACTGTTAATCCAGTGATTGACATCATGAGAATCGATCTAAGTTGGGATACGATGACATGCATCAGCCAAGTCAGCGAGCCTGACCACCCGGTCCCGTCGCCTCTTACGACAAGCATCGGCTACTGAAGACTAATACTTACCCGGATCTTTACGGGAAGATATATATATAATTATATTACTCAACCGCAAAAGAAACGCAAGTCAAGTCTATTGTTTGTGAAATACACAAGATAGTAATTCGTGAAAAGAAATGCATACAAATGTAAAGAGACGCATTGAAGAAACACTGTTCACTATTTACATCATTCATTTTGAGCACGTCGTAGGAACGCAGTCGCTTCGTCTCGTTTGGCGTTTTTTGCACGTGCAGCGCAAATCACATGCAAAAATGCGTGCATTTCCCCACCTTGTCCATCCTTTATAAGCCACTATATAAAATAACACACCAAGCATTTTACACTCGACTTTGAAACAGGACAGGAAACATGATTCGATTAAATGAACTCCTGAGAGGTGTTACCATAGGGATGCTGCTGGCCGGATCAACGTCAACTGCAGCGGCGAGGTACTTGTGTCTTCCATTACCAGATTGGTCACATGGCATCAACAGACAGGCAGTGACCAAGACCGGCCTCGATCTGGACGGCCAAGGATCACTACTCCAACACAGGACCGTTACACCGGGGTGACACATCTGCGTGACCAACAGCGACCAGCAACACAGACAGCTGCAACCATTCTATGTCCACGTCATCCCGTGTTAGTCGACACAGTTCGGCGTCTCAGAGCGGCGGGAATCAGATGTTGTCGTCCTCACGTCGGGCCCACACTGTCTCAACGTCACCGACGTCTGCAGTGGGCCCAGCAGCATCTGCGTTGGCGAAGCATCAATGGGTGGGGAGGCTTCAGTTATCATCACAGGACCCCTCTACACGTGAGTCAGCGTGTGATTGCTGTCGTGAACAGGGATGATGTTCTTCGTAATCACGTCAGGCCTCCACTTCTTTCAGCAGGACACCGCTCCTCCCTATAGAGCACGGGTCTCAATGGACTTCCTCAGAGTGAATAACATTCCTGTGATACCCTGGCCGTCATTGTTACCGGGCATGCGCCAATTGAGCATGTGTTGGGAGAGTAATGGAGACCTGTTCAGGCTTCATGGCAGACACATACACTTCAGGAACTGGAAGCCGTTTTGGTCTGGGAATGAAATGGGATTCCTTTGTTTGTTTGTTGTTTAACGACGCACTCAGCAATATTCAAGCTTTTTGGCGGCGGTCTGTAAATAATCAAATCTGGATCTGACAATCCACTGATTGATATCATGAGCATCGATCCACAGAATTGGGATAGATGACATGCATCAACCAAGTCACTGACCACCCGATCCCATCAGTCGCCTCTTACGACAAGCTTGGTCGCCTTTTACGGCAAGCATGGGTTGCTGAAGTCCTATTCTACCCCGGATCTTCACGTGTAAACCGGATTCCTCAAGCCTTCATCCAAACACTTGTTGACTCAGTGAGGGCGATGTGGGCCTGTATCACAGCTAACGGAGGCCACACGAGCTATTGAAGGACACGAATGACACATCATTTTCTGTTTGGGGTACCCTGTTTTTGTGGGGATTTTTCAATAAACACGGATGGTTGTCTTCAAACAATCAACGCCCATTTGTTAACAAATGTTTTCTTTGGTATCATTTCTTAATATTATCCACATATATTTTATGGTCTTAACATTATCCACATTTCTATGTACAACTTGCGTTTCTTTTGCGGTTGAGTATAAGACTAATGAATGAATGGATTGTGTGTGTGTGATCCCCATGTAGCTTTCACTTTGAGCTAGAATGTCAAAGCTGAGTGAGTGAGTGAGGTGGGTTTAACACTGCTTTGAACAGTATTTCCGTTAAATGCCTTGTCACAGTCTTAATGTGTCGACCAAAGAAGGTCTTAAATTGTTATGTCACTTTGGTAAAACCAATGAGCACGGACATGGTGCTGACAAACCAAGAAACAACCAGAACGAATCTTGGAATCGAACCCAAGACCACAGGTTTCTGCACAATGAAGAGCTGACTGCACAGAGAATTGTGTCGCCTTGGACAACAGCGCCATCTGTCTCCTGGCCACCATAGCCCCTTCATCTTTGTCATCTGATGAGACAAACGTGATGAAGACCTGGACCCGGCTGTATCAAACTTTAATGATGCATTGACGCGTCATTAAACATTCACAAACTAATGTACCAATAACAGGGTATGAAACTCCCAAATTTCAGCCAGACCACAGGACTGGCTAGCTGAAATACTTGCCAGCCCTGACCAAAACCTGCCTGCCCACTATAATCATATGTTTCTCAGGATAAGCTAACGGGGTTTCTTTTTGGTTACATTTTATCATTCATGTGAATTAATGCTTATCATCGAGAAATATTTTGAATATTTTCACATATGAAATATAACCCGACCGTCGGGCAGGGGGATTTGAAAATCTGGCAGCCTGAGTTGAAATCAACCCGTCTCGGACGGTCGGGCAGGCAGGTATTTCGAACACTGCCAATAAATCTAGGTGTTCTAACGTTCTAATGATGTCGTGCTGTCATTTTGTTTTTATTTCTTTTGTTGTACCCTGACAAACACAGAGATCGTTAACTTTGGAAGTTATGTCTGCCCAAATAGCCTTTTTTCTTTGGTGGGTAACGGTGCTACACAACTTACTGTTAGGCATGGAGATGTGTTTCTCCACCAACTCGGCTAATAGCTGAATATCGGAGCTGTCGATGTTCTTGTTTCTATTCCTAGGTTAGGTGGAGTCGATGCCATTTGACAGATGACCAGAAGTAGCGCGTACGTGTTTACGTCAGGGAATTGTAGGAAATATTTAGGGGAAATCCCGAATTTAATGACAGGTTAATGAAAACACTTACATTAAGGCATCATTAGATATTGATATGCCAATAAACGTTTGATACAACCAATTTAATGATGTCATTAACTAATGGTGAATTAAGAATTGGGTGGCATGCTGCCCCACGAAAATATTAAAAACAAGGATTAAAATAAGTGCATTTTACATCATTCTGAGAGGAAAAATCCCAGGATTCCAGAAATCTGAGGAAACTTCTCATGTCTGATACTAGAATCATATTTAGCAGTACAATGACAAAAACTCATATTAGATGAATTTCCAAACAATGTTAACAGGCAAAAACTTGTCTGTTATAAATTTTATTGATGCCTTCCTGTCCCATGATGAATTGCATTAATACATCACTGTATACGATACAACCACACAAATGTACATCATTCATATACATGGATCGTTCTGACATACAGTTTACATGTTTTCTTGCAACAGACACCATCACACTACCCAGACATATGTCTATATTCAATATTTTTCATCAGAATGATATACAAAATATATGCCAGGGCTAAGGAGAATATTATTTATGTGAGTATGAATAAATACATTTTGTAAGCATGAGACTTAGAACAAGGAACACTGGCTAAAGCAAATAAACATTTCAAATTTTGTCATCTTTTAGTTAAAAAAAAGAGGATGTGCAACAAGTACATATGTTCTATCATCAAATGTAATACAGCTGAATAATGTTTCACAGGCACATAACAATCCCTTAACATGGGCCAGTTAGTAACACTATGGCTATAAAATTAATCCTACATATTATGAGACAAATTCAAGAAAGCTCCATGGGAAACAAGTCAACAACATTTTAAAGAATGGTTATAAAAACAAATAACATTCAAATACATGTACTCAAAAAATAAATTCACTATTTGTTAATTACTATTTTAATTCATGAACAAAGAAACATTACAACAATCATATGAACCAAAAGAAAACAAAATGGATTTTCTATCATAAACACATCAATACTACAATCTACAGAAGCAAGCATTAACAATGAAGGATTTCTCTACTGGATTAAACCATTATGTAAATAAACTCTACCAAACCTTTTCTATTTCTTGATTTGCAGATTTACAAATGCGGGTTTGTTGTTATTTTTGTTGTTGTCTCATAGGGCCTTGCACTTTAACCAGTTTTATACGCAGCTTTGTGTGGCGAGCAAATACGATTGCATTCAATGGAATAAATAAAAAAATAAAGAGCTTTTCAGATTTTACTTATCCCAACATCATTTTAAGGAAAATCTTTAAACCAATTCCTTTAAAAGTCTCGCCTTGCATGAACCTACTTTACCGAAAAAAACCTCCAATGGCACCAACCATTCAATGTACCTCATACCTGATGAGTTACTAGAATGGAATGAGAGTACATTCACATTTGTGCAAGTACATGTTTAATGTTATATATTCAAGCAGATACACCCAGCTGGCCATTTGTTATAAGATGATGGTTTTTGAATATTGAGTTCACCTGCTCCTTGGGAGTCTGACCAGGATCTTCCACTGGCGTTTTAAAGTAATCTATCTTTCAACACATTTTCCAATTTTATTGCATCTGCTGCAAATTTGCGAATTCCCTCGGAGAGTTTGTCATTGGACATCTGGTCTTCGTTCATCTCCCAGCGGAACATCTTTTCATCAACATTTATTTCATCAATGTCAAGTTTTTGTGCTGGAAAAGAAAAGAGCATAGACACATGATCGTTGTTTTAAACGAATACACAGAGTGGAGTGAACGATTGTTGTTTTACGCCACAGTGAGCAATATTTCAGTTGTGTTACAAATGTTATACCTGGGCTTGGCAAGCCAGTTGGGGTGAATCGATACTGCAGGGTCACGATACACTACATAGATCATTAGATAAATGTTCAAAGTGGCTTTTTTTATAATCAAACTTGAAACAGTAATTGAAACACATTTTGCATTGGCTGCCTGACAAAAATGCAAAGGGTCATAAAACGAACAGAAAGTGTATCAGCAAGTGTATCATCTTGTATCGATACAGAAAAAAACCCTGTTATCGTGTATCGTATCGTCACATGAAAACTCATGATGCACCGTTGCACCGATTGACCCCAACAAACCAGTGGTTGAGAGTATAAGCATCAAGCCATATCACTGGGGCAGGTTGACACACAAATTGTATGTTGTTGAATGCCGTACTTGCGTCTGGACCAGACAATCTAGTGACTGATTTCATGAACATAAATCCACACAATTGGTATACCAAGACATGCAGTCATCCAAGCGAACAGCCTGATCACCCGATCGATTTGGTCGCCTATTAAAACAAGCATAGATCACTGGGGACCTGTATTCTTACCTGAAATACCCACGTGTTGAAAAAATTGAAATAAACCATATTTGGGTAGTAAAAAACAGCTTACTTATTCTATACTATGCTTGTCGTAAGAGGCGACTAACGGGATCGGGTGGTCAGGCTCGCTGACTTGGTTGATGTCTGTCATCATATCCCAATTGCGTGGATCGATCGATGCTCATGATGTCAATCACTGGATTGTCTGGTCCAGACTTGATTATTTACAGACCTCTGTCATGTAGCTAAAATATTGCTCAGTGAGGTGTTAAAGAACAAACAAAAACAAACAAACTATACTATAACCTTAAAAAAACAATTTATTGTGACAAAATTTCTCAAAAACTTACCAATCTAACAATAACTTTCATGACCTTAGCTTATGTGATATTTGTTTTTCTCTCACCTGATTTCTTGTCCAGATGCACCTCTACTGGGTCGGAGGAGTTAGACAACTTTTCCAGGAGTGAGGGGCTGGAAATGAAACATGATTTCATCAACTGGCTGATAATATATTCTATTCGGACAGATCAATTTGTCTGCTTCAGAGCTCAAGACAAGCTTTTGGTTATTTGGGTATATTACCCAGGGGTTTGATTTTGATTGGATGTCCCCCATTATCAGAGGGTATTCACATCTGTTTTACCCACCTGTTTCACATTTCGGTATTTTTTTAACTTGTGTCGTAACAATCCTGTTAATCATTTAAAACTAAATGAAGAGTCTGCAACTCCCTACCCTGGAAGTCATATTTGTTTGTAAAAACTAGCATTGTAAGAAAGGCATTATTTTTTTCAATCACCAATCAGCGACTGTTTAAGATGCATTTACTAGACATGATCATGATGATGAGCTTTTCAATTGGAATCTATTGATACTTGAGTTTGGTTGTTACACAAGCCTTTCCAACTCCAACTGTCAGTAAGTGAAATTAGTGATTGGCTGATACTACCCCCCTTCCAATAAGCTGCGCTCTGTGGCACTCAGGAGCGGGAACTGATCGTGCAAGATCGCCACATTTTGGGTTGTATTGGATTGCAACAGAAGCGCTATCTGACTGTAATCAGATCGTAAGTGCCCCTAGATAGCCGAAAAATGAGGAGACCTATGGTGCTCCCTCAGAGCATGTAGAGCGCAGAAGGGGGTCGGCTAGTGGAATGGGGGTATACACAATCATTTTATCTAACAGTTGTAAAATATGCAATTGTTTTATCTAATGTGATATACGCAATTGTTTTATTTCAATAGTTGTAACATACACATAATTTATGGTAGATTAATACATAAAACAAAAACATTTTAATTGGTCTGCCCTTGACATGAATAAAGAGTACTGCCTAATCAAATAAATATTTACCTTGACACAAACGAAGTAACAAGAACGGAGGTAACTCTCAATCCCCTGACCAATGTTTTCAATCATGTCATAGCCTCTGATTGCACACAACATGTACATATGTCAGATGGGGTTTGGGGAAAAATCCTTTAGTGGTGGACATAAAATATTCCACAATCATCAGTGCTTGGCACTGACCCAACGTTGTCAGTGGTCCAAAGTACCAGCGCCAAAATAAATCTATTGGTCCTGTAGGATCTCTACTAGACACATCTGTCACAGATTTCAAAAGTTAACAAACTTAAATGACCTTGTTCGTCCCCAAAATAACACTACACTAATGGACCACCATTTATTTTATTTTACTGGTCCTTATGAAAATATACTAGACTCTGACCAGCGGAACAGAGTTAGTGTCGAGCACTACTTTGATATAACCAAGCTGCTAAAATAGTAAATATTGGCCTTACGAGATGGTGAGCAGATCACAGCCAGCAAGACCCAGAATCTGGCCAGTGTTTCTGAAGGATGCCCCCATCACAACGGTTGGGAAGCCGTACTTCTTGTAGTAGTTGTAGATTCTTGTCACACTCCTCACACCTGTAAGTAAAAAGTACAGTCAGTGACAGTTCGCGCAAGTGCTGTGTAGGACGGTCAGCCATAGTCCGGCCACGTCCCTTCTGACCAGACACTAGTGGTGGAAATGACGTGTGGGCACGATGACCAACAATCAGCCCAGTCACAGCGTCTCCCCACAAATCCACCGCAGTTGACTCTCAAGACAAGCATCGAGTACAGGGGTCCAACAGTTCCCTTGTCTGGGTGAGCGAGTATGGTTTTACACTGCTTTTAGCAATATTTGAGCAATTTTACCACGGCAGACACCACAAATGGGCTTCACACATTGTACCCATGTCGGGAATCGAACCCGGGTCTTCGGCATGACGAGCTACTGCTTTAACCACCAGGCTACCCCACCGCCCTCTTTGTCTGACAAGGAGGAAAAGAGTGCATTTCACTCACCAGGATCTTCCAAAGGTTCGAAGGTCTTCTTGTCACCGTTCTTGACATACCAGTCAAATATCCTGCCTACAAACGGTGAGATGAGAGTAGCTCCAGCCTGTCCACATGCAACAGCCTGCAATGACAGCGTCAGTACGGCTCAAGTACAGACTCATGTTAGCACATGGCTTACAGATTCTAGCTAAAAAGCTTGGATAGGACACATTTTCAATAAATTAAATGCACACTGGACATTAACCATTGAGAGGAGGTGTTGTGCTTGAGTTGTTGATTGATAATGTGGGTTGGGGTAGGTGGGGTGGGGTTGTGTGGGGTGGGGTTGTGTGGGTTGGGGTAGGTGGGGTGGGGTTGTGTGGGTTGGGGTAGGTGGGGTGGGGTTGTGTGGGGTGGGGTAGGTGGGGTGGGGTCTTGTGGGGTCATGTGGGGTCGTGTTGGCAGCAATTCCTTTAAACAATGCATATTGTCAATGGTGTAGATCAATGGCGTTGACATAACTGAACACAGCAGTTGACAAACAAAAACCATAAGACACCTAAAAGAATTGTTGAGTCAAGACTGTCACACCTAGCTTGATTTGTTTGTTTGATGTTTAACGCCACACTCAGCAATATTCCAGCTATATGACAGCGGTCTGTAAATAATTGAGTCTGGACCAGACAACCAAGTGATTAACATCATGAGCATCGATGTACGCAATTGGGATTGATGACATGCATCAACTAAGTCAGCGAGCCTGACCACCTGATCCCGTTTGTCGCCTTTTACGACAAGCATAGTCGCCTTTTACAACAAGCATGGGTTGCTGAAGACCTATTCTAACCCGGATCTTCACTCCTGCACCTAGTTTGAAGGAGAGAGCCCAAGGTTATCAATGAAAACCCCAGCGACTAAAACTTCACTGACTTATTTTGATGCCACAACAGTTTCAATGAAGTTATTCTGCAATATTTCCAGATACTTTTCATCAGTTTATCCATGTAACCATGGTAACCAGTACATTCCGTGGGACACACACCTGGTGGAAGCTGAAGATGAGAGTCATGTTGCAGTGGATTCCGTATTTCTTCTCCAGGACTCTGAAACAATTTGGATGCACTTTGTTACAATTAGCAAACGATTAGCCAGATTATATTATTTCTTGGTATACAGCAATATACTATCTTCCATATTTTCTTGTCCATAAAGCGAGTCAAAGTATGGCAAGTATGCTATAAATACACTTACCTTCTCTGACCATAAGGTTAATTTTAAGTCACCAATAGAAGTACTTGCTGTAAATAACCGAGTTGGTGCGATCTGCTGATCACTGCACACACGATTTTGTTGAAATGAATATGAACAATACTGAATGAAAATTTGGAATAAGATGAAAAAAATACCTTCAAAACATGAAGCCAGATATACAATGAACAAATATGCATTTTGAGAAAATTTAAAAACATGGTCAAATCAAGGTCAAATTCTAAAAATATGGCCATAAAAGACACATATATGTTAAGCCTTTCTCCTCACTACCCATTTCCAAAATTTCACGACATGTTGAACATAAATGGAATAATAATGGACCCTAATAGGTTTTTCAATATACCTGCCTTGGCATAAAATCCGAAGAATGATCTGGGATTTATTTCCTGACAAAAAACTCTGGAAACAAAATAGAAAATCCAAAACAAACAAGCAGATATCATCGACTGAAATACCTTGAACACAACAATCTTCAAAATGATTCACCAATTTTTAACTACTAGGCTACCCTGCCACCCGAAATTAACCCTGGAACGTTTGACACAAGCCCTGCAATGGCTGCCCCCTCACCTGGCTGCCTCAACACCCTCCCAGGTGGACGAGAGTTTGATGAGAATTCTTTCCTTGTCTATGCCCAAGTCCTTGTACATTTTGATCAGTTTCTGAGCCTTGGTGATCATGGCATCCTTGTCAAACGATAACCTGTAACAAACGCAAGTGGAAATCTACATGACACACACCAACACTTGCTGAGCTCCAAAAACACTGAAATAGTGCATACAGATTGTGGATCAATGCTTACTTGAATCTGGAATTTGAATAGAATTTTAAGGGTTGGGAGCAAAAATATATAGGGTTGGTAACTGGAACGAGGAAAATGTAAATTCTTAACAGACCTAAAGGACCAGATGGGATAAGAGCCCTTTTTGACCCATTGTTTATGTCAAATTTTAAGAGTTTGGCAAACTTTGAAATATTGGTATAAAATTATAAGACAATTTCCAGTGTTTGACAACTAGCCGTTTTTCTTTCTTGGGAATTCTGACATGATCAAATACAGAAGTATTATTAACATGATTAAGGGGAGTGAAAAGTTGGAATTTTCGAAAATAGAAAAGGGAATGTAACTTAGAGGAAGTTGGTACACACACATTTTGTGACATATGTTGATGCTGTCCTTCTCTACATCTTCCAAACCTCTAAGTAAGCCCTCTTGACAATTTTTGCCGACTTTTACAATTAAGATTGATATAAAGTCCAAATGAACAAAATCTAATTCTCACAACAATTCCCATAGGATTTGTTCATTTCTTAAACTATACACATTCTGTAGCCAAAAAGCTGTTATCATCCTTGGTTTTTTTATTTCAAACCACAGCACGCCAGTAATTGTGACTGGGGGTACAATGATTGGCAATCTGTCCGGTCACAGAGTTGACAACACTATAGTTATATCTGGAGTAGAGAGGGGATACGAGTAGAGAGGATATATGAGTAGAGCGGAGATACAACTAGAGAAGATATACGAGTACAGCGGAGATACGAATAGAGCGGAGATTCGAGTAGAGCAGAGATTCGAGTAGAGCGGAGATTTCGAGTAGAGCAGAGATACGAGTAGAGCAGAGATACGAATAAAGCGGAGATTTCGGGTAGAGCGGAGATATGAGTAGAGCAGGGCAGAGATACAAGTAGACCTGAGATATGAGGAGAGAGGAGATATGAGTAGAGAGGAAATACAAGCAGAGAGGAAATACGAGTAGAGCAGATATGAGTAGAGCAGAGATATGAGTTGAGTGAAGCTTAGAGTAGAGCAGAGATAGGAGTAGAGCAGGTTTACCTAGCATCGACTTCAGTGGACACTCTGCCGGGGATGATCTTGAGGATTTCACAGCCGAAGTTAATGCACACCCTGTCCATGGCCTGTACGACCTGCTCATCGATGCTCCTACAAAAGAGAGAGTCTTGTTTAATGTCACTAAGAACAGTTTAGTCAGGGATGACCCCCCCTTGCAGAAAATAAAAAAACCTGTTAGATAAACTCATCTTTCCCTCAAAGAGTCAATGGCAAAATCCACTGCAGATTTCGTCCATTTGCTGAAAGATATTCTGTGTGTCGTCCCCTGAACATGTTTGATATGAATGCAAGGAAACAAACAGGCTGAGTCAATAGTGAGTGAGTGAGTGAGTGAGTGAGTGAGTGAGTGAGTGAGTGAGTGAGTGAGTGAGTGAGTGAGTGAGTGAGTGAGTGAGTGAGTGAGCGAGCGAGTATGGTTTTATGCTGCTTTTAGCAATATTCCAGCAATATTCCAGCAGGGGACACCAGAAATGGGATTCACATATTTACCCATGTGGGCAATTGAACCCGGGCATCCGGCATAACGAGCAAACACTTAAACCACTAGCCTCCCCACTGCCCCCTCTCAGTCAAATACACCTCAGTGCATGACCTTTGTGTGAACCCTACAGTTGCCTGACATTGCCGGAGAGTGGAGAGTACAAGGCTGCAAGGCTAGGGCACATGTAATGTAATATTGCTCATGTAATCCGATTTTTTGTTGGTCAGAGAACCCACTGTTTTCCCTTTTGCTGGAACCAGGATGTGGCTTGATTTGTTGGTTAAAATAGCAACTCCACTGCAAAGCATCAGTATGTATTCATGGGCGATTAGTCAAAGTGGGGTAACTTTAAGAAGCTCAAGCCAACTTTAACAACAAATCGTATCTGTCATGAAACCCTACTAAAAATAACGTTTTCCGCTAGGTCTAGTCTAGGGTGTTCACTGCCAGTCTATGGTGTTCACATACAGTCTATGGTGTTCACTAACACAGTCAAGGGTGTTCCCAGACAGTCAAGGGTGTTCACTGACAAGTCTAGGGTGTTCACTGACAGTCCAGGGTGTTCACTGACAAGTCTAGGGTGTTCACTGATAAGTCTAGGGTGTTCACTGACAGTCTATGGTATTCCCGGAGAGTCAAGGGTGTTCACCGACAGTCCAGGGTGTTCACCGACAGTCTAGGGTGTTCACTGACAAGTCAAGGGTGTTCACTGATAGTCTATGGTATTCCCGGACAGTCTAGGGTGTTCACCAACAGTCTAGGGTGTTCACTGACAAGTCTAGGGTGTTCACCGACAGTCTAGGGTGTTCACTGACAGTCCAGTGTGTTCACCGACAGTCTAGGGTGTTCACTGACAAGTCAAGGGTGTTCACTGATAGTCTATGGTATTCAAGGACAGTCTAGGGTGTTCACTGATAGTCTATGGTATTCCCGGACAGTCTAGGGTGTTCACAGACAGTCCAGGGTGTTCACCGACAGTCTAGGGTGTTCACTGACAAGTCAAGGGTGTTCATTGATAGTCTATGGTATTCCGGAAAGTCTAGGGTGTTCACTGACAGTCCAGGTTGTTCACCGACAGTCTAGGGTGTTCACCGACAGTCTTGGGTGTTCACTGACAAGTCTAGGGTGTTCCCTGACAAGTCTAGGGTGTTCCTGGACAGTCTAGGGTGTTCACTGACAAGTCTAGGGTGTTCACTGACAGTCCAGGGTGTTCACTGACAGTCCAGGGTGTTCACTGACAAGTCTAGGGTGTTCCCCGACAGTCTAGGGTGTTCACTGGAAGTCCAGGGTGTTCAATGACAGTCTAGGGTGTTCACTGACAAGTCTAGGGTGTTCACTGACAGTCTATGGTATTATCTGACAGTCAAGGGTGTTCACTGACAGTCTATGGTATTCCCAGACAGTCTAGGGTGTTCACTGACAACTCTATGGTGTTCACTGATAGTCTATGGTGTTTCCGGACAGTCTAGGGTGTTCCCGGACATTCTAGGATGTTCACATACAGTCTATGGTGTTCAGTGACAGTCAAGGGTGTTCCCGGACAGTCTAGGGTGTTCACTGACAAGTCTAGGGTGTTCACTGACAGTCCAGGGTGTTCACTGACAATCTAGGGTGTTCACTGACAGTCCAGGGTATTCACTGACAGTCTAGGGTGTTCACTGACAAGTCAAGGGTGTTCACTGATAGTCTATGGTATTCCCGGACAGTCTAGGGTGTTCACCAACAGTCTAGGGTGTTCACCGACAGTCTAGGGTGTTCACTGACAGTCGAGGGTGTTCACTGACAGTGGAGGGTGTTCACTGACAGTCCAGGGTGTTCACCGACAGTCTAGGGTGTTCACTGACAAGTCAAGGGTGTTCACTGATAGTCTATGGTATTCCTGGGCAGTCTAGGGTGTTCACGGACAGTCCAGGGTGTTCACCGACAGTCTAGGGTGTTCACTGACAAGTCAAGGGTGTTCACTGACAAGTCTAGGGTGTTCATTGATAGTCTATGGTATTCCCGGACATTCTAGGGTGTTCACGGACAGTCCAGGGTGTTCACCGACAGTCTTGGGTGTTCACTGACAAGTTTAGGGTGTTCCCTGACAAGTCTAGGGTGTTCACTGACAAGTCGAGGGTGTTCACTGACAAGTCTAGGGTGTTCACTGACAGTCCAGGGTGTTCACTGACAAGTCTAGGGTGTTCCTGGACAGTCTAGGGTGTTCACTGACAGTCTAGGGTGTTCACTGACAGTCTAGGGTGTTCACTGACAGTCTATGGTATTCTCTGACAGTCTATGGTGTTCCCGGACAGTCTAGGATGTTCACTGACACAGTCTAGGGTGTTCACTGACAGTCCAGGGTGTTCACTGACAAGTCTAGGGTGTTCACTGTTAGTCTATGGTATTCCCAGACAGTCTAGGGTGTTCACTGACAACTCTAGGGTGTTCACTGACAGTCCAGGGTGTTCACTGATAGTCTATGGTGTTTCCGGACAGTCTAGGGTGTTCCCGGACATTCTAGGGTGTTCCCGGACATTCTAGGGTGTTCACTGACATTCTAGGGTGTTCACATACAGTCTATGGTGTTCAGTGACAGTCAAGGGTGTTCCCAGACAGTCTAGGGTGTTCACAGAC
This sequence comes from Haliotis rufescens, assembly GCF_023055435.1. Taxonomy (NCBI): domain Eukaryota; kingdom Metazoa; phylum Mollusca; class Gastropoda; order Lepetellida; family Haliotidae; genus Haliotis; species Haliotis rufescens. The sequence continues at coordinate 3,715,552 of NW_025964223.1, read as the reverse complement.
AAGTCTAGGGTGTTCACTGACAGTCCAGGGTGTTCACTGACAAGTCTATGGTGTTCACTGACAGTCTAGGGTGTTCACTGACAGTCTAGGGTGTTCACTGACAGTCCAGGGTGTTCACTGATAGTCTATGGTGTTTCTGGACAGTCTAGGGTGTTCACTGACAGTCAAGGGTGTTCCCGGACAGTCTAGGGTGTTCCCGGACAGTCAAGGGTGTTCACTTACCCTCCCTTATCCTTGGCGTACTTTATCGCTTCATCGATAAGTGGTTGGTAGGCTGGCATGCTGGAGGCGGCATAGATGAGGGAGGGGTTAGTTGTCGCATCTGTTGGCTTGTACTTCTTCATAGCTGAAACAGTGAGTGAGTGAGTTGTGTTTACACCACTTTTAACATCACTTCAGTTATATCACGGCATGTCAGCCGAATGTGGGAGGAAAGCTGAAGTGCTGCAGGTCTCAGACGTTTACCATCATCTCCAACCTGGTACCATTACCGTAACACATACCTACTCATTGTGTGATCCTCCGCCTACTGTATATATTCTGTACAATGTTCCTCATTCAGTCTTGCTTGACAATGGTATAAGGATCTATACCGCAACATCGCCTTTACAGTATTAAAGAAGTTGTTATCCATAAATTGTGTCTACTTGGGGCAACTAAATGGAATGGGTGGTCACGTTCACTGACTTTGTTGATGCATGTCATCGTATCTCAACTGAATGGATCATGCTCATGATGTCAATCACTGGATTGTCTGGTCCAGAATCGATTTACAGACCGCCGTCATACAGCTGGAATATTGCCGAGTGTGGCGTTAAACAACAAACAAAGCAAAATGCTAACACAATGAGAGGCCTCTGTGCATTTCAATTTTCTATGACACATGATCTAAACCCTTAACATGCTTAAAATCTCATTCCTCTCCCAATCTGAATACATAAATCATGCTCAATTCTGCTCAAATGACTTTTCGGTTTGAGGAAGTCCTGTGCTTTAGAAGAGAAAGTCCTATGATTCTAGCAAACTTCATAAAATAGTTGTATACATTTTCGGTTTAATGCTATCATGGTTTGGGAAAACATGTCTATTCGAATAACCTTCTCTGTGACCTTGACCTTACGTGTAGGTCATCATGACACTATCATGTCTGCCCCACTGCATGAAAAGTACTACGTGTCATTGACACACAGTAAACATGGTACACCCCTGAGTTAAGTAAACAAAGTTTTTTTCCAGGAATGAATATTGCCATGGCAGTACAGGAGGTACACTTGAAATTTCTGAGATGTCAAACACTGCATGGTTCCATGGAGGTGGTCGTCAAATTCTGACCAAACCTTTTCTTTGTTTGTTTGTTGCATAACGCTGCACTCAGCAATATTCAACTACATGACGGCGGCCTGTAAATAATCAAGCCTGGACCAGACAATCCAGTGATTGATAGCGTGAGCATTGATCTACGCAATTTGAATACCATGAGAGGCATCAACCAAGCCAGCAAGCCTGACCACCGGATCCTGTTGGTCGCCTCTTACGACCAGCATGGATCGCTGAAGACCTATTCTAACCCGGAACTTCACGCATAGACAAAACCTTTGTGAATGCGTGATTCAACTATACAAAACATGCACCGATGCAACCTATTATTGAAAAGCGCAAGTGCATGTAAAAAAAATTCAAATTTGTGTCTAATCCTTAATTTTTCCACACATGGACCTTTGAACCCACTCAATACATCTAAGCTTATGCATTGCACTACATCACTAATCCCTGTGTAAAGTGTAATTTGTCAGGCTTTCTTTGGATTGACGTAATCACCATGTGAGCACTTTCTAGTGTGTTTTATAGTAATATATTAATTTATGTATAATCATGATATAGTCATCAGTCATAATAGGTCTTAGATTATATTTATTGAGATGAGTCTGTGTTTCAACTTTGACAAATGTATAGGACAAGGGTGCAACCTGGTTCTTGTCTGGTGCAACTAGATTTTCATGGCAACATTCACCTGGTGCAACATAAATAAATTTCCTTAAATCAATACTACTGCATCACCATTTGAATGAGGTGACAGGAAAGTTGACCATGTACCCTGCAATGAAAACAAGGTCACCATGGTCAAATGTGTTACACTTTCCAAACAAAGAATAAAATATCCCCTAGTGTATTTTACCACATGTTCACTATCACTATGCATGCGTGAGTGAGTTGGGTTTATCACTGCTTTTAACATTATTCCAGTTATATCAGCATGTCAGCTTAATGTGTTAGGCAAGCCCGAAGTGATCCAGGTCTCAGACGTTTACCACTTCGGTGAAACCCACGAGCATGGGTATGGTGCTGACAAACCTAGAAACATAATCGGGGCGAACCGGACTATACATGAAAATGTGTACATCGTCTTGGATATTAAAAGTCTGGAACTTTATCCAAAATGAATGTATTTGTGATAAAAATGGCAAACATCAACCCCAGCCAAGGACACAAATGACCTTGAAATACAAAACATCTTTCACATGGGTTCACTTGGATTCACATGAGGCATGTATCCAGGGCTCAACAAATTTCTTTTCATACTGCCTACCCAACCCCCCTCTGGAAGAAAACATTAAGCTACTAGATGCAATTAGATGGACTCGTGTAGGTTCACATGAAACATTTATACAAGGCTCAACAAAATTGTTTGGATATCTGTTGAAATGTGTTCCGTAAGTGATCTCTAAATATAACTGCTTTGAACACTGCCAACCATATCACACAACACTTTCAACACAGTAATGTTTTTTGCATTGGGCCAGTGGTGCGTTAAGTGGAAACTGAACAAGTATGAAAGTATGTAGAAGTGGATTGTTTTGTTTGGCCCTGATAGGGTGCTTCATCGTTCACCATCATTTAAAATGGGATAACTAGAGTCATGTACATAGGTTATTCCCTCAACTATGTGAAATTGAATAAGAACCGAAACTGCAGCGTAAGGGTTTATATATTAAATTTGGGGCAGTTAAATCTACAGTTAACCTCTCTCTACACTGAAAACACAGTTTGTTTATCTCCATTCTACCATGACTAAATTAAATGTGAACTCTTTAGTATTAGCAAATATAATGAGTGAAGCGTCCAGTGTTTCGAATGGGTTGTCGATCTGAATTACGGAATCACCGACAACAGCCCCAAAACAAAATATGACGCTGCAAATGATCAGGCAGTTTGTTGACACAGTAATACTTCACTCAAACATGTTGGTTGGTTTGTTGTTTAACGCCGCACTCAGCAATAGTCCAGCTATATGACGGCGGTCTGTAAATATTCGAGTCTGGACCAGACAATCCAGTGATTAATATCATGAGCATCGATCCACGCAATTGGGACCGATGACATGCATCAACCAAGTCAGTGAGCCTGACCACCCGATCCCGTTAGTCGCCTTTTACGACAAGCATAGTTGCCTTTTACGGCAAGCATGGGTTGCTGAAGACCTATTCTACCCCGGAATCTTCACGGGTCACTCAAACATGTGACACTGACAGGCATTAAAAGCATACAAGCTTTTAAAGCTGTGTAAGCGAAAATGAGGTGGCACTCGTAAAGAAAACTATGCAAGCCTTGCAAAGCTTCCGTTTTACACCGCTTGTCCCCATTATGTCGCAAAAGATATGACGTCACCGTTGTATATAGAAAAGACAAAATTCCCAGCTCTCTATTCTCACAAAACTTAAAAGTATATTCCCTTTGTAGATTTCTATTGTGTTTTCTGCAGATCCTTTGAATATTGTAGTAACTGTAACCTATAATTGTAGATATAACTATTTAAATATGCCTACCAATCACTGAAAAAGTACTATTCTATGAATATCAGGGTTAGAAACAGTTTTTGTCCACTAGTCCTTATAATGATAACATATAGCAAAACCCTTAAAATGGGCCAATTTCTACTAGTCCTTAGGATACCTTTACTATTGGGCAGTTTGGTAAGGACTACAGGACTAGTGCCAATTTCTAACGCTGAATATTAATTAGCTTGAACTGTGATTTAGAGGGGGCTTATTATGATTTGACAACCTCTGATTGACCAATCAGAATCAAGTGGAATTTCTTTTATGAGCACTGGTTGCCCTTATCAGGTCATTGACCACATTGTGTAACACAGTCCTGTCATCTGGGCCACTCTCTGACACAATACACTTTGTAGATAATAAGATTGTTGGTTATTTTGGTATTAATTGCCTTTAAATCTTGGGGTCATTTCGGGTGCAGTTTGACCTATTTATCTTGCTTCGCTTAACCACACAAAGTAAACAATAATGATTTCTGACATTGCATTATTTATCTATTTTCGCCCCATTCATATCAAGATTTTATGTTACTGTCATGAAGTCAAGTCATAATGTAGTTTATCTTTTATGACCTGCTGCCCCATTAAACATTCAGTTACCGTGGAGTGGCTTACTCAGCAAAATATTTAATGACAGAGCACTTTATTGCACAGTATATAAGCAACGATGGAATTCAGAACAGATCTTGCTACTGATACCACTTTGAGTGTTTCTCTTCAAGAAAAAGTAAACACTTTTAGGTATACATGTTCAGGTCCAGCTCCACTATAGAGTTGCAGTGTCATGCTGACACTTGATTCGGGAAAGCTTGTGGACTTTGCCAGCTCAATATCGACATGTACAAATTAACATGCATGTGGCTGCTTGCATATTATTGAAAAAAGTCAACTGCATTTCTCTCAACAGTATCGGCACACTTTCCACGTGTCCACGCCTTTCACGGATGGACTGAAATTTCGTTCCGGCTTCATGCCCTAGTTACACGAGGCCACACATCGAGGACACCCATCTCACCTTCGAAATCACCTGTATCGGCGACAACAACTGTGTCCTCTTTTAACTGGTCAAGGGATGTCCTTGCTTGCTTTTTGGTGTCGCACATAATTATTGTTGGTCGTGAAGAGTCAGCTGTTCTGGACTTCGGCATGCAATCTTTCCCGCAGTATACTTTAAAGCGGATTTCCGAATGTAGTGCGCATGCGCGATAGCATTGACCTTGACAGATGCCCGTTCCTCAGTTAAACGTTTTGACGCCTATAACATGACATTGGATTCGCTCTACGATCGTTGATTCAGAGTGGTTGGCAGCGATGTGCACTACGATTTTTTTAACACTCTATATGCGAAGTCGCATAATAAAATATATATAAAAAAATGGACAGAAACTATTGATACAATGTTTGTTCTAAAAAAAACACACATCATATTTAAATAGTCGAAATATAACATAATAATTATTACGTCACAATAAGACTAATTGCACGAATAATATACAAAAAACATATTTATAGAATCAATGATAGTATATAGCTAGAAATAATATGCATAAGCACAAAGCATACATATATACGTATAGACATATCTAGGCCTACGTACATACACACTCAGAACTCGCATACTACATGCTCGTAAGAGGCGATTAATGAAATCGGGTGGTCAGTCTCGCTGACATGCTTGATGCATAATCGAGTCTGGACTAGACAGTCCAGTGATTGACATCATGAGCATCGATCCACGCAACTGGGATACGATGACATGCATCAACCAAGTCAGCGAGCCTGACCACCCGGTCCGTTAGTCGCCTCTTACGGCAAGCACAGTCGCCTCTTACGACAATCATGGGTTGCTGAAGACCTACTCTACCCCGGATCTTCACGGAGCTGAAGGCCTAACCTCTACCCGTTCTAAACACTATAGATGCGAAAGCGTATACGTGATTAACCACAAATACGTATATATGTATAATATGTATATATTTACAATTGTATGCATAAGTTGAAGCATTGTTGGTACTTTGGGTCATTATTGGTGCTTATAATCCATATGTCGTAAAAACAATATGACACACCCGCTCGTTTATTAATGTCTGTGTACTTCTTGAATAATATATTTATTCTAACAGTTTGACAATTATTTCATATTTTCTTTCAGTAAATTTTGTTGATAACTATACTTACAACATAAACATAACTAAGGGGCTCGCTGTTCTTCTGGCTTTGGGGGAGGAAGAGGAAGAAGTAGAAGAAATGGCAATTGTAACTTGTCTAAGATCTGGACGACATGGAATAACTCACCTCATGTTTCAACACACAACATGGCAATAACGGGAAATACAGTACCTCACAAACCTACCTCACAAACTATGACGTCACAGATGGAAATCCCCGTGCGATTACGTGAAAACTATGACGTCACAGATGGAAATCCCCGTGCGATTATGTGCGATGTGTTTCGTGCATCACCTGTTTTCAACATCGGAACGAAATGCATCGTGACGGGGGAAAAGGAGATATGTTCATTCGTGGCCTCGCCTCTCGTGATAATGTCTCCTCTCCACCCGTCACCCGATGAGAGAAACATGATATTTCACTCGACACATGAAATATCCTCTCTCTATATTTAAGACGTGTATTTTAGATATGGAAATCAGATATTCTTCTTCGAATGCTTCGCTCACCGCCAATGAAGAGAGGCATCGAACGGAGTAAAGGATCCGATGTTTACTTGTTTGATATATTTTCTGGCCTTCCGAACTTTAAGGAAACCTTAAACCACATTCGGCCTGCCTTGACTTCATTTGACGCAGTTACAGATTGTATGAGTAATTATATCGCTAGAGACGTTGATATAAAATTTTAAACAGGCAAAAGTGGGTTATTATTTCTCCTCGCCCCGTGCTTCTATCAACAGGGATATGTCCATGTACCCCCAAACTTGAAATCATGCATGAACAATTTATAACCTATTTGTCCCATACCCCATTTCTCCCATAAAAATAAGTAGAGCCTGTGTATTGCCAGTTTGGGGTGACATGTCTCAGCGATATCTGTATGTGAAAAAGTAATCAATACTTGTTATAGTTGTGTTGGACGAGTCATACATTGACGAGATTGACAATAAAAACGAATGGTTCCCACGGATTCAAAAGTTCAATCAGAGGAGTGGTCATGCTGATGAGCCTCCGTCGAAAGCAATATGATAACAGGTCGGAACATGTGAAGAATATAAGAGAATATCAAGTTTTTATCGATTCTGGTAAAACAGTACAGGCTGTTCTCATTTGGAAAGTATAGTGAGTGAGTACGGTTTTTACGCCGCTTTTAGCAATATTCCAGCAATATCACGGCGGGGGACACCACAAATGGGCTTCACACATAGTACCCATGTCGGGAATCGAACCCGGGTGTTCGGCGTGACGAGCGGACGCTTTAACCACAAGGCTACCCTACCGCCCCTGGAAAGTATATTAAACATTCTGATCGAACTCATTCGTCACCACTCGCCCCTTTCCGTAACCGACATGAAGACTCGTACCCCTATCAATGAATGTTATGTTAGAAAATACGACAAACCAATCAGACTGTGCGTATGACTTCAAGTACTTCGGTCAATGAATCCCTCAGGAATAATTTTTAACTTTACATATATATGTCTTGCATTCATAAATATACCCAACATTCAGTTAAATGTGTTTAAACATTCTGTATAATACCATAAGTCCAATGTGTTTTAAAAAGCATCTTGAAAAAATATACTTGTGGGGAAAATATACGTGAATCATTACGCAACGAGTTGACAATCCTATTAGCTATTCCAATTTGAGCTCAGACGGAACCCAGTTGCAAAATATGGCACCTGTCGCTATTCGTCTTGTCCAGGAATAACACGAGTTGGTCACGAATGTGATCGAACTCAAAGGCACCATAAAAAAACAATCAACAAAAACAAACAAAAACGTTTGTCATCTTTAGTTTGTTTGTAATTCACACTTTGTCATTCCAAATATTGTTACTGCACGCAGGGGAAATGGGTCTTGTTAGAACCAGTTATTCGCCATCCCCGACCACCCAGTGTATTTAACATAATAGAATAGATATGTTACGCTGGATAATCGGGTGTGACTATTCTTTGAATACAGTGAAACCTCGTTAATCCGTCAACTTCGACGTCCGGGCGAGTACTTCAGGGAACGCCAGCATGTATTCACTGTACGACCCTGTTTATCCGGACATTACTGTCCGTTTTAGATAAGGCAACATATCCCAAACACCGCCACACCGCGTACAGGTATGTGGTACAATCTATGTGAAAATACCGAAATGTTGGTGAATTCTAAGATTCAGGTTCCACATCGTAAATCGATGTCATAGTATATTTCCAAAACTCTTTAGTGAGAAGTTATTACTTTTGATTTCAGACATTTGAAAAATGTTCATGTCAGTGAAATAGTTAAATGAGATACCATTATCGGTCACGCTATCCATGAAACGCATCATAAATGCACGCACGCACGCAAACATAATATATCAGTGACATTAAAAAAACCCGTCAAATGCCCTACATAGATACACTTCACTAAGAAAGACGGCCTAGTGTTCAGATGACGACATGTAATCAATATGTGACGTCATATCGTATTTCTCCCAACGATGATGTGACATAAGCCTTCTATTGACCATCGCTAACATGCACATATCGTAAAGTTATAACACAGGATCATTCTATCCTTGTGGGTAATATTTCAAGTAGGTACACCATAGAGCTTGAAATTTGACACTTAGCTTCGACTGACACGTTATATCTTTGCGTCACAATGAGTGATGTGATGTCATAATAGAGACTCGTGTAGAACGAAACTGCGAACCTTGCTTATTCTTTTTTTTCCAAGGAGCTAGCTTCATGTTGGTACCCGAAGTAAGCGTGTGACAAACTTTCAATGAGAGTATTCAAGTTCAAGTACATCTTTGTCATGGTAGAATGGAGATACAGATTTAACTGCTTAAAATTGAATTTTGAACCTGGCCCCTGTTACAAACCCAAGAGCATAGATTTACTAAAATATGTATCCCCATTCCAGTCGCCCCCCTTTACAGCTCTTTGGAAATCTAAATATTGTTCAGATGACGTAATGGTGTCAGTTTGTGACGTCATGAATAATGGCACACTCCGGCGAAGTGACGACTCAGCATAACGCCAGTGCCACAGAATAATTTGCATATCACGTGACCTGACTTTTCTCCTGTTTGTAAACAAACGCGCGCTTTTTCAAAAATCAGAATAGAACGGACTAATGCAAGTATCTGGGGGCGCTTTACATATCGTTTTGCATAAGTATATAAATATGCTACTACAACTGCGACAGTGAGATGCATGACAATACATATTTACACATCAATGACGGCACGTGGAGCCGTACAATCAATGTAAACGTGGGATAACTACGAAAATGGAAATAGATTTTCACGATTTAGGATATTTTCCCAATGAATGTTAACCATTTTATGACATATGTTTATCTAGATATGTAGACTTGTCAAACATGAAACAGATGAAAAACATATGCAATATCTTGAATGGACTGTGTAAGATGTTACGAATCGTCACATGGCGCTGGCCTGTGGCAGAGGTACTTTGCTGGCCGCATCGAACTCTGGGTAGGAGAGTGGAATAATGGATAATGTCACAATGCAAACTGGTGTCATTGTTGGTACACGCCGCTTTAAATTGCATCTGAAATATATATAATATATGGAGAAATATATGTGAACCATTACGCAACGAATTGACAATTGTTTTAGGTGTGCCCGTTTGCGCTAAGACGGAACCCGGTCGCAAAAATGGCCACGAGAGGGGCACGAGTCGCTATTCGGCTTGTCCCGGAATAACACGAGTTGGTCACAAATGCTCTGGGTAGGAGAATGCGCTGTTAGAGAGGTTAGGTGGGCAGGACCCCAGTCAATTTAACAACGAAACAACGTGACGTCATGCGGCTCCAGCTGACCAATCGGCCTCAATAACCGCTAATGTGCACATGTGCAAATATAGACAGGGTATTACATTCCTTTGCTCTGACATTAAGAGTAATTGCTAGTGTTGGAGACAGGTTTGGTATAAATAAAACTTCAGTACAACATCCGGTTCATTCGACACCACTCGTCCATTTCCGTAACATCCAAACATTGTCGCCGTGTGGCATGTCCCGATATCACATGAGTGGTCACGAATGTTTTTCTTAATAACAGGACAAGTTTATTGTTCGACGTTGCAACATTCCAGCTTGATGACTACGGCAATATTTAATGGGTATCCACACAACACAACTATCTAATAATAACATCAAACTGTATTGGTTTATTCATGCAGGTGAAAATCTGGGGTTGTCACATGGTGCAACGCGGCTGTTTGGAGGGTGCCAACCCCGCCCTCCCCCAAATCCCGAATCCCGAATCCCATCAAATTTGTTAATTTTCTTTCAGTGCCATTGCTCGCTCTCGAAAACTTCTACACGAATCTCGAAATCTCGAAACAGCCAACAAAGGATTTTTAAATATAACGGGGTTTTTATGTTGAATTTGGGCACGAAATATGATTTTATTTGCTCCTTGCGTACAACACTGCTGAGTTCCGAAAAACTTCCAAATAGACCATCGACTCCCGGGTGTTAGCAACTGATGACTGCGCATCATCGGAAACCACCCGGATGGCGTGGGATGTTGTTTACACAATGACCTAGCCTTTATCATTTGCAGACCGCAGTGACATTGTTGGAACGTTTGACTGCGGCGTGAAACATCAATCACATCACCGAAGAACAACAGTTGCTATGCAGTTCACGAATCTCATATCACTGGTAGTTAATAAGCCAGATTTGTCCCATAATCGAACAGCCATTGATTTACAATTCCAGTATTTGCAACAAGCAAATATGGTTGAGACTGGACAGGAAAGATAATCGCGGGATGTGACATGAATATTTTCTGCCATGATGCCGTTGTGCTGTGGTAGGACTGTATCGTGTTTGTGCCCTACGACAACAGTGTGGCTTGTCAGTGGATGGATTCAAAGATAGCGTTACACCGGAACCCACGCACACACGACCGGAATATCAGTTGTATTGATGGCACATCCTAGCACGGAGGAAAAGGAAATTGAGTTATTTAACATCCTTATAAGAATGACATAAGCCCTCATCCAAAGATGCATATCACGGTATTTGTAGAGATGTAAACTTTGTATCTGCCGTGTTACACACAATACTAACTACGCCACGTCACAGCCCCGTGAAGATCCGGGGTGAAATAGGTCTTCAGCAGCCATGCTTGCCGTAAAAGGCGACTATGCTTGTCGTAAGAGGCTACAAACGGGATCGGGTGGTCAGGCTCGCTGACTTGGTTGATGCATGTCATCGTATTCCAATTTCGTAGATGGATGCTCATGATGTCAATCACTGGATTGTCTGGTCAAGACTCGATTATTTACAGACCGCCGTCTTGTAGCTGGAATATTGCTGAGTGCGGCGTTAGACAAAAACAAACACCACACGTCACATGATTAATCAACGACTATAACAGTATGAGGGTTGATGTGGTTCTCGTCACCAACGTCACGAAACACCAGTCTCATTAAACCCAAATATTGTACGCCGATATCAGACCCATCAACACAACATTGCAGTGGTAAATACTGAGACCCGGTCAAGATCGTAAATCACCAGCTACCTATGTATTGTCGTATAAGAGTCGACTAAATGGATTGGGACATCAAGCTCGGTGACTTAGTTCACTGTATGTTAGCGCATCCTGTTTCTATGGATCGAGGCTTATGATGTCCATCACTGGATTGTTTGGTCCAGGATTATTTATATACTAGTACATTCATTATATCGCTGGAATATTGCTGAGAGCGGGGTTAAAAAAACAACACTTATGACTTCATTTACAACATTGACCGCAAGAAAGGGATTGGCTGCACAGAATACCGTGCTCACATTTTCTGCTAAGTCATCCTTAATTTTGTCAACTCATTCTCGTATAATGTTTTGTAAGAGAAATGCCCTTAACATGAATAACAAGTATATATGTTTTTGTTTGTTGTTTAACGCCGCACTCAGTAATATTCCAGCTATATGACGGCGGTCTGTAAATAATCGAGTCTGGGATCTTGGGATACGATGACATGTATCAACCAAGTCAGCGAGCCTGACCACCCGATCCCGTTAGTCGCCTCTTACATCAAGCATAGTCACCTTTTACGGCAAGCATGGGTTGCTGAAGACCTATTCCATCCCGGATCTTCACGGGTCTCACACGCATGGTATTCATCTGGGTTCAATTCCAAGGATTGCCTTAAGGCGTGAACCCCATTCTTTGAGTCCTAAGCCGTGAAATTGCTGGAATATTGCCCTAATCTAATCGACTTCATTCATCACCAGCATTAGTTTTTTAAAATTTGAAATAAGTCGTGAAGTTAAATACTTTTAAAACTTTCATTAATAAGTCTCGAATTTAAAAAAAATAAAATTGTGTTGTATTTAACTACCCCTTTAAAACACATGAAACCCCATCATATACCGTAAAACAATATACTGACAACGAAAATGTGGTCAAATTGAAGTAAAACAATATTCTGTCTGTCTGTGACCTTGTTAATGGGCGCCGACGATGGACTGTCGACAACAGCTTTAAACACGTTGTTGATATATAATGTGATATGGGTAACAGATGCCGAACTGATGATATCTGTGTCAGGCACATGCATCAAACAACCTAGCTGCAGCTGTATGTGCATCGGACATTCCAGAAAACACAATCAATACGTGGCCAAACTGTACGTGTCAACTATGCATGATAGACGATGCATTATTTATTTAAGTCAGTCTTCATATTAAATAGAACTTAAACTTCAAGAGCTGATCATATAATTTATAGATATATGAAGAATGAATGCGTTCTTTGACAAGTACAATATTATGTTTTGTAGGGTAGACAGAAGTTATTTTTAAAATAATTCTTAAAATGTATATACGATTATTTGTACAAAAATTCTGTGTAATGATACGATAAATCTATATAAAAAATGTTTGCCGGCTTAAACATATCTTAAAATGGGTTATATTTCTATATTTACACTGTCAGATTGTGTGATCATGCATCGACATTGCTGACATTCACCGACAAATGACAAGCAAAGGGATGTCAGTCATGCACATCACCAGGACTTTTAGATTATGGAAAACTGCAAAGAAGCAAATAACTCAGCATCAGCAACATCTACAGCAAAATGCTCACCGTCGAAGTCGCCAGTGTCGCAGCTGACGACGGTGACATCTGTCAGCTGACTCAGAGCCGAATTGGAACCCATTGTCGATTTCACAAAATCTTCGTGATTGTCACCTCCGTGCTCGTGTAAGGGTGCTCTAAATCAGCAGTGAAACGAGATAGCACTCTATCTGCACTGCCACACGACACTCGGCACAACGCTATCGTGACGACGGAAACAGCCGAGGTTGTGCTGACGTCATTTATGTTAATGGTCCGAAGCGCCTGAACGTATTTCGTTCGCGCTCGGAGTGTATTGCGAGCAGGCAATTTTAAACCTTGATAAATGATGTGAGCTCAAGATTTCTTGTTTAAGTGGATGTGTTTTTGTGTGTGTAATATTTGTAAAAAGAAATACAAATACCACACATTGGATCGGATTGCTAATTATGTGCCCTGTTGCTACCTGGCTGGGCATCCTACTTTTTTTAGCTTAATATCTATATATACTTTATAATATAAATAAAATATATGCAATTGTTTATCATCAATTCTTTGGAAAGTGAACTGAATGTACAACTGAATGGATATATTAACAAGGGGAAAATGGACAAATTTTCATATATATTTTATCACGTTAAATGCCACATTTTAGAATTGGAAATTGTGAAATAAGGGAATATTACAGCTAACGCCATGTTCCATTATCTTAAGGCTTTCAAGGGTCAACCCGATAACGCATATCGGACAAGACCCGCATCTCTCATGGTGCTGGTCTGATAGAATAGGCAAACAAATATCATCCACCCTTATCAAATCACCCGTACCACGTATACATTCGTTGCATATACTAGCAACTGGTAAACTATTATTCTTATTAAACTTTACTCATTAACACCTTTATCAGCAGTGCTTCGGTCAAACGAAATTATATAATTCTGTCTAGAGAGCGCCACTAAAGTTCGCAATAACAACTTTAATCATTTAATGAGATTATCTGTAGTAGCTAGAATAACTATAAATACGGACGACAGACAGTCACAAATCATTCAGTGGCTATCTAATAAACTGTTTTATTCACTCAGGTCTTGTGTTGTTATGTGGATTAGTCGTGTATAGTAGTACCTCTGCCAAGCGAGCGGGTTCTCCAACTCTCGTTTTCACAGATATATCACGCGAGAGTAAAGGACATGTTTGACATGTCGCAATGTAACGCTAAGAATAGGCCACATACGTATGTCATCGGATTATTGAAAAACGACACCCAAATATAATTCCCCAGCAAACATTGTTTGTCGTTAGAGTCGAGTAAACCTATCGTCAGGCTCGATGACTTGGTTCATTGCTTGTCATCGTACCCAAAATATTTTAGCCCGCCGTCATATACAGTGTGAATTTACCTGAACATAAACTGCAAGCACAACATGCGTGGGCGTTGTCATAAATCAAAACGAGGACTCGCGTAATTATGGACATATGGCTGTATTTGGAAGGTTAAGGGATTATCCGATACTGTGTTTGAATTTATAATTAATGTACAGGACTAAACCGTCAGGGGAGAGAATTAAGTGATTCACACGTGTTCTCACTAAAGATTATCGATAATCGAACACATAAGGGGAAAATGGGGATGGGGAATGATTTGGTTTGGTTTGTTGTTTAACGCCGCACTCAGCAATATTCCAGCTATATGACGGCGGTCTGTAAATAATCGAGTCTGGACAAGACAATCCAGTAATTGACATCATGAGCATCGATCCAAGCAATTGGGATACGACGACATGCATCAGCTAAGTCAGCGAGCCTGACCACCCGATCCCGTTAGTCGCCTCTTTCGAGAAGCATAGTCGTCTTTTGCGGCAAGTATGGGTTGCTAAGGGGAATGGACAATAGGTGTAAGGGGTCATGCCATGTGGAATTATATTATGACTCGCGGGAAGTGCAGAAAGTTATAAAATGACTACAAATTATAATGATAAATGCTGTCATTATGGCTTATGTACCAGTGCAATGCGGTTATCGGTTTAACATGAGTAAGCAATAAGTATGCATGAATGGTGACGCTGTGACATTGACTGGATTTATGACGCAGATTTATCACCGACAGTCACGTGACCATGTATAAAAGTGCTGACCTCGTGTCGTGGAACTTTACAGTGCTCTAAAGGTGTATAGATGTGCTGCTGTGTAGTGCTCTTACGGTGTGTAGATGTGCTGCTGTGTAGTGCTCTTACAGTGTGTAGATGTGCTGCTGCATAGTGCTCTTACAGTGTGTATAGATGTGCTACTGTGTAGTGCTCTTACAGTGTGTAGATGTGCTGCTGTGTAGTGCTCTTACAGTGTGTAGATGTGCTGCTGTATAGTGCTCTTACAGTGTGTATAGATGTGCTGCTGTGTAGTGCTCTTACAGTGTGTAGATGTGCTGATGTGTAGTGCTCTTACAGTGTGTATAGATGTGCTGCTGTATAGTGCTCTTACAGTGTGTATAGATGTGCTGCTGTGTAGTGCTCTTACAGTGTGTAGATGTGCTGCTGTATAGTGCTCTTACAGTGTGTATAGATGTGCTGCTGTGTAGTGCTCTTACAGTGTGTAGATGTGCTGCTGTGTAGTGCTCTTACAGTGTGTAGATGTGCTGCTGTATAGTGCTCTTACAGTGTGTATAGATGTGCTGCTGTGTAGTGCTCTTACAGTGTGTAGATGTGCTGATGTGTAGTGCTCTTACAGTGTGTAGATGTGCTGCTGTATAGTGCTCTTACAGTGTGTATAGATGTGCTGCTGTGTAGTGCTCTTACAGTGTGTAGATGTGCTGCTGTGTAGTGCTCTTACAGTGTGTATAGATGTGCTGCTGTATAGTGCTCTTACAGTGTGTATAGATGTGCTGCTGTGTAGTGCTCTTACAGTGTGTAGATGTGCTGCTGTATAGTGCTCTTACAGTGTGTATAGATGTGCTGCTGTGTAGTGCTCTTACAGTGTGTAGATGTGCTGCTGTGTAGTGCTCTTACAGTGTGTAGATGTGCTGCTGTGTAGTGCTCTTACAGTGTGTAGATGTGCTGCTGTGTAGTGCTCTTACAGTGTGTAGATGTGCTGCTGTGTAGTGCTCTTACAGTGTGTAGATGTGCTGCTGTGTAGTGCTCTTACAGTGTGTAGATGTGCTGCTGTGTAGTGCTCTTACAGTGTGTAGATGTGCTGCTGTGTAGTGCTCTTACAGTGTATAGATGTGCTGCTGTATAGTGTTCTTACGGTGTGTAGATGTGCTGCTTTATAGTGTTCTTACAGTGTGTAGATGTGCTGTTGAGTAGTGCTCTTACAGTGTGTAGATGTGCTGCTGTATAGTGTTCTTACAGTGTGTAGATGTGCTGCTGTATAGTGCTCTTACGGTGTATAGATATGCTGTTGTGTAGTGCTGTTTCGTGTGTTTGTGCTACTGTGGTCTTACTGTATGTAGGAATTTCGCTGTGCTATCACCGCATGTTTCGCAATACCATCATCATACACCGATGCCTTGTACCGATATATCACAGTTCTTCCGCCTTGTACCGATATATCACAGATCTTCCGCCTTGTACCGATATATCACAGTTCTTCCGCCTTGTACCGATATATCACAGTTCTTCCGCCTTGTACAGATATATCACAGTTCTTCCGCCTTGTACCGATATATCACAGTTCTTCCGCCTTGTACAGCTATATCACAGTTCTTCCGCCTTGTACCGATATATCACAGTTCTTCCGCCTTGTACCGATATATCCCAGTTCTTCCGCCTTGTACCGATATATCACAGTTCTTCCGCCTTGTACAGATATATCACAGTTCTTCCGCCTTGTACCGATATATCACAGTTCTGCCGGCTTGTACCGATAGATCACAGTTCTTCCGCCTTGTACAGATATATCACAGTTCTTCCGCCTTGTATCGATATATTAGTTCTTCCGCCTTGTACCGATATATCACAGTCCTTCCGCTTTGTACCGATATATCACAGTTCTTCCACCTTGTACCGATATATCACAGTTCTTCCGCCTTGTACAGATATATCACAGTTCTTCCGCCTTGTACAGATATATCACAGTTCTTCCGCCTTGTACAGATATATCAGTTCTTCCGCCTTGTACAGATATATCACAGTTCTTCCGCCTTGTACAGATATATCACAGTTCTTCCGCCCCGCCTTGTACCGATATATCACAGTTCTTCCGCCTTGTACCGATATATCACAGTTCTTCCGCCTTGTACCGATATATCACAGTTCTTCCACCTTGTACCGATATATCACAGTTCTTCCGCCTTGTACAGATATATCACAGTTCTTCCGCCTTGTACCGATATATCACAGTTCTTCCGCCCGCCTTGTACCGATATATCACAGTTCTTCCGCCTTGTACAGATATATCACAGTTCTTCCGCCTTGTACCGATATATCACAGTTCTTCCGCCTTGTACAGATATATCACAGTTCTTCCGCCTTGTACAGATATATCACAGTTCTTCCGCCTTGTACAGATATATCACAGTTCTTCCGCCCCGCCTTGTACCGATATATCACAGTTCTTCCGCCTTGTACCGATATATCACAGTTCTTCCGCCTTGTACCGATATATCACAGTTCTTCCACCTTGTACCGATATATCACAGTTCTTCCGCCTTGTACAGATATATCACAGTTCTTCCGCCTTGTACCGATATATCACAGTTCTTCCGCCCCGCCTTGTACCGATATATCACAGTTCTTCCGCCTTGTACAGATATATCACAGTTCTTCCGCATTGTACCGATATATCACAGTTCTTCCGCCTTGTACCGATATATCACAGTTCTTCCGCCTTGTACAGATATATCACAGTTCTTCCGCCTTGTACAGATATATCACAGTTCTTCCGCCCCGCCTTGTACCGATATATCACAGTTCTTCCGCCTTGTACCGATATATCACAGTTCTTCCGCCTTGTACCGATATATCACAGTTCTTCCGCCTTGTACAGATATATCACAGTTCTTCCGCCTTGTACCGATATATCACAGTTCTTCCGCCTTGTACAGATATATCACAGTTCTTCCACCTTGTACCGATATATCACAGTTCTTCCGCCCCGCCTTGTACCGATATATCACAGTTCTTCTTTCGCCTTGTACCGATATATCACAGTTCTGCCGGCTTGTACCGATAGATCACAGTTCTTCCGCCTTGTACAGATATATCACAGTTCTTCCGCCTTGTACCGATATATTATTTCTTCCGCCTTGTACCGATATATCACAGTCCTTCCGCTTTGTACCGATATATCACAGTTCTTCCACCTTGTACAGATATATCACAGTTCTTCCGCCTTGTACAGATATATCACAGTTCTAACGCCTTGTACCGATATATCACAGTTCTTCCACCTTGTACCGATATATCACAGTTCTTCCACCTTGTACCGATATATCACAGTTCTTCCGCCTTACAGATCTCATCATTCTGACATTGCTCAAGGTTGACTCCTTTGTCTTTGACCGTGCGCTAACCAAATGAAGCTTTAGTTAACCACCATTGGCAATGACGGAAACTCTTTTTTCCTTCTATCTTTTACCTTGATGGTAGAACAATTTTCATGAAAAACGTGTCACCAGCGGGATTCGAACCCGTGAAGTCCGCAACGAAGGCTAACGAATGTAATCTTCTGCCACGGCAACACGGACGAATGTGAATGAAATTAATAAGTATAAATATTTACCTACATCAGGACTAATTGTTTCTCCGTTTATGAACTGCGAAATATGTGGTTTATGCATTTTTTATACAATATGTTACACTATGCATTGTAGTATTTGCGATTTGGTAGCTTTTCGCTCACAGGAAGGAAATAACAAAAAAGAAATGACTGTTATCTTGATCAGGTATGGAATACTACAAGGGACATTGTCGCGTTGTCGCGATCCAAGAACAAGCAAAAAGTGTCAAAATAAGCCAAAGCGCGACATTGCAACAATGCGACACTTTGGCCATTTGTCGAATTGTCGCATTGTCGCGCTTTGAGTAATGTTTTTTATTTTACCAAAGCGCGACAATGCGACATTTTGCAAGGTCAAAATATGTCGCGTTGTCGCCCCATCAAAAATGTGTGAAAAAGGCGTTTAGATGCGCGACAACGCGACATTATCAATGGTATACTTGCCCCGGGACATGCATTTCATTAGCCGAGTCGGGTTTGCACGTGCGAAAGGCTCGGGGAACATGTTTCACGTGCATCACGCAGAGGCGACTCACACAGTCTTCTCATGCACAGTGAGGCAAAGCGTTCCTGAATATCTTTCAAAATACCTTCAACAAAACAATGTGTGCATTTTAACTGCTATAAATGTTGAACAAGGTTTAAATTGGTTAGAGCACTCGGACCATGGTGTTTAATCGTTGAAATCGTTAGTTAGAGTCCTCTAACGAACCATTTCTTCGATTACACACAGGTCCGTGGTTTACAAAGCGATCTTAGCGCTGAGGTGATCGTAATTCCCATATCTTAACATAGACTTACGACAGTCGAAGCGCTAAGGTTGTTTTGTACAACGGTGCCCAGGTCCGAGTGTTCTAGCATTTATACTTAACAACGCTCTCTTCTGTATGTTAATTGTTTAACGCCGCACTCAGGTAAATTCCAGTTATATCAGGGCACATCGCGTAAGTTGTTAATTAACATATTATCAACGGTATAAAAGCAATATGAAGATAATTATAACAATGATAATAATCATACATGCATTTCACTCGGAAAAGTCACTCTACCACAAACAGTCGTCTGAATCCCAAAAAAGTACAATCACTTCAAGCCAGTATTTCACTGCGCGGTATAGTTAATCTGGCGGTGGTTAAAGGGAGACAAGTTAAGCTATCTTCTCGGGCGCTTCGCTCAGTATACACCTGCCACACGTTTCTGAACACAGAATATTTTGTACCGACCAGTTGTGAAAGATATTTTATTTGCCATCCACTCCACACACAGTTTTTGACAATAATGACATGCATAATGATGTTTACATATACTGTCAGGTACTGTCGTACATATGTAGAGAGGACCCGTGAGGTCCGGGGTGGAATAGGGTTTCAGCAACCCATGCTTCCGGTAAAAGGCGACTATGCTTGTCGTAAGAGGCGACTGATGGGATCGGGTGGTCAGGCTCGCTGACTTGGTTGATGCATGTCATCGTATCCCAATTGCGTGGATCTATGCTCATGATATCAATCACTGGATTGTCTGGTCGAGACTCTATATTTACAGACCGCCGTCATATCGCTGGAATATTTCTGAGTGCAGCGTTAAACAACAAACAAACATATGCAGAGTCGCTATAGGGCTGAAATAATGCTGATGCGACGTTAAATATTAACTCACTCACTCACATATGCAGAATGTAGCCATACAATTGGGCTTGTAAAATATGATAAGGGCTTGCAAAATGTCTTGTTAACTTATGTTTTGTTGACCCTCCTGGCCAGTGAAGTTTGGAAACAAATTCCTACACTAGTCCAATACAGCATATGTCATGTCGCCTGAGGCGCCGCGATTCGCTGTGCAGAGTTGCGTCCCTTGGGCACGCCAGAAACCTATGATTGTGGGTTCGAATCCCGGTTCGCTACGATTATGTTTCTAGGTTTGTCAGCACCATACCCGTGCTCGTGGGTTTCACCGAAGTGGTAAACGTCTGAGACCTGCATCACTTCGGGCTTTCCTCCCACATTAAGCTGACACACCGTGATATAACTGTAATACTGTTAAAAGTGGCGTTAAAACCAACTCACTCACTCATGTAACAAGGCGGGAAGGCCACTTAACCTGAACCATTCACAAGTCCGAATGGTGATAACATATGAAGACACGCTCTTAGGTCTTGGTTCCCGGGATGCCATGAACATTAGACTTTCAAACTGAGGCCGTACTCTCGAAGAATGTTAGTTTAAAACCGAACTAACGACACGCGACAGGTTTAGTGGTTCTGCACCGAAACACGCTGTCGTACATGCGCATGCGTAAGGGTCTGGGACGTGCGTGCGTGTGTGAAGAATGTCAGTGCTTTTTAGAAATAGATTTACACAAGTAGGTAATTGTTGGTTTTGTTTGTTAGGCTTAGAACGTTTTGACCAGCCCTCGTACAGTGGCCATAACTTTCTTAACTGATCGACCCGTGAAGATTCCGGGGTAGAATAGGTCTTCAGCAACCCATGCTTGCCGTAAAAGGTGACTATGCTTGTCGTAAAAGGCGACTAACGGGATCGGGTGGTCAGGCTCGCTGACTTGGTTGATGCATGTCATCGATCCCAATTGCGTGGATCGA
Organism: Haliotis rufescens; assembly: GCF_023055435.1. NCBI lineage: Eukaryota > Metazoa > Mollusca > Gastropoda > Lepetellida > Haliotidae > Haliotis > Haliotis rufescens. Next base: position 3,694,151 of record NW_025964223.1, on the reverse strand, counting down.
TGCTCATGATATTAATCACTGGATTGTCTGGACCAGACTCTATTATTTACAGACCGCCGTCATATAGCTGGAATATTGCTGAGTGCGGCGTTAAACAATAAACCAACCAACCAACTTAACTGATCTTGAAGATTTGAATTTGGTGCCGGAGAAGTAGAATGGTGCTATTCCATGGATTGACGTTTAGACTCGGAATCATACTGGGAGACCCATGTTTCATCACGCGTCACGAAATCCTCCTTAATTTGGTCTAAATTTTATCTCGCAATGTCAGTTTCTTTTTCCTTAGGCTCAGAATTTAGAAACTTTAGCACCCAAAGAGCAGATATCTTATTCATCTGTAAATGTTCACAAATAACAGTTTCAATTCCATGGCTTAGAACTGTGTCTCCCTCAAGTTCATCAATCGTAATACGTCTATCCGACAGTATAAGTTTTTCTATCTATTTCGATTGAATCGTCATTGATGGAAGTTGAGGGACGTCCAGACCTAGGGTCATCATCAAGGCTTGTTCTCCTAGCTTAAACATAGCTGCCCAACGTTTAACAGTGGAATAGCTAGGACACTAATCCCCATACACTTGTGACATGTGGTTATGAATTTCTTGGGGCGTACTTTTTTTCTAAAATCAAAAACTTGATGACTGCTCGGTACTCGTACTTTTCCATTTCTGTGCCCATTTGGACCCCCATCACGTTCAACTGGCTGTCACTAATATACAAACGTCCTCAACAGACCAAACACACTTGCAATGAACTACTCGAACAATGTACTGCATTGAATAGTTCACTCTGTTATGGGTCATATAGCTGAAAGTTAGTCAGGATTTCATTTTTTTGACCAGACCTCTTATGTACGGATGTTTTGTTACGTGGGTAACCAGAAGCGAATTCACCTGTTCTATTATGTATATATACTGAAGCACCTCGAAGACGCAGGGTGGATTTTGACTCTTGGTAAGTAACAAGTGACTGGAAGCTGATGTCCAGGTATGACAACGTGAATGGGGATTCGAACTCAGACAGCAATATTGCATGCAGCCTTCAGGTCTCACTACCATACACCGATTTCAGTTCGTTGATAAAATATTTAATTCCCACGTTCCACTATGAGTTTTGAGGGTGTGTCCAAATAATACACATACATGTCATGTCTATTTTAATATATGGGGGCTGTCGGGTAGCCTAGTGGTTAAAGTAATCGCTCGTCACGCCGATGGGTACCATTTGTGGTGTCCCCCGCAGTGATATTGCAGGAATATTGCTAAAAGCGGCGAAAAACCTAACTCACTTACTTTAATATATGACATTTTGTTTATGGAAGAAGGCAACAGCTTATTAAGTGTGATTTTATTTGTATCGAACCAAACTACCACAATATGAAGACATAGTCATCCACACATCGCCTCCGTGGTCTAGTGGTAGACCGTCCGCCCGGAGAGTAGAAGGTCCGGGGTTCGATCCCCGGTCGCGTCTTACCAAAAGACGTTAAAAGATGGTACTTCTTGTTACCCTGTCAGAGCTTGGGCTAAAAGAAGGACTGGTCGGCTCGGAGTCAGTATACTATGTCTGCACATATAGTGTATACTAAACTGCAGCATGGTATCTCAGTGTGCTAGCACTATAAATCGGCATCAGTCCGGACTAGTATAAGCAGCCACACACACGCATGTACACGCACGTCGCTATACAAGTGAAATAATCTTGGACGCGACGTTAAACCCCATTTCACCTCACCTCATTTTATACAACATTTCGGATTACACCTAGCGCACAGCAGAGTGATAATCTGCATCCTCGCAAAGATACATCATACAGGCTGGTGTGCTTTTCCTTACCTTGAAAACTGCCAGTGTCCTCTGATATATGGGAAATCCTCTTGAGCCGGTCTAGGGTGGACGGTCGGGCCATACCGGAGTATTTGGCTGTATCGTGGAACGCCTCGCCTCGAAGTGTTAAAAACAACATGCCGGACAAGTTAAGGTTAATAATCCCGTCACGTACGACCCGACCTGTTGTAAGCGCGTCACGATCGTATCGTATGATATGAATGGATGCGCATTGGTGATTGTTCCTTGATTTGAAACTCGTTCGATGTGGAACTAGCGAATCTTAATGTGAGTGTTTTAAGTACAGTCGCTCCAGATAACATTTTGAGCAAATGAGTTTTTACTCGAAGGTTTTTATTTTAATTCAGTTATTACATTTTCCATGGGGTAACAATTATTTTTTCACTCATCTATTGATCACTCTTTTGGGTTTTTCCCAAAACGAGTTAACATTTTGAGATTTCAATAAAATAAAATAATGTTTCAGATGTATATAAGGGTTCTAACTATAGGCTTGACCCAGAAAGTAAATCAGCTCGTAATTGTGTTTCGGAACTTAGCTCTGTTGTACGCATGCTGAAAAAAGCTTCATTAGGTATTTACGCGTACTGTTTTATACATTTGAGTTTTTCTTTTAATGCATGCGTTTCTGTACGCAAGTTAATTGAAAGTAATTGGGTTTTGATTATTTTTCTGGGGGGTGGGATGGGGGGTATTTTACGCAAATACGCAGCTTATCTGTAGCTCTGACAGTCGCATCGGTGATATTTCAGCGATTCTGTGATGATAAAACAAACCATGTATTTATACACGCCTGGAATGTGTTTTTTTCAGAGCTTAAAAATGATAGGACTATTACAGTATTACAAAATATAATACGGACTATATAGATCGCCAGCAGGCATGAAATTGGTATGTGGTAGTGATGTAATGATGTTTTATCGCTAGAAAAATGGAAAAAAAAATTAAAAGCGCACTTTGCAATTTTTGTCATTATTGTAAATACATTGTAATATTTTTTATTGGCGGAATGGCTTGTTTTCACTTTAAGAGTATGAGCACGCCTTCAGATATCGTTAATTAATCACCGTGAACAATGGTGATTCTATTTCAAGTAGCAAGGACTATAGTATTTCTCTCATACAGGAAAAGGCAGAGAAGGTATATCTGAGTACTACGCTACCCACATTTCGACACTTAACTCGTTTAAGTGTCAAAACAATCGTAAATATTGTTAACACCTGCGTCCACAATCAACTGATAATGCTGTCGTCATAAACACTGTGAACATTGAGCCTTGTTCCACGCTCAGCTGCTCTGTCAACGTGACAACGCATAGCAGTTCACGCGTGGACAAGACACGCCATTTCTATTCGTATGACTGATCCCTGGGGGGTCTGGTCTTCAAGTAATGCGATTTTGGTTCACAAAACCTTAAGACCTGAGTTTGGATACTATATTCCGTAAGCGTACCGCGTTAAATTCCACATACGTTCTTTGCTAATTCCATACCGTTAATTTTGCAAATATACAGCGCTAATACCACACTCCCACCGGGGATCCGGGGTAGAAGAGGTCTTCAGCAACCCATGCCTGCCGTTAAAGGCGACTATGCTTGTCATAAGAGGCGACTAACGGGATCGGGTGGTCAGGCTCGCTGACTTGGTTGATGCATGTCATCGATCCCAAAGGGAGTAAACTCGTTCAAACTATTGTGACAAATGTTGCATTAAACATCATTTGTCACAATATTTTGAACGAGTTTACTCCCCTTGGGTCGACGCTCAGAATTAAGGATGAATTATCTCCCTTCCCAACATTCCTGGTGTTTGTTTACATATACCCTGAGGGTTCTCCTGTATATGCTAATGAGGAGGACAGTGGACAGTGTAGACAAGTTAGAACGCCAGTTAATACATATTATCCATGATTATGGTGACTTGTGTAAATTTATCCTATGTGGAGATTTTAATGCAAGGACTGGTCAGGAATTAGATTATTTGATAGATGATGAGATAGATTATTTACCTATTGATAACGAATACACTTCAGATGAATTTTACCAACAACGATGTGTCAGTGATTTTCATATAAATAACTATGGTAGAGCCTTACTTGACCTGTGTAAGTTACGTGGGGTTCACATCGTTAATGGTAGGACAAACCCAGATAGTCCAGGTAATCTTACTTTCATTTCTCACACTCTAACTCCTAATGTATGGCTTTCCTATTTTGAGAATTTATTGAATCCGATGTGCATGACGGCCAAAACAGAATTTGATCTATTAATATCCGACTTTTAGATACTCATATGTGTGATGAATAAAATGATCTTCCATTCACGGAAGAATTGTTATCTGGTGAGATCACAGAACAAGAAGTGAGGGAAGCATTACAAAGTCTTAAAAATGGTAAGTCGTCAGGCGTTGATTGAGTCCCACCAGAATTTTACAAAATATCAGTAGATTTTTTAATACCATATTTGTTGTTTTTATTCAATAAAATCCTTGATACAGGTATTTTCCCCGATGCATGGGATATTGGAATGATAATGTCTTTATACAAATCAGGAAATGTCAGTCAACCAAACAATTACAGAGGTACGAGGGATGGTCAATAAGTTCATAGAACATGGTACCTAAATGAACCCAGCAGAAGATTTGATGATTGTATCGTATTCTGGCATCTTTCATACCAGTGTCTACAAGAGTATAGGTGGTTACACCCATTAGTAATGTTACGGTACTTATTTGATGTGAGGTACCCTTGTTAAAATATGGATAGCTCCAAAACTGAGTATAGGGCTGTGATCAAATTTCTTACCAAAGAAGGAGTAAATGCTCGCACAATTCACGAGCGCATGGTTAATGTCTACAGTGAGGATGTCCTCAATATTCCGTAGCAAAATGGGCTACTGCGTTTAAGCGCGGACGTACATCACTTGAAGATGACCCACGGTCTGGCAGACCAGCAGATGTCATCACAGATGAAATTGTGGCCAAAGTTCAAAATATAATTATGACTGATCGCCGCATCAAGGTGGATGAAATTGCCTCAGAGTGTGGTATTTCTCATGGAAGTATTTGCAATATCATCCATGAACGTTTGCGTATGTCTAAAGTGTCTGCCCGATGGGTACCCCGAAATCTGAATGCGCAAGATCGTCACCAACGAGTGGAATCAAGTCGAGAGCTCTTGGACATTTATGGGGCAGATCCAGAGAATTTTCATGTTCGCCTTGGGACTTGAGATGAAACCTGGATTCATCATTGGGATCCAGAAACCAAAAAGGATTCTAAGCAGTGGAAGCACAAGACATCTCCGCCGCCAAAGAAAGTTTAAGACTCAGCCATCTGCTGGAAAGATCAGGGCCACCGTTTTCTTGGATTCCAAGGGCGTCTTAATGATAGATTATAAGCCACCAAAGAAGACAATCACTGGTGCTTACTATGCAGATCTAATGAAGAAATTGCCAAATGCAATCAAAGAGAAACAGCGCGGGATGTTAACTGCTGGTGTTTTGCTACTTCACGACAATGCGCCTGTCCACAAGAGTAGAGTTGCGCAAGCCGCCATTCGTGAATGCAAGTTTGAACATTTGAATCATCCCCCATATAGTCCAGACCTGGCACCAAGTGACTATTATCTGTTTCGAAATCTCAAGTCACACCTGCGTGGAACGAGATTCGCCAATGATGACGACCTCATTGCAGAAGCTTGGTTTGGGGGGGCAAGCAGAAGACTTCTATTTTCAGGGAATTGAGAGTCTACAGCTTAAATGGGAAAAGTGTATTCAAGTGCAGGGAGATTATATTGAAAAATAAAAACATGAAACTCCACGTACACCTTGTTTTTATATTGAGTTCTATGAACTTTTTGACCATCCCTCGTATATCTGTTTTAAATGTCATGGGAAAGCTATTTGCATTTATTATTGAAAAACGAATTTGGCTTGAAATAAATGATATGATATCTGAAGCTCAAGCAGGGTTTCGCTCTGGGTATTCTACAGTTGACAATATCTTTGTTCTACAGTCACTTTGCTCAAAATATTTATGTAAACCCAGGGGTCGTTTGTTGATTTCCGCAAAGCTTTTGATGATAGAAAAAAACTGCTGTACCTATTGATCACTAAAGGATGTCGTGGAAAACTGTCAATAGTTCTTAAGAATATGTATTCCTCAGTCAAAGCATGTATTAAAACTGACTCGGGTACAATTCCTTGTTTTACTATTTCCAGTGGTGTTCGTCAAGGATGCATCTTGAGTCCAGTCTTATTCATCTTTTTTATAAACGAACTTGTTTATGAAATTTACAAAGAATGTCATCATGGTGTATTTGTGAAACGAGATATTATAGATATTATGTTATTGTTGTTCACGGATGATGTTGCTCTGGTGTCCTACTGTTTGGTAGGCTTGCAGAAACAGCTTAATGTATTGCAGTCCTTTTGTATTAAGTGGGGTTTAGAAGTAAACCTTGTGAAACCCAATGTTATTGTTTTTAGAAATGGTGGAATTGTATCGAAGCATGAAAATTGGATATATGGTGATAAACATTTAAAAGTTGCAAGTTATTATAAGTATTTAGGACTATTAATGTCCTCAAGATTAAATTGGTCCAAGGCTTGTAAGACATACGCGCTACAGGCATCTAAGGCAATTTTTCCTGTCTATAAATTATTCAAGGAAAATAAATATATCTCATTTTCAACAGCAAATTCGATATTTGATGGTAAAATTCTACCCATTTTGTTGTACGGCTCGGAAATATGGGACATTAAATAATTTGAATCCACTGAGAAAGTTCACGCTTTGTATTTTAAGCAGTGTTTATGCATTGGTAAATGTGCTTCAAATAAGGCAGTACTTGGTGAAACTGGTCGCTGTAGTATATACGTACACAGCCAGCTGCGTGTTGTTAAATCTTGGATAAAATTATTAAAAATGGAAGCTCACAGGTACCCATTTCAATGTTACAAAATGCTAAAACAATTAGATGGTGAAGGGAAAACGAATTGGGTGTCTGGTGTAAGAAGCATATTATTTAATACTGGATTATTAGACATATTTCAGCAAAACTGGCACCAACAAGTTTCCTCTTCACACTTCCTCAAGCATTATGCTGGTATTAAATCATTGTTACAACCAGGAAAATATTTAAGCATATTACAAGATAAAACTCTGTTGAGAGGTCTTTGTAAATTTAGAATATCAATAAATAACCTTCTGTTCGATGGTTATGACACTACCCCCCCCCCCCCCCCCCCCACACACACACACACACACACACCATGACACTCCCTCCCCCCAATCGATCTGTCTGTACAACGCAGTCATTGGTAACGTTCTCCACGTCGACGCCAAACTCGCAGTCGACCGTCAGCATTCCGTAAATGAAAACGGGACTCTTCAGAGAACAGCACACAATGCCACTGCCGCAATCTCCAATGACGATGCCTTTTGGCCCAACGCAGACGTTCATTTCGATGTCGATCAGTGAGTATGGGTCCAACATATGGACGTCGAGCACGTAGCCCTGCTGAGCGGAGACGTCGACGTACGGTGTCAGCGCTGATCAAACCCCGTCGGCCTTGTACGGTTGCTGCAGTCCTGGTAGCCGGAAGTGTACGATCACGAAGATGCCGACGAAAAATATGGCGATCCTGACGTGGTGTAGTTACACGACGTTGACCCGGACGTGGTCGATCTCTGGTGGTTCTTGTCTGCTGGTATCTGCTCAGTAGCCTTAGGACTGTTGTATGATGGCATTGAAACCGTTGTGCAACGACTCTACTTGACGTACCAGCTTGAAGCATGCCAAGGCACGTTCACGTTCCTCTGCTGTTAATCTTGGCATTTGTTGTGTCAGTACCCTTTACGTCTGCAGCAACAAGTGATGTGGCTTTTAAAAATCTGTCTTTTATGGCCCTATTCTGCATGCTTCCCATGAATCAAAACACGTTTTCCATGATGTGCACGCAATTTGTTGCGTTTTGGCGATGTCGCTCACAACAAATTTAGGAATGTGTTTTGACGAGCTGTTCTTCTTCATGCTTCGTCCAGAACGGCGTATATTACTTTCACTTATATATTTTCATATGACTTAGCCCGGATAAAATTACATCCATTTTCATGGTGGTGCGTTTTCAATGCTGTTCAGTATATTATAATTTACAACAAAACCTCTTCTTGTTATTTTTTTTTTATCAATCATGGAACTCGACCTATACTTTCTTTTGCCGCCCAGTTTATTTGAAACATGTATTTAGACTCAGGTGAATATATTATACTATGTTCAAGATCACGTTGATTTTTATGTGTCCATTAAAACTGAACTGTACTATGGGCCATATGGCCTTGCATACTGAATAAACTGTCTGTCTGTCTGACAGCACATGGCAGGATTGAATGAAAAAAAGGATCGATGCTCATGCTATCAATCACCGTATTGTCTGGTCCAGACTCGATTATTTACAGACTGCCGTCATATAGCTGGAATAATGCTGAGTGCGACGTTAAACAACAAACAAGTAAACAACCATCAAAGGAACTAATCATAAAACATACATTTTACCCATTGATCCCTGATCAATACAAGCATAATACATAAACCCTCTGCTGGGTAAAATAGAGAGCGTCTGGTGGGAACGCTAGATCAACCTTGGCAGTATCATTTAACATTCATTTGATGTAGGCTAGCTGTGTACAAGTAACGTGTGTGTTTCACCGTGGAGCCGTGACGAGAATCTCTCGGGGAAGATTGTGTTCTCACTTAACGAGAGTTAAGACTCCATGGGACACAGCCAGACATAATTCTCGCCCGCGTTCAGTCATGCTTCACTCAATTTTAAACATACAAACTTGTCTCGTTTCTAAAAGGAAGAAATAATGCCAATGCGACGTTACATTGAAACATTCATTCTTCATGTTGGCAAAGGGCCGATACATACCCACGACCACATCTCCCACAAAAAAGTAAGGTATCATGAAACACAAATGTTATGACCTGGCGTTAGAAAAAAGATCAGCTTTGAAAAATGACTGCCAGGGATAGAAGGGTTGCGGGACCAAAACCCCTAGCAGCAAAACGCAAAAAATACACCCCGACCCCCAGAAAAGTATTCAAAACCCAATTACTTTCAATTAACTTGAGGGGGCACGGGTGGCCCAGTCGTCTGAGGCGCCGCGATTCGCTGTGCAGAGTTGCGTCCCTTGGCCACGCCAGAAACCTATGATTGTGGGTTCGAATCCCGGTTCGCCCCTATTATGTTTCTAGGTTTGTCAGCACCATACCCGTGCTCGTGGGTTTCATCGAAGTAGTAAACGTCTGAGACCTGCATCACTTCGGGCTTTCCTCCGACATTAAGCTGACCCGCCGCGATATAACTGGAATACTGTTAAAAGCGGCGTTAAACCCAACTCACTCACTGTAATCATCTGTTATTTTCGAATATGCCCTACTATTTTGGAGGGTATATATGCATCGCTATAGTTCCTAAAGCATTGTCCTACATGGGGATACATATATCCAGTGTCCAGTAATTATTGGCACGTATGAATCTGCGAGATAATATCTGTGAATCAGGGCACAGCTATTGCTGTAAACATTAGGACATTTTACCGTCGTGAAGATCCGGGTCAGAATTAGTCTTTAGCATCGTAAGATGCGAGCAAAGGGATCGCGTGGCCAGGCTCGCTGACTTGGTTGATGCATGTAATCGTTTCCCACAAACGTATTATGCTAATTCCTTACCGTTGAATTTTATTATTTTTTTATTTTCGCAAATACAGATAGCTAATTCTGCACTCCTACCGCGTTCATTCCATTCATAAACATTGGGCGGTAATTCCATAAATCTCCCGCGTCACACCCACAAACGTACCGCGGTCATTCCTTTACGTGCGGCGTTAATTCATGAAACGTACAGCGTTATTTCCGGACCAATATTCAAGCAATATCACGGCGAGGCACACTAACAGTACATTGTACCCATGTGGGGAATCGAACTGTAAAGCTGCAATTTACAAGCAAAGCTGTACCGTCACACATGATAAAAAACCGTGGGAATTTATGATATTTATTCAATGAAACTTGCAGGGTTTGCCAACTTCCCCTTTAAGACACAACTAAAACGCAGTCATGGAATCAAGATTATATTCATGCGGAAACGATAAAAAGAAATAATCGCTATGTAACACCTTCAACATGACACCTGCACACGTGCTTCTTGCACAAGACCTGCTCCCTGGGGTCTATTGTTCCCTATTACAAATTAACTATTTCCTTGGTATTAGACTGTTCCCGTTCACTTGTCTTCTTTGTAACGTGAATACGCACTGATGAACATGTGTCGAGACCTGTACATACTAATGATGACAATAAAAAGTGGCAATAAAACCTGTTTCTCAGCTTCCAACTTAATCCACTGAACACACATAGGAGACTGCTAGTGTATCTCACTATGAGGTAAGCGGGCCTCACAGGTGTGTTTGAGCTACACTGGTGCAGGCGACTCGTTTTCTCGACCCTTTCCACTAGCGCCGGGAATCCATTTCCTGGACCCTTCATCACCAGCTCATCGTGGTGGATGAACTAGAAGAAGGATGAAGATAGTTTTTCTTCTTCGCCCCCTCTTTGTCTTGGCTGTGTTTGTGGGACACGCCACTTCGATGCATAAGTTTTCAAGAGTTTTAAATCTCGAAAACCTTCTCCCAAATGAAAGCCCGTCCAGTACGTCTGGTTCCGGAACCCTGCCGGACTGTGCCGGACTGTGTGCACGAGATGATCTCTGCATCAGCTTCAGTATCACTGGTGGTCAGTGTTCCATCTACAGGACATCCTTGACAACTTCTGAAGGTGCAGACCCCGGGGCCAGGTCTTACAAGAAGGAGGGAGCTGCACCCCAGACAGGTACGTTGCATTTCTCATATAAGTACACTTACAAGTTGGTCGTTACAGAGGAATCTTGTAAGAGGAAGGGCATAAGGGGATGGACGTGAGAGGAAGGACGTAAGAGGAAGGACGTACGAGAAGGAAAGTCAGGGGAGTGTATGCGGAAGGACGTGAGAGTGTGACGTACGAGTGTGATGTTAGAGTAAGACGTAAGAGGAAGGACGTAAGAGTATGGCGTAAAAGAAAGACAAAAGAAAAGGACGTAAGCCTATGACGTAAGAGAGACGTAAGAGGAAGGACGTAAAGGGAAGGGCGTTGGAGTAGGACGCGAGAGTAGGATGTGAGAGTAGGATGTGAAGAAGAAAGACGTAAGAGGAAGGATGTGAGAGAAGGACGTAAGGGGACGGGGCGTAAGGGAAAGACGTAATAAGAAGGACGTAAAAGGAAGGGCTTGAGAGAAGGACGTAAGGGTAGGGTATATGGGGGAGGGCGTGAGAGTAGGATGTGAGAGTTGGGAGTAGAGAAAGGACGTAAGAGTGGGACGTGAGAGAAGGACGTAAGGGGACGGGGCGTAAGGGAAAGACGTAATAAGAAGGACGTAAAAGGAAGGGCTTGAGAGAAGGACGTAAGGGTAGGGTATATGGGGGAGGGCGTGAGAGTAGGATGTGAGAGTTGGGAGTAGAGAAAGGACGTAAGACTATGACGTAAGCCTATGACGTAAGAGAGACGTAAGAGGAAGGACGTAAAGGGAAGGGCGTTGGAGTAGGACGCGAGAGTAGGATGTGAGAGTAGGATGTGAAGAAGAAAGACGTAAGAGGAAGGATGTGAGAGAAGGACGTAAGGGTAGGGTATATGGGGGAGGGCGTGAGAGTAGGATGTGAGAGTTGGGAGTAGAGAAAGGACGTAAGAGTGGGACGTGAGAGAGGGACGTAGGGACAGGGCGTAACAGAAGGACGTAATAAGAAGGACGTGAGAGTAGGATTTGAGAGAAGGGCGTAAGAGGAAGAATATGAGAGAACAACGTGAGAGTAGGACGTACGAGAAAGGACGTAGGGGTAGATGGGAAGAACGTAAGAGGAAGGACGGAAGAAAAGGACGTAGAGGACATACGGTAGAGTAGAAGGTAATAGAAAAGGACGTGAAAGTAGGACTCGAGATTAGAAGTGAGTGAGTGAGTGAGTGAGTATGGTTTTACGCCGCTTTTAGCAATATTCCATTCCGCCCAACCAAACAAAGAAAACAGAGGTCTTGTTATATCCTTGTGAAATATGCAGATTATCTCAGCTTCTTTGCTGTAGTTCACCTCTTACGGGCCCCACATTACTATAGTCTTGATGATAATCATTCGTGAACTTGAACGATTTAACTTGTCTGGAAGTCAGAATTAAGGCATGTTATTCCCAAGAGTTTGGTTCATAGGTTACGATGATTGACATAAAGGGACATATTTGTAGACTATTATTATTCATAATCGTGTTCTACAATGCTAACAGTTTCCATCGATCAACGGGTAGCCATAATATACGGCGATAGAAGGCTTCAAAGACATAGAGTTTTATAATAGGAAACATATTCTTTAATAAGACTCTGTTAAAGAGTGCTTTTTGTCTCATTAATATTTACGCTCCCTGCTTCAGCCTGGTCCATTTGGGTGACCAGAGTATTACTATTTTTAACTTTTAAAGATGAAATACATGTTACACCACATACATTTGAGCCAAATGTGAATAAGCCAGATACAGACTGCTTATAGACTGGTTTAAGCTTGTTGTATTGCCCATACTATGTGTGTATAGCTCTATTATTCAAGCCGTTTGGCTGCTACAGAAGAAGAGGGATTAAAGTGTTGCCTTAACTTCAACACAAACCTTTGAATACGTATCACCTGTGAAACAATAACTCGCGTGCTTACACTTCGAAATATTTTAGAAAACTATGGAATTTTTATAAAACTATTTGATAGGTCATACACCACACAGCATCACTTTGTGTGCGCGTGCGTGCATGTGTGAGTGTATGTGGGATCTCCTAGAGTGTGTGCATGGGATCCTTTAGGGTGTGTGTGTGATCCCTCAGGGCGTGTGTGTGTGAGTGTGTGTGTGTGTGTGTGATCCCTCAGGGCGTGTGTGTATGAGTGTGTGGGGGATCGCCTAGAGTGTGTGCATGGGATCCTTTAGGGTGTGTTAGTGATCCCTCAGGGCGTGTGTGTGTGAGCGTGTGTGGGATCTCCTAGAGTGTGTGCATGGGATCCTTTAGGGTGTGTTTGATCCCTCGGGGCGTGTGTGAGTGATCTCCTAGAGTGTGTGCATGGGATCCTTTAGGGTGTGAATGATCCCTCAGGGCGTGTGTGTGTGGGATCTCCTAGAGTGTGTGCATGGGATCCTTTAGGGTGTGTATGATCCCTCAGGGCGTGTGTGTGTGTGAGTGTGTGTGGGATCTCCTAGAGTGTGTGCATGGGATCCTTTAGAGTGTGTTTGATCCCTCGGGGCGTGTGTGTGTGAGTGTGTGTGTGATCTCCTAGAGTGTGTGTGTGTGGGGGGGGAGTGTGTGATCCCTCAGGGCGTGTGTGTGTGAGTGATCTCCTAGAGTGTGTGCATGGGATCCTTTAGGGTGTGAATGATCCCTCAGGGCGTGTGTGTGTGTGAGTGTGTGTGGGATCTCCTAGAGCGTGTGCATGGGATCCTTTAGGGTGTGTATGATCCCTCAGGGCGTGTGTGTGTGTGAGTGTGTGTGGGATCTTCTAGAGTGTGTGCATGGGATCCTTTAGGGGTGTGTGTGATCCCTCAGGGCGTGTGTGTGTGTGTGGGGGGGATCTCCTAGAGTGTGTGCATGGGATCCTTTAGGGGGTGTGAGATCCCTCAGGGTGTGTGTGTGTGTGTGACACTAATGATTCAAGGGTCCTGTTCACTCTCTACAGATTCAGGGATGGCACCACCTCTAGTTGCTGCTCCGCCTTAGGAATGATTGAACAGAGGACAGGATTCCGTATCTGGCTGAAGACAAGATCACCGAAACGGTCACCTTCGAGAGGAGAGTTTATAAGTTGGTGTACAATAAATATCAAGAATATAGATGTAAACGTTTGATTTTTTTTGGGGAAAGATCTTGATTTAATGTCCATTTTTTCTGTAACACTTCGTCCCAACAAGGGTTGATAGATTGTGATGGCTGCACTGTTCTCGATTTGTTCTTTTAGCTGTCCATGACTTCCCTGGATTGTTCGCCGACGCCATCTTTGTTTCTTTGATATCACGCGCATTCTCTCATCCGGGTACCCTGGGTCGTCGGTCGGAGCGGTGATGCGTTCATACACTTTTGAATCCAAGATGGCCGACCCGATACGGTTGTTATAGAAATTTATCATCCAAAACTGGCTCCCACAGGAGATATCGCTTGGGTGAGATCAAGCGATATCTACATTGTAGATGTCGCTGCAATGAAATTGCATCACAATGCTTTGCAGACCATTGTGACGTCATTGGTTACCATGACATCACTAATGGCTCTGCTACTGAAGCTCTTAGCAGTACTTTTTACACTTAAGACACTGCTTATTACTGTCTACAAACTGAAAATGTTGGAAGAAAGATGTTGGATGATAAATAAAATCTCACCCTCGTGTCTTTTGATATCAAATACGTATATCAACACTCGTTGATAAACCTTTTATCAACAGTTACTTGTGTTCATATTTTTGATATCAAAAGACACTCGGGTGAGATTCTCTATATCTGGGTGGTTATGGGGCCATTTTTCATTTTCAAAGTCTTAAAACCACTTGATATTTGATATCGTAATCAGTGTATTTTTTTTCGAAAGGAGGATAAGAAATAATAAGTATAAGAATAAGAAATTATTACGCTCGCATTTGTGTCACACTGATTTTACGAAGCTCGTGTATGCATTCATGTATTACCCTCGCTCTCGCTCGGGAAATGCAAGAATTCTGACACTCGTTTCGTTATGACACACGTTTGTTTAAATATCTCTATTTAGTTACTGTATGGAATGCGTTAGTCAGAATAACAGAAAGTACGTCCCTAAATAATCATTGTGTGTTCAAGCCAGTCGTTTTTAGTCCTTCTCTTACCGTAGTTATCCAAATGACAAGATTTTTGTCATCTATTCAAATATATAATAACAGTGGTGTGGTATTTAACGTAATATTTATTCAATCATATACGTATGCAATCTAGAAGACTGAATTACGTAAATCATCTGAATTTCAATGTCTTGATTTTTAGAAATTATATTGACAATATCAACAACACGGTTACCTGAATTAGATTATTGTCAATTCGTTTATGATAACAAATGTTTATTTTAAACTTTAAAGTCATTTTATCATATCTACCTTGTACATTTAAACTATCTCACGCTGTCTCTTAATGTAATTTTTTCACGATGCTACGAATGTAGGTTATATGTGACTTAGCAGCGTTCTCTCTGTTTTAATGTTATAGCCGGTCGACCTTTGCCAAATTCATTCCCCCACCCTATCTCAGTCATTGTGACGCTAACCTACGGGAAAACGGGTGTGGGTTGAGAATGAGGTTAGACAATTAGCCAGGTCACACATTTCTATGGTAACCGCCCGACCCTCATTAGTCGGCTCTTACGTCAAGCATCGGCCTCGATTATCCAGTGTATGATATCTCCTTTCTGTTATGATACGTACCCTGAACCCATATTCTCCACCATACAGCGTGATCGCTTCGTTCCGGAAGTGACGTCACACGTCCGTTTCTCTTATCAATTACTCAGCTGCAATTTCTTTCCGCGTGAGTGTAGTTTGATTGGATGTCTGTTTTTAGCGTTGCGTCATTCAAATCGGACTCAAAAGGCAGTTATGGAAGTGATTGTGTATTTTTCATAACAGAATGCGGGGCACGGGTGGCCCAGTCGTCTAAGGCGCCGCGATTCGCTGTGCAGAGTTGCGTCCCTTGGGCACGCCAGAAACCTATGATTGTGGGTTCGAATCCCGGTTCGCCCCGATTATGTTTCTAGGTTTGTCAGCACCATACCCGTGCTCGTGGGTTTCACCGAAGTGGTAAACGTCTGAGACCTGCATCACTTCGGGCTTTCCTCCCACATTAAGCTGACACGCCGTGATATAACTGGAATACTGTTAAAAGCGGCGTTAAACCCAACTCACTCACTCACTCGCTCATAACAGAATGCAGATATTATATGCTATTCTGCCTCGGTGTGACACAGTGTGATGGGGGCGGTGGGGTAGCCTAGTGGTTAAAGCGTTCGCTCGTCACGCCGAAGGCCCGGGTCCGATTCCCCACAAGGTAACAATTTGTGAAGCCCATTTCTGGTGTCCTCCGCCGTGATATTGCTGGAATATTGCTAAAAGCGGCTTAAAACCATACTCACTCACACAGGGTAACGTGACCAGCAAGTAATGGGTTGTCGTTTTTTTTATAAATCGCCGCAAATCTAAGACCATAGACTAAAAGGAACAGGATGATTACGAAATGCTTTTTTAGAATATTGTTATACATTCCCTGATTGTGCAATAACCGATAATTGTGGTTCACTTTTCTGTACACAATAGCAAGCTGCAGCTTAATAAATTGGAAAATTACATTATGTGTTATATATTTGAGTGTCAAAACATGTTTGTTTGTCAACGAAACAACCGTTCTTCGTTTAATAAAACTGTACTGCTTGATTGCTCGTTTCTAGCTGTTCTTCAAGTATGTTTTTATGGCGACATTTAACAAGTCAAGATCAGTCATGCATATATAGCTCACCTGACTGAAAGACAAGTGAGCTTATGTCGCGGCTTGTCTTTGTCCTGCGTCCGGCGTCCGGCGTCCAAGTTAACATCCTCTTCTCCGAAACCACACATGCTTGTTATCAATGAAAATGACACCTAAAGTAGTTCAAGTAGTTCGAATTCGATTTTCAATATGGCCACTACGGCTGCCATATTGTTTTCAAAATGTAATGAAATTTGTTACATAAATGTGTGTAGTTAGTGACTCAACATATATGTTGATTTATTTTTTTGCGATGTTCTCTTTTTTCAACTTCATGTGGCATTCCTATAATCATGTAATATCTGATAACAAGGTAGCTTTCATCTGATATCTATGGAGGGAGGGTAGGGGTGGATAGTTGAACATCAATAACTAGTTCAGAAATATGCCCTAAATAAATAGTTTTTTGGAAAATACCCAAGCGTCATTTTTTTATGTGACAATCCTTTAAATTCTCTTAAAATGCATTTCCCCCAGTGTGCACATCATCTCCTATATAACTGCTGAAGCGGTGAAGTTGCAACCTCACATGCGTGCTCTCACCAATCAATCACATCACCTGAATTTGTTCAAGAGGTAATCCAAATTCCAACATGGCCCCCACGGCGACCATGTTGAAAACCACATTTATGGACAACATTTGACCTTGTTTGGACGTTTGTGTTTTGACCATGCTCACAAATTCTCTCAAATGCATTTTCGTCTCTGTTGACTCTCCTCTGAAATTGCCCGACTGAGGAAGTTAATCTTTGAAGACCATATTAATGTAGTGTTAATTTGTCATACTCAGTAGTTGTGCAGAAAATATTTGAATATCAATTTTAAGTGACTGTCCTCATTGACTCGTTAAATCTGTTGACGTCATAGCCAGGTGAGCTACACTACAGTGGAACTGCTTTTATATTATTCTTTATGACATAAATGTATATTTTTTTAGCTGTCGAATACAGAAATGTTTTGTCTATGCAAAGAATCTGGCAACATCAGCTGAAGATAATCGATACAAACCAGTGACACGAGGAGCAACGTCGCTTGGTTGGTTGATTGATTTGTTGATTAACGCCGCACTCAGCAATATTCCAGCTATATGACGGCGGTCTGTAAATAATCGAGTCTGGACCAGCCAATCCAGTGATTAATATCATGAGCATCGATCCGCGCAATTGAGATCGATGACATGCATCAACCAAGTCAGCGAGCCTGACCACCCGATCCCGTAAGTCGCCTTGTACGACAAGCATAGTCACCTTTTACGGCAAGCATGGGTTGCTGAAGACCTATTCTATTCCGGAATCCACGTCGCTTGGATACCAAATGAAGTCACCGAGCAAAACTACCCGATAAGGTACCGGTGACCTATTTTAATATCGAGGTTACACATCAGATTGCATGTCAGAGCCGCATTTAAAAAAGCAACCACAGCGCTACATATCTCTATCAAAATACCCATGGCCATGGGCCTACCTGTTAGTTAGGTCCGTGCATTCTTAGTCGTATATCGATAAATCTGTGGCATTGGGCCCTTATGCATTGGCATTCATAATACAAGTTCGAATTTATATTACATGCATTTAACATTTGACCTATGAGTGAGTGAGTGAGTTGGGTTTAACGCCGCTTTTATCAGTATTCCGGTTATATCACGGCGTGTCAGCTTAATGTGGGAGGAAAGCCCGAAGTGATGCAGGTCTCAGACGTTTACCACTTCGGTGAAACCCACGAGCACGGGTATGGTGCTGACAAACCTAGAAACATAATTGGGGCGAACTGGGATTCGAACCCACAATCATAGGTTTCTGGCGTGCCCAAATCGCGGCGCCTTAGACGACTGGACCACCCGTCCCCTCTTTGACCTATTAAGTTTATTTATTTTATCTAATGTGTTACCATCATCCCACCTACCGAGTGAGTGAGTGAGTGAGGTTTGTATTCCGCTTGTCGCAATATATATCGCACCCAAACAAGCTTCACATATGTTACACATGTGAGGAATCGAACCTTTTCAGCTATAGAGGTGACCCCATCGTCCCTTCACTTGACTCTGATAGCAAACAACACTGTCACCCCTCCAGTCCATATTGGAACTACAAGGATTAAATAGTAGCATTATACTGAATAGTGAGTGAGTGAGTGAGTGAGTTGGGTTTAACGCCTCTTTGAACAATATTTCAGTTACATCACGGCATGTTGTAGACGGTAGACTACTGTTGTGGATGTAGACTGCTGTTGTAGATGGAAGACTGCTGTTGTAGACGGTAGACTGCTGTTTTAGACTGTAGACTGCTGTTGTGGATGTAGACTGCTGTTGTAGACGGTAGACTGCTGTTGTAGATGGAAGACTACTGTTGTAGATGGTAGACTGCTGTTGTGGATGTAGACTGCTGTTGTAGATGGTAGACTGCTGTTGTGGATGTAGACTGCTGTTGTAGACGGTAGACTGCTGTTGTAGATGGAAGACTGCTGTTGTAGACGGTAGACTGCTGTTGTAGACGGTAGACTGCTGTTGTAGATGGAAGACTACTGTTGTAGATGGTAGACTACTGTTGTAGATGGAAGACTACTGTTGTAAACGGTAGACTGCTGTTGTAGACGGTAGACTGCTGTTGTAGACGGTAGACTGTTGTTGTAGATGGAAGACTGCTGTTGTGGATGTAGACTGCTGTTGTAGACGGTAGACTGCTGTTGTAGATGGAAGACTACTGTTGTAGATGGAAGACTACTGTTATAGACGGTAGACTGCTGTTGTAGATGGTAGACTGCTGTTGTAGACGGTAGACTGTTGTTGTAGATGGAAGACTGCTGTTGTGGATGTAGACTGCTGTTGTAGATTGTAGACTACTGTTGTAGATGGAAGACTACTGTTATAGACGGTAGACTGTTGTTGTAGATGGTAGACTGCTGTTGTAGATGGTAGACTGCTGTTGTAGACGGTAGACAGCTGTTGTAGACGGTAGTCTGCTGTTGTAGATGGTAGACTGCTGCTATAGACGGTAGACTGTTGTTGTAGATGGTAGACTGCTGTTGTAGACGGTAGACTGTTGTTGTAGATGGAAGACTGCTGTTGTGGATGTAGACTGCTGTTGTAGATGGTAGACTGCTGTTGTAGATGGAAGACTGCTGTTGTAGATTGTAGACTACTGTTGTAGATGGAAGACTACTGTTGTAGACGGTAGACTGCTGTTGTAGACGGTAGACTGCTGTTGTAGATGGTAGACTACTGTTGTAGACGGTAGACTGCTGTTGTAGATTGTAGACTACTGTTGTAGATGGAAGACTGCTGTTGTAGACGGTAGACTGCTGTTGTAGACGGTAGACTGCTGTTGTAGATGGTAGACTACTGTTGTAGACGGTAGACTGCTGTTGTAGATAGAAGACTGCTGTTGTAGATTGTAGACTACTGTTGTAGATTGTAGACTACTGTTGTAGATGGAAGACTGCTGTTGTAGACGGTAGACTGCTGTTGTAGATTGTAGACTACTGTTGTGGATGTAGACTGCTGTTGTGGACGGTAGACTGCTGTTGTAGATGGAAGACTGCTGTTGTAGACGGTAGACTGCTGTTGTGGATGTAGACTGCTGTTGTAGACGGTAGACTGTTGTTGTAGATGGAAGACTGCTGTTGTAGACGGTAGACTGCTGTTGTGGATGTAGACTGCTGTTGTAGACGGTAGACTGCTGTTGTAGATGGAAGACTACTGTTGTAGACGGTAGACTGCTGTTGTGGATGTAGACTGCTGTTGTAGACGGTAGACTGCTGTTGTAGATGGAAGACTACTGTTGTAGATGGAAGACTGCTGTTGCTGTTGTAGACGGTAGACTGCTGTTGTAGACGGTAGACTGCTGTTGTAGATGTAGACTGCTGTTGTAGACGGTAGACTGATGTTGTAGATGGAAGACTGCTGTTGTAGACGGTAGACTGCTGTTGTGGATGTAGACTGCTGTTGTAGATGGTAGATTGCTGTTGTAGACTGCTGTTGTAGATGGAAGACTACTGTTGTAGACGGTAGACTGCTGTTATAGACGGTAGACTGCTGGTGTAGACGGTAGACTGCTGTTATAGATGGTAGACTGCTGCTAAAGACGGTAGACTGCTGATGTGGATGGTATGAGGATATTTATACGATAGCGTCTTTTCAGTGTACTGTATGTTAGAACGAGAGTTTTCTTTTAAAAATTCGCTTGAATATCTTACTAATATATTTTGGGGAAATTATTTTATTGTAAATGTAATGTGAAGAGTTTGCCGCTGTATTGATGAATCGCAGAAAAAAATTCAGCTCAGCTGCATGTATGGTCTATGTAAACAGCAATAACTACTGCAAGGGAGGCAACTCTATCTGTCAAGTGACATATTTCAAGCCACTTAATCAAGATTTGCATGCAGAGCAGATATCTAGGTGAACAGCATGCTGTCATAAAACAGTTGCTGGTAGGCAGATACATCAAATCAAAATAAATCAAATTGGTTTATGTGTGTGTAGGCCATTGGCCCCTTTACAATTGTGAGTGAGTGAGTTGGGTTTAACGCCGCTTTTAACAGTATTCCAGTTATATCGCGGCTTGTCAGCTTAATGTGGGAGGAAAGCCCGTCTCAGTGATGCAGGCCTCAGACGTTTACCACTTCGGTGAAACCCACGAGCACGGGTATGGTGCTGACAAACCTAGAAACATAATCGGGGCGAATCGGGGTCCATATACAAGAAATGCATTGCCAATAGTACATTGCATATGTGAAACACTTTACATGGATTTTACGACGTCATGTCTTCTTTTGTATGAATAATATACATGATATTGCAGTTTTAATAACTCATCCTGAGTTGTACACAACAAACTTTCGAATTTATATATAGTTGGAAATTTCTAATGCAATTCTGGCAAAACAACTTATACGCAGTTCAGTGTAATGTTTACAGAGCAATACGAAATGATATTCATCTTGAACAGACATATTGCAAACAGGACACATACGTAAACATGATTCAATAGATTGACATCTACCCTCGTTCTGTCGTAAAGGTAAAACATTACATCTTAATTTAAATAAAAACACTGCGTACATGTTTGCTATTGTAAATACTCAAATATCTTTCAGGTTCAATCAGTGTTTTGTTTTCTTTATACATCATATATCGGGTACTACTGTTGAGTGTTGACATCCAGTTTAGACCAAATTCATCTACAAGACATGTTTTAAATACCCCAATGAAAGCTGTATTGTCCCCATAGACTTGTTTAACCATACAAATCCCAAACCATGCGAAAGTAAAATGTTACGAACAGATGCTACCCGAGAATTATGACCAATGTTGTCGAAATACATCAACATGTTATATATATACTTTTCTTGGGATACGCCCTTTGTGAATTCTGGTTAATTTTAACCAATACTTTATAATACAGACCTGCGCATTGACATTCACCGTAGGGAATGGCATTTGGCGTTTGTTTTCCCACCTTGAAAAAAACTTTTACATGCCAAAAGATGAACTCGTATTGGTAATACCTGTGTATCAAATATTTTAAAATATACTTTTGGATCAATCATTCCTATTTTATTCAACTTTATATTTATTTCCATCAAAGCCCGTTTTCCATGATTTGCTAGATCAGCAATACACTTTGTCATCTTGAAAGTTGAAGAAAATATTATATACGCGCTATACGAGCCCAACTAAGCCACTTTGTGATTATTTATAAAGATGAAATTGAATCAGTTATTTTTTAATTGGTAATAAGTTTAACAATACCGATACCTTTCTCTAAAGCAAAAGATGAGAAAATGTACAGCTATTTTTCTCTGATATGATTCCTACAGTCACTACCAAACAAAGCAAAGATGAATATGCAGAACTACAAAATTGTTGGAATATATATATAAATACAAAAGAGGCATTTAGTTGCAAAACAGGTAAGAAAAGAGTGTTGATTTTATTAATCAAACCGAGTTTTGATGGTTTGTATTTTGCTGGGACACTGCGGTTGTAAGAACTATTGGTTGCAGTTGAAAACGTTCATTATCTCTGGGCGGTGTGGGTAGCCTCGTGGTTAAAGCTTCCGCTCGTCACGCCGAAAACCAGGATTTGATGCCCCGCATGGGTACGATGTGTGAAGCCCATTTCTGGTGTTTCCCGTCGCAATAGCGCTGGAATGTTGTAAAAAGCGGCGTAAAACCATACTCACTCACTCTGACAAACACTGCTAAAATCCGCGAGCACCATCGGAAAACAGTTGCAACATGGTCGACTCTGACAGCGATCAGGGGAATATTTTCAATGGCTACTTCTGGAATAATTATTATATCTTGCCATTCATTAATTTAGCTGAAGATCCGGGGTAGAATCATCTTCCCGAGGCAAGAGAGTTAACTGACTTTAAAAGTCCAGTTTCCACCCTTGCCGAACGAGGCTGCAATTCCTGGGCTCGATCGTAGCGCCACCAGTGGCTGTTACGAGTTATGTCCCTTCTATGCCTCTCCTATGGACCAATCAGATTCCACCTCTCGTATCACTTGCATCTACTTCAAACAGAATGGCGGCGCCCAGTCAAGACGATCTGATCGACAATCAATATCTATATTGAGATAAAACGGGTCTTACGTCACGAAGTGCATCAAATCACGTGAGCACTTTGATTAAAAACATGAAAAGACATAGAAAATATCTGTTGAAAACGAGTTAGCGGTGCACATGCTTTGCAAATCCTGCAATCGACGGACATCCGCACGACAGTTTACGAACCGGATTTCGATTTCGTGGCACGCTTTTGATTGGACTATGCATAGACTCGTTAGTCCAGCCAAAATGTAACTCCATAATACCGACCTAGTTCGGCAAGGGTGGAAACTGGACTTTTATAGTCTCGGGAAGATGGGGTAGAATATGTCTTCATGCTTGCCGCAAAAGACGACTGTGCTTGTCGCAAGAGGCGACTAACGGCATCGGGTGGTCAGGCTGCTGACTTGGTTGATGCATGTCATCGTATCCCATCTGCGTACATCGATGCTCATGTTGTCAATCACTGGATTGTCTGGTCCAGACTCGATTATTTACAGACCGCCGTCATATAGCAGGAATATTGCTGAGTGCGGCGTTAAACAACAAACAAACAAACAAACATCAAATAGTCTCTGATAACACAACCAGTAACCTAACACAGGAAATTCAGGAATGTGTGCACCTGGACAAAGGATGGTCCATCTATCTGTTTCTGTATATTTCATCATAAGAAGAGTGTGGGAAGGTAGTCTCAGAAGCCTTTCCATATTCATAAGAATTCTCTGTTAAAAGCAGATCTACGATTCCGATTATATCATGATCATGTGTTCATGAATCACTATCAAATAGTAGTGATACCAGGTGTTCGTGGAAAGGTGATAGAATCCTGCCTCATTGGTAGCACCCGTAACAAACACACGCAAAGGCAAGTTAATTGTTCACCTGGAAAACCACGGGAACGGACATCCATATGAAGCAATACTCTTACGTGATGAGGGCTTACTGCCTGAAGACAGTGACTTTGATCGATCATCCCTGCAATCGTGTCGCATGGATGTACCGAAGCCTGTGTAATTGCGAGCCCTGGGGACTCGGTAATGAATGCTGGGGTCCTGGGAATATATTCGGGTACCAGCTAAGTGACCGACTGTACCAACAGCAAAAAAACATACAAATTATGTGTAAGGCCTTTTGCTTCTGTCAGAAAGGGATTTTCTTGTTTGAAACGAAATCTATTAACTAAAGACATCTGAGTGAGTGAGTTGGGGTTAACGCCGCTTTTAACAGTATTCCAGTCATATCGCGGCGTGCCAGCTTAATGTGGGAGGAAAGCCCGAACTGATGCAAGTCTCAGACGTTTACCACTTCGGTGAACCCACGAGCACGGGTATGGTGCTGACAAACCTAGAAACATAATTGGGGCGAACCGGGACTAGAACCCACAATAATAGGTTTCTGGCATGCC
The DNA here is from genome assembly GCF_023055435.1 of Haliotis rufescens. Taxonomy (NCBI): domain Eukaryota; kingdom Metazoa; phylum Mollusca; class Gastropoda; order Lepetellida; family Haliotidae; genus Haliotis; species Haliotis rufescens. Next base: position 3,669,695 of record NW_025964223.1, on the reverse strand, counting down.
CAAGGGACGCAACTCTGCACAGCAAATCGCGACTGGGGCACCCGTGCCCCCTCCAATCTCTAACACAAATGAGTTCTCAGATAGGAACCGTAACTTTATACGATCTGTGACATATTTGAGATAGTTTCGAAAATGTATCTGATCTTAAACTTGAGATATCTTATCTTTGAACGTAAGTTGTTTAGATTAATCGTATCTGAGATCTAACGTAACTAATGTTATATATGGGATAACGCTTTCTTGGTAAAGTACAGATTCTCGTACTTGTTTGGGGTTGAGTCCCGTCTGGGATTCGAACCCACACCGTCAGAGTGAGGCACCAAATCTCCAGCAAACAAATTAGCACGGCTCCCACTTTCTAAATGGCATTGTGTATTCATAGCTTTCTGCCATGGGAGCCGTTTCAATTTACACTTGTCAGAGGGGTACACTAAGTACGTGATCTAGACTACCAGTTGTCGGACTTTCATTTTTGTGGAATCCTCGTTGGCTGAGTGGGTTAGATCGCTGACTTTGTGTGCTGGCGCCTCACTCTGGCGGTGTGGGTTCTAATGAGTTGATCTCTAATGTTTCAGCTCCAGTTATGATGCACCACTTCATTTTATGAGTTGGTCTCGAGTGTTGTAGCTCTAGTTGTGACACGTCACTTCATATAATGAGTTGGTCTCGAGTGTTGTAGCTCTAGTTGTGACAAGTCACTTCACATTATGAGTTGGTCTCGAGTGTTGTAGATCTAGTTGTGACACGTCACTTCATATAATGAGTTGGTCTCGAGTGTTGTAGCTCTAGTTGTGACAAGTCACTTCACATTATGAGTTGGTCTCGAGTGTTGTAGCTCTAGTTGTTACACGTCACTTCATATAATGAGTTGATCTCCAATGTTTCAGCTCCAGTTGAGATATCTCCTGTCTAGGGCCGTGACGGGTAACTCGGGTACTCGGGTCAGGTGGTTCTGAGTAGGACCTGGTTTCCCAATCGGACATTTTGAACCTATCTCTCGAGACCTACAGTGGGTACCCGGGTAGGGTTTGGTAATAAGAGGGTGGGTACCCGTGTAGTAACTTTGGCCTCGTCCCAGCCCTACTCATGTTATAATGCGCTGGTCTCTAATATTTTAGCTTCAGTTGAGATGTACCACTGCCTATAGTATAATGAGATGTTCGTTAATGTTTTAGCTCCAGGTGAGAAGCACCACCTCCTAGTTTAATGTTATGCCCTCTAATGTTTCAGATCCAGTTTAGATGGGCCAAATCCTATTATTATTATGTGTTATTTAATGTTTGAGCTTCAGTTAAGACGCGCCACTTCCTACTATTATGAGCTGTTTTTTTATGATTCGAATCCTGTTGAGACGCATCACTCAGAGGAAGCAGATTATTTTCCCAGACAGAATCATTTCCTTCAATATAATGAGTTGGTCGCTATAGTGTTGTAGCTCCTGTTGTCACACGCCATTTCATATAATGACTTGGTCTCTAATGTTTCAGCTGCAGTTGCGATGCACCACTTCATATAATGAGTTGTTCTCTAATGTTTCAGCCCTAGTTGTGAGCACCACTTCATATAATGAGTTGGTCTGAAATGATTCAGCTCCCCATTCGTATTCTCTCATCATGGTCTTCAGACATATATTCAGCATGTAAACATCATCTAACCACCATCAACCTTCAAGACTTCAAGCTACTGTTATCCAACACCACTAAAGTTCCTTATTCTGCCTGACCCCCTGCCTACTGCCACACTTTTTTCTTATCGATTCATCTTTTTCTGCAGGGGTAAATATACCCCCCGCCCTTCTATCCACATCCAATTTCTCCACCCCGACAATTATGATTTCCCAGGCCTCTCCCCCCACCCAATTACCCCGCCATTCTGGACTAGACCTGGAATCAATCACTCCCTCCCAGCCCATCAGTAAGCACCGCCGCCCCCCCCCCCCCCCCCCCCGAATGTTCCGAGAAGTGGATAAAGTATCACCTTCTGCATTCATGGTGAAGTGTTAGAATGAGTTGCGGGTGCTGTCCACACCCAATGATACCCCAGTTACCGTAGAAAGGCAGTTGTGGTGTCAGCTGAGGTCGTCTGGAAGTCTGATCTCTATAGCACATATACTGGTAGATATTAAAAGCTCTCAGCTTCAGGTTCAAAGGAAGAGATACATTGACTCTGTTGGCCATTATTTAGCACAATATTCAGTGAAAAGATTTCGTGTTATGGACCTCTGTTGTGCATACCCGTTCCGGCAAGTAACTTTTGTAGATTTTATAACGATTTGCGTATAACAACCAAAGGTTCATTGCGAAAACAAAATCAAGACTAGTCTATATTGGAATAAACCACCTCCAGTGACGATGATTTAGTCTTTAATGTTTTAGATCCAGTTCAGACGTGCAAAATCCTAATTTAATGAGTTGGACTGGACTTTCAATGTTTCAGATCCATTTGAGAAACGCCACTTCCTTGTATAAACAGTTGGTCTCTTATATTTCAGCTCCGTTGTCGTGCCACTGCATATGATTAGTCAGTCTCCAGTGTTGTAGCTCCAACTGTGACGCGCCACTTCATGTAATGAGTTCATCTCTAATGTTTCAGCTCCATTTGTGATGCACAGCTTCATATAATGAGTTGGTCTCTAATGTTTCAGCTCCGGTTGAGACGAGCCACTTCATATAATGAGTTGGTCTCTATGGTTTCAGGTCCAGTTGTGACGCGCCACTTCCTATAATGAGTTGTTCTTATATGTTTCAGATCCAGCTGTGACGCGCCACTTCCTATAATGAGTTGTTCTCATATGTTTCAGATCCAGTTGTGACGCGCCACTTCCTATAATGAGTTGTTCTCTAATGTTTCAGATCCAGTGGTGACGCGCCACTTCCTATTATAAGTTGTTCTCATATGTTTCAGATCCAGTTGTGACGCGCCACTTCCTATAATGAGTTGGTCTCTAAGGTTTCAGCTCCAGTTGTGATGCGCCACTTCATATAATGAGTTGGTCTCTAATGTTTGAGCTGCAGATGTGACGCGCCACTTCATATACTGAGTTGGTCTCTAATGTTTCCGCTCAAGTTGTGACACGGCACTTCATATAATGAGGCGATCTGTAATGTTTGAGCTCCTGTTGTTATGCGCCGCTTCATATAATGAGTTGGTCTCTAACGGGATCGGGTGGTCAGGCTCGCTGACTTGGTTGATGCAAGTCATCGTATCCCAATTACGTGGATCGATGCTCATGATGTCAATCACTGGATTGTCTGGTCCAGACTCGATTATTTACAGACCGCCGTCATATAGCTTGAATATTGCTGAGTGCGGCGTTAAACGACAAACAAACAAACAAAACAATATAGAAAGATGGAAACATGCAATTCATTGGTGAAGTTAAACTACTGATCATATGAATCATATCATAGTAGCATCAAGCGAAATAATCTTTTGCTAATTTGGTTGATAAGATTATTTGATCAGAAAAAAATGCTTTATAATACCAGAACACACCGATATATATATCTATGTTATCTCTGTTATATATATTATAGTTTATGTAATGATATTTGATGATGATTGATGACAAGCAATAATTGAATACACTTATGAAATTCAATTCCGATAATGAGTTGAATTTGAATGAAATTGATGCATGTATATGACCTTTAAATTACTTAATTAGCGTCTCTAATGACGGAAAAATTGGTATTAAAAACTACACTATACTCATTTCACTACCATGCACATAGTTCTATACGGCTACTTGACCTGTTTATTTGGCACGCTTGATGATATTATAGGTGGGAATAATTGAATATGAGATTGTATAATGTTAGTGCATTCCTAGCCGGAAGTAAACTTCTTTGGAGAAAGTGTCGTCTGCCACAGCTTGCTGCAGAGACATGAGGCAAAACATTATACAGCCGTCCTCGTCGGGGGTTTGGGGGTGCGGTTTAGAGAGAAGGCTGGGGGAATTATGCATATAATACAAATTTGGTAACTTTTGTTATAATATTGTCGTTAGGTTTTCAGGTTTTGATTGTGGGAACATCAACGCAAACATACATAATACTCCAGAATAGTCTACCACTGTACGCTGCCGGTTACTGACAGCTAGATCAGATAATAAGTAACGTGTAAATATCTTATTTAGGAAGACCCAGAGTGGAGAAATGAAATAAAAACGCATAATTGAATTCAATAGAAAAACACTGGGACATGTATGCTGAAACAGAAAAGTGTACTTAAATATGTACTTAAATATAGGTGGTGAGAGGGGATGGTCGGGAAAATACAGGAAAATAATTCTAGTTCTAGCCTGTTTGGAGAAGATTTGAAAAGAGTTCAATTTAACTATAATCCCCCACTGAAAAGACTTTCTTGGCCTTACGCTATAGTTTACTTTCGAACCAACAGTATTATATGAATGGACATGGTGATATATACCAGCTAGTATGTACTAGACAATTAATGGAACATGTGAATAAGTACAATAATAAGACCCCCCAAAAATGTCGCAAATGCTTTGGGAAAGCCTGTGTTAGTCTGTCTCTGACCCCCGGTTCTAGCAGATAATGGACAGTCTCGCCACAACACAGCTGCTGCTTGAAAGGGGATATACACAATAACACAGTGATGTGGGTCAGCTCACTGACACTTTTTACAGGCACGTGTGCCGATCAGTGGCATAAGCCTTCTACATATGCATAAGAAATCTCCAGAAATAATATTCATATTGACCAGCGTCACGCAGGAATTATTAACTTTCCTTCCCCAGAGATTATGCTACAAACTCAATACAGCGCTATTAACGTACGCCACTTTAGAAGGTTCACTTATCGCTGAGGGGAGCTTGATGTGACCTCTGACCCAAACCGGAACCATGCTGTCATTAACGATCAGAGAGGTTGGCAATGTCATTTTTTATTAATTTATCAGATATCTGCCGCATTAAGCCCAATTTTATACTTTAAGCGTATGCTGATTAGATTTCCCCACGAAAAGGATTTGCTAATTTTGATGTCACTTGTCATTTGGACCAGATTGTTTCGAATGTGGGCTCGACCTGTCGTCAATCTTCTGTAAAAAGCATTTGTATTCCACAGACAGTATTCTCAGATTGTCCCTGCATCTGGTAACATGCGTAAGCACGAATGTGCCGGTGTACGTAGACTAACGCTAAGTCAAACGCTAAGTCAAACGCTAAGTCAAACGCTAAGTCAAACGCAAAATTATATGATTTTGACAAAAACAAACAACTAGTAAAATCTACATATAAAATGAGAAGGAGCCCTGTGAGATCGGAAATACTGAACATCAGGAAAATCTGGCCTTGCTTTATTTAGGACTATAGCATTACAGTTTGGGTTTGGGCAGCAGGGTGTATAATATGGTTCATCGACTGTCAGACACACTACGGTGTATGCATCTTTGGTTTAGAGAAACTATTGAGTCAAATCACGTCTTTATTCCCTTATTATTAGGGCTCTGGCCCAGAGTGTGTGTTATGAGCATAAATATGAATTACATGAAACACCCCTATTACATATGGATACAACTGCCTTTGTGGTCCAGTGGATTGAGCGCCTGCATGGAAGGTTGTGGGTTCAAGATATTAAAAGTTGGTACATGTTACTCTGCCTGGTGCTTGGCAGTAAGAGGCTAAAACAAGGACTGGTCGTCTCAGAGTCAGTATACTGTGTCTGAGTTGGGTATTCAGGTTAAACTGTGGCATGGTAGCTCAGTGGGCAAGCACTATAAACTTGGCATTAGTACAAGCAGCCACTAACACACTCACAGTGCATGCACGTCGCTATATAAGTGCAATAATCTTTAACACGACGTTAAACCCCATTTCACCTCACCTCCCATATGGACGCAAAGACCTTCAATCAAAACATGCAAAAAGGCACCACGCAGTAGTCAGTTATCTCCCTTTGACTGTTGACATGGTTAAGACTGAGTTATAGAGAAAATGTGAGTTGGGAGTAACCAGATGTGATTCACTTGAATGAATGTTTGGTAGGACTACACATGCTGTGTATTTACTGAAGTAGAGAAGCTAAACAACATACATAGCGATCTTCTTCATCTGTAGGTACTTGGGGACAATAAAAAGATGTGTGGCAAGATATGATACAACCAGACACCATATAATAGAGGGACGACCCTCTAGTTTATGCCCAAAACCATCAGTGCTGCAGCTTGCACTGTGCAGCCTGTCCGGAAGCGAGCAGAAACGCGTTCACTGCAGTCATCGTGGTCGCCTAGTTTTCCCATGCAACATGCTTGTCGTAAGAGGTGACTAACGGAATCAGGTGGTCAGGTCGCTGATTTGGTTGATGCATGTCATCGGTCCAATTGCGTGGATTGATGTTCATGATGTCAATCACTGGATAGTCTGGTCCAGACTCGATTATTTACAGACCGCCGTCATATAGTTTGAATACTGCTGAGTGCAGCGTTAAACAACAAACAAACACACATTCCTAAGACGAATCTCACTGTTCCTATAAACAATACTCTGAATAAAATGGTCATGCCTTTGGTAAAGACAGAGTCCATTATGCCCATGCTCAAGTTTTGATTGCCATTATTCAGATTCTCACACATTTGAAAGATGGAAGGATCTCTGCCAAAGATTTATGTGAAAAATGCCTGGAGCGATCACACCAAGCAAAGGAGCTCAACTTCCTCATCAGTGAAACCAGGGAGCTGGCTCAGATGTCTGCTGCAGACTCGGACAACAGACTGGACAAAAGTAAAAACATAATGAAATGAATTGAGCCTATTCCATGCTTTCCTGTTACAGGCTGATAATTTTGCATTGCAAGGCCTGTCCTGAATAGTCTTTGAGCATGTGTTTATGAATCACTATCAAATAGTAATGATACCAGGTGTTCGCAAAAGGTGAGTGTATCCTGCCCCACCGGTGGCACCCGTCACAAACACATGCAAAGGCAAGTCAATTGTTAACCCCAAAACTATGTAAACATATGGTACAAGTCAAAATAGGCAATTGCATCAGACTTCATTTTTGTCAATAAGAAAATTTGTGTAGAAGCTACTTCTGGTCTCTCCTTGAAAAATCAAATGCTCCCATTTGAGTCTTACATGCCTGAAACCGTAACAAATTGAACAGAGTCACATAAAGTCTACCTCATTTTCATAAACAAATTGCAGGCTTGTGTTTGTCAGGTCATATGTGATATGATGGCCGTTTGGCATGGGAAAAAACTTTAATTTTGGGAAGCTTGCCTTGAAAAGACCTTTAAGATATTGTGTCTGAAATTCTGTACAAACCATGTGTCATCTTATGACATTAGTCTTTGTGAGGAATTCAAAATTCCTGAAAACCAAGAATTTTGAACAAGATCACGTGAATGCAAGACTTGCCCATTCCACAAACCATTCTCCACAAAGCCCTAATATAATGGAGTGATAACATAGCTGAGTGGATTGATGACCTCGTAGAGACCTTAGAACTTAGACCTTGTGGTTCCGGTGTTCATCTCTTGTCATGTTCATCTCTTGCCCGGCTCCGGACTCATTTATTTACATACTGCCGTCATGTATGTGCGAGTACCGGCACATGTCTTGCAGTCCGACTTCGCAGTGTTTTTTGCCTTTCACTTCCTGGTTCGTCTTATCTGCAGGTTATATCATTTTCTCTCGTATTTCAATGGTCAAGTTAGCACCTCGGCTTATCTACGGGGTCGGCTTTTCCGCGGTCATATATGGTAGTTGGAATATTGCTGAGTTTGGCATTAAAAAACAAACAAACAAACAAACAAGATATTATCTGAATATGTACAACAGATCATGGAGCGTAGGCCCCATGTTAGAAGAAGTACCTGTCATCTTTATCATCTTCATCAGTTGTGCATCCTCGATGATGCAGTGTGTAATATCTCCATTCTATTATGATAAAAACCCTGGGCCCATTCACCACCACAGCCATGTTTCAGAGTGAGTGAGTGAGTGACGTCCCCATCTCCATCACGCTTATCACTAACTCGGCAGAACATCTTGTGTTAACGGGCTTGAAATCAACAACCAATCAAAATTCCTCCTCTGAATGCGAGCTCGGCATGATCCCCATTCCAAATCACAACCTTGCATTTGTCCTCCTTTGAAATATTTTATCGAATCGGAAAGTATCGAAAGTAAAGTGTAACTTGACTGGATGACTAATTTTAGAGCTGCGCAGAGCTACAGATAAGCAGTGTATTAAGGAAAAATACCCCAGAAAAATATTCTAAACCCAATAACTTTCAATTAAATTGCATACAGAAACGCATGCATTAAATGAAAAACTATATATCCAATAAAGCTTTTTCAGCAGGCATGCAAAGGAAATAATTTCCGAAACACAATTACGAGCTAATTTACTTTCCAAGTCAAGCCTATATATTTAGAACATTATTTCATTTTTTTTAAATCTTAAAATGTTCTCTAATTTTTTGAAAAACCCAAAAGAGTGATAAATAAATGAGTGAAAAAATATTGGTTACCCAATGAAAAATGTAATAACCCAATTAAAATAGAAACCCTAGAGTAAAAAAACTCAATTGCTCAAAAAGTTATCTGGAGCTCTGGCTGTGATACTCGAACCAGTCTCAGATGAAGCGATGGCGGAGAATGGCTCCAGGGTGTTTATCACAATGGAGATGTGATACTCTGGATAATCCAGGATGTTTTTTGTGTAAATTGATTTTCTGTAAATACAACTCATCCAATATGCAGAATCTTGAACCGGGGTGTACCCGATATGAGTACAATGTGTGAAGCCCATTTCTGGTTCCCTCTGCCATGATATCGCTTGAATATTAGCATACTAGCATACTAGCACACTCACTCACTCACTCACTCACTCACTCACTCACTCACTCACTCACTCGCTCGCTCGTACTTTAATTGAAAGAAAGCCTTTGTTTTATTCTGATTGACCATACTTTCAGAACTGCCACCTCGTAACCTGGAGGGTGTGCCAATGGTTTTCAAGGACAACTACTGTATGAAGGGCATCCCGACTACGTGTGCATCTCGAATGTTGTCCAACTTTTCACCGCCTTACAATGCTACTATGGTGCAGCGGACAACAGCGGCGGGAGCTGTCATCGTCGGTAAAGCCAACATGGACGAGTTTGCCATGGGGTAATACAATCAGCGTCTTCTCGAAAAAGAACCTCTGTCAATATCAGTCCTAGAAAGTATGGTACAAATCTTTGAAAACCGTCAGACCCACCTTGCGCGAACTATGACCGACCAATGGAATGAGTCACAAGAAGTCGACATTAGCCAATCAGAAGGCAGCTTTCTTGTGCTTTACGACACTAATTTCAAATTGGCGACTATGCTTCTAAACATATTTTGACAAATTCTCGATTAAAAATTTGAAACTCTAACAAAAGAACATTCTGGAATGGCTAATAGATGGTCTAGATTGTATGGATTCAGTCGTTAAGCCCGTAACTATTGTTCGGAATACCCCGTGTTAACATTTTCGAGGTTGCATGATTTGAAATCACATTCCGACTGTCACTTTCCTGATCTGGTAAGCGACACTCTGATTGGTCGAATGAAAGGTCGTTCTGACATGACCCATAATGGGATGTCCTCAGATCGAGAACTAAGATCTGATTTTAATGAGATTTGATTGAAAACTGACTTTGTATACTAACTCACAGATGTGTATCATTCTAGCAGTAATGATGATACTAATTGAAAAGACTATAGTGATTTTGTACACAAATGACAATGTTTGCTGCTATGTGGGGAGTAGACACTGGGTAAGGAGATCAGTCTTGTATGTGGTAGACAGTTGAAACAAAGGATGCAGATGAAAGATTAGACAGGGGAAAAGTTGACTTACAGATGTTGACTTACAGATGTTGACTTACAGATGTTGACTTACAGATGTAGACATACAGATGTTGACTTACAGATGTTGACATAAAGATGTTGACATACAGATGTTGACTTACAGATGTTGACTTGCAGATGTTGACATACAGATGTTGACATACAGATGTTGACTTTCAGATGTTGACATACAGATGTTGACTTACAGATGTTGACTTGCAGATGTTGACATACTGATGTTGACTTAAAGATGTTGACATACAGATGTTGACTTGCAGATGTTGACATAAAGATGTTGACTTACAGATGTTGACATAGAGATGTTGACTTACAGATGTTGACTTACAGATGTTGACATACAGATGTTGACTTACAGATGTTGACTTACAGATGTTGACTTACAGATGTTGACTTACAGATGTTGACATACAGATGTTGACTTACAGAAGTTGACTTACAGATGTTGACTTACAGATGTTGACATACAGATGTTGACTTACAGATGTTGACTTACAGATGTTGACTTACAGATGTTGACTTGCAGAGTTTTTGAGTATGTTGAGCTGTTTTTCACTTATCTTGTTTTGTTTAATAGATGTTTATTAATATTCCTCCCACCACTCACTCACTCACTCTGTGTTCAGGTCAGCCAATGTGGACAGTGTGGCTGGACCGGTCATCAACCCTTGGAAGTACAAGTTCAGAAAGAGGCATGGCAACGAGAGACATCACAGGAGGAACAACCAATCAAAAGACTCTGCCGGTGACCATGTGACCAGTTCCTCATCATCTGATTGGTTCATTGCTGGAGGGAGTTCTGGGGGCAGTGCAGTTGCGGTTGCTGTTGGAGCATGTTATGCGTACGTAAAATGAAATAATTTTGAGAAATTGTTTTCAATGAGTAATTAGGTGAATATCCTTCTGATGAATACAGGGGGGATATTTTTTATTAATATTTAGTTACAGGGGGGATATTTGTTAATTTAGTTATATAGCAGGATAAAACATTCAGGTTTGAAAATGGTTGGATGTACATTTTGAAACCTTGTTTGATATTTGAGTGGGAAATAACTAAATACTGGCAGGACATGAGAAACTCCAAACAGACGGCCTGAAAGCAATGTATGGAGTTCCCATTGGTTTAAGGACCGCAGATTACTTTGACAAGTTGCCTCCCTTAGTTGTGCCGGGATCCACTGTTTCGGGGTTATGATGAGATTGGCTCTTGTTATGAAAGATCATTGATGTTCTGCTATATTATGACGCCTGGGTGATGGATTATCTCCCTTTGACCAGGATAAACAGATACCTGGTATATATCCTGCGGTCAGTGCTGTGTCGTGGGTTTCACAGAAGTGATAAACGTCTGCATTGTGTATTTCTTCCTCTCTAATCAATCTGACACACTTCAAAATTATTACTTCATTTCTAACGTTTGTCATATATCGTGTACTGGTGACTATTTATGACCCAAAGGCTGCCCATGCACTATCCACCTTTGTTGTACAAAAGGAAATGAAATTTGTATATATTTTTTTAATATTATTTTCATGTATTTATATGTTCTGGTTTTTGTGTGCAAAGTTTTAAATTTAGATCTTGTTTTGACTATGCTCTTAAATTCTCTCCAACAACATATTTGGGGTTAGAATAGGTCTTCAGCAACCCATACTTGCCGTAAAAGGCGACTTTGCTTGTTATAAATGATGACTAATGGGATCTGGTGGTTAGGCTCGCTGACTTGGTCGATACATAACATCGTATCCCCATTGCATGGATTGATGCTCATGATGTCAGTCACTGGATTGTCTGGTCCAGACTTGATTATTTATAGACCGCTGTTATATAGCTGGAATATTGCTGAGTGAGGTGTTTAACAACAAGCAAAAGTTTATGCAGCTAGCAATTAGGTTTCCATGTCAACATGCACTTGGTGCAAGTTAAATCAAATTCCTTAAATCTGAATTTCCTTAAACAATCGATCAAATAAAATTCCACCAAAAAATTAATTTCAAAATAGTCATGAAATTGATGTTTTCCATGTATTTGTGTGTATGAAACCAGAGTAGAAGATCTGATTTGTAAAATGTGTTTAAGAGGTGATGGGGTAGCCTAGTGGATAAAGTGTTCGCACTTCACGCCGAAGACCTGGGTTCGATTCCTGACATGGGTACAGTGTGTGAAGCCCATTTCTGGTGTCCCCGGCTGTGACATTGCTGGAATATTGCTAAAAGCGGCGTAAAACCAAACTCACTCAACTCAAAAGTGTTTGATGTTGACTAAGTTATAATGAGACTGGTACACTTATTCATGTATCGTTTATTATCCAGTGCCTTTTCTTCTGACACTGGAGGATCGACACGTAACCCGGCCTCGTACTGTGGTGTGGTTGGACTGAAGCCAACATATGGGCTGACGTCCAGACATGGCCTCATCCCGCTGGTCAACTCCATGGATGTCCCCGGCATCGTCACCAGGACGGTGGACGATGCAGCTACAGTTCTAAGTATGGGAGATTGTGATGTCCTACTTACGTCTGATGTTGGGAAACTGTGCTTTTTTCTCTGTCTTCATCTTCTCAAGGGGCGGTGGGGTAGCCTAGTGGTTAAAGCATTCACTCATCACGTCTAAGACCCGGGTTCGAATTCTTGCATGGATTCGATGTGTGAAGCCCATTTTCCGCTGTACCCTTCTATGATATTGCTGGAATATTGTGAAAAGCGTTGTAAAACCATACTCACTCATCTTCTCAAGGCAAGAGTGTCCACTAGCCTTTTTCAAAGTCAAGTTGAAGTTTTCAACTACCGATAGACTTTGATATAAGCTAGTGGACACTCTTGCCTTGGGAAGATGCTTTATGTAAGACTGTTAACCTGGACTTTTGTTTGTTTGTTTGTTTGACGCCAAACTCGGCGATATACCAGCTGTATGATAGTGTCTTTTAAATTATCTTGCCTGGACAATCAAGTTTTTGATATTGTGAGCAAGAATCCACACTGTCGAGTACGATCAACCAGAATATGTACATGAGTATCCTGTAACCTGCATGTTCGGATATCGCTGACTGGGCCCCCAGTACAGTGCTATCACACGATGAATATCTCTTGGATGGCATTGTGTATTTTGTATTAATCAATGATAAATGTCAACCCGATTTTTATTTTATTTTCCAAGTTAGTAATTATTGTATCCTGTGTTGTAGATGTAGTGGCTGGTCATGACGTTCACGACTCCACCACCGTACGTGACCACTTTGACCCGGTCAGTCTGTCCACTGAGTTCTCAGTCAAGGGACTACATGTTGGCATTCCAAAGGTAAGTAAACTTGAAATGAAATCTATGGCCTACCTGTTTATTTTGTTTTTTTCCTGCATTTCCAATATGAAACCTCTTACTAAGCTCAACTTTTGGTATGAGATCTCAGAAATCCTGTCAAAATCTTCTTATCCAACTTTAAACATGGCAAGGCCACCATGGCGGCCATTTTGAAAATGTCAGTTTTGCTTATTACAGAGATATTTCCGTGGAGATGCTTTGCTGTACTGAAGCTTCTGTTACTATTATTTGCATGTTTTTGTTAACCTTTCACTATCCTCCCTGTTGCATCAGTGAAGGAGGTGCTTGTTGAGAAAGGCCACCTCATCATGACCAGGGTATACTTGAATTAAGGCCCCAAAAGTCCATTCTTTCACAACTGTTGTCAGAACCTATGTGGGCGAGTGAATGTTGTTTAATGCCACCGACAGCAATATTCCAGCTGTATCAAGGCAGCCTGTAAATCTGGACAAGGCAAACCAGCGTATGAAAGCACAAGAACGATCCACACCATCGGTGGACTGTGACACACTCTCAGCCGAAGTCACAGATCATCTGGAATACCTTCGTCAGCCCTTATAACAAGGAATGGCTACTGGGAAACTATTGTTTCACCAGGAGTCCCAAATGTTCTTACTATTATTATAGCTCTCTTTTTTTAGTTCTTAATGCTAGCCCAAATTATTTGCTTAACATTGATTTATTCTACCTCCCCACCCCCACCCCCAGTTCTGAAGACATGTTGAAGTGTACAAGTCTAGGGATGGAAACACCTGATTTTGATTGCTGTACATGCAAGATTGCCAATATTATTTTTATGTTCTGTGTTATATTCTAGCAACATTGATATTTACTACCAGTTTCAATATGGAATCCCCCTAAAGATCCTGGTCAGAATAGGTCTTCAGCAACCCCTGCTTGATGTCACAGGTGACAATGCTTGTCGTGAGAGGCGATTAACGGGGTTGGGTGGTCAGGCTCGCTGACTTGGTTGATGCACGGTCATTGTATCCCAATTGTGAAGATTGCTGCTCATGATGTCAATCATCCAAACTCGATTTACAGACCGCTGTCATATAGCTGGAATATTGCTGAGTGCGGAGTTTAATAAACATCTAACAAACAAACAAAACAATACAGAAAGATGGAAACATGCAATTCATTGGTGAAGTCACAGGTGAAGTTCTGTGTTTTCTAGGAATATTTCGCCCCTGGTACATCACCAGATGTAGTGTTGGCATGGCGACGGGCAGCAGACATGTTGGAGAGGGCGGGTGCCCGGGTGACAGAGGTGTCCCTCCCCCACACACAGTACTCCATCATCTGCTACAACGTCCTCTGCTGCTGCGAGGTGGCCTCCAACATGGCTCGCTACGACGGGATAGAATATGGTAATATTTGTGGCTGAAACAAGGCCATTGTCCAGTGAATAGTATCTCCATTCTATTGTGTTACCCTAGCTGGACCCAATTGCCACCATTTTGATTTGAATGAGTCCTGTTCACATGATGGGTTGCTAAAATTAGCCATTCAATCAAATTACACGGGTCACTCATGATTGCAATAAGCAGTGATATCATCAGTACTCGACTCACCTTGCAGTGTCGTAGCCAGCCGTGGGGGCAGGGGGGGAGCAGTTGCCCCCCTGGATTTTTTTTATAGAAAACAGTTTTATTTGAATCATGAAAATACACGTTGGGGACAAGTGGTACTTGTACAAAAATTTGCACCCCCCCCCCCCCCGTCAAAAAAAAGTTAACTACGGCCTTGCCTTGTGTACCATCTCAGATACAACAGGGATCCTGGGATAGGAACATAGGATAACATCTTTTCCAGAATGGATTTGATTGAATATACTGAGAGCTCACAGACAAGAAGCTACCATTTTGAATGTTAGTATATGCTCACGTTCAGAAAAGGCATTTTGATTGGTTGTTGATTTCAAGCTCATGAGCTGGAAGTGTCTGTGCTAGATTAATGATAAGGGAGATCGAAGCCTCGCTACAGTGGCGAATGGGTCCAGGGTATGTATCATAGGATGGAGATATATTACCCTGTATTATTGAGGATGGAACAAGGCATCATTAAGGATGGGGGTGGTATGTGTTTGTGTGTCCTATGATTCTATGAATCTTGTCACCATTTTTGGAGACTTAACAATGTCGCTAAAGAACTCCCAACACACGACAGTTTGAGTTATAGCGCAATTAAAATAAAGTGATGTTGACAAGAATCATATTGAAATCGTCAAAGACAGGGCGTTATATGTCCAACAAAACGTGAATTAATTCCTAGTTTACTACAGTTCGCATAAGGCTTATGGTAAAATTGAATGAGAGTAGAGCGGAAACGTTCTTATAACAGTGACATCGCTGCATTCATGAAGTCCTATCACAATCATGCCATCGATGGAATGTCGCCACACTTTACAACATGGGGAATTAAACAAAGAAGTAGGGTAACATGTAGAAATTGGGATGTTTTCTTATGGATGAACATTTTGTTCATATGTGGTTAATGTGTTTATAAAAGTTAAATACTAATAATTATAACTGTAAAGATGATGAGTGATTTTTTTCTCTATAGTAAGTAAGAGGTGACTAACAGGATCGTGTGGTCAGACTCGCTGACTTGGTTGATGCATGTTATTGTATTCCAATTGTGTAATTGATGCTCATGATGTCAATCACTGGATTGTCTCGTCCAGACCTATGGATGCCGTGATATAGCTGGAATGTTGCTGAGTGCGGCGTTAAACAACAAACAAACAAACAAATCTCTATGGTAATGTTTATTCAATAAGGGCGTCTAGTGCAACAGAATGCACACCAGCCTCTTTCTATGTTGCAGGTTTGCGAGCCCCCGTTGATGATTCAACTGAAGAACTGTACGCCCAAAGTCGGCGCGAGGGTTTCAACTATGTAGTCCGGTCAAGAATCCTCAGTGGAAACTGGTTTCTTCTGAAGAGGTGACATGACATGACATGTATGCTTGACTGTGATGTATGCTTGACTGTGATGTATGCATGATTGTGATGTATGCTTGACTGTGGTGTATGCTTGATTGTGATGTATGCTTGATTGTGATGTATGCTTGATTGTGATGTATGCTTGATTGTGATGTATGCTTGGGTCACTGACAGGCATTTAGAACCCTTTTACTTTCTGTATGTATGTGTTGTGGGTTGGAAGCAACATGATGTTATATTTCAATGCCTGGTTTCAGAAACTACGAGGACTACTTCATCAAGGCCCAGAGAGTGAGGAGGCTCATCAGTGATGACTTCCAGAAAGTGTTTGCCAGTGGTGTCGATGTCCTGTTGACTCCAACAACGCTCGGTGATGCTCCTCTGTTCCGTGACTATGTCAGCGAGGACAACAGAACTCGCACGGAGCAGCATGACGTGTACACTCAGTCAGCCAACATGGCAGGTAGGTGGCCATGATAGTTCAAAGGATATGGCAGTTTTGACACAGTTTTATCTAGGATTGAGACAGTTTTGCTGTTTGTAGGGCAGGGGAAGCTTTGTGGCAGCTATGTGGCAAGTGGTGGCACGTGGGCCCAGTGTACAGCACACGGGTCACAAACCAGGTGAAATTAAGCAACGTTGATCACCGAGAGTCCTTGGATGGGTGAACATATTTGGCAGCTTGGCTCCTGAGAGTATCTAGGGCTTCGGTCCTGCCCCACACTGAAGCACATGTAACACATGTGGTGTCTCCTTTGGCAAATGACTTTATTTGAAATGTGCCTCTGTTCATTAAGCAGTGAATGGGTACCCGGTAGGATGAGATGGCAAAGTAGCTGTTAACCTTCTCACAGGTTACTTGGGTTGTATACTCCCCAGGGAGCTTAGAATGAAAGTTGAACGCGCACTGATCCATTGACTGGGGTATTAATAAACTTTGAGCATGATATTCAATATGTAAAAAGTGCCATACAATGGACTATTTTTATTATATAATTCATTATGCAGAACTGTGGCAGGCTTTGTGTTGGAGTGGGATGTCCTTGGATGTTTTTGAAAAAAATAATTTATTCCTAACAAAACATTTGTCCTCTCATTTTTACTCTTCCCAGAAAATATATTGTTTGGCTCCTTCTTTATATGTAAAAAAAGATTCTTTTCCCAACAAATATCTAAGGTCTTGACCTGATTATGAAATGGTGCATGCCTCACCACAGGTCTGTTTGTGTCAGTATACCAGAGTTGTCTCCCCTTCCAGGTATTCCCGCGGTCAGTGTCCCGGCCTGCTTGTCCACACAAGGACTTCCAATCGGACTCCAATTCATCGGAAACCATTTTCAGGAACAGAAACTCTTGTCAGTGGCCCAGTGGTTTGAGCAGCAGGTGAACTTTCCTAGTTTGAATCTCGATCATCTGGACGCTGAATCCCCTACAGTAGCTTTAGAACAAGGCCTGTGATTAACATGCAGTACGATTTGGTTTGGTTTGTTGTTTTACGCCGCCGCAATATTCCAGCTATATGACGGTTGTCTGTAAATAATCAAGTCTGGACCAGACAATCCAGTGATTTACATCATGAACATCAATCCACGCAATTGGGATCGATGAAATGCATCAACCAAGTCAGCGAGCCTGACCACCCGATCCCGTTAGTCGCCTCTTACGACAAGCATAGTCACCTTTTACGGCAAGCATGGGTTGCTGAAGACCTATTCTACCCCGGATCTTCATGGGTCACATGCAGTACGAGAGTGAATGTGATATATGTGTGTGGTGTTCTTATAGATGCACAATATTAGTCACTTATTTATGTGCTTATGTTTTTTTGTTTTTGATAGATTGGTACATTTTTATTTAGCAATTGAAGCCAGTTAGGTCACAATAGATATATTATTTATATATTCATCCAGCCGATATCACTTTAGTCTTCCTTACAGACTTCAGAGCAATTTCTTTTAAAATAAAAATGATATTCACTCCCATCCCCTCTTTAGCTCTAAGTTAAGGACTTGAATACTTGTGAGTTTCCTTGCAGAATGATATTTATTTGACCCAATACATCACTCTATTCAGGGACCATCTTCCCGAGGCAAGGGCGTTAACTGACTGTATAAGTCCAGTTCTTTACTTTAAACATACATGACACACGTCCACCTACAAATATTCATGCTTCATGTAAATCACATTAATGGACAGTAAATCATGTTAATGTACACAGATTCTTGTAACTTTTGTTTTCCCAAAATATATGTGAAAAATAAGATTCCTCCTGCCTCGCATTTTGAAACAAGAACGGATGAAAATCTAATAATTGCTTTATTGCGGCCTTAGTGAAAGGCAAGCCAAGTGAATAGTCCTTATTCACACATATGGGGTGGTGGGGTAGTCTCGTGGTTCCAGTGTTATGTTTTCACGCTGAAGTCCGGGTTCGATTCCCACATGGGTACAGTGTGTGAAGTTCATTAATGGTGTTCCCTCTCGCGGTGATATTACAACAACTTCTCTGACAATTCACGTCATATGGAGTTGTAGGAATAATCTCAGAGAATACTCTCTAAGACTTGTTCACAGAATTCTGATCCAGTTTTTGACAACAAAGGACATATTGACAATGTTATTTTTGTCCATAAATCATCCATTTATGTTCCATTATAAAATGTAATATGCATGAAGTATGTGGTTTTCGTAATTACATATTGTATGTTTTGATCCAGTAAGTGAGTGAGTGAGTATGGTTTTACGCCCCTTTTAGCAATATTCCTGCAATATAACGGCGGGGGACACCGGAAATGGGCTTCACACATTATACCCATGTCAGGAAAAGAACCTGGGTCTTCTGCGTCACGAGCGAACGCTTTAACCACTCGGCTACCCGACCGCCCCTGATCCAGTAAGACCTACGACTTTCAGTGTTGTTCTAGTGTTACTGCATGTTTTACATTTAAAACTACAATGCCTTAGAATCATGAGTGAAACGAGAGTGCCGCTAAAATTGTGCATTTGGAATTCTGATCCGATTATAAACATATTTGCAGCGATCATATTTAGAAACAGCCCATTATGGCTATTGATTGGATATCTTCTTTCAAATTGCATTGAGATTTGTGTTGCAATATAATTAAATTTGATTTGCAATGTTATGAATTTTGACCTTGATTCAAGGCTACAAGCTATATAGCCTAATAGTTTGTGTAGCCAAAGGGAAAATGGTGTCATGGGCAATATGTAAGGCCCCACTGCACACTAGCCTACTATGTTTCATAATAATATCTCTTTACATTTGGGAGCAATGGAAAAAAGTAGGTTTTCAAAAGGAAACGGTTGCAGCTACATTAGGAGAGGTTGTTGCTTGGATGGTATAGGAGAAAATAGCAAAAGAAGTTTAAGCAGGCAACTGTCCATGGTCAGCTGGCTAGTATTCTTTATAATCAAACCAAAGCCACCATTGCTTGGACCTGGATGCAAGGACCTGCAGCACTTCAATCAGTGGTCCCTTTGGTGATGGACTGATGGTCTACTTTCTGTTTGTAGTTTAACGCCACACTCAGCAGTATTCCATCTATATGATGGCGGTCTGTAAATAATCGATATCATATCGATAATTGATATCATGAGCATCGATCTACTCAATTGGGATACGCTGACATGCATCAACTAAGTCAGCGAGACTGACCACCCGATCCTGTTAATCTCCTCTTGCAAAAACTGGAGCTGTAGCTGCAGGAATATTGCGCAACATAAAGGGAAATTTGACTTTTGGAAAGTTAAAGTCGTCCCTCTTGTCGTGGAGTCCCTATCCCGTTAGTCGCCTCTTATGACAAGCATAGTCAACTGTTACAGCAAGCATGGGTTGCTGATGACCTATTCTAACGTGGATCTTCAGGGGTATGATGGACTACTTTAAAGCTATCTCACCGTATCTCATCTTGTTCTTGAGAACCTCTTGGCAGAGGGCTGTAACCTTGTGTGAATGCAATGACCAAGAGAGGGTCCAAGTTTGTCGAAGACATCACTATTTGTACTCAACATCGTTGTCCTAAACGATGTTGCAAAAATGGTTTTTCTTTTCCTTTGCAACGAATTCTTTCAAAGTACTATAATAAAGATATGTGTACCAAAATAGTTTGAAGTGTAATGACCTGATAAGTCAGGAGAACTAAATAGCCTTGTGGCTCTATTTTTTCTTCCGTAGAGTACAATTTTGCACCCTGTTTTTGTGTCCAGTGTTATTGATTGAGGAAGGCAGTGTAGTATACACGAAGTCATAGTCTTGTTTAACCACAGAAAAAGCCTAGTCGCTACCGGGACTGTCCTACAAAGCGATGTTTATCGTAAGTATGTGTTTGATGTACTTGAGTTACAGTCACCATAGCCATAAGATCGTTGTTAGGATGTGATCAGCCTCGTTAAACAACATGCAAACAAAAGTTTGTACCCTGGCCTTGGAGGTTGTTCCTGCTTCCACTAACAGGGTTGTCGGGGCCAGACTCGAGCATTTATAGATCGCTATCATATTGTTTGTGGCCCAGTCGTCTAAGACGCCACAATTCGTTGTGCAGAGTTAGCTCCCTTAGCAGTGCTACAATCCTTGATCTTGGGAAGAATCTATCAGTGTTGGTATGTTGGTATGTTTCACCAAAGTGGTAAACGTCTCAGATTTGTATAATTTCAGACTTTACTCCACTATTAACCAGTGTCAGAAATTGAATGTACCGTCATGATTCGGGCACAAGCTCCTTCCCAGCGCGTGGGACCCGTGAAAATTCCGGGGTAGAATAGGTCTTCAGCAACCCATGCTTGCCGTAAAAGGTGACTATGCTTGTCGTAAAAGGCGACTAACGGGATCGGGTGGTCAGGCTCGCTGACTTGGTTGATGCATGTCATCGATCCCAATTGGTTGGATCGATGCTCATGATATCAATCACTGGATTGTCTGGTCCAGACTCGATTATTTACAGACCGCCGTCATATAGCTGGAATATTGCTGAGTTCGGCGTTTAACAACAAACCAACCAACCAACCAACCAATCCCAGCGCGTGACACCTTCCTTACACTCGTGGTAAAGAGAGCTCCGCGAACGGCCTATCGCTGTGAGGAACTTGGATTCTGGCACCCCCAAGGGAGGCAGCTCTGCACAGCTATACTATAGAAACATTCATTCACACATTATTAAAGACAACAGAAGTTTCATATACAAATAGAATGTTTTATTCCAGATAATTATGGGATGCGGCAAATGTATACATACAAATAAAACTGAAACACATCACATTACTTGTACAAAGGAGACGCAATTTGCATACTGATGAATGATTGGCTACAGATAGTTTTCTTACATTGAACGACTACCAAATATGGAAATGAGTTATGTTTCAATTTTTATACCGAAATGAGAGAAGCAAGAATGTCAGTGGTCACTAGAAGAGCAAGTAGGACCCGGATGGCAGGGGAGTGGCAGTGGATGGAACAGCAAGATGGCAGCCGCATTCTTCCACAACAGGCCCCTTGTAAGCACTCTGAAAAAATAGAACACATAATTATTGATTTGTTTGAGTGGGTTTGCTTTAACACTGCTTTGAACAAGATTTCAGTTACATCACAGCGTGCCAGCCTTATGTGGGAGGAAAGCCCGAAGTGATGCTGGTTTTAGACCCATCAGCACAGGTACAGTTTGGATAAAGCAAGAAACGTAATCATGACGAACCGGGATTTAAACCCATGATCATCAGTTTCTGACACGCCTAAGGGAGACAACTGTGTTGCAACATATACTCAAAGACAGAATTAACGCTGTTCACCTTATTTAGTATAGTGCGATTTTTAGAATCACATAACACAACAATCTTTTGATACTTCCAACTACACCATGTTGTTGAGATATATTCAGAGGGTCATTGTGGAGAGTGAATGTTTTTTTTTTATGTTTAAAACACTGTACTCCACAATAGTCCAGCGGCCTGTAATAATCGAATATGGACCAGACAATCCAGTGATTGACATCATGAACATCGATCCACGCAAATTGGGAAACGATGACATGCATCAACCAAGTCAGCGAACCTGATCCACCCAATCCCGTGAGTCGCCTCTTACGACAAGCATTTACGGCAACCACGGGTTGCTGAAGACCTATTCTACCCTGGATCTTCACGGGTGGAGAGTGAGTGAATGTTATTTTATGCAGTCAGTAGTATTCCAACAGTGCATATTCGAGTCTGGGTCAGGCAGGGAAGTTGTTTGGGGCTTACACCATTCCTTCACTCTTTCAAATAATCTAATTCCTCTTGGCTTATTCTCTGAAATTCTGAGTGTGTGGCGTCATTAAAGCTACCCTATTCTGTCTTGACAAATGGTTTGTCATTAACGCAATTAGAATGTTAGACAAGGTTCTTACCCTTCCTCGTATAATTGTGATCCATTGTCCGTTAACATTTTAACGATCCCGTTTGAAAATTTACAAAGTAGTCTTCGTTCAAAGCAAACTACGTAACACCACCAGTACCTGACGTCATTAATACAAACAGTGACGTAATTCTAAAATTCTCCGACCAGAAGTTCCTTTGAGGAAGTACATAAAGCACCGTTCTCATCATCAGATAAAGATGGCCATGCCGCCAAGGTCTATTTCCGTCTATGTCTAGACGTTGTAATTAGTAACCTATGTGAATCTGAGACGACGTCTATGTGATTAGGGAAAGCAGTCTTTGCCAGTTGGAACTAGAGCATGTAACTTGAGTTCCGCAGACGAATTAATTGTCAGCGTTTCGACCCCCGGCCGTGCCACACCAAAAGACGTTAAAATATAGTATATGTTAACCTACCTGTCGCTCAGCATTCTGAGGATAAGGACAAGGACTCGCACGCACACGCACACGCACACGCACACGAATTTTCCAGCTATATGACGGCGTTCTGTAAATAATCGAGTTTGGACCAGCCAGTCAGTGATCGATATCATGAGCATCGATCCACGCAATTGGGATACGATGACATGCATCAACCAAGTCAGCGAGCCTGACCACCCGATCCGTTAGTCGCCTCTTACGGCAAGCATAGCCGCCTTTCATAGCAAGCATTGGTTGCTGCAGACCTATTCTACCACGGATCTTCACGGTCCGAGCTTTGATAGGCCCCCATGGCCAGCGACCTGTGTTTGTCGTACTGGGCGAATACATGGGTCGGGTTGTCAGTATCGGTGGCATGGTTGATTGCGTGCCTTGACGGCGCGAGACATTACTCATACTATCAATCACTGGTTTGTCTGGTTCCCACTTGATTATTTACAGGCCGTCGTCATATAGCTGAGTATGTGGAATATGGAATATTGATGAGTGCGACGTTAAACAACAAACAAATAAAGAATCTGAATTGCCTTAAAGGAGGGCTACCATCGGGAAAATTAGCAGCCCTAGCAAGTTTGATTCAAGTCTTTAAAACACCATTACATGTGTCTGTTGTGTAAAAGTTTCAGATCACGTTGGGTTGCCTTCCATTGTCGGGTGCCCAGTCTAGGTCCAGGCGAGGTGTAAGTGGGTTTAACGTCGTGTTCAAGCGCTAACATAGCACATGGCCGGTCCTTGTTTTATCCCCTGCATAGCGAGCGTCAGGAAGGGTAACAAGTACTATCTTTTAACGTCTTTTGGTATGACCACGGGGATCGAACCACTGACATTACGCAGACGCTGTATCCACTACACTAGAGGCGGACTCCAGTCCAGGTCAAGACGTTATTATCCCCCGCCACGAAGTGGAAGGGGGATATAGGAATGGGTGCCATACAATATTTCTTCACCAAACTTGGCACATTAATAGGTCTAGTGGTAAACTAGACTGAAAATGGCGGTAGTGCTTGTTTCCGGAGCAGATCTTGAAAACCGCACAGCATTCTGTTATGGTTGAAAGAAAACAGTATCCAGGAACTTTAGCATGGGGCCTCACAATCCACAAGTCTCAAGGTAGCACCTATGAGCAGATGATTGGGAACATGACAATTACTCAAAGAAGTAAACTCAAAGCCCAGCCTGGTCAAGTGTATACGATGCTCAGTAGGGTCAAATCAAGGAAAGGCCTAAAGCTTGTAGGTTTTGCTGAACACAAAATTGTTTTAAACAAAAATGCATTAGATGAGATGACTAGATTGCGGAATGAAAGACTATTCACCTGGACACACCCTTTAGAGAACATTCACGGTGATGGACTCAAGGTGGCTCACTTGAATGTTCGATCCCTCAGTGCTCATTTTGAAAATGTGAAGAATGATACGTTTGTTGGTGTGCTTGATGTTTTGTGTTTTACAGAAACACACATCAATAATTACAGTGAAAGAGACCTGCCAGGATATCAAGTCTATCCAGGAGACACTACACATGGTATTGCTGTGTATGTTTCAACAAGTTTCAAGAACAGTGTCCAGCTATGTGATGTAATGTCATCTCGCAGTATTGAATACATTTCCTTTCTTGTTGGAAAGTTCTGCATTGCTTGTGTGTATGTTCCTCCAAAAGTGTCATGGACACGGTTGTCACATTCACTTACTACCTTCATGCAGAAACTACAGGATCTCTCCAAGCAGCATGAATGTGAACATGTCCTAGTTACTGGGGATTTCAACTGTGATCTGAGTGAAAAACTGAAACTTGAAGATTTCATTAATGTGTGGAAAACGACTCAACTCATCCATTCTCCAACTCACTGTCTTTAAGCTACACTGGATTTGTTGTTTACTGATCATGACAGTGCTCTAGCATTCCAGTCTACTACTCAGATCATCAGATGATTGGTGCTGTACCTCTCAGTACACCTCATGTTGACTACTACTCTCATTGATCTCTAAGTAAAGTAAGAACTCCCTTACTTCTCTGATTATTGTTTAAGTAATAACACAACTCATTACAAATACAACAGTGTTACTGCATCTTAAACATACTCAACTGTATAAACACTGCCTCCTATACTGTATATATTCTTGTCAACCATACTCTGTACAGTCAAGTCCCGTTAATCCGACATCGGTGGTTGCATATGATTATGTCGGATTAACGAGTATGTCGGATAAACGAAATTTAGTAGTATCAACGTTCGTGATCGAAACAAAAAGGTCCAGTGAACAAAGATCTCTGGAGTTAATGCATTGCACACATCCGGACATGTCATATTGGCGGGGGATATGAGTATTTCATGATTGTTATTGGTGCCTTGTCTCAAACAGCAACATTGCCTCTCTCTGTTATTTTTAACTTCTAGATTGACATTATTACATTTTAAACACGTGACCGCATGTATCCAGGTACTAGTATCGGCACAAATGCATTTTTTAATTTGTTCCCCGACCAGTGGATCCGTTTGCATTCCAGTTATCATTCTCAACTCCCTGGTGAGTATACAACCAAAGCTGCACACGGGCGCTTGAGGGTTTTTACATCCACCTCTTATTTCGGGTACCCATTCCCTGCTGGGTGAACAGAGGCACATTTGAACTAAGTCAGTTGCCCAGGGTGACACCACATGTTTACACTTGTGTTTCGGGTGTATGTATGTATTCGTGGTTCCACCATCTGGTCATCTACCATCGGACAAGTGAGTTCTTTGGAGTGCACAGGGTGAATGTAGGGGTAGTGACAACACTGTAAAGACGTGTAACTTGTTGGTATATGAATTAATAAAGGTTTTATCACCATTAAATCATCATTGATGTATACATATCCAAATAGGGCATCGGTGTAGCCTAGTGGTGAACGCGTTCGCTCATCACGCTGAAGGCCCGGTTCGATTCCACATGGGTTCAATGTGTGAAGCCCATTCCAAAAGCGGCGTAAAACCATACTCACTCATATCAAATTGAGATAAACCATGTAAAGGAAATCACGACAAGAGTCGAAAGGTCACGGAAAGGTCCGATCGACTATTCGGCCTCAAACAATTGCGCAAGACAAAATGGTTGACATTTAAAAACGCCATCACCATCAACAATAGGTTGCTTGTACGCAAGCTTAGCCCCATCTGCATGAAGGATCGTGGTTTTTACAAGCTTATATCCATCATCTCATTGCCCTACTATATAACACTGTAAATGTGCATTAGACAGTCCCTAGCAGGTCCAAGTGCACTTACATCATGACATGGTAATGCACCGACGGACAGCCACGGTGGCGAGGCAGCAGTGACCGGAGAAGCTTTGACGTACATCAGAGACCAGTTATCTATTAACTTACATACCAGCTCAGGGTCAGTTGGCGATATGGCATACCAAATGACATATTTTAAAACAAATTACCAATAAAAAAAACATCCCAAAGATCTTTTGCTCGTCAACATATACCACATGACATTAAAATGATACGACAGGACATCACATATATTAATTTTGTTAGAGTTAGTGCATTTATCTATAGATATAAACTCACATCTTATCTATGTAAAGTCTATAGCTTTTTACCATGCTTTTTTGGATATCAAAAGACACTCGGGTGAGATTCTCTATATATTTATGATATTCCAAATCAATTCGATTTTTCTTCATGTATATTTCATAAACAGACCTCGGCAAAGGAAATGATAAAGGTTTGAAACCTTATTCACAAGCTCTTTATCTCAGACGTTTTGTATTACGGAGTGTATGTTCCCGGATGTATAATTGAAAAAAAAAATACTTCCGATCCTGCTTAGTTTGAAAGGACGAAGCATTGCTAGGGCATTGTCCCGAAGGACAAGTCATTACATCTATGTGTCACGTGTGTAAATAGTATTCTTCTGTGCATCAAAGTGCTGTCCTGTACAGCGGACCGATTACAGTCACGAAGCTCATTACTGCATAAACAAGGAATAAAAAAACACATCCACCAAACGAGTATCCCCTGTGAACAAGGCAGAGCCCGATCTGGCGGAGGGCTGCATCAATACATCATAAACAAAACGCTCGAACGCCGTGCCCTTTAGCCGTTGATGAGACTCTTTAGTGTGACACCCATCTGAACTAAGGACACAAACACGTATCATTGAGACATGGCGCGTCACTTGGCGAGAACCGACGCGAGTTCTATTAGCACTGATGACTGTCTGTCTGTACATTGGGCACCCTCGGTACACCTTGATATCTTTGTCGTGATGCTTACTTTCTGGACGACCCGAGATAATCGATACACGCGACGTGGCGTGTCTCATGTTTGTTTGCCAGTTGGTTTGTAGCACCTTTCGATGTGAAGGCTAACACAAGACGTATGGTTTACGATTTGGGTCTTTGTGATTCACAATACGAGAGAAAGGCACGGTTGGCTCAGTCGGCTAGGGCGCAGGAATCGTTGTGCAGAGTTGCGTCCCTTAGACGTGCCAGAATCCGATGATCGTGATTTCGAATTCCAGATTTGCATTTTATGGTTTCTTGGTTTGTCATCCGTGCGTGTTTCAGCAACGCGTTAAGCCTCTGGGATTCAAGCTTTCCTTCCACATTAAGGGGCGGATGGGTAGCATATGGTATAAGCGTTCGCTCGTCCCGCCGAGGACCCGGGTTCGATTCCCGACATGGGTACAATGTGTGAAGACCATTTCCTGTGTCCCCCGCCGAGACTTTGCTGGAATATTGCCAAAAGAGGCGTAAAACCATACTCACTCACTCCTTTCACATTAGTGAGTTGGGTTTAACGCCGCTTTTAACAGTATTCCAGTTATATCGAGGCGTGTCAGCTTAATGTGGGAGGAAAGCCCGAAGTGATGCAGGTCTCAAACGTTTACCACTTCGGTGAAACCCACGAGCACGGGTATTGTGCTGACAAACCTAGAAACATAATCGGGGCGAACCGGGATTCGAACCCACAATCATAGGTTTCTAGCGCGCCCAAGGGACGCAACTCTGCACAGCGAATTGCGGCGCCTTAGACGACTGGGCCACCCGTGCCCCCAGCTGGAATGATGTTGACTGTGGCGTAAAACAATAGTCTCTCATGACGGGGTTACTCACAATCCAACAACATTTGCTTCTCTAACTCTAATTAAACCGAAAACGCGAACGACCGCCAGTAGCAGGAGGTGTCACTCTCGGCCAACAGACGACGATGTCCGCGTCAGCCTATTTTACGACCCGTGAAGAACCCGTCTTCAGCAACCCATGCTTGTCGTAAGAGGCAACTAACGGGATCGAGTGGTGAGGTTCGCTGAATTGGTCGATTCATGTCATCGTATCCCAATTGCTTAGATCGAGGCTCATGATATCAATCACTGGATGGTCTGGTCCAGACTCGATTATTTACAGATATATAACTCTAATATTGCTGGGTGCGGCTTTATACAACAACAAACAAACAAGTCAGCCTGTTTTACAGCGGAGGTGCGCGGAGTCGGCTACCTAATCCTTCATAAATAATAATTAAAATTGTAATGCATATGTAACTGACAGCTGCATGCTCTCCGATCAACGGCTGCTCTATATCATCAGAAGACAAGACGGATGTCATGGGTTTTCTGTTAGTGTTTCTTCGATGGTTTGTTTATGATCTCAACGTGTCTCATTCTTATAAAGAGATTACAATTGCCGCGCTTCCATCATAACATTTTCTCGAAATGTGTTTTGAGAACAGTTTCGTACTGAAATCAATCCATTTCTTAGCGATAAACTCCCATGACGGCAAAGAAATACCTCGGGGATATTTTCGCTAAATCTGTCCCATGCAGGAAGGTCGTCGTGTGGTCTGACCCACTTCCTGTTCAACCGGAAGTCGTCTGCCGAGAACCAAGCGCGAGGGATTAACGTCTTAGTAGATCTGTTTACCGAATGGACAATGATTGAGAGAGAGGTGTTACTTCACACTGAGCAAAGGCCAAGTATGTAAATCTATTTAACGATCGGCCCACTTATGGTTCATATCAATTCTAGTGGATAGAGCTTCTGTCCGGAGCTAGGACGGTGGTTCGATCCCCGACTGCGTCATACCAAAAAAACCGTCAAAATATGGTACTTGTTATGACCCCGCCTCGCCATTAAGGGGATAAAGCAAGGACTGAGTCAGTTTAATATACATGAGTGGGTTGTCCATGTTAAACTGCGGCATGGTATCTCATTGGGCTAGCACTATAAAACCCACATAAGTACGCACTAGTACAAGCAGCAATACATACGTGCACACGACGCTAAATATGTGCAAATATCTTGAACGCAACGTTAAACCCCATATTACTTCACCTCAAACCAGTTCCTTGCACCCGAGGCAGTACATGAAGGCTGAATGCCTATCCAGTCAGTATGAAACGAAATATCGACGCTGTGAGTGAGTGAGTGAGTTTTGTTTAACGCCGGTTTTAACAGTATTCCACGGTCTTATCACGGCGTGGCAGCTTAATGTGGGAGGAAAGCCCGAAGTGACGCACGTCTCAGATGTTTACCACTTCGGTGAAACCCACGAGCACGGGTATGGCGCTGAAAAACCTAGAAAACATAATCGGGGCGAACTAGGATTCGAACCCACAATCATAGGTTTCTGGCGTGCCCAAGGAACGAAACTCTGCACAGTGAATTGCGACGCCTTAGACGACTGGGCCACCCGTGCCCCCATCGACGCTGTGGAAAACATATGCCGATAAAGACTAAGTATAAGCCACACATGATTTCAGACTCGAGTACCCCGTGTGAATTAAACAGGAGCACCCGTAGCAAAACAAAACTAACGTTGGTCAAACCATTCATCGCTACTCTATCTCTCCTTAATCAGAACTCGGTAAAAGGGGGTCTTAAATGTGATCAAAAGTGTGATGATAATTATGTCATAATAAATTATTCATGTTGCGTCGTGTCCACGCCAAAAGCATGGCACGCTATATCGCTATATTATTATTACTAAGGTTAACAGATCGGTGTGCGTTGAATTGCATTCTCAGCTCCATGGGGAGTATACACCCCATGCTTGCTGTATACGTACTCTTAATAACCATTTCATTCATTCGGGTCCCCATTTTATAACTGGAAACACAATGGCGAAGGGCGAGGTAAATTAAGGGCCTACGTGACCACACGCCAAATGTGTTTCTGTCTTAGACTTGCAAGATTTGGACTTAGGATTATACAGTGAGTGAGTGAGTTGGGTTTAACGCCGCTTTTAACAGTATTCCAGTTATATCGCGGCGTGTCAGCTTAATGTGGGAGGAAAGCCCGAAGTGATGCAGGTCTCAGACGTTTGCCACTTCGGTGAAACCCAGGAGCACGGTTATGGTGCTGAGAAACCTAGAAACATAATCGGGGCGAACCGGGATTCGAACCCACAATCATAGGTTTCTGGCGTGCCCAAGGGACGCAACTCTGCACAGCGAATTGCGGCGCCTTAGAAGACTGGGCCACCCGTGCCCCCTAGGATCATACAGACTGGGCCACTCGTGCCTGAAATGAGTGAAATAAAATCTAACCAAAAGCCAAAAGATGAACGTACAAACACTTTGTACCGTCTGATTTTTCATCTCCTAAGGATATCAGCTTTGGTGAAATAGTTGCACATGTTCAAATATCAGCAAAAGCACTTAATGAAAAGCTCTAATATCAGCATTTCGTCAATCTAATCTTACCTAAACATTTGGAGTTCAAAATATTTAAGTCTTGAAATGAAATGTCCTGTGCTCATTCAAATAAAGTCAGCTGACAACTTTCAGGTCGGTAGGGGAGCTCGTGGTTAATTCGTTCGCTCGTCATATCGATGGTCCGGGTTCGATTCCCCACATGGGTACCATGTGTGAAGCCCATTTCTGGTGTCCCCCGCCGTCATACTGTTGGAATATTGCTAAAAGCACTGTGCTCTTTTCTTAAATGATGCGAAGGGTTTTTATCATATTACCCATCCACCCACTCTCCACCGCCAGCGTTTCTTAACGTCACCTGTATTACATTGTACGTTCCTTTGTAACGACCACCATGCCCATGATGTATATTCTTGTTCACATTGCCTCGAGTTTGTTATTTCAGTGTTGCATATTTCTTACTAAAATACGATGTGATGATACTTAATGTAAATCCCCCTTCTATACATATTTCCACATTGTCCAAATATTTCTACTTACAGGCGATCGATAAAAGGGTTGGGGCTCAAATTTCAAAGGAACTCTACTGAATTTATTAACTTAAAAAAATCTTTCCTGTCTGTGAGGAAGTGCGGTTCTATTGAAGGACACAGCGCTGAATATTGGTTTTCTGGTAAATCACGTACTTGGACAACATGGGATATCGAATCAAAGATTTTTTCTGCAGAATTGTGATCGTCTGTAGCCATTTGAAAGAATCAGTAGGCCTCGTGGCATATTTCATGTCTGAATTTCTCTGAAGAAGAAAATGGCGATATTTGGACATGCATTCATCATACTATACCAACAGGAAATTATGAATAACGATTGAACGTCCCGTATACATAGATACTTATATCAATGGGAAGATAAACACGTCTTTAGAAATCAATTCCAGCGAATGATAAAATAACCATATTTCCTATGCAGGGAAATAAAGACAGAAGTTATTTTATGTTCGCACAATTAGTAGATAATAGGTCCATTAAATGTGTAGAGAATCTCTCCCGATTGACTTTTCATATCAAATGCATCACCTTGCAAAGGAAATTTAAACTTTTGTCGACGACTGTAGATACAAACTGACGAGCAAGTATACACTTGTAAGTTCACACTTTACTCTGTTCATTACTTTGTGGTGTGATACTGCCACGCCCAAGTTCCTTGAGTGAGTGAGTATGGTTTTACGCCGCTTTTAGCAATATTCCAGCAATATCACGGCGGGGGACACCGGTAATGGGCTTCACACATTGTACCCATGTCGGGAATCGAACCCGGGTCTTCGGCGTGACGAGCGAACGCTTTAACCACTAGGCTACCCGACCGCCATCCCCCCCCCCCCCCCCCCCCCCCCCCATGTTCCTTGCGACGGCACGTGCAGGCCACCTTTGTTAGATGTGATTCGTTTTGTTTCCTTACTTAGCAGGTAAAGATCTGGTATATACGTGTCCTGTTCTGTCCCTATATTACCATAGCCTCATGAATAAAGCTGATGCTTAACAGATGATGCCAAGTCAGACCGTTCTTGTTGATCATGGAGTA
Source organism: Haliotis rufescens (assembly GCF_023055435.1). Taxonomy (NCBI): domain Eukaryota; kingdom Metazoa; phylum Mollusca; class Gastropoda; order Lepetellida; family Haliotidae; genus Haliotis; species Haliotis rufescens. Next base: position 3,637,491 of record NW_025964223.1, on the reverse strand, counting down.
ATAGGATGTTATAACATTTCTTTGGATATCTTGTTACAGGCATTTTAACTGATTTAATCTAGTATTTTATCGTCTTTAACTTTGCAAACATGGTTAATCGGTATCGTCCACATTCTCCGTAGGCTATTAGATTAGATATTCTAGGTTTCACACCAAGGAATCGTTTGCTCGCATATAAATGTACTTTTTCTATAACATCAATCATTTCTAATCCCCAAACCCCTGCTCCATATAACACAATTGGGCTTATTTTTGTATCAAAAATCTTTAAGAACGTATTATGGGTTACATTTCCAAGATCTTTCATATGTTGAAGAATTCCAGTTAAGATCTGCTTACATTGTACAGCAGCATAGTTAGCATGCATGCACAATCTATTTGTAAAATATACACCTATGTACTTATGGAACGATACAATGAGTGAGTGAGTTTGGTTTAACGCCGCTTTTAACAGTTTTCCAGTTATATCGCGGCGTGTCAGCTTAATGTGGGAGGAAAGCCCGAAGTGATGCAGGTCTCAGACGTTTACCACTTCGGTGAAACCCACGAGCACGGGTATGGTGCTGACAAACCTAGAAACATAATCGGGGCGAACTGGGATTCGAACTCACAATCATAGGTTTCTGGCATGCCCAAGGGTCGCAACTCTGTACAGCGGTGCCTTAGACGACTGGGCCACCCGTACCCCATATGGAACGATACAACATCTAATGAATGTCCTTGATGAAACCATTTCTCTCTTCTAGCTAGTGTTCCACCATTTTTAAAGACAATAACTTTTGTCTTATTCTTGTTGACAGATAAATTCCATTCTTTGCAATAACATCCCCGCTGATTAATTTGCTTTTGTAGTCCAGGTATAACACATTACTATATCATCGTTAAACAAAAGAAGAAAACAACCTTATAGTTTCCTGGTGAAGTTGGATGCCATCAGAACAGTTCCGCTGAATTTGTACAGCTAATTCATTGACAAAGAAGGACAACAAAAACAGACATAAAATAAACCCTTGCTTTATCGCCAATATTGCTTTCAAAGGTGTCAGACTCAATACTATTTTTCGCACAAATTTCTGTACTAGAATTTTCATGTGAAATATGTGAAGTGGGTGTTAGAAAACCCAAGATGGCTGTTACTAACGGTAGACGGTCTCATATGAGGTCAGAAACAGCCATCTTGATTTTTTCCTGACGGTATACGGGCTCATCATAGTTAGTAGTTCTGCTTTCTGATTGGTCAATCAAATGAGGCATAAAAATCATTGATAAGATGCATGTTATATCGGCTATAACACCGCTATCACGTCGCCATCGAATAACCATTTCTTGTTTTGTTTAGCCAATTTTTAGCCTACATCAAACATGGATGTATACCTTCTTTTGCCAGGCAATTGTTTGATATCAAAAGACACAAGGGTGAAATTCTATGTATCATTATAATCATTTTTCCGTGTGTAAACTGTAAATAACCAGCGTCTTGAGTGTAGAAAGTACCGCTAACAAGCTTCAGTGTAAGCGAGCTTAGTGATGTCATGTGATTGTGACGTCATGGCAACGGTTGCCATAACAACGGTCTGCAAAAAGATATCGCATGAACTTATCGATATCGCACGTGGAAGCCAGTTTTGGATGATAAAATGTATTTCACAAAGACGTAAGACAAACTGGAACATTTGTTTGGCCTCATTGGTGGATGAATATGCGCGAGCACACGTGCGTGTCAGTGGCTTGGCCAAGTCGTAAGGCGCCGCAATTTACTGTCCAGAGTTACGACCCTTAGGAGCACCAGAATCCTGTGATCGTTGGTTCGCAGATTCGCCCTGATTATCTTTCTAGTTTTGTTTCTACCTTACTCGCGCTCGTTGGTTTCACTAAAGTGGTAAACGTCTAAGACCTACGTCACTTCGGTCTTTCCCCCCACGTCAAGCTGACACGCCTGATGAAATTGAAATACCCTTCAACGCGGCATTAAACCCAAATCAATGACAAATATTTCAGAGACAAATTGAAGCTTGTAGCCTACGCCATCTTCCTTGACGACATCCGTCTGGGCTGCATTCAGAAATAGTAACCATGACGTCAGAGCACGTGACGTGATCTTTTAAAAAGAGGAAATAGAGTACATCGGACAAACCTACACCGGAAACGGAATTCTACATCGCCGAATGCAGAATCCAAAGTAATTAGGAAGAATCTTACATGCCACAACGTGAATCAGGATCCTTCATCTTCATCAACCATCTTTCATCTGTAGCCTTTGTACAGACGCACGCTACCGATCAGTAATTTCTATTTCCTATGCGCATGCGCTCTGGCGAGGTGAGACGTGGATATCTGATGTTTCGTTCCAGAAGATGCCCGATTTCAAATGATATGTAACATTTGAAGATGCTCTAAAATGATATTCGATTGTATTGATTTTTTTCTGGGTTTGATGTCAAGTCAAATGGCCAGACTTACCTTAATTGACGATGCGAGCAAGTATTGTCGCCGTTACTATGACAACTCCTGTAAATACGACACTGTGAGCGCCATCAGTGGGGCCGTCAGAACCGTTAGTAGTCGTCTCATTTGTGCTGTTCTGCAGAAGAAAATAAATTTATTACCTTTGGCTGAAACCTCTGCATTAGTGCATGCAAAAAGTGGTTTAAAGTTCGTTGCTCTCAACTTGACGTACGATCACACGAGGCATGTCGTCTCAAATACCAAGCAATGGGATCTTGGGACGTAATCTGCCCGAAATCCACACGTGGTATTTACGTTTGAAAATGTTACAAAAACTATGTTAAATGTTGCAAGATCGGATTTGAACGTGACAAGGGGATCGATATGTTTTGTTTTTTATATAATTACGCTACTTTGTTCTCCTTATATCAAGTTTGATGAAAGATATTTTTTGTTTACACATTCAAATATCTTCTAATATCTGTTTTGCTGATTGTTCATGAATGTTTATTCTAACGCTTAACAATCTATATTCATTCATTCATTCATTCCGGTTCTCCCCGATTATGTTTCTAGGTTTGTCAGCACCATACCCGTGCTCGTGGGTTTCACCGAAGTGGTAAACGTCTAAGACCTGCAACACTTAGGGCTTTCCTCCCACATTAAGCTGACACGCCGCGATATAACCGGAATACTGGAATAGCGGCGTTAAACCCAACTCACTCACTCACTCATTCATTCATTCATTGACATTGAACGCAGAGGACACCGATATCTCCGCAAAGTGACAGCTCTGTCCAACCCGGAATCATTACTTGTACGTCATGCACCGACAGCTTTATTGTTGCTGCGTATGGTTTATTGTGGGTATAGTTTGTTTGTTTGTTGTTTAATGCCGCACTATTCTAGCTATATGACGGCGGTTTATTGTGAGTAAAGACAGCAATGTTCGAGATATTTTTCTATGAATCTCATTTAGCTCACACCTCATGTGGGATTGTCATTTACTTCCTATCTTTGGACAGTTTATGATGTTAAATATCATAGTTTTTGTTGTGTTGCCTCATTTTAGCTAAAACTATAAACAACGTTCGCACACTTACAAATAGGAAAGAAAGGTTGCTGGCCAAAGGTACTGTCACCCAGTGTGTGATGTACCTGGCCAAAGGTACTGTGGCCCAGTGTTTGATGTACCTGGCCTAAGGTACTGTGGCCCAGTGTATGATGTACCTGGCCTAAGGTACTGTGGCCCAGTGTATGATGTACCTGTCCAAAGGTACTGTGGCCCTGTGTATAGTGTACCTGGCCAAAGGTTCTATGGCCCAGTGTGTAATGTATCTGGCCTAAGGTACTGTGGCCCAGTGTATGATGTACCTGGCCTAAGGTACTGTGGCCTAGTGTGTGATGTACCTGGCCTAAGGTACTGTGGCCCAGTGTGTGATGTACCTGGCCTAAGGTACTGTCACCCAGTGTGTGATGTACCTGGCCAAAGGTACTGTGGCCCAGTGTGTAGTTACCTGGCCTAAGGTACTGTGGCCCAGTGTATGATGTACCTGGCCTAAGGTACTGTGGCCCAGTGTATGATGTACCTGGCCAAAGGTACTGTGGCCCAGTGTGTAGTTACCTGGCCTAAGGTACTGTGGCCCAGTGTATGATGTACCTGGCCTAAGGTACTGTGGCCCAGTGTATGATGTACCTGGCCTAAGGTACTGTGGCCCAGTGTGTGATGTACCTGGCCTAAGGTTCTGTGGCCCAGTGTGTGATGTACCTGGCCTAAGGTACTGTGGCCCAGTGTGTGATGTACCTGGCCTAAGGTACTGTGGCCTAGTCTGTGATGTACCTGGCCTAAGGTACTGTGGCCCAGTGTGTGATGTACCTGGCCTAAGGTACTGTCACCTAGTGTGTGATGTACCTGGCCAAAGGTACTGTGGCCCAGTGTGTAGTTACCTGGCCTAAGGTACTGTGGCCCAGTGTGTGATGTTCCTGGCCTAAGGTACTGTGGCCCAGTGTGTGATGTACCTGGCCTAAGGTACTGTGGCCCAGTGTGTAGTTACCTGGCCTAAGGTACTGTGGCCCAGTGTGTAGTTACCTGGCCTAAGGTACCACTAATGACCAAATCGACGAGCGTACAAAGGAATCACCAACTTAAAGTACCGTGTGATCGAACGTCGTTTTGAAGGACATCGTCAAGTTGACCGGCAAATTACATCGATAACAAACAGGCTTACCATCACGCAGTAAAATGTTACATACGGCACTGATTCCGCACAGGCTGGATGAAGTAACGTCTTTGATACCAACCCAAATTGCCAACACTGATCGTACAGTCTATGGACGAGTGTGTCCGTTACAAGTTCGCTGCATGGTATCTCAGTGGGCAAGCACTATAAAACCGTACAGACTAGTGGACTAGTATAAGCACACATACACCCACGCACGCACGTACGTGCACAAGCACGTATAAGTGCAATAATCATGAACGTGACGTTAAACCACCTCAAATCATCTCACCTCGCATTTAACATAGAGGTCCTTGGTTTATTAAACGATTTCAGTCGTCAAAAATATTCGACTTATTCTTATGTGTAACGCCAAACATCATCTAACAATTTGGGGTAATCCATAATTAACCATAACTTAAAATGATCTTTTCAATTTGATTTACTCTTTGTTTTTTCTGCCGTAATCTGACCGCAAATATACGCAATGTACAAAACTTATATTATTCTAAGTTTTAGATCGGCGGATTCTAAAACCAAGTAATAAACACGTCCAAACTGTTCCTAATCAGTAAAGCATGCCAAAACTCTCTGAAAGAACAAATAATTAATTTGTCGTGGCCACATTTAACAAAATAAATCACTTTCACGCGCGACGCCTTTTTCACCACATGTCCCTAATATCAAATTTCCCGGCTTCAAGGTCCGAATTGACAAGCATTATTTGATTGACGTCCCGTTAATTCAGCTACATGGCGTTAAAGCAAGCGTGTGTCGAATCAGACTGTGGATCATTCTACTGGTCTGGTGACACATCAAGACAATATCAACTGCCCGTGAGGTTTGTAGCAGCCAGACGTCAATAATGACACTCTTAGGCGTGATTGTCACGTCCGTTTCTGCATGTGATGCGTTGCTGCATGGGAAGCAGGTCTGGATACTGATGAGAGTGAGTAACAGGTGATGGCGGGACCGGGGAGCAGTGAGGATGGGCCCTTGACAACTTCATACTGTATCGTTTAACCTCTGAGCCTCCTCTTCATTCCGCCATTGATTTGATATCTGCAGAATATCCTACGGCTGATTGGCTAGAAACGTCAACCTTCACCTTGATGTTAAGCGTTACCTTGACAATGATATAAGGCCTTACCGTCTAACAGATGTTTAGCGTTACCTTCATCTTCATATGACGCGGGACCCGTGAAGATACGGGGAAGAATAGATCTTCATCAACCAATTCTTGCCGTGGGCGACTATCCTTGTCGTAAGAACCGATTTACGGGATAGGGTGGTCAGGCTCGCTGACATGTCATCGTATTCCAATAACGTGGATCGATGCTCATAATATCATGTCATGTTCTGATTTGATTATTTACATATCCTTGATATATGCTTTACCTTCTCCCCTTACAAGGATATTGAGCGTTATCTTCACCTTCACCTTGAAATTACGCATTACCTTCACCTTGGCAAAACCATAACCTTCACCTTGATATGACGCATGCTGGTGGCGGGTTCATAAACCCGAGTAGTTTCTAGTCGCCGTGCATGTAGATTGCGTCGAGTGTACTGAGGCCCATGTAGTAACAATGTATGAACTTCATGAATACGAACCTTCGTACCGGAAGACCGTTGTTCATGCCCTGAATCACTGATTTCCCTTGCCCAGAGTCGAGTATTTTCTGAAATAGCTAGAATATTGCTCCCCGAGGCGTTAAACAACATTCACCCATTGTCCCTGCTTTGATGTGGTATTTGCATCTGTGAATATGAATAACGTTCACACTTGTAACTGGTCAGACGGACTGAATTTTGTTTGGTAATATCTGGCAACGACGATCCCCAGTTAACAATGAAAAGCAGTGAATACTCCAAATATCGTCGGCGGTAGAAATGGTCGAATGTTCTTGGAAGCGTATGATCTGATATGAATTATTAATAATCGCGTTAACATGTCTCAACTGACTTATCAACATTGGATGAATTTCCCCCTGTCCTAATGGCGATTGTGAATACTACAGCTGGAACTCTGGGAGGCTTCATAATGTGACCAGGCAGCTGGAGTGATTACGCTCCCACCTAAAACATTACTGGCCGAGGGAAACCAGACAGAGAGCAAAGACTGGAAAAATCAACTCGATGGAATTAAAGCGCGTCTTGGCGCCACGGTAGCGAATGGTTCCAGGGTATTTATCATAATAATAGAATGGAGATGTAAAGCACTAGATGATCGAGGATGTCAGCACACACGAACAGGTTCACCAAATGATTTAAAGCGACGATTTGTGTGTGTGTGTGTGTGTGTGTGTGTGTGTGTGTGTGTGTGTGTGTGTATAAATCTTGAAAAAATATAATTATGCTATGCGGCAGGTTGTTTTATATATTTAGAAAAACAATTGCCTGCCACAGAAATTGCTTTGTAGTATGGTGATTTTACTTCACCAAACATCAGACTCATGGCATTAAATATAAAATCTGTTTTTGTAGCTGTAGCACCAAGAATATATATTCTCAATTAAAAATCCCAGTGTCTCTTCCTCCCCCACCCTCCCATCCCCCACCGCCCAGAAATCAAATGGTCGGTCCCTTGATAACCCAGATATAAGAACCTTAAGTTTCCCAATCATGAAGTCCCAGTGTGGGGACATGCCCATCCAAATACCCCCACCCCTCACCCTACTCCCACCCCAGCCCACCGTGGTGCCCTCTCTCGAGAACACTAACATGTAGTTACTCAGTATCATCTTCTATCAACATCATATTACAGCCGATGAATGTCCAGCTTTCTCCGAACCTAATTCAGTGAATCGATTGAAAGAATGTGGCCGAATTGAAACCTAATATTTAGTAAATGCATACTCCACGGTAATTGAATGAGTGTGCCGAAGCTCTCTCTAATAAATGGCCCCATTTCCTATAGAATGACATCCATTTATCGAAAGGTGAGGACTGTAGAGCTAACATCTCAAAGCGGGCGCCGCGCACGGATGCACTGATGGGAGAGTGTATATATCATTAGGCCCTTCTGAGAGGGCTTCATTGCAACCTTCAAACGAAGGAGAGGTTTTGAATGATATTAATGGAGTCTTCCTCCTGTTGACATTGTCTGAGCAAGCTCGTGGCCACATCGATTTGTTTTATGTTCTTCGCTGAAGCCAATACTCCGTGTAACGCGTTCTATCCATAAATCAATCAGGCGTGAAGATCGATCGTTTGTAGCAAAATCAATGTCAGATTAGATTTAGTCCGTGTGAGGGCCACCCATATACTTCACTGCATTCTGCTTCTCCACGGAACCTCTTGTGTTCTCATAGAACCTCTACTTGGTGTTCTCAAAGACCCTCTACTTGGTGTTCTCACAGACCCTCTACTTGATGTTCTCACAGACCCTCTACTTGGTGTTCTCACAGACCCTCTACTTGGTGTTCTCAAAGACCCACTACTTGGTGTTCTCAAAGACCCTCTACTTGATGTTCTCACAGACCCTCTACTTGATGTTCTCACAGACCCTCTACTTGATGTTCTCATAGACCCTCTACTTGATGTTCTCAAAGACCCTCTACTTGATGTTCTCAAAGACCCTCTACTTGGTGTTCTCAAAGACCCTCTACTTGATGTAGACCCTCTACTTGGTGTTCTCAAAGACCCTCTACTTGATGTTCTCACAGACCCTCTACTTGATGTTCTCACAGACCCTCTACTTGGTGTTCTCATAGACTCTCTACTTGGTGTTCTCATAGACTCTCTACTTGGTGTTCTCATAGACTCTCTACTTGATGTTCTCACAGACCCTCTACTTGATGTTCTCACAGACCCTCTACTTGATGTTCTCATAGACTCTCTACTTGGTGTTCTCATAGACTCTCTACTTGGTGTTCTCATAGACTCTCTACTTGATGTTCTCACAGACCCTCTACTTGATGTTCTCATAGACTCTCTACTTGGTGTTCTCAAAGACCCTCTACTTGATGTTCTCACAGACCCTCTACTTGATGTAGACCCTCTACTTGATGTTCTCATAGACTCTCTACTTGGTGTTCTCATAGACCCTCTACTTGATGTTCTCACAGACACTCTACTTGATGTTCTCACAGACCCTCTACCTGATGTTCTCATAGACTCTCTACTTGGTGTTCTTACAGACCCACTACTTGGTGTTCTCACAGACTCTCTACTTGGTGTTCTTACAGACCCTCTACCTGATGTTCTCATAGACTCTCTACTTGGTGTTCTTACAGACTCACTACTTGATGTTCTCACAGACCCTCTACCTGATGTTCTCACAGACTCTCTACTTGATGTTCTCACAGACCCTCTACTTGATGTTCTCACAGACCCACTACTTGGTGTTCTCACAGACCCTCTACTTGATGTTCTCACAGACCCTCTACTTGGTGTAGACCCTCTACCTGATGTTCTCACAGACTCTCTACTTGGTGTTCTCACAGACCCTCTACTTGGTGTTCTCACAGACCCTCTACTTGATGTTCTCACAGACACTCTACTTGATTTAGACCCTCTACCTGATGTTCTCACAGACCCTCTACTTGATGTTCTCAAAGACCCTCTACTTGGTGTTCTCATAGACCCTCTACTTGATGTTCTCACAGACCCTCTACCTGATGTTCTCACAGACCCTCTACTTGATGTTCTCACAGACTCTCTACTTGGTGTTCTCATAGACCCTCTACTTGGTGTTCTCATAGACTCTCTACTTGATGTTCTCAAAGACCCTCTACTTGATGTTCTCATAGACTCTCTACTTGGTGTTCTCATAGACTCTCTACTTGATGTTCTCACAGACCCTCTACTTGATGTTCTCATAGACTCTCTACTTGGTGTTCTCAAAGACCCTCTACTTGATGTTCTCACAGACCCTCTACTTGATGTAGACCCTCTACTTGATGTTCTCATAGACTCTCTACTTGGTGTTCTCATAGACCCTCTACTTGATGTTCTCACAGACCCACTACTTGGTGTTCTCACAGACCCTCTACTTGATGTTCTCACAGACCCTCTACTTGGTGTAGACCCTCTACCTGATGTTCTCACAGACTCTCTACTTGGTGTTCTCACAGACCCTCTACTTGATGTTCTCACAGACCCTCTACTTGGTGTTCTCACAGACCCTCTACTTGATGTTCTCACAGACACTCTACTTGATTTAGACCCTCTACCTGATGTTCTCAAAGACCCTCTACTTGATGTTCTCACAGACCCTCTACTTGGTGTTCTCATAGACCCTCTACTTGATGTTCTCACAGACCCTCTACCTGATGTTCTCACAGACCCTCTACTTGATGTTCTCACAGACTCTCTACTTGGTGTTCTCATAGACCCTCTACTTGGTGTTCTCATAGACTCTCTACTTGATGTTCTCAAAGACCCTCTACTTGATGTTCTCATAGACTCTCTACTTGGTGTTCTCATAGACTCTCTACTTGGTGTTCTCATAGACTCTCTACTTGATGTTCTCACAGACCCTCTACTTGATGTTCTCATAGACTCTCTACTTGGTGTTCTCAAAGACCCTCTACTTGATGTTCTCACAGACCCTCTACTTGATGTAGACCCTCTACTTGATGTTCTCATAGACTCTCTACTTGGTGTTCTCATAGACCCTCTACTTGATGTTCTCACAGACACTCTACTTGATGTTCTCACAGACCCTCTACCTGATGTTCTCATAGACTCTCTACTTGGTGTTCTTACAGACCCACTACTTGGTGTTCTCACAGACTCTCTACTTGGTGTTCTTACAGACCCTCTACCTGATGTTCTCATAGACTCTCTACTTGGTGTTCTTACAGACTCACTACTTGATGTTCTCACAGACCCTCTACCTGATGTTCTCACAGACTCTCTACTTGATGTTCTCACAGACCCTCTACTTAATGTTCTCACAGACCCTCTACTTGGTGTTCTCACAGACCCTCTACTTGATGTTCTCACAGACCCTCTACTTGGTGTAGACCCTCTACCTGATGTTCTCACAGACTCTCTACTTGGTGTTCTCACAGACCCTCTACTTGATGTTCTCACAGACCCTCTACTTGGTGTTCTCACAGACCCTCTACTTGATGTTCTCACAGACACTCTACTTGGTGTTCTCATAGACCCTCTACCTGATGTTCTCACAGACACTCTTCTTGGTGTTCTCACAGACCCTCTACTTGATGTTCTCACAGACCCTCTACTTGATTTAGACCCTCTACCTGATGTTCTCACAGACCCTCTACTTGATGTTCTCACAGACCCTCTACTTGGTGTTCTCATAGACCCTCTACTTGATGTTCTCACAGACCCTCTACCTGATGTTCTCACAGACCCTCTACTTGATGTTCTCACAGACTCTCTACTTGGTGTTCTCATAGACCCTCTACTTGGTGTTCTCATAGACTCTCTACTTGATGTTCTCAAAGACCCTCTACTTGATGTTCTCACAGACACTCTACTTGATGTTCTCACAGACACTCTACTTGGTGTAGACCCTCTACTTGATGTTCTCACAGACCCTCTACTTGATGTTCTCACAGACACTCTACTTGATGTTCTCACAGACACTCTACTTGGTGTTCTCATAGACCTTCTACTTGATGTTCTCACAGACCCTCTACTTGGTGTTCTTACAGACCCACTACTTGGTGTTCTCATAGACCCTCTCCTTTATGTAGACCCCCTACTTGATGTTCTCACAGACCCTCTACTTGGTGTTCTCACAGACCCTCTACTTGGTGTTCTTACAGACCCTCTACTTGGTGTCCTCATAGACCCCCAACTTGATGTTCTAGCCCAGTTGGCCCACCGCTTCCATTCTCTTATCCGTGTTTGTATCCAGCCGTCCGTACCACCATTCCTCGTTTTAGATCAACCATGTCCCATCAAGTCTTCAATCTCAAGTCTTCGAATCTTGTTTCTAATATGAGTGAGTGAATGAGTGAGTGAGTATGGTTTTACGCCCAGCAATATCACGGCGGGGGACACCCGAAATGGGCTTTACTCATTGTACCCATGTCGGGAATCGAACCCGGGTCTTCGGCGTGGCGATCGAAAGCTTCAACCACTAGGCTACCCGACCACCTCGTTTCTAATATGAGAGAAGTCTATCTCAAAACACCACACATCTACATCTCAACATCTCTCGTCTTTAATATGAGACCGCCTCCGTGGTCTAGTGGTAGAGCGTCCGCCCGGAGAGCGGAAGGTCTAGGGTTCGATCCCCGGCCGCCTCATACCAAAAGACGTTAAAAGATGGTACTTGTTGTTACCCTGTCTGGCGCTCGGCATTAAGGAGCTAAAACAAGGACTGGTCGGCTCGGAGTCAGTATACTGTGTCTGAGTGGGGTATTCATGTTAAACTGCGGCATGGTATCTCAGTGTGCTGGCACTATAAATCGGTATCAGTCCTGACTAGTACAAGCAGCCACACACACACACACACACACACACACACACATGCATGCACGTCGCTATATAAGTGCAATAATCTTGGACGCGACGTTAAACCCCATTTCACCTCACCTCACCTCGTCTTTAATATAACCCTACCGACCCCACCCCAACCCCGCCTAACCCACACACACACACACACACACACACACCTCCACCCAATTACCCCCACACCAAACCACCACCACCCCTAACCCCCACTCAAAACACCCCCGCCTCCTGTTTTCCCTACCCCCTCTCATTTCCCGTGCCGCCGCCTCTGGGTAATAAAATGGCCGGCGAATTGCATTGACAAATCATGACAAGATTACACGGATCCAGCGAGCAAAGATAAATCAGTTTAGACGGTAACCTGAAAGACCCGTGGCGTTTCTACAGCTTCAATAGCATGTCATTTGAAGTCCTTCAGTTCCTTTCTAGGATCAGCATGAAAGGTCATCCGCTGGGGACGATGAACACGGTTTCCAGATGCCGCATCTAACTCGCTGACCCAACTGGAAGGGAGGTGGGCGGGCATAGCTGTCATATAAAGTCGTTCTGTCCCCTTGGGAATAGTGGAACGGCTGGGGTTTAATGCAATACTAGGTCATATTACGACATCTAATTCTTTTTGCAAGACAGGAAAGAACTAACTTGCCAACCGCTGGGCGTCCCATGGCCCATGCTAAGATTGGTTCGCTATTAGCAACAGTGAGTGAGTTGAGTTTACCGCCGCTTTCAACAGTATTTAGGTACACCACCGCTGAGTGAGTGAGTGAGTTGAGTTTACCGCCGCTTTCAACAGTATTTAGGTACACTGCCGCTGAATGTGACGACAGTGGTTCAGATCGGTGACGTATACATTTGGTGGATACGACGACCGCGGGTTTGGTGCTGATAATTCAAGGTTAATAATCGGAATATGGGTCTCGAACCCACGTTCAGCGGATCCTACATCGACTAAGAGACGCAATTCTGCACCGTAAATTGTCAAACATGGTACAACTAACCCTCAAAACGAAATAATGCCGGGTGTGTGATAATGTGCAAAAAAAATACGTTGGTACACAGACACTATGTTGGTACACATGCACCCATGCACGCGCGCACACATATACATATATACATACATATTGGCTATATACTAGTATTTCAACTCTCAGGTACTGTATGATTAGAATTAAAAACTTTGGCGTTTGATGCCATCTGTCGATATCTTCCCGAGGCAAAGGAGTCAGCTGACTGTAAAAGTCCAGTTTCCGCCCTTGCCAAACTAGGCTGCCATTATGGAGTTACATTTTGGTTGGACTAACGAGTTTTTGCATTGTCCAATCAAAATCGAGTAACGAACTAGACATCCGATTCGTCAGCAACATGGATTTCAACGTGCAGATTTCGGTCGACTGCAGGATTTGGAGAGCATGTGTACAATCCACTGGGCGTAGACAGATATTCAGCAAATTCTTTCATATTTTAATCAAGGTGCTCACGTGATTTGATGCACTTCCTGTGATAAGATCCGTTTTATTACAATACAGATCTTGACTATCGAGCGCCACCGTTTTGTTTGAAGCAAAATTCAAGTGATTTGAGAGATGGAATCAGATTGGTCAATAGGAGGAACATAAAAGGGACATAACTCGTTATAGCCACTTGTGGCGCTGCGGTCGAGCCTGGAAATTCCAGCCTAGTTCGCAAGGGTGGAAACTGGACTCTTATCGATAGTTAACGCCCGTACCTCGGGAAGATGTCTGTCGATGGCTTCAGTCGAAACTCTCAGCCCATACTAAACTGATAATGGGTTGCCGTTCGTGACGTCATAGCGTTAGATACACATGGATGTCTCTGGACACGAAGAGTCCGACAAAGCACACGTTCAAACAGTCGTGCAGTCAACTGTAGCTGCAACACATACAGTTCTCTAAAACCATTTGTCTCAAAGCAACATCCGATCCTTCATAATCGAATTCGGGGGGCACGGGTGGCCCAGTCGTCTAAAGCGCCGCGATTAGCTGTGCAGAGTCGCGTCCTTTGGGCACGCCAGAAACCTATGATTGTGGGTTCGAATCTCGATTCGCCCCGATTATGTTTCTAGGTTTGTCAGCACAATACCCGTGCTCGTGGGTTTCACTGAAGTGGTAAACGTCTGAGACCTGCATCACTTCGGGCTTTCCTCCCACATTAAGCTGACACGCCGCGATATGACTGGAATACTGTTAAAAGCGGCGTTAAACCCAACTCACTCACACACTCACTCATAATCGAATATCATACACTGTATTTAATCGAAAAATAAAGTCATTATAATTTTGAGTGATAACATTTTTGTCCTGCTCGTATACAACGGTATGAGAAGTGTATTCGTGTGACATAACGGATGCGTGTTTGATGATTGAAACCATCCTACATGGGTGTTCATCACGACACCCTCTCCTCGACGCCCCAACAGTCCCGTGAAGAACTCTTCCACTTGATAATCCCTTGCGAGTTGTGTTGTCTAAACTTTACATGCACTAACAGGCATTTTAATCACACGGCGGACGAAAACCGTATCGTGATCTAAAATCAATAAAAATCCGTATATACCGACGAGCTTGTAAATGTTTAAATAGGGGATGCTGGAGCGAGGCCTGGGGCCGTGTTGAGAGCTGACCAAACACAGCGTACGTTTGCATGCACACGATTGACTCCTCAACAGCGCATTGAAACGAGGGCGTTTTTATAAGAATAACATTTCTGTTTTGTATTATAAGATATAACGTGACACGCACCCCACGACGTACACTCACATGAAATTCATGACATTCAAATCGGTTTAAATGTGGAAGAAGCATCGTGTTGTATTCCAGGGCATCGGGATTTTCAATCTCATGTGTCGCTAAATACAAAGTGAAGTTTAGATCCATCCTATATTACCTATCACATGATCTAAGCTAGATGTATTCCTACGCGGCTAAGCTAGACGTTTTCCTACGCGGGCGTTTAACGGAACGTGCGATGCAAAAGGAAATCCGTTGCATAAATCTATATTTCTTTTTGCGTTTTGAATAGATAGTTTTCACATTCATTTCTCTGTGTTTCAAATCGCATTCGAAAGTATTGAAACAATCATAGATACAGATATATATTAGCTCCATTCGGAAGTACTGTAGTTCGTTACCGGAATAGACATTTGCGCATGCTCGCAGTGGGTGGAATGACGTGGAACGGACACACAACCGTTCAAAATGCCCTCTGGTGGGAGAATGCGGAATATTTAGAAAATGAGTTATTATTATCTCCCTTGATAATTGTCTGACTTGGTAAATGAGCCAAACAACCATGTTCACATTCGTAATCAATCGCTAATGTCCGTATAAACAGCAAGCAGCTTCGTCAGTTCTCGTCGTCCATATTGGATAAAATACGGTGCAGTCGGAATGTTGACTATCGCTCTACAACATGTAGGTTCATTAGTTTCTTAGGATCGTTTCACAGGGTCCTTCAGGACCTTTCAAGATGTTTGAAGCTGCAGAAAATGCTGAGCGTCTTGGTTCTGTCATTTTTCAATGTAATTAAACTTCCTTTCGCTGACAGCTACACCGCTATGACCGAGGTTCACCAGGGGTATACGAGGCGTCTTTATATCGCTTCCCATCAAGTGGAATCTTTCTGCTTCATTAATTTTCTGTTCATCAGCGTCATGTGTTTTCTGATGACATAAAGGCTCATCAAATCATCCAGATAGAACTAATGATTTCCACGATGGCCATTAGTTTAGTGCTTATTTTTGCAACTTAGCACATTAGTCGAGCAAATATCCATTTATACCATATGCTATGTTTATATCATTTAGCACCAGCATGTGCTTCATAACATCACCATATGCTTCATAACATCACCACATGTTTCCTAACATCACCACCTGTTTCCTAACATCACCACATGCTTCCTAACATCACCACCTGTTTCCTAACATCACCACCTGTTTCCTAACATCACCACATGTTTCCTAACATCACCACCTGTTTCCTAACATCACCACATGCTTCCTAACATCACCACATGTTTCCTAACATCACCACATGTTTCCTAACATCACCACATGTTTCCTAACATCACCACATGCTTCCTAACATCACCACCTGTTTCCTAACATCACCACATGTTTCCTAACATCACCACCTGTTTCCTAACATCACCACATGCTTCCTAACATCACCACCTGTTTCCTAACATCACCACATGTTTCCTAACATCACCACATGTTTCCTAACATCCCCACATGCTTCCTAACATCACCACATGCTTCCTAACATCACCACCTGTTTCCTAACATCACCACATGTTTCCTTACATCACCACATGCTTCCTAACATCACCACCTGTTTCCTAACATCCCCACATGCTTCCTAACATCACCATATGCTTCCTAACATCACCACCTGTTTCCTAACATCACCACCTGTTTCCTAACATCACCACATGTTTCCTAACATCACCACATGCTTCCTAACATCACCACCTGTTTCCTAACATCACCACCTGTTTCCTAACATCACCACATGCTTCCTAACATCCCCACATGCTTCCTAAAATCACCACATGCTTCCTAACATCACCACATGCTTCCTAACCACCACATGCTTCCTAACATCACCACATGTTTCCTACCATCACCACATGCATCGTAACATCACCACCAGCAAACATAACAAGATCCGACATTGAGGGGGGGGGGGGGGGGGGGGGGGTCATGAAATGCATTCTTTATATTTACCTTTCACTTTGTCAGTGTCAAAGCCTCACATGTTGGTATAACGGACTTTCCTTACCATACTGCCAGGAACACTGGCTCTAAATGGACAGACTCTCAATACAACACAGCTGCCAACGCCAGTACTTTACAAGGCTTAGAACCGAGGTGACTTTTTGCATTCGGAGTCCGTCGTAAGGAATCGTAATTAGTTCGGCGTGCCCACGAGCACGAACTGGCCTACAACAAACAGCGATAAGACTCGGAGCTTTGAGGGTGGAATGCATTGTGCCCCTTGGTCAAACTAGAATCTGCCTGTTCCAACACTTTGTGAGCACGTGGCTCTTCCTGGCAAGGTTTGGTCGATATAATTAGGTGAATGTGAAAAGCTTTTAGAATCAACCTGAGATAGGGCGAAGATGGCAAATGGCCCCATGCCAAAATTTGAGTGATGAGGCCAAGGAGTTGTGTGGATGCTTGAGAGATCCCTGCTGTATTCTCTCCGTGACTGGACAATGGTGGCAGTTTCTCAATTCTGGTGATAACATTGGTGCATGTTTTAAAAGACGAAAATATTTTGTTAGAACAGAAATAGAACTCGAGTATACAGCTGTATATATAAAAAAGTTTAAATGACAGAACGGACCACAAACACCATCGATGTCATTGATAAACATTAGAACAGCCTTTGCACTGCTTGGTCTATGAACCATCTCAAATGAGTGAGTGAGTGAGTGAGTAAGTTTGGTTTTACGCCGCTTTTAGCAATATTCCAGCAATATCACGGCGGGGGACACCAGAAATGGGCTTCACACATTGTACCCATGTCGGAATCGAACCCGGGTTTTCGGCGTGACGAGCGAACGCTTTAACCACTAGGCTACCCGACCGCCCCCATCTCAAATGAAGAAAATAGTTGAATTCTGTAATCTGGTATATTAGAAAATGGGTAATTCGTGCCTTTCGCCTTCACAGATAGTAATCGTTCTCGGATGGGAATGGTTTATGTCGTTTGCTAATTTGTAGTTGTTTCTGTTTGTTTGTTGTTTAACGTCGCACTCAGCAATATTCCCCCTATATGACGGCGGCCTGTAAATAATCGAGTTTGGACCAGACAATCCAGTGATTGATCAACCAAGTCAGCGAGCCAGACCACCCGATCCCGTTAGTCGCCTCCTACGACAAGCATGAGTTGAAGACCTATTCTACCGCAATGACACCATTAAGAGCGTCAGTTTCTGCAGTGGACCACCATTGCCACCCATCTTGTAATGCTTCGACGTGAGGAAGACAGAGGACGCGGACTTAGCCTACACAACGGTAATCCAACGCAAGGTCATCCATTCATCATCGACTCAGGTGAGGTGAAATGGGGTTTAACGTCGCGTCCAAGATTATTGCACTTATATAGCGACGTGCATGCACGTGTATGTGTGTGTGTGGCTGCTTGTACTAGACCGGACTGATGCCGATTTATAGTGCTAGCTCACTGAGATACCATGCCGCAGTTTAACATGAATACCCCACTCAGACACAGTATACTGACTCCGAGCCGACCAGTCCTTGTTTCGCGTCCAAGATTATTGCACTTATATAGCGACGTGCATGCACGTGTATGTGTGTGTGTGGCTGCTTGTAGTAGACCGGACTGATGCCGATTTATAGTGCTAGCTCACTGAGATACCATGCCGCAGTTTAACATGAATACCCCACTCAGACACAGTATACTGACTCCGAGCCGACCAGTCCTTGTTTTAGCCCCTTAATGCCGAGCGCCAGACAGGGTAACAACAAGTACAATCTTTTAACGTCTTTTTGTATGACGCGGCCCGGGATCGAACCCTGGACCTTCCGCTCTTCGGGCGGACGCTCTACCACAAGACCACGGAGGCGGTCCCATCGACTCAGGTCCCATTCGAGAACGATTAATATCCGTTGAGGTGAAAGGCGCGGTTCGCCTCGTAAAATACGAGACTACAGAACTCGATGTAACGTGATTTGTATTCCATCTCACATCCGTACTTATGTTAAAGCTGTATTTTCAAGCACGGCGCCGAACGTCGCGTTATTTACTGTGCAATTACCAATTTACCCACAGGAGCTTGATCGGGACTGACAATGCCATTGTAAAATAAAATTGTTCGGCTTCCTGTTCACAGACAAAAATGGAGTTTGGAAGTAAAATGACCGAGATAAACTATGATTGTTGCAGATTTCTGAATGTATACGTACAAGTATCGACCCGTGAAGATCCGGGATAGAATAGGTCTTCAGCAACCCATGCTTGCCGTAAAGGGCGACTGACGGGATCGGGTGGTCAGGCTCGCTGACTTGGTTGATGCATGTCATCTTATCCCAGTTGCGTGATACGCAATGTTCATGATGTCAATCACTGGATTGTCTGGTCCAGAATCGATTTACAGACCGCCGTCATATAGCTGGAATATTGCTGAGTGCGGCGTTAAACAACACGCAAACAAACGTACAAGTATCACGATTTACACGAAAAAAGCTCACTACGTCAATTGATGCTCTGGGTTTCGATGTCAACAAGTCTTTTCGCGGCTGTACATACAGGTTAAGTCGGAATACCAGACTGACTGTTATTGTTGTTGTAAGTGTTCGCCTTCTGCCTCAGCAATTTTGACTGACCTGTCCCTCTTTGGGACATGAGAGTAGGGTACACATATGTATTGGGAGTTTTAGGATCGATAAGACTTCTGTTTTTGTATTGAGGACATTACTGTTTTCGTATTGATATGATTTAATTGTTGCGTTTTAGATTTTAGGGCTGCGCTGTTTATATACTTTCGAGTCGCTGTCCATCTTTCAGAAATAGTTTGGCCTACGCTTTTTCATCTCTTGGCTTGAGGTCTACGGCAGACAGCGGATCTAATTGCAATTCTTGTTATAACAGTATAGATGTTAACATATTGTTGTAACAGACAATGGCGTTGTCCTGGACATGGGACTTATGGATGCGATTACCTACACTACCCAGGGGATAATTGATATAGGCTATGAATGACACCACATTCAATAACGAATTGCTGTGTTAGACAATGGTTGTTGGTTGGTTTGTTGTTTAACGCCCCACTCAGCAATATTCCAACTATATGACGGCGGTCTGTAAATAATCGAGTCTGGATCAGACAATCCAGTGATTAATATCGCGAGCATCGATCCACGCAATTGGGATCGATGACATGCATCAACCAAGTCAGCGAGCCAGACCACCCGATCCCTCTAGTCGCCCCTTACGACAAGCATAGTCACCTTTTACGGCAAGCATGGGTTGCTGAAGACCTATTCTACTCCGGATCTTCAGGGGTCGTTAGACAATGGCACAAGTAACCGCTGGTTACAGCGTGTGTAGATGTGACAGATAGACACAGAACTACAAACACGATTATAGTCTTAACAACCGTTACACCTTCAGAGTTCAATCGATCGTAAAACCCTTAGAGTTCGATCAATCATTGCGTTGCTGGGTGGTCCCCTCGATTAATGTATAAATTTGGAAGGAAATGATTTTCTCCTAGCGGTACCTATTCATAATCAAGGGAGATAACTGGTCGACATGCCCGATGTAATTTTGGATAAGCGTGTCGACTTATACTCTCGTCTCTATTGATTGTATTTCGCGTCAGTTACAGCTTAGAATTTCGGCGTTAAATCATACTCATTCAACCCAGGAACTATTTTTTTGTGACACGACGCTTCTGTTAGCGATGGACTGGTCATAACCCCAACACTATCTACACTTACACCCTGGTCTCTGGACCCGCGATCACACAGACCCATCCTACACACTATCTCCGATGTCATTAACACAAGGATTGTTTCTATCATGCCTGCCTTAAATAAGAGTGCAGCTGCTGAATAAGGTTCTTGCACACCCAGCGCAATCTCTTCATCTTGCATTCAGTTCGGATCAACTCCTATTTGTCTTCTCAGATGGCATTTGCATATATAAACATTGAGATAAGAGCCACACGCTCATCTATGCAAATATTTGCCCCCGCTGATTCTAAAGCCCCGTTTGTCATGGCTATGACACTTGACGTTGCCTTTCTAATGAACAAAGGAATGATTAACGTGACATCTGACCCGGGCAATGACGGTAATTACTCCCAGCGAACCTATGATTGGCAGGGGTCGGTACTGAGATACCAAATTACTCAGAGGCGCAATTCTCATCACTGCGGTGCGCACCTCTAAACGACCTGATAAACCGATTGTGGTATTGAAGCGAAGGATTGGTAACCGCAAAAACAGATACTCGTCGTGTAATGTCTCCTGGGGTTATAGCAAAGTCTTCGCGACATTTTATTCACCGGAATGAATGCATATTTAAAGAGTGACTACAGATAACGCCAGACTACTTCTCACTCCAGGGCACGGGTGGCCCAGTCGTCTAAGGCGCCGCAACGCTATGCAGAGTTGCGTCCCTTGGTTCCCGGAATCCCGGTTCGCCCCGATTATGTATCTAGGTTTGTCAGCACCCCAACCGTGCTCATGGGATTCGTCAAAGTGGTAATCGTCTGAGACCTGCATCACTTCGATGTGTCCTCCCACATTAAGCAGACAGGCCGTGATATCACTGGAATACTGTCCAAAGCGGCATTAAACCCAACTTCATCACCGACTCGTGACGAGACGTGGCAATAACATGCAACAACCCAATCAATTCTCATATGTTCATTTTATGAATATTTCTACCATATGATCAGTAGGTAGTATCAATGTATTCAGCGACAAGACGTATTGATAATTTGATATTCTCAAGTGTGGACATATTGTCATGCCTTTTAGCTCCTGCAATATCAGGCGTGGAACACCAATAATTCCCAACCTCCCTATTTAGAAGGTATACGGTATTGCATCTTCGGGACCCGTGAAGATCCGGGGTAGAATACGTCTTCAGCAACCCATGCTTGCCGTAAAAGGCGACTATGCCTGTCTTAAGAGGCGACTAATCGGATCGGATGGTCAGGCTCGCTGACTTGGTTGATGCATGTCATCGTATCTCAGTTACGTGCATCGATGATCATGATGTCAATCACTGGATTGTCTGGTCCAGGCTCGATTATTTACAGACCGCCGTCATATGGCTGGAATATTGCTGAGTGCGGCGTTAAACAACAAACAAACAAACAGAGGTTACTGGGTACCAATGTTAGGCCAGGTACAGGATCGCCATGGAGTGAGTGAGTGAGTGAGTTGTTAGAAGAGGATATATCGTCATCTATCTGGTGTTAACATTTAAGCAATTAACTGGCAATACTATCAAAATCGATAGTCCAGATCCTGATCCGGAAACTGTCAAATGAAAGACGCCTGGAGAAGCCGGCGATACAATACAAGGTAATGATATAATTAGCCAGTGGTGAATATATTCAATTAAAAGTGTTATTCAAGAACTTTAATCATATTATTTTTCTCGAACTACCATAGAACACTGTCTATTCCTGTTCCTTGGGCGAACTTTCCAAACAAAACCTCGCCCTTAAAATACTCTTGATTCATACTTTGAATAACAATATGAATTTAACAGGAAGAGTGAGTGAGTGAGTTGGGTTAAACGCCGCTTTTAACAGTATTCAAGTTATATCACGGCGTGTCAGCTTAATGTGGGAGGAAAGCCCGAAGTGATGCATGTCTCAGACGTTAACCACTTAGGTAAAACCCACGAGCACGGGTATGGTTCTGATAGACCTAGAAATATAATCGGGGCGAACCGGGATTCGAACCCACAATGATAGGTTTCTGGCGTCCCCAAGGGACGAAACTCTGCACAGCGAATCGCAGCGCATTAGACGACTGGGCCAACCGTGCTCCCTTAACAGGAAGATGTTTGTGGAGGGTATTAATTGACAAGGTGAGGCGTGGCGTTTTCAAACCGTCATCTGCATGCAGTGAAAGCTTGAAAGGGTTCGGGTCACGTTTGGTAGAGATCTTAAGTGAGTGAGTGAGTTGGGTTTTACGCCACTTTTAACAGTATTCCAGTTATATCGCGGCGTGTCAGCTTAATGTGGTAGGAAAGCCCGAAGTGATGCACGTCTCAGACGTTAACCACTTAGGTAAAACCCACGAGCACGGGTATGGTGCTGATAGACCTAGAAATATAATCGGGGAGAACCGGGATTCGAACCCACAATCATAGGTTTCTGGCGTGTCCATGGGACGCAACTCTGCACAGCGAATCGCGGCGCCTTAGACGACTAGGCCACCCCGTGCCCCCGTAGAGATCTTAGGCGTTTTACACACATAATGGCGGGTTCAGTGATATTACACCCACACAGATACATAAAAGAAACAAACCCTTTCCGTTTTTATGAGAAATTTCTGTCAAAGCCTGAGTCTAATTACAATTCCGACCATATTATGGGTATGCGTCCACGGATCACCATCAAATAGTGATGATAAAAGGTGAGCACATCCTGCCTCACCGGTGGCATCCGTTACAAACACATGCAAAGGCAAGTCAATTGTTCGTCTGAAAAAAATCACGGGACAAATTGGTACAAGCCAAGATATGGAATTGTATCAGACATGATATTTGTCACTGATGCGTCAAATCTGGAAATGTCATTCACATGTCTGACATAAAACGTTTTGAAACCTTCACTGGGGTCTTGAACGCTGTAACATGGAACACACAACTTTAAAACAAGAGTCGGGAATAAAACACGTGCTTTTAGCACGATGAGCACACGCGCTATCCAGTGCACTATTCTGATGATGCAATGGCGTATTTGTAGAAATTCGTCTAAGAATACACATGAAACCAAGTCTTCGACAACTACGCTTAAAAATATTCTAATCACCATCAATATAGAAGGTGATATTTGCTTAAAATTATGTTGGGCTCAAATGTAGATTTCAAATTATAATAAAAAACGTAACTGTGAAAATGTTAATCCCGAAAGAAAGTCTTTATCGAGCGAATCCAAACTCGAGTTATCGAGTTGACAAGTTGACTGTTCTCCATACTCGGATGCGCTTCGTTTTCAGATTAAAAATATGACGGCTGAGGCTGTTAATATTGACTAGAACTGAAAATCCCATGAAAGGTTGATTTTGTCGGTTGAATTAAGATTTGTAATCTGTTCTGTTGCAGTGTTATTTATTGCTAAACAATGCTGTAATTGTATTACATTGTTTCTGTTGAGATTCGGTAGAATTTATTAGCATTGTGTTTTGACAATAATTAGGTGTCAGGAATTTAGTACTATCTAACGTAAGCAGTGGTGTGGAAGTTACTATATTTAGATGCTGTTGGAGTCAAATGTAATCTAGAATCTTCTGGAACACCGAGACCTATCCAACATTGTATATATAGAACCTTCTATTTCGACTATACAAGGGTGCAAGAACGTGCCTCTTGCATCTCACACTACATCAAGACCAGCAGATGTGTGAAGATCACGTTTTCACCCAGGATATCCACACCAAAACAGCCATTGTACTTGAAATGTTATACTGCCACTATTGTTTACAGCCATTGTAATTGCTGTGCAGAAAATTGTATTAGTTTGTAAACCTTGTTAGTTTTATAATACAATTGTTCATTGTATACTATTTCTTTGTTTGTTGGTCTCACACTGAGTTTCTTAACGTACAGGTTTTGTGTTAACTTATTGCTTCAATCTGGATGTCGACACGTAACATACAAAACTTTTGAAACGTTCCCTTACAAGCTCGTGATGAGAAGCCCGCCTCTGGGTGAGAGATCGCGTCTGGCAATATCATCAGTATCAGAGATCGATAAGTCTACAACACGGTTCGAGACACTGGAGGAAGTGATCCATTGGCCTTGAATTATAGGAACATGTAATGTCTGAAATATGAAGCACGTTTACGTTGGGCTATGTGTCATAGTGGAAATCGAATCATGAGCCACCACAAAGAAATCCAATAAAATATTTCGTGCGTATATGTATTATATAACATCCTAATATGTTCTGACAGATGTGTGACTTTTGTGTATACTAGTATATTCAAAGATGAGAGTAGCTGTGGACATATAAATAATTTTGGAAAGTGAATAATAATTCAATTTTACGGCTTCATACATTGATCAAACTTCTGTGTACAAATCAAATAATAATCAGGATTGTTAGTCGTTGTTTTAATGCGTGTAGGGCTCAAGAGAAAATTAAACCTACAATGAACTTTGCTTTTTTAATTTCTGTACTTCTCATTTTTACTGAAACATGAAAATAACCAAACATGTCAACATAAATTGTATCAAAAACTAAAAGGTTTCTTGGTAGAAAGTGAATCTGAAATTAATAATTTTTCTTCATTTTAAAAAATATAAGATCTTTAAAAATCAATGGGTCGATCCTTCAGCATTATATAACAAAATTACACTAAAATCTATAAATAATGGGTTTTTTTTAGTGTGTGCTGTTATGCTGGGACTTGGCATCAAGGGGGGGGGGGGGGGGGGGGGGGGGGTACAACTCGCGGTACAACTTGCACGTGCATCATGACTTTCACGTGCACTTCTGGACGTTGCCCGCCGGCTGCTATCGTTCAGTCACGTGTTCTTGTTCAAGTACGAACTCACGTTTCAACCACACTCTACATGACACTGCTTCATACTGAAGCTCCATATCATTCCCTTGCTGTTGGTAGCCGTGTTGTTCAACCGTTATTTTATTTTGTCACGACCAAATTCTGGGTTCGATACTCCACCTGGGGAGATCAAACGTGAAACCCAATTTTAAGTCCCCATTGTCATATTTCTGTCATATTACTATCCGTATATCTAGAACGTAACTGGGGGCACGGGTGGCCCAGTCGTCTAAGGCGCCGCGATTCGCTGTGAAGAGTTGCGTCCCTTGGGCACACCAGTAACCTATGATTGTGGGTTCGAATCCCGGTTCGCCCCGATTATGTTTCTAGGTTTGTCAGCACCATGCCCGTGCTCGTGGGTTTCACCAAAGTGGTAAACGTCTCAGACCTGCATCACTTCGGGCTTTCCTCCCACATGAAGCTGACACGACGTGATATAACTGGAATACTGTTAAAAACGGCATTAAACCCAACTCACTCACTTACTCACTAACACGTAACTCACTCATGCGAAGATCTTGTTATCGGCGACGTATTGCTGGAATATTTCTCAACACCGCATACAAACGTACTCATTCTTTAATATTTTTCTTTGTATTTCTTAATACAAAATCCAGAACCAGGGCCCCGGAATAGCAGAAGCAGGCACGCACGTACACAGGCACGCATGCGGGAAAGCAATGCTTTGTTTGTTTGTTTGAATGTAATTTAAACGCCGCCCCTCGACAATAGTCCAACTATGTGACGGCAGTCTGTAGATAAACGAGTCTGGACCATCAGTCATTGACCGATCTTCTCAACCGGGATACGATGACATGCATCAACCAAGTCAGCGAGCTTGACCACCCGATCCCGTTAGTCGCCTCCTACGACAAGCAAGCGCATGCACCCCAACCCCCCCCCCCCCCCCCCCCCCCCCCCCCACACACACACCTTTGCTGGAGCGGCGGATATATATATACATCTGACCCAACCATGTGCACCTATAGTGCTGTGTTTCGGCAACAGCATCAAAACACCATCATCCAGTTGAACGACCGCAACACCGGCAAACATCCAAGAACACCTTCGGATCCAATGCACTTGTCGGCCATTACGGGGCGACAAATTGTAGATGAACGCATTTGCAGCATATTCTTTTCACAGCATCGCCGAGGGCTGAAAACATACATGCATAAACGCAATGTAATTATCTCGCCCTTTGCAGCTGCCTGTGTGGGCGGTTAGACATCGTCACAACTCGAGATGAACACGTTGTATCGTCACTGACACTGTCGCCATTGTCGGTGCGGAGTCTAGGAAAGACCAGGGGGAAACTGGCATGCACACGGAAGGATCTTGATGGAATTATCTGGGGGATGAGTAATACTAAGGCTGACAATAAAAGGTGATCGTCACGTTGAACTTTCACATCCAGGTATACTTTATCATCAACGCTGTGTAGGTTCATATGAGTGATGGTAGAATGTTGAGCATAATTTTGAACATTCTCTTTGATATAATAGGGGGCACGGGTGGCCCAGTCGTCTAAGGCGCCTCGATTCGCTATGCAGAGTTGCGTCCCTTGGGCACGTCAGAAACCTATGATTGTGGGTTCGAATCCCGGTTCGCCCCAATTATGTTTCTAGGTTTGTCAGCACCATACCCGTGCTCGTGGGTTTCACTGAAGTGGTAAACGTCTGAGACCTGCATCACTTCGGGCATTCCTCCCACACTAAGCTGACACGCCGTGATATAACTGGAATACTGTTAAAAGCGGCGTTAAACCCAACTCACTCACTCACTTTGATATAATATTCTTGTTGTGTTCCTCTGAGATTATCGATTTTTTCTACACACAAAACCCGTTAATCCCAACATAGCGTTCCAATGGAAATCGTCCGTATTAACAAGGGTCCGAATTACAGAATCATGTAATGAAGTAATGCCACTTTGTAAACACGAAAACGTTCTCAGGGGAAATCCCCCGATTATACCAGAGCATAAACATCCAGATTGTAAAACAAACCCTAATGTTACAGACAGTGACTCGTTACAGTGAGTGAGTATGGTTTTACGCCGCTTTTAGCAATATTCCAGCAATATCACGGCGGGGGACACCAGAAATGGGCTTCACACATTGTACCCATGTCGGGAATCGAACCCGGGTCTTCGGCGTGACGAGCGAACGCTTTAACCACTAGGCTACCCGACCGCCCCTTGACTCGTTACAGATAATACCAGCTGTTATCAATACGTTTGATAAGTTCCAGAGGGGCGGTCGGGTAGCCTAGTGGTTAAAGCGTTCGCTCGTCACGCCGAAGATCCGGGTTCGATTCCCGACATGGGTACAATGTGTGAAGCCCATTTCCGGTGTTCCCCGCCGTGATATTGCTGGAATATTGCTAAGAGCGGCGTAAAACCATACTCACTCACTCACTTGAAAAGTTCCATGAATGTGCCTGTATCAAGTGCTTGTCATGACAACCTTAGAAACTGAAGTACAAAAGAAAGTACACACCCCTAAAATATCATATATTACGCATATGGTTGAAAAAGTTGTTACATTTTTGGCGCTATCGTAATGTAATGAACAAAACCATTGAGAGCATATCGCAGAAACGTAACCTTGACATTATGATAGGCAACAAAAGCACACATTGTGAAAATGGCAATCTTCTCCATTTGCACGTGCAATGTGCGTAGAAACAGTATAAAAGGCAGTGGATTCTATCGTTCATTACACATTCAACGAAAAAACACAAGACAAATGCCACGTTGAACAGCAGCGGAGCGAGAGAGAGCCGTGGGAATGTCCCAATTGGGGGCGTCGAACAGTCACATCGCAAGGACCCTTGGCTGCACCAGGCAAACCATTATCAGACTCCTTCGTCGTGTCAACCAGACTGGCCAGACATCCGACCGCCCAAGAAGAGGAAGACCGAGAGTGACGACCCCTGCAGAAGACCGGTACATACGCACATTACACCTGCGCAACAGGTTCCTCACCATGGCATCAACAGCGTCGACAGCGTTAGGTCACCACATCAGCAGGAACACAGTCATGAGACGACTACGAGCTGCCGGTATCCGGGCTTATCGACCATTCCGTGGGATGACCTTGACCGCTCAACACCGTATCAGCCGTCTTCGCTGGGCAAGAAGAGTCAGACGCTGGCAACGTCGTGACTGGTCACGAGTCCTCTTTACCGATGAAAGTCGATTCAACCTCTACCATGCTGACGGTAGAGTGAGAGTCTACCGACGTAGAGGCGAGCGACTGGCTGGAGCATGTGTCCAACAAGTTCATCCTTTTGGCGGAGGCAGCGTTATGGTTTGGGGAGGCATTTGCGGCGAACAGAAGACGGATTTGGTCATTCTCCACCAGACCCTGACAGCCCAGAGGTACAGGGACCAAGTGTTACAGCCGGTGGTGATCCCCTTCATGCTGAGGCAAAGGCAGGGGTTTCTTTTTCAGCAAGATAACGCCCGACCACACACCGCTAGACTCACTATGGACTTCCTGAACCGTCAGAACATTCAGCTTTTGCCTTGGCCGTCACGCTCTCCGGACTTGTCACCCATTGAACACCTGTGGGACCATCTCGGTAGACAGTTGGACGACGTGCACAGCCACCAACCACCATACCACAGCTGGAACAGGCTCTGCGAGAAGAGTGGCAGCGGATCCCTAATGACGTCATCCGACGGTTGACCTTTTCCATGAGAAGGCGTGTCCTGGCTTGCATTAACTCAAATGGGGGTCATACGAGGTACTGAGACCACTCGCATGGCCTTCATACCTGGGACTGTCATCATTTCTACAAGTGTGATTTTTGATGAGTGACCGCCTATGGACGTTATTGTCAACTGAAAAGTTTTATGTGGCCACAAATCTTTAAATCCATTCTAAACATGTTTGAAAATGACTCAACAATGACATTAAACATTACAATCACAATAAAGTTTGCCCTGTCTTCTTTTACTGTCAGAATAGTGGGGTGTGTACTTTCTTTTGTACTTCAGTTTATTTCTGGCAGCGGCGTTCAACAACATTCATTCTTTCACTCGCCCTGTATAACATCTACAAGGGTACTTTCATCACACTATCCTGCTATCCGGGTGCATATGATTCTGGGACGACTTTGGGGCATCACTCTACAGAACGATCCGTTACGCCTTCCACGACAGCGACAACCGTGCCAAGGAAAGATTTGAGTGAGTGGGTGAGTTAACACAGCTTTGAACAGTATCAGCTTGATGTGGGGGAGGTGAGAAGTGTTTTAAATTGATTTAGCAACAATATTACAACAATATGATGACGCACCCATAATGGGGCTACGCTGTACCCTTAGAGAGATTTGAACCCGGATCATCTGTGCAACACGTCAACCATTGAACTACCTTCTCACGTAGCCTAAAAAGAAGAGAGGATAATCCATAGATAGGAAATTTGATTTACCAAACATTCGGGCGACTTGGGATATTGGCGTTCCCTCTCTGTCGTACCCACAATTCGCCATTTTGTCTGTTCATCGAGATATGTTCTCCGAGGCAATTGAAGCGTGTAGTTATCTCAATTGCATTAGTGATTATAAGTTTGACTATAGGGCATACACATGGGTTTCTGTGTGCACGTGCATCATGTGCTAATCAAGCATGATGTGAAATTTCATTTTGATTAGATATTGCGTTCAGATGCAACGACGCTTTTAAAAAAAATTTACACCTCAACGATTGTACATTCAAATCATTAGTTTCCTTACTTTATGTCGGTGGTATATTTGAGTTTCAATGTGAAACGTGATAGCGGTCATTTCTGAAACGAACAAGACAACCGGAACACCATGTCGACCAGATTTGCTGTCACTGCAACAGTTAAATATACCGCTTGTACGACCATTACGGCGAATCGGCAACTCAACATCGATTACACTTCCTATATGACCAAGCGGCATGACGCCACCGCGTCAGAGAGCCAGTCTTTGGTGCGGAATAAATCAGCACCAACGAGACGACATAACCATTGGTGCCAACAAAGTAACCATTCCCCTCACCATCATTATTGAGGGTGAAGGAGGAGGTAATAGCCCCTTGTGATTTTATTTTACCCCCCTCCCCTTTCTCCCCCGTCCCTCAGAGGACGAGGAATGAGTCACAGCGCGTGCAGAGGATGCCAAGAAAATCCTGTCATCCGTCCTCAGCTAGACAGTCATGTATGGTTATTTATGAGTTTTTGAGAGCATCGCTATCGTATTCCAAGCTTTGAGTTGTTTTTTACGCTAAAAGGTTGAAATATCCTGCTGTAAAAATGGCACTGGTTGTCAAAGAACGACGTCTGATCGCACGGTTAATGGGTCTTGTTGTCTGACGTACATGATGATTTTAATCATATTCAAGGATATTCTTTTTCGTCTATTTTCTGAATGTTTTAACTGTGGAATCGATGAAATGTCAACATGATTTGTCTCTGTGATTGGGCCACAAACGGCTGCGTGGCATTTGATTATGGAATCAAACTGAGGAATGCTTTTCTTTTATAAAACATATACACCCATTCATTGTTATAATTTATTCGTACTGCTTACGAGAACGGAGTAAGTGGCGTATGGAATAGCATTGTATATAGGCACATATTGCACAGTTTGGACACATCATTTCGAACCAACATATTTGAAGACCCAAACTTGCGTATTAAGGGGATAAAAGAGGACTGGTTGTCTCGGATTAATATCGGGGTATCCATGTTGATTCTGCGGCATGGTATCTCAAGTAGCCACATACACGTGCATGCATGCCAATATACAAGTGAACAATCTTGAAGAGACGTTAAACCCTATTTAACTTGACCTTGCCGATATATCTGTTTGTTGTCCCGTTACTTTCAATTGAACGGAAAGTCGATGTAGTCTCACCTCGTCCACTCGAACTCCATTGAACCCACTTGTCTCGATCTACTTTTAAACACAAGGTTTCGCTGAAGTCTTACATAGACTTCTAAGTCGAACACATTAGCTTTTCTTTCTTATGATTTGAAGTGTTCATCTGGTCCAGTACAAGTAAACACGGGTAATGTCACACTGTTTGTTTGTTTGTTGTTTAACGCCGCACTCAGCAATATTCCAGCTATATGACGGCGGTCTGTAAATAATCGAGTCTGGGCCAGATGATCCAGTGATTGATATCATGAGCATCGCAATTGGGATACGATGACATGCATCAACCAAGTCAGCGAGACTTGCCACCCGATCCCGTAAGTCGCCTCTTATGACAAGCATAGTCGCCTTTTACGACAAGCATGGGTTGCTGAAGACGTATTCTACCCCGGATCAATGGCACACGGGATGCGCCGCTCTTGAACAGATACTGAAGTAAACCGAGCTATCGACATATCGTTTCCCACTGCAGTAAGGCTTCATACATTTGCCTTGTTTCTCGTCACTTTGTTCACGATTAATCAACCACACTATCCTTTATTACCGTTTATGGTAAATGAAGTGAGTGAGTATGGTTTTTCACCGCCTTTAGCAATATTCCAGCAATATCACGGAGGGGGAGACAAGAAACGGGCTTCACACACTGTACCCATGTGGGGAATCGAACGCGGGTTTTCGGCGTGACGAGCTAACGCCTTTACCACTAGACTACCCGACCGCCCTATAGTAAACGAAGGTGAGGTGAAATGGGGTTTAACGTCGCGTCCAAGATTATTGCCCTTACATAGTGACGTGCATGTGTTTGTGTGTGGCTGCTTGTACTAGTCCGCACTGATGCCGATTCATAGTGCTGGCCCACTGAGATACCATGCCGCAGTTTAACATGAATACCCCACTCAGACACAGAAGACTCACGAATGTAAATGTAAAATGTAAAATGTCATGTAAAATAGCTCTATAAACGAGAAATTTAGCATGCAAAACCGAACGAACGTTACGGTGGGGACGATTTGGGCGCTCGGTCGGTAAAGGGAAACAAGAATTCTTTTTAACGTGGCCTCAATGTGTGCCTCCTAAATCTTCCCATCAGCCAAATGCCTTTAATGTAATGGCATTCACACGTTGCCTGCAGCTTGTGGCCTAACAAGCTTATTTCATTTAACCTAATCAACAACAGTGAGTCAGATATTGCGCACATCACCTTACAAAACGGGCAAAGCCCTTGCGTTGAAACAATAAGTTTAACCACCACGCCGTCATTTTATAAAATAGAACGCGTTATTTTAATTTGTATTGTTCC
Organism: Haliotis rufescens; assembly: GCF_023055435.1. NCBI lineage: Eukaryota > Metazoa > Mollusca > Gastropoda > Lepetellida > Haliotidae > Haliotis > Haliotis rufescens. The sequence continues at coordinate 3,604,863 of NW_025964223.1, read as the reverse complement.
ATAAAAACCAACATCAGTTTTAATGGATCCCGATCCATACGTTAAGGAACTGGTGAGAGAGTTATTGGACTGTCGATTATCTATTACAGTTTATGACCAAACTGGGGCATTGTCAATTATGATGAAGATATCCGATTTCAATAATAAAGGGCCGTTGCTAGGGCAACGAAATGGCTAGGATGTGGTGGTATTAATCAGGACAAGGAGTCCACCCCCGGGATGTCGTCCGTCCGATGACGCCGCTGCTGCCATGTAGTTACATCACCTGCGTCTTTCTTAATCATAGATTCGGAGAAGCAGTGTCATTGTACAATTTCTACATTGAAATTAGAAATGGAACAAAATGAGTGAGTGGGTGAGTTGTGTTTAACGCCACTTTTAACAGTATTGCAGTTTTATCACGGCGTGTCAGCTTAATGTGGGAGGAAAGCCCGAAGTGATGCAGGTCTCAGATGTTTACCACTTCGGTAAAACCCACGAGGACGGGTATGGTGCTGACAAACCTAGAAACATAATCGAGGCGAACTGGGATTTGAACCCACAATCATAGGTTTAAATTTTTTACTTAGGCCTGAAAACTTCTGAGCAAGAGTCGTATGGCGCTCTTTGAAATCTTGGTAGAAAGAATTCTCGATTGTACCTCAAAAGTGAAATGTAGACACCAAGGGGTGGAGCTGCAGGAATATTGCTCGACATAAAAGGAAAGTTAACTTTTGGGAAGTTGAAGTCATCCCTCTTGTCATACAGTCCTGTGGAGAATGTTAATCTGCCATGCTAGTATATGACACAGTTAATGGCATGACAGATTTACTGTAGTAATTTGAAAGAAACGGATCGATGACCTTTGACATTATCATGATTCGTTTTCTTGGTAAACTGAAGGCACCTTGGCCGTTTCTTCGAACCTTCACCTTGGAAACACGACCCTCGGGGCATCACAGATTCCTGTGTTCATCCCCTACCTGCACAGGGTGCCTTTAACAGAGCCAAAGTGCAAGCGTACTTGATCCTCGGAGACGTTGAATAGACGCCATACGTTCCGGTAATCACAGTTAAGGCGTCTCTCTTGATTCCGCGCAGTGACGCTGCCTCGGCTGACCGTTTCCATCACCCTACTCGAGGTGGTGTCTCATCCTGGAGGGCAGGAAGACTATCAAGGATACCGGTACACACCGTGTCGGTGCTTACAACACTCTGCTAATGAAATGGGTGAGTAAAATACCCTCCCTTCGATTTCCATATCTTTGAAGACACCCACTCCAGTAATAGAAGACGGCAGCGAAAATGGGATTCGTTCGATTTTTTTTAACGCAGACGTTTGCAAACGGTTTTTGGCAAGTTTGCTTTTATTTGATAAAACGCTCTGCCCAAGGAAGACTCGATCTAAGAGATAAAAATTGTTGTTACAGACAAATAAACGATTTCTTCCGTTTATCTACAATTTTGTTTGTAGAAATCAAATTATAGTTTACATAAGACATGTTTCCTGTTTAGTGACATAGTGCACAGTTAGTAAATTGGTTTGACAAAATAATAATGGGTTCAAGAACTGCCAGAAACTGTCAGTGGTCATTGTGAAGTAACCCGAATCCGCAGCAGACGACAATATCCGCCATGGCAGTTCAACGGCGTAACCTCATTCTTCAGCGGTAGCTATTGTTCCACGGATTTCTGAAGATGTTTTCGGATGCCAATTTCAGGCTCATATATGCATGAATTCCATGAATTCAGAAACTATTTCTGATCTGGTCAACAAAAGAGTAATTCCTATTTCATTTCGGAATTTTGATCTTTTTCTTGTATTAATCCGTATTTGAGTAATAAAACTTAAAGTATCATAACATATATCCTAACAATATACATTCTGCCCACTGGAAAAACGGAGATGTGTACGTCTGGCATTGTATTAAGACACATACGTGAAAATCCGAGTTGGAATAGATCTTCAGCAACCCATGCTTGCCATAAAAGGCGACTATGCTTGTCGTAAGAGGCGACTAACGGGATCGGCCAACCCATCGCCCTAGCTATGAACAAAACACGTGGATTTAATGTTTTGCTACAAAACATACCGAGAACAAATATTGTTATCTGGATGACATCTTACACATCCTATTACATGCCTAAATGCGTTTAATCACATCAATGCTAAGTGCGACTACGCCGTCTGCTGACGGGACGGGTCGATGTCTGGTATTCACCACGCAAATATTTTAGAAAAATGGACGTCTACATAGTTTTTAGATTTCGAGAAAATCTCGTTTTAAATATGTTGATTCAACTTTTTAACAAGACGGAGTGATCTTGAATCACCGTTTCTCTCCTGGTGAAGTTGGGACGAACATATACTTCCATCTATAACTATTCATAGCCATCTTGTTCACCCAGCAGTAAATCTTCCATATATTTGCGATAGTTGTTATGAAGTTCTACAAAAACTCTAAAAATTAAACACTTGTGCATCGATCTGCAAAATATTCCCATCGTGTTAGGATTTCGAATTCCTTCAACCATTTCGCCCCGAAAGCAAACCGTCTTTTTTAACAAAGGACGGATCCTCCCCTTCAGGTGTCTTGTGAGGCAAGCTCTAATTGAGGAACGAAGGTGTCTTACGCAGGTCCAATCACCTTTACGTATTGATCTAATGGAGAAGGTCAGCCTTATTGATTAAAGATTTTTCTCTCAAGGTTTAAAAAATGCCGAATTTGTACAGTAAGGCGCCAGGGTACGTGGGTCACTTAGGTTTCCCCCGGGGAGGAATACAATACCACGTGACCTAACGCCTCCCATCCCCATCAATTACTTACATCTATTCTGCAAGCCATGTGACTCAAACGTTTATGATTTGGACAACACTCTAGGCAAATACTTGTAATCTAATCAAAGCCCTCATACGTGCTCTACAAAAGATTGAGCTTTCGGCTGTGCCACTGCTATGAATAATTCAATCAAAGTTTTCACTTGATTAAAACAATTCCGCTCTCTCTGAAACAAATAAAAAATAACGAATTTCGCATTTGACCAACATTCTGAAAAAACTTAACTTTCGCGTCTGTATATTTTCGGGTTATAGTTTTCTCAACGTCTAGTGGTATTGTCGGACGTGTTGGTTTAACTGTCTTCCTCGTGTACTTGGTAAAGGTCAAAATTGTACTAAGAACATGTTTTATGGCTCATATTTTTTCTTCATGTTTTGATACAGACACACCTCGGCTATACAATCAAACGTGTCAAGCGCCTTGGGGTGGCCAAGTGGTTGAAGCGTTCGCTCGTCACAACGAAATCCCGGGTTCGATGGCACTCATGGGTACAATGTGTGAAGCTCATTCCTGGTTTCCCCGCTTGTGTCTTCGCTGGAATATTACTAAAAGCGGCGTAAAACCATATGTTCTCTACGGTGGCCCATAAGGGACATGGAGTCTGTTTTTCAATATTTTGATATTTCACTTACTCTAATCGTAACCTTTTGCAAATTAATACAATTTGTCATACAACATGTGATAAATCATGTATAAAAACAACCGAAAACATGGAAAATGTACTTTCAAGTAGCTATTGAATCGCTGAAATGTGAAGCGAAAATGTCAAAAACTACAATGAAAATGTCAAAAACAAAAACGAAAATGTCAAAAACAAAAGCGAAAATGTCAAAAACTAAAATGAAAATCCAGAAAACTATTTCCACCGCGGTGATAATATTCCCACCGCGGTGGAAATATTATCACGGCGGGGGAAATATCTTTCAGACTATTTTCATTTTAGTTTTTGACATTTTCGTTTTTGTTTTTGACATTTTCGTTTCACTTTTCAGCGATTCAATATCTTCTTTATACGTGATTTATCACATGTTTGTATGACAAATCGTGTTAATTTGCAAAAGGTTACGATAACAGTAAGTGAAATATCACAATATTGAAAAACAGACTCCATGTCCCTTATGGGCCACCGTACTACTCACTTGTGTGATCAACTGCGCACGCCTTACTTGCGTTAACAATCGTGACGTACCATTTCCGTCTACACACAGGCTTCCAAAACTCTGAAACACTACATCTTGCTTACTGACGGGGATGTAACGAAGGTAGCATTGGCTGGAGAAGCAGCTATGTTGTGGGATGGTTACAGACTCTCTTTGCGCTGCAACAATTTTATGACGTTACTTTGTGGGATCATTTCTTGAGTTTCATCCAATAATCTATTCGATACTCAAGCAGCGCGGGAAGACTAGGGACTCCAAACCATTCTTGCCGTAAAAGGCGACTATGCTTGTCGTAAGAGGAGACTAACGGGATCGGGTGGTCAGGCTCGCTGACTTGGTTGATGCATGTCATCGATCCCAATTGCGTGGATCGATGCTCATGATGTCAATTACAGGATGTCTGGTCCAGACTCAATTATTTACAGACCGCCGTCATACAGCTGGAATATTTCTCAGTGCGGCATTAAACAACAAACAAACTAGGGACTTAAGGGACTTCGGGTTAGAGTAAGTGAGTGAGTATGGTTTTTCGCTGCTTTTAGCAATATTCCAGCAATAACACGGAGGGGGACACCAGAAATGGGCTTCACGCGTGTCGGGAATCGAACCCGGGTCTTCGACGTGACGAGCGAACGCTTTGACCACTAGGCTACCCGACCGCCCACTTCGGGTTAGAAGGTCGCAAGCAACATATATGGTAAAAGGGGACTTAAGAGATCGCGTGGTCAGGCTCGGTGACTTTTCTTGATTGCGTATCATCGTACTAACACACCATAGAATCGCCTAAGCTTTTAAATAATCTTGCAACAGTTAAAATGTCCTCAATGTCGCGTCGTGTAACATATTCTGCAAATACCAAGCTTGTATATACAGCTTTCCCTACGATGTAGGCCCAACGACACTGCAAGCGCTAACGTAACAGTTTAGTTGCAATGTCGTTGAAAGTCCTAACTAGGTTTTTTGACAATACACAGAAATTCTGCACATCCATCATTTATCGGCTTCATCCTTCACGTCTCGACCACGCCGTACACTCTCACTTCAGCACCGCCGCGACCTTCATCTCGCCACCAGTCATGTAAGAAGTGTCGACGCGTCTCGCGACATGAACGAGATTATACATGACAGCGGTAGAAGGCAAAACCTATCAACTGAACACCAAAACCCACGCCAGCATGTTCAAGGTCACAGAGAGAATCAGACTCAATAACCTGTGTCTCACTCCAATCAGGACAGACGACATTGCCTTATTCAAAACTGTGTCAGCTTCCCGGGGCTGCAATGGTTAGAGGTTCTTAGTTTGAGATCAGCTATATTCAAGCAATATTCCAGCAAACACTGCCTCACCGATAGCACCCGCCCCAAACACATGCAAAGGCAAGTTAAATGTTAATTTGAAAAATCGCGGAAACACATGGTACAAGTCAAATATTTTGATTTGCTTCGAACATCATTTTGGTCACAGATGCCTCAAAATGTTTTCCACATATCTACCGTCAGACACGCGGGTTCCCATACGCAATGTAGTAACATACCATGCATTCACACACGCATTGTAGTAACATACCATGCATTCACACACCCAATGTAGTAACATACCATCTATTCACACACGCAACGTAGTAACCTACCATCTATTCACACACGCAATGTAGTAACATACCATCTATTCACATACGCAATGTAGTAACATACCATGCATTCACACACGCAACGTAGTAACCATCCATCTATTCACACACGCAATGTAGTAACCTACCATCTATTCACACACGCAATGTAGTAACATACCATCTATTCACACACGCAATGTTGTGCCATACCATGCATTCACACACGCAATGTAGTAAAATACAATCTATTCACACACGCAATGTAGTAACCTACCATCTATTCACACACGCAATGTAGTAACCTACCATCTATTCACACACGCAATGTAGTAACATACCATCTATTCACACACGCAATGTTGTGCCATACCATCTATTCACACACGCATTGTAGTAACATACAATCTATTCACACACCCAATCTTGTACCATACCATGCATTCACACACGCAATGTAGTAACATACCATCTTTTAACGTATGCAATGTAGTAACATACCATCTATTCACGTATGCAATGTAGTAATATACCATCTATTCACACACGCAATGTAGTTACATACCATCTATTCACATACGCAATGTAGTAACATACCATCTATTCACACACGCAATGTAGTAACATACCATCTATTCACACACGCAATGTAGTAACATACCATCTATTCACACACGCAATGTAGTAACATACCATCTATTCACACACGCAATGTAGTAACATACCATCTATTCACACACGCAATGTAGTAACATACCATCTATTCACACACGCAATGTAGTAACATACCATCTATTCACACACGCAATGTAGTAACATACCATCTATTCACACACGCAATGTAGTAACATACCATCTATTCACACACGCAATGTAGTAACATACCATCTATTCACACACGCAATGTAGTAACATACCATCTATTCACACACGCAATGTAGTAGCGAACGACATGAAGGACACATTCAGCATGGGAAGACACACGAAGTGTATTCTAACATTCAAGGTAGTAACACACAGTGAATTCACCCATGCATGTAGACCCTTAAAGATCCGGGGTAGAATAGGTCTTCAGCAACCCATGCTTGCCGTATATGGCAACTATGCTTGTCGTAAGAGGCAACTATGCTTGTTGTAAGAGGCGACTATGTTTGTTGTAAGCGGCAACTAACGGGGTCGGGAGGTCAGGCTCGCTGACTTGGTTGTATCCAATTGCGTGGATCGATGCTCATGTTCACGATCATTGGATTGTGCGGCGTTAAACAACAAACAAACAAAAAGCAATCAACGTATTTTCTTTACACACGCAGTGTAGTAACACGCGAACGGAATATAGTAACACAATGAAGTAACACGCAGTGTAGTAACACGCAATTTAGTAGTTTCCCGTAACACACGCAATTAGTAACACATGCAATGTAGTAACACATGCAATGTAGTAACACACGCAATGTAGTAACACACGCAATGTAGTAACACGCGCAATGTAGTAACACATGCAATGTAGTAACACACGCAATGTAGTAACACACGCAATTAGTAACACACGCAATGTAGTAACACATGCAATGTAGTAACACACGCAATGTAGTAACACACGCGATGTAGTAACACACGCGATGTAGTAACGATAATAAACGATAGTAATGTAGTAGCGAGCGAAGTGTAGAACACAGGCAGTGTGGGGACACACACAAAGTAGTGCCACAGAATGAAGTGATCCTCTTGGCGTAGTAATACACAAACAGACAACTTCAACGAAGATGCAGCCAGAAGGATGTCGTGACGAGGGCGAGGTGACAGTGTCGACATCGGCTACACGCTACAACAGGAAACGTTGCTGAGTGCCGCTGGAGACGTCTATGTCTGCTGTTTGGAGATTAAAGCTAATTGAACAGACCTTTAACCTTTAAAGATGTCGTTTGTAGATTCATTTATCTGTGTGTCTCTGCGGTAATTCTGTCTCTGTATGAACTGATGAAACAAACTGCAGCGAGGAAAAAAATAATATGTCTGAAATGGAAAGTTTTTTTCCAGAAAGAGTCTTTGTTCAACCGCAGTCCTACATTGTCCTGTATAGTGTTATTACCCAGTTGTCTGTTAAATCACTTTTGGTTCCATTTGATGCCAACTCACGTACATAATGGCATTTGTGTGTAATAGTGGACAGGGGAGTCTAAACAAGTTCTACACTGTTAAGTCACTTGTATAAACAGTGAATCCCGTTATGTTAAGTCGCTTTCTTGTATAAACAGTGAATCCCGTTATGTTAAGTTGCTTTCTTGTATAAACAGTGAAATCCCGTTATGTTAAGTCGCTTTCTTGTATAAACAGTGAAATGCCGTTATATTAAGTCGCTTTCTTGAATTTACAGTTTGTATGTTGTTTAACGCCGCACTCGGCAATATTTCAGCTATATGACGGCGGTCTAAAAAAATACCGCGGTAAATAATCGCTTTTGGACCAGACAATCCAGTGATTGACGTCATTACCATCGATCTACATAATTGGGATACGCTGACATGCATAAACCAAGTCAGCGAGCTTGACCACCCGATCCCGTTCGTCGCTTCTTACGACAGCCATGGGTTGCTGAAGGCGTATTCTAACCAGGATCTTCACGGGTGTGTATATACAGTAAAATCCCGTTATGATAACTCGCTTTCTTGTACAAACAGTGCATTCCCGTTATGTCAAGTCGTTTTCTGGGCCCATTGCTGGCCATGGCATCGCCAGTTCATACATAAAAGACTTGAAATAACGGAGTTTCACTGTAAATACAAGAAAGCGACTCAAAGTGATATGATGGTGTACAGATGTTTCCTCATTAGACAATCATGTAGTGATTTTATTTATTTTCGTCTAAAATAGACCTCATTCTGAATATATTGGGGATACAATACATTATTTATCAGCCGAAAACATGTTTTCGTTCCTGCCATTTTCCTTTTGACCTAACTTTGACCCACTTTCCTTGTGTGTGTGTGTGTGCGTGTGTGTGCGTGTGTGTGCGTGTTGTTTAAATTTATTAGAATTATTTAAATGAGTAGGTAAGAGAGAGAGAGAGAGAGAGAGAGAGAGAGAGAGAGAGAGAGAGAGAGAGAGAGAGAGAGAGAGAGAGAGAGAAAATTTGAGAATGAAACGGAATATCCGGATTTTTATTTCATTTTTCACGCTGAGTCCCCAAAACAGCGCAAAAGAACAATAGTTTGGCCACATCCAGGGACACGTTCCTTAAAGCGGTCAAAGCGCTAAGGTACTCGTAACTCCCATTTTTTAACATAGGCTTACGGTCAGCGTAGTGGTGTACACGTAGATGGGGGTTCCTCACAGTGGGAGGTTTAAAGTGAGGGTCTGAACAGGTGATCTGTCATTCTGCACTTTCACATTATCAACTCAACAAAAGTATTCAAATGCTTACACAAAAATATCCTTTTTTGGGTGGATGTTGGAAACAGTCTTCAATACATAATCCTTTCTTCCGTTTTTATGAGATAAAGGTTATATAAAAAGTCATGAAAAGTAGTATTTATATAATAATCTTGTTGTTGTTCAATGAAAAGCTACGTACACACTCGCAACCGTATTCCGGTGAGACTTTAAATGTAGAGACCCCCCTATTGCTAAAAGCGGCGCAAAACCATACTCACTCACTCACTCACTCACTCACTCAAGGGTAAACTTAACTATGCATGTTTTGTGTGTTCCTTAGTCTGGAACGTATATTAAATATTTGTATTTATGAAATATGGAACATATTTGTTTTGTGGCTCATAATATACTGATGTTATGCATATAACTATGCACGTGCCTTGCGGACAGTGTGCAGTTCGATCGTCCTCGAGTTTCTCAATCATCACCGATGCAACTTGTCTTGTTTGTCTCACGTGCTGGCTGCTTGTTTGATGTTTGCAGATAATCTGGGTTTTTTTAAATATGAGAGTGCCATGGTCGAATCTTATCTAAACCATAATTAAGTCGATTGAGTTTACAGTTAACTACGTTTATAACGAAGACGCTTATAACGAACTGATGGATATAACGAACTTACTTTATTGTCCCGACTATTTGTGGTAGTTATGCTGTATATATGCTTATAACGAACTACGGTTATTACGAACTTAATTAGTGGTCCCTTTGAGTTCGTTATAACCGTAGTTTACTGTATTTTTACTATTTACTCGTAAATTATTACTCGGTCAAATTATTTAAATTTTGGTTTCCGAACCGAACTCAACGTGCACAAAAATGTAGAAAACCCGTTGGGGTCGGTTGGTTATAAGACAACAGAAAGTGTGTCATGTGGCCTAATGGAGAATTGGCCTGGTCGTCCAGGTTGCTCCTTCACCGAGGCAGCAATGGAGTTGCTACAGACATTACTCTGCACAATAAGTTCCATTCATCAGGGCGATGGCTGGTTTGGTCAGGCAGAAATGTGTTTGACATATGTACATGACTTAGATTAAGCAGTGTGCCTTCAGTTTCTATCATCAAGTAGTGGCATCCGCATCTAAATCTCGCGTTTGCCTGTTGGTTCAGGGACGCTGGGTCTACTGCTTCATGAAACCACGACTAAGGGTATATGCTGGCAGACCAAGGATCGAACCCACGAGGAGCAGATCCTGGCACAACTATGCGGGATTACTCTGCACAGCGTGTTGTAGCTGTCAGACGTCTTCAGCACCATTGGCCCATTTAGTTGGACTAAACAGCTCTCGTGCGTAGGATGTTTTGTCTATTCCATTACCTTCTTTGTGCAACGAGCCTATGCTTCACATTCGCGCCAATTTTTAGCATGATACATTTACGTATTTCTGGCTAAATAACAGTATTTGATATAAACATTTCTTTTCCAAATATGTCACTTTTTGTTCCGATGCCCTGTGAGAGACATGCGCCGTGTGCTGGCAGCTCGCCAGTCAGGCCGTCATACCGGGCAACAGGGGCCCTCCACTAATGTTACAGCCATCACAGAGCACCGGGGATGCAGAGACAGTTGCATCTCGCTAATCACAAGCCTTGTATAACCATTAAATCATCAGATGGCAGGTCTCGGAGAACTCGTGTGGGTACAGGAGCGACAATTCAGGACTTCAGGAGAGAGAGAGAGAGAGAAATGGAATACAAGACACCGTGAGAAACGTCCATTCAGCTATGTTTAATGGAGGAGGAGATTTTCCGAGATCGTAATGATGCACATGTTGGCTTCTGAATGCTACCTGAACCCCCTCGTTATAAAGCGTACATCGCCTCTCGGCGGGTGTTCTCGGCTGTAATTAGATAAGCTCTTTTGTCCTTAATAACAAAGGACTATGGTTAATACACGCAGTGAAGGCATGGGAGTGGTGGCTGAAAAACAGACAGCAGGATAATTAGTGCAAAGCTTCTCGGCTCTTGTTTTTACAATATCATACGAACTTTCTATTAATAATAATACCAGATAATTAAATGAATTCGATTTTTTCGCACCATAAGCTACTGTGCTGGTAATTGCTGTTTAGGTTTCTCATTATTTTATGTCCTTAATATGGATAAACTGTCCTCGCATTTTCAAGTAATTCTTATGCAGAAATTAGTTTTAAAAATATGAACCTTATTACTGATTTCCGTTCTCCACGTGCTAACTTTTCCTAAATCGCAGAATACTGAATTACGTCGAGGACATGTTGACGAATAATAAGAGAATATTTTCGGAAGAAATTAAACCTTGAAATGTGTTTACTGTCAACATATAGTCCAGTTATGATATCATATATTTAAAAAATTGGTAACCATATTTGAGTGACTATGGTGTTTCGAGGTATTAAACAATATTCCAGGAGTACCACGGTGGCGGAGACACTGTACCCATTTGAGAAACAAACTCGGGCCTTCGGGATGACCGGAGAACGCTTTAACCGCTAGGCTACCTTACCTCCTCAACCTGTTTGTAATTTAAGGACTTGTCTTTTGCAATATATTAAAATTAAGTAAAACAACAATTTCAAATTAATGTTTAAGGTATCCTGAGGCAAAATAGTTTCTGGTGTTTTAGGGGCGGTCGGGTAGCCTAGTGGTTAAAGCGTTCGCTCGTCACGCCGAAGACCCGGGTTCGATTCCCGACATGGCTACAATGTGTGAAGCCCATTTCTGGTGTCCCCCGCCGTGATATTTCTGGAATATTGCTAAATATTGGCGTAAAACCACAATCACTCACTCTGGTGTTTTAGCAGGTATCCTTTTCGGACTTTTCAAGTCAATATTTATCGCTGCATACCCTACAGCATCAGTCGACGTGTACCTTAGTGAATGTATTATGTATCAGTCTGGCCAACAATCATTCTCAGCTCCCTGGGGAGTATACAACCAAAGCTGCCAGTTAGGCGCTAGAAGGTTAACAACCACATTGCCATCTCATCCTACCGGGTACCCACTCACTGCTGGGTGAACAGAGGCACATTTCGAACGATGTCACTTGCCCAAGGAGACACCACATGTGTTACATGTGCTTCATTGTGGGGCAGGACCGAAGCCCTAGAAACTCTCAGGAGTCAAGCTGCCGAAACGCGTCACCTATCCACGATCGACGTTGCTTAGCTTCACCTGATTTTGACCTTTGCGCTGTGCATAGGAGCATCTAGCTGTCTCTACACGAATATTGTAAAACTCATGTATTATACTGAACAGCACTGTACATGCTGAAGCCATTTGTTGTAGTGTCAGCTAGAACCTGTCTGACCTCAGACAGATCATGTCTGGCCTCTGTGATAGATAGCTCTGTGATGTGAGGCGCGTAGTGAGGGTGGAATCGTTCCTTCTTTATTCAGCGGGCAATCTGTGATATATATGAAAAGCTATTCTAAGTCAATGTTGGCTCTCATTGTGGTTTGTAATATCACTTCTTGTTGTCATCATTATTGTCACTTCTTTTTGTCCGTCAAGCTTCTCTTCGTGATGGTTGCTGGCTGTTCTGTTCCCATGGTTACTGTCTGACGTTATTGCCCCGTGGGGCTCCGGGTTAGCATAGGTCCCCAGACACGGTGACGTGGTTGGTTGCGCCATCGTACCCGACTGCATGCATTATTGCTCATAATATCAATCACCGAATCGTCGATTATTTACAGGCCGCCCGTCAACTGGAGTATTGCTGTGTGCCAATTGCTAGGGCTGGGACGGGTAACTCGGGTATCCGCGTCGGGTGGGTACTGAATAGGACCCGGGTATCCACAGGACTACCCGGACCCGTGGTTAGTCACGTGATGTATTGTTTAATGACAAAAATGTCTGGAACTCTATGGTTACACTACAAGTCACTAACTATGCACCCATTCCTCCTGATTTTTCATATGGTTGAATAAAGTTATAACTTAATTCAACTTCAGTGTATGAATGACCAGATTGTTTAATACATGAATCTAAATACGTTTTGCCAGGGCTATGCTAAAAATGTTCCAAATCGTACATTTTGAGACATCTCCTGAGACCTACAGTGGGTACCGGGTAGGGTCGGGTAATAGGGGGGTGGATACCCGGGTAGTAAACTTGGACTCGTCTCAGCCCTACCAATTGCTAACCAATACACACACATGCACGCACACACACACGCTAGCACGTACGTACGCACACACACGCACGCACCTCGCTATATAAGTGCACTAATCTTGGACGTGGGGTGAGGTAGGATGAGGTGAGGTGAGGTGAAATGGTGTATAACATCACGTTCAAGATCAGTGCACTTATATAGCGACGTGTGTGTTTGCATGTAGGAGTCAGAACTGCTGCCGTTTCTATAGTGCAAGCCCACTGAGACACCATGCCGCAGTTTAACAAGCCATTGGATACCCCACTCACAGACAGTAGTTCTTATTGTCATGCTCAGTGTCAGTTCTATTGCCATGTTAGTTCTGACTGTTGTTATGTGACAGTAGCTGAGCTTTAGGCAGCAGTTGTGGTAATGACCTTGACTATCAATTAGAGTGACCTCCCTTAGTTGTGGTTGCGTTTTTAATCCAAACTCCGCCCAGCGCTTAACACCTTCGGTGCCCTCCCGGTACATAGAGAGCTCCGCTGTGAGGAGCATGTTTACAGTTGCCGATTGCCTGCATAATTCGAGACACTTCAGGACAGCAGTTTCTCAAAGGCTGCCTGTACCTATATTAGCGAGACGAAGGCGGTTCGAGGCCTTCCTTCTAGGACCGGGCTTACGACTTATCTACTTGTCCAAAGCGGACGAGATACCTATCGGAATACACCGGCTTTTCTGCCTGCTTCCAACACTTATTCCTAGATTCAAGAACGGAGCACGCAACTCATTCAAGGCATCCGACCGTGACAAATTATATATAACTGACTCAAACACAAACGATTAGTTTAGCAATGTGCAAATTTCGAAATTTCTTCGTAAATATTCGTAAAGAGTCAACGTAACATATACGTATCATGGGCGGATACAGCTTTTTGAAAAAGGGGTGGGTGGGGGTGGGGGGGGGGGTGGGGGGGGGGGGGGGGGGGGGGGGGGGGGGGGGGGGGTGGGGGGGGGTGGGGTGGGGGGGGGGTGGTGGGTGGGTGGGTACACAATTAAGATCCATTTATTGTCTTTGGTGGTAATTTATACAGAAATAAAGATTTTTATCGAAATAAAAAAAGGGGGGGGGGGGGGCGCACCCCCCCTCTGTATCCGCCCATGCGTATACCTCGTACAGAATCTGTAAGTAAAGACTGTGATCTTCATTTAGAAGAGGATGAATACAATGAGTCTTTTTGTATGTCAGAAATATACTGAGTCTTCCTTTCTTACCTTATTAAAGAAATACTGTAAAAATAGAATTACGTTTGCAAATTTCATTAACTCATGTGATATTAATGTTCTATGTTTGATAATTTTACATTTATGTAAATTACTTGAATTGAGATCGGTAAAGTGCATTTAATCTATGTTATTTTTTAACTGTAATATGGGCCATGGGGGCTGAATTACTAAATATACTTGATTGATTGTAGTTCTGGATATTCGTGAGTGCACTGACTTGCGTACATAGACCTATTCATTAATGCTACTGCCAAATATTTGACCCATTGTTTTGCCTAATTATTGTAATCCTTATCCTGTGCGTTCGTTAATTAGTCATTGATCTTGTGTGGGTATTTACTGATTTCACCGGTTACTTCTGAACCTATCGACTCCTGGCTTAACCTTCGCGTTTCAACTTGAGATTTACCTCGTAACACTGCCATGTTTAGCGACAGTTCTTATTGTCGTGTTTGTGTCAGTTCTTATTGCAATCTCTTTACAATCATATCTGTTACTCCGGTACTATACCTCTCTGGCTGAAGATCCGAAAACTCCAACGTAGGTCGGTGGGGTAGCCTAGTGATTAAAGTGTTCGCTCGTCACGCAGAAGACCCGGGTTCGATTCCCGAAATGGGTACAATGTGTGAAACCCATTTCTGGTTTGCCCCCATCCGTGATATTGCGGGAATATTGCTTAAAGCGGTGTAAAAATAACTACTCACTCACTCACTCACCTCCATTGGAGATAGTGTCACGTGAATCTGAGGGAACCGCATAACTTACTTACTTACTTACTATAGGAAATTTAACGTGCGCCTTCCGACATTATGCGTATTTCGCACACGGAACCGCATTATCTAAAACGACCAATCAGATGTCATCTTTGTAAAACTATTTGGCTTCATTTCTTTAACAACAACCCCCCCCCCCCCCCCCCCCCCCCCCCCACACACACACACACACACACCAACAAAAACAAAAACGAAACAAAAAAACAACAAAAAAAACATAATTATTCCTTCCACAATACTCCCTTGTGGGTGTAAATGTCATGGCGCTCAGAAACGACAGGGTGTATGATATATACACAACAACATAATGGCGTGGCCTTAATTATTCACATTCGTAACTGGTCGCTTAAGTACCCTTTTAAGATAAAGAATTCACATATATTGGTCTGAATGTTTCTGTCACTAGTCCCGGGAGTGCTGACTGGCTGATAAGAGTTTCACCTGAGGTGTTGTCAAACCTTCACGCAGAGATGATTCGTTCCGGTTTAACAGGGTCTGATCTGAATGACATGGTTCGTATTATAATATTTAGAATCGCGAAGACCCCGGTTTTAATTGGTCCCTGCAACCTTTGCTTGCCGTAAAAGGCGACAAAATGGATCGGTGATTTAGCTGTGTGCGTCATCGGACCCTGACGGAATGGACGGTGCTCATTTTATCAACCACTGGTCTGTCTGTCCCAGAGTTTACACATGAACGTCGACGGGGCGTTAACACAAACGCATCTTGTCAGGACACTAATACAAAACTATAATAGTCGGTCCCTGGCGCTACACGTAAGTCAGGCCTCAGGTGCCGAGTCCGCTGAAACTGTCGGTTTCCCTGTACTGACACGACAGTTTGTGGTCACGTGGTGCCGGCAAGACAGGAAGCCCGTATGTTGAAGACAGACTTCTTATACCAGCATCACATCTGATGTCAACGACAAAATCCGTTCCAAGTAGCCTGAAAGTATGTTTGGTTCAATAACATGGTTGGTTTGATCAGCAGCTCATCAAATACGATCACTTGAAAAGATCACACGGCCACTCCAAAACAAAAGATCACACAAACGATGCATGTTGTTTTATGGAATCCATTACTGCTCCAGGACAGAGAGGCGACGCGATGCTTGATATTAAGTTCAAGACATTATCTTTGATATGACAGTTGATGGCTTTGGTGCTTTCAGACGTAAATGGGAATGACGCTGAGCTTGTCAAAGACATGTTGTGTACAACGAGTACTACAACGAAACCAACTACGCCGACTGTGGAAACTACCCCTAATACTGGCCCCATACCGCGGGGAATTCAGGGCAGAATAAACCTCAGTTACCCATGCGTGGATCGGGAATAGGGTCCTGGGTCGCCGCTCATGGTGAGAACAGGCAGGGTGGAGTCGGTTACCAATATACTGTGTCCTGACGGTTAGAGTTTCACGTCATCGTCCAACTCCCATTATATAAAGATAAACAACATACATACGGCAGAATATCCCTGCTAGTATCTACCTCGACCCCCGGAACATCCACACAGCCACTAACACACGCACGCACGCACGCACGCACGCACGCACACACACACACACACACACACACACCTCCAGCACACACACGCAACCACCATACACACACACACACATACACACACACAGAGCAAATACAACCTCAATCAACCACGGCACACACACACAACCTCATCAAACACCAACACACACACCAACACACACACACACACACAGATACACACACACAGAGCAAATACAACCTCGATCAACCAGGGCACACACACACACACAACCTCATCAAACACCAACACATACATATATACATACATACATACATACATACATACATACATACATACATACATAGAAAGACATACATATACACAAACAAACACATACAGACACCACACACACACACACACACACACACACACACACACACACACACACACACACACACATACATCCTTCCCCGCGTAAAGCCTCCTATGCAGCAGTAGGCGGGGAGATCACATCCGCTAACATCTCGATGAAGACATCTATACACGACTCATGACTCATGACGACACACAACCCACACAAGTGCTCCCTCACTTCATCGGATCAGGGATCTTGGGTGTAGCGGTCCTGGCTGTACCAAACACAACCACCCGCAAGCGACCCACAGGCCCAACCCCGTAGAGTGAGTCAGTCAGGTTGCTACAACCAACACCGCATCCACCCCCTCCCCGATGTGAAGTAGGGTGCAGAATACACATCACAAGCTGTTATTCGTTTGTTACACGTTCCGTAAGCCTGTCCCCGAGAATGTAATGGCTATTACACTCCGGCCAAACTGTCACGCCAAGAATCAATTCTTCCGCATTTCTATAGACAGTAAAATACCGCGGTGAACATCACTACTTTGGAATTCACACTCTAAACGAGCAGTAGGTGTGTTCAGTGAATGTATAGGTGTCGCGACGTGATGGGCTTCTATGCGAAGGTAACGGGGAAACATCTCGGAACTTGACGTCAGGAATGACTGCAGGTGGTTGGGGTGGTAGGGCCCACTAAAATGACTTGGATATCAAATCTTTGAATGGCATTTAGAAGTGATACACATAAGGAAGAGATGATGAAGCGCAAGAATATACTAAGCATGGTTGTGTTCCTCACAATAAATAAGTTGTCATCCATGAATTCGCTACCATATGACTCGGATATGTTAACACGAAATTACACGACTACAGCACCAATAGCCAACCGATACACCCTGCAAAAAGATATACCCTCGCTTGTTTCATGTCAGATTCTGTTGTAGAATTTCAACAGTTTTGGTCCAATTGGGAGCAGGTTCTTAGCGGATGTTGGGAGAAGATGGTGTATTTGTTCAAGAGAACTGTGCGCTGTCTGTGTTTGATGAGATGCGAAACTGCTGATTTTACAGTATCTCATAACATTAATTTCAGAAAACATAATTACATTTTAATATTTTACAACAAAATATATGTGGTACAAGGTTAGTGTTTCCATCTGATCTGAAGGTAAAAAACCCCATCTGCTTCTTATATGATGTTTAAAAACACATTACGTCGTACATCTGGTTTGAGTAAATCGGCCTTGACTACAAAGACACCATGCATTAAACGCATTTCTGTCAACCACTTTCAACTCTTAAACCCGAGAGCATTTTTTTATCTTCTTTTTTTTAAAAAAACCCTGTCGATCCATTAAGGCAGCATTATCTTGTAATACCTCCCGGCTCACAGTAACATAGTTTACACATAGTGCTCATATTTTCAGCTTGGACTGCGTTATTGGGAAAACATAAGACTATGTATGGCACAAGGACATTAACACTGACACACATGAACAATTCATTCATTCATTATTTTTCTCCTCCAAATACTTCTAGTATGATACAAAAACCCATTTGGAAATATTTTGGGCATTTTACCATAAAGTCATTTTCTGCCGAAGTTAAATAGGATGATTAACGTATTATGAAATACCAACGCTAGATAAGAAATGTAAGCAACGATCTTTAAAGGATTGTTAACTGATATAGACGTGTGATTTTAAAATAATTGAAATTGTTTTACAACAGTATGAGCAAGGCAGGTTTAAATAATTAATTAAAATTCTGTTTCTCATTTTATTCCTAATCTGCTTCTGTAAAATAGTTTTATGTAACTGATGATGGGATTATTTCATTTTCATTTGCGACATACAGGAATGTATACATTTAGATTTAATCTCTAAACATCTCAGGGCGAAAAATTAAAAAAAACATTTTTAAGATGTTAATGAAATATTTTCGTGTGCTTGACGGGATGTTGAGATATTAACATCGAATCATGTCACGTGATGTGAGGATGTCGATAGATAGGTGACATTTCTATATACAGGTGAAACAAGAAAAGTCGCTGTCAGTCAAAAACTATCGAAAACTTACCTGACAGAGGACGAGAAACACCTCCAGGCATAGAAGCAGAAATACTGTCACAAGAAGGGTCATTGTGGTGAGATCGAGATAAGATTTACTCCTCAAATGCCGACAACGTGAAATAAGTTCCTTGCTTCTTCCTTCGGTTGACAGTGCCCACCCAATCCTTTGTCACTTGCGCAAGTGGCGCTCCGTCATCGCGGATGAATACATTATGCTGATGACCAAAGTGCAGCGCGTGCATCTCTCATGGGCTTCACGTCCGAGAAAATTAGTCCGGAGCTTTATCGAATTTTCTCAGCCCCCCTTGTCACAGATCCCAACTGCTGCCCCGGAGGAACGCTCCCTTGGAGCCATTTTGGAAATGCCAGATAAGCAGACGACATTTGGTCACGTGGTTTCTCAATCTCGTCTGCCATGGACAAAAAAATCGATGTTAAGACACTACGATGGGCTTGAGCGGTATTAGAACAGTGGGTTGTTCGTTAAAATTCCCTTGCGCGAAGTTTGAAGCCCGCCTAGGGAGTAATTACCGCGACTGACGATGACACAATGGAAGCCATTACTAATATAAGGATATCGCTCTACAGCAACTCCCTTTCGTATCGCCTCAGACGTATTTCGATGTATGACCGACTACAATCTCATTACAGATTTGTAGTGAACCCAAATGGGGTTAGACATGGAGTCATCTAACAGATGAAATTTCAAATTTAGAAACTTTTTTTTGATGACTCATGGTTTCAAAGTACAAAACCAGCTTCATGGGAATTAAATGTCAATCAATTTTAGATTTAGACAGATAAAATAGGATTTTATGGAGACTTTTGCGTGTCAATGACCTTGTGGTCGTGTGTGTCAATTGAAGATTGGAAGAGGTATTCTATAAGAGCTGCTATATGTTTATTGAACCTTCAAGTGATTTCAGGACCGGCTCCGTGGTCTAGAGGATAGAGCGTCTGCCTGATGGGCGGGAGGTCGGTGGTTCGATCACCGGCCGCGTCATACCAAAAAAGACGTTAAAAGATGGTACTTGTTGTTTCCCTGTCTAGGTTAATACAAGGACTGGTCGGGTCAAAGTCTGTACACTGTGTGTACATGGTATATCAGCAGGCTAGCACTATAGACACGGCAGGAGGTCTGACACGCACGGTCTGTATTCTACCCGGGATCCCCATAGGGTAGCGATGACATATTCTACCCGGGATCCCATAGGGTAGCGATGACATATTCTATCCGGGATCCCCATAGGGTACCGATGACATATTCTACCCGGGATCCCCATGGGTAGCGATGACATATTCTACCCGGAATCCCCACAGGGTAGCGATGACACATTCTACCCGGTATTCCCATTGGTAGCGAAGACATAGTCTACCCGGGATCCCCATAGGGTAGCAAGGTTATATTCTACCCGAGGTTTCTCATAATCCTGCTGCACGCACGGTCTGTATTCTACCCGGGATCCCCATTGGTAGCGATGACATATTCTACCCGGGATCCCCATAGGGTAGCAAGGTTATATTCTACCCGAGGTTTCTCATAATCCTGCTGCACGCACGGTCTGTATTCTACCCGGGATCCCCATTGGTAGCGATGACATATTCTACCCGGGATCCCCATAGGGTAGCAAGGTTATATTCTACCCGAGGTTTCTCATAATCCTGCTGCACGCACGGTCTGTATTCTACCCGGGATCCCCATTGGTAGCGATGACATATTCTACCCGGGATCCCCATAGGGTAGCAAGGTTATATTCTACCCGAGGTTTCTCATAATCCTGCTGCACGCACGGTCTGTATTCTACCCGGGATCCCCATTGGTAGCGATGACATATTCTACCCGGGATCCCATAGGGTAGCGATGACATATTCTACCCGGGATCCCCATTGGTAGCGATGACATATTCTACCCGGGATCCCATAGGGTAGCGATGACATATTCTATCTGGGATCCCATAGGGTAGCGATGACATATTCTACCCGGGATCCCATAGGGTAGCGATGACATATTCTACCCGGGATCCCATAGGGTAGCGATGACATATTCTACCCGGAATCCCCATAGGATAGCGATGACATATTCTACCCGGAATCCCCATAGGGTAGCGATGACACATTCTACCCGGTATTCCCATTGGTAGCGAAGACATAGTCTACCCGGGATCCCCATAGGGTAGCAAGGTTATATTCTACCCGAGGTTTCTCATAATCCTGCTGCACGCCATTTATATTACCATTAACAATGGTGAGCTGTGTTCACCCATTACGATGCCACGAATACCATTACCTTCCACCCTCAAACTGACGACCTTGTCTCAGTCTTGTACTCTGAACATCAGATGCCGTCTACACCACGATAGGTGCGCCTGACGGTGACGTGGAAGCAAACTTGGGCGTGTCGCCTGACGACGGGGCCGGATGTTGTGCTCCCTCAATCGGATGCGTACGGTTCTGCCACTAACTGGTTTCAACCCAGGAATTGTCCCAGCTGTCACTGTGTCAGTTTGGTATCGATTCCGTTGATGCACCAACCGAATATGGTTTTCTTGTGGACGGGACGTCACACGTGGATGACCGGCCCGTGACAAGGCATGAGTGTTGCCCTGCTGTAGATAATGACTCCAAAGAGATGATATTGTGTTTCGATGAACATTAGAATGCCTGGCAACATGAATTTCAGCAATCAGTGGCATTGCGTTAGCGTTATTTACGGTTAAACAAACATGTTTTTATGAGCAACTGATAGTTAAACAATCATTGTGTGCTGTTCACATTTAAAAGTATCATACTCCCAAGATGCAATATTTAATTTAAGAATGGATCTTTCTTATCCATATATTAAACTGTATATGAAGCACCGTTACTTTTTTCCCGTTAGTATATATTAGTATGACGTTTTGGGAAATGTCAATGTTAAATATAACATAAAGATCATGGTTGAACGGAATTTATAAAGATAAACTGACATTTGGCGGCATTTACGCACATTCTAATTACTCTTACCGATCAGAATATTTCCATAGACTCAAAGTCCCTAAATTCAAAACAATGCAAAACAAAACGCTAATCAACAACGTCTTCTGACCTTCTTTCTTGGTGCACGTGAGCTGGTGTCATTGCCAACAGCAAACTTGCCGACCCTAGGGCAAATGAAACAACGGACTTGATCCTGGACTGTTTCACAACAGGCTCTTCTGCGATAATTGACTCTTTGGACAGTAATTATTTTGTTTTTTGTCGAAGCTGAATGTTTATGAGGAAAGATAATTCCCTTGTGTTATCCGAAAATATGACTGAAAATGCATGCCTCCAGATAGTTCAGCTTGTTCTTTTATATACGTTATCTCATAAACCGTATTTCCTCTACAAAACACAAGAGCACTTCGACGCCTATAGAAAACTGAAAACACTCGCCGAAACACTGCGAACTTAAGGTCCAAAACATAACTATGATACCCGTATCAAATACATCACCATCGAATAATTATTTCTTGTTTGTTTCATTTTTGGCACCATCAAACATGGGTGTATACTCTCTGTTTCCCGGCAGTTAAGTATCTGTAACAAACTGGTGTCATTTGCAGAAAGGGCCGTTTGTGATGAACTTAATCCAAAATAGGCGCAAGACCTCTAATTAATGTCCAGATAGGGTTAACTAACTTAACCCTCGTAGAATACCACAACACATGTGGCAATCAATAGCGACAGTTTATTTACACCATGATCCTAAAATACTAGGCGCCGGGGACCTAAACCTGGGAACTTGCTGCAAAGTAAGGAGCGTTCAATAATTAGTGGATTTACGTTAGGTTAGACTTGTTGTAGATTGGTGTACTCGGGTGGGACTTCATCAATATTTGTTATACATACTTACAACAAGTCTTGGATAGGCATTTAGAAGTTGGAAAAACATCAGCCTGGTTCCCTGGGTATGCTGCGCCGGTACCCATTTCAAATATACACATGCACAAAAGTTAAGCGCCACCCACCATATTTGTGAGCTGTTACTTTTGGCACTTAATGATGACTATTATAACGAGATGTACGATTGTTATAAGCCGTATATGTAAACCTCATGTGATGCAAAAGTTGTCCCAAAGCAAGTTTATCTTGTGTTCCAAAAGAATATGAGCAGAAGGGAATTTTACCGAAGACCAGAAATTGAAGGATTAGAAAACATTGAAAAACTGTTTTTGTCATGTAACTGTCATGATATCAGCAGACCATATCAGGTGTCACATAGACACCCTAGGGAGTGCAGAGTCTATTGCAAGACAGAAACGTCAGTAACGTGTGTATGATCCACGGACATTGACCACAGCTTCAACCCTACGCCTCATACTCATTACAAGTCGATTTTGAACTGGGGGATCATGATGTCTGATTGTCCGGCCAAGAATGTCCCAGAGATGCTCAATCGAAATAAGATCCGTACTACAGGCCGGCCAAGGAAGAGTGGCAATAGCTTCTTGACGCAAATAAGCCAAACACTGCCCGAGATCTGTGTGGTCTAGCATTGTCGTCCATGTAAACAGGTCTTGTCTGAAGAGGATGGTTGTCAAAATGAGGGACTACCACTGGACGAAGAACGGCATCTTGGTATTGTTAGCCATTCAGGTTTCCAAGAATTGTCACAAGCGGAAGTTTGCAGCCGAAGGAAACACAACCCATATCATGACAGACCCCCCGCCACATGCTAAGGTCTTCTGGATGTTCCTTGGTGCAAAACGAGTGTTACGTTGCCTCCAAACACGTATTCGACCATCAACAGTTCGTAGCAGCATTAGACACTAGTCAGGCCAATGGATCCTTCTCCAGTTGGCCAAGTTCCATCGACTACGGGCACGACACCATATCAGACGATTCCGCAGGTGCCCCTCAGTCAGTTGACGACGTTTTACTGGTCTTCTGGCGTTATAACCAGCCGCTCTGAGGCGACGCCTTACGGTCATCGTCGAGAGTCTCTGATGGGTAATCCACTGCAGTCTTAAATCTGTTGAAGTGGCAAATGGATTTCGTCTGACTATCCTGAAAAGACGTCTATCCTCTCTGTTAGAGGTCTTTCTTGGCCTACCAAACCTATGCCTGTCATTGACATCATTGGTTTGACAATGTTTGACAATCAAACGAATGATAACACTGTGATGACGACCCATCTACACCATCTCGTCCAGAGAACCATCTACACCATCTCGTCCAGCGGACCATCTACACCACCTAGACCAGAGGACCATCTAGTCCAGAGGACAATCTACACCATCTAGTCCAGAGGACCATCTACACCATCTAGACCAGAGGACCATCTACACTATCTCGTCCAGAGGACAATCTACACCACCTAGACCAGAGGACCATCTAGTCCAGAGGACCATCTAGTCCCGAGGACCATCTACACCATCTCGTCCAGAGGACAAGATGCACCATCTAGCCCAGAACCCACCATCAGTGGGGTGAAACTACTGATTTCAGGAAAATAAGAAAATGTTTTAGTGGCAGACTTGGACAAATATTTGGACTATTACAATATAACAAAAATAAAAAGTAAGCATAATTATGAAGCATTTGGCTTGTGAAAATAGGGCACGTGTAGAGCATCAGCTCAAAGGAGAGATTACTTGACAGACTGTGATGATGTTGACTGTTCTGTTGATGAGGATGTTGATGTAACAACCAGCTGTGACACTGATGAAAATGAGGGAGAGAGTGATCCTGTTAAAAACACTAAAATTTCAGGTGGAGTTCAACTCCATGCACCATTCTTGCAGGCCGCCTAGTACAGCTGTTACTGGTGGCAGCGATGGTAGAGAGAGGTCCGAAAGCGGGCTTTCACTGTGAGGAGCTTGGGGGCTTATTCTCTGCAGGGTTGCGTACCTTGGATGTCCCACGGGTTACACACAACCAACCCACAGACTTCCATAGTAATGTTATATATTTTAAAAATTAACTAATCATTCAACAGCTTTTACCTATACGTGTGTGCACAGTTTGACCTTAGAGCAGCAATAAAAAAAATGACTAGCTTAGCCAGCCCCTTTTCCGAGTACAGGAAGCTAACCACACCACCCCAAGTTTCGCACCAAATGTCAACTACTTGAAAATAGCTGTGGTCACATTCAGCATAAGTCATCATATTGAAAAAGACAGTAATAAATATAGAAAAACATGGTCAGTTTTAATAACTGGATGGATGTACATTTAAAAGACATAAAAATCTTACACAATATCCTCCAATCACAGCCTGCAGATATCTCTCGATCTGCACTGAAGACGAAAACCGCACTGTCCCAACTGGTTCTGATTTGGTGTAGTAGAACCAGAAACCAATGATTTGTGGGTTAGAATCACTGATTATGTTTCCATGCTTGTCAGCACCACACCAGTGCTCGGGGGTTTCAGCAAAGATGTAACCTCTCTATACTCTGGATGTAACCTCTCGATACTCTTGATTTAACCTCTCGATATCCTAGATGTAACCCCTCGATACTCTTGATGTAACCCCTCGATACCCTAGATGTAACCCCTCGATACTCTTGATGTAACCTCTCGATACCCTAGATGTAACCCCTCGATACTCTTGATGTAACCTCTCGATACCCTAGATGTAACCCCTCGATACTCTTGATGTAACCTCTCGATACCCTAGATGTAACCCCTCGATACTCTTGATGTAACCCCTCGATACCCTAGATGTAACCCCTCGATACTCTTGATGTAACCACACTGAAACCCCAAGATACTCTAAATGTAACCACACTGTAACCCCTTGCTACTCTAAATGTAACCACACTGTAACCCCTTGCTACTCTAAATGTAACCACACCGTCACCTCTCGTCACCTTTTAGTGGATGAATGTGATCGTCACTCTCACAGGGGGTTCGCTACAGATGGTAACGTATGTATTCGACCCGCCATTCACGCATGGCTCAACTTTACCTTTACCCCTGAAACGATATGGGACTATGTTGTTCATGCAAATGCATCGGGATTCACAATAACAATCAGGTCGAGGATTTCACCTCTCTGTCTGGCGTGCCAGGTTTGTGAGTGAGTGATTGTCGAGGTGACTTGGTACATTAGAATCACATTTAGGTTTATAGATTCGTAACCTACTAGTTTCTTGTTTTAAAAAAACCCAAAAAACCTTTCCTCCTTATCTTGACAGTTTCGAAAAAACGTCAAAGAATATTTTGTCAACTGCCTAATCGTGGGTTTCGAACTTGGGTAACCATTCAGTTCATTCACAACACCAACAACGCATCAAAGAAAACTAGGTGCCAGAGTTATGTCCCTTCAACCGATATAAAACACACTCTTCCTCAAACGATCGTCGTTTTTAATAACGACAGACTGTTGTCACCCTTGTGTTAACCCACCTTTTAATGAATAAACCTCCAATATTTCAAAATGGAGATAATTCCGGTGACAAATTAAAGAAATATAATACGTTCCAGTGACCTTATCGTTCAAGATAAGACCAAATCAGGCTTGTCAGGTCATTTGTGTTAAGTCAGACGCTACAACGAAGCCGCTATTGCACAATGAGTTGAAAGTGACCAAGCGATCACTTACCCAGCATCGCAGCAGCGTGAACGACTACACCCCAACAGCCCGCCACACAACATGAGCTGTCAGGCAAGTACGACGTTTGTACAGTGAAACCTCGCTAGTCCGGATCCCGTTATTCCGGCAACCCTGCTTTCTGGGCGACTTGCGTTGGGAACGGTACAAAATCCACAAGGGGTCTACGAATCTATAAATGACTCCGCACCGTGAAGTGTTCATCCGGGCGTTTGGAACGGTTCGGTCCAGATTAACGACACTGCAGGAGTTTTCACTGCAGGAGAGCACGGGTGGCTCAGTTGTCAAGGAAGCTGCGATTCGCTGTGGAGAGTTAAGTCCCTATGGCACGTCAGAAACCTATGATTGTGGGTTCGAATCCCGGTTCACCCTCATTATGTTTTTAGGTTTACCAGCACCATGCTCGCGCTTGTGGGTTTCAACATCTGGATGTTATGGTATATATTACAGTGACAGTAATAAGGACACTTCAAGATACCAATATCTCTGTTATGCGCATGACACCTACTACAACGTATAGCTCCAGACTGGGTACGGGCTCCATGATACTTATGACAACGTATAGCTCCAGACTGGGTACGGTCTCCATGACACTTATGACAACGTATAGCTGCAGACTGGGTACGGGCTCCATGACACTTATGACAACGTATAGCTCCAGACTGGATACCGGCTCCATGACACTTATGACAACGTATATAGCTCCAGACTGGGTACGGGCTCCATGACACTTATGACAACGTATAGCTCCAGACTGGGTACGGGCTCCATGACACTTATGACAACGTATAGCTGCAGACTGGGTACGGGCTCCATGACACTTATGACATCGTATAGCTCCAGACTGGGTAAGGGCTCCATGACACTTATGACAACGTATAGTTCCAGACTGGGTACGGGCTCCATGACACTTATGACAACGTATAGTTCCAGACAGGGTAAGGGCTCCATGACACTTGTGACAACGTATAGTTCCAGACTCGGTACGGGCTCCATGACACTTATGACAACGTGTAGTTCCAGACTGGGTACGGGCTCCATGACACTTATGACAACGTACAGCTCCAGACTGGGTACGGGCTCCATGACACTTATGACAACGTATAGCTCCAGACTGGGTACGGGCTCCATGACACTTATGACAACGTACAGCTCCAGACTGGGTACGGGCTCCATGACACTTATGACAACGTATAGCTCCAGACTGGGTACGGGCTCCATGACACTTATGACAATGTATAGCTCCAGACTGGGTACGGGCTCCATGACACTTATGACAACGTATAGCTCCAGACTGGGTACAGGCTCCATGACACTTATGACAACGTATAGCTCCAGACTGGGTACGGACTCCATGACACTTATGACAACGTATAGCTCTAGACTGGGTACGGTCTCCATGACACTTATGACAACGTATAGCTCCAGACTGGGTACGGGCTCCATGACACTTATGACAACGTATAGCTCCAGACTGGGTACGGGCTCCATGACACTTATGACAACGTATAGTTCCAGACTGGGTACGGGCCCCATGACACTTATGACAACAAATAGCTCCAGACTGGGTATGGGCTCCATGACACTTATGACAACGTATAGCTCTAGACTGGGTACGGGCTCCATAACACTTATGACAACGTATAGTTCCAGACAGGGTAAGGGATCCATGACACTTATGACAACGTATAGTTCCAGACTGGGTACGGGCTCCATGACACTTATGACAACGTATAGTTCCAGACTGGGTACGGGCTCCATGACACTTATGACAACGTATAGTTCCAGACTGAGTACGGGCTCCATTACCTTATGACAACGTATAGCTCTAGACTGGATACAAGGTCCATGACACTTGATACAACATATAGTTCTAGACTGGGTACGGCTTCTATGGCAGTTATTTGTGATTTTTGATATTTTACCGCCGCTTTACTGATTGTTATATCTGTCTTACCATATTTGTTCACGTTTGAGCCACAATCATGTTTACTCCCGTGTTGATTCCAAACGATATCTTGAATATCCCACAGCCTCCGTCACCTCTCTCCATCTCATCCACACTCTCAAGAATCTCCTTTGCATGGGCCAATGGGTGAGTCTTTATACCGACATACAGTGACTGTAACATGTATAGGAAATCTCATTACACTGATAATGTGATCAGGTTGAAGATACGCGTTTAAACAACGTAAGAACATTCGACAGGGCAGACCATTCCAAACGAGAGCACGTTATGACGACTACAACTGATTACGTTGTGTTGCACAAACAGATGAGATTACCGCTTGAACTCCCCATGCTAAAATAATGAACTGTTCTGTAGGCACGGGGATAGAGCCATAGATATTTAATGTGAGTGTGTTCCGAGTTTTACCAAAAGTAGATTTTACTTTCACGTTTAAGTGGCCTTCAAACAGCGGGAGACAATCAATCAAACTTTATTCATGGTACTGATGAGACCAAAGGCTTATAGTACATTGTCTGGGGCGTTTTACAAATTCATACATTTTCTTAGTGTCATAGCATGATAAATGAACACTGATAAATTTCTATTAGTTTCTGTACAATCACATGTCATTAATTTACAGAATTTGTTACCGTTTGGGTTGTAAAAATACGTATTTAGATATTTTGCTTTTAAATCATTATACACTGGACATACACATAAAAAGTGATATTCATCTTCAATACAATCAGTTTTACAAATATCTAGGTTTTCTTGCAATACCTTCATATCTGCCTGTTTCAATAAATATAGATCATGTGAGCCACAACGAAATCGAGAAAGAGCTGTTCTAAACTTATGTAAATTTACACTTTAGAGAAAAGGTTCTGGTATAATAGTAGTCTTCAATGTAGTCTAGTTTGTGTCAGCCACAGTCCTATATATCTGCTTTCTGTGGAACACAAAATCACTTAAAGACCAACATGTTATCCAGGGAACTTATTTATCCACAATTGCCAGACTTATCACAAAAGGTGAAAAGAAGTTGCTACGTGACGATGACGTTGACGACGTCGCAGCTGAAGACCAGTGCAACAACATCGACAGAGTGGTGGAGCAGTCATGGGCAAGGGAGACAAAGTAAGAAAACAACTGGGTTTGCAGCTTGTAATTTGTAAATATTCTACATATTTTGTCACAATGTATATCTGCATGTTTAACTGTGAGTACCAGTACAAAAGAAATACTTACTTCGTGTCTGGATCTTCAGGCAGAAAAGATAATCATTTGTGAG
The DNA here is from genome assembly GCF_023055435.1 of Haliotis rufescens. Taxonomy (NCBI): domain Eukaryota; kingdom Metazoa; phylum Mollusca; class Gastropoda; order Lepetellida; family Haliotidae; genus Haliotis; species Haliotis rufescens. The sequence goes on along the minus strand of NW_025964223.1, from coordinate 3,574,974 downwards.
CATAAGTGTTTGTCACCAGTGGATATCAATCAATTGTTGCAGAAATATACGAATGAGAGATTTACATAGTGAGTGAGTCAGGAGATAACAGAGCTAGGCTACCTGTAGTTTTATATACCACGCTAAAGTGAATTTGGAACCGACCAGGCAGCGGTGTTTTAATCAGCAGTGGTTATTTGTGATTTAAAGCCTCTGATTGACCAACTAGAATCGAGAATTTTACAAATTCATGTACATGTGTTCCGTTTAGCAATATTTCAGCTTTATCTAGCTGTAAATAATCGAGTCTTCACCAGGCAAACCAGTGACTGAAATCATGAGCAGCGGTCCCTCGATGTAGGATGATACACAATCTTCCATGTCACAGAGTCTGACCACCCGATTCCCATTGTAGTCTAGGCGTTAGCATCGGGAAAGCCATGACAACGTAGCACATCTAGCATCCTGTGATGGCTCCCACATACGATACATGTACTTGTGTTATAACATGATCCTGTATTAAATTGTTTAATAGGCATTTCTTAGAAGTTGATAGATGACACAGTAAGCAATAACATTATAGATAACAGCTTCTTTATCATACTGTGATAGCGACATTTCGGTGAAGATTCTTATAAGCAAGACATGATCCCGTGTCCTGACTCCTAACATGGTTCTCTGTAATGACTCACAACACGGTCCCCTGTAATGACTCACAACATGATCTTCTGTAATGACTCACAACATGATCTTCTGTAATGACTCACAACATGATCTTCTGTAATGACTCACAACACGGTCCTCTGTAATGACTCACAACACGATCCCGTGTAATGGCTCCTAACATGATTCTCTGTAATGACTCACAACATGATCCTCTGTAATGACTCACAACACGATCCTCTGTAATGGCTCCTAACATGATCCTTTGTAATGACTCACAACACGATCCTCTGTAATGGCTCCTAACATGATCCTCTGTAATGACTCACAACACGACCCTCTGTAATGACTCACAACACGATCCCGTGTCCTGACTCCTAACATGGTTCTCTGTAATGAGTCACAACGTGATCCCCTGTAATGACTCACAACATGATCCCCTGTAATGACTCACAACATGATCCCCTGTAATGACTCACAACATGATTCCCTGTAATGACTCACAACACGATCCTCTGTAATGACTCACAACATGATCCCCTGTAATGACTCACAACATGATCCTCTGTAATGACTCACAACATGATCTTCTGTAATGACTCACAACATGATCTTCTGTAATGGCTCCTAACATGGTTCTCTGTAATGACTCACAACACGGTCCTCTGTAATGACTCACAACATGATCTTCTGTAATGACTCACAACATGATCTTCTGTAATGACTCACAACATGATCTTCTGTAATGACTCACAACACGGTCCTCTGTAATGACTCACAACACGATCCCGTGTAATGGCTCCTAACATGATTCTCTGTAATGACTCACAACATGATCCTCTGTAATGACTCACAACACGATCCTCTGTAATGGCTCCTAACATGATCCTCTGTAATGACTCACAACACGACCCTCTGTAATGACTCACAACACGATCCCGTGTCCTGACTCCTAACATGGTTCTCTGTAATGACTCACAACATGATCCCCTGTAATGACTCACAACACGATCCTCTGTAATGACTCACAACATGATCCCCTGTAATGACTCACAACATGATCCTCTGTAATGACTCACAACACGATCCTCTGTAATGACTCACAACATGATCCTCTGTAATGACTCACAACACGACCCTCTGTAATGACTCACAACACGATCCCGTGTCCTGACTCCTAACATGGTTCTCTGTAATGACTCACAACATGATCCCCTGTAATGACTCACAACATGATCCCGTGTAATGACTCACAACATGATCCCCTGTAATGACTCACAACACGATCCTCTGTAATGACTCACAACATGATCCCCTGTAATGACTCACAACACGATCCTCTGTAATGACTCACAACATGATCCCCTGTAATGACTCACAACATGATCCTCTGTAATGACTCACAACACGATCCTCTGTAATGGCTCCTAACATGATCCTCTGTAATGACTCACAACACGACCCTCTGTAATGACTCACAACACGATCCCGTGTCCTGACTCCTAACATGGTTCTCTGTAATGACTCACTACATGATCCCCTGTAATGACTCACAACATGATCCCCTGTAATGACTCACAACATGATCCTGTGTCCTGACTCCTAACATGGTTCTCTGTAATGACTCACAACATGATCCTCTGTAATGACTCACAACATGATCCCCTGTAATGACTCACACCATGATCCTCTGTAATGACTCACATCATCATCCCGTGTAATGACTCACAACATGATCCTCTGTAATGACTCACAACATGTTTCTCTGTAATGACTCACAAACTGATCCTCTGTAATGACTCATAACATGATCCTGTGTAATGACTCACAAAATGATCCCCTGTAATGACTCACAACATGATCCCCTGTAATGACTCACAAAATGATCCCCTGTAATGACTCACAACATGATCCCCTGTAATGACTCACAAAATGATCCCCTGTAATGACTCACAACATGATCCTCTGTAATGACTCATAACACGATCCTCTGTAATGACTCACAAAATTATCCCCTGTAATGACTCACAACATGATCCCCTGTAATGACTCACAAAATGATCCTATGTAATGACTCACAACATGATCCCCTGTAATGACTCACGACATGATCTTCTGTAATGACTCACAACATGATCCCCTGTAATGACTCATGACATGATCCTCTGTAATGACTCACAACATGATCTTCTGAAATTACTCACAACATGATCCCCTGTAATAACTCATAACATGATCCCCTGTAATGACTCATAACACGATCCTCTCTAATGACTCACAACACGAACCTCTGTAATGACTCACAACATGATCCCGTGTCCTGACTCACAACATGATTCTCTGTAATGACCCACAAAATGATCCTCTGTAATGACTCACAACATTATCCTCTGTAATGACTCACAACATGATTCTCTGTAATGACTCACAGCATGGTCTTCTGTAATGACTCACAACACGATTCTCTGTAATGAGTCACAACATGATCCTCTGTCCTGACTCACACCATGATCCCGTATAATGACTCACAACACGACCCTCTGTAATAACTCACAACATGATCCCGTGTCCTGACTCCTTACATGGTTCTCTGTAATGACTCACAACATGATCCCCTGTAATGACTCACAACATGATCTTCTGTAGTGACTCACAACATGATCCCCTGTAATGACTCATAACATGATCCCCTGTAATGACTCACAACACGACCCTCTGTAATAACTCACAACATGATCCTGTGTCCTGACTCCTTACATGGTTGTCTGTAATGACTCACAACATGATCCCCTGTAATGACTCACAACATGATCTTCTGTAGTGACTCACAACATGATCCCCTGTAATGACTCATAACATGATCCCCTGTAATGACTCACAACATGATCCTCTGTAATAACTCACAACATGATCCCCTGTAATGACTCACAACATGATCTTCTGTAGTGACTCACAACATGATCCCCTGTAATGACTCATAACATGATCCCCTGTAATGACTCACAACATGATTCTCTGTAAGGACTCACAACACGATCCTGTGTCCTGACGATGGACGGTCCCCTGATCATGGGTTCGAATCCCGGATCCGATTATGATCCTTGATCTGTGAGCATCATTCATGTGTTTGCGATGGACATCTAGGCCCTGAGCCAAGACCTTCCAATACTGAGTCGTCACAAGCAGTGTTGTCTAAATCCACTCACTTGATCATCATTTCTATTTATTTCCAGACACAGTCGCTCTCCCTCCCTAGCTCTGGCGCTGGTCAGGTCATTCAGCGGGATGTTGGTCCTAGCGCAAAGCTGCCGCCTCATTCAGTTCGCATGTACCGTGAATGCTCCACTGATTTTACGGTATGTGCAAATGATAAAAACGTCTTTGTTCATGAATCGTTTCACAAACTTAATAATATTATTGATTCATTTCATTTCAATTTTGAAAGTCGATAACATTTTGGTTAACAAGCGATTGAAAGATATTCCTGTCACGATTAAAGACAAATTTAGATTAATGATGGGACAAAACGATTTATGCTTGCTAGAAATATTTGTTTGTTTTTGTTGTTTAATGCCGAATTGGGCGAATATTCAAGCAAAATGACGGCGGTCTGTATATATTCGAGTATGGACCCAACAATCCTGTGATTGACATAATGGGCATCGATCAACGCAGTAAGGATATGATGACGAAAAATATACCAAGTCAGCGAGGCTGACCACCCGATCCATTTCGTCGTCTCTTAAGACCAACATAGTCTCATATTACGACCAACATACTTGCCTCTTATGACCAACATAGTCGCATGTTACGACCAACATACTTGCCTATTATGACCAACATAGTCGCATGTTACGACCAACATACTTGCCTATTATGACCAACATAGTCGCATGTTACGACCAACGTACTAGCCTATTATGACCAACATAGTCGCATGTTACGACCAACATACTTGCCTATTATGACCAACATAGTCGCATGTTACGACCAACATACTAGCCTATTATGACCAACATAGTCGCATGTTACGACCAACACACTTGCCTATTATGACCAACATAGTCGCATGTTACGACCAACACACTTGCCTATTATGACCAACATAGTCGCATGTTACGACCAACATACTAGCCTATTATGACCAACATAGTCGCATGTTACGACCAACATACTAGCCTATTATGACCAACATAGTCGCATGTTACGACCAACATACTTGCCTCTTATGACCAACATAGTCGCATGTTACGACCAACATAGTCGCCTCTTATGACCAACATAGTCGCATGTTACGACCAACACACTTGCCTATTATGACCAACATAGTCGCATGTTACGACGAACATAGTCGCATGTTACGACCAACATACTTGCCTCTTATGACCAACATAGTCGCATGTTACGACCAACATAGTCGCCTCTTATGACCAACATAGTCGCATGTTACGACCAACATAGTCGCCTCTTATGACCAACATAGTCGCATGTTACGACCAACACACTTGCCTCTTATGACCAACATAGTCGCATGTTACGACCAACATACTTGCCTCTTATGACCAACATACTTGCCTATTACGACCAACATAGTCGCATGTTACGACCAACATAGTCGTCTGTTACGACCAACATAGTCGCTTCTTACGACCCACATACTCACATGCTACGACCAACATAGTCGCATGTTACGACCAACACACTTGCCTCTTATGACCAACATAGTCGCATGTTATGACTAACATACTTGCCTATTACGACCAACATAGTCGCATGTTACGACCAACATAGTCGCTTCTTACGACCCACATACTCACATGCTACGACCAACATAGTCGCATGTTACGACGAACATACTCGCCTGTACGACCAACATAGTCGCGTTGTGGCGTTGTTACCCCAAACATGCGAGTGTTGAAAAGTGCAAAGACAAATCCCACTTCTTTTAGCACTTCTGATCATTACACAGCTCTAGGGTCCCGTTCCAGAAAGCAATCTTACCGTTATGACGATCGTAGCTCCCGCAGACTTATGACACACTTAGCGCCACCTCCCGTTCCACAAAGGAAGCCCGGGACATCCGTGGTAGATTAGCTCCCCAGAACCCAGCGCTTGTAAAGTCTGACTGATAGGGTTCGAGCGGCTACAATGTGTGGCCTCTCAGATAGTATAGCACGGCATGGATCGATGTTCAAATTATTTTGTTTGTTTGTTGTTTAACGCCGCACTCAGCACTATTTCAGCTATGACGGCGGTCTGTAAATAATCGAGTTTGGACCAGACAATCCAATGATTGACATCATGAGCATCGATCCACGCAATAGAGATATGATGACATGCATCAACCAAGTCGGCAAGCCTGACCACCCGATCCCGTTAGTCGCGCAGTCGCCTTGATGCTGAAGACCTATTCTTACCAGGATTTTCCCGGGTCTCGATGTTCATGCGTTGGTCCAGAAGCGGGTATTTACATGACTCAAGCATATATCTGTAACATTGATGACTGCGGTGTAAAATAACATCGACTCATGCACTCACTCCAGCCAGCTGATCACCTACCTTGACGCGGGGCCCACGGGGATGGGGCGTGGTCTGGGTCTCATCGTGGCCTTCTTCCTGAACCAGATCGGGTTCAGCCTGTTCATTGAGCACTCCTTCCACAGCTGCAGTCGCCTCGGTCGCAGTGTCAGAACAGCCATGTGTTCCGCCATCTTCAAGAAGGTAGGTCATTCGGATCCACTCGGCTTCTTTCGTTACCTAATACCTCAGTCATCAATGGAGTAGTGATATTTCATAATTTCACCGATTACCGCACTTTGACGAATCCCTCCGCTTATAGTTCGTACAACACGAAGGCCGATTTTGAGAAGAAATAAATCATGACAGATAGGAATTTGGTATACAATTTGATATATGGCAACATTTCAGTAAGGGTCACGACTGCAACCAGATTGTGTCATGTAATGTGATCGTCACGTGATCCAGTAACGATTCGAATTCCAAAATGGATTCCTCCTAATACTGGCCAAGAAAACCTATGGGATTGACTTCAGCGGAGTTTAATGGATTTGTTGCGTTCTAAGTTAATATAAATATAAAAATCCCGTGCAGATTTTACAATTGGCGGTTTAAGCTACAGCTATTTGTTAAAATTAGTTTTATGTTTTGTGTTTAAAAAGAGTCTCTCCATCTCCAACAAAGCTCGACAGAAGTATTCCTCAGGTGAACTCACCACCCTCATGTCAGTCAACGCCAGCCAGGCCGGCTCGTATTTTGATCAACTCAGCACGATCGTGCTCAGCCCATTCCTGGCGGTGGTCATATTTTATCGCCTGTTCAACCTGCTCGGCATGGCGGCGGTGTTTGCCTTGACGGTGATGTTGGTGCTCATCCCGACCAACCTGTTGATGACGGAGAGAGCGGAGATTGTTGACAAGGAGAGGATGAAGAAGATGGAGAAGAGGATGAAGCTGCTAACAGAGGTCCTCAACGGTATCAAGGTGAGTCGACCTCTGATGTAACGACATCAAGGTGAGTCGACCTCTGATGTAACGGTATCAAGGTGAGTCGACCTCTGACGAACGGCATTAATGTGAGTCGACCTCTGACGAACGGCATTAATGTGAGTCGACCTCTGATGTAACGGCATTAATGTGAGTCGATATCTGATGTAACGGCATTAATGTGAGTCATCTCTGATGTAACGGCATTAATGTGAGTCGTCCTCTGATGTAACGGCATCAAGGTGAGTCGACCTCTGATGTAACGGCATTAATGTGAGTCGGTTTCTGATGTAACAGCATTAATGGGAGTCGACCTCTGATGTAACTGCATGAAGGTGAGTCGACCTCTGATGTAACGGCATTAATGTGAGTCGACCTCTGATGTAACGGCATCAAGGTGAGTCGTCCTCTGGTGTAACGGCATCAAGGTGAGTCGACCTCTGATGTAACGGCATCAAGGTGAGTCGTCCTCTGATGTAACGGCATCAAGGTGAGTCGACCTCTGATGTAACGGCATTAATGTGAGTCGACCTCTGATGTAACGGCATTAATGTGAGTCGACCTCTGATGTAACTGCATGAAGGTAAGTCGACCTCTGATGTAACGGCATTAATGTGAGTCGACCTCTGATGTAACGGCATAAAGGTGAGTCGTCCTCTGATGTAACGGCATCAAGGTGAGTCGTCCTCTGATGTAACGGTATCTAGGGAGTGCTAAGCATGTTGCTCCTTTAATCCTTTCGACTAGACATGCATCTGTCCCAAGATTCTCGTTGGATAACAAGCATGGGGTACTGGGGACCAACTCTACCCCGGAATTTCGACGTCATTATTCTAGTCTTTAAACTTCCACTTTATGACAAGCATGGGGTACTGAGGACTACTCTACCCCGGAATTTCGACGTCATTATTCTAGTCTTTAAACTTCCACTTCATGACAAGCATGGGATACTGGGGACTACTCTACCCCGGAATCCCCATGGAACGCTCATAGTCTGATTTCTCCTTGCAGGTGGTGAAGTTGAATGGATGGGAGGGGTGTTTCGGGCGGAGGGTGATGTCGGCGAGGGAGGATGAGCTGGACGTCCTGAGACGCTTCTACATCATCACTGCCCTCTTCAGCTTCTCGTGGACAGTCGTGCCATATATAGTAACACCACACTTCCATATTACATTCGATTCAGTTATTGCCTTGAAGCTCACGTTAGACTATCTAGTCTAGTTTAAGTGACGCTGGTAAAACATTCGCCTCAGGAGTCGCTTGTGTCGCTTTGTCGTGCCAGAATCCAAAGGTCGTTGGTTCAAATCCAAGAATCGTTCCGAGTGATGAAGTGTTGCCCGAGCTTCACCTCTCAGACCTGCATCACTTTGGGCCTCCTCCAATATCAAACTGACACACCAGTATATAGGTACAGCCTGTATAAAGAGTTTACAATTCTCCTGAAACCAGAAAAATACCTTTCCATTATTACTGAAATAGAGTATCGCAATGTTATGATAAGGCTTAGAGCCGGGCTACTAAGACTTAAGGTAAACGAAGGTAGATGGGCTTATATTGATTTACGTTTACGACTCTGCCCCATATGTTAAACAAGTATAGAGAATGAATGTCATTTTACTTTAGAATGTGAATGTTACAACGATATTAGACAACTGTATTTACCAACAACTTTTTGCCATAATCCAAATATGCATAAATTTAAAACGCTGCTGTCATCTTCATGTAAACAATTACTTGGAAAACTATGTAAATACCTGTATTACATCTATGAAAGAAGACGTAATTATGAAAAGCCTGTAAATCGGTAAATTTGTACCTGACATTACCTTTTTTCATGTACCACACTATTTCAAATGTACGTATTGTATATGGGCCAGTGGCCTTCGTACAAATAAAGACTTCTTCTTCTATATAACTGAGATAATGTTATAAACTGAGTTAAACCAAACTCACATGCAGATTTATACAAATACAAATACTATAATTCTCGCCCTTTCTCAATCCACACTCATTGGTAAAACGTGCAGCCATTCATTTATACAATCGTACCATGATCCACATCAAGGACAATAAGACAATGAAACATCTCCTTTATTTACTCGATAGATTGAAAATATGTATCTCCTTGAAACAATATCTGAACCAGGCCTTTATTCATGGCAGTCGACTGTTCAAGGATTTACGATACCTTACCTCATTGTGATAAACAGAATACGAACATGCATCATAACGGCTACGTGTGTTATATACACTTGCGATGTACCTGTGACAGATCTCCGTGGTGACGTTTGCCGCCTATGTGTACCTGACCGGGGACGCCCTGGACGCCCAAACAGCGTTTGTCGTCATCTCCTACCTCAACATCCTCAACTACAGCTTGAACGAGACGTCTCTTGTTTTCCTCTTCCTCCTGAAGGTAAATGAATAGAGCATATATAAATTGCAAATGATTCCGTGATTTTTCATATGTTTTTGCGTTTATGTCTTCTTTGACCGAAATAAAATTAGGTCTCTCCAACTAACGGACTACAGTTTTCTAATGAGCTGATAATAGAATAGAGGAGGTTTGTGTTGCATTATTGCGCTGGACGATGTCACTGAAATCACTAAATACCGATTGTAACTCCATAAACCTAAATGATATTGAAGTCAGTTCCAATAACCCACGACCTGCCATAATTCCAGGGCCAAATATTATTCACTGAAATTCTGAGACGTATGAAATGGCATCCCAACAGAGAAACTTCACAGACGTCAGTCTATTGTTCAGATGACGTCATGATGTTAATGTGCTAGATCATAAACAATGGGTGAGTGAGTGAGTGAGTTCGGTTTCGGTTAGCAATATTCCATCAATATCACCGTGGGGGACACCAGAAATGGGCTTCACGCATTGTACCCATCTCGGGAATCGAACCCGGGTCTTTGGCGTGACGAGCGAACGCTTTCACCACTAGGCTACCCGACTGCCCCAATGTGACGTCATATCGCTTCAACTGACCAAGCAGCACTGAGAATCAATGAAAATCTTTTGCAAATATCGTGAAAATATGACACTGGATTTGTCTGCCCGAACATATGGGTAATAGGGCCGAATATAATCACAGTAGTCTTTCAACTCTGATATAACAGTATGCTCATGCAATCAGTCACTGGTTTGCCTGGTGAAGACTCGTTTATTTGTAGGGCGCCGTGATATGGCAGGAATATTGCTGACAGACTGACCGTACAGGGTTTATGCGCTGTGTATGTCATGCATTGTTCCTTCAGATCAAACTACATCTCGGACGGATCCAAACCTTCCTCCTTGAAGACGACCACAAGACGGAAACCGCCAGCCCTGGTAAACAATGGGATATTTGGACATGTGTCTTCTGTGTATCTATATAATAATAATTATTCCTGTTCATATTTTAGTAAATTGATAGCATTGATAAGTTTCAGATTGTATGATTAGTTATTGAATGTTCTGATTAGTTACAGATTCTGCGGTCGAAATTCAAAATGGCGCCTTTACTTGGGATGATGAACGTGCATTTGTTCTCAAAAGGTAACATCTGTCAGATACACCTCCTCCCCCGTGGGATTTCTAGGGATTAATAGGTCATAATTATCTCGTGTTTGTTCTCAGGGCCCTAAAATCTGCTGATCGTGGGGATTTCGGAATAGAATTGGTTCCGGAAAACTGTCGTAAGAGGCGACAAAAATAGAAGGGGGACTCAGTTGACCGCGTTTCATCCTTCCCCGAAGCCGTGGGTAGGTTGCTCCTGCCTTCACTCACTTCAATGTGTTGCCCATAGTAACTATTTGCAAGCTGAGGTCATATAGCTGGTATATAGCTATATATTTTAGCAATATTCAAGCAACATTACGGCGAGAGACACCAAAATGGACTTCAAACATTATGCCTTGTCTTTCGACTGACGAGCTAACGCTGGAAGCAGTTCCTGTTTCAAAAATTAATTTATATTTTTTTAATAAAATGCATTTAAAGCTGGTACGAGAATTTTGTATTTGCAGTTTGTTTGTTTAAAGCCATGCGAGACATTATTTACTATTTCCGCAGTCTTTGAAGACATGCGTTGCTTTGGACGTACCTCCCCTGTTAATCCGGGACGTCATGGTTGTCTGTGTAAGACGGCGTTCAACTCAATACACTGTGTTTGGTGTTATACTACATCACTGTGATCATACATACTTACAGTGTAAACATGGAGATACCGAGAGGCAGTCTGACGGCTGTCGTTGGGCCAGTTGGTGCCGGTAAGTCGTCCCTGCTGTCGGCGATACTCGGCGAGATGGAGAGACTCGCGGGACACGTATATGTGAAGGTGAGTAGAAAAATAGTGATGCAAATATCAACAAACAGGTCCAACGAAGTCGTGGCGCAAGGACCGAGGATCGGATAGTCAAGCTGGGCGACTTGGCTGTTTGACGTGGGTCGTTTCTCATGGCTTCATTCACTGGTTTGTCTGGTCCAGAGTCAAGTACTGCATGTCTCCGTTACAAAGATGGCAAACACAAAAGGGGACATGGTGATCATTCATTAAACTGTGGAATCGAATCGTGGTCTTCGTCTTCGACCTGACGCGATTCGCTTTCAATGGGTTATCTTACACATGTATATGTATGAGTGAGTGAGGTAATATTAACGTTGCATCTATAACTGTCAGCCGTATAGCACCCAGAACAAATAATACATTAATAAAAAATATCGAAAACAAAATCCGGTGGTGTTTTCTACGGGGCTGCCATTTTGCTTTCAAAAACCCGAAAATTTGTAATTCTTATCAAAGGTGACTTTTCATGAATAAAGCATGCCAATTTGGAGATAAGTAATTAAGGAAGAGATTGGTATGTAGATCTTAGAAATATGTTAGCATCTGTAGACACGCGTAGATGTAGATGTACGCTGTGAATCCTACAGCGCACAAGGGCAGATTTTCCTCACGGGACGATCTGTAGTTCCCAGTGGTGACATATGGAAACTGATATTAAACGAGGAAAGGATGAGGGGACACGGTAACCATAGCTACCTACATGTGTATTCTCCCAGGGCCGCACAGCGTACCTCCCTCAACAAGCCTGGATCCAGAACGACACCCTGCAACGGAACATCCTCTTCGGGGGGCGGCTGGCGGAGGGGCGGTATGAAGACGTACTGGAAGCGTGTGCCCTCACCCCCGACCTCGCCCAGTTCCCGGGGGGAGACCAGGTGGAGATAGGCGAGAAGGTGAACTTTAAATCATATTATTTTTGGGTGGAGCCGCAATTGGCTATGCAGATCCATGCCAGGGTCCCAGCTCAGTCAATCCAAGTCAAGTCATGATCATGGGATTGGTCATGTTAGCTGCTAGGACGTGTTAGACATCGTGGGTTCGAATCCCTGGTTATGACTCCTGCTTTGAAAGCACCATATCCGTGCTCGTGGATTACAGCGAACTGGTCTGCGTGTGAACTTCGGACTGTCTTCCCACAAGTAGCTAACACGCCCTGGTGTAAGTGACACGCCCTGGTGTAAGTGACACGCCCTGGTGTAACGTACACGCCCTGGTGTAACTGACGCGCCCTGATATAACTAACACGCCCTGATGTAACGTACACGCCCTGGTGTAACTAACACGCCCTGATGTAACTGACGCGCCCTGATATAACTAACACGCCCTGATGTAACTGACACGCCCTGATGTAACTGACGCGCCCTGATATAACTAACACGCCCTGATGTAACGTACACGCCCTGGTGTAACTGACACGCCCTGATGTAACTGACGCGCCCTGATATAACTAACACGCCCTGATGTAACGTACACGCCCTGGTGTAACTAACACGCCCTAATGTAACTGACACGCCCTGATGTAACGTACACGCCCTGATGTAACTGACACGCCCTGATGTAACTGACACGCCCTGGTGTAACTGACACGCCCTGATGTAACTGACACGCCCTGATGTAACGTACACGCCCTGGTGTAACTGACACGCCCTGATGTAACGTACACGCCCTGGTGTAACGTACACGCCCTGGTGTAACTGACACGCCCTGATGTAACTGACACGCCCTGATATAACGTACACGCCCTAATGTAACGTACACGCCCTGGTGTAACTAACACGCCCTAATGTAACTGACGCGCCCTGATGTAACTGACACGCCCTGATGTAAGTGACACGCCCTGGTATAACTGACACGCCCTGATGTAACTGACACGCCCTGATGTAACTGACACGCCCTGACACAACTGACACGCCCTGGTGTAACTGACACACCCTGGTGTAACTGATGTCCTGATATAACTGACACACCCTGATATAACTGACGTCCTGATATAACTGACACACCCTGATGTAACTGACACGCCCTGATATAACTAACACGCCCTGATGTAACTGACATGCGATGATGTAACGTACACGCCCTGGCGTAACTGACACGCCCTTATGTAACTGACGCGCCCTGATGTAACTGACACGCCCTGATGTAACTGACACGCCCTAATGTAACTGACACGCCCTGATGTAACTGTCACGCCCTTATGTAACTGACGCGCCCTGATGTAACTGACACGCCCTGATGTAAGTGACACGCCCTAATGTAACTGACACGCCCTGATGTAACTGACACGCCCTGATGTAACGTACACGCCCTGATGTAACTGACACGCCCTGATATAACTAACACGCCCTGATGTAACGTACACGCCCTGGTGTAACTGACACGCCCTGATGTAACTGACATGCGATGATATAACTGACACGCCCTGACACAACTGACACGCCCTGGTGTAACTGACACACCCTGGTGTAACTGACGTCCTGATATAACTGACACACCCTGATATAACTGACGTCCTGATATAACTGACACACCCTGATGTAACTGACACGCCCTGATATAACTAACACGCCCTGATGTAACTGACACGCCCTGATATAACTGACACGCCCTGATGTAACTGACATGCGATGATATAACTGACACGCCCTGGTGTAACTGACATGCTGATATAACTGACGTCCTGATATAACTGACGTCCTGATATAACTGACGTCCTGGTGTAACTGACACTCCCTGATGTAACTGACACGCCCTGATATAACTGACACGCCCTGGTGTAGCTGACACGCCCTGATATAACTGACACGCCCTGATATAACTGACGTCCTGATATAACTGACACGCCCTGATATAACTGACACGCCCTGATGTAACTGACACGCCCGGATATAACTGACACGACCTGATATAACTGACGTCCTGATATAACTGACGCGCCCTGATGTAACTGACACGCCCTGATATAACTGACACACCCTGATATAACTGACGTCCTGATATAATTGACACGCCCTGATATAACTGACACGCCCTGATGTAACTGACGCCCTGATATAACTGATACGCCCTGATGTAACTAACACGCCCTGATGTTACTGATACTCCCTGATGTAACTGATACTCCCTGATGAAACTGAAACGGCGAACTCACTCACTCACAATATATTTATATATATGTTTGAGGGTGAGTTTGGCAGACTAAGATCATATCACGGTGTGATCAAGACTTTGTTTCAAATGCATCTGTACAACAGAAGTAATGTCTGTTATAAACTTTTTAAATATATTTGGGTTTAAAGTAACGGGACAATCTTACGAGGCTGTAGAGCGTATTTAGGCCTGTTTTTTTATTGTGATCTCTCTCGTAAAGAAGTGTGTCCCTACTAGCTTGAAATATAATGATTGATTTGAGGTGTCAGGACTGACGGAAGCCTAAAGAGGCTTCAAGTATTGGGGTAGAGGGTGTCGTGCATGTAGCACTAGTCTACCAAGGTAGTGATTTAAAAGCCTATTGGGGATTGGCAACATTGCCTTCACTCTTCTGAAATCTGGAAACAGTTTTCCTTTTCTATGGCATATATCAAATAAATTGCTATGGTGGCAAGGTTCTGATTCTGAGTGGACTCTGTAACGTATTGTCAGGAAGAGATAATGTTGCTTCCGACCTTGTATCTTTTAACGTTCCCTGTGTTGTAATCAGGGCATCAACTTGAGTGGGGGACAGAAGCAGAGAGTGTCTCTAGCCAGAGCTGTCTACAGTGATGCCGATGTCCTCCTTCTTGACGACCCCCTCAGCGCCGTGGACAACCACGTGGTGAGACACATCTTCAGGAACGTCATCAGCAACAACGGGCTCCTGAAAAACAAGGTCATTGCTCAATGGTTATCAAAACCGATCTTAGAACTTTGTAGTTTTTAAACCTCAGCATACAGTAAACTACGTTTGTAACGAACACGCTTATAACGAATTGACCGATGTAACGAACTTATTTTTAGTCCCGGCCATGTGTTGCATATATGCTGTATATATGCTTATAACGAACTACGGTTATTACGAACTAAAACGAGTGGTCCCTTTTAGTTCGTTATAACCGTAGTTTACTGTACATTTACTCGGGGTATCAATATTCAAGCTATGTCATGGCAGTGAACACCAGAAACGGGCTAACAGGACACCATCTTCTACAGGCAAAGGAGTAATTGACTGTAAAAGTCCAGTGTCCATCCTTGCCGTCTGCCGTGCAGATTTCGGTCGGTTGCAGGATTTGTGAAGCATGTGTGCCACCAACTCGGTGTCAACAGATATTTTCCAAATCTTTTCATGTTTTTAATCAAGGTGGCTCCGTGATTTGATGCGTACTTCGCGAAGTAAGACCTGCTTTATTACAATATAGTTCTTGATTATTGATCAGATCGTCTTGAGTGGGCCACGCAATTTTGTTTGAAGCAAATGCAAGTGATGTGAGAGGTTGAATCTGATTGGTCAGTAGGAGGGACATAGAAGGGACATAACTCGAAATAGCCACTGATGGCGCTACGATCGAGCCCGAAACTTCCAGCCTCGTTCGCAACTGGCTGGAACCGGACTTTACAATCAGATGACAGGTCACTGTGATATAGTGGGAATATTGCTGCGTGCAGCATTAAACAACATTCGTACTCATTAGAAACACCGTCGACATTGCAGACCCGACTACTGGTCACCCACAACATGTCCGTGCTGCCTCACGTGGATAACATACTGGTGGTCAGCGAAGGGTCAGTGGTGGAGTCGGGCGCCTACAGCCAGTTACTGGTCAACGAGGGTACATTCACCGCCATGTTGAAGCCACACCAGTCAGATGCAGATTACAACACAAACAGTGGTGATTATGAATACCCCAAAAAATACAAAATAATGTTAAACTATCATATACATTTTCTATCTGGTGGTCCAACTATCTATACAGAACAACTGCGAGTTGTTTCATAAGTGAGGTGAGGTGAAATTTGGTTTAACGTCGCCAAGATTATTGCACTTATACAGCAACGTGCATGCACGCGTGTGTGGCTGCTTGTACTAGTCCGGGCTCATGCCGATTTATAGTGCTAGCCCACTGAGATACCATGCCGCAGTTTTAACATGAATGCCCCACTCAGACACAGTATACTGACTCCGAGCCGACTAGTCCTTGTTTTAGCCCCTTAATGCCGAGCGCCAGACAGGGTAACAACAAGTACCATCTTTTAACGTCTTTTGATATGACGCGGCCGGGAATGGAACCCCGGACCTTCCGCTCTCCGGGCGGACGCTCTACCACTAGACCACGGAGGCGGTCGTTTCATAAGTGGCATACCGTAGAGTCAAGAATGTAAGGCAGTCATAAAGACCGGGCGTACTTTTTACAAGGGAATCATCCGTTATAAGACATTTCCCAGTGACCGTATTCGCTCTGTTCGTCTGTCTGGCACAAACCATATTTGGACTGGTACTAGTTTGTGCACATAACTATCATATGATACAACACAACCTGGCGGCAGTCGTTATCCTTATAAAACTGTTCAACTTATTTCGTTTACTTTTAATTTAGTGTTCCCTAATTTCTATCTTTAAGTGACATGTTACCGAATTTCTGTTATATCTTGTCATTCATTAACGGTCAGGTTGTGGGAACTATAGGCGTTTGTATCTGGCGTTACACTGTGTACAGTGACGTCATTCAATATTACTATTCCGTTGATCCCGTTTGTAGCGGAATAAGCCGAGTGGACGCGAGTGTGTACGAATCATATGCATGGAGTAATCTCCCTTGGTATATCCTATAAAGACGTTCGAACACTTAGCGCCCGGATGGCGCGCAGGGCTTCTGACTGAACAAGTTTAATGTGGTTGTGGTCGTACATTTTCGTTATAGTTTCAGTATGGAGACCGTCGCATTTATCAAACATGAATCGAAAATATCGATGACTATTTTTCAGATCTATTCAATCTGGAAAACTCTCCTGATAATACTGGTTCACAAAGGTATGACATTATTTCGAGGCACCCGTGGTTACGTCCCAGCAATCTTGGTGGTGGCGGCGGTAGGTGGAACACAACTAGCAGCAGTGGTATATAGTTTTCTACATCAATTGTCGTTGTTAATACCTGGTCAGAGATCAAACAGAGAGTTAAGATTGTTCTTTTAGTGGATCCTTTACTAAATATTTTTGACAAATTCTAGTCAGTGCCATTAAGAACTTCTTTATAAGAGATGTGCAGTGGACTAGGACTGTGGTTTATCCGTTTGCTCTCTTTGACGAAGGCCCGGGGTCTGTTCCCCCATTTGGGGTCCAGTGTGAAATATTTCTAAAAACAGACATTTGTGTCACATCGTCCATTATGAATAATGTACAATGTTAATCAAAGTGGCAAAGATTGATCAATATAACACTTATTACAAGGGCGTGTCGAAGTTCTATAACAAAACCTAGATGATGAATGTACATACTCTCTTAATTGACACACAGCTTGTATATTTATGTTTTACAGCCAAAAGGGCAATTCGTCGACAAAGGATCTGCCATCAGCATCAAAGATTATCTCTGAAGAGGACACGCGAGTTGGCGGGGTGTGACATAATGATATATATAATTGAAATGATTAATTATCCCCCGCCGCGCGAAAGCGCGAAGCGGGGGATATAGTATTCACGACCGTCCGTCCGTACGTCCGTACGTCCGTCCGTACGTCCCACCTGTTTGTTGCCGCGATATCTCAAGAACTAAACACTGGATTGTCTTCATATTTGGAACTATGGTGTATATACAGACTCCGCAGACACCGGTCGGTTTTGGTGACCTTGACCCTATTTTCAAGGTCACAGCAGGCATATCTGCTTTTGGAGTTGGAAAACGGTGTTGCCGCGATATCACAAGAACTAAACACTGGATTGTCTTCATATTTGGAACTATAGTGTATATACAGACTCCGCAGACACCAGTCGGTTTGGGTGACCTTGATCCCATTTTCAAGGTCACAGCAGACAAATCTGCTTTTAGAGTTGGAAAACGGTGTTGCCGCGATATCTCAAGAACTAAACACTGGATTGTATTCATATTTGGAACTATGGTGTATATACAGACTCCGCAGACACCAGTCGGTTTTGGTGACCTTGATCCCATTTTCAAGGTCACAGCAGACAAATCTGCTTTTAGAGTTGGAAAACGGTGTTGCCGCGATATCTCAAGAACTAATCGCTGGATTGTCTTCATATTTGGAACTATGGTGTATATACAGACTCCGCAGACACCAGTCGGTTTGGGTGACCTTGACCCCATTGTCAAGGTCACAGCAGGCAAATCTGCTTTTGGAGTTAGAAAACGGTGTTGCCGCGATATCTCAAGAACTAATCGCTGGATTGTCTTCATATTTGGAACTATAGTGTATATACAGACACCGCATACACCTGTCAGATTTGGTGACCTTGACCCCATTTTCAAGGTCACAGCAGGCAAATCTGTTTTTGGAGTTGGAAAACGGTGTTGCCACAATATCTCAAGAACTAATCGCTGGATTGTCTTCATATTTGGTACTATGGTGTACAGGCGGGGGATATTTCGTCACTCTGTGACAAATACTTGTTTAATATGTTACACATGATCGATGTTTCCCCAAAACGTGACGTAAGAGCTATGTGGCTGGTTCAAGTCATTGTGACCTCCAATGTGGCTGGTTGCATGTCATGGTGACCCGATGACGTAGATCGGTACTCATGCTATCAACCACTTATTTGCCTGGCCCAAATTGGCTTTATTCTTCAATGCAGACGGTGGTATAAAACAACATTCATTATCTTATTCATGGGGTTTCCGGGTTAAAAACAGTCCCTAGTCGCCTGTGCTAGTCGACTTAATGGATCGGGTGGTCAGACTCGGTGACTTGGTTGACAGCGTGTCATCGTACCCGACGGCGTGGACTGTTGATCATAATATCAATCACAGGATTGTCGGGGCTGGGGGATAGCCTAGTGGTTAAAGCGTTCGCTCGTCACGCCGACGACCCGGGCTCGATTCCCCACATGGGTACAATGTGTGAAGCCCATTTTTGGTGTCCTTCGCCGTGATATTGCTGAAATATTGCTAAAAACGGCGTAAAAACCATACTCACTCACTCACAGGATTGTCTGTACTCGATTATTTACAGTTCGCTGTCATTTAGCTGGAATATTGCCGAGTGCGGCGTTGAACAAACAAACAAACAAACATTCCAGTTTTGTGTACCAGGTAAGCCTGGGGGTGTACCGACTGTTCCTGTCAGCCTTGGGGGGTGCCCGCTGTCTGGTACTGCTGCTGCTGTATGGAGGGTACTACGCTGTCTTCATGTATGCCAACATCTGGCTCACCCGGTGGGTAGAGGATCCAGCACTCGGGGGCCCCTCCGTCCCACCCACAGGCGCCGCCCCGGGCACGACCCCTCGCAGTGGCACTTACAATCAAACCACTACTTCTGTCTCTGTCAAATGGACCACGACGCGGTACTACCTCGCTGGCTATGCAGGCCTTGGTGTTATACAAGGTATTGTAGTGTGTATTTGGAATCTGGTTTGAAATATTAAAAAATCGATACTAAGTTTCAACCTTGTAAAAGCAAAGTAAAGTTGTCAATGCAAAAGACGTTCGTTATATTCTATTCCGGATGGAAATAATAATTCCTAAAGTTTCTTGGTGGGATGGGGCAGGGGATGGGGCGGGGGATGGGGCGGGCATGTTTCAAAATCAATTTTCCGAAATTGTAGATTTCCAGGCAATATGTGAATGAGTATGGTTTTACGCCGCTTTTAGCAATATTCTAGCAATATCACGGCGGGGGACACCAGAAATAGGCTTCACACATTGTACCCGTGTCGGGAATCGAACCCGGGTCTTCGGCGTGACGAGCGAACGCTTTAACCACTAGGCTACCCGACCGCCCCCGGGCAATAAGTAAGAAGTCTTATCGCTGGGATTGCTGTTTCAAACAAAATATGTTTTCAATAGGTATCCCCATCACATATTCACTCAACATGCCCAGTGTGTGATTTACTGTTGCTGGTTTTTTGGTAAAATCAAAGCAATTTTGAGGAGCAAACTAATTCATTTACACTTCCTCCCCCATCCCCAACCCCACCCCCACCATCACATAAATTAAATCACAAAGTCGGCCTTAATAGACGACTGAAATGATGTGGTTAGAAAATGTCATCGTATTTCAAATTTAGTTGCTCATGCTATCACCCACTTGTTTGCCTGACCCATACACGATTCTGGCGCAACTGGTGTACCGTAACATCCACTCCCTCTCCCCAGCTCTCCTGATGGTGACGTACACCTACTGTCAAGGCAGGGTGTTAATTTCGGCGGCCAGAACACTCCATCACCAGCTTCTGGAGAACGTCCTCCGGTCACCCATGTCCTTCTTTGACTCCACCCCCATTGGCCGCATTACGTCAAGGTTCTCAGGGGACCTGGGAGCAGTAGACACCGACATGACCAACACCATGGACGGCTGGCTCAACGGCATGGGCAACGTCGTTAGCAGCCTCATCATGATCTGCTACATCGCGCCGTCCGTCCTGGGTGTCATCATTCCCATGTTCTTGATGTTTATGTCTGTCCAGGTAATATAAAAAGGAATGTTTGTGAAACGTTTTGAGTGAGAATAGTTGTAGCCGACTTTAGCAATATTCCAGCAATATCAAGGCGGGGGACACCAGAAATGGGCTGCACACATTGTACCCATGTGGGGAATCGAACCCGGGCTTTCGGTGTAACGAGCGAAAGGTTTTACCACTAGGCTACCCCGAAGCCTCAGAAACGCTTTGAAATGTATTGATTTCTATCATATAACAGGTAGGTCTCTCGACATGATAAAATCAACCAATGAAAACGGTATCCGTTGAGGGTCATTGGGTAAATATGTAAATATTAAAGGTCAGGTAGGTACTACGTGCATGGTTGACAAACTAACATGGCGTTGTCCTTGTCTATCTGCGATCGTGTCAAAATTGACAATCGGGTTCTGGACAAATTACTGGGATAATTGTTTTCAAAAGAAGTCTAAGATACCGAAAATCAGTGTCTGGCGATCGTACGGGGACATTTTACAATTGTAGTCAACATTGTAGATATGAATTGCGAGTCCATTTTGCGGGGACGCTTTTGGGATCAGTTTCCATATCTGTACTTGTAGACCTCTACTGGTAGGGTCTAATCACTGACCTTGTGACGAGATATATGAATGCATACATTCCAGGAATCTTTGCATGGTACGTGTGTGGGCGATGAGAATACATGTTTCGACGACAGAATTTAAGAATACAATTACATGATAACAAGGTTGTCACGTTTGTGGGTTTGGGGATGGTTCATATCCTGTATTTGGAATAAACACAACTGATATATTAGTAATACAGGCAGAGACCATATACCGGTATATGGACTCTGATACAGGATATTTACCATCCCCCAAACACACCCAAGACGAGCTAACTAGATAGTGTTTAGTATAAGTACAGGGCACTAACCATCCCAAAACACACTCGCGTGATAACCCGTATATATCATGGCGTGTCAGCTTAATGTGGCAAACTTTACAGGTGTTAGTCATTGACAGACCAAGGATTCCAAGCAACTGTTAGCGTATCATGAACTAAAGGACGTATTCTTGACAACACATCGCGGCGCCGAAAGATGAATCTAGCTATCTCGAAGACAGTGAAGGTGAAAACGCCCAGGGGCACAGTGGCCAGGTTCTGCAAACAGATTGTTTACCGACATAAAAACAACATTATAAAAGTAAAATTCATTTTGAGAATGAATTATGTATTACATGTTATATTTGAGATAGCACTTTCTTAGTAAAGTACAGATTCTCCGGGGTTCGAACCCACACTGCCAGAGTGAGGCACCTAATCGCAAGCACACAAAGTCAGCGATCTAACCCACTCAGCCACCGAGGTTTCCACAAAGATGGAAGTCCGACAACTGGTAGCCCAGATCACGTACTCTGTGCACCCCCCTGACAAGTGTAAATTGCACTAAGAAAGTGTTATCCCAAATCAAACATTTGTTACATTTGACCACTTTCTAAGTGGCATAGTATTCCATGTCGTCATATTGCGTCCAATATTCTTCCAACAGCGGGGCTACATCAGCACTACACGGCAGCTAACGCGAATGTCATCTCAAAGCCAGGCTCCCATGATCAGTTTCTTCAGCGAGGCAGCATCCGGGACTCCTGTAATCCGGGCTCTCGGAGCTAGGGCCATGTTCTGGAAGACGTTCGCCCGCAAGGTTGACTCCAGCTGTAAATTCTCTTTCTTCACCGCCTTGTGCAATAGGTAGTTCATATCAACAGCTAACTGTTCAATAGGGAGGTCGTATCGTTAGCTAACTGTGAAACAGGGAGGTAATATCTTCAGCTAAATGTGCAATAGATAGGTCATTTCAACAGCTAACTGTTCAATAGGGAGGTCGTATCGTTAGCTAACTGTGAAACAGCGAGGTAATATCTTCAGCTAAATGTGCAATAGATAGGTCATTTCAACAGCTAACTGTTCAATAGGGAGGTCGTATCGTTAGCTAACTGTGAAACAGCGAGGTAATATCTTCAGCTAAATGTGCGACAGGGAGGTCATATCTGAAGCTAACTTTTGGCTTCCGTGTAATTCAATTTAAATCACTCCCGGAACATACGGAAAAGGGAACGTTTATAATGAGTGAGTGAGTGAGTATGGTTTTACGCCGCTTTTAGCAATATTCCATCAATATCACGGCGGGGGACACCAGAAATGGGCTTCACACATTGTACCCATGTCGGGAATCGAACCCGGGTCTTCAGCGTGACAAGCGAACGCTTTAACCACTAGGCTACTCGACCTACCCACGTTTATAATGAGCGTCATTAAACATTCTGTGGTAGTGGATAAGACTGGTGGTGGGTGAGACTGGTGGTGGGTGAGACTGGTTGTGGGTGAGACTGTTATTGAAGAGTTCGCTCGTCACGCCGAAGACCCGGATTCAATTCCCCACATGGATACAACGTGTGAAGCCTATGTCTGGTGTCCCCCGCCGTTGTATTGATGGAATATGGCTAAAATTGAAGTAAACCCATTTCACTCACTCACTCACAAAACATTCTTGTTTGTCAAGATGGTTGACTGTCCGACTGAACTTCATCGGTAACGTCGTCCTGACAACCGCCATCGCCACGCTGTGTCTTGGAAGAGATGTCGTCACTGGGGGAAGTGTCGGGCTGATTGTCTCATTTGCCGTCGAGGTAGGCACGGCTCATCCTCGATTACCCAGGGAGTTATATCTGTAGTATGATAAGTACCCTAGAGAGTTCAATAGGCAAACACATTTTGAATATGTAATAAATACAAGGTTAACGATGATTGTTAATCTCAACCACTGGTGTGGTTAGAATATGATTTGTGAATTTTTTAGCTATAACCACGCCACTTTATGCGATAAACAGCTTATTTATCAACCACCAATACAGTTCGTGTATATATATCTTCAACACATATAATATTGTAGGGTGGTTTAGTTGTTTCAGTATGAAATCCTAGAAAGAACATTGTCGCGTTGTCGCATTGTCGCCCTTACAAAAAACAAAGAACAAGCAAAAAAACGTTAAAATTAACCAAAGGGACTGTGTCTCTTCTAGGATTTCATATGTTGTCCCTCACGCACGCGCACGCGCACGCACGTACCCACTCACTCACTCGCATGGTTTGCCGTACCACAGTTCGGCAGTAAACTGGTCTGGTTCGTCGTCAACACCACCCGCCTGGAGCTGAACAGCGTGTCCGTGGAGAGGATCTTCCAGTATACCACCAGCCCTACTGAGGTGAAGGAGGCTGTCATTATAGTGAATGGAAGATGTATAGATAACAGTCTTACCCTGCCTACTGAGGTGAAGGGGGCTGTCATTATAGTGTATGAAAGATGTATAGATAACAGTCTTACCCTGCCTACTGAGGTGAAGGAGGCTGTCATTATAGTGTATGAAAGATGTATAGATAACAGTCTTACCCTGCCTACTGAGGTGAAGGGGGCTGTCATTATAGTGTATGAAAGATGTATAGATAACAGTCTTACCCTGCCTACTGAGGTGAAGGAGGCTGTCATTATAGTGTATGAAAGATGTATAGATAACAGTCTTACCCTGACTACTGAGGTGAAGGGGGCTGTCATTATAGTGTATGAAAGATGTATAGATAACAGTCTTACCCTGACCACTGAGGTGAAGGGGGCTGTCATTATAGTGTATGAAAGATGTATAGATAACAGTCTTACCCTGCCTACTGAGGTGAAGGGGGCTGTCATTATAGTGTATGAAAGATGTATAGATAACAGTCTTACCCTGACTACTGAGGTGAAGGAGGCGGACATTATAGTGAATGAAAGATGTATAGATAACAGTCTTACCCTGCCTACTGAGGTGAAGGGGGCTGTCATTATAGTGTATGAAAGATGTATAGATAACAGTCTTACCCTGACTACTGAGGTGAAGGAGGCTGTCATTATAGTGTATGACAGATGTATAGATAACAGTCTTACCCTGCCTTCTGAGGTGAAGGGGGCTGTCATTATAGTGTATGAAAGATGTATAGATAACAGTCTTACCCTGCCTACTGAGGTGAAGGGGGCTGTCATTATAGTGTATGAAAGATGTATAGATAACAGTCTTACCCTGACTACTGAGGTGAAGGAGGCTGTCATTATAGTGTATGAAAGATGTATAGATAACAGTCTTACCCTGCCTACTGAGGTGAAGGAGGCGGACATTATAGTGAATGAAAGATGTATAGATAACAGTCTTACCCTGCCTACTGAGGTGAAGGAGGGGACATTATAGTGAATGGAAGATGTATAGATAACAGTCTTACCCTGCCTACTGAGGTGAAGGGGGCTGTCATTATAGTGTATGAAAGATGTATAGATAACAGTCTTACCCTGCCTACTGAAGTGAAGGAGGCTGTCATTATAGTGAATGGAAGATGTATAGATAACAGTCTTACCCTGCCTACTGAGGTGAAGGGGGCTGTCATTATAGTGTATGAAAGATGTATAGATAACAGTCTTACCCTGCCTACTGAGGTGAAGGGGGCTGTCATTATAGTGTATGAAAGATGTATAGATAACAGTCTTACCCTGACTACTGAGGTGAAGGGGGCGGACATTATAGTGAATGGAAGATGTACAGATAACAGTCTTACCCTGCCTACTGAGGTGAAGGGGGCTGTCATTATAGTGTATGAAAGATGTATAGATAACAGTCTTACCCTGCCTACTGAGGTGAAGGAGGCTGTCATTATAGTGTATGAAAGATGTATAGATAACAGTCTTACCCTGCCTACTGAGGTGAAGGGGGCTGTCATTATAGTGTATGAAAGATGTATAGATAACAGTCTTACCCTGCCTACTGAGGTGAAGGAGGCTGTCATTATAGTGTATGAAAGATGTATAGATAACAGTCTTACCCTGACTACTGAGGTGAAGGGGGCTGTCATTATAGTGTATGAAAGATGTATAGATAACAGTCTTACCCTGACCACTGAGGTGAAGGGGGCTGTCATTATAGTGAATGAAAGATGTATAGATAACAGTCTTACCCTGCCTACTGAGGTGAAGGAGGCGGACATTATAGTGAATGAAAGATGTATAGATAACAGTCTTACCCTGACCACTGAGGTGAAGGGGGCTGTCATTATAGTGTATGAAAGATGTATAGATAACAGTCTTACCCTGACTACTGAGGTGAAGGAGGCGGACATTATAGTGAATGAAAGATGTATAGATAACAGTCTTACCCTGCCTACTGAGGTGAAGGAGGCGGACATTATAGTGAATGAAAGATGTATAGATAACAGTCTTACCCTGCCTACTGAGGTGAAGGAGGCGGACATTATAGTGAATGAAAGATGTATAGATAACAGTCTTACCCTGACTACTGAGGTGAAGGAGGCGGACATTATAGTGAATGAAAGATGTATAGATAACAGTCTTACCCTGCCTACTGAGGTGAAGGAGGCGGACATTATAGTGAATGAAAGATGTATAGATAACAGTCTTACCCTGCCTACTGAGGTGAAGGAGGGGACATTATAGTGAATGAAAGATGTATAGATAACAGTCTTACCCTGCCTACTGAGGTGAAGGAGGCGGACATTATAGTGAATGAAAGATGTATAGATAACAGTCTTACCCTGCCTACTGAGGTGAAGGAGGCGGACATTATAGTGAATGAAAGATGTATAGATAACAGTCTTACCCTGACTACTGAGGTGAAGGAGGCTGTCATTATAGTGAATGAAAGATGTATAGATAACAGTCTTACCCTGACTACTGAGGTGAAGGAGGCTGTCATTATAGTGAATGAAAGATGTATAGATAACAGTCTTACCCTGACTACTGAGGTGAAGGAGGCGGACATTATAGTGAATGAAAGATGTATAGATAACAGTCTTACCCTGACTACTGAGGTGAAGGAGGCTGTCATTATAGTGAATGAAAGATGTATAGATAACAGTCTTACCCTGACTACTGAGGTGAAGGAGGCTGTCATTATAGTGAATGAAAGATGTATAGATAACAGTCTTACCCTGACTACTGAGGTGAAGGAGGCTGTCATTATAGTGAATGAAAGATGTATAGATAACAGTCTTACCCTGCCTACTGAGGTGAAGGAGGCGGACATTATAGTGAATGAAAGATGTATAGATAACAGTCTTACCCTGCCTACTGAGGTGAAGGAGGCGGACATTATAGTGAATGAAAGATGTATAGATAACAGTCTTACCCTGACTACTGAGGTGAAGGAGGCTGTCATTATAGTGAATGAAAGATGTATAGATAACAGTCTTACCCTGACTACTGAGGTGAAGGAGGCTGTCATTATAGTGAATGAAAGATGTATAGATAACAGTCTTACCCTGACTACTGAGGTGAAGGAGGCTGTCATTATAGTGAATGAAAGATGTATAGATAACAGTCTTACCCTGCCCACTGAGGTGAAGGAGGCGGACATTATAGTGAATGAAAGATGTATAGATAACAGTCTTACCCTGACTACTGAGGTGAAGGAGGCGGACATTATAGTGAATGAAAGATGTATAGATAACAGTCTTACCCTGCCTACTGAGGTGAAGGAGGCGGACATTATAGTGAATGAAAGATGTATAGATAACAGTCTTTCCCTGCCTACTGAGGTACCACGACGGACGTGTCAGGTTCATTTTCGCAGAAAAAACATGAACGGTCATCCCGCCTGCCAATTTTGTGTAGAAGTGAATTTGTAGTTATGATTCTGTGAATTAGTATATTGAAAGTTACACGTTTTATTGTGAATTGTTGCTTTTATATTTGATTCAAAGCATATGGATAAGTGTTCACTTGTTTCACGACGATTACTAATTTTTGTTTCCTATTTTGAGCTTAAGTAGTTTAGATTTGAACTGTTCTGAAGCGGTATATATACAAATTTACAGTCGTCTGTCGCGAAGACGGTCGCATTGGTTAACCAAGTTTTCAACAAGTGCGTCTCTATCCATGTCCCCGTAATATGCTTTATATCTTTGGTTTTCAAGGGCGTGATCCAGCATTTTTAAAATGCAGGAGGCCAAAATATCAAAATCCTCAAAATTAGAACAGCCCCTCTGGATTCGCCTATGGTTACAGTCCACGTGTAGTAGGCGTGGTCTAGTTACATATATCTGTGATTACACGTCACGCGAAGTAGCTGTTGTCTAATTTACATATCCCTATGGATACAGGTCACGTGGACCAGGCGTGGTCTACCTCCACCTCACGACTGGCCTCGACATGGAGACATAGAGTTCCGGAAGCTCAGCCTCCGATACAGGGAGGGCCTCGATCTGGTACTGAGGGATGTCAGCTTCAAGGTCAAACAGGGCGAGAAGGTGACGTTAGAACAACAACCCACGCTACTTGTTTGATAATAAGGGCGGGTACCCTAGTAATTAAAACGTTCGCTCACCACAACGAAACGAAAGGCCCGGGTTTGATTCCCAACATGGGTCAAATGTGTGAAGCCCATAACTTGTATTCACCGCCGTGATATTGCCGGAATATTGGTAAAAGCGGCGTAAAACCATACCCACTTACTCTCTCTTTGATAATAAGTCTCAGGCTCCACAATTTGCAATGCAGAGTTGCGTCCCTTTCGTGTGCCATGATTCTATGATCGTGGGTTCGAATTCTTATTGCCCTGATAATGATCACTGGTTTATGATCACTGGTTTGTGAGCACCACGTTCATGGCTTTCCAGTATTTTCTGAACAAATTATTGCCACATCAGTCTCTGGTATGTTGAGGTATTTATCATTTCATCAGATTGGTATCGTCGGGAGAACAGGCGCAGGGAAGTCGTCACTGATGCTCTCCCTTTTCCGATTAGTCGAACCAACAGAGGGCGCTATCTTTGTGGATGGCATCGATATTTCAACACTTGGACTTCACGAACTGAGGTCAAAGATTGCTGTAATACCCCAGGTATTTGATAATAGTTAATACCGCTATTCCTTCTCTGTGAAAGAGAATTTGTGGTGCCGATTTCTTTGAAATGATCCACTATTCACAAACAGTACATACCTTAGATAGTAGATACAGGTGAGATGAAACGGGGTTTAACGCATCTTCCCGAGGCTGGGGTGTTAACTGACTATATAAGTCCGGTTTCCACCCTTGCCGAACAGGCTGGAGTTATATATTGACTGGAATAACGAGTCTATGCATAGTCCAACCCAAATCGCGTAATAATCGACATCCAGTTCGTAAACTGCCTTGCAGATTTCGGTCGATTGCAGGTTTTGCAAAGCGTGTGTACCGCTAACTCGGCGTCAACATAAATATACAAAACCTTTTTATGTTTTTAATGAAGGTGCTCACCTGATTTGATGCACTTCGCGAAGTAAGACCCGTTTTATCACGATATAGATTTTGATTGTCAATCAGATCGTCTTGACTGTGCGCCGCCATTTTCTTTGAAACAAATGCAAGTGATACGAGAGGTGGAATCTGACTGGTCAATAGTAGGAACATGGAAGGGACATAACTCGTAATAGCCACTAGTGGCGCTACGATCGACTTTTAGTCAGTTAACTCCCTTGCCTCGGAAAGATGGTTTAACGTCGCGTTCAAGATTATTGCTCTTATATAGCTACATGCATGCCGTCTCTTAAACACATTTTAATGACTTCGAGCCGAGCAGTCCTTGTTTTATCCCTCAATGCCGAGCATCAAGCAGGTTAACAACAAGTATAATCGTTTAACGTCTCTAACACCTGTGGATCGAACCACAGAACTTCCGCTCTGCCCACTAGAAAATGGAGGCGATCTCCTTAGATACATTCCAACAGTTTGTCGGCACTTACACGCGGAAATTCATCCGCATCCAAACAAAATTTCCGACCATGAAGGACTCCATAACAACCACAAGTCTGAAAACACATATTGTTTATCTCCCAGTTATGGCTCTCTCGAGTTCCTTCCAAAGTCAACCTTGATTCAATTCGACTTCACGAAAGTTCGTTGTATTTAGCATGGACAGAACTGACCATCTGAGAACTGAATGTCCCTTCGGCTTCCAAATAACTGAAACAAATGCCCAGCCATTAATTCCTATATTAACTAGGACCCGGTGTTGTTCACCGGAAGTTTTCGTATGAACCTTGACCCGGAAGGAGAATCTTCTAACACTGAGATCTGGACTGCTCTGGAGCACACAAGGCTGAAGCAGATAGTGGAAGCTTTGCCGCATCAGCTGTTGGCCGAATGTGGGGAGGGAGGGCAGAATTTCAGGTGAGGGGAAACTGTTGGTAGGTGATGCTTTTCAGTCTCCTTGTGCGGGCGTACACGAACATTGGTTGATACAGAGAAGGCTCCCATTTAATCCATTCGGAATAGATCCCCAGCTGAAATATGTAAGTTGAGTAAGACCCGATTTAAAGTGTGTTCATCCCGATGGCGTTGTCGCTGCTGGCGTAGTGAACCACTGGTTTGTTTGAATGCTGGAATGTTACTCACTGTGCGTAAAACACCATTCACTCATTCGGATAATCAGATGACCCATGGGTCTGAGACGGGGTAACCTGAGTCCATCTCTTCAGTTTATGTCCACATCCCTTCTCAACAGTCTGCTTTATCAGTCCACAGCATCAATCAATCGATCAGTCCACCTCATCAATCAATCGATCAGTCCATCTCTTCATCTTATGTCCACATCCCTTCTCAACAGTAATTTACATGTTTCCCATTCATTTCTAATCGACCGCTAGGACATTGTTTGAATATTGTTTAAACCGGCGTTAAACTCCCTCACTCACCCACTGACTGTCTCCACCCTCCAGTGTAGGACAGAGGCAGCTGCTGTGCCTGGCGAGGACGTTGCTGAAGAAGACCAGGATCCTGGTACTGGACGAGGCTACAGCTGCTGTTGACATAGCAACAGATGACGTCATACAAGAGACTATCAGACGAGAGTTCCCGCACTGCACAATTCTCACCATAGCGCACAGACTTAATACCGTCATGGACTACGACAGGTAGTGAAACTCGTTCTTTTGGTCAGTTCTGTATAGTGACCACCTAACTGACATAAATATTTGAACGTTTGGAGTTTATGGATCCATTAAGATTGGTAATAACTTAACTCATGCACCTTGACAGTTCTTACAATATTTCTTTTTTAGAAATATATTCTACAAAGTTTGAAAATACGTATCACTGGACATGATTGATGCTGTTTTCAGCTCCTCCGTCCCAAAAAATAAAACCACGTGTTTCGAAGCCGTGGCCAAAACATATTCTGTTGAACAAAAATCCTGGAATCCCCACCCACTAGAATATTAAATGGTGGGCCCCAGAGGTGATCCATATTATTTTCTGTCGTTCCCCATGCTCATCTCTAGAGGCGACAGTTGATCGGAGGAAATTAGAACACAAAAACAAACTTTGGTTATAAACACCATTGATGATAGTTATAACTTTTGAACAATTTCCTGACCTTTACATGGTCATCGTTACTGTCCTATATTTGTTATTGTTGTTTTATCAGCGTTTGGAAATTAAAAGACGAAAACGTGGCATGATTAGAAGACAAGACAAACTTAAGGCAGACTTTCTTCCTCCCTCCGATGAATATAGGTTGGACTTTGTTTCATGAAACGGGGGAAAAGTCCTTCATTTTGTTCAGCGGGATGATACATATCAAGGGCGAAAGACTGGATCAAAAAACATGTTTTCATATTATTTGAGTGGGATGGTAATTTAGGAGATGAAAACGTCACATATAACAGGCGGACTATTGGACTGTATACTGACGATCATAACCTTGCTCTACTGGCGTTGTTCATGACCTTGCTTTACTGGCGTTATTCATGACCTTGCTTTACTGGCGTTATTCATGACCTTGCTTTACTGGCGTTATTCATGACCTTGCTTTACTGACATTATTCATGACCTTGCTTTACTGGCGTTGTTCATGACCTTGCTCTGCTGGCGTTATTCATGACCTTGCTTTACTGGCGTTATTCATGACCTTGCTTTACTGACATTATTCATGACCTTGCTTTACTGACATTATTCATGACCTTGCTTTTCTGACATTATTCATGACCTTGCTTTACATACGTTCTCCATCACCTTGCTTTACATTCAGAATCCTGGCCATGGACAGTGGGCAGGTCCAAGAGTTCGACACACCGTCCAGACTACTGGAGAACACCACGGGGACCTTCTACTGCCTCGCCCGTAGTGCTGGGATTGTCTCATAGGTTGTATATTGAAACGTCCTTTAACCGGACGGGAGGTTTCCGGAAAAAAACGGGGTCCTGAATGATAAGTTTCACTGTATATGAAAAATATGTTTCAAATATAACTTAAATCTGAAAGATCAGTGTTGTATTGGTAATGGTATTTTTCGATGCCTGACTGGAGTCCGTCTGATTGGTGCTGAGACATACTTCATGTACCTACTCACTGTTTCAGATGCTTTACGACCTCAAAGTATTTATGTTGAAGTCAATGTTAAACTGTACTTCATCAATATCTGGCTCTCGCCTTTATTCAAAACCTAACATGCGACGAGATAGACTCTGTTTTCAGTTACCAAAACTATGTTCACTTTAACGCATATCTTAAGCTTGGTCTAAAATTATGGTTGCTCATGCTATCAATTTGTTTGTTTGTTTGTTGCTTTAATGCTGCACTCAGCAATATTCCAGCTATATGACGGCGGTCTGTAAATAACCGAGTCTGGACCAGACAATCCAGTGATTGACATCATGAGCATCGATCCACGCAACTGGGATACGATGACATTGATCAACCAAGTCAGCGAGCCTGACCACCCGATCCCGTCAGTCGCCTTTTACGGCAAGCATAATCGCCTTTTACGGCAAGCATAGTCGCCTTTTACGGCAAGCATAGTCGCCTTTTACGGCAAGCATCAAGGGGCTGGTGGTACAGCATAGTGGTTAAAGCGTTTGCGCGTCACATCGAAGTTCTGGGTTCGATTCCCCTCATTGATACGAAGTGTGGAAGCCTTGTTAGTGATATAAATGGAAAACTGTGATATGACTGGAAAACACGACTCACTCACTCACTCACTCACTCAAACATAACGAAACATTCACATTGCAAAGCCAAAGACTGAGGGTATGATATGGGTGACGGTATGACAAGTCTGGCCGAGACATTTTCAAAACAAGTATTAGTTTCATAAGCCTATTCAAGATTAATCCCCAATCCACACCTCGTGTGATTGCCTGAGATCATGCCACTGCTCCGTTGCAACGAGGACACTGACAAAACAATACCAGACTGACTAGCTGAGCGAGTGTTGCCATGCATAACAGCCCGGTATTAGGGAGATCAGAGGATGTGATATGGTCTTCTCGGCGGCCATCTTGAGTTGATCAAAGATTACCGTACCCTCCCCTGCTGAGGCGGTTGTCTCCGTGCCACGCACGCTACTTGAGACGATTATCTGTTTTACAAGGAAGTATACTTGACAGATAGACTTGCCCGAGAGCTGTCAAAGTATAAACGCGTTCGTTTGTTATACAGGCAAACACACGTCACTGGTTCATTACCCATGTGAGCAACATGCGGATTTGTGTATTTTTGCGATATTATAAGAAATGTATACAATATGTTTCTTTGAAATAAGTAGTCGAACACATTTATATGTCACAACATCAAGTATGTCCCACGAACAATAATATCTTTATCGTAAAACATGGCGCAAAATTATTGTTTACAGTATTTTTTGAAAGAAAACAACTGAATAATATCCTGTAGTGTTGGGATTGTCGCAATGCTTGTACATTGAAACCTTCTGTATCCGGACTGTAGGCTTCCGGAATAACAGGGTCAGGCACTTATCAGCTTTCACTGAATGAAAATATTATGTTTTGAATATAACGTAAATGTAAAAAATCAGATTCACATTGGGAATTATGTGTACTTATGCCAAACTGGAATCAGGTCGTTTCCTACCTTGACATGCTTCATCTAACAACTCACTGATTTTTCCAAAAATGTGGCAGCGATGGGTGTTGCCAATGTCCCACCTGGTTAATTATGTGTCAATATTTCCTGATGTGTGGAGCATTGCTCATACCATCAACCACTGGTTTATCAAGGGGTAGCCCAGTGGTTGAAGCATTCGCCTGTCGCACCGAAAACCAGGCTTTGATTCCCACATGGGTACAATGTGTGAAACCCATTTCTGGTGCCTCATGACACGACTTGTAGACTATGTCTAAATGCGGCGTGAAATCCTATGCACTAGTTAAGCCCGCCTAGACACGAATATTTAAGGTCGATATGATATTAAACTGTCAAAATCTTTATAGTCAGTGAGTCAGGGATATGTCGTTTAACGTCGCGTTCCAGATATTTCACTTATATAGCGACGTACATGCATGCATGCATGCGTGCGTGCGTGCGTGCGTGCGTGCATGCGTGCGTGTGTGTGTGTATGTGTCACTCAGATACATTATACTGTCCCTGAGCCAACCAGTCCTTGTTTCGAGCCCTTAGCGCCAGGCAGGTCAACAAGAGGTGCCTTCTTTAAACGTCGTTCGATACAACCGACCTTCACCTACCCGAGGCAGGGGTGTTAACTCATATGAAACTAGACTTTTACAGTCAGTTACCTCCCTTGCCTCGGCAAGAAGCCGGGCTTCCGCTCTCAGAGAAGAAATCAGTTAGTATTTCAATATATCAATACGTCGTTAATAATACGTATTAGCTTTACAGCTGACTTCGATTTATATAATAGTTCGCTAAATCCGATGTTTGATGTAGTTCTACTAGTCGGATGCCGCGGTGCACAGGAAGCAAGGCTACACTGAAGGCGCCCTAATCACCCGCTCAGTGTCGTGGGTGTGCTATCAGTCAACGTTTGAATGTAGAAGACACGCTATTCCTAGCCGGGTTATGTCTCATCTAACACTCGTTGACACATTTCATAGCATTTTTCACATAACCAATCCATAACCACGGACTACAGTCGCGGATATTGTCAGAAAGCCCGAGCAAGTCTATGCGTATCGTCTTCGATGAAGAGCGTCGCTGTTCTCACTGTTGTCACAAGCGCCGTTGGGGCGAGAGGCGGGATGCGGGAGCAGATGCACGGACGCACGCTGTAGTGGAATACTGTCCTGAAGGTGGGTATTTCAAACTGTTGTACATGTCTTAGGCATGTTGGATCTCCTTAACGTAATTTTAGGTACCTTTGTGTGGCGTCCGTGTACATGTGTCTGGAGAGGTTTCTGTAAAATTCTGTCTTCGCTGACAAGACGATAGATGGGTGAGAGTGATGTTGTGTATACAGGTATTATATTTTATGTGATGACTCAATAGTCGTCTTCGAAGTTTCTTTGTATTTCAATACACTAATTATTATATTCGTATACTTAATTCTGTCGTCACCTCAGTAGAAGCGGCGGTAGTAGCAGCAGCGGTAGTAGTAGTAGTAGCAGTAGTAGGGTAGTAGCAGCGGTAATGGTAGTAGTAGCAGTTGTACTCTTAACTTGTAGCAGTAGCAGCAGTAGCAGCAGCAGCAGTAGTAGTAGTAGTTGTACTCTTAACTTCTAGTAGTAGTAGTAGTAGTAGTAGTAGTAGTTGTACTCTTAACTTGTAGAAGTAGCAGTAGTAGTTGTGGCAGTAACAGTAGTAGGGTCGTAGCAGCGGTAGTGGTATTAGTAGCAGTTGTACTCTTTACTTCTAGAAGTAGCAGTTGTAGCAGTAGCAGTAGCAGAGTCGTAGCAGTGGCAGTAGTAGCAGCAGCTACAGTAGTAGTACTAGTAGTAGTGGTGGTAGTAGTTGCAGTAGTAGTTGCAGCACGAGCTGTAATAGTAGTAGCAGCAGCAGAAGCGGTGATAGCATAAGCAACAACAACAGCAGCAGTAGTTTTTGTTGTACTAGTACTAGTTGTAGTAGCAGCAGCAGCGCGCAATGGTAACAACAAGAAATAGTATTATAGTATTAATGGTGGCGGTGGTGGTAGTAGTAGTAGCAGCGGTGGTGGTTTAATAGTAGCGGATGAAGTGAGTCATGGCACGCTGCTTTCGGTAAGATCCTATAGTATGTATGTGCCAAGAGGCCAGATGATAATGAGATATATATGGTTGTACATTTATCTAGGAGACAATCATATCAGAAAACAAGATGAAACCTCGTTTGATCGAACTTAATTATCTCGATATATCGCTTTAAACGATATCACGTTAAAGCGCTTGCAAAAACTCATCGGCATTATGGTTTAACAGCGACACTCCGCTAGTCTCGAACAACGGATTTATTCAAAGTTTCCGATGACTTCGAGTTAGGGAGGTTAAATTGTAAATGCATCTATACATTAAATCCACAAAACGACAGTCAGCTTTAACAAGAGTTAATGACAACTGTGTCTTATTTTTTTAGACGAAAATATCGTACAGATAGATACATCTGTGTATCATGTTAACATGAACAACTGACTTGTTTCAGTCTTGTTCTGTCAAATGGAACCGAATTCCACATTTTTCATTACAAAGGTTAATCAAATTAATGTATTATTACAGAAAATTGTCTTTGTGAATAGAACAAGCAATCAACTTACTAATAAGATACACCGTTGCTCATATATCATCAAAAGACAGGTACTCTATATTCAGTACACAAACAAAAGACCGACGGAGTATATAACCCTTTATCCCAGAACCCCACAACGTTCAGGCCAAGGCAGGGTCGACGAGCACAGTTACTGTATATTGACAACCATTGTCTCTGTCATCAGACGGTGTACATTTCAATCTGTCGACGGATACATAGGTAAATCGCATGCATATTCAATCGCACTTTAACAATAGGTTGATAGAAGATGATCACGAATCCGCTCAAGATCTAAATGAACAGGTACTCGTGGCAGGTGGCTTAATTAGCCTGTGGTGCGGTGCTTTGAGCTTTGTGTGGATTTTCGGTGACGTCGGCAGGCACATTTTAAGGTATTGTCTGGAAAAGAATTGGAACTTCTAGGTAGTGATTTCTTACGACTGCGGGTGTCCTCTCATCTGTCAGACACCCCACTGGGTCGACAGATTTAGTAATGGTTGACTGATTACTAATCCCCTACCTGATACCTATGGTTTAAGTGTATGTGTTTTTATCCAGCGACTGCAGTGTATTCAGTGTATTATGGGTGTAGAAGATATTAAATCAATGGGTTTAATGGTTATAAATTCTCGACTTCGTATCAATCACAGCTTTCAGGACGTGTCTCAATTTTCTAAATCTTGAAGTGATGATATACGACTGAATATTCACAAAAATAATTTCAAACAGGTAACAACATTATTTATGATATATGAGTTGCGTTAACGCCGCTTTGAACAGTAATTTAGTTGTATCAACGCTTAAAGATTAAGGAGAGCCAAGCGTTACTAAGGCCGTAGACAACTACCGATTTTAGCGAATCCATGTGCATTTGTCCCAACTGTCAGCGGATCCTGGAACGACTGAGTTACGGAACTCTGCGCTGCGTGTTTGTCGCCTTTGACGTCCGTTTTGCCAGCATTATCAGAAGGGGCGGTAATATAAAGAGAACATTTTATATGAATCAAACCACCAGATGAAAGTATCAAGACCCCATATATATGTTTATGGGTTGCCCAGTCGGTGTGCAGAGTTACGTCCCTTAGGCGTGCCAGAAACCTGGCCGTTCGAATCCCTGTTCGCGCTGTTTCTAGGTTCGTCAGCACTATACCCGTGTTTTCAGTTTTCACCAAAGTGGTAGACGTCCAAGACCTGTATTACTTCGGGCTTTCCTCCCACATTAAACTGACTCGCCGTGATATGACTGGAATACTGATAGAACTTGTAAAAAGCGTTGTTAAAACACTCACTCACTTACAATGTTGACCCAGGTCTTCCAGTCTGGTTGCAAGAAACACTCGGATATACTCGCGATTTTCGTGCTGCAAGTGCATTTGTAAGAATGCCTTATCTAACTGACAACACTGGCATTTGACTAGCGCATGCAGCACTGTTTATTAGATATTAATAAGTCTTCTTGCATGACATACTGTTGCCCGTGAGAATTAATGTACATATCACTAAACCACCCGCACCCAAATTCAGTTCGTGTCGATATCCCAATAACCTTATCTGATATTCCTATCTCTCTAATACACTTACGGTTAACTTCGGGTGTATATGTTTCCGATTGGGTATTAATCTCGAATAACAAGAGATTTAACAAGGGAGGTGATTTGTCAGGGTATATGTTTGTGCGAACAGACTCCATTCGAATCGATTGTTATCCGCGAGGTCTTAGCGCAGTTGTCTCGTTAGGCAAGGGAAGAGAAACAGTTATGTGAAAGAGGATTCGCGTGTGATACTCGCTTGCACAGAGCATATTTGAAAGATAGATACCGGATTACAAGGACGTGTGGTGGGGGAGGGGGTGGGGGTGGGGGAGGGGGTGGGGGTGGGGTGAGGGGTGAGGTGTCGTTTGGTTTTAAATATTATTTTCCGATTACTTTGTTTGTTGCTTTACGCCGCACTCAACAATATTCCAGCCATAAGACAGCGGATTATAAATAATCGAGTCTGGACCAGACAATCCAGTGATTGACATCATGAGCATCGATCTACGCAATTGGGATAGGATGCCATGCATCAACCAAGTCAGCGAACCTGACCACCCGATCCCGCTAGTCGCCAAGCATAGTCGCCTTTTACGGCAAGCATTAATTGCTGAATACCTGTTATAACCCGGATCTTCACGGATCTTTTCCGACTACCAGAGGAGGTACAATGATGTGGGTGTATTTTGTAATGGTATCCAAGTGAGAAATGTTTCATTAATATTTGATATATTCGAATTGTTCTTAATGCAATTATTCGATCAATTCTTCGGGCAGTTGGAAAACCACTTGTATTCCATTGCGTACTTGTATGTTTTTGTTCACTGTGATTTCTCGGAGAATAAAAAAACAACATACATAGCTTCCATTTCACCGTATATATGACTTAATTGTTCCTTTGACTTGACTACTGCTTATGTTCATTTAACAAATAGCGCTTCCATGTATTGCCGATATTTACTGGTAAATTTGATTGTAAACAATGGTGTCGAGTTTCATACTGGAAAAGCTTATAAGAGAAGTGTTTACAGAACAAAAATTTTAAGTGTTATGGAAATTACTTGTGGGGTACTAGTATATATCACTTTCATAACATTTCAACATACAAGGACGTGATGGCAGTTATCGGGGGATGTTTGGCTCAATACATTCAGCCACAAAACAAATCACGACTGGCATTGTTGATGAGAAGCAGTCTTAACCGAATGTTAAATGTTTTCAGTCAAAGAAAAACAACACCAGTACACCATCAATTGTACAGATTTGGAGTTCTTAATTATTTGCTTGAAATATATGTTTGTGGAGTTATGTTAAATCAGGCTGCAGGAACTTAAAGAATCTACTACAATGTAGCACGCTATTATAGCAACGATAAACGGTATAATGTTTATATGAAACATTATAATAGCAACGTTCAACGGGTATATTGTTCATATCAAACAACATCATACAACGTTCAACGGGTATACTGTTTATATAAACACCATTATACAACGTTCAACGGATATGTTGTCATATAAAACGCTATTATAGCAGCGTTCAACGATATATTATTTATATCAAAGACTAACAGCAACGTTCAACGGTATATCATTTATATGAAACGTTATAATAGCAACGTTCAACGGGTATATTGTTTATCTCAAACACCATTCAACACCGTTCAACGGTATATTGTTTATATCAAACACCATTCAACACCGTTCAACGGTATATTGTTTACATCAAACAGCATTATAGAACGTTCAATAAGTGGGTTGGAAACATGTTGTACAAAGAATGCAGAAGATGAAATTCGCCTGCTCGTGTGTCTATAAACCAACGCCGATCAAAGATCAAGCACAACAGTCCACAGAGAAAGGTAGCGACCGCCATTGCCTTGCGGCCATTTCACCAAGCCCCAGTAAGAGGCTGTACCCAGATTCCTCTTGACACAAATCCGTCCTGATTGAGAATGTCTGTCGTCAGACTAAGCTTCTATCGTTGACACTGTGGTCCATATCAGATTTGTGTTTTGATCTCAGTGAGATATGGGTTCAAATCGACCTGATCAAGAACACTTTGTTAAGGGTGTGGTTGCGGAAGTGCTTGCGACACATATTCGCTGTCCTACAGCAGTCGGCGACATGGCGGGAAGTGCCACCACCATGGCCGCACCTCACAGGTAGGGTAGAATGAGGCTGTAGATTGTTTGTGTACACTGATGTATGTAGTTAGTAACTGGCTAATCTGTCCTTTAATTACGAGTTGCGACTATTCTGGTACACGCCGTAGAAAACACAAATACCCAATATTGGTTTCAAGATATGGACGTCCAAAGCTTTGTTTGTTATTTCAATATATTTAAATTGTATTTTACTTCCATACTTTCTTAAACCAGTGACCGCATATCAACATGTATAAGACTCCCTCCATTACCTGTGTATGCATCAAAACGGTTGCTCGTGAAGATCCGGGGTAGAATAGGTCTTCAGCAACCCATGCTTGTCGTAAGAGGCAACTAACGGGATCGGGCGGTCAGACTCGCTGACTTTGTAGATTCATGTCATCGATCCCAGTTGCATGGATCGATGTTCATGATGTCAGTCACTGGATTGTCTGGTCCAGACTCGATAATTTACAGACCGCCGTAATATAGCTGGAATATTGCTGATTGCGGCGTAAAAAACAAACAAACATGGAAGCGGTAATTATTTTAAAGTGGGGGACACCTTTTGAAAAAGAAATCTCCATTAAGTCTTTGAAAGGCATTTAGAAGTGATACACATAAGGAAGATAATTTAAGAATGTCAACCTCTTTACTATGAGGAACAACGTTTCGAAGTATATACTTACTTATTCGTCACCTGACGAAGGACTAAGTATATACTCCGAAACGTGGTGTTCCTCATAATAAGAAGTTAACATCCATAAATAAGGACTAAGAATATACTCCGAAACGTGGTGTTCCTCATAATAAAGAAGTTGAGATCCATAAATAAGGACTAAGTATATACTCCGAAACGTGGTGTTCCTCATAATAAGAAGTTAACATCCATAAATAAGGACTAAGAATATACTCCGAAACCTGGTGTTCCTCATAATAAAGAAGTTGACATCCATAAATTCTCGTCCTCCTGAAATTGCCATTCATATCTTAAACCATAACGATGACGTCAAACTATTGTTGTAGCAGTTTATTCTTACACAGGAATTCACTGGTCATTCTGAACGTGCCTTATAACAAGTAAAACCGACGCAATTATCGGTCATTATGCACAGTTGAGGAGAGATGATTTATCAACCAAGACATGGTTAAAGTAGGAGAAATCACTCGAATCTGCTGAATCCGCAAGAATTATCAACAGATTCTCATGATTTCTCCATTACAGAGTGTTAGGGAACCTAGTCCTGGTGATATTTCGAGTCGCAGATGCCGGTTCCAAAAGAGGTCACGTGGTACACAAACACAAGTCTATTTAAGATTTGTAACTTAGTGAAGAAATAAAATATA
This sequence comes from Haliotis rufescens, assembly GCF_023055435.1. Taxonomy (NCBI): domain Eukaryota; kingdom Metazoa; phylum Mollusca; class Gastropoda; order Lepetellida; family Haliotidae; genus Haliotis; species Haliotis rufescens. The sequence continues at coordinate 3,533,332 of NW_025964223.1, read as the reverse complement.
TGAAAACTCCCTACCCCGTCACTGTTTGTAAAATGTCACGAGGAACACTATTTTACTTAACTGGCCTAATAGATCAAAACGGTAACAATTTATCAAGACAATAATCTGGATATTTCTCGGGTCGACTTCCATCTGGCTTTGTTTGATCACTAAATCCCCCATAACACCGACCAGAAGGTGTCAGATCGGGATTACAACTCAATAGAGATTTCCGCTTCACTTGGAATGCACAAACATTGTCGTTGCCAGCTGATCAATGCTCCATAACACACCACAGTCAACCCGTCAACATAAGGCGATCAGGGTTCTGCGTCAATGGACATCCGTTATCATGTTTTGACATTAGCCATTCTTCATACGCATAACAACCCGTAACATTGGCATACACACTTGAAAACATCGTTTCTTGAAACAATCTTCGCAGACCTGGCGCTAAGGTGGTCGTAGCTCCCATTCCTTAACCTAGACTTATGATAGGGTCCAATATATCAAATCCTCGCTCAGATAATTTAACTGCCTACAGTAAACTACATATAGTTTTCAAAAAGGATCCCTCTATGGTACCTATACTGGTAGCCTGGTGGTTAAAGCGTTCGCTCGTCACGCCGAAGACCCGGGTTCGATTCCCGACAAGGGTACAATGTGTGAAGCCAATTTGTGGTGTCCCCCGCCGTGATATTGCTGGAATATTGCTAAAAGCGGCGTAAAACCCCACTCACTCACTCACTTGTAAGAGTCGACTGAACGGGATCAGGTGGTACGTCGCGGTGATATCGTAATGTAACCTTTCAATCACTGGTTTGATTGCCGAAATTGATTATTTACAGGCCGCACTGATCTCCGTATGCGTCTGTTCTGCAATCCATATCAAGATACAATGGCATGTACGACTACCGTAGTGACGGAGCATGATTTGCATTCTTATGTTGAAATACATTACTGCTTCGAGACCCGACACTACAACCGCAACAGTTAAATATTCAACACTTGCATACTGATGTATCTAGACTCGCTGGGAATTTCAAGTGGATTATTATGGTTTATTGAACTCAACATTCAATATAATTGTCGTTGTTGTGTCATTCCAGAACTGCGAAGCTGTAGATATGGATCTGGACAAAGTGAAAAAGAAAACTCAATTAGGAGACGGAACATTAAGAATAGATCACAGTGACGTTTACTTCGAAAACGACCGTCTCTCGGAGGAGCAGGGTATATTCAATGATATTCTGTTGAAATACAAACACCGCCAATACATTAACCGTGACGTTGAGATTAAAGAACTGCGGAGAACGCTGGGCGGGTTTGAGGCTATGAAGAAGTCCGCACATCACGCAAATTCCGAGGCGCGGCCGAAGACCACTCCGGTCTATATGAAACGCCCGCAGCGGCCTGTGAGTACGGCCTCGCAAGCGAGAGTTGTGAAGCTCAACGTCCGTATTCCTGACGATTCCGACTCTGACAGTAGCAGTTACAGTAGCAGCGACGATTCTTCTGTAAGCAGAGAGGTGGTCACTAAGGCTAAAGCTCATATACAACCAAAAGTTATTTCAAAAGCGGGTCTCATTACAGCACAGCTTGAGAACCGGAAGTTCCCGTCTTCGTGGTATACAGATGTTCTACTTCCGTCCGACGCTGTGGTCAAGAAAAGGACACCCACGCCAGCTTCCGGTCTGGGTAGAAGCAGGTCTGCTTGTCACAGACCCAGAACGAGGCAGAAACCTACTTTTTCCAACGCAGACGGCAAAGAGTCAAATGAACCAGCAGACGATAAACCAAGTCTCGTCTGCTCTCGCTCCAAGTCGGCTGTTCTTTCCCGCCGGAAGCTGATTCAGATGACGAATTTGGATCACATGCCTGACTCGGAAGAGAAAACTGAACCCGTTGTGGCTTTACGTGAGATGAACAGAATTCAGAATGAAAGACTCCAAGTTCGTGTGAGAATGTTTTTGGATTCTCTCGACGAACTCAAGAAAAGACAAGCAGCTGCTCGCCATTCTAGAAGAATCAGCAACATCTATGGCAGTGGTGGGTTTTATGACGACCAAGAACCAATGTGGAGATAGTGTATGATCAGTGTGCCTCGTGTGTTATAAATACTTGTCAATGTTGTCAACGAATTGTATAATACCTTTGCTCTTTCATGCATTATTAGGGGCGGTCGGGTAGCCTAGTGGTTAAAGCGTTCGATCGTCACGCCGAAGACCCGGGTACGATTCCCGACATGGGTACAATGTGTGAAGCCAATTTCTGGTGTCCCCGCCGTGATATTGCTGGAATATTGCTAAAAGCGGCGTAAAACCATACTCGCTCACTCATGAATTATTTCTTAATCCAGACTTTTTTAAACATTTCCGCTGATTCTGAAAGCTGAAATGTGAAAAACATAAATAATTATAATTTTTTTCAAATTTTATAACTAAAACCTTAATTTTTAAAAACTCCTGCCACCACTTATTTTACAAAATTAAAAATTTCCAACCAACTTAACATTTGGAAAAACATTTGAAATTGGATTTGTTATTTTTTTTAGCTTTTCGAGCTACCGACCTGAAGTTAATAAATATTTCGTTAACAAACGAAAGAAAAAAATCCGGCCTTAGCGGGTTGATGTTGCTTATGTCTCAGTCAGCAATATTCCAGCTGGATCACTGCGGTCTGTATTCCGGATAACTAGCGGCTGTGTCATGATCAACGTCTCACTCCTCAATGTCAGACAGCCACAGGACTTGACCACCCGATCCCCAGTGCAGTCGGCTCTCACGACAAGCAGTTACAAGGGCCGCCTCTGACCCGGAAGTCCCCCAGTGACCTGCATGGATTAGGAGTGGTCGGGGACCTTCTGATTAAAGTGTCGCAGGCCCAGTCGTCTGATTCGTTCGTTCGTTCGTTCGTTTGCTTGTCGTAAGAGGCGACTAAAGGGATCGGCTGGTCAGGCTTGCTGACTTGGTTGATGCATGACATCGTATCCCAATTGTGTGGATTGATGCTCATGATGTCAATCACTTGATTGTCTGTCCAGACTCGATTATTTACAGACCGCCGTCATATAGCTGGAATACTGCTAAGTGCGGCGTTAAACAACAAACAAAACAAACAAACAAACGAACATGACGTTGGTGTACGGTGCACCAACACACAGCCAAGTACGGCCTCTCTGCCATTAGTAACACACAGTCGTTGCTGGGCTAGACTTAGCACATGCGTTATCAGTTACAGTGAGTGAGTTGGGTTTAACGCCGCTTTTAACAATATTCCAGTTATATCGCGGCGTGTCAGCTTAATGTGGGAGGAAAGCCCGAAGTGTTACAGGTATCAGACATTTACCACTTCGGTGAAACCCACGAGCACGAGTATGGTGCTGACAAACCTAGAAACATAGTCGGGGCGAAACGGGATTCGAACCCACAATCATAGGTTTCTGGCGTGCCCAAGGGACGCAACTCTGCACAGCGAATCGCGGCGCCTTAGACGACTGGCCACCCATGCCCCCTTATCAGTTACAGACACCATAATCCGTAAATGTGGCCCTTCTTTTATGCAGGAATGTAAACTAGTATTTCAGAACGTTGGTTAGCGTTTGCCATGAACTACACTGAAATAACACGGAGAGAGGCAGCAAACATGGCGAGCGTGTCTGGCACAGACACCGAGACAAATTGATGGACTTGTCGGGTTTCTCGTACTCGCATTTTATGATACAGGAAGTCTGGACCAGTCTGGAGCTACATCATCCACGACACGCATTACCCATCTTATACCCCGCTCACATGCACATCATTTACCAACGTAAGTAATGTTATACACATGTGTAACTATACATACATGTGTTTATGTAAATTTACTATGCATTCGCACGAAAAACATCTTAGGTGTTTAAATAAAGTATGTAAATTGTGTAAGGCACTCATATTCGTCAGTCTGTTTACGACTTTCAACACAAAACAAAAAGGTTGTTTTCCAATCAAAGTTGTATGAGAAGAGAATTACTTCACTGAAAATTTTCGCGTGAAGCAACCTGTGTTTGATTTAATTTGTACACAAAGTTCCGACTCCTTGAAAGCAAAAGAAAACACATTCCGCTCAACTCTCTATATACGCATAAAAGTTGGCAACTGTTGACAATTTGTTTGGTGTTGGCAAAAGAACAGATAGTAATTAGATCATCCTATTACGTTGACATAAACGTTCACATTGCAACACATACCGACAGTGCCAATTTACATTTATATTGCACCTGTTCCTGACATGACGCGTTCACATGACGAGTATACTCACGTATGTATTACTGCACACGTATGCACACATACACACATATGTATAGAGGCGCATGTGAACGGGGTATTAGAAACATTCGGTTTCGTGGACTGAAAGACCACTAGGCGCCTGACTACCCCCCCCCCCCCCCCCCCCCCCCCCACACACACACACACACACACACACCGCTGTTGAGATATTAAACTCATGATATGAGAGTTTTGACAGTCGTATTGCATATTCCAGAAACTATGGAATGTAAAGTTAACGCCCATGAATAATTCTACTGATAACAGAAACCAAACTTCAATTTGATCAAGAACATGGAGAGGTGAGTTGTGCACTAGCAACGTTTTATGGAGATGAAATACGGTACTTTACAATGGCTGCTGTCTCCCATTACCTATTTATAATGTCAACCGTAGTGAACCTAAATGCCCCCGTGAGTTGATCTAGTGGTGACAACATGACAATACGATGGTTGAGTATCCATTGTGATGGGACCCGTGAGGATCCGGGGAAGAATAGATCTTCAGCAACCCATGCTTGCCGTAAAAGGTGACTATGCTTGTCGTAAGAGGCGACTAACGGGATCGGGTGGTCAGGCTCGCTGACTTGGTTGATGCAGGTCATCAATCCTAATTACGTGAATCGATGCTCATGATATCAATCACTGGATTGTCTGATCCAGACTCGATTATTTACAGACCGCCGTCATATAGCTGGAATGCGGCGTTAAACAACGAACCAACCAACCATTGTGATGGTAACATATTATCAAATAACGATGCTTCGTGTCATTGTCTATTGTCAAACATTGTCAAACTATTAAATGTCGAACCCAACATAGAGGTCTATTTTGACGTGTCCTATCAACAGGTGTTGAAATGTACACTTGGCGTCAAATGTCAGCGTCCGTACCAGGCCAGGCCACATTAGACATAAATTTGTTTTACTGTTTGTTTGTTGTTTAACGCTGCACTCAGCAATATTCCAGCTATATGACGGCGATCTGTAAATAATCGAATCTGGACCAGATAATCCAGTGATTGACATGAGTATCGATCTACGCGATTGGGATCGATGACATGCTTCAACCAAGTCAGCAAGCCTGACCGTTAGTCGCCACTTACGGCAAGCATGGGTTTCTCCAGACCTATTCTACCCCGGATCTTCCCTAGTCGATACTGATACAGGTTCTTTGTGTACTTAAATCATAAACTGTCAGATGGAGGTACGCAAATAAGTATATTTAACAGACTCAAAATTAGGATTTCACTCAAACTGTTTGGGGCTGCCACGTTTATCGAGCATTGTCCTAAAATATTAAAAGATTATGTCACAGTATATTCACACATTAAAATATGTAATTTGTTATTCGTTTCTTTAGATTATGACATAATTATATCTCAAAATAAAACTTAAAAGTCGTGTTTATCACAGAGTTACGTCAAAATTCGATGCAGTTTAAGTATAGAAGTATGGGTATGAATATTTGTCTGAAGTGAGTGAATGAATGCTGTTTTACGCCACATTCCGCAATGTTTCAACAACGGCAGCAGATTCCTAGTTCTGGTGAAGGTTCCAGGTTTGAATAAATAATTCATAGTACCCTATGGTTGTCGTACGAGTCGACTTCATGAAACGGATGGCCAGGCTCATCCCGGCGGCGAAGATTGCTGCTCATGATATCAATCACTGGTTTCAGGGGTCCAGAATCGACTATATACAGGCCGCCGTCAAATAACTGGAATATTGTGGAGTGTGGCGTGTAAAAAACCGAAACGAAAGAACAGGCCTCCACGATTGTCATCAAGGCTGGGGGTGGAAGTGTCGTGTTAGGTGGCACAGCTAATAATGTGACAACAATAAACGATGAATCGGTGATGATGCAGTCATCCGCTATAGTTGATGAAACTGGTCATCGGGATGCGTTAAAGCAATGACGTCGTGAGCGGAACAATTAAAGTTCGGTCGTAGTGAGTTTGGTTGTGTTATAGGCAACAATTATATTCTTTAATGTACATTTATATTAACTATAGCCGGCCGTAATGTGTGACACGTTGTCAACATAGACGTTTCATCAAGGTGTGACTGGCTACACGAGAATTACATACACAGCCGTTGACACGAAGTCTTATATAAGTTTTCGGAAGTCCATCAAAGGTAATCTACAACTGATAACGCGGACAACGAAAACATTGATAACATTTAGATAATTTGTATCTAAAGGGCAGAAAACAGTGAGGCGTACCACGTCGAGAGAGCAAGGTTCGGCGTTATAACCAGTACAAAACACACAAAACGGTACAAAACGGTACAAAACGGGACAGTTCAAGACTAATGCATTAAACGAACTTGCTTTCCTTGTCTGTTCCAGGCTTCAGCTGTTTCTAATTCACAATGAAACGGGTATCTTTGACGTGATGTTGTGCTGTGTCGGTTGATTAGAAACTGCCTGTTTGTAATGGCAACCTAGAAGAAATGTGGCTAGAGTGGCCAGTAAACAGAAAATATAATGTCATGTCCTATATATGAAGGTCATGATCAGACACCCAGGCTTGCCAATTAGTGACCAGTAATTGTATGTCGCCTAGTTCGTCCACAGTGCTGATAAGTTTGTGGCGTTAAGCATTCTGCCAGAGTGAAGTGTGTTCTGTGAAGATGGAAGCTGTGCTCTGTGTGGTTCTGTTGGCTGCTCTGGTCATCGTCCAAGGACAAGTGCCAGCGCTCTGGCGATGTCCAGATGTACCCGTGCAGGGTAACTTTAGTCTGACCTCGGTATGTTAAATTGTTTTGTTTGATTATTCTTAAACGTCGGTATTATTCTAGCTGTGTATCAGGAGCCTGTATATGTATACTCGAGTCTATTTCGTTTATGTATGTTGCTTAACGCCGCACTCATCAACGTCGGATATGGCTGTATTAGTTGGTTTGTTGTTTTACGCCGCACTCAGCAATATTCCAGCTATATGACGGCGAGCTGTAAATAATCGAGTCTGGGCCAGACAATCCAGTGATTGATATCATGAGCAGTAATTTGAGAATACAGTATACGACGGTTATAACGAGCTCAAAGGGACCACTAACTTTAGTTCGTTATAACCGTATTTCGTTATAAGCATATACACAGCATATATACAGCAAATGGTCGGAACCAGTTCGTTATAAGCGTGTTCGTTATAAACGTAGTTTACTGTAATAGATTTGTCCACGGTTTGTAGCGAGTGTTACCGAAGGCCTGGTCATTTCGAAGAAGAACCTGTGAAGAAAACATATAGTATTTTTCGTGACTTGAGGTTACTCAAGTATTCGTACAATGTCCCATCCTCTGGGAGCGCTAAGCTCTATTCAGCAACTGTAGCCTGTAAATACTTCTCGACTTGTCATGTAAACAGTCGTGGATATGCGCAAATACCAGCAAAACCGTTCACTGTACGACTTAGTCTCACCGCCCAAATACGCTGACACAGAAGTATTCAGTGTGTGCAGTGTACATTGCTTCCCTGAATTAAAAAATACCCGAGGTCATGTGGGGACACTGTGTAGACAAAAACGACACAACCGATATATTGTACCGATTATGATATATTGTTAAATATTGGCATTTTCATTGTAGGGGTCAAATGCAAAATATTGAATTTGAAATGACGCACGACGGTGGACAATTGACTTTCTGTATAATTTATACCACGCGCTAAAGCATTGAATTTCAGGTTTCAATTTGAAACAAAGGGTATCGAATCCACGGTGAGACTACCTACAATTTTAAGAAAAGAAACCAGTTGGTTTATCTCCTAATTAAAACGCCTAAGAGAAACAAAAACAAGACGTACCACAATATGTTAAAACTTCAAATGTTGGTGTGTTGGTTGCTAGTTGACCACATGTTGGTGTGTTGTTTGGTGGTTGACCACGTGTTGGTGTGTTGGTTGGTAGTTGACCACATGTTGGTGTGTTGGTTGGTAGTTGACCACATGTTGGTGTGTTGGTTGGTGGTTGACAAAATGTTGGTGTGTTGGTTGGTAGTTTACCAAATGTTGGTGTGTTGGTTGGTAGTTGACCACATATTGGTGTGTTGGTTGCTAGTTGACCACATGTTGGTGTGTTGGTTGGTAGTTGACCAAATGTTGGTGTGTTGGTTGGTAGTTGACCACATGTTGGTGTGTTGGTTGGTAGTTGACCAAATGTTGGAGTGTTGGTTGGTAGTTGACCAAATGTTGGCGTGTTGTTTGGTGGTTGACCAAATGTTCGTGTGTGTTGCAGTACCTAGGAACCTGGTATGAAGACGAGCGATTCTTCGCGGTGTACGAGATCGGGGCAGAGTGTGCCCAGGCCAACTACTCGATGAAGGCTAACGGACATGTGAGGGTGCTGAACAGCGGGACCGGGAGGTAAACAAGGGAGATAACCCCGGGACATGACGTCAGAGAGTGGTCGAGATACCATAAGCTGTAGCCCATATTTGTAAACAGATGATAAGAAGCGTATGACGCTGTTTGCTTCCCCTGTAAAGTTACCACCTTTATTATCATTTTACTTTTGTTGTTCTTACAGGTACATAAATGTATATAAGTTGCTTCATAACATGTATTCACTTGAAGAAGGAGTAAGTATATACCCCGAAACGTTGTGTTCCTCACAATAAAGAAACTGACATCCATAAATTCTCTTCCTAATGCCATTCGAAGACTTGAAACATCTTTGGAGATCTTTGAACTCCAAATGTGCCAATTGTTTCAGATCAATCGAAGGCGATGCATATGCCCCTGACCCATCGGAGCCAGCCAAGCTTCTTGTGAAGTTCTTCTGGTGTGAGTAACTCGGCTAGCTGCTGCTCTCATATTTACGCAACAGAGTAATCGTGACAGTGATCAAAACAGTGTATTACATATCTATCACTGGAAATGCATAATTTTAATTATGGTGGGGGTTGGGTAGCTGAGTCTTCTTATTCGACGCAATTCGCTGTTCAGAGTTGCGTCCCTTAGGCGTGCGCGTGCCAGTACCCTGTGTTTGTGGGTTCGAATCCCAGAATCGCCCTGATTATGTTTCTAGGTCTGTCATCACCATACAGGTGCTCGGGGGATTCCCGAAAGAGGTAAATGTGTAAGACCTGTCATCTTTCTCCCACGTTAAGATGACGGGCCATGATAGGACTCAAATACCATATAACTAAGATGTAGACTTGAGAGGTTTAAAAATATATCGATCTTACTGTGCATACAACAAAACTCTTTTTTTCCTATACAGACCAGTCGTAGTGCTGTTTAATGGGTAGAGGTGTCACATTTCAAACTGCGATTCATCTCTAATGCGTAATCAGGCACTAGTAAAAGGATACTTCACTAAAGTCTGTAAAACACACACACACACACACTCACACACACACACACACACACACACACACACACACACACACACACACACACACACACACACACACACACACACACACACACACACACACACACACACACACACACACACACACACACACCACACACTTTTGTCTGTTAATATAGTGGTGGCACGTGGTCCTGTGTATTGCACACATGTCACAAATCAGGCGACGTTAAACAACGTTGGTGGCGGAGAGTAGGTGGATGGGTTTCTATGGTTTCGGCCATTGAAACAAAGCTTAGTAGTGGTGTCTCCTTAAGCAAAAGACTTTTTTTCGAAAGTGGAATAATGATGATTATGATGATGATGATGATGATGTATCGCTAATTCACTTACTCACTAACTAAAACCCACTCACTCACTCACTGTGTGTTTCAGGGCAGCGCCCCGGCAACTACTGGGTGGTGGAGACCGACTACTCCAACTACAGCGTCGTCTACTCCTGCATCGACCTTTACTTCATGCACCTCGGTAGGGTCCATGTAGACTTTTTACATTCCGTTACTTTGCGCTTTCAGGGGACCGTGCTCACAACTGGGTCCTCATGTTGGGCCCCGTTCTAGATTTTTCAATTATAATACATGTGTGAAGACGGGGGATTGTCTGTATGTAATTTCCATGAACATTAACTGCTTAATTAAAACATTGGAACAGGTAGACCCGCGTATTTGTGTTTGGGGGATTTAACTGCAGTAACCTTGTTTCCCTTTAAACGCACAGCGTCCAGGTTTTCCCCATAATATAGTTGGAAACATGTGCTGTATTTGTGTCTGTGCAGCGTTGTATTCTAGTCGGATGTGGATAAATACTTGTTAACAAAATCATATACCAGTGTGGAATTAAACCGTCTGTCAAAGTTAGTTTTAACAGAGTATTAACCTTTACCTGTAACGTGTTTCTTGCTCGTAAATAACAGCGACAAAACCTTTTCCACAGTCATAAGAAGGTGAGCGTAACCTGCCCCACCGGTGGCACCCGTCACAAACACATGTAAAGGCAAGTCAATATTTCACCTGAAAAACCACTGGAACATATGCTACAAGTCAAAATGTGGAATTGCATTGCATCTAACATCATTTGTGTCGCGAAAAGGTGAGCGGATCCTGCCCTGCCGCTGGCAACAATCACAAACACATGCAAAGGCAAGTCAATATTTTACCTTGAAAAAAACCCAACAACGCAGGAACATATGGTACAAGTCAAAACAGGGAAGTTCATCGGACGTGGGTGAGGTCATATGGGGTTTAACGTCGCGTCCAAGATTATTGCACTTATATAGCGACGTGCATGCACGTGTGTGTGTGTGTGTGTGGCTGCTTGTACTATATTTGAAGTGCTACAGCGAAATGTAACTGTGACATATTACCGTAATGAAAATATTGTAAAGATTTTTTTTGTTAAATTATGTTAATACAATATTTTTCACATTCAACCTGAAACTGCAGTAATCTAGACTTGAGATATGTGAGGTGAGGTGAGGTTAAATTTGGTTTAACGTCGCGTCCAAGATTATTGCACTTATATAGCGACGTGCATGCACGTGTGTGTGTGTGGCTGCTTGTACTAGACCGGACTGATGCCGAATTATAGTGCTAGCTCACTGAGATACCATGCCGCAGTTTAACACGAATACCCCACTCAGACACAGTATACTGACTCCGAGCCGACCAGTCCTTGTTTTAGCGCCTTAATCCCCGAGCGCCAGACAGGGTAACAACAAGTACCATCTTTTAACGTCTTTTGGTATGACGCGGCCAGGGATCGAACCCCGGACCTTCCGCTCTCCGGGCGGACGCTCTACCACTAGACCACGGAGGCGGTCCGATGCAGCAAAGAACACCAAGGAGCAACCAACCAGCAAGCAAATTTACCAAAGATGGCACCAATATTGTATCAAATGGCTGTGATTAATTAATTTCCTTTTCTTTCAAATTTAAACTGTATTTATAATTTCCAAGCCTTTTAACAACTGGACCAATGATGGTGAAACTTAATATACTTCTTCCTACAGCGATGTGTCATTTTTGTCTTGGATGAATATTTGAAAAGAATCGATATTTTCCTTTTATCTCGCGTGCGTGCGTGTGTACGTGCGTGTGTGCGTGGGTGCGTGTTTGGTCGTCTGATTTTTAGAGCTTCACTATGCCCTGGTTGTCTGACCATGCATGAGTGGTTTCTCCGTAGCTCAGTCTAGTCCGTGTAGACACTTACCCGTATAATTTGTCTGGGAGAGACTATCAGAGGGCACCGGGATGTTTGGGTAGAGACAACTTGAGTGAGTGAGTGAGTGAGTATGGTTTTACGCCGCTTTTAGCAATATTCCAGCAATATCACGGCGGGGGACACCAGAAATGGGCTTCACACATTGTACCCATGTCGGGAATCGAACCCGGGTCTTCGGTGTGACGAGCGAACGCTTTAACCACTAGGCTACCCGACCGCCCCGGAGACAACTTGAGATGGGGATTAATGGCAGTGTATGTATAGAGATTAATATCAGATAATAGATTTAAACAGTTAGTAATGGGACACGACTATTAACAGTTTTTTGTTCAATTAAAAAAACTAAAACACAAATTTCAGTATAGAACATAAACAATGAGGTGACTAAAAGGAATACTTGTTGAATCTTATGCGTGTCGTAAACAATGAAGCGTCTGTGTGGAATACTTGTTGAATCTTATGCTTGTCGTAAACAATGAAGTGTCTGTGTGGAATACTTGTTGAATCTTATGCGTGTCGTAAACAATGAAGCGTCTGTGTGGAATACTTGTTGAATCTTATGCGTGTCGTAAACAATGAAGCGTCTGTGTGGAATACTTGTTGAATCTTATGCTTGTCGTGAACAATGAAGCGCCTGTGTGGAATACTTGTTGAATCTTATGCTTGTCGTAAACAATGAAGTGAACAACCTGGATTATCGAGGATGGATACTATGTGGCCTCACACTGCAGACTTTGTATGTTTCAGATACCGCGTGGTTGTTGACCCGAACTCGTGACGGAGTACCCGACGACATGAAAAACGACATCTACGGTCGCCTGACAGCATACGGTATCAATACCAGGAATTTCAAGAAGACGAAACAAACTGGATGTTAATTGGTCTCGCTTAAACAATAGTTCCTCTTGATGTAAGACCATCATCAAACAGCTCGAGGTGCAGAAGCTGGATCACATTCCAAACAGGCACAGTACAGCTTTCTAAGGAGTCCAACATATGATAGACATTTATCACTTTTCAAAACCAAACAGTAACAAAAAACAACATTCCTTTACATGTTTCTAATGCAAGTGATCTGATATTTTTGCATATTGTATTCGAAGATGAAATACTTATTGTATGTGAATAAATAAATAAGTTTCTGATTGAACTACTTTCAGACCAACGTTTTTCTTTTTCATACTAATTAGAACAAAAATACACAATGGATGAGAAAGTGTGTATTTCCGTAAGGGGGCCACCGGCTCGTATACAATGCACGTGACAGTATCTTCAAAAGATGCGCAATACAATCACAGTAGTATAATATATAGACGAAATATGTGACACGTTTTATTCCCCCGGAGAAGAACTCCAAAACCGTCAAAAATTTCTTATTGAAACTTGCTATTCACATCAGTCTCGTGGTGAATTGGTCCTTTTCATGATTTGGGATTATTAAAAAAAATATTGTTTTCATGACTACAAGCTGGGCTTATACTGAAAATGAGGGTAGTGCTCGTTTCCGTAGCAGAACTCTAAAACTGCTGAATATTTCCAGAAAAAACTTGTCATACAGACCAGTCTAGTGGGGAGCTTGTGTCTTTTGATAATTTGGGATTTTCATTTTATTTTGTTAATGTTTCATGGCGACAAGTTGGACTTTAGTGAAAATGAGGGTAGTGATTGTTTCCGGGCCAGAACTCCTAAACCGTTGACTATTTCTGGATGAAATTTGCTAAACAGATCAGTCTAGTGGTGAACTTTACTTTACTTTATTTTTCAGTACTTGTAGGCCACGCCCCTTTTTGTACAGACTAAATACAGTGGTGAACTAGAACCATTTGATCATTTGTGATAAGCAAAAGTGTTGGCTTCCATTGTCTATTGCTAATCACCTATCGGCGCCAATCATCTGTTGGCTTCCATTGTCTATCGCTAATCACCTATCGGCGCCAATCATCTGTTGGCTTCCATTGTCTAATGCTAATCACCTATCGGCGCCAATCATCTGTTGGCTTCCATTGTCTATTGCTAATCACCTATCGGCGCCAATCATCTGTTGGCTTCCATTGTCTATTGCTAATCACCTATCGGCGCCAGTCATCTGTTGGCTTCCATTGTCTATTGCTAATCACCTATCGGCACCAATCATCTCTTGGCTTCCCTTGTTAAGTTTCCACCTTTTGTTATCTTATTACTTTTGTAATCCATACATCCATAAATTATCTTCCTTATCCTTACCTAATACTTAATTACCCTGACAAACCGATGGATCAGATGAGAGAAACGCCACAACTCACCTCTAGCTACTATATTAGGTGTAGCTCTACCCAAGGGCAAAATATTGTTTCAGAAATTGTCATGACACGTGATACAACTGGTGACCGATGAAAGCCCCAAACTTCAGTACCATACATTAAAACTGGCAAAACATTGACATCAAATATGTGCAATAACATTTTGTACGGCATATCAATAAAGTTATGCATATTGGATCGAACAATATCTGATAATCTTCATGTTATAAGCTAATTTAGGGAGACGCTAAACCAGTATCTTATTTTTTTATTTGTATCTACACAATCACCATAAGCCATATTATTTGGTGTAGAGGATCCGGCACAAAGCAGCTTTCTACATGTTAATAAGAGAACCTTCGCTTAACAGTCATAACGCTGAAATACCCATACTTCAGAACCATATAATAAAATCGGATCTTGGCTTCCACATATCGGTTAGATCGTTGACACATTGATTAACTTACGTCTAAAGTTACGACATCTACGGCAAGAGCATCTTCCCGAGGCATGAGCGTTACCTGACTTCAAAAGTCCAGTTTCCGCCCTGGCCGAACTATGCTGGAATTCCTGGGCTCGATGTAGCGCCACCAGTGGCTATTACAAGTTATGTGCCTTCGACGCCTCTCCTATGGACCAATCAGATTCCACCTCTCGTATAACTTGCATTTGCTTCAAACAAAATGGCGACGCCCTGTCAAGAAGATCAGATCGATAATCGAGATCTATATTGTGACACTTACATCGCAAAGTGCATCAAATCACGTGAGCACCTTGATTAAAAGCATGAAAAGATTTGGCAAATATCTGTTGACAGCGAGTTGGCGGTGCACATGGTTTGCAAATCCTACAATCGACCGAAATCTGCATGACAGTTAACGAACCGAATTTCGATTTCGTTGCGCGATTTTGATTGGACTATGCATAGACTCGTTAGTCCAGCCAAAATGTAACTCCATAATACCAGTCTAGTTCGGCAAGGGTGGAAACTGGACTTTTACAGTCAGTTAACTCTCTTGCGTCGGGAAGATGCGACAAGCGTTACCCAGCTTAGAAAATTCGGTTTCGTGGTCTAAGGGGCCACTAGACTCCTGAACTCCCCCTCACACTGCTGTCGAGATATTAAAGTCGTATTGCTTATTCTAGAAACTGTGGAATGTAAAGTTAACGCCCATGAATAACTCTACTGACAACAGAAACCAACCTTCAATGTAAGTGAGTGAGTGAGTGAGTATGGTTTTACGCCGCTTTTAGCAATATTCCAGCAATATCACGGCGGGGGACACCAGAAATGGGCTTCACACATTGTACCCATGTCGGGAATCGAACCCGGGTCTTCGGCGTGACGATCGAACGCTTTAACCACTAGGCTACCCGACCGCCCCTTCAATGTAAGAAACAACATGGAGGGGTGAGTTGAGTACCAGCAACGACGATGGAGATGAACTACGATCTGGGCGGTATCTAGCAATGGCTCCTGTCTCCCACTACCTAATTTAAATGTCACCTGTATTGAAACTTTTGTTTGTTTGTTTGTTTGTTATTTAACGCCACACTCAGCAATATTCAAGCTATATGATGGCGGTCTGTAAATAATCGAGTCTGGACCAGACAATCCAGTGATTGACATCATGAGCATCGATCCACGCAATGGTGATAGGATGACATGCATCAACCAAGTCAGCGAGCCTGACCACCCGATCCCGTTAGGCGCCTCTTACGACAAGTATAGTCGCCTTTTACGGCAAGCATGGGTTGCTGAAGACCTATTCTACCCCGGATCTTCGCGGGCAACCGTTTTGATGCATACACAGGTAATGGTCGTCTTATACATGTTGATATGTGGTCACTGTTTTAACAAAGTATGGACGTGAAATACAATATAAATATATTGAAATAATACCAAGCTTTGGACGTCCATGTCTTAAAACCAATATTGGGTATTTGTGTGTTCTACGGCGTGTACCAGAATAGTCGCAACTCGTAATTAAAGGACAAATTAGCCAGTTACTAACCACATACATCAGTGTACACAAACCCCGGATCTTCACGGGTCCGTAATGAAACTAAATAGATCCGTGAGTCTTGTCAATCTTAAATGAATCATTAAATTGATCTAATAGACTTATGACAACAGAATTACGATTTATTAATAAAGCATTTTATTGTCTCCATTGTGGTAGAAAATTTATTTAATAACCATGCTTGTGTCATTTATTGTCTTTTATGAAACATTGTCATACTATTAACTTTCGTATCCAACATACAGGTCAACTTTGGCGTGTCTTATCACCAGGTGTTGAAATGTATACTTAGTATCAAATGTCAGCGTCCGTACCCATGGCAGGCCACATCAGGCATAAATATGTTTAACTTAAAGGGGGACTCCACTCGGCGAACTGGTGCCTATTTCCGTCCAATGCCAGAAGAATGTTGCCCTGGGTGAGACAGGAATGTCTAAAGTGAGCGAGTGAATGCTATTTTACGCCACGGTCAGCCATGTTTTAACAACGGCAGCAGCTTCCTAGTATTCGTGGAATTTCCAGGTTTGAGTGACTAATTCTCAGTAAGCTATGCTTGTCGTACGTGGTGGCTTCATGAATCTGGTGGTCGGGCTCGCCCCGGCGGCGAAGATTGCTGCTCATAATATCAGTCATCGGTTTGTGTGGTCTAGACTCGACCGTTTACTTGAACATACAAACAAGAAACGAACGAAAAGTTCTCTTCAACTGTCATCATATCTTGAGCCGAGGGTTCAAGGGTCGTGTTGGGTGGCACAGCTAATAAGGTGACATCAATGAACACATCGGATGAATCGGGGATGATGATGGCAACTGCTGTAGTTGATGAAACTGGTCATCGGGATGCGTGGAACCAATGACGCCATGGTCGGAACATTTGAGGTTCAGTCGGTGTGAGTTTAGTTGTATTATAGACAATAATAATATTCTTTAATGTTCATTTATCTCAACTATAGCCGGATATAATGTGGAACACTACGTTGTTAACACGGCACATCTAGAAACCTAAGTGACTGGCTGTTTGAGAATGATATACACAGCCGTTGACATGTAGTTTTATATAAGTTATCGGAAGTCCATCCTATGTAATCTCGCAATGATTACGCCAACAACGAAATAACATAGTACTTGTATCTAAAGAGTAGGTCCTACGACTAGAGACGACGTTCTGAAACAGGGGCCAGTGGAAGACTAATGCATTAACGTTCGTTTCTTGCAATCCTTGCCTGTTTAGATGCCACCTTAAGTTGACTCCAACTGTTGCTAATTCACCATAAAGCAGATGCTGTGCTGTATCGGTTCATCAGAAACTGCCTGTTTGTAACAGCAGCCTGTGTAGAAAGGGGGCTGTAGGGAGTTCTAGTGAACAGAAAATTGAATCTCATGTCCTATATATGACCCTCATGATTAGACATCCAGACTTTCCAATTAGTGACCAGTAATTGTATGTGGCCTAATTCCTCCACAGTACTGATATGTGTTTATCGTTAAGCATTCTGCCCGAGTGAAGAGTGTCCTGAGAAGATGGAAGCTGTGCTCTGTGTGGTTCTGTTGGCTGCTCTGGTCATCGTCCAAGGACAAGTGCCAGCGCTCTGGCGATGTCCAAATGACTGGTGGAGAAGGATTTTTAGTTGACGCCGATACGTTAAATTCTTTCGTTTGTTTCGCACAATGGATGTAATATGTTTACAAATGACGTAAAACTCTACTACAACACAATGAACAACTGACAAAGGTTTTATTCATTAATTGTATTCATGAAAACATTTTCGTTTTGAAAGTTTCCCACCAAGAGAGAATTCCACCTTTGACAGAGGTGATAAAAAAATGACACAATCAGTCCATGAAAAAATCAAAGGTCATATAACTTGAACCTGTAACGTTAATAGAGGTCTTTCAAAGGGTCTCAAATTGGCTTGATTCAAACATTGACCACTGCGCCATAACCCCTTCTTGACATTTTGACTGGAAAATGCGTCATACCTCATGTCGAATTGTAAATATAAATTGTCAGTGCAAGAGAATTAACCCGTCTAGATTGTCCGCCGAAACACTTGTTATCACATAGTGTTGACATTTTGACTGGAAAACACGTCATACCTTATGTCGAATTGTAAATATAAATTGTCAGTGCAAGAGAATTAACCCGTCTAGATTGTCCGCCGAAACACTTGTTATGACATAGTGTTGGCATACTGATTAGAAAACACGTCATATGTCATGTCGAATTGTAACTCTTCATAACATCTTGTTGATATTTTGATAGTTAGGTTTAACATTCACTGGAGTAAAAAAGAAAAACGACCTGAGTTCGAAAAGTTTGATACTAACATCAATTCACAAGACTGCGCACCATGCGACATTATCAACATGTCGAATTCACGTGCATTTTAACGCCCGTTTCATATATCCAAATTAACACGCAGTTTCTTTTATTAGTTTCAACAACATCAGTGATGGTACTCTCCTGTCACTGGATTTTCTGGTTCCTCGATCACTTGATTGTCTGGTTTGTTTACAGGCTGACGTCTCATGGCAGGAGTACTGCGTTGGTTGGTGGATGACCAAATGTTGGTGTGTTGGTTGGTAGTTGACAAAACGTTTGTGCGTTGGTTGGTGGATGACCAAATGTTGGTGTGTTGGTTGGTAGTTGACAAATGTTAGTGTGATGGTTGGTAGTTGACCACATGTTGGTGTGTTGGTTGGTAGTTGACCAAATGTTGGTGTGTTGGTTGGTGGTTGACAAATGTTGGTGTGTTGGTTGGTAGTTAACCACATGTTGGTGTGTTGGTTGGTGGTTGACAAATGTTGGTGTGTTGGTTGGTAGTTGACCACATGTTGGTGTGTTGGTTGGTAGTTGACAAAACGTTTGTGTGTTGGTTGGTGGATGACCAAATGTTGGTGTGTTGGTTGGTAGTTGACAAATGTTAGTGTGATGGTTGGTAGTTGACCACATGTTGGTGTGTTGGTTGGTAGTTGACCAAATGTTGGTGTGTTGGTTGGTGGTTGACAAATGTTGGTGTGTTGGTTGGTAGTTAACCACATGTTGGTGTGTTGGTTGGTAGTTGACCAAATGTTGGTGTGTTGGTTGGTAGTTGACCACATGTTGGTGTGTTGGTTGGTAGTTGACCAAATGTTGGTGTGTTGGTTGGTGGATGACCAAATGTTGGTGTGTTGGTTGGTAGTTGACCACATGTTGGTGTGTTGGTTGGTAGTTGACCAAATGTTGGTGTGTTGGTTGGTAGTTGACCAAATGTTGGTGTGTTGGTTGGTAGTTGACCAAATGTTGGTGTGTTGGTTGGTAGTTGACCACATGTTGGTGTGTTGGCTGGTAGTTGACCAAATGCTGGTGTGTTGGTTGGTAGTTTACCACATGTTGGCGTGTTGGTTGGTAGTTGACAAAATGTTGGTGTGTTTGTTGGTAGTTGACCAAATGTTGATGTGTTGGTTGACAAAATGTTGGTGTGTGTTGCAGTACCTAGGAACCTGGTATGAAGACGAGCGATTCTTCGCGGTGTACGAGATCGGGGCAGAGTGTGCCCAGGCCAACTACTCGATGAAGGCTAACGGACATGTGAGGGTGCTGAACAGCGGGACCGGGATTAACACGATGTCCGCGAGTGATCGTGATACTATATAAATGTGAATATAACCCCGCCCCTGAAATTCATTGTAGGTTTAAAATAAGGTGTTTTTATGTTAATTAGCGTGTGTGTTAATCAGATAGGCTTTCATTGTCAGCCTCCTGTTTGATAGAAATACAATTAGCCATACATCAACCACACACTTATGAACACATAGATTTTGAAACGCCGGTGGGGTGCTCACCTGCAACCTCTTGATTTGTAGTCGTTCCTACGTGCTAGGGAGACTGTTGTCGTTACAAGTGTCAGTTCTCCTAGCCACCATTAACCGAGTTTGGTTAAGTTGTAAACTTTTAGACCGCCTCCGTGGTCTAGTGGTAGAGCGTCCGCCCGGAGAGCGGAAGGTCCGGGGTTCGATCCCTGGCCGCGTCATACCAAAAGAAGTTAAAAGATGGTACTTGTTGTTACCCTGTCTGGCGCTCGGCATTAAGGGGCTAAAACAAGGACTGGTCGGCTCGGAGTCAGTATACTGTGTCTGAGTGGGGTATTCGTGTTAAACTGCGGCATGGTATCTCAGTGAGCTAGCACTATAATTCGGCATCAGTCCGGTCTAGTACAAGCAGCCACACACACACACGTGCATGCACGTCGCTATATAAGTGCAATAATCTTGGACGCGACGTTAAACCAAATTTAACCTCACCTCACCTCACATATCTCAAGTCTAGATTACTGCAGTTTCAGGTTGAATGTGAAAAATATTGTATTAACATAATTTAACAAAAAAAATCTTTACAATATTTTCATTACGGTAATATGTCACAGTTACATTTCGCTGTAGCACTTCAAATATTGTCTTTAACAGAGGCCCATATAGAATACGATTAATCTGATAGATTCAGAAATTTAAAATCACGTTGTTCCAGAAAATATTGGAAATAAATACCTTTGCCTCAGTTTTTTCAAAATCTATGGATATGCTAGTTACCAAAGAAATGTACAAAACGAGAAGAAAAAGCAGGTCGAAAGCATATTCGAATATGTTCTCAATCTGTAGAAATTCACAAGCCTTGGTTTTGGTGGGTAAAAATGTAGTGTTTGAGGCGCTCGTAAAATCTCTTAGTTCAACAACACATTCCAAGCTTCCGATAGCGTCTCCTCCCAAAAGACCTATTCTACCCCGGATCTTCACGGGTCTCACGTGCTATGAAGACGTCCCGACATCATATACTGACCGGGAAAATACCGCTACTTGTTATCACGTGGTCTAAGGATACCTGTTTGAAAAACCGCATTAATCGAATTGATTATTTTAATGTTCTTAAAGTGATACTGACAGGTCTTGTTACTATGCTGGAATTAATTAAAAAATGAAGGTAGTTTTGGAAAGTTAAGTCAAATGATTACTATGCCTTCGGACTCTCCCCAAACCTTTAATTCCATGCCTTGTGTGTGAAAATAGTTACTGTTTTAAGCCAGATAATTAAAAACACTTTATGGGTATTTGTCATTTAAGGTATTGTACCAACAATTCGCATTGTAGAGTTGCGTCCCTTAGGCGTACCAGAATCCCCTCAGTCCAGCGTAAGTTGTTCTCTATTACTCCTATGTTCGTGGGTTCGAATCTTATATTAGCCCACATTATGTTTCTTGGTCTGGAGGCACCATTCTCTATGGTTTTAAAAGACATAAATCATTTCGGGCTTGCCTGCCACGTTTAGCTGACACGCCGTGAAATAAATGACATAATGTTCAGATGACGTTAATTTGACGTTATTATACAGCGGTTATCTATCATACACTATATCAACCCGAGGGCCGAAGGCGTTATGAGGATCGAGGGTTGATGTGGGGTATGATATGAAACATGCCATATAATACCTTTTTAGCATATACCATAAAATCACCTATTTGCAAGTGAATGCAATACATTTTCGCCTTGTTTGGAAGTCATTATCACGGGAAAGCTAGCCGAGCGGACGAGCAGACCACGCACTAAGGGACGTAACTCCAAATTCTTACCCCGCGGACCGATATCGATCGCCCATTCAATATGCATTGACAAGCCATATCAGACCGGCAGGGTTGTAATACTGTCTGGTTATTATTATGACCGTCTCTATGTTGGCTATATCACACATGCAAAATACCTCATATTACTGCTAGGAATATGATAATCCAAATTAACCCACTCACTAACTCACAAAAATCACTGCGTATCTTCCCTCCGTGAATCTTCTCAAAATAAATAACACGTGGATAACAAACCAAAAAAGGTAATAATACCCGAATACGACTTGACACAAATCGCAGAAGGACATGTCAGAATTCATTCTACAAAGGCAGAATGTCAATCACAGAAATCACAGACGAAAATTCTCGTGAAGATTCCGGGTTAGAAATGGTCTTCAGCAACCCGCCATGCTTGTCGTAAGAGGCGACTAACGGGATCGGGTGGTCAGACTCGCTGACTTGGTTGATGCATGTCGTCGTATCCGCAAAGCGTATGTCGATGCTCTTGATTTTAGTCACTGGATTGTCGTGACTAGATTCGATTATTTACAGACCGCCGTCATATAGCTGGAATATTGCTGAGTGCGGCGTTAAAAAACAAACAAACAAAGCACAAACGAAAACTGATAGAACACGATCACAGCTCAATTTGAAGTAAAATTACTAAAACAATATTTAAAGATGAAACATTAAAAAGAATTTCTTTTCAAGCATGATTTAAAAAAAAATTGGTGTATCTGGGTACTGATTACAATTTTATTTGCGTCTCGCGCACGGCACTTCTGAGCCTGACTGACTGACTGATATAGAAGATTTAACGTGCGCTTTCCGACTGTAGCGTATTTCGCACACGGGCCTGGCCAGACCATTTAGTGTATTCCGAGAAGGGTGAAAGTAGTGTGTGCAACCCAAGAGGGGGCTTTTAGGGGTTGCTTAATTATATTGAATTTTTGGAATTTTTAAATTTGGAATAAATGCCGAGGTGGGTGGGGGAGGGAACTAAGGGAGCCGGGTGAGGTGGGTGTTTGTATGTTTATTGGATTTTGGATTGGTAGATTAATTAGTTTTTAGATGCGCTTAATTAGGTCTGTTTTGATTAGGAATACGCCTAGGGCCTTGAAGTTTTCTAGTTTATTTTGAGGGTTTAGTATTTCATCTAGAGTAGGAATCTTATTTAGATTGAGGGTGGTTTGTAGTGTGGTTCTGTGTGTTTTGTAGTGGGTGCAGTGGATGAGTGCGTGTTCTGTGGTTTCGGGTTGTTTGCAGTGGGGGCAGTTGCCTGTGGTGCGCCTTTTAAGTTTTTTTAGGTGGTTATTTAGGTTAGTGTGTCCTGTTTGGAGTTTTGTAATTGATCTGTGCCCCGACTTCCCTCTAAATATACCCCAAATCCCGCGTTACAAAGGGGGGGGGGGGGGGGGGGGAGGGGGGAGCGGCAGCAGCAGCAGCAGCCTCCTGACTCGGAATAACCAATGTGCAGTTTCTAATAAAAAAGAAATTATGAAAGTGGTAAACAATAGCCAGCGCGTGTAGTGAAACAATGTATTTTGTCTTCACCTTTTCTTTCCAAGATCACATTTGAAAAAAAATCTTGCGATTTAAGCATGTTTGCGTAATCATAAATTTATGACATAGCTCAAGGCCTATACGACATGTTGAATAGAAAATATACACACTAACATATTCTTATCCCGAATCCCGGATGGGACTCAACCCAAAACATTACTAGAATCTGTACTTTACTGACAAAGTGTAATCCCAAATATAACATAAGGGTTTCACTGAATAGCCTATTTAACAATATGGGTATATATTGGGCTAGTTTAATTCACTACATAGGTTTGGTGTCCAAAATTTAGAAACATATCATCCCAAGATTCAGATAACTAGCGAGCGATGAGAAGTTCGCGACTTGATGAAACGTTTGATGCATCGGAGTGTGATTCTCTGATAATTTACATTATTCATAACCATGGTGACTGTTTCCGATGTAAGCCAGGAAGAGTTATGTCCCATTAATGCACTGTGAAAGGAAATGTTCATTATTGTAAAGCGGAAGCTATTCATACTCACAATAAAGGCACTGGGGTAATGCCATTTAATTTTATCATAGAAACGATCACGCGGTCAGGAAAACGGTGGGGCTTAGCTGTGATAAAACGAATGGAATTTGTCATTTATTTCCTCGTAAGACGAGCGATATGACTTCGACGCATGCGCAATAGTTGTGCCTCATTCTGGACGCCATATTGAAGACGAGGTTGAACGATTTCGAGGTTTGTGACTCGTTTTGACAAATTTAGCACTTGTTCAAAATAGGCAGCTGGGACGGGGGGAGGTTTGAGGCCACGCTCGAGTACCCATTCAGTGCCTTGTCAGATGACATGGAGAGAAGATTACACACCAAAATAATCAATTAAACTTAAGTGTCATGGCCACACTATTATTTTACTAGATAGGAATATCTGGAAATAAGGAACACATATGATATTTTGAAGTCGCCGAGAATCTAAAACCTTCTACCGACAAACAATTTCCCTTGCCTGTTACCTCGAAATCTCTGTTTAGACTTTGTATTTATTCAAGACATGTGTATTGGAGAGAAAAAATAACAGCACTTTTCATGACGTATGTCTATTTGTATTTGCATATGATTACAGATGAGGAAATATATCGGAAGCTATGTTTTTTCTTACCAAAAACATCAACTGGATCCTAAATTCATCACACTCAAAAGAGTACTTTGAACGAAAATAACTTGAAACAATACATTAAAACAATGATGTAGATCTATCATGATCTATAGCTAATTGTTTTATGTTCAATTGAATGAAATATCAACATCATTTACTTGAATTCCATCATGTTGACCTATGTATAAAAAACCCAGTCTACTTTTTTTTCCTGTTTATATCAGAATCCAATATTAATATTTCATCAAATGGAAATTTAACACAAAAGAAAAAGGAATCATTGGGATTTAAACATATGTAGATCTACCTCAAAACTTACACTCATTTGGCAGAAAACTCAGTCATTACATACAACTCTCTCCAGATCGATATTAGATCTACAAGATATTTCACATTATTGATAATCATGATAATACTGTTTTTTAGTAAGTTCTTTTCATCTCTGCACAGATTAATGAAAATACAAAGAAAACAAATCTATTTCAGTATTCAGCATTATATTACAATTATCGGCAAAAAATCAGAATCAGAATAGTTAAGGTGA
Source organism: Haliotis rufescens (assembly GCF_023055435.1). Classification (NCBI taxonomy): domain Eukaryota; kingdom Metazoa; phylum Mollusca; class Gastropoda; order Lepetellida; family Haliotidae; genus Haliotis; species Haliotis rufescens. Next base: position 3,508,318 of record NW_025964223.1, on the reverse strand, counting down.
GCCAAAGTTCACAGTCTCACTGGCTTGAAAAACTGTAAATTGGAAAAAATGTCTTGAATTTGTTGCAGTTATCTGTTTACATAACTCTGTGTAAAAATGTAGACTTGTAAACAATTATTAGTCCATAACACAAATGGGACCACAAATGATGAAAATATTGAAACATTTCATGTACAAAAAGACCAATTCTGACGATAACAAAAACAAAGAATGTCCTTATGAGTGTTTGAAAGGACCTATGGGAATTCCTGGTAGAAATGTGAGCCCCTGGCAACCTGTTTTTCGGGTAGTCAGGCGAGGTAACTTGTTTGATTGCGTGTGATTGTATCCCATTGCATGGATCAGTGCTCACAACATCGACCACTGGTCAGTCAGATATAGATTCGATTATAGCTGGAATATGACTGAATGAGGCAGTATACAACAAACATAATTGATCTCAGTAGCCAACTTGTATATGTATCCTGTAGGCAATGTATCAAACACTTTCAACCAGTCATTCCAGAGGACTTGTATCCTGCACCAAAAGGTTACGACTGCCTATGTGGTCTAGGATAAAACATGGATTGGTTGTCAGCAGGAGGTGATTTTATGGATTGGGTGGTCGTGCTTGGTGAATTGGTTGATTGCGTGGTATATAAATCACTGGATTGTCTGGTCCGCAATCGATTATTTGCAGACTACCTTCATAATATCTGGAATGTTGCTGTGTGCAGCGTTAAACAACAAACTAATTGAATCATTTTTTAGTTGGCAGCATTATCATGGTTATGTTAAAAGTCTATCTGGAATATTTCTAAAAGCGGTGTAAAACCATACTCACTCACTCACTCACTAATAGAAATGCTCATAAAATGTAATTCAATTTGGCTCCAGATAAAACATGTAATACAATGCAATCTGATTTAGAAGATTTCTCATAATTTACAGAGCTACTGACCACTGTCAGTCACCACGATGACCAAAGACGATGGAGTGAGCTCCAGCTCCGACGTTGTCGTGGTTGGAATTCCTGTTGTCAGCAGCGGCAACATTGATGGTAGCATCATTGACCTCCCCCTCACAGCTATCTCAAAAGCGGAGATAAGTTCAGAGATTGACGTTGCTTCTGCAGGATTTGTTAACAATTCTTTTCTTGGCAGTGAGTTTGTTACTTTTTCTTCTTCATGTACTTTGTTAGATGGTATATCAAACAGCCTTGAAAGACTGTCCTTAGAGAACTAAAATGAAAACAGCAATTTTTGTAACCATGTTAAAATATTCTGACAATATTGGTTTGATCAGCATTATGCCATAAGGCTTGGTCATTGTATCCCAGTTGCATAAGTCGATGCTCATAATGTCGATCACTAGATTGTCTGGTCCAAACTCCAGAGGTGACTAACTGGATCGAGCGTCAGGCTCGCTAACTTGGTTGATGCATGTCATCATATCCCAGTTACATAGATCGATGCTCACGTTGTCAATCACAGGACTAAAGGGTCTAGACTAGATAATTGAAAGGCCACTGTTGTAATATTGCTGAGTGTGGTGTTAAGTACTGTGGTATTTGAATCATGGGATCTGTCAACATGCTCTAGTCTTTTCCTTTCAACATTAGGGTTATGACAAGGATCCTTTGACAGTTAACTTATATGCTAAACTTTCAGCTACTGCCGTTGTTTCAGGTGTTCGTACAGACAATGCAACCCTTCAGAGCCTCCTGGCTGCTCCGATAACCACCCCTCAGATACTGGCCAACCCAGACACCATACAGATCATCACGGTGCCCACTGCTGCCGACCTCATCACGACCTCGCAGCCAGATGGCGCTGGTAAAGTCTGGCAGGTCATCCCGAACATCAACAACCCTGAGATCGCCACCATCATCGCCGTCAGTGATCCTTCGGAGCTTCTCCAGCATATGCAAGTTAAGCCAGATACAACAGGTACAGATTGATCTGAAAAACAAAATATAGATACGCCCAGTGTGTTCCTGCGTCCTAAATAGTATATATTAGGAAACTGTTTTTTTTATAGAACCTATGTCTTTATACAGCAATGAATACAAACTTTACTTGTCATTTGCTCATATACTTGTTTCGTCATGCAATAAACTGGTTTGAGAGTATATTGCATTTGTGTGTAAAATAGCAGTAATATCCATGGAGTCGATTCTCTTTCTTAAGTTGCACAATCATACAATTTCTTATGTAATGCGAATAAAGCCTAAAGATGTATGTGTGTTTAAACATTTATTTCAGCTATCAGTGTTTTGAAAGTGGTAGTGGTGAAAAGTTGCCGTTTTATTGCTGTCAGTCTGTATGATCAGCAGTCATTGGAAAAACTCCATCACATATTTATAAATTCTGCAGTTTATAATGTTGATGTATTCCAGATGGCATGGGTCAGTTTGATGCCCAGTTTGTGACAACTGCTGACTCTGCAGGGGTCACCTGCTCCACCGACAACCTCCTCATGCCCCCTCCCCAGCCGCCACCCCAGGCCCTCCCCCCGGACTGTCCCACCTGGGCCGCAAGGTTGAAGAACTGTGAGGTAGGTCATCTAAACAGTGAGTTTCCTTAAACAGGTTTATATAGGCCTTCTTAGAGGTCATCTAAACAGTATGTTTCCTTAACCAGGGGTTGATAAAGGTCTTCTCAGAGGTCGATTGAACAGTATATGTCCTTAATCAGAGGTTTATATAGGCCTTCTCAGGGGTAATCTAAACAGTATATGTCTTTAACAAGGGATATATCTAGGCCTTCTCAGAGGTCATCTGAACAGTATATGTCCTTAACCAGAGGTTTATATAGGCTTTCTTAGAGGTCATCTGAACAGTATATGTCCTTAACCAGAGGTTTTGATATGCCTTCTCAGAGAGGTCATCTAAACAGTATATGTCCTTAACAAGGGATATATCTAGGCTTCTCAGAGGTCATTTGAACAGTATATGTCCTTAACCAGAGATATATATAGGCCTTCTCAGAGGTCAGCTAGACAGTATATGTCTTTAACAAGAAGTTTATATAAGCCTTCTTTATCTTCAATCTTCTGTCAACTGTTATATAGCTAGAATACTGTTGACAATTGTTGATCAGCATTCACTGTCTCCAACTGAGGGTAGGGGTAGCTTTGTGTTTAAAGTGATGGTAGTTTCCTACTGCTGTGGGAATTTCCAGACAGATTTTGTTCCTATGCATGCATATTGTGGCCGTGAAGATCTGGGGTAGAATAGGTCTTCAGCAACCCATGCTTACTAAAAGAGGCGACTATGCTTGTCCGGTGGTCAGGCTTTCTGACTTTGTTGATGCATGTCATCTTATCCCAATTGCGTGGATCGATGCTCATGATATCAATCACTGCATTGTCTGATCCAGGCTTGATTATTTACAGACCGCCATCATACAGCTGGAATATTGCTGAGTGTGGCGTTAAACAACAAACAAAACATGCTTGTTGCAAAAAAAAAGCTAAATCAGCATTCGGACTTGAAATTGAATAATGGTAAATAGACAAAATGGATATGGTTGTGTACAAGACCATTCAGCTTATGATATCTGGTACATCCTGCTAGAGATAATACCATAACATGTAATAATACCATAACACTGGGATTATTGCTTATTGTATTAACCAGTGTTAGACCTGGTCACAAGCCACTGGGGGGCACGGGGGCCCAGTCGTCAAAGTCGCCGCTATTTGCTGTGCAGAGTTGTGTCCCTTGGACACGCCAGAAACTTATGATTGTGGATTCGAATCCCGGTTTACCCGATTATGTGTCTAGGTTCGTCAGCACCATAGCCATGCTCTTGGGTTTCACCAAAGTGGTAAACGTCTGAGACCCGTATCACTTCAGACTTTCCTCCCACATTAAGCTGACATGCCGTGATATACCTGGAATACTGTTAAAAGTGGCGTTAAACCCAATTCACTCACAAGCCACTGTGCAAGGATGTTGACTGCTGTATTCCATTCATCAACATTTATACACTTGATATTGCTGTAAGCTTTTGGAAAGCCATCATATTCCTTTCTAACTAAAGCAATAATTAAGTAGAATAAAAAAAAAAGAGGCATAATCATTTTGACTGCAGTCAGATTCAGTGTGCATGACTTTCCAGAGAATCGGTGATTCCTACCGAGGCTACGTTGAGAGTGAGGTCGAACTTGACCTTCTGCTGACCTTCCACAAGCAGCAGACGCAGAGCTTCTGGGGCACCCGCCAGTCCCCGAGTCCAGCGAAGCCGTCCACCCGCCTCATGTGGAAGTCCCAGTATGTGCCCTTTGATGGCATCCCGTTTGTTAATGCAGGTATGTATGGTGCCAGGGATACCAAGTCTTACTCCACAGCAGAGAGCCTTCAGTGAGATGGCAGTAGTTTATGCTTCTTCAATTATCCTGGGTCCATGTCCTTTGTTTTTAATCTGGTTTCAGTGTTACAACATCAGTGTTGACTTTCACATTGTGTGAGTTCATTGGAGTATGAACCTTCATAGAGTGAGGGTGAAACTGTATGAACATCGGAGCTGCGACGACTTTTATACAATGTATTTCGACCGGACCAGACAATGGAATGAACTTAACTGAGAATTCGAAACATGTGTTCGACTGTAGTCTTAGAATCTGTGATGGAACCTCTGTGATACTACACACAGTACATTGAAGAAGAATTTCTATACCTGTTAAAAAGCATTGAACATGATTTTGTTTTTGCAGTAGACCATGTAGACTGTGGAGACATGATAGAAACATTTGAACAAGTTAAAATTATGATGCTTTTTTACTCTTAAGTATCATTTGCCTGTATGAAAAACATTTGAACCTCCTACTCCTAGTTTGAATTTTTGCTCTCAGCATTATTTTCAATAGATTTTAGTGTTATTATCATGATTTTGTTGGCTATTGTCATTGTTGATTATAAGCTGATCATACTAGACCAAATAGAATTTTACTAGACTATGGTTTCAGACCAGTGACTATAGTTTCAGACTGCGATATGCATACTCTTGTATGAGAGTATGATGTACTGGTATCATGTGTGAGTCATATTGCTTGTATAACCAGTCTGCGACTTTAACCACAAGTTCAAAGCCCAAGTCTAGTAAAATTCTTGTAAGCACAGCTAGTATCCATCTAACAGTAACATCAAGATCAACATTAAATGTTGCTTATAGCCACATTCAGGTTAGTATACTCAAAGGTATTTTTGCACAGACTGTATAACTATAACTATATTCACGACACAATGACTTCAGGTCAAAGCTTCAAGTTTAGGTCCCTGGCATGTCGCCCACTGGTGTAAGGGGAGGTAATCACTGTACTGTCTGTGATTGCAGGGAGTCGAGCTGTGGTGCAGGAGTGTCAGTATGGACCGAGACGGAAGGGGAACCCCAAGAAGCAGCTGGACATCCCCATCAAGGGGGAGTACAGGCAGACATGTCCTGCAAGGTAAACATGGACACTGTTCTTCCACAGTACAATCTACAGTTATGGCAACACACAGAGAACTTTATTCAAGATGCGTGCTCAACTTCTTTCGGAGTATTTGAACTTTTTCGAAGATAGCTATTTTAAAAATTTGATGAATTATATAAATGTGGCTAAAATGAGTGATTTGTTTTACTTCAAATGGGCAAGTTTTGGTTTGGTTTGTTGTTTAATGCCGCACTCAGCAATATTCAAGCCATATGATGGTGGTCTGTAAATAATCAAGTCTGGACCAGACAGTCCAGTGATTGACATCATGAGCATCGATCCACGCAATTGGGATACGATGACATGCATCAACCAAGTCAGTGAGTCTGACCACCCGATCCCTCAAATGGGCAAGTCAATGACCCAGTTGACCTTTTATCATATGTTTGTACTGTTTTTATCTATGAAAATCAGACTTGCTCATGTTTAAATATTAGACGTTTCCAGAAAACCTCTAATATCACCTGTAACATTTGTTCCTGATCTATGCATTATGTTGTCATAAGTCCTAAACATGCATATGTTCAGATGAGCAAAGCCGTTCTCATTTATATGAACACATCTGATAACTTTCAAAACAAGTTTGAGCAATGTTTCTAATTTCTCAAATAGTGGATATCCTGTTGACCAAAAAGGGCCCTTGTCCTACCTTGTCCTTTATTTAAGTCCAATACATCTGTGTTTCAGAATATACATCAAGAAAGTGAGAAAGTTCCCCGAGTTTTATGTATCAACAACACTAGATAAGAAATCCTTAAAGATTGCCATGGACAAAGCATTTCAAGACCTGAAAGACAGGGGCGTCGACGGCTGGGGGCAGGAGAGGTAATATATATATATATGTTACCAGTCAGTATTATGTATATCTTGATAATCATTAGGCCTTTTGATTAAATATGGGAGTGGGGCACGTTGCCCCAGTACTCAAGGCATCACAATTCTGTTGCCAGAAACCCATTATCATGATGATTGTGGCTTGGAATCACAGTTTCTAGGTTGACCAGCACCATACCCATGCTTGTGGGTAGCACCAAAGTGGTAAACATCTGTTGTGATCACACTTTTTCTTGTTTAGGGAAAGGAAATGGTCAACCAAAATGTCTTGCTGCAAATGAATTCGGTAAAAAAAGTCTCCTCATTGTTTTAAAAAAATACCATAGACTTGACATGTTGGACCATGTTGACCCAAGACAGAAAGTTTAAACGTGATAAATAGAACACCCAAAGTGCTCAATGAAAATGATTGCTTTTGAGTTATTACTCAATGGCTAATGTTTCTGAAGCACTGTTGGTCTCTCAGCTCCCATAGTACTCATATTAGTTTTTTTGTTAACGTAGCACTCCGTAATATTCCTGCTATGTGATGGCGAATTATCAAGTTTGGACCAGACAATCCAGTGATTGATATCATGACCATCCATCTGTGGGGGAGCATGGGTGGCCCAGTGGTCTAAGGCGATACGCTGTGCAGTGTTGTGTCCCTTGGGAAAGCCAGAAACCTATGATTGTGGGTTCAAATCCCGGTTCGCCACGATTATGTTTCTAGGTCTGTCAGCACCATACCTGTGCTCGTGGGTTTCACCGAAGTGGTAAACGTCTGATACCTGCATCACTTTGTGCTTTCCTGCCACATTAAGCTGACACACAGTGATGTAACTGGAATAATGTTAAAAGTGGCATTAAACCCAACTCACTCTCTCACCCCACCCATCTATGCTAGTGGGATATGATGACATGCATCAACCAAGTAAGCGAGCCTGACCACTCAATCCCGTTAGTCGCCTCTTACAACAAGCATGGGTTGCTGATGACCTATTCTATCCCTGATCTTCATGGAGGAACTCCCACATTAGACATTGTTAGACCCAGTGAACCGCTGCTCACTCCTGTGTTTGTGTGTGTCTTCAGATACTATGTCCAGCTCCCGACGGAGAAAGCTCACGAATTCCATGAAGATGTTCCCCAGCCCCCCAAGTTGATGATTACCCCGGCCAAGTTAGAGTTTGACGACACCGACTGTGGCGAGCAGCGGCTACACCCTCGGGTCGTGCAGAAAATACGAGAGATGGTCTCGGCAGGAGAAACTAGAGTCTACGCCATACGCAAACAACTAAGGTACTGACCTTTACACGCTTGATGGTGATTGGAGAGTGAACAGGGCTTTGATTTTGTTGAAATTTTTATTGTTTCCAGAGTTGTAGAGTAATACAGTATTCCCTCAAAACATATTTCGGATTGCAATAGAATGACACAATACACTCTTTAAAAATTTAAAGGTTTGGAAACAAACATTGTCACGTTATATATTGTTGTTAAGAGTTGTACTCAGCAAAATTCCTTCTGTGTGAAGTAAATATTCCATGAAGTCTGGACCAGATAAACCAGTGACTGTTATTGTAAGGGTTGTGTTTGTGAACACTATTAATAGTAAGGGTTTTTCCCTGGCTCGAACTAGCTCCCATGGTCAATTGTTACGTCGGATCTGACGCCATGTGTGTTCTATGTAGTCTGCCTACTCTCAGCGCATGGCAAACACCATGATAAAAAGACGCTTTTGAAGTAATTAAACTGTGTTGACCGTACACGTAGTTAGTCCTTCCGGCAGCAGCTGGGGTCTCCTTTGGTTCTGTAGCAAGAACATGACAGCAACATCCCACACTATCAGGGTACAATGACAGCAATCGACTGAGCCGCCAAGTGTTGAACAACACTCACTCCCTTTACTGTCTACCAAATGTCTGCATTGGTATTAATGAGAGCTGTTGTACACGCAGGGTGTTTGTGGTGAAGGAGTTGTGTCACGGGGGAGAAACTCCAGAACGCCATGATCTCACCTTGTTCCCGACTGTCAACGATCTCAAGAATCACATTCATCAAGCTCTCAAAGACATCGAAAATGGCTCTCTACCACTCACGGCTTCAACTGTAAGTAGCTGAGATGCCAGCCAACTTGAATACTATTCCTTGATTGTGTCTCACTTGAACTGACAGTTCACATGGAAGGTTTAGCAACAGCATCAGCTACAGTAATGATTGTGTTCTTCAAGGATGTGATTTGATGCCGCACCATGTCTTTTCTCAATTTTGAAAGTATTTAGCATGTTCAAAGAGGTGGGGGTGGTAGCACAGTCATATTGTTTGTTAAGCATGGAGGAAATAGTTGTGTTGTTTCTTTTTACATTTCCTGAGATATTGCCAGACTAATATAAAGTGACTTTGTCACAGATTTAAGATGAGTTGTGACAACAATCTTTGCATGTCAGATTTTGAAATTGCTTCACTTTTTCTTTTTTGGTTTCAAATTTGAATAAGGCAAAATCAATGCAACCTTTTCCGCAGAATTTTCTACAAGATATTTGGTCTTTCACATTTTTTAATTGTTCTTTGCTCAATGTATACTTTTATCTTTGTGATTTGTGGCAGTTAGACATGTTAAGGCTGCATCTGCTCATAATGGTAGCTTTGTGTGACCCGGTTACTGTATAGAGCTGAGAGGGGCGGTCGGGTAGCCTAGTGGTTAAAGCCTTTGCTCGTCACGCCGAAGACCTGGGTTTGATTCCCGACATGGATACGATGTGTGAAACCCATTTCTGGTGTCCCCCGCCGTGATATTACTGGAATATTGCTAAAAGTAAAAGCGGTGTAAAACCATACTCAGTCAGTCAGTATAGAGCTGATGCTGAGAATGTGCTCAGTTACTGCTATTTATGATGGCCTAATGATTCTTCCATTATCAGGTGAATGTCGAAATAATCACCAACCAGGATGGAACATCCACATCATCACTGGACCCTCACGGGGAGCTGCAGTCCTTTGACCCCTCCATACTGTCTGGGGTAGCACCTGGAGAGGATGGGCCCATGCCAGAGACTGTCACTGTCACCCTCACACAGAACCCTGGAGAAGGTAGGTCACACACAACATGGGGATGTAGCAGCGTTAGAAATTGGCACTTGTCCTGTAGTCCTTACCAAACTGCCCAATAGTAAAGGTATCCTAAGGACTAGTCACAATTGGCCCATTTTAAGGGGTTTTGCTATATGTTATCATTATAAGGACTATTGGACAAAAACTGTTAGTTTCTAACCCTGTGTAGGTCAGCCTCACAGAGAAACCTCGGGAAATAGGTCAAGTTTCAGTTGAAATGATTGTCTGAAGTTTGTATGGAGTGTGTTTACAATCAGGTGCTCTCCATAGTTACCAATTCTGTGAATGAATGTAATGAACCCCACCAGATTTCAGGTTATGGGTTCAAAGTGTGGACATTTGACAACCTTGATGAATGTTCTGTAGATGGCCACCACATCATATCTCGCATCGAGACCCACCTGAGCGACGGCACCACCCAAGTGAGCACCACCCTCACCCCGGAGACGGCCCAGCTACTGTCCCGCCTACACCCGGGGATGTTCCCAGCCGGCAGTCTGCTACAGGTGAGGAAGAGAGGGGAGACACTTGTACTTTCCAGCTCACGGATTTGACCAACCAGAGCCAAAACTTCCAATCATCAGTTACACTAAAGATAGTGTTAAGTTATTTCTATTTGCTGAATGCTCCATTTTAGATGCCTTGCTTTTGCTTCAGATGAAGCAAATGCTTAATCGGGAGATGAGTCTGTATTTGCAAAGTAATTGTCCTTCTCCAGTAAACCTCCCTGACCAACTTCTAGACCAGTCTGAAAGTAATGTTTACTTTACTTATCTTTACTAAGGGCCCCTACCAAGACCGAATATAAACGTGACAGTAGCTCATGGCAGCATAGAACGAGTATATGATCGCCTCATAATTATTATAAGAATAGTTTTAGTTTCACAGACGTTTGACCTAAATTTGTTCACTACTGCTCAATCTCTGAAAACAAATTTTACTCATTGTATATGGTTTTAACATGTTTAATAAACATTCCTTTGAATTTTCTAAGCACTCAGTGCGATTATTACAGCAAATACGGATTATTACAGTGAATTGAATTGTTCTGGACAAAATTTACGAACAAATGTTTTTTGCATGCCTAGATTTCAACATTTCTATCAGGTGATCCAGGTGTCCCCTGCTGGAATATTGCTGGAATATTGCAAAAAGCAGAGTAAAACCAACCACACTCACTTGCTCCATATTTCAGCTCTCGCCGATGCAAGGACCCACCACTGCACAGGAGATGGGGTCCTCACAGGACATCGTCGTCGGCAGTGCCATGGGAGATGATGCAGAGCAGAATTGTGATGATATGGAGACCTCCCAGAATGCCGATGCACTTGACGGGACAACCCCGCTACATATCGTTGACACTCAGATCATACATAATGATGATTGTGATGATGAAGATGAAGGTGAAGACATGGGGAATGTGGACACTTCACTGGAGCAGGCACACATGAATCACACTCAGATGCACCAGACACACATTGATCAGGACGACCTTGATCAGGCTCAGATGGCTCAGGCACACCTGGAGCAGACACACATGATAGCAGTGTCTTCCATGGAAGGTAGTTGTTCAACTCATTTGCCATTGAAATACGAATGCCTGTCAGAGGGTCAGCAATATAGCAATCGGTGAAAAAGGCAATCGTGACGATGGTTCATTGTGTATTTGGCTCTCGTGGCCTAACAAGCTGTGTGGCCAATTTACAATGACTAACAATAACAATAATCTTTCATGTTTGATCATGTTGATTGTTGATGATGATGCAGTTTTTCAAATTCAATGCTTTGACCGCTTTGACCCATGCACCAATGTTCTCTTTCTGTTACATTGGTTCAACTTTCTACTTGAAATGAGGGCATGTGTGACCCAATTGTGTAAAGGTTCACAAGTCACTGTACAGTTGCCTCCCTTAGTCACCCCAGAATCCGACTCCCTACATTGCCCTGATTATGATTCTTGGTCTGAAACATCTAGGGCTGCATCGCTTCAGTTATTTGTTCTGACATTTCAGGTCTAACTGATGGAGGGGCAAGAAGTAGCCATTAAATGTCGCAACAAACAATGAAGTAGTTATCATCCATATACATTTAATGTCTTCATGTTCTTCCAAATGCCTTTCAAAGACAAAGAGTTAAAAAGGGGCGGTGGGGTGGCCTAGTGGTCAAAGCGTTCACTTGTCATGCCAAAAACCCAGGTTCGATTCCCGACATGGGTACAATGTGTGAAGCCCATTTCTGGTGTCCCCCCGCTGGGATATTGCTGGAATATTGCTAAAAGCGGCGTCAATCCATACTCACTCATTTTTACTCACTCGTCAAGCTGAAGACCTGGGTTCGATTCCCGACATGGGTACAAATACTACAATGGTGCTCCTCGCCGTGATATTGCTGGAATATTGCTAAAAGCGGCATTAAACCATACTCAGTCAGTCTGTCAAAAAGTTAAAGGCACACTTTGAATTAATTGCATGTATTTCCCACAATTCAAAGCAATTGCACATTAAGCATGGTGTTTAGCGCAATGCAATAAATTTCATTGTAGTTTTAACTTTTTTTTATATTTTCTGGAATTGAAATGTGACAGATTGAACCGGGTATCATGTGAATATTGCTTGTGTTTCAGATGAGCATGGATTGGTGCATCTGACAACAGCTACCTCTCACCCTGGTATCTGACTATATGGCTGAGACCTTGTCAGCATGTCTCAAGTGTGGCCAATGTGTTGTCGGCATATTTCACTAACCCTGCCTCAGTGTGTGTTTGAGGTCTTGTCTTTTATTAATATCTCACTGTGGTTGAGATTGATATCCCACTATGTGGCTAAGATGTTGTTAAGATGTTTAACTATGTGGTCATCATGTCTAAATTTTGTTGGCAAGATCTTGTCACTGTATTGCACATGTACATGAGATCAAGATATCTCACATATGGCTGAGATCTTGTCTTCATCACTCACTATCTCACCGAGACGTCAGCATATCTCACATGTGGTTAAGATCTTGTCAACATATCTCACATGTGGCTGAGATCTTGTCAACATATCTCACATGTGGCTGAGATCTTGTCAACATATCTCACATGTGGCTGAGATCTTGTCAACATATCTCACACGTGCTGATATCATGTCTTCATCACTCACTATCTCGCCGAGACTTCAACATGTCTCACATGTGGTTGAGATCTTGTCAACATATCTCACATGTGGCTGAGATCTTGTCAATGTATCTCACACGTGGCTGATATCATGTCAATGTATCTCACACATGGCTGAGATCTTGTCAACATATCTCACATGTGGTTGAGATCTTGTCAACATATCTCACACATGGCTGAGATCTTGTCAACGTATCTCACACGTGGCTGATATCATGTCAATGTATCTCACACATGGCTGAGATCTTGTCAACATATCTCATGTGGCTGAGATCTTGTCAACATACCTCACATGTGGCTGAGATCATGTCAACCTTTTTCACATATGACTGAGATCTTGTCTTCATCACTCACTATCTCACCGAGACGTCAACATATCGCACAATGTGGCTGAAACAATGTCAACATATCTCACATGTGGCTGAGATCTTATCTTCATCACTCACTATCTCACCAAGATGTCAACATATCGCACAATGTGGCGAGATCATGTCAACATATCTCACTGTATTTCACCGAGACGTCTGCATTCTTCACCCTGCGGCTGACTATCACTGTGATTGCGCTGACTCTGCTGTGTATGGCTGGGGAACTGACTACATGATTTCCCACATATCGTCTGGCATGCAGCATCGTCTCACAAACAGGTGCTTGTTGTGACCACATGCACAGTCTGGAAGCGCTGTAGACTCTGATCATATGTAACATACCTGTAACATACCATACGCACTAGACATCTTCAGGTTTAGAAATGAACATCAGTTAGCTATTCGGAGACTTATAATTCAGGACCGACTTGTGACATTTCCTTGTGCACTACCACCTTTTTCATTAGGAGCAGCAACGTCGTAATATAACTGGAATACTGTTAAAAGTGGCGTTAAACAAAACTCACTCAATTCATTAGGAGCATGGCAACTCTTTTTGGGACTAGTGGAAAAATAAAAAATTCTAATCCTGAAAATGTGAGACATGTAAGCACCTTGCAGCCAGTTTGTGACAATCAGTGAATCAACATCCACTGCATTTGATTTCCAAAGGTTAACTATTATGATGATGTTGCGCTGTTTTGACTGGCCATTGTGACCCAAATTTAAATACAGTATTCAACATAATAAGCCCCCAGGGCGATATTTGCTAATATATTGGCTAGTGAACAATCCCAATTAGCACCCCTTCCGATTGGTCAATGTACACAAGACTTAACTTGTTTGATAGGCATTACTTAGAAGTTGGCGGATGACAAGATTATGAAGATAGACACAATTTTATGGATAACAACTTCTTTAATACTGTAAAAAGCGACGTTTCAGTATAGATCCTTATACCGTTGTCTTGTTGGTACACAAGACTTATTTATTAGTGTATAATACATGTGTTACATGCATCCTTAATTATGGGAAACTAAATTCTGGAAAAATATATCTGTCGTATATAAACATTTCAGGCTGTCAGCATAAATCACAAAATTTATGATCTTTCAACTCTGTTGTTTTTCACCAAAATAATATTTTAATAAGAGCCCCCTATTTCATATTTTGAGAGTGCCCTGGGCGTTTATTATCTTGAATACAGTAAGCAAAACTGACACAACTATAGGTCATTATGCAAAATTATAGAAAAATTATATATCGACCATAACATGGTTTAAGTCCGACAAATCACTCGAATGAGTTGAATCCAGAAGTAGAATCAAGAGATTCTCATAATTTTGCCATTACAAGGAAAGGTTTGGAAATCCCTTCTTAGCATTCGTTATGACCAGAATGACTGCAAACTTCATCCAAACCAACGAACCTCACTCATGACACATTGTTTGTTGCTGTTGTTACCATGGTAACTGTAGACTTGCATGTCTCATTCTGTCACTGCTGATAACTATGCTGCTTCATAAACTGTATTGAATGATGGATGCAATGTGTTGGTCAGATTCGGCTTTATTTTAAAACCACCTTACTTTGGAATTTGATTAAAAATAGAACCCCAATATATCCTCCATTGTACACTCAGTTTGGTGTGTAGATGCACCAACAACAGAAAGTATAAGCACAGCTTCTTATTTTTGCATTCTGAGATTCCCAGTTACATTTGATTTTGAGATACAGAATTTGGATATGCTAGTCTGAATGCTTTGTAGCGAGAATTTAGAGGCCTTGAAGCTAATATAAAAAAATCACCTGTTGTGACCTATGGAGGACTGGTGTTCTAAGATCTTCACACAGAGAGCTATTGTATCAGAGTAAACAATCTAATATTGAGGAGATTGAGATTGACAAATTTGATGTCAAGGTTGCAAGATTGATGTGAAGGGAGGTATTAATATTTATGTATATTCATTCATACAATCATGAATAGATCAAATAATATTTGAACCAAGTTATTCATTTGATTTATGAGAATTTAGAAATCTGTAATGTTGATAGTGTAAGCTCAATTGCACAGTAGTTTTGAACACATGGATATAATAATATATTGATGTTTACTTTTCAACACTAATATGTTTCTCTGCATCTAGAATAATAAAATATCTGTCAGACAACATTGACAGATTTGTCTGGACAAATCAGTAAGAATATAATGGATGTACGTTTTTTTGTATGTGAGATCAAAGATTGAGATGTATAAAGGCCGAAGGTCATGTGGACTGCTTGCCATGTGATGTGCCAGTGTACTGGCGGATAGGATGCATTCAATGTGATTTGTTGTCTACTTCCAGGAGACAGCTGGTAGTGGTTTACATTACTATTCTATCTGTGATCTTGTGTTCCGTGTATCGTGTATCATGTATCATGTATGTATAGTGTTATTTAAGTTTCTTGGTCATGAAGTCTCCATGTTGAAGATAATGAGGATGTTAGAGTTGATTTCATACCCACAATCAATTTCATGAAATTCTCAGTCTACTAAACTACATTTTATATTATCCAGTGTATATCTCCATTCTATCATTATATATACGTCAACCTATTCGCTTGCTTCATCTTAAGCCAGATTTGAATGTGATGCTAAACATAGCCATCCAATGAAGTTACACTTATGAGCTGGAGGAATCTTGTGCTAAGTTAGTGATGAGAGAGATAAGGTTACGGAGGCAAATGGGTCCAGTTTATCACTATATGATGAAGATATAGTGAGCTGGGTAATCAAGATGGGCTATAAAATTTATTTAATTTTTTTGTTAAGGCGTCATTTCACAGTTTGTCTTGACACTATTTACTCGATCTTTTTTCCAGGTCAAATGAAATATTGCAACAGTGTCAGGCTATTTGTGAAATGTGCAGTCTTTTGAGGGTGCAGGTGTGTACTGAACCCAGTGCAGATGAAGTGCGTTAATCACGATGATTCAATAACTCTTTTTCTCATCTCCATCTTTTACCAGTTTTTACAGAAAACACCACACTCTCTCTAGAGACGTTTAATCACATCTAACTCTTTCCTCCTCTTCAGCAACCAACTCATGACCAAGAAATGTATAATATTGCCTTATTTATATGTTGAATTTCATTTGTTGTGTGTACAAATATCTCCATGTATGCCCTAGGCATTGTGAACTGCACCAGACGTAGGTTTGCTCACTGTTATTTATTTTCTGTATATATAATAGGATCTTATTTGCATAACATGTAAAATATGTACATAATGTGATTGACAGCATGCCACACATTGCGAGATGTATTTCATTTGTATGACAAATATATGAAATGGTGTTCCTAATGTCTGGAGAACTGCACAGTATAGTGTGTCAAATAGTGCTAATGGACAAGACTTCTGTCTATGCGTGACCTGATCAAGACAAATGTTTCAAATTCAGGATTGACAGTGATGTGTTTTCTTTGGGTGGGAAATACCACCCTACCCATCTGTTTGATGTACATTGTTTGTGTAAATGTGACTCACATCCTTTATCGAAACAGGCTTTTGTTTAAATGCACAGCAAGTTGGAGCTACTGCAGCACTGAGCTGAAGAGACATGGCTCCAACATGGCTCCTACATGGCTGCAAATATTCTGTCAACAAATAAAATAATGTTCAGACACTGTTGTTGTGTTATCTCTATTTGTAGCAAAATTACAATAGTGGAAACAAAACCTGCTAAATTTTATATAAAAACTGTTACTAAGGAACAGTGGTAGCTTTGGAGGCATTATAGTGGTCACAGACATAAACTGACATCACATTCAGGGGATTATTTTAGAGATGTTTTCATTTGTAGCTCTATCTCACTCACACACACAGTAGATATATATCTATCTGTCGGCATAGATTACAGTTTGTGTAATGTACTTGGAACACCTCATGCGAATTCAGCAGATTGTCATATAGCTGAGGGTGGTGTGAAATGAACATGGAACAAATAATGTTCCCAGTAGCACCAGTCATATGATTTCAAGGTTTTGTCTTTCAATAAGCAAGTCAAGGAATGTCCCATGTTTCTCACCTGCACAGCTTCAGGTTGACCTAAATAAGTTGTCCTGTAAAACGCAAAGGCTTCTGCTTCTATTGTGAGGTGAAATGGGGGTTTAATGTCGTGTGTGTGTGCTTGTACTAGTTCGGACTAATGTTGATTTATAGTGCTAGCCCACTGAGATACCATGCCACAGTTTAACATGAATACCCTACTTTGACACAGTATACTGAATCTGAGCTGACCAGCCCTTGTTAAAGCCCCATAATGTCAGGCGCCAGACAGGGTAAGAACAAATACCATCTTTTAACGTCTTTGTTGTGATACGGCCATGGATCACACCCATGACCTTCTGCTCTCCAAGCGGACGCTCTACCAATAAGATAACGGAGGTGGTCTCTGCTTCTGTTTAGACGGTGCTGACTGCATGTGCACATGTCAATACTGGAGATGTAACAATCACCTGATCACCTGTCACCTAATATGTGATGCATTCGCAACATCTACACCCTGTCCACCTCTGAAAAACATTAAGATGTGTGAAAACAAATTCGCACACAAAAACTATCTGCTGCATCAATATAAAACAGGTAAAGATGGTGCATGCTTGACCAATAACGTATCTATTTTCTGACACGTCTTAGTTTTGTGTCAATGATCGGCCTCATGCAAGCAAAAATTTTTTTTCGACTTAATGCTCCAAAACCTCGTTCAGCTCCAACACTCACACCGCCTCCGTGGTCTAGTATTAAAGCGTCTGGGGTTCGATCCCCGGCCGCGTCATACCAAAAGACGTTAAAAGATGGTACTTGTTGTTACCATGTCTGGCGCTCGGCATTAAGTACTGGTCGGCTTGGAGTCAGTATACTGTGTCTGAGTGGGGTATTCATGTTAAACTGCGGCACAGAATTTCAGTGAGCTAGCTCTATAAATCGGCATCAGTCCGGACTAGTACAAGCAGCCACATATGTTCATGCACGTCGCTATAGACATGCTAGAACAGCAATAATCTTTGTCGCGTTAAACACAATTTCCCCTCACCTCACCTCGCCTCATGCTAGCATTCTTGAGCAAGGAATAAAAACAGAACAGACTTGTATTCATTTATATACTTTAATTTTTGGATTAAGTACACAATAATCCCCAGCCATGATATATTACTTCATTTTCCACAGCGTTATGTACAATGTACCTTAAATAATTCTCCTACAGAGCATATACTATGTACAACTTTGAAAATACTTTTATTGAAAGACATTTTATGGGATGCATTCAAACAGACTGTTATTTTGATATGCCTTGAGAAGAAATACACCAATGCTACCAATAGCAACTTAACACCATGCAAAAAAAAGAGTGAGCTTGAAAACTAGTGCAAAGTAAAACTTACGGCAATATTTCTGGGGAAGCATACCCAGCATTGGTCTTAAACATGAACACAAAATTTCCAACAAAAAAACAAACAGGAAGCTAGAAAGGAAAATAAAACATAAAAATGGAATGCCATAAGCAAAATATTAACTAAAAATGACCTAAGCAGACAAAATAAATAACCCCAACATCTGCGACCAATGTCATTCATAAAAGCAGAATCACAGGCAAGATTTGTATGACTAACAGATACATGGCGGATTTGTGTCATTTATCCCTCTTCACGACACACGTCCCAGACCGTGTACCGGTTTATAAATTCATAAGCAGAATATATTGCATGGAAGAGGAAATTGACAGGACACACTAGCCAGATGTGGTAAATATGTAAAAATATGACACATCTTTGTCCCATTGTGTGGAATAAAAGTACTGATTACAAAGTAAGATTAGTGTCAGGTGGGGAATATAAAGTCTGACACAGAGTATGTAATAACAGTGGAATTGATAAGACAATAACAGATGTTACCATGTGTGGGTGCCAGGAAAAAAATACAAAAATGGATTATCAGCTGATTGGGACATGAAAACCAAAATTGGGAGACATGTCGGGCCCGATCCACAAAACGGTCATCTGTTACCCAATAGAGTTCAGACAATGGCAGTGGTACGAACCTTTGTGGCTTAGATTTCTATGTGTTTTCTGTGAGTGAAAAGAGACAAATGGAAGGTGGGGATTTGTGGCAGCGGATGTGAAGTAAAACAAGAAACATTCCCTCACACACCTCAATACAACCGACCTATCTACATATTTACACGCACACCAAAGCACCACTGTACAGATAGATATTCATATCCTCCCACCTTGTCTGTTGAACACAATGGAATGTGTACCAACTGTGTAGTTTACATCATTTTATATGAGAGCCAGTTTGGTGGATGAATTGTGTAAAGGGTAAATATCAAAACCCACAGTATGTCCCCTGACAATGTGTATCAAAATGTATGTACTTAATGGACAGTGTTACCATTTATTTTGTCAAATGCATGAAACTTCATATTTACATGTTAATCAATGAAGCAAACCCATGACCTTCCTATGCTTCAGACACACACTTTAATATTTCCAAACATGCATTCAGTATGATCCCTCGTGACATTAAATCGTATCCTATTATGACCCAAACAGTCAGCCATAGATCACATTATACATCCACAGTGCTAACTCCCAATGCGCAGGTGTGATCATTATGAAAGTAGAGATGGTTCGGCAACACTGTTGACCACACATTCCACAAAATATCACAAAATCACCTCAGTTTCTTCAACAAAACCGAGAATATTGTCCTGTACATGTATCAGCATGGGGTCCATCCCACGATAAGATTTCTTGAATTGACCACCATTAGCAATGTCCCTGGGGTCTCCTACAAGTCCAGGACGGCAGGACGGCGCACACTGTGGGAATGTTGAGTTGGCCTTCCATACAAGTTGATGCAAGTATGACACTATTGTCTCAACTATCATCACATACAGTTTGCAGCAAAGCCACATGGCTGATAATGTAGATGTCCATTTTGGTCACCCATACATTTCAGGTCTAGCTGATAATGTCGATATCCCCATACCATCTTCACAAAGCAAGACACCGGCTTCACAATATCTCCACGAAAACTTGCACAAAATCTGTCCCAACTAGACTCTCATATCCTCTAAATTTGACACATTTCTCGGAATAGATATGTCCCCACTGGTCTTTCATATCCTGTATAGCTTGAAACGTCTCTCGGAATACATATGTCCCCACTGGTCTTTCATATCCTGTATAGCTTGAAACTTCTCTCGGAATACATATGTCCCCAGTGGTCTTTCATATCCTGTAAAGCTTAAACTGTCTCTTGGAATACTGGTCTCTCATAAAAATCCTGTGAAGCAGGATACCAGGAGGATGTGCAGCAGGATGAAGTAGGCCCAGATGACAGTCCGTATCCCCGGGCGCATCCTCATCACCTTGGTCAGCTGACGGCTGGAAAAGGAGAAGTATTCCCTGAAGAGGAATAAACAACAAAGTATGACAGACACAGGCAGAACATGCTGTTACACAAGCAGCTACAGGGAGGGTGGGAGCGAGGGAGGGCAGCAGTGAACACTAATCCTCAACTGTCCTGGACCTCCATTCTATTGGGATAAATACCCTGGACCCATTTGCAACCACAGATTCATTTTGATCCAATGAAATCACTCTCAAGTGCAAGAGAAATTGTGTGCGATGATTCTGATGTGAGAGATGAGGTGGTGATGTAACAGAAAATGCTATGGCTGCAAACTGGTCCGAGGGTAATAATCATAGAATGAAGCCGTACTACCCTGGACGTCAGAGGATGGTGAAACCTTGGTGTGTACCATACAGCCCCATGCGAACACTCAGAAATATTCAAGTGTCACTTCGTTTTCAAGTACTTTTTACCTGGTTGAAAGCTCTGCCGAACCAAAATATTAAAAGCGATAATGTGGAATAAAATGAAAATCATAAATTCTTTTCACTACATCTAAAGACTGTTGAATAATTACTGTAATTAACAATAATAATGTCAATGACATAATTTAGAAAAGAAATTCTCTTATTTACAATCTGTGAAAGTCTCTTTAGCATGGATAGTTTCTGTAAAGATCTGTTCCGTGAATCCACTATTCCTCATGACTCGCAGGAACAAGTACAAGACTGACTCACAGTAACGAGATCGTCTACACAGAGAAGGTGCTCGCCAAGGTTTCACTTCACTAGCTGGTAACTAGAGAGGTTGTATGAACACAGCACCGTTATTAGTATGACACGTAATAGAGGTCACATATGCACATAATCAACTACTTCCATGATGCAACCTACAAGAGAGAAGTCCAAAAGTTTAAAGTCTGATAAAACTCACATTTGTTTCAGTCTGAGTGAGTGAGTGAGTGAGTGAGTGAGTGAGTTTGTTTCAGTCTGAGTGAGTGAGTGAGTGAGTGAGTGAGTGTGAGTGGCTTGTCTATGTGATTCATGTTTTTCATCCAGCATCAAACATTTGATCTTCTGCCTTACATGTTTTGATTACATGGACTGTGTTAGTCAGTCTGGAGCTTCTGAAGCATGAAGTATGATGGATGGTGTTTCAATGTTCACCAAACATCTATTCACACTTCAGTTGGGGATTAGTGAGTGAGTATGGTTCTACACCGCTTTTCGCAATATTCCAGCAATATCACAGCAGGGGACACCAGAAATGGGCTTTACACATTGTACCCATGTGGGGAATCAAATCTGGGCGTGACAAGCAAATGCTTTAACCACTAGGCTACCCAACTGTTAGGGATAGGGATTAGATATAATCCATCTCACAAACCAACACCAAACTTGAATACACATAAATATTAACGGTGAAAACACACACAAACACACACACACACACACACACACACACACACTGAGAAACCATGCCATGTCTACAATGTGATACCATGCCATGTCTACAATGTGATACCATGCCATGTCATACAATGTGATACCATGTCATACTATGTCATACCATGTGATACCACGTCATGCCATGTTATACTATGTCATACTATGTGATACCATGTCATACTATGTCTACTATGTGATACCATGTCATACTACATGTATGTCTACTATGTCAGACCATGTCATACTATGTCATACTATGTCACACTATGTGATACCATGTGATACCATGTCAGGCCATCTTATACTATCTGATACTATGTGATACTATGTCATGCTATGTCTACTATGTCAGACCATGCCAGTAAGTCTAGGTGTGAAACAGGTTAAAAGATGGCTTACTTCTTCATTCTGGCCCATCTGCACATTCTCTGACAGTAGCCCATTCCATGACGAGCTGAAACATAGCAAGGTGTCCGCTAGTACACATTGGCTTACAATGGCGTGCAGTGTCTTATTCTAATCATTCCAAAACACGAACAGAACAAGAGAAGAACATTGTGTTGCCAGCTTTAAAAACCTGGAAATGTAGGCAGATCTTCTTCATGACATGGATACCGTGATCAACCAGTATTTCATAAAATCACACAAAGTGAGTATATCTGTTAATGAATTTGTTTTTAAATGACAACTACTGTAGAAAATGTCTAGGTACTTTCAAATACCATGATTAATGATTGAGGTTGCAATGTTTCAAGTAGTCGCAACATTCTGAATAAGCACAAAAGATGATGTTAAATACATCTCTAAGTGAGTGAGTTGGGTTCAATACTGCTCTGAACTGTGGGGTCAAAACCCAAAGTGGTGCTGTTCTAGACGTGTAAAACACACGACACTGAGTACGGTGTTGACAAATGTAGGGACATAATCAGGATGTTTTTTGGATTCCAACTCAGCTGATCCTGTCACACAAGGGGACACAACAAATCATATCGTCCCTGTAGTGAGTGAGTGAGTGAGTGAGTGAGTATGGTTTTACGCCGCTTTTAGCAATATTCAAGCAATATCACGGCGGGGGACACCAGAAATGGGCTTCACACATTGTACCCATGTCGGGAAGCGAGCCCGGGTCTTCGGCGTGACGAGCGAACGCTTTAACCACTAGGCTACCCGACCGCCCCTATCGTCCCTGTAACTCATATAAGGATGTCAGCTGGTGTTGTGATTGCCACGTAGCTCTAACTGTTAGCGAGCCCCTTAAGGACAATCTGTCGCTGACATGAAGAAATCAGCTGAAAATCAGAGAAAGCCAACGACACAACCAATCAACATCTGCTGAGGACCAAACAGTCATCTTTAGTCAAAGATGTGGTCCTCAGCCAATGCTAAGTTGTATAGTAGCTTATTCTTCCTATGCCAGCAGGTGATGGAGTTGTGTTTTACACCACTTTGAACAGTGCCAGCTTGATGTGGGAG
This sequence comes from Haliotis rufescens, assembly GCF_023055435.1. Classification (NCBI taxonomy): domain Eukaryota; kingdom Metazoa; phylum Mollusca; class Gastropoda; order Lepetellida; family Haliotidae; genus Haliotis; species Haliotis rufescens. The sequence continues at coordinate 3,485,089 of NW_025964223.1, read as the reverse complement.
GAAAACCTGAAGTGATGCTGATGTTTATCCCCTCCCATCCTCTGCACTTACTCAGCATCGTGTTGACCTCCCTGATCCTGGAGTCCCCCTCCTCCTCCATCTGGAGATGGACCTGCAACACAACACAACCATGTATAGAGGAACTTCCTGTAGAGCTTGCTGGGCCACGTCCTCATGTCACATCCAGGTAGGTAGAAGGTAGTACTTGTCAGGGTGGTCTAAGGCCTGTTACTTTTATTAGCAGCAGAAAAGCCCCCGAAAATTGAATAAATAAATAAATGCAATCTGAAAACATATCTTGAGGCCGACTCTCAATTTCAATTAGGTGCTAACTCAGGAACGTATAAGTGACGTAATTGAATTGAATTGAAGTTCTTGTAAATAGTTTCCAATATGTCTTCATGGATAGACTCACTAGTGATAATCTGCAAGGGAAAATAGCTGACCCCTAAAAGTAGTACTGTATGTTACATAAACATCCAATCTCATTAAAATCAGACCTCAGTTCTCGCTACCGCTAAACAAAGATCTGAGGACATCCCATTAGGGGTCACGTCAGAACGACCTTTCAGAGCGTCACTTACCAGATTATGAAAGTGACAGTCGGAATGTGATTTCTGATCATGCAGCCCCGAAAGCTTTAACTCCGAATGATAGTTACGGGTTTAACGACTGTATCCATACAATCTAGACCATCTATTAGCCATTCCAGAATGTTCTTTGGTTCAGGTTTCAAATTTGTAATCGAGAATTTGTCAAAATATGTTTCTAAGCGTAGTCGCCAATTTGAAATTAGTGCCGTAAAGCACGAGAAAGCTGCCTTCTGATTGGTCATTCCATTGGTCGGTCAAAGTTCGCGCAAGGTCGGTCTGACGTGACCCGTAATGGGATGTCCTCAGATCTTTGTTTAGCGGTTGCAAGAACAAAGATCTGATTTTAATGATATTGATAAACGTCGTGACCACAAGGACTACAATGATGTTTAATTTTGTCTGCTGGATTGGTCTGTGTGTGAAATTCAAGGGGCAGAACCCAGGCATCCATGTGGCCACCCACCTCCTTCGTGTTGGCCTGTATCTGCAGGTGTTCCTGCAGCTCTGTCAGGGTCTTCTCGATCTGTGCGCTCCGCCCTTTTTCTGCGGCCAGACCCTGCTCAAGCTTCTCAACAGACTCCTCAGCCACCCGACGGGACTTCTCCGATGCTTGTAACCTGGTGACGGATGGATCCAACATTTATTGTGTATTTTGGATGTATCATCATGTATCTGCCTCAGTTATCATAGCTACTTGGAGTGAGTGAATGTTATTTTGTGCCAGTCAGCTAGATGATTGTTAGGATGGACATGGTCTGGGTAGAATGATGCATCATGTGAGAGTGACACATTGTGACCACCAGTTTCTCCTTTTAGTTGTCTCTGGCAACAACATGAGGTGCTGGATCTCCATTATCCCCTATAGTTATTGAGTAGATGAGTGAATAAAGTTTTATAATATTCCAGTAATATCACAGCAGGGAGGCACAAGAATTAGCTACACACAATGTACCCATGTGGAATCAAACCAAGGTATTCAGTGTGACAAGCCAACGCATTAACTGCAAGACTACCTCACTGCTCCATAAAACAGGACAGACTCAAACACAAGACATAAGGTCAAACCTTACCACACAAAACAGATGTGAACACTCCATACTCCATTACACAGCAAACAGATCCACACTGTGTCATATCAGCAGCTGTGCATATCACCCACTCCATATACTCAGCATATTCAACATATACCAGCATGTGGTTTTGCATATTCAAGTTTTGTTTGTTTGTTATTAAAATCACGCTCAGCAATATTCCAACTAGTGGCCTGTAGATAATCGAGCCTGGTCTTGACAATCAAGTGATTGATATTGTGAGCAACGATCCGTGTTGTCAGAGTAATGTTGATACGCTATCAACATTGTCACCGAGCGTGGTCACCCTATATAATAAGACTCCTTGTGGAACAAGCATAGATTGCTGAGGACCAATTGCAATCTGGAATCCCATAATTCAAGATTGGTTCCATCACAATTCAGCCATGACGCATACCTCTTCCTGAGTTCCTCCACTTGAGCTGGGTCAGCAGCTTGATGAGGAGCTGCTGTTGCTGCTGTTGCTGCTGTTGTTGATGTAACTGATGCTGCTGTAGTTGTCTGGGCAACTGCTGCTCTCTGCAAGGCCTCATTGACTGCCTTTTTCTCTAAGTCAGCCACCTAGAAACATGACAAGGAAGGTCAACATTAATGGTCTTACTACTAGTTACTGGAACAAGTTTTCAGTTAAGAATCAAGTCTTAAAGATGGTCAGGTCACACTTTTTTAATTTTAAGTTTCGTGGATTTATTCTAGCTGTTCCACAGGAGTTTGGTTGAAATAAAATTAAAATAAATCTCAATTATTTATTTATTCATATGAAAGTCATTCTGTCATGGAGTTAAAACTGCAGGTGGCCTCTTGAATCCCATTGTACCCATGTGGGGAATCGAACCTGGGTCTTTGGCATGACGAGTGAACGCTTTAACCTCTAGGCGACCCCACTGCCCCGGGCCACTCAATGGCTACCTTTGAAAGGTTTATTATTTCATGTGCTGCACGACCCCAACAAGAGGGTCATCATGTTATTATAATCAACCCAAAACTTCTAAACACCACCATGATAAATAAATTGTTTTGTATGAACATCACAGTGAGGCTCTCAAACTGACTTCTTGATCAGCTTGGGTGTTGGCTTCAGTCACATAACCCCAGGATACATCTAACTTTACTCGATTAATGGTCTGTTTCACAAGTGTCATTAAGAGTGAGTGAGTGAGTGAGTATGGTTTTACGCCGCTTTTAGCAATATTCAAGCAATATCATGGCGGGGGACACCAGAAATGGGCTTCACACATTGTACCCATGTCGGGAATCGAACCTGGGTCCTCGGCATGACGAGCGAACGCTTTAACCACTAGGCTACCCGACCGCCCCAGTGTCATTAAGAGAGGAATGCTAGTGTGACTTACATATATACTACTCCACTCTTATTAGGGATATTCTTTCTTTCAATGATTCTCACAATATGTCAAAGTGCATACTTCAACAGAATGACATGTCTGGTTATCCCTATCGAAAGTTGAGTAGTCTATTTAGGTCACATGACCTGTCAGATCTTCCAGCCTTGCGATGGGTTAATAGACTTGCACAAGTCTCTAAAGCACTTACTATTAGTTCAAATCATAACTTCTTGATTATATAAATAATAAGAACAAACTGTCCCTAACAGAGACTGGTGTCCACATATCTAGACTTGCCTATTATAAGTGTAGAATTACTTTAGACCCATGGATTTATCACTCAGTACAGCCATGGAGCAAGGCTAAAGGGTTGATGATGATGGTTACCTTTGTCTGCGTGTTGATGTGAGTCTGGTAGAGAGAGCGGTACTGCTGCTGCATGGCCAGCCACTCCTGCTCCTTCTCCCGCAGGGACTTGGACAGCTGCCCCAGCTGTGTGTTCAGGTACCCCCGGTCCTCCGCCAGCTGGCTCACCTGGGGACAAAACAACCGTCAGTGTCGCCAGTTGCTGCACATAGGTAGGGAGTCTTTGTTTGTTTGTTAACGCCGCACTCAGCAATATTCCAGCTATACGACAGCCCTCGGTAAATAATCAAGTCTGGAACAGACAATCCAGTGATTGACATCATGAGCATCGATCCATGCAATCGGGATACGATGACATGCATCAACCAAGTCAGAGAGCCTGACCACCCGATCCCGTTAGTCGCCTCTTACGACATGCATAGTCGCCTTTTACGGCAAGTATGGGTTGCTGAGTTAGCAAAGAGTTAGCCTAGAGTTAGCCTAGAGTTGGCCTAGAGTTAGCCTACCTGCATGGCCAACTGCTGGCACCGGGACTCCCTCTGCTGCAGGCTGTGCAGGGCCTGGTTGAGGTCCACTTGCACCTGGTTCTTCTGCTCGATGGCCTGGGAGAACTGCTGCTGAAGCTTCTCATACTCCACCTGGAACTTGCTCAGTTGGTTGCCCCCGGCCGTTGCCACCTCCAACTGAGACCGAAGCGTGTTGATGTCAAACACTGCCTGCTGAAGGCTGCTCTTTGTCTCATCAAGGTCCTGCTTGAGTTTATTGTTTTCATCAGACTGTACGAATGACTGATCTTCTAGCTCGTCGACCCTCCTCTGGAATGTTTCCTTTTCTCTTGTAAGATGTTCCCTCTGTTCCACGTTGAAGCTGATTTCCTGCTTCATGCTGCCCATTTCCCGTATTTTATCATGAAGTTCTTCAATCTGCTTCGCCATATCGCTGTTGTCTCCTAACACAGCATTGTATTGTTCACTGAGTGAGGAGAAGTCAGATTCAACTGAGGCCATTGTACTGAGTCTGTTGTTCATGTCTCCAATTTGCCTCTTCAGGGAAACATTTTCTGTCTGAGCAACATTTAATTCATCCGAAATTTCCTTCACATCCTGCTCAATGTGCATCAGGGCTTGAATCTTTCGATTCTGCTGATTAATTTCTTCCTTCAGACTCTTACTGTCTCTGTCCATATCTTCAAGATCTGTCTGGGACATCCTAAGTTCCGACTCCAGTGATTCCATCTCTTGGAGTTTCAGAGACAATGAATTGACCTCAGACTGTATCATCTCCTTGTCCACAGACAATCGCTCACATTCATCCTGTGAAGCCTTCAATTCATCCTGTGAAGCCTTCAACTCATCCTGTGAAGTCTTCAACTCATATTGTATCCTTGAAAATTGTTTCTGTGATTCAGTCAGTTCATCTCTGGTCAACTGAAGATCCTCCTCGAACGCTGATGCCTCTTCCAGCTTCCAGTTCAACCCATCAATCTCATCCCTGAGGTTCTGATTCTCAGTTCTCAACTTAACAAGTTCCATGTTGTTCACCTCAAGCTCATTCTCAAGAGCACTGAGCTCCTGTATCTTCCAGTTCAGTGCATCCACTTCATCCTTGGAATCTTGTCTCTCTTTCTTGCTGGTTGTCATTTCGGCTCTCATATGCTCAATGTCCTCCACAACCTGATCCCGCTCAGCTTCAAGATCCACAACCTTCTTCTGCAGTTCTCCCAAGGAGTTCATTTGTCTGCTCATGTCCTCAACTCTCTGACTGAGGATCTGTTTTTCTCTCCTAGAATCCACAAACTCATCTCTCATACCCTCAACCTCCTCCTCAAGATGTTCCTTCTCTGATTCCAACTCGGCTACTTTCTTGTGCAGGGTCTTCAACTCCTCACTTTGGCCACTTGATGTCTTGACCTCCTCTTCCTTCCTACTCATCACAAACTTCACCTCCTCCACTTCCTTCCTCAGCGTCTTGTTGCCATCTTTTAAAGTCTCCACCAAGGCTTGGAACTCATTATTGTCTGCAAGTAACATGTCATAGTGTGACTGAAGATCCTGCAATTTATTTCTCAAGCTGAACAGTTCTTGTTCTTGAGAATCTGAGTCTGATACAGATCGCTGTCGTGTCTCAGTTTCTTTCATGAGTTCAGTTTGTAAGCTCTGGATGCTTTCCTTATACCTCACAGAGTTGTTTTTTTCAAAATCTTCTGCAACTGATAGATCAACTTTTAGACGATTCACCTCCTCTTGAAGCTGGGCCATGTTTAAACTGGATTCTTCTTGTACATGTGCTAATGTAGTCTGCACTTTTGTCAATTCATCTTGCAAATAAACAACCCTTTGAGATTGTGAGTCATTTGATTGTTGAAGTTGAGAAAGACTTGTTTCATAATGTTGCCTCATGTCCTCCTCCTTCCCTTGACATGCTTGTAGCTCAGTCCTAAGACTGTCAATCTCCATATTCACTGTCTCAAGTTTGTTGGAATCATCTTCTGTGGAGGAGAGATTTTGCAGTGAGGCAAGTTCTTCTTGAAGCTTAGCAACTTTCTGAGCCTCCTCATCCCTTGCCCTTACAACCTCACCAAACTGAAGTTCATACTGTTCTTTAATAGCATCCTGCTTTTCAGAACTCTGCTGTTGCTCAGAGTCAAGTTCAGATTTTAGCCTCTCTTTTTCTGACTGAAGTTCGATGAGAGAACTTTGCATAGATGAGTTGTCATGATACATTCTCCTGTTGTCATTTTCCATATCGATTAGTTTGTCCTGAAGATGCTGCATCTGGTCCCGAAGATGTTTCCTCTCCTCAGCAAATCTATTTTCCTGGTCTCTCAAACTACCATCTTGGCTGGCCAGCTCACTTTGCAATTTATCCATGTCTTTTTGCAGTTCTTCATTCTTGATTTTGAATGCTTTTAACTTCACTAGCATTTTCTCACATTTCACTTCAGCTACCTGTAATCTGTTCTTCATCTTCTCATGTTCAGTTTGAAGTATCTTATATTTTTCCTCTGCCTCAGTGGAGGCTCTGTTCAACTGCTCCTGATCAGGAGCTGATGTTTGTCTCAGTGTCTCTTGTTGCAACATTGGAGCTTCAACACAGGTCACCCTCTCTGCCACTTCCACAACATCAGAAACAGACTTGACCGGAATATGTTCTAGTTGATGTTTCAGACTTTCTTTTTCTGAAATTAGCTCCTGCACCTGCTGATAAAGTGTCTTATTTTCACTAAACATCTGATCACATTCTACTTTCAGTTTGTTATATTCATTTCTGGTCTCTGATTCCCCAAATTGAGCTTCAGCAATACTTCTCTCAAATCCTTCACACTCCCCTTGAAGAGATTCAACCTCTATCAGCAGCTCTTCCTTCTCCTGAGTGACCTCAGTCAGTCTGGCATGCAGTGAGTCATGGGCATTCTGTAGGTCATTGATGGTGGACTGCTTCTCAGAAATGAGCTGATGGATCTTCTCCGAAAGCTGGACTTGTGAGTCAAATTCAGCTTTTAAATTGTCTCTATCAGTTTCAATGGCTTGTTTTTCAGAAAGTGCATTGTCAAGTTGGAGTTTGAGGCTCTCTGCGCTTAAACTTTCATCAGTTACTTCCCTTGCTTCTATCAGCTTCTGATTCTCTTCTCTAAGAACTGCTATCCGAGTACTCAGTTCCTTGATCTGGTCTTCATACCCTTCCAATTCCTTAGGCACACTTTCAGTGGAAGTTTCTCTTGATGAGCTGAGATTCTCAGCTACCTGCTTTTGCTCAAGCAATTGGGTCTCTAATGAGGAAACAGAAGTGTGTAAGAGACCTGCTGCCTCAACCAAATGACTATTTTCTTCTTTCACTCGTTCAAGTTCATTCTCTTTTTCTTCAAGAAGTCTCTGACAATCACTTAATGACATCTTGGATTCACTTGAATCTAATTCCGGATCCGCTGATATGACCTGTGTTTTGAGACTCTCCACATGTTCATAGCTTTCAGCCAACTGTGATGTTAACTTAGCTACATTCTCTTCCTCAGATTTCAGTAATTCTGTCAGTTTCAAATTCTCCTCCTGTAAGACAACTCCCTGTTGGTTATAGGTGTCCACCTGGGCCTTGTATTCCTCCACTTGAGATCGAACAGCTTCAAGTTCTGTCTGCAGCTGCCGTTGTTGAAGCTCCTGGTTCTCATCTCCCTTGCTCTCCTGTGTTGAGGCTACCAGCTGCTGCATTGCCTTCAGATCGGCCTGCAGCTGCTGCAGTTCATCCTCTTTGCTGGAAATGTCCTGTTGAGATGTGTCCAGAGTTTCCACATACCTTTCAAGGGCTTCCTCTCTAACTTTCAGAGCTTCTTGAAGATTCTTAACAGACTCACTGACTGAGGCCAATTCAGCTTTCAGGGCATCTTTTTCCTCATTTATCTTCTGATGTGAATCCTGTAGTATTTCGACAATATGGGACAACTCGGTCACCTTTATTTCTTTCTCTTCGAGAATGAGTCTATCTTTTAAGAATCCCTCTTTTTCAATCATTAGCTTCATTATTACATCTTCCTTCTCAGATACAGTCTGTTTGTGGAAGTCAACAGCTCCTTCAAGTTCCTTCATGGTCTCACCCATTCTGTGCACCTCAATGTCCTTCTCTTGCACAGAACCATTACTTTCTTCCTGCAGTCTGTTCAGCTCTTCTTGAAGCTTCTCATAAGCAGCCTTCAGTTCCTGCGACTCAGATGCCATATTATTCCTTGACCCTTCCAGTTCATCCATCTCGCCTTGCTTTTGCTTCAGCTGCTGTTCTAAATGGTGGGTGCTTTCTGTGAGAGTCTGAACTTGCTGCTGAAGCTGCTGAGTGTACTCTGTGTAAGTCTGCACCTGGTTCTGAAGTTCTTGCATCTGTTCATCATGTTTAGCATCAGATTCTTCTTTTGCTCTCTGTACCTCAGACTTGACAACTTCTTCCTCTGCCATTGCTTTTGCCTTCTTCTGTTCTTCCACCTGAGATTTTGTTTCTTCCAGTTTTGTATTTGCTTGATTCAGCTGGAATTTAAGTTTCTTAGCAGTGGCCAGGGCTTTCTTGAGGGTCAGTTCCCTGTCATCATAAGCCTTCTTTTTCTGTTCAAGCTCTGTTTTAACACTCTCCATCTCTGCTGTGAGTGCAGCAGACTGTTCCTCGCCACTTGACAGCTGTGTCACCCTGTCCTCCATCTCCTGCAGATTCTCCAAAAGTGATGCCAACTTTTGATCTTTCTGGCCAATCTTCTCAGTGATTTCTTTCACAATGTTTTGAGACTTTTCCAAACTGGCCTGGAGATTCACAATCTCATCTGCTTTGACTTGCAACTGTTGATTCACCTGCTGGAGGGCTTCAGTCATGTGCTGCTCCTTGTCTGAGGATGAACTAGACAGCTGTTCAACAGTGGCATTGGAAGTCTCAAGCTGAGAATGCAGACTTTCTACCTTAGCTTTCCAGGCAGCATTGTCTCCATTTAGCAACTCCACTTCTGACACCAAACTAGCAACCTGGCCTTCCAACTCACTTCCTTTTGCTTCCATTGCCTCAGTTCTCTCTGCCACCGCCTTCTCTCTCTCCAAGGAACTACTCTGAAGCTGCTCCACAGCTGTGTTTGCCATCTCTAATTGTGACTGCAGGTTTTCAACCCTTTCCTTCCACGCAGAATTATCCCCTTTGACATTATCCACCTCCGACTCCAAACTGGAAACCTGGGATGCTAACTCATTCGCCTTTGTCTCCATGCTCTGAGCTCTTTCTATGATCTCCTTCTCTTTGTCGGAGGAACTGCTCTGAAGATGCTCCACAGTTGTGCTTGCAGCCTCCAGCTGTGCCTGTAGACTCTCGACCTTTGTCTGCCAAGCACGGCAGTCATCTTCTTTCTGCTCTATTTGGGTCTGTAGACTCTGCACCTGGGTCTGCCAGGCGCGACAGTCAGCTTCTTGCTGCTGCAGTTGGGTCCCCAGGTCAGCCATCCGTGAGCCCTGGCTGGTAGATTGGGATTCAAGTTCTGAGATTCTGGTCTGCAGTTGCCCCTTCTGCTCCTCAGCATCATCTAGCTGGGCCTGCAGTGTCGTGGCTGCCTCTGCATACGTCTGCAGCTGTTGGTTCAGTTCTGACAAAGATTGGTTAACTGTGGCCAGCTGAAGAGAAGAATACCAAAACAATTAAAGATAACATTCTTTCATCCAATTCTTTTTTTCTTTTACATTGTAACACGTGAATGAGACATGGTCAGCAAGCAATATCATGGCGGACAGTAAGTAATGGAGTCTGGACCAGGCAAACCAGTGATTGATAGCACAAGCAACAATCTACAAAATCAGCATATGAAAATCACCAGCCAGTCTGATCAACAATGCCAAGTTGCTTTTTCTCTTTATGCATCATGATAATTAAATTGATACAATGATAACATCCTTATAAGATATGGTGTCTTTAGACCCATAATAATGTATAAACAGAAAATAAATAATAGGTCCAATGCAAAGTAACACCAAAAATACTTTCTAGCACATATCATCATGAACAATTGTCAAAACAATATTTGAAACAAGCCTGACCAAAATTGACCTTTTGGATCAACAGCAAACATACATAACTGTGGTAAAATATAACATGGTTAAACAAAGAAAGAACATTCACCTAGGGAAAGGCCTGCCTAACTATAGATCTTAGTACTGTCTTAATTCTACTTTGACATTATTTGTCTGTTTGTTCTTTGTTGTTTTAACACTGTACTCAGCAATATTCAAGCTATAATACTGTTAATAATCGAGCCTGGACCAGACATTCCTGTGATTGACATCATGAGCATCGATCTATACAATTGGGATACCATGACACGCATCAACCAAGTCAGTGAGACTGACCACCAGATCCTGTTAGTCGCCTCTTACGACAAGCACAGTCGCCTTTTACAGAAAGCATGGGTTGCTGAAGACCTATTCTAGTATTTCTACTCCAGATCTTCATGGGTACTTTGGCATTAAGATTCTACCATTTGTTTTAATTATCCTCAGTTGAGATGCCTGTTTATTTATTGAATACATCCATCCCAGCAACACTAAGACTCCAAGGAGCATTACCTTTAGCTTAATTAAAAGTGTTGGCTGGTGATAGAGACACAATTTTTATTATCTGTGAAGCCAACAACACTGGGGGCATCCACAGCACATTTGTTATACGTACTTTTGAACCCAAATTGTGTGACTGGCAGGTGCTACCTGTAGGTCAGGACATGCTTACACTAATTGTGTGACTGGCAGGTGCTACCTGTAGGTCAGGACATGCTTACACTAATTGTGAGTGAGTGAGTATGGTTTTACGCCGCTTTTAGCAATATTCCAGCAATATCATGGTGGGGGGACACCAGAAATGGGCTTCACACATTGTACCCATCTCGGGAATCGAACCCGAATCTTTGGCGTGACGAGCGAATGCTTTAACCACTAGGCTACCCGACCGCCCCTACCCTAATTGTGAGCGAACACCTGATTTTCTGTGATACGTTCACATGATTTTCACGCCTATTCTGCCTTTTCATGCCCAATGTTATTCTCTGGCGTGTATCTTTTATATTTTCAGAACATCAAGTGATCGATCTTGTTGTTGTAAAACCTGAGGTACAATATATTTTTGGGGTATTTTCTGTAACAGATTAATGGAACCATCCCAGTCTCTTTCCCAAGAGTATCCAATGGGGGACGCCTTATAATTTAGACTTCCAAACAAATCAATTAGTATTGATACCAGTTTTACCAACTATTCATATACCTATTGATATATCACACACTTCCTGTAACTCTTGAGCACCAATGCTCATAATCAATAATAACTGATTATGAATAAATCTCATATCAGCCCTCAAAATATTCTCTCCTGGCCTTGAAAATGTTAAACATAGTGAACTGTCTTGATGCCGGGCGTTGGTGTGATGTACCAGTGGCCTTTATAATGTAGCCATCACCTCGGACTTCATTAAAATTGTCTTCGTAAGATCTCTTTGCACTTGTTAGCAAATAACATCTTTGATCCCAAACTACCTTTGCAAACACTTTTAATACTGAGTTTTTTAATTTCGCACCAATTGTATAAGCATTCTTTGGACAGATTCATGTAATAAATGTTAATATGGTTCTATGTCACTTTTTAACGATATTCCAGCAATACCACACAGGTACCCATGTGGAGAACTGAACCTGGACTATCAGTGTAACAGGCTGACACTTTACCTACTAGGTGACCCCACCGCACCATACCACACAGGTACCCATGTGGAGAACTGAACCTGGACTATCAGTGTAACAGGCTGACACTTTACCTACTAGGTGACCCCACCGCACCATACCACACAGGTACCCATGTGGAGAACTGAACCTGGACTATCAGTGTAACAGGCTGACACTTTACCTACTAGGTGACCCCACCGCACCATACCACACAGGTACCCATGTGGGGAACTGAACCTGGACTATCAGTGTAACAGGCTGACACTTTACCTACTAGGTGACCCCACCGCACCATACCACACAGGTACCCATGTGGGGAACTGAACCTGGACTATCAGTGTAACAGGCTGACACTTTACCTACTAGGTGACCCCACCGCTCCATACCACACAGGTACCCATGTGGGGAACTGAACCTGGACTATCAGTGTAACAGGCTGACACTTTACCTACTAGGTGACCCCACCGCTCCATTAAGACATGAACAGCAACACAGACTCAGGCCTGTCCGAGACACAAATCAGATTACAAGAATGTAACCGCATCTGAAGAACCTTGTTCTGTTCAACACAAGTTTTTACAGTGGTAGCAAATCCCTCCCTGATATCTCTTGTATATATTCCATGAATATGCAACAGCTGCTGTATTCAGTCCTTCCATTCCCTCAGATATCTTGCCAACAATCTGATGAAACTTACCGTATTCGACGTAATAAGCGCCCCGCTCTAATAAGCATGATAAGCGCACACGGTGACATTTGCTAATATATTGGCTGGTGAACAATCCCAATTAGCACCCCTTCCGATTGATCAATGTACACAAGACTAATTTATTCGCGTATAATACACACTCGTGTGCTATATGCACCCTTAAATATGGGCAATAAAATTCTGGAAAAATATATCTGTCGTACATAAATATTACAGGCTGTCAGCATAACCATGAAATTTATCTTTCAACTCTGTTTTTTTTTCACCAAAATAATATTCTAATCAGAGCCCCCTATTTCTAATTTTGAGAGCGCCCTGGGCGCTTATTACGTCGAATACGGTGTGCAGCTAAACCTTGAAATAATATTCCATCAATATCCTTTGCCTGTTATATACTACTCAAATGAAGTTAAGGATCACATAATTCTTTCATATTATGACAGTTAATCTGTCATGGCATGACACATAGAAATATAAAAGAATCGGGGAATCCTTAGCTTCTTTTGAGTGGTATGTTCAATCAGCAGAGTTTTACAGCTCCTCATACAGATACATAATTAAATAGAACCCTCACAAGACAATCTCCACTTCATCATTGATATCTAGAACCCTCACAAGACAATCTTATCTTCATCATCAATATCTAGAACCCTCACAAGACAATCTTAACTTCATCATCAATATCTAGAACCCTCACAAGACAATCTTGACTTCATCATCGATATCTAGAACCCTCACAAGACAATCTTGACTTCACCATCGATATCTAGAACCCTCACAAGACAATCTTATCTTCATCATCGATATCTAGAACCCTCACAAGACAATCTATCTTCATCATTGATATCTAGAAAACTCACAAGACAATCTTATCTTCATCATTAATGGCTTGTCATGAAATAGACATACCTACTGCCATATCAATATACACTGTCACATTGATTAATGATATAATCCACATGCCCTCACCTTTTGAATAGACACAGATAACAGCTAAGGGCATTATTAACTAAGAATCAATAGAGCATCCCTTTCTCAACCTATCCCTTAGATTATCGATTTGTTGATTGAAGCGAACACATAAATTGTACAACTATTTCACTGAAACATAGCCTCCATGCAATATATCCTTCTCACAGTGAAATAGCCTCCCATGCAAGACAATCTTGACTTCATCATTGATAGCTAGAACCCTATCTATACAACATACAACACACACACCACTGATCCTCCCTCTATACAATATACAATATTGCCATACACACCACTGATAATCCCACTATACAATATTGCCATACACACCACTGATAATCCCACTATACAATATTGCCATACACACCACTGATCCTCCCACTATACAACATACAAAATAACACACACACCACTAATCCTCCCTCTATACAACATACAATATTGCCATACACACCACTGATCCTCCCACTATACAACATACAAAATAACACACACACCACTAATCCTCCCTCTATACAATATATAAAATAACACACACACCACTGATCCTCCCACTATACAATATACAAAACAACATACACACCACTAATCCTCCCACTATACAATATACAAAACAACATACACACCACTGATCCTCCCTCTATACAACATACAAAACAACATACACACCACTGATCCTCCCTCTATACAACATACAAAATAACATACACACCACTAATCCTCCCACTATACAATATATAAAATAACATACACACCACTGATCCTCCCTCTATACAATATACAAAATAACACACACACCACTAATCCTCCCACTATACAATATACAAAATAACATATACACCACTGATCCTCCCTCTATACAATATACAAAATAACATACACACCACTGATCCTCCCTCTATACAACATACAAAATAACACACACATCACTGATCCTCCCTCTATACAACATACAAAATAACATACACACCACTAATCCCCCCACTATACAATATATAAAATAACACACACACCACTGATCCTCCCTCTATACAATATACAAAATAACATACACACCACTAATCCTCCCACTATACAATATATAAAATAACACACACACCACTGATCCTCCCTCTATACAATATACAAAATAACATACACACCACTAATCCTCCCACTATACAAAATACAAATTGACATACACACCACCGATCCTCCCTCTATACAACATACAAAATAACACACACACCACTGATCCTCCCTCTATACAACATACAAAATAACATACACACCACTAATCCCCCCACTATACAATATACAAAATAACATACACACTACTAATCCTCCCACTATACAATATACAAAATAACACACACCACTGATCCTCCCTCTATACAACATACAAAATAACACACACCCTTTCTTCATACTATACATATACATCATAAAACATACACATCACTAATTCCCTCATCCAGTTCCAAAGCCATACTAACCATACATTGTCTATGGTATCAAGGAAGCAGTGCCCAACATTGATCAATGTAGAAATGTGGCAGTCAGAGGACATCCACAGTCTGTAACATGTCTACAAACCACCACACGAGACTACGCAAAGCTGTCCTGAATTCACACCACATTACATCTGTATCCAGCGGCCAATCTGTTCAACTGTTGTATTGATTTCTGTACCAGGTGTTGCGTATTGTATATATAAACTGACAGCTCTGAATACCTAGTCCCCAATCCACTTGACATGGAAATTGTAACCATTCATTTCAGTATTACCTATTCATTCACGTAAGAAGTACAAATCATTCCTGGCATTTAATTTGGAAAACTAATCACTTTTAATGGTTCAATGCATTTCATTTAACCAGACTGAATTAAGTGTTAGTCTCTGTCCATGGAATTCAGCGAAGTTAATTTTTCATTTGAGTCTGGGTAGGGTGTTTAATATTTGACAAAATATCTGACTGTTGTTGGTACATCAAAAGTGATTTATTTATTTTTTTGTTTTGTAGTACCTATTTAAAATTACATACATAATAAAAGCACTTTAAATCATCAAAAACAAATATCAAAATGACCTCTATCATTAAATGAATGCAAAATAATTATAATTAATAAAAAGGTTTAACAGCTCAAGCCTAAATGTTTGTTTGTTGTTTAACGCCACACTCAGCAGTATTCCAGCTATATGCTGGCAGCCTTTAAGACAATCCAGTGATTAATATTACACGCTAGGAGTAACAACCAACTTAGCACTAAGATATCTTTGTCGAACAAGTTCCTGGAATCCTCACAACACTCAAGATATTAACATTATCACTAACTTGAACAATGAAGTGCACAAATGTAATTTCTCAGAAAAAGGAGTTTGTTTACTATTGATGACATAACAGGAATAAACAAGCATGCTGTTAAACGGTCTCAGTTATAAAATCAATTTCCCCAAAAAACAAAATGAACCACAACCAACTATGTCAATATTGGAAAAAAATATAAGTTTCAAATACATGTATGAGTCAATAACTGAGAGCAAATATGAATATTATAGTTCTAGATTAAAGTTTGGCTATAAATATTAAATCATGCAATAAATATGCATTTATACTAAACGAACAAAGTTAGGGATCGTGAATATGTTTGGAGATATTTTTATGAAATTGTGTGTTGAGTTTACAATACAAAATAATAACCCGAAAAATATTCATGACCCCTAACCTTTTTCTTCAGTATATACATATACATATATACATATATATAGGCAAGATACATATCTATATTTCCTACTGTGAAAAAATGTCATGCATTATGACCAAACCATGATTCAGTCTATCATATTCCCCTTCAAAATGACCAAGTATAAATTTGTAACAATATGCCAATATACTGGAATAATCATTATCATTATGTACCACTGTCTGACGAGAGGATTTTGTTGATCAAACTTCAACAAATCAAACCAACTGAGCATAAACTTAAGAGATTGATACTACTCGCTATGCTTGACTAAGCAAAGCACTCACACACACACTCACTCTTGAAAGGCAGGTGGCCGCTATGCTTCATCACTTCTATGTACGAAGGCAAAGCAGTAGGTATGAGCAGAGGTGATATACATGAATTGAATGATGAGAATACTGAATGCAGGTAACAGATGAGTATGCTGTTGTGTTACAGTGTGAATACATGGAGTGAATACAGTGAGTGTGAAGATGCAGTTAGAAAGGTGTTACAAAGCAAGCAGAGGAGCAGTGAGAGTGTTAGTCCCGAGCAGTACAACTGGTAGGTATCCTCCTTGTGGGATGCTTACATGTGTTTCCTTAAGCTTCAGTTCATCCTCAAGGCTACAAAGGGAAGTTGTTAGAGATGATGTCTTCTGCTGTTCCTTGGCAATGTGTTCATCCTTCTGGGCAAGACTCTGGACGTAAGCTTGTTCTTTATCTCTAAGCTCTTCCTCAAGGCTACTGAGGGAATGTTGCAGAGACGTTGTCATCTGCTGTTCCTTTGACAAGTCTTCTTGCTTCTGGGCAAGACCCTGGATGTATTCCTGATCCTTGAGTTTCAACTCATGCTGAAGCTGTGTGACAGTGGCCTGGAGGCTTGTAGTGGTATCCTGAATATGAGCTTCATCTTTCTGACCAAGATGAACACCTTCTTTCATCCCTTGCTGTTCTTGAAGGCCAGTGATGCATCTCTGCAAATCTAAGATGGTGTGTTGCCTTTCTCCTAAATCTGCATCTCTCTGGGTGAGGTTCTCATCTTTCAGCCGTATCTGCTCTTGGAGTTCTGACAGAGATGTCCGTAGCACAGCAATGGTGTGAGCTTCTTCCTCCAGTTTATCATCTTTCTGGATGATCGTCTGCGCCAGTTCCTCCACCTTCTGTTGTAAAGATGCGAGCATTCCTTCATCAGAATCTGATTTAGAAGTGACTGATGCATCAGATTGCCTTTGCTGTATCTCAAAGTCAAGGTTCCTGCGTGGTATGGTCTGTGACAGTTGTTGAGCTGTTTCCCTTGTAACAGCTTCAAACTTCTCATCCCTAAAGTAATCTATAGCCAAAGTGGTGTTGGATGAATCCCCTTGTTCAGAGAGTTCAGTGTGTCTTGATTCTAAAGAAGCCATTTTCCCATTCAAACTGTTCATTTCTAACTGCATTGTGTGAATGCATTCATCCTTCTGAGCACAAAGCTGTTGCAGGTAAGTGTTACTGTTAATGTATTCATATGTCTTGGAAATGAAAAGTGACACACACTCACTTACATTGTCCTCAGTCACAACTCTTTCAACATACACATAAGGGAATGCGGCAGACAGCTGATCTCGAATACTCAACAGGGCCTCTTTGAGCATTCTGTCTTGTGAACTGAGTGTTTCCACAGCAGTCTCCTGCTGCTGAAGGGCGTCCAGGAGTTGGGCTTTCTCCTCTTGTTCATGTTTGTTGTTCTCTAGCTCCTCTGTAATAGCAGAAATCTGAGCTTTCAGAGTTTCCACTAAAGACTCATGTTCCTTTACCAGTTCATCTTGCATTTGTTTCTCCTGCTTCAGCTGATTACCAAGAGCCTCACTGGCATTTAATTTCTCAGTCAAACTGTCCAGAGCAGTTTTTTGATCAACAAAGGCGACATCTTTTTCTTCAAAGGCATTTTCAAGGGACATGATCTTTTCCCGCTCTGCCTCCAGCATTTTGTTACTCTCAGTATGATTCTGTTGAAGATATTCATTTTCTTGCATAGACAGCTTCAATTGCTGATGCAGGTCATCAATTGTTTGTTCCATGACATTTGTTTCATTAGTCAGTTTAGTCACAGTTTCAACTAAACCACTGTTGATATGTCCATATTCAGACTCGATATCGGAACAAACTTTCTCTGCATTTATCCTCAGCATCTTCTCTTCTTGGTATTTAGTATCTGTCTCTCCAAGTTGTTTTTGTAACTGAGATAAAAGAGTGTCCTTCTCAGAACTACTGTAGCTCCTTAAGGCCAATTCTTTCTGGATATTTTCATAGGATGTTGTCAGAGAATCGAACTCGTCCCGAAGTGAGTCTTCCTTCATTCGGGCTTCCTGCAACTGCATTTCAAGGTCTTCCACAACATCCTTAAATGATTCCACTTGAAGTCTGGTCTTCTCCAGTTCCCGAGAGCATGTCTGATGGGCAGAATCAATGTCTGACACTTTCTGCAGAAGAGTCTCCTCATTTCTTTGACTGTTGTCAAGCTGCTGCTGTAGAACTCCAATTTGACTTGCCATTTCAACCTTTGCACCTTCCATTTGTTGTATTTGGTCAGTGGCACCATCAAGAGATTTCTGTACCTCTACAGCTTTCTTTTTGAGAACAACTAATTTGGCATCTTTCTTCTTCATTTGGCTCTGCATCTCTGTTATCTTGTTTCTCAGGGAATCAAATTCAGTCTCTAGATTTTCACCTTGATTAGAGTGGACTGTCTTTTCTTCAAGCTCATTGGCCTTCTCTTTAGTGCTTGAAACATCTATCAGTTGCTTCTCTAGATGTTCTTTCTCAGATTTCAGGCCATTTGCATACACTTCCCATTGCTGTGAGTACTCCTTCCACTGATCCCTCTCAGCGATAACACCAGATAGCTGATCTTCAAGACTAGAGATTTGCAGCTTGAGTGAGATAATTCTATCATCATCAGATCCTTTCCCTTGTTTAGACTCTTCTTCAACCTGTTCTGTTCTATGCAACTCATTCAACTGACTTTCAAGATCCTGTTTAACAGACATCAAATCTACGATCTTGGACTGTTTCTCTTGAAGCTGTAGTTTTAGTTCATTCAGTTCACTTGAGGAGTCTGTCAAGCTCTTGCTGCTGTGATTTTTCTCTGATTGGAGTGTAGAGATTTCTTCTTGCTGTCTATACCAGTCTGTTTCAAGTTCCTGTCTCCTTGTTGCTGCTTCATGGTAGCTTTGAGACCAAACTTCTATGTCAGACTGGAGTTGCATTACTTCTTGTGTTAGAGTCTGAATCTGTTGAAGTTTGTCATCTTCTGAAAGACTCTCCGAAGAAGATTTCAACTTCATTTGGTTCTGAAGAAGACTCTTTTCAGATAATGTTGTTGACAACTGATTTTCTGTTTGTTGAAGTTTATTCCATGTTTCTTGATGGCTTGAATTAGCATCTTGTAGTTTCACTGTGATGGTGTGGAGTTCTTGTGATGTGCTCGCCAACTTCACAGTCAGAGCATTAATGTTAATGTCTCTCTCCTCCAGCAGAGTCTGCAGAGATTTCATTTCCCTGTGCACATTCTCAAATTGTTGACACTTTCTTGCAATATCTTGTTTCATTTTTCTTATTTTTGAGATAACATTAGCACTCTCACCACTTAAATCTTCATAGGATGATAACTGCCCCATGTACTCTTCTTTCTCAAACTGCAAATCAATCAAGGTGTCTTTTTGATTTTCAAGTTCTGCCTCAAGTTGTTGTCTTCGGGCAGTTTCAGTATCAAGTTTCTGTACAAGCTTCTTCATCTCTTCTTCCAAATGAAGTGAAGTTGATGACCCATCTGTTTGGTCGACTGTCACAGAGGATCTGTTTGCAATTTCTGCTTTTAGCATTGCAATGTGATCTGTAGCTCTCTGTAGCTGCTGTGAAAGACTCTGAATGTGAGCATCTCTAGATATCACTTCTGAATGACCTGATACATTTGGCATGGCATTGTACAACTGATCTGCAAACCTTTGGTTTTCTTCATATAATGTCTCAGTTCTTTCTTCGGCTGCTGACAGTTTGCTATTGGCTATTCTGAGATTTTCATCAGCTTCTGCTACTTTCTTGCTCATGACTACAATTTTGGCATCCTTCTTCTTCATCTGTCTTTGCAGATCTTTCACCTTCTTTGCATCATCAGTAACCTCCACTTCCTTCTCAGGAGATGACACACGCGATTCCATCTTCTGCAGCTCATCAACTTGAACTGTCAACTTCTGATTTTCAAAGTGTAGAGTTTCCACTTTCTGTTGTGCATCTTTCAGTTGATGAGAGACTAATGTCACCTTCTCTGTTGCCTCTTTTACTTTCTTGCTGAGGGTTAGGATTCTTGCTTCTTTCTTTTTCAGAAGCTTCCTCATTTCCACCACTTCTTTCACAGGTTCATCTGCTCCTTCTCCTGCTTCAAACTCTGTGAAACTTTCATCAAGTCTACGAGAGTCCCCAAGCTGAGATTCAAGGTTCCTATTTTCAGCTGTCAGATTCTCAACCTTCATGTCCATGTCTTTCAGCCTCTGACTGAGGAGGGTCAACTGCTCTGTTGCTTCAGCTAACTTTTTATTAGCAACTGTCACTTTGGCTTCCTTTTTCTTGAGCAATTTTTGCAATTTAACAACATCCTTTTTAGCAAGTTCTTCAAGTTCTTTTTCCCTATCCAGATTAGTCTGAAGAGACCTAATAGCGGTGTCAAATTCTCTGTTCTCGTCCAACAAGTCTTGAACTTGGTATGAAAGATCCTTTTCCATGTATTCTTTGTCTTCCTGAAGGTAGTTGATCTGTCTGACAAGATCTTTGTTTTCAAAGTGAAGTCTTTCCACTGCTGGATCAAAGCCAAGACTTCGCTGTGAAGAGTAGCGAGAAACAGATGAAGTTTCCATACTGTCTGACACTTCGCTGAAACTGTCCAGATCTGACGACCATGATATATCCATTGCCATCTCTGTTGTCACAGACTCTGTGTCCCCCACCTGTGACTTCAAATTCTTCAGACGTTCACGGTAATACGCCCTCTGTTTCTTTGTAATACTGAGGTCTTCCTCTAGCTTCAGAACATGCTGCCTGACTTTTTCATATCTGACATCTCTTTCATACAGAACCCTATCATGTTCTTGGACTCTTGCCAAAAGTTTAGCATTTTCATCACAAGTAGATTTCAGCTGATGTCTCAAAATACCTGTCTGGGAATCTAAACTTTCAACATTCAAAAGTTCCTGGTATTTTCTAGAATAAGCTGTAACCTCTCCGACTTTCTGTTGGATTTCTAGCTTCAGAGTACCACACTGAGTTGAATACTTCTCGGATTTTTCTTTCAGATCAGCAATTTCTTTGACATTTTTAGCCATTTCTTTATCTTTCACTGCAATTTTTTCCTGATATTCGAACTCAGTGTCGTAGTGATGAGTCTGAAGCTTGATAATGTCCTGATCCTTCTCACTGCAAATATCCTTGAGAACACTAATCTCTATCTGCAAGGCATCCTTATCTTCCAGTGGACCAACCATTGTTTTCTCGATCTCTTGCAACTGCCTCTGCACAACTTCAAACCTACTACAGGTTTCCCTGAATTCCTTATCCTTGGTTTCAAGGCTGCCTTTGAGAATACTGATCTCTGAAGTAGCTCTTTCATGTACAACTTTAAGCTCATTGTGTTGACGCATCTCATTCTTTAAGGATCCTTCAAGTTCTTCCATATTTGTTTTGGCACTCTTGAGTTCATCTTCAAAACATTGACTAGTTTCTGTACTGGTTGTCTGTTGCTGTAACATCGATTCCATTTGTCCTTGCACCTCTTTCATCTTCATCTCTGCTTCAGAAAGGCTATGCTTCAAAGAACCAACTTCAGCCTCCCTGGCAGAAATCTCCTCCTGCAGTCTCCCTTCCATCTGTTCCAAAGCACCTCTCATGTTCACAATCTGTTCATCCTTTTCAGTAACACAAAGGTCTTTCTCACTCAACAACAAACTCAACTGATCAGCCTCTGCCTGTGTCTCTGCAAATTTCTTCTGAAGATCTTCCTTAAGTTGTGAATCATCTTCTGTGGTTGATGTTAAATGTTCAACCTTCTCAGAAAGGAGTCTGTCTTTTTCAACAAGTGATTCTTCGAGTTTGGCACAAGTTTGTTCTAATGTCATTTTGCTATTGCACATTTGGGAATGAACACTCTGAATGGAAACCAGTTCTGTGGACAAAGTGCCCAACTCCTCTGTCAAAACAGACAATTGCACATCCCTGTTATCACCAGCCTTTGACTTATCAGCTCCCATTTGCCCTAGATTTTCTTCCGTTATCAGTTGTTCACGCTCCAGTTTGATCTTTTCTTCACTCATATTAAGCTCAAGATTTCTTTGTTTTAATTCTGATATTTCAGATTCAGCAACCAACAGTCTATCAGTTAGCTTGATGATTTCCTCATTTGATGTTTGGCATTGATACAAAGTTTCACGCAGTTTGCCTTCAGTTTCTGCAATCTGGTCAGCTAGAGCTTTGTTCTGTGTAGCCACATTCACCTTCTCCTCTAAGACCTCTTTTTGTGACGTTTCAACTGTTTCCAGTTGCTCCTGAAGACATTTGTTCAATACTGAAAGACTTTCCCTCTCTTCCATGGACGCATCAAGACTTGCCTGCATGCTTTCAATATCTCGGTGTAAAGACTCCTTCACTTGCACAACCTGTCCAAGATCCTGATCTCTAATTGTGACCTTCTGTTGAAGATGAACCAGCTTGTTGTAGAGCTCCTTGATTTCCATGTCCAGTGAACCACACTCTTGTCTTGATTCCTGCAAAGTGTTCTCGGTTGTCTCCTGATCATCAGAGATCTCATCAAGCAGCTGCAGCGCCTTATGAAGCTCCTTCTCAACCTCCTCCCTTTCAGCCATGATGCTGCAGATGCCTAGTGATAGTTCATGAAGGAGTTGATCCTTCTGTTCAAAGAACATGTCCATAGTTCTTGACTGCTCACTGGGTGGAAGTATTGTATGGCAGAGAAGAGTTTTACACATTGCCTGGAGACTACTTAGAGTCTCACCAGACACCTTTTCAAACTCTGACAACTTTTGCTCCTGGAATAAAAGTTTTGATTGATCAAGCTCATGTTTGATTTCACTGTGCTTCTGTACATTAGTACTTATTTGTGTGGACAGGGACTGTGTGTGTAGGGCATAGTTCTCAAGGGCCGATGTTAATATTTGTATTTGTACAGATTGCTCTTCCAGGTCTTGTTCTTTGTCTGAACAAGGTTTAATCTTATCTTGCAACTCAGCTCTTAATGAACTCATCTGATCCCTTAGATCATCACATTCACACCTGCTTTCCCTAAACAGCTTATTCAGCACCTCCACCTCATAAACTTTAGCTTCCAACTCACTTCTATGCTTCTCATTAACCTCTGCAATTTCATATCTAAGTGTCTTCAACACTACATCCTTTTCTCTTACAATATTGGTATATGATTCTGTCTGACTATCTGCCAAAGCTTTCACCATCTGAAGATTTGTATCCTGTTCCCTAAGGATTCCCTCTTTCTCAAGGACTAACATGTGTACCTTATCAGTGAGAGCTTCTGTTATTTTCTCACTTCCTTGCAACTCAGTCTTAAACTCAGACACTTGGGCCAGTAAGTCATCTCTACCCTCCCTCAAATCAGTTACTTCTTTAGTCAGTTCAATGTGTTCTTCACTTAAGGTGGTTATGCTGTTTTCTAGCTCCCTATTCTGAAGGCAAATTTGGTCCTTGGAGTCCGAAATTTGCTCAAGATCACAAAGTAATTGCTGTTTTTGAGTTTCAAGACTGTTAAGATCTTCATTAAGTTTATCGTGCTCACTCACCACAGGCTCAAGCTCAGCAATCCTCTCATTCCTGTCCTGAACCAAACACTGTAGTTTGGCAACATGTTCTTGCAAGACCACATATTGATTATCTTTGTCAGATAGAAGCTCCTGTTGTTCACATAATTGCTCCTTCAGCGAAGCAACTGTTGTTTCTTGTTCTGAGAGAGCTTCTTGTAACTCTTTAACAATCTCTTTCTGAGCAATTAGAAGCGTTTCTCGCTCTTCAAGTAATGACTGTGTCTCCTTTGATTTGACATCATATTTACTCTTGTCATGATCCATGGTGGCAAGGGAATCACTCAAATCTGACAATTTACCCTCAAGGACAGAAATCTGTTCAGTTTTGACAGCAACAGTGTTTTCTGATGTTTTCAACCTAGATTCCAAATCTAATACTGATTGCTCTAGTACCTCAATAACCTTCTTAGTATTATCCATTTTCTGTTCCAAGTCCACAGTGGATTCCTTCCTGTCTCCTGCCTCAGTCTGTAGCTGATCAATTTTACTCTCCAGATGGAAAATACTATTTTCTTTCTCTAGAGCAACATCCTGTGACTTCTTGAAAGCTTGTTCCAGGGTCATGAGTTGGGTTGCATTCTGTTCCAACTGTTGAATGTTCTTTATGTTTTCCTCATCTTTCTTTGACAACATTTGTTTCACATCCTGTAAATCAGATACTTTGCAAGCAAGTTGACTTTTCGTCGAAGCCAAATCTGCTTCAAGTTTGGTATACAGGCATTCCTGTTCAACAAGTGTTTCCTGAAGAACTGTTTGACTTTCAAGCATAGAGGTGATCTGAACATCCCTATCCTTAACGTCAGTTTGCAACTTTATCAAAACTGAATCCAACTCAGATTTTTTGACAGTTTCAGCTTCCAAACACTGCAGAAGGTTTGCTTCCTTCTCAGATAATGTTCTCAATGTCTCCTCATGATTTTTTACTCTCTCTTTCTCCTTTGCCAATGCTTCTTCCAATTCCAACCTCACAGAAACAGATTCATTCAGAGTTTGACCAGTCTCCTGTGACACAATTTCAATTTGCATTTTTAGCTGCTGAATTTCTAAATCCCTCTCAACAAGATTTTGATTAACTAATTCCAAATCCCTAACCAGGATGTGATTTTTCTTGGACATCTTCTTACTGACAGCATCACAAGATGACCATTTGTCTGAAAGGTCTTCTAGTTCTTGAGTGAATATTGAAATCTGTGTATTTTTTTCATTCAGTTCCCTGAACAGTTCCTCCAATGCTGATCTCTTATCCAATAATTCCTGGGTAAGTGCTGTCAGGTCTTGTTCCATGTTTACCTTCAACATTTCTTTCTCTCTTCTGACATCTTCAAATTGAATTTGCAACTGCCCAAGCTCATCAGACATTCTTGAAGATTCAATTTGCTTTGCTTGCACCACTGTTTCCAGTTCATTTCTTTGATCAGTTAAAGTCTCAATACTTTCTGATGAAAATTTCCGTACATCATCAAGCTGTGATGTAAGTTGCTCCTCTTTTGTCACTAGTTCATGCATTTGCTGAGACAGTGATGATGTGTGTTCCTCTAGTTTCCTCTTTTCCTCAGAGACATTCTCCAAACTTTGGACTAACTGTCTGCTTTTATTACTCACTTCCTCAAACTTCCCAGACATAACATCTAACTCCTCTTGAAGTTTACAAATCCTTTCAGAACTCAAGTTGATCTGATCTCTGAGAGTCACAGCCTCGGTTTGTTCATTCTCCAACTTAGCCATAAACTCTGTTTTCTGCTCTTGAAGTGAAGCCACAAGCTCATCTCTAGACTTCACATCTGATACTAAAGAGTTCTTTTCTGCAGACAGTGTCCCTACACTTTCATGTAAATGTTCCACCTGTTGTGTAAGAAACTTGCTTCTTTTTCTGTCTTCGTCATGGCTGGATGACGCTGATCTCAAAACCTGCTGCACATCTTCCTTTTCTATCTTCACTTTATGCAAGGTTTGCTGAATAGTTTGCAAATCAACCACAAATGAGTCTCTCTCTTCAGTTACTTTGGATAAAGATGCTTTAATGCCTGATAAGGTATCCTCCCAATGACTCTTCTGTTGTTTCATTTCATGTCTCAGATTCTCGAGGTCTGTTTTTGCTTCTGCAAGGGAATTTGATACAGACAGAAGTTCTGTTCTGAGATTGTCTCTTTCAAAAGAAACTGTTTCCAAAGATGATTCAAGTTTCCTGGTATTGAAGCCTGCCACAACATAAGCTGAATTGAGGCTGAAAGTTGTCTGACTCACATCAGATAGTTCATTCTCTAGAATATGAACCTGTATGCATGAGTCTTGTAAAGCTGCCTCTTTACAATTCAAAGAAGATTCAAATGCATCTTTCTGCTGATTCAAGTCGGATGTAAGTTGGTCAATTGTACCCATGAGCTTTACACCCTCACTGTCCCTATCTTGCCTTGTACACTCAATCAGTTCTACATGGGCAACATGTTGTCTCTCTGCTTGTTCAACAGCCTGAGCCAATTTGTCCTGAGATTCTTCCAGGTTAGACAGCAGGGTATCCTTTTCAGATTCTAGGCTTTTCAGAATGCCTGACAAATGTTCAACTTCAGAGGACAATGATTCTGACATCTTACAACTTGCATTAAGTTCTTTACTCACACTCTGGGTTTCGTCCGTTTTATTCATCAAAGATGTACACGTGGATTGCAGGTCAGTCTCTAAATGAGATATCTTCTCCAAATGTTCTTCTTTTTCCTTAGCAAGTCTGTTAAGCTTTTCTTCAGTGTTATCATGCGCCTCCTTGAGTTCTGTTAATTTTCCATGAACTGTTTTCAATTCAATATCTTGATCGTGACACTTTGTCTGAAGATCACTAATTTCCTTCTCTCTAACATTCTTTTCTTCTTCAGATTTTAGACACATATCTTGAGAATCTGTGAGCAGCAGTTGTGTAGTCTGTAGTTTATCTTCCAATTCAGATTTTAAGGTTTTCAAGTCTGATTCCATCTTGGTCAATTCTTGGGTCAATGTCTCATTTTGCTGCTTGATAACAACAGATTCTTCAGAAAGACTGTGTATGTTCGAAGATAAGGACTTCACCAATCCTGATTTCTCCTCCAAAGAGACTGCGAGGGAAGAGTTTTCACTACTCATTGTTTCAATAGTAGCTTGACAGTTACTCAACTCAGATGTTAGGCTTAAGAAGTCCTTGTTTAAAGCTGTCAGATGTTCATCCATTTTCTTTAAAGAATCATCCTTTTCAGAACACACTTTGTGAGCCACAGTTTTCTCCCTCAAAAGTTTGGACAATTCAGCATCAGATGAGTGCATATATGTAAACATTTCCTCTGCCTCTGTAGAAAGAATGTTAATTTGGACATCCTTGTCACTATTCTGGGATTCAAAATTACTAATGGTATCATTTGCCATCTGGATTTCATTCTTCTTTTCTTCCAGTAGTTTACTGCTTTCTTCATGTACAGATGATTTTTCCTTTTGTAATGTCTGGAAATTATGTTCCATATCTGCAATAGTTGCATCAGCAATTTGGAGTTTCTCTGCAAAGTCAGCTTTCTCTTTCGTGACATCTCTCAAGGATTCACTTAAATGTCCATTCTCTTCCTGGTTCTCGTGTAAGTCTGACTTTGCCTTTTCTAACTCAACTGATATTGAATCAATCTGATCCTGAGAGCCCTGTAGCATCTTCTTCAGCTCATTTAGTAAGACATCTTTTTCTTCCATGGTCTCCATCAATTGAGACATTCTTCTTTCCATACCAGTCATTTCTTCTCTCACCTGCTTCACTAGCTCTTCAAGGTGCTGTTTCTCAGACTCCATTTGCCTTGCTTCCAATTTGGTTAGGTCAGTGGTTTCATTGGCCTTTTCAAGAGAACTTTTTGTGTCTCTCACATTTTCTCTCAGCTCTTCAAGGCTGTATTTCAGCTTCTGATTCTCAGCTGATACCTCTGCAGCATTTGCCAAAGCTCCCTTCCAGTCCAGTTCAAGTTGTGAAATGAGTGCATCCTTCTCTTCGATTGAACTCCTAAGGGATGAACAAAGGTTTTCCATGTTTCTGTGCCTTCCACTCAGCTTTTGGAAAGATGCTTTCTGACTAGCACTGGACACTGCCAACTCAGACAACTGATCTAAGGTCATCTGCAACTGCGATTCCGTCAGTTGAACTGCATCTGATTTTTCCTTAAGCTCTACTGACAAGTCTTCAATCTGTTTCTTTGTTATTTCCACCTCAGTATTAAGGACATGTTCAGATTTCTCTTTGTCATCATTTACTCGTTGCAGCTTCAGATCACATTCCACTAAAGTTCTCTTTGAATTCTCTTCTTCCACACTCAGTCTGTTGCTCATCTCATTGACCTCTGCTGTTCTTGCTGAAAGTTCATCTTGCAATTGTGCAACAACAGACTCCCTCTGTTTCTGTTCAGATTGAAGTTGTACCCTGAGTTCAGATATCTCCTCCTCTTTCTGATCAACAAGTGCATACATGTCTTTAAAATTTGACTGAAGACCTCTCTCAGACTCTTCATATTGTTGTATCTTTGTGTTCAGTGCACTGCAGGATTTCTCCAGGTTATGTGTTTCATTCTTCAAAGAGTCCACCTCTGAAGTGAGATCATCCACTGCCCCAGTTTTCTCCTCCAGATCCTTCCTGAGTTCAACAATGGTCATGTTAAGCTTCTCCTTCTCCTGGGTGAATTCTGTCATGGCCAACAGAGACTCTGATGATAGTGTTGATATCTGTGTCTTTCTTTCTTCAGCTTCGGTCATTGAAACATTCACATGTTCCTTGAGTTGTTCAATCTGTTGTCTCCCCACCTCTACCTGATGGCTTAAATTATCTATTTGTTGTTCATTTTCATTTTGTTTTGATGACAGTCTTGACACTTCCTCTATCAAGTCCTGCTTTGCCATCAATAAACTTTCCTTCTCTGTTTCAAGATAAGCCACTTTGTCTTCAGCTTCAGATTTTGCAACAGTGACCTGGGAATGTTCCTCCATGAGTGAAGACATCTTTGAATGAGTTTCATCAAATCTCTGCTTTAGATTGCTCAGTTCATTCTTGAATTCTCCCTTTTGAACATTGACAGATTCCATCTCATCCATAGACTGACTTAAATTCTGCATTATCTGCTGTTTCTCCTCTTTAACAGTTTCAAAATGAGTCTCTAGTTCAGCCAAAGTTCTTTGCAATTCTTCAAGTTGTTTAAGTAGATTTACCTTCTCAAGTTCCATTTGTCCAACAGTATCATTCAAAGCTGTTACTTCTTTAGTCAGATCCATTATCTTGCATGTATTTACATCTAACGTACCCAATAGTTCTTTCACATTTTCTGACAAAGTGGATATCTTCACATCCCTGTCTTCAACAGTCAGTTTCAAACTGTCACATTCCTCCTGTGTTGCTTTTAACTGTTCACATGCCTGCTGAAACTGATTGGTCTTTAGGTTTAAGGCTTCTTCACTATTTCTCAAGCTGGAGTATATTTCTTCCTTCTTTCCACCAAGTTCTTGCAGTTGTGTTTGAAGCTCACAGACAATCATTTCCTTGTGTGAAAGATCCATGAGTACTTGCTTTTTCTTCAATCCAGCTTTGGAAGCAACACTCTGAGCTGAGTACGAAACTACCATCAATTCTTCACATTCTTCTCTTAACATTTGTACTGATGCATTCTTCTCTGACACTTCTGCACATAGTTTGTCTATCTGTTCTGTTTTCACTTCCAGTGTCTTTTCCTGATTTGTCACTTCCTCTGTAAGCTGGATAATCTTGTTGTCTCGGTCAGAAACAGATCCTTCCAAATTGCTTTTCATTCTCTCTCTTTCTTCTTCAGATGAGTTTAACATCTCAGAGGTATTGACAACAGCTTTCTCCAGTTCAAAAACCTTTAAAGAACTTTCTTCAAGGTTATTTCGTTGTGTGGTGAGCTCTGATTCAAGTAATTGTACCGTACTTTCAAGCTTTTGCACATCATTCTCCAAGCCTAGCCTGACCTCCTTCAAACCAGACACTTCTTGTTTTAATGATTTGTTTGCTTCTTCAATAGCCATCATTTCTGCAGAGACCCTTTCTTTTTCTTGAGACATGTTCTTCAGTTCCAGTGACTGTGTCTCGACTTCTTTTGTCAAACTGTCTGCCAACAAGATCTTGTCACTAAGCTGCAGACTCACGTCTGTAAAATGGACATTAGCTTCTTTGATTTCCTCTCGACTCTCAGACAGTTCTTTACTCGACATCTCTAACTCTGTTTGTAAGTGCAGGGACTTGGACTGCTCCTCTTCAAAACACAGTTTCATTTTCTCAAGCTGTTTTTCTGACTCATCAAGCAGCTCCACTCTTTTACTTAAGACAGCATTTGCAGTTGACAGTGATTCATCTAACTTCTTTGTCATAGCTTCATGTTCATCAGTCTGAACAGCAAAGTTCTTTGACATTTTCTCCAGTTCCTCCTTTGTGGTGACCAATTCTTCTTCCATTTCTCTTGTAATCTTCTTAACTGAAATAAGTTCCTCAGTGATCCTTCCATTCACTTCTTTAAGGTCGGAAACTTCTTCCTCGGTTTTGGCAAGTAAACCCTTAGATACATGAAGCTGGTCCAAAACCTGTGCATGAGTAGTCTTGAGTTCTTCAAACTCTGAACACTTTTCAGTAAACTGAACTTTTAAGTCCTGCACAATCTGTTGAGATTCTTCTACAGTGCAAGATTTAGACATCAAATCCTGCTGTGCCTGAGATAGATCAACTTTGGTTTGCTCAAGTTGATCCAACAGCTTTGAACATTGCAAGGCATATTCTTGTTTCTCTTCTTCTAAGCTATTCTTATCCTTCATGAGGATTTCAATCTGCTGCATAGATGAGGATAATTTCTGCATAGTGGCCTGCAGATCCATGAATACTTGCTTCTTCTTCAATCCAGCTTTGGCAGCAACACTCTGAGCTGAGGATGAAGCTACTGTCAGTTCCTCACACCGTTCCCTTAACATTTGTACTGATGCATTCTTCTCTGACACTTCTGCACATAGTTTGTCTATCTGTTCTGTTTTCACTTCCAGTGTCTTTTCCTGATTTGTCACATCCTCTGTAAGCTGGATAATCTTGTTGTCTCGGTCAGAAACAGATCCTTCCAAATTGCTTTTCATTCTCTCTCTTTCTTCTTCAGATGAGTTTAACATATCAGTGGTATTGACAACAGCTTTCTCCAGTTCAAAAACCTTTAAAGAACTTTCTTCAAGGTTATTTCGTTGTGTGGTGAGCTCTGATTCAAGTAATTGTACCGTACTTTCAAGCTTTTGCACATCATTCTCCAAGCCTAGCCTGACCTCCTTCAAACCAGACACTTCTTGTTTTAACAATTTGTTTGCTTCTTCAATAGCCATCATTTCTGCAGAGACCCTTTCTTTTTCTTGAGACATGTTCTTCAGTTCCAGTGACTGTGTCTCGACTTCTTTTGTCAAACTGTCCGCCTCCAAGATCTTGTCACTAAGCTGCAGACTCACGTCTGTAAAATGGACATTAGCTTCTTTGATTTCCTCTCGACTCTCAGACAGTTCTTTACTCGACATCTCTAACTCTGTTTGTAAGTGCAGGGACTTGGACTGCTCCTCTTCAAAACACAGTTTCATTTTCTCAAGCTGTTTTTCTGACTCATCAAGCAGCTCCACTCTTTTACTTAAGACAGCATTTGCAGTTGACAGTGATTCATCTAACTTCTTTGTCATAGCTTCATGTTCATCAGTCTGAACAGCAAAGTTCTTTGACATTTTCTCCAGTTCCTCCTTTGTGGTGACCAATTCTTCTTCCATTTCTCTTGTAATCTTCTTAACTGAAATAAGTTCCTCAGTGATCCTTCCATTCACTTCTTTAAGGTCGGAAACTTCTTCCTCGGTTTTGGCAAGTAAACCCTTAGATACATGAAGCTGGTCCAAAACCTGTGCATGAGTAGTCTTGAGTTCTTCAAACTCTGAACACTTTTCAGTAAACTGAACTTTTAAGTCCTGCACAATCTGTTGAGATTCTTCTACAGTGCAAGATTTAGACATCAAATCCTGCTGTGCCTGAGATAGATCAACTTTGGTTTGCTCAAGTTGATCCAACAGCTTTGAACATTGCAAGGCATATTCTTGTTTCTCTTCTTCTAAGCTATTCTTATCCTTCATGAGGATTTCAATCTGCTGCATAGATGAGGATAATTTCTGCATAGTGGCCTGCAGATCCATGAATACTTGCTTCTTCTTCAATCCAGCTTTGGCAGCAACACTCTGAGCTGAGGATGAAGCTACTGTCAGTTCCTCACACCGTTCCCTTAACATTTGTACTGATGCATTCTTCTCTGACACTTCTGCACATAGTTTGTCTATCTGTTCTGTTTTCACTTCCAGTGTCTTTTCCTGATTTGTCACATCCTCTGTAAGCTGGATAATCTTGTTGTCTCGGTCAGAAACAGATCCTTCCAAATTGCTTTTCATTCTCTCTCTTTCTTCTTCAGATGAGTTTAACATATCAGTGGTATTGACAACAGCTTTCTCCAGTTCAAAAACCTTTAAAGAACTTTCTTCAAGGTTATTTCGTTGTGTGGTGAGCTCTGATTCAAGTAATTGTACTGTACTTTCAAGCTTTTGCACATCATTCTCCAAGCCTAGCCTGACCTCCTTCAAACCAGACACTTCTTGTTTTAACAATTTGTTTGCTTCTTCAATAGCCATCATTTCTGCAGAGACCCTTTCTTTTTCTTGAGACATGTTCTTCAGTTCCAGTGACTGTGTCTCGACTTCTTTTGTCAAACTGTCCGCCTCCAAGATCTTGTCACTAAGCTGCAGACTCACGTCTGTAAAATGGACATTAGCTTCTTTGATTTCCTCTCGACTCTCAGACAGTTCTTTACTCGACATCTCTAACTCTGTTTGTAAGTGCAGGGACTTGGACTGCTCCTCTTCAAAACACAGTTTCATTTTCTCAAGCTGTTTTTCTGACTCATCAAGCAGCTCCACTCTTTCACTTAAGAAAGCATTTGCAGTTGACAGTGATTCATCTAACTTCTTTGTCATAGCTTCATGTTCATCAGTCTGAACAGCAAAGTTCTTTGACATTTTCTCCAGTTCCTCCTTTGTGGTGACCAATTCTTCTTCCATTTCTCTTGTAATCTTCTTAACTGTAATAAGTTCCTCAATGATCCTTCCATTCACTTCTTTAAGGTCGGAAACTTCTTCCTCGGTTTTGGCGAGTAAACCCTTAGATACATGAAGCTGGTCCAAAACCTGTGCATGAGTAGTCTTGAGTTCTTCAAACTCTGAACACTTTTCAGTAAACTGAACTTTTAAGTCCTGCACAATCTGTTGAGATTCTTCTACAGTGCAAGATTTAGACATCAAATCCTGCTGTGCCTGAGATAGATCAACTTTGGTCTGCTCAAGTTGATCCAACAGCTTTGAACATTGCAAGGCATATTCTTGTTTCTCTTCTTCTAAGTCACCCTTGTCCTTTGTCATGATCTCTATCTGTTGCATAGATGAGGATAATTTCTGCATAGTGGACTGCAGATCCTGCATAGTATTGTCATAGTCACTTTGAGTCCTACTTCTCACTCTCTCAATTTCATCAACGTTCTTGGACATCTGTTCAATATTTTCAGTGAGCTGGGTGAGTTTCAGTTCTTTTTCCTCTAAGGTAATGGCCATTTTCTCTTGACTTTCATTCAATTGTTGCACTTTCTCTAGGAGTTTCTGGGAATTGGAGACTTCATCTTGCAAGAGACGCTTTAACTCAGCTATCTGGACGCTATGTTTCTCAATGGCATCAGCATCTGTATCTTTCACATGTTGTGCTTCTTTCAGTTCATTATCTAGTCTGGATGACTTCATCATCTCTTGCTCCAACATATTCTGAAGCTGGTCCAAGGAGTTCGACAAACTCTCTAACTTCACATCCTTTTCTTCCATACTGGTTTTGAATCTTTCTCTGAGCAACTCAAGTTCCTCTTTTGCTGTTGTAAGCTGACTCTCCAGTTCAGATACATTTTGACATTTTTCCTCAAACATTTTCTGAAGATCCTCCAAAGAATTGACCATGCTTTCTATCTTCAACTCCTTCTCTTCAACAGTCTGTTGATATTTCTCACTGGTCTGTGCCATATCCTGTTTAGCTAAAGTTACTGCTTCATCAAGGCTCTTGATCCTGGTATTTAACTCATCTTTCTCATCTTCAACCAATGACAACTGCTTCCTCACGGTATTCAAGGCCTCTGATTCAACTTCTTTGCTGCTGAGGACACTGCTTAAGTCAGTCTGAAGCTGATCTTTCTGAAGTTCTAATACTTTGTTGAGGTCAAGCACTTCTGAAAGTTGTTGCTGGCTTACATCTAACTGAGTTGAAACTTTCTTCAAACTTTCCTTACTTTCTTCCAGATGAAGCGTCAGTTTGTGTTCCTTTGTCTTCAGTTCTCTGATGACTTCTTGGCCTTCCTGTAACTGCTTGTCAAGCAGATCAATATTTTTGGAGAGTTCTTGTTTCTGCATTGTTAGGTCTTCCACAGTGTTCCTCTCTGCTCTAACATATGCTTCTAATCTATGAACATCATTAACTAAACCTTTGTTCTTGTGATTTAGAGACATCACACTCCCTTCAGTTTCCTCCAGGGAACTTTGCAGCTCCACAACATGACCCTCTAGTACGACAATAACATTACACCTATCCTGCAGTTCTGTTTTCAGATCAGAAATACTTTCATTCAGGGATGAAATCATATCAGTTTTCTCCTTTACCAATGTTTCTAAATCTGAATTCCTTAACTGTATTATTTGCAATGTCTCCTCCAAGGAGGCAATCTTTGACAGTACAGCTTCCGTTTCATCTGTCTGACTTCTCAGCTTTTCAGTCAAGGAGCCGATCAACTGATTCTTCTCAGCAGCAAAGGTCTCGAGCTCTTCAACCTTGTTCCTATGAGTCTCCAGTTCACTGCCCCTGGTGGCTGATACTTGGTCCAGCTCCTCAACCTTACTACTGACTGAAGTCAAAGTGCTTTCTAATTTCTCTTTTTCTTGTGAGATGCTCCTAAATTCTGACTGTAATGTTGAAATAGTGGAAATCTGTTGACTTATGTCGTCCTGAAGATCTTTGATGGTGGTTTGCTTCTCATCTAGCATAGATTCCAGTTCTCCAATCTTCAGATTTAATACCTTTTTGTCTTCTTCCATCCTCACTTTCAGATCCCCCGATGCTATGTCTGCAGTATCTAGCTTCTTCAGCAGATCCTCCTTATCATCTTTTGCTGCTTCAATCACAGCTTCCAGTTCTGATATTTTCTTGTCTTTTCCCTTAAGTTCCTTATCAGCTCTGTTCAACTCTTGTTCAAGGCCTCCAGTAACCTCTTCTAGACCTCGAACTTTCTCATCTCTCTCTTCAAATAGGAGGTTTTTCTGTTTTAGTTCTTTCTCAAGATGAGATATTGATTCCATGTCCTCTTCCAGTTTTGCCTGGGATTTCTGAAGCTCTTCCTCAATGGTAGTTCTATGGCTTGAAAGTTTTTCAATATCTTTGGAAGACTTTTCTTTGGATGCATCTAGCAGTTTATAAACAGTCCTCAGTTCACCCTTCAGTCCTGCCACCTTGGCCATCAATGAGTGACCAGAGACAGTTTGACCGTCAAGTTCTTCTTGTAGTATTGCAATCTGCCCATTTCTGTCACACAGCTCTTGTTCCCTGCTTTCACAATCAGTCTGCCATTTCAAAAGTTCATCTCTGAGCACTTGAATCTCATTTCCTACTTCTAAGGACTTCGACTCCATGTCACTGGAAAGACTGTCGACCATTTTCTCTTTCTCAAACAACAATTCTGTAAGTCTTTCCTTATCTTCTGAAAGAGATTTCACAACACTGTCAAACTCTTGATTCTTCTGACCCAGAGTTAATGTCAATGTTTCAACTTCACCATGCAACCTTTCTCTTTCATGCACAACAGAATCATGACTAGATTTTAGAGTCCTTACCTCTGACTCCAGAACATCACACTTTTCAACAGTTTCAGACAACAAAACATGAGTCTTTTCAAATTGTGATTGTTTCTCATGCAGCTCTGTTTCTAGCTGGGAGACATTGGATTTCATGCTATTATTCTCAACATTTAAACTAGCACATTCAGACTGCACAACATCATGCTGGCTGTACAGAGAGGCAAGATCTTTCTCAGTCTGAAGCTGCTTGACATGCAAACTTTCGAAAGATTCTTTGGTTTCTGACAACTGGGATTTCATGCTGGATAGTTCAGATGCTTGACATTCAATCTGATCATTCAGTTCATGCACTTTGTCAGTGAGAGTCTGCACCTGGGAGCTGGAGTCGGTAGAGAGTGTGTCAAGCATTTCTTTGGTTTGTTGTAAAGATAAAGTTAAGGAATTCACATCAGAAAGTTTGTTCTTGAGTTCAGCCTCAAGTTCACTCACCTTCAACAAAGCACTGGATTTCTCAGAGTCTGTATCTTGTAACTGAAGCTTACACGCTTCTAATGATTTAGACAGGGAATCATACTCATCCTTAATCCCTGCCAAATCAGACTTTACTATATCCAAAGAAGTTGACAATGATTCACTTTCACGATTCTTCTCATCAACACATTTCAACATCTCATCACTATTTAGCTGTAACTGAAGGTTCTTGGAGGAAAGTCTCTCCTGTTCTTCTTTCAACACAACTAAATCTCTTGTAACAGTCTGCAACTGTTGAACACTGTCACCATACAGTTTGGTGACATCATCAAACTTTTCTTGCAAGTTCTGAGTTTCAGACCGAGCTGCATCTACCTCTTGTACCTTACTGTCTAACATTTGTTTGTAATCTTCTAATTTGTCATTTGATGCTGATAAATTGTGCCCATAGTTCTCTACTGTGCTCTCAAATTCTGTGACCTTTTCATTTACAACAACAAGCATTTGTTTATGTTCTTGCAAGGCAACAGATAAAGATTCTTTGTCCTGTAACAGAACTTGATTACTCTGTTCTAAAGTCCTCACCTGAACCTGACTC
Organism: Haliotis rufescens; assembly: GCF_023055435.1. NCBI lineage: Eukaryota > Metazoa > Mollusca > Gastropoda > Lepetellida > Haliotidae > Haliotis > Haliotis rufescens. Next base: position 3,448,250 of record NW_025964223.1, on the reverse strand, counting down.
TCTTCCACAGTCCTCTCACACTGAACAGATAGCTCCTCACGCTCTTCTTTCAACCTCTGAACCGCTGTTTCAAGGCCTGAACATTTCAAGTTCAGTTCTTGGACTTCAGCACTCATGAGCTGTATCTGACTATCTTTTTCACCACAGATACGAAACTGTTCCTCAAGGTCGGTCTCAAGATTTTGAATCCTCTCCGACTCAGCTTGAGCATGGGTGTTCAACTCTTCCAGATTCACCACCAAGGATTGGATCTTCATATCCTTCTCCTCTAGAACCTTCTGTGTCTGAGAAGAGCTGTCATCCATTGACTGGGAAATGGAGTCAATCTTGATGTTCTTTTCAGTAACTTCTTTTTTCAAGGTTTTGACTTGTTGCAAAACTTCACTTTTTTCTGAGAGAGACACATCCAAATCTACTTTGTATCTTTCAACATCACCTGCTGTTGTTGCCAGCTCGGTTTTCAAAGAACCACACATTTCACTGAGGGATTTTATTTCTTTTTCTTTCTCATGGATAACAGTGTTCAATCTAGTAATCTCAACATCAGATGTTTCTACATTGCATAGATAGCCACTTGAAACTTCCTGCAGTTTATTGAGCTGTTCAGCTAGGTCTTCAACTGATTTTTCCCTATCACTACACAAAGATGTCAGCTCTTCTATCCTAGTATTGCACTTTTCAAGCTCTAAATCCTTCTCTGCAACAGATCTCTTAAGAAACTCATGATCTCCTAGTAATTGTTCATACTCTCCTCTTGTCTGCTCATTGGAGTCTTTCTCCTTCTCAAGCTGATCACGAAATGATTGCTCCCTCTGAGAAAAATCTTGAATCTGTTTCTGCAGTGTTACCATTTCAAAATTCTTCTCCTCCGCATGTTCTTGTAGGGCATCCTGTTTGGACATCTGGGCATCAAAATCACATTTCAGTTTAGATAACTCATCCTCCAAGACTATCGAAGATTGTTTCAAGGACACAATTTCTGAATCTTTAGACTCAAGCTCTTTCTCAAGCTCGATCTTCTCCGTTTTCAACTTCAAAATGTTCTCATCTTGGGAAGCTGCAGATTTTTGCTGTTCAGCAAGTTCCACCTCCATCTCGGACAGCTGTGAGAGAAGAGTCTGAGTCTTCATCTCAAACTCTTTCCCCTTCTCACTCTGACCCTCCTTCAGCAGATCCAGCTCCCGGGACATCTGTTTCACCTGAAGCTCCAGGCTGGCAGCAGCACCAGCCTTCTCATTGGCTGAAGACTTCACACTTTGCATCTCTTCACTTCTCTGCTCCAGAGACTGAGTCAGCTGCAAGATGCGAGTTTCTCTCTCACCCAGTTCTGTCGTCATTCTCTGCAAATCTGTTATTGCGGACTCCTTGGCCACTTGTAGGTGTTGCAGCGAGGTGTTGAGTTGCTCCTGGACAGTTTTCATCTCCTGTTTCGCGTCAGTAATCTCTGTGTTAAGTTTTGTTATAGTATGTTCACGCAGTTCAAGTTCCTCGGTGGACTGACGATGCTGTTCTTCAATGTGTTCCTGCAATGTAAATATGTGAGCACAATTGAAGCCTAAACAATCAAGTATCAGCCTACACAATCAAGACATGGCCTAAACAATCAAGAATCATGCAAATAGTTAAAGAGAAATATAAAATTAAAATCTGCAATTCATAACTACCAGTGCAATAAGTGAGAAACAATTCCCACAAAAAATATACTTAATATGACCATAAACACATTTACATTCCAATCATCAGATCAATAATTTATGGACTTACGAACTCAAACCTAAATTGATTGTATTCTCTTATTACTGGCAGCTGTGCCAAGAAACTCCTTTTGAATACCAAAATGTTCTTAACACATTAGAGTGAGTGAGTTGGGTTTAACGCCGCTTTTAACAGTATTACAGTTATATCGCGGAATGTCAGCTTAATGGTGCTGACAAACCTAGAAACATAATCGGGGCGAGCCTAACACATAAGACAATAAGCTGAATGTATGTCACAGGCAAGGTAGAGATTAACTGAAAGTCTTTTAGCAGCTGATCGAAGAAAGAACATCAAATAACCTTGGCTTCCAACAATGTCTGGAGTTGCTGCTTCTGTTGGGCGTTTTCTTCACCAAGGGAGTCAATTCTGGACCGTAGCTCTTCACACATGGAGTTCAACTTATTAATTTCTTCCTTATCCTGTTTTGTTATCTCTGACCCACTGTCAATATTCTTCTGAAGTTCCTCAACCTGAAATAGTGCAAGAAGTTTAATAGCTTCCTCTGGGTAAAAGATCTTATCATGTATGTAATAGTGTCATGGTACTGACACTCAACCTGTTTAGGCTTGTTAAAATAGACTTTCGAACACCAGAGTGAGTGAGTATAGTTTTATGTCGCCTTTAGCAATATTCCAGCAACATAAGACGGGGGACACCAGAAATAGGCTTCACACATTGTACCCGTGTCAGGAATCGAGCCCGGGTCTTCGGTATCAAGAAAACCAGAAATGGGCTTAACATTATTTTTAATGACTGTCATGAATTTCATTTTTGCAACAGATTTACACTTTCTGCATATAATGTGTAAAATATGCAGCAGAACACCTCTTTTCATATTCCCAGGTGTAGGGGTCCATAATTTGAGCAGCAGGATCTTGTGGACCAAAGAGGTCACATGGTACACCAGAATCAAGTTAATAAATACTAATAACCTCCATTCCTCCCAAGTCAGTTTAGTCTACACAACTCAACTCAGATTAACTCACCTGGGCCCTGAGTTCTTCACTTTCCTTTTCGAAAGCAATGACTGGTCTCGTGTCACTCTCGATTTTCTCCTTCAGTCGGTTAATCTCACTTAGCAGCTCCATCTTTTCTTCCTCAGTAGCTGCAACAAACAAACAGGTGTGGTCATGAGTTCAATGTCTAGGAATGACTCGCTCACATGATAAAGCCATGACCTTATCCTAGATAAGGTCTTATCATTGTTCAAGACTTCTAAAAGATGTTGTGAGATGCTCGGTTTTTTTCCCGTAAAAAAACCTGCACGTGTTCTATGAATGTAACGATATAAGGAGCAACAACCCCAATCAACCCAGGTGCCGGATCTGACCAACCAATCCATATATAGTCGCCTCGTGTGGCAAGTATTGGCTGCTGGTGATCTAACCCCATCGGGCAGGAGAATGCTTGAGCTTGTCCATGTCCTCACCATCTCTTGTCTCCTCGGTCTCGGCCATCTTCATCTCCAGGGAGACCTTATCACCCTTCAGGGTCTCAATGCTAGACTGCTTGTCCTCCAGGTCGGTCCTGGTCTCGGACACAACACTCTCCAGGGATGTTATCTTCTCAGTCATTGACTCCTGGAACAAACCATTACGCCATGAACAAAATTTGATTATGAAAATTGATCAGAGGCCGACGATCCACCACCACAAAATCTAATTACCCCCTTCCTCCCTATAAAATCTCTTCCCCCTCAGCTCTCTCCCTTGAAAGTAACATGAGAAATTACAAAACAAAACACCACAAAACAAAACTTTATTGAAATGCTATATAATGAAATACTGCATATTGTCAACTTAACACCCCTACATCCTACACACACGCACATGCTGAAGGTGGAAATTCAAAATGTGCCTCCCCAAACACACTTAAAAATCCCTCTCTCCCACCCTTAAATAAGCAACTTTTGTTCATACATGTGATAAAGTGTGTAGCATGAGGTTCCCAATATCCCCGGGATTGTTGATACAGAAGCTACTCACGATGTCGGCCTCAGCCTTCTTCTTGAACTCCTCCAGCTCGACAGCTCTTATCTCCAGACTGATGCGGTTCCTCTTCTCCACATCACGCTCCTCCTGCACCTCCTTCAGCTCCTCCCGAGCTGACTCCAGGTCTTGCTGCAGCTCCAGGAGTCGTTGCTGCTGGTTGCTGTCATGGGACACCTGGTTCTGGAACACAGAATTGGATGAGAATAGAATGAGAGTGAGTTGGTTGAACACTTCTTGTAACAGCATGTCAGTCATATCAGTTTAAAGTGGGGGAAACCCCAAAGTGATTCAGGTCCATCTACTACTATAGTCAAAGCCATGAGCACAGATGGAGTGGCAGCAATCCAAGGATCATAATCGGGGCTAGGATTCAAACACATAATGATAGCATGGCACTGTGAATTGCAGAGCCTTAAGCATTTGGGCAGTTAGCAATATTACAGTGAGGGAATACTGTACACAAGAATCAGCAATATTATCAGCAATCAGCGAGTGAACATTCCGTTACATCATCTACGTTGCAGTCACTGACATTCGAGCTATATCTTACTATGATCATATGCGCCTGTGACAGCACTACTCCCTACCTGGTCCACGGTGGCCTGAAGGTCTGTGACAATCTGACTAAGTTTCTCTCTCTCCTCATTGGCTGCCTGAAACTCTGCATGGAGGTCAGCCTTCTGCTTGGTGAGAGCCTCCCTCTCAGCCTCCATGTCCTTCAGCTGGGCCTCCAGTTGAGCTGCAGGACAAAGTCATCACCATCAACAGAAATGTTCTCCTGAGACTATCAAGACTGAGATATACAGTGCTGAGTCCATAGAAAACCAAAGTTTTTGTTTATAACACCACATACGGCAAAATTCCAGCTGTGTCATGGCAGCTTGTAAATAATCAAGTCTGGACCAGACAATCCAGTGCTTAATATTATGAGCAACAATTCACCCAGTCAGGGTTCAATCACCCACAATCAACCAAGTAACTGAGTCTGACGACCCCAACCATTAGGTCCCCAGTATCGGTTGCCGGATACCTGTTCTAACCCAGAATTCCACCGGGACCCACTACAGCCATCTTGACAAGATTGATGAAATCTCAATTTCTAACTCTTATAAAAAAGTAAGTTAGTTTGTATACATCGCTTAAGTCATTATCATGATGATTCCCAGAACATCACTGAGTGAAACGCCAAGAACGTTCCTCTCATTATGCCCAAAGGAACACTAAGGCTACCACAGCCCCTGAAAATGACACTGTCTTACCCTGCTGTAGTCGGAGCTCCTCAAAGTCGACCAACTTCAGCTGCAGGTGCCCCTTCTCATCTTCCAGTTCTGCCAGGCGATTCTTCAGGGTCACGACCTCATCTGCAAGGTCACTACCCTGCAGAGGAATGAAAGAATTAGCTACTCACTGAAAACATCTTAACAGTCATGAGGCAGTGCTTGCATTTCTGCTACAAACTAATCAATACAACACATTGACAGAGGACAATGACCAGATGATTTTTGATCAATACAGGTCAAAATAATTGGCTTTTTTTTAACAAAAAGTGTACTCCACTTCACTTTATTGTATTAAACGATCAGTTTGATTCCATTTGCATCGCTGCCCTTACCTTGCGAAGCTGAGTCACTTCCTTCTCCAATGACTTGATCTTAGAGGTCATTTGAGCCTTCATCTTCAGCATCTTCGTCTCCCCCTTCCCAACATCATCTGACTTCTTGGCTGCGTCTAGCTTCTCTGTCTTGTCAACAACCTCAGCCTTCAGCTGGTCGACCATCACCCTCAGTGCCTCTACTTCATCACTGTCCCCAGGGGAAGATGCAGCTACTGGTCCTTGAGCTATCTCAGCTTTGAGCTGATCAACCAAAGTCCTCAGAGCAAGGACCTCATCAGAATCTGGAGCTGAAGACATGGAAGAAGGTGCATCAGCTTTTTGAGCTATTTCAGCCTTTAGCTGATCGACCATGGTTCTCAGTGCACGAACTTCATCAGAGTCAAAAGATGCTGCAACAGGTGCCTGTCCCGAAATTTGACCTTGACCTCCACCCATGACAGCTTGTTGATATCTCTCTTGCAAAGCACTGTACTGCTCAGATGCTTGAGCATAGGCAGTTTCATACTGGGTGAGAGTTGTCCTCAAGGTGTGCATCTGCAATTCTTTCTCACTCTTCTCCGTTTCCTGTTTTTCTATGAGATCTTTTTGTTTCTTTTCAAGCCTTTCTCTCTCTGATTTCCACTGTGTCTCCATGTCCACAAAGTTAGCCTGAAGTAGCATCAACTGTTCAGATGTGACTTGTAGCTTATCCTTCAAATGTTTCATCACTTCCTTGTTTTCGGCCAAATGACCTTCTTTCTCAGCCATTTCAGTCTGAAGAACCTGAATAACTTTCATCTTTCCATCCAAGACTTCATTGGTGTCTTTCATCTTCTGTTCCAACATTTTCATCACATGATCATGAATATTCACTTCCCCCTTCGACATAATCTGCTGAATATCCTTCTCGTGTCGAGAAATCAATTCTTTCAAATCACCCTCCCTTGTAGAAAGGTCTTTTTGATTTTCCCGGATCAAGTCCCGGAGTTTACTTATTTCAACCTCCCTTTCCTGCAGCGTTTCCTCAAAATATTTCTGAGTCTCTGTTAGCTTGAGATCAAATCTGTCTGTTTCCACTTTGAGCTTGTGTTCCTCCTTGCGGAGATCCTCCATCATTAAAGCTATTGTTTCTTCATTGTGTTCAACTTTCGTGGTCAGTTTTACAATCAAGGTGGCTTGATCCTGGATGCTTTGATCTTTCTCCTTTAAACTTGTTTGCAAAATCTGAAGCAAACAAAGGCTTTTCCAATGATGCAAACTCGCAATGCCAGACACACTAAGAATACATGACACACAAAATGTGAAAGAAAGCAAACACTCCAATATTCATCAACAAAATGGTAGTCATCATAAAAAATTAAAACTCTCCCCTTCAACATTTGAAGACATTAAAAACCCATATCAGAGGGACAAGAACAACGGACTATACTCTGAAATGTTTTATCATTGACCATGTTGACAGATAACTGAATCAACTATCTGATGAACTCAATCCTCAATTACCTCAACCTTGACCCAAGTGTCCAGAGAACTCACCATAACATTCTCTCCACACGAAAAGAATTGCAAAACCCTTACTCACCTCGGCAACCTGGATTTTTCCTCAAATGACCTCACCCAACTCTCAATCATCTCAACCTTGACCATCCCACCTAACCCTCATCTTGACAACCTTGACCCTGCCTCTGAAGACCTCACCCAACCCTCACCTTGACAACCTTGACCCTGCCTCTGGAGACCCCACCCAACCGTCGCTCACCTCAACCACCCTCACTCGCCCACACCAACCGTGACCGTTTATCTGCTGACCTCCTGCAACCCTGACTCACCTCAACAACCCTCACTCGCCCACACCAACCGTGACCGTTTATCTGCTGACCTCACCCAACCCTCACTCACCTCAACAACCCTCACTCGCCCACACCAACCGTGACCGTTTATCTGCTGACCTCACCCAACCCTCACTCACCTCAACAACCCTCACTCGCCCACACCAACCGTGACCGTTTATCTGCTGACCTCCTGCAACCCTCACTCACCTCAACCACCCTCACTCGCCCACACCAACCGTGACCGTTTATCTGCTGACCTCCTGCAACCCTGACTCACCTCACCCAACCCTCACTCACCTCAACCACCCTCACTCGCCCACACCAACCGTGACCGTTTATCTGCTGACCTCCTGCAACCCTGACTCACCTCAACCACCCTCACTCGCCCACACCAACCGTGACCGTTTATCTGCTGACCTCACCCAACCCTGACTCACCTCAACCACCCTCACTCGCCCACACCAACCGTGACCGTTTATCTGCTGACCTCCTGCAACCCTGACTCACCTCAACCACCCTCACTCGCCCACACCAACCGTGACCGTTTATCTGCTGACCTCCTGCAACCCTGACTCACCTCAACCACCTTGTCCCTGCCTCTGATGACCTCGTTCTTCTCCCCAACAAACTCCTGCAGATCCATCACTTTACGGTCCTGTTCCAGAATCTTGTTGTTGAGCTCCATCATCTTCTTGTCCTTGTACACCATCTGAGCGTACATCTCCTGAATCTGGGACTGATAAACACACCTCTCACAATCTCATGCGTCACGCAGAAAGTCTGCTCATTCTCCATCCTCTGTCCAGTCTTTGTTTTGTGTTGATAACTTTACAGGGGATTCTTGCATCCCAAAGCGAGAACAGTTTAAAGCACACTAGGAAGATGTACCAATGCAGGTTTTACATGCTTAGGAATCAAATGTGCAGAGAAGTGTTAATATTTCAGTAGGAGGATAGAGTATGACAAGAAGATGCAATAATGAATACAGTGTGAAGCATAGCGGATACACCAGATACTGTCACTTGTGACAGCTGCCTATTGGCACTGCTCAAACCATTCGTACAGTGACGATACACCCAAGTGGATGGACATATTACTTGTAAAGATCACATATAACTATAATTGTAAAAATATGGTATATAGTATTGAAAATAAATAAAATTAGAAGTAAACTCTGCACTGTTTGAACTGAGAGTATTCACCCTACCTTGATATTTCACTAAGTTATTACATAGTGACATATATCTTCAGTCACTGTTTGATTGGGGTTCTAGAAGTTGATGAGTAAGTAAGAAAACGTACAACTTTATGGATAACAACTTCTGATTTATTGCATATAGTCACGTTTGATGTAGATTCTTATCATGTTGCTTATAGGGTTATCCACTGTTTACCCCAGCTTGATAACGCTGTAATTATCTACATTGAAATGTTGTTGTATACAATAAACCAGAAGTTGTTATCCATAAAGTTGTATGTTTTCTTACTAAATCTTCCATGTTTACACACAACGGTAAAAGGATCATTGACAACCTTACTGACAAAGTTAAAGATCAAGGGGGATCCATAGATTTTAATACTTTTATACTAGGACAAAACGATGTGAGGACCCCACATTTTGAACAATGTATATTGATAATACACTGTTAACTTTTCCAGTTATATGTTTGTCCAGCACTTCTTATCATGACTGAAATATGACAACAATCTTTCACCTCTGAGTCAGCTGTTTTGCTTGTAACCAGGTGCATGGCAACATTACTGACTCAATCATTGATTAGTGATTAGATCAGTTAGTGCAGGCTCCATGACGTTGCCAATATTAACAGACTTAACAGAGTACTAAAGCTATCAAACAGGAATCCCAACCCTGATTAAAATAATGAGTGTGTGCCTTTTAGCAAAAACACCCCTCTATCTATACAAACTACAGTAGTTCATGAATAGAGAGAGGAGTGTTTGTTAAAAGACAAACCATTTCATTATTTTAATCAGATCCATGGATTCCCATGATCTAATCAAACATATTGACGTAGTCAAGGTTAAGAAACATAACCTGCATGTCTATTTTCAAGTTTAAAATTGTGGAGAAATAATATAAGCAGATCTTCAGAATGTCTATTCAACTAACATACACCTATAACTCTGAGCAAACATGGTGTAATACCTCTGCAAACAAACGTCATGAGTTTTCAACTGAAACCTGATACCCACACTGATCTCAGCACAAAGAAGTGACAGACAGACATTACCATAGAGCCAAAAGCTTAGCATGCTTATCATGTTCCTAGCTCATCTGTCAGCCTATCAAACAGTATACTTTGTGTATGCATAATCAAACATGTCAAACAGGATAGGACTAGGACAAGATTATCTGACTGTATCATACGTCGTCATCAGTTCTTATTTCCTGCCAGAGATGTTGATTATTATTATTTATTCTCAAGGCTGAGTTAGATCCAACTACTCCCCATATCAAATAGGACTAGTGCATGTAACATTACTACATGTGTAAAACATGGGTGTCCTACATGATTGTCAGTAGTAGTCTCGGGACAGGGATGGGCAATGTCTACTCCCGAATCAAAACACTACACATAGCCAAAAACATCCATTCGTAAAAGAATTACCACCTAACATGGTTTTCTGAACATTTGTCTGTTTACTTTCTTTGTGCATTTGGTCAGTCTTCTGTCAGGCCTCACTACCCCAAATTCAAGAAACAGCAAGCAGCAAACACAGATGCTCCCTCGTCAGCAAACACAGTCGCTCCCTTGACCTACCTCCGAGCCTCCGTCTCCTCCCACTTCACGAATGCCTTGCAGTGTCTCGATGAGCTTCGTCTTCTGTTCCAGCTGCTCCGTGAGGTTGCGCACGAAGAGTTCACGGTCCCCAAGGATGGCCATCTTGTCCTCGATCTGCTTCTCCCTGACCTTGATGATGTCCTCCTTCTCCAGGATGACCTTGTCCTTGTCCTCAAGTTGCCGCTTCAGCATCTTCGTCTTGGCTCGGAAGACCTTGTTTGAGGAGCCTTCTTCACTGGTGATGCTGCTGGTGTCAGAGTCCTGCAACGCAATCTGGAGTGAGTGAGGGTGTCAGCGTGAGGGCAGAGGAAGGACCAAACTGATGTTTCCCTTCACCAGGGGTCAAATATCCCACCCAATGTTTCCCTTCCCTGGGGGTCAAGTATCCCTCCCCTTGTTTCCCTTCCCCGGGGGTCAAGTATCCCTCCCCTTGTTTCCCTTCCCCAGGGGTCAAGTATCCCACCCAATGTTTCCCTTCCCCGGGGGTCAAGTATCCCTCCCCATGTTTCCCTTCCCTGGGGGTCAAGTATCCCTCCCCATGTTTCCCTTCCCTGGGGGTCAAGTATCCCACCCCATGTTTCCCTTCACCGGGGGTCAAGTATCCCACCCCATGTTTCCCTTCACCAGGGGTCAAATATCCCAACCCATGTTTCCCTTCCCCGGGGGTCAAGTATCCCACCCCATGTTTCCCTTCACCGGGGGTCAAATATCCCAACCCATGTTTCCCTTCCCAGGGGGCCACGTGTCCCTCCCCCTGCCTCCTCTCCCCGGGGGTCAAGTATGACTCACCCTGTCTCCTGCCTCCCCTGCCTTCTTTGCTTCTTCTAACTGGGAGGTCATCTTCACCACCTTGGCTTTGGCCTGAAGTTTCAGCTTGGATAACTTAGAATTTGTGTCCTGCAATCAAAAATATAGAACATAACACACACTTCCAAATAAGAAAAAATCACCTTTAAACATAGAATCCATTCTGCTATAATTCATAAGAAACCAATCAATGTTTTTCCCAGCAACAGTAAATTCACAAAGTACAAATTCTAATTTCCATTCCTTACTCCAAAATAGACATTGATCCAAGAGACATGATTACCCACTCAGAAAACATTCATAATTCAATAAATGACAAAAATCAGAAGTACCATCCTTAAAACAACATTGTATTGTATGGTTTGACACTGCTTTGAGCAGTATTTCAGCAATATCATGGCTTCACAAACTGTACCCATATTGGGTGAGTGAGTGAGTATGATTTAACGCCGCTTTTAGCAATATTCCAGCGATATCACGGCGGGGGACACCTAAATGGCTTCACAAATTGTACCCATGTCGGGAATTGAACCCAGGTCTTCGGCGTGACGAGCTAACGCTTTAACCACCGACCGCCCCGTACCCATATGGGGAATCGAAGCCGGGCCATCAATATGACACTTTAACCCCTGCCGCCCCTCGTTTACCTGGAGCTCCTTGTCTTTGGTTTTGATGGTCTCCTCTCTCTCTCGGATCATTCCCTTCAGCTGTTCAACCAGCTGCTGCTGGGCCTCATACTGAAGGTGAAGGTCACTTTCGTCCATCTTGTGTTTGTGGCGTCTTCTTGATACTTATCTGAGTAAGAGAGATGTGACAACATTATCAACAACCATCACAATGGGTTGAAATACTTATTCTTTTAACAAGTGTAGGGATGACACACTGATGCATTGGTAGATCAGGATTTTCTCAATACAGGTATCAATCACAGTCTCACGCTAAGTAAAAAATATTGATTCCTGCTTGTTTGCTTTAATTACTGTTACACCAAAACTAAACGCTAATCATGCTAATCAGTAGAGAAAAACGTTGTTTGTTTGTTGTTTCAGCCACACTCAGCGATATTCCAGCTATATGCCGATGGTCTGTAAATAATCGAGTCTGGACCAGACAATCCGGTGATTGATATCATGAGCACTATTGGGATCGATGACATGCATCAACCAAGTCGAGTCTGACCACCTGATCCCGTTAGTCACCTCCTACGACAAGCATAGTCGCCTTTTACGGCAAGCATGTGTTGCTGAAGACCTCTTCTACCACGAATCTTCGCGGGTCTAGAGAAAAACTTATTTCTCATCTATTTCACCATGTTTGACACTGCTAAATGTAAATCATCAGTGAGCCAGGTATTTGGCCATCCTGTCTCTTAAAAAGATGGCTTACACACCACAGATAAGAGCACATGCAAGTATCGTGATACGTATCGGATCGTGATCAATGTATCAGAATTGTTTCTAGTTGGTGTATTGTCCTACTTTTAACAGCAACGGGTTTCAACATGCTAATGGCGGTTTGAACAATTATCATGATTATAGATTCTGATCTTAAAACAGGCAATGAAACAACTCACCAGTAATGCTCAGTGTAAATTATTGAAGTTCTTGTTGATCATGGTCTGTGGGAGATATAATCTCGGCCAGCATGCCATCCAACTCACGAAAATGTCATCTTTCAGCCTACCAGATATTACCTACAAGAAAATATTGCTTCAAATTCAAGCTTGATCTAACATTGTTAACAAACTCCATAACTAACAGTGACTACCGGCAACTCGATTAAACGTGCAAAAACAGAACATATTATAATCATCATGATCATGGCCATATGGTCAAAATTAAAGGTTTCTGTCGATCATGATTATGAAATTCTGTACATGAATTCATGAAAGAGTACATGACATGGGAAAAATGGGTTTCAATGTTGCAATAAAGGTTATTGCACTAATCATGCTACACGCATGCATGTGTGTGACTCCTTGTCATGCTTATCAATGCTTATGTGCCTGTCGAGTGACTGCTCTGCACTAATGCCAGTTTTATAGTGCTAACCGACTGAGATACCATATCCTTGTTTCATCCCCTTAAATGAATCAACCAAGTCAGCGAGCCTGACCATCCGATCCCGTCAGTCGCCTCTTACGATAAGCATCGGTTGCTGAAGACCAATTATAACCCGGATCTCTATGGGTCTGATATGGGGTAGTACAGATATGTACCCCAAGTAAAATAAGAAATGTACCCCAACCAATACTGGAAGACACAAATGTACCTAAGTTTGACAATGTGTGCTCGACATGAGTGGATGCATCCAAAACACAAAGAGCAAAAATGGTGAGGAAATCTGCAAACTATCCAGTATTGTGACTCATGGAATAGAAATGTCACATGGGGTACATTTCTTAATTTTGATTTTGGTATGGACATGATGGATACATTTCATGCTACAGAAAGGAGTCTGTTGTAGCACTGGTACTAGCAGTAGCATGTGACGAGTGCTGTTGGTGTCGTTCGCACAGGTACAGGTACTACGACCATGACTACTACAGAAATGTACCTCTGGTACCTGTCTATAGCGTTAGTTGGCACTAGTCCTATAAGAAAGAGAATTTATGGATGACAGTTTCTTTATTTTGGGAACACAACATTTCGGAGTACATACTTCTTCATCAGGTGAATAAACATGATAAATGCTATGAGACAGAGCATATATATGTACCTGTCAGAACAACAAAAGTAATAACACAAGTGGAACTAACAGGGGAAGCCAACAGTTAATTGGTGCTGATAGGAGTTTAGCAATAGACAATGGAAGCCTATAAATATATTTATAGCTCTTCCTCATAGCATTTATTCACCTGATGAAGGAGTATATATATATGGCTATGTGCCTCATAGCATTTATGTCATATGGGCTAAGGATGAAACATTCTTCTTTTTTTTGTCCCTTAACCAAGGCTTGTCAACAGTATAAGGGTCTATACCGAAATGTTGCCTTTACAGTATTAAAGAAGTTGTTATCCATAAATTGTGTCTACTTTGTCAATTAAGTGATTCTAGACATTACATGTCATAGGTCCAGGGTAATTAATATGCCTTTGATATTAAACATTCATTCAGACCAAGGTTGTCCCAAATCGGTCACTATTACATTATCAAAGGTCTGAAAAGGAAGCGATTTGGTTCATCCTGACTTCAGTGCCATAAATATTCCTAATTTCTGTATGCTGATTAAGGTACAGTATACAGAAAGGTACTTGGGTGTACCTTTCTGTAGTCATGGTAGTACCTGTGCAATTACCAATAGCTTTAGTACAGTATTACACAGTGTATATGATAACGACCTGACTTCAGTACCATAAATATTGCTATGATTGGTTAATTTCTGTATGCCAGTTATATCACAGTAGGCCTATACATTGCATACAGACAGGTACCTGGGGCTGGGACTAGCCTAGTGGGAGTAAATATCTGTTGTACCTGTGCAGACACCAATTGCTTTAGTCCTGTATTATACAGAGTATATGACAACGTGCCATTCGGTGACAAAGCTGGAATGCTGTTTTACCTAAAGGCCACACTGAGCCAGTGAATTGTTCCACAGAAAGACATTTTAGCCCATTGAAATAATAAAAAAGATTTTTTAATATCCTCAACAATAAAATACAAAATTCATGACATCTTGAATCGGATTCACTGACAATGTACAGTATGAAAACATAAGATCATCTGAAGAGCACGGTAACAATCAACACCTGAAACATTATTTTCACAAACATGCCACGGACAAAATATTTTTACTACAGGTAAACAAAACGACGTTTACAATTTGGGTCATACAGAATGGCCAACAAATGCACCTGCTGCTTTTACTTTTCTAGTTATTGCTGCCATTAATGTCTGGTTACACACCGTTCATGCACACGTACACACCCATGCTAAACAAATTAGAAATTGCTGACATAGTATAGCAAATTTACTGTCAATCTGACCTCTCCACCCGAAATTCCAACTCGTCCGCCATCTTGAGAGCACCTTGTCAAATCACGTGACGTGGATGGCTTCTTATCTGCCCTTGTTTGTCATAGTTATGTCCCTTTATGTGAGCTGCAGTTTTCGTCAAAGTATTCGAAGCGCAAGGAAAATATATTAGTTTCACAATTGCAATGGTGTTGAAACAATATTGTTTTGTCATCACCCTAACAAGAGTGAAACTACGACTGTTTTTATCTATGAGGAGGATTTCTGACAAATACCAGTAATGTTTATGTGGCCTAAGGTGCAAGACGCATCTAAGACGTAGGGTGACAATGTCGGTCGCTATTTCCCGCTCATCAGCTACCGTGGGTCAATCCAAATTTTTGTGTGTGACGAGGAACTGGGCAACAGTCTTGAAAAAATAATAACCGAGAAACTTCCTATTGGTATATGTGAACGCTGATTGGTTAAAGCATTGATGGCTTGCCATATCTCAAGACTGAGATGAGTCGAGAGTTCAACGAAACTTTAAAGCCCTTTATATGTACTCTCCCGCTATCGGTCTCTAATACATATTTAAGAATCAGTCATGCCAATTTGATAATATTATAATATCTTATATTAATAATGTTGTGTTTGTGTAGGCGGTAAAACTGACTTGGACTTGAATCACTCAACAGTGACGTGTCATGTGGTGTTGGGTGCAGCAGCTCCGCACTGAAATTCACTGAAACGTGACGAAACGACGGATTATTCTAGTTGTGACGCAAGTAAATCCAATTAGTGCCCATTGTCTCTTATATCATTTCATACAAAATAAAACTGGAACGGATCTTAAAAAAGCAACAATGGCCGAGGTCAGGTAAACACACATGGAAAACAATATGGATGTGGCGCATGAACACTCCACAGCATTATGGAAAACAACATGGATGGGGTGAGTGAGTGAGTGAGGTTTTACGCCGCTTTTAGCAATATTCCAGCAACATCACGGCGGGGGACACCAGAAATGGGCTTCACACATTGTACCCATGTCGGGAATCGAACCCGGGTCTTCGGCGTGACGTGCGAACGCTTTAACCACTAGGATACCCGACCGCCCCACAACATTATGGAAAACAACATAGATGTGGCGCCTGAATACAACACAGCATTATGGAAAACAACATAGATGTGGCGCCTGAACACTCCACAGTATTAGTGAAAACAACATGGATGTGGCGCCTGAACACAACACAGTATTATGGAAAACAACATGGATGTGGCACCTGAATACAACACAGCATTATGGAAAACAACATAGATGTGGCGCCTGAACACTCCACAGTATTAGTGAAAACAACATGGATGTGGCACCTGAACACAACACAGTATTATGGAAAACAACATAGATGTGGCGCCTGAATACAACACAGCATTATGGAAAACAACATAGATGTGGCGCCTGAACACTCCACAGTATTAGTGAAAACAACATAGATGTGGCGCCTGAACACAACACAGTATTAGTGAAAACAACATGGATGTGGCACCTGAATACAACACAGTATTAGTGAAAACAACATGGATGTGGCACCTGAATACAACACAGTATTAGTGAAAACAACATAGATGTGGCGCCTGAATACAACACAGTATTATGGAAAACAACATAGATGTGGCGCCTGAATACAACACAGTATTATGGAAAACAACATAGATGTGGCGCCTGAACACAACACAGTATTAGTGAAAACAACATAGATGTGGCGCCTGTATACAACACAGCATTATGGAAAACGACATAGATGTGGCGCCTGAACACAACACAGTATTAGTGAAAACAACATAGATGTGGCGCCTGAATACAACACAGTATTAGTGAAAACAACATAGATGTGGCGCCTGAATACAACACAGTATTATGGAAAACAACATAGATGTGGCGCCTGAATACAACACAGTATTATGGAAAACAACATAGATGTGGCGCCTGAATACAACACAGTATTATGGAAAACAACATAGATGTGGCGCCTGAACACTCCACAGTATTAGTGAAAACAACATAGATGTGGCGCCTGAACACAACACAGTATTAGTGAGAACAACATGGATGTGGCGCCTGAACACAACACAGTATTATGGAAAACAACATAGATGTGGCGCCTGAACAGTCCACATATATACTAGTATACTACCCAGGGACTTTCGAACTCCCAAGGGAGTTGATAATGATGACTGGAATGCAAACGGATCCAGGTGGTCAGGGAACTACTAATACTGCATTTTAGCATTAGTAGTACCTGGATATCTGCGGTATTTAAATGTATAATAATAGAATATATTTGCTGAATTCGTCGTTATACAACACACAAACTCAAATTTGGCAAAGAATATACGAAGAGAAAAATATATACTGAACAGCATTGAAAACGCACCAGCAATAAATCTTGAAATATTACAAAAACAACTTGAGCAATGATCGATTTTAAGTAGAACATACATAGACGGATTATTAAGAAAGGACGACAAAGGAAACAGGAATACCACACAGTAATTACATTTACGTCATCAGTGTGAGGAAGACACATAGGGTTAAAAGGAAAAGTCAATATCTGGTATGTCCACCATTGGCAGCAACACAGGCCATGCAACGTCTTTTCATTGATCGAATAAGTCTGCGAATAGTGTTCTGTGGGACAGCATTCCACTCTTGACGTAGTGTATCTTCAAGTTCTCTCAGGTTCCGTACTTGCGGACGACGTGAGAGGCGTTGACCCAGGTAATCCCATAGATATTCAATTGGCGATAGATCGGGTGACAGGGCTGGCCATGGAAGCTGAGGCACATTATTGTTCGCTAGGTACTGTGTTGAAACACGTGCCGTGTGCGCTCATGCATTATCTTGCTGGAAGGTGTGCATATCCTGGTGCTGATGAAAGAATGGGATGACGTGATTTGCCAATATGTTATTCCTGTAGTAAAGGGTATTAACTCTTCCACGACAAACATGGAGCTCTGTTCGATGGTTATGACTGATGCCGCCCCACACCATGACACTCCCTACCCCAATCGATCTGTCTGTACAACGCAGTCATTGTGGTAACGTTCTCCACGTCGACGCCACACTCGCAGTCGACCGTCAGCATTCCGTAAATGAAAACGGGACTCATCAGAGAACAGCACACCATGCCACTGCCGCAATCTCCAATGACGATGCCTTTTGGCCCAACGCAGAGGTTCATTTTGATGTTTATCAGTGAGTATGGGTCCAACATATGGACGTCGAGCATGTAGCCCAGCTGAGCGGAGACGTCGATGTACGGTGTCAGCGCTGATCAAACCCCGTCCGCCTTGTACGGTTGCTGCAGTCCTGGTAGCCGGAAGTGTATGATCACGAAGATGCCGACGAACAATATGGCGATCCTGACGTGGTGTAGTTACACGACGTTGACCCGGATGTGGTCGATCTCTGGTGGTTCCTGTCTGCTGGTATCTGCTCAGTAGCCTGAGGACTGTTGAATGATGGCATTGAAACCGTTGTGCAACGACTCTACTTGACGTACCAACTTGAAGCATGCCCAAGGCACGTTCACGTTCCTCTGCTGTTAATCTTGGCATTTCTTGTGTCAGTACCCTTTACGTCTGCAGCAACAAGTGATATGGCTTTTAAAAGTCTGTCTTTTATAGCCCTATTCTGCATGTTTCCCGTGAAACAAAACACGTTTTCCATGATGCGCACGCAATTTGTTGCGTTTTGGCGTTGTTGCTTACAAAAAATTTAGGAATGTGTTTTGACGAGCTGTTCTTCTTCATGCTTCGTCCAGAACGTCGTATATTACTCATTCAATTATATGTTTTCATATGACATAAGCCCGGATAAAAATACATCCATTTTCATGGTGGTGCGTTTTCAATGCTGTTCAGTATATGTTACTGTTCGAGCCCGTTCATCTTCCCGAGGCGAGGGCGTTAACTGACTATGGAAGTCCAGTTTCCACCCTTGCCGAACTAGGCTGGAATTTCCAGGCTCGATCGTAGCGCCATCAGTGGATATTACGAGTTATGTCCCTTCCATGTCCCTCCTCTTGACCAATAAGATTCCATCGCTCATATCGCTTGCATTTGGCTTTAAACAAAATGGCGGCGCCCATTCAAGACAATCTGATCGATAATCAAGATCTATATTGTAATAAAACGGGTCTTACCCCGCGAAGTGCATCATATGACTTGAGCACCTGGATTTAAAACATGAAAAGATTTGCAAAATATCTGTCGACGCCAAGTTGGCAGTACGCATGCTTTGCAAAGCCTGCAGTCGACCGAAATCTGCACGTTGAAATCCTATATGTTGTTTGCGAATCGGAAGTCTAGTTCGTCACGCGATTTGGATTGGACTATGCATAGACTCGTTAATCCAGCCAAAATGTAACTCCGGAATTCAAGCCAAGTTCGTCAAGGTTGGAACTGGACTTTTATAGTCAGTGAACTCCCTTGCCTCGGGAAGATGAGCCCGTTCGGCTTACTCTAGTACCTACATGATACCTCGAACAAAGTAATAGTGCACGGTTTCAGTGTAAACCTCATACCGGATATAGATATTATTTCAGCTACAGCTGCAAAACGAGAAATTTATGTAATTAAATCCACGAGCCGAAAGATGTACACGCGAAGGACAAGTGCACGCGTGCTGATGACGAACACGGTTGTGGAGATATGGCCGCGAAGGACAAGTGCACACGTGCTGATGATGAACACGGTTGTGGAGATGTGCACGCGAAGGACACGTGCACACGTGCTGATGATGAACACGGTTGTGGAGATGTGCACGCGAAGGACACGTGCACACGTGCTGATGATGAACACGGTTGTGGAGATGTGCACGCGAAGGACACGTGCACACGTGCTGATGATGAACACGGTTGTGGAGATGTGCACGCGAAGGACACGTGCACACGTGCTGATGATGAACACGGTTGTGGAGATGTGCACGCGAAGGACACGTGCACACGTGCTGATGATGAACACGGTTGTGGAGATGTGCATGCGAAGGACACGTGCACACGTGCTGATGATGAACACGGTTGTGGAGATATGGCCGCGAAGCACACGTGCACAGTTGTGGTGAACACGGTATGGAAGAATTGTATCATTGTATTTCATTTTAATATGCTAGCTGCAGATGAATTAGATTTTGTTTTTTTCCCAACGTGGTAACATACGGCCGTATATAGGCTGAAGTTATGTGCAGTATGCGAGCTGAAGAGACCAACAGCACAATGACCACCTGTCATTAAAAGCGGAATGTAGGTTTATGGGTCTTTTTTCCCCCCGCAATTCAAACTGATCAAACGCATTCTCGAGCATAGGATCAATTAAGTTTGACGATAGGGTTACAATTGAGTATAAGGTGACTTTAGAGCACGCACAAAAAGAAACGCTATGGTTCTGTATCAAGTGTTGTGTTTATTGATTTGTGGGCGCCAAGGTATTATACCGAGAGCAGATTGACACACAACGACATGGTTCCCAATGTTTAAATTCATACCGCAACCTGTCTATGAACGTATTTTAAATTTACATTTATGCTCCAATTGAAACAATTATTCGATGGATACTACATATACTCTGCAAAAGAAGAAACGCAAACGTGATTTTTAGATGTATAATATATGATATAAATAATCAACAGAGGTAATCGGTTGTTTTAAATTGGCCCACATAATTGTCATTGAGCCAGATTCCATATTGCACACATGGAACAGTAGATTTTCAAGGTGAAGGTCATCTGTTCTTGTATGATCCCCAACAGACTCCATGACTTACTAGCACCGTCGTCCCACGGGAGCAATCAGATCCCAAATAGTGACGTGGAGAATGCCCACCCACACAGCCTGCAGTGCTTGTGCCAACTGTCGGAGCTTCTGTGGTTGATGCCGACGTGCTCGCAGTCGTTGATCCAGTGCATCTAATAAATTTTTATTAGGTTTAATTTTGGAAATCCGGAGGGCTATGGCAGGGCCTGGATGTTGTGATTCCTGAAAAGGCTGTTGTCAGTCTTGCCGTGTGAGGTCTGGCGTTATCTTGTTGGAAAATAACTTTCGCTTGTTGCATAATTGAAAGGACGTGTGGCCGAAGAATCTCGTCAAAATGACGCCTGGAACTGGTCGTCTAGCGCGAATAAATACCTTCAGCGCGTAAACGGTTCCTCACTGTCTGGTCTGATATTGCACGTGATGTTGCACGTGCGAGTCATCTTGGTGTGTTTTTGCGCCAGGTTCCCACGTGGCTGTGTTATGTGATTTTTCCATCTTTTCGCCAAATTTCTGCAGTACCTCATTCTTTCCACACAAATCAATCCCAATCCATGCAAAAATGACCAATTCATATATCTCACGGGGACGAGTGTAAGGGGTGCCCGATATCTCACGGGGACGAGTGTAAGGGATGGCCGATATCTCACGGGGATGAGTGTAAGGAATGCCCGATGTCTCACGTTGACGAGTGTAAGGGATGGCCGATATCCCACGGGGATGAGTGTAAGGGATGCCCGATATCTCACGGGGACGAGTGTAAGGAATGCCCGATATCTCACGGGGATGAGTGTAAGGGATGCCCGATATCTCACGGAGATGAGTGTAAGGAATGCCCGATATCTCACGTTGACGAGTGTAAGGGACGCCCGATGTCTCACGTTGACGAGAGTAAGGGATGGCCGATATCTCAGGGGGATGAGTGTAAGGGATGCCCGATATCTCACGTTGACGAGTGTAAGGGACGCCCGATATCTCACGTTGACGAGTGTAAGGGATGCCCGATATCTCACGTTAAGGGATGCCCGATATCTCACTTTGACGAGGGTAAGGAATGCCCGATATCTCACGTTGACGAGTGTAAGGGACGCCCGATGTCTCACGTTGACGAGAGTAAGGGATGGCCGATATCTCACGGGGATGAGTGTAAGGGATGCCCGATATCTCACAGGAACGAGTGTAAGGGACGCTTTATATCTCACGTTGACGAGTGTAAGGGGAAGCTCTATATCTCACGGGAACGACTTAAGGGATGCCTGATATCTCACGGGGATGATTGTAGATATATATTTTAAAATTCTACGTAGTTATTTGGGAGGCGTATGAATATTATATCCATAGATAATGATTCTTGCAACCTAGCAATAAAAGCGCAGTTTTCTCCGAGATCGATTATGAGATACGATAGCATTCAGATTCTAAATACACATTTGATAATAGCATTAAAACAAGTATCGTAAACTTCTGCATTCAACGGAAAAACGGAAAAATCTAGCTTCATACTATCGGTTCACTGCAGGCCTAGCGAGCCGGAGAGTCCATCGACCCATTGGCTTTGCGATTTCATACGGTAGTTAATATGTAATAAAATTGGACAAATTCAAATAAAATATGCAGTAATACAGCGAGTGTTGAGATGACAGCATATTATGTCTGTGTATTTCTATCGGGAGGAGATTATCCGTCTGGGAGCACAGGGAAAAATACTCAGGTTCAAGATTAATAACTTGTACCCATAAAAGGACTGACGAAATACCTCTCCATAGATGAATATTTAATTTTATCGCAACATGTTGCTTGTTTGCACAGCTTGGACTCAGCCAGTGTGTGTGTGGCTGCTTGAACTAGTCCGGACTGATGCCGATTTATAGTGCTAGCTCACTGAAATACCATGCCGCAGTTTAACATGAATACCCCATTGACACACAGTATACTGACTCCGAGACGACCAGTCCTTGTTTTAGCTCCTTAATGACGAGCGCCAGACAGGGTAACACCAAGTACCATCTTTTAACGTCTTTCGGTATGACGCGGCGGGGATCGAACCCCGGACCTTCCGCTCTCTGGGCGGACATTCTACCACTAGACCACGGAGGCGGTCATATTCAGAATGACTATCTCTCCCCAGTTTAAACCACCCTAGTTTAAACACCACAAAACATAGATGCATGAATAAAATGTATTGAAACCTGAAAATGTCAACGATGACAGGATGTCAAGATGACAGTCAAACATCATCCGATATTGGCATGACAGTTGTCCGAATTCAGGTGGGTCGCAAAAGCAAGCTTTCAACGTAATGTACAAATGACGCACATCTAAAATCGCCCATGTTCAATGACACGTCACATTAATAGCGTGTATGACCACCCCCTGCTACAAGACACGCAAAAAACTCTCCGGTGAATAGAAAATGTCAGTCGTCTGATGACGTCATGTGGGATACGTCGCCGTTCTTCTTGGAGAGCCCGAATCAGTTCTTGTCGGTTGGCTGGAGAATGTGGTCGTGGTCGAACACGACGATCCATGACATCCCAGAGGTGTTCTCTCGGGTACACGCCTGGGGTGCGCGCAGGCCATGACAGCACGTTGATGTTGTTGGCGGCAAGGAAGTTATGTACAATTCGGATTGTATGGGGTCTGGCGTTGTCATGCTGACAAAGGACACTGCGGGGGAGCTGTTGTAGAAATGGTAGAACAATCGGACGAATAATGTAACGCTGTGCTGTCAAATTTCCATTAACCATGACCAGTGGTGCTCTCTCCTGCCCACAAATTCCTCCCCACACCATCACACCCCCTCCACCAAACGACCCGACCTCCTGAACGCAACATGCTGCGTTCGTTCTCTCCCCCGTCTTCCATCAGCTAGTAGCTAACAGAACCGACTTTCATTAGGGAAGATGAACCTCTGGCAGTCAGGGTCGGGTCCTAATTCCTTGAGCCCTTGGTCGCCTTGCGACTGTTTGTCGACTATCCACATGCCCTAAGGCATTCGTCGCTGATGACGTTACTGTCAGGAATCGATTCCGGAGTTGCAAACTACGCAAGTACCGGTCTTCATTGAGCGTAGTTACCCTGCTTCTGCCTGTTATTGGCCTGTCTGATGTCTGCCCGGTCCGTCTGTAACTTTACATCAGGTTAGTTACAGCAACACAGGAGCAACCAAAAGTTTTAGCAATGTGGGCATGGGTGGCTCTAGTCTGTATCAAATCCAGGGTCCGCTCGCATTTATCGGGTGTCACTCGTGGCCTTTCTGTGGTGTTTTTTCTATCAGTGTGAGTGTCTAAATCCGTATAGCTTCGACTACCCAAGCGGAACGTGCATTTCACTTGTACGCAATTCTAAATAAAAAACATGATCGTGTATATTGTTCAGCTGATTCAGAATCCCTTTCCCTGCTATAGAGATGGACTGGTACTACAAGCCCTAACTCCTGTTCACGATAGGATGTGAGCTTACAAAAATAACCCCATTATTGATGATGCAACAGACTCCCCTGTTGAATGTAAACTATACACAGATATTAGGTAAACTGTAACTTTTCTAACTATAATAGCTCTGCATAATTTATATGTTAACAACGTGACACTTTACAGACGTTGTACAGACACTCTGTGTTTTAATCAGCATAGAATACTTCTGTGAGTGGTTGGTGAGGTGAGGTGAGGTGAGGTGAGGTGAGGTGAGGTGAGGTGAGGTGAGGTGAGGTGAAACGGGGTTTAACGTCGCGTCCAAGATTACTGCACTTTAATAGCGACGTGCATGTGTGTGTGTGTGTGTGTGTGTGTGTGTGTGTGTGTGTGTGTGTGTGTGTGTGTGTGTGTCTACTTGTACTGGTCCGGAGCAGATTTATAGTGCTAGCACACTAAGATACCATGCCACAGTTTAACATGAATACCCCACTGACACACAGTAGACTGACTCCGAGACGACCAGTCCTTCCGCTCTCCGGGCGGACGCCCACTACACCACGGAGGTGGTACCTCCTTGCATAGACACTGACACTCAAATATGTTTTTCTAAAGTTTTTCATTACCATTCTATTATCAGTTGTAATGTATATTATATTTCCATAGTGTGTCCATATGCGTGTCAGGAAGTCCCCATTATATACTCTTCAAAAAAAGAAACTTGACATAGATGTCAAACCACTTTTTGCCAAATATCTAAAATAATTACATTAAATGAGAACCAAATAAGTCAAACAGAAAGATGATGTGTCTATAATTCGCGAAAACACATGCAAAGCACATAAACGTAGCGTTTGGGGATCAATTTTACAGCTTCATCCAAACGCAACCGCCTGTAAAATACGTGCAGCACAGGATCCTGCATTTAGGCATGCATGCCCCCCTGCTGAATGGGTATAAATATCCACATCAACGGCTGTTCATACAGTCCTTATAACGGCAGTAGAGGCGGTGACAGAATGCCAAGACTGAATGCAGCTCAACGGAACTACGCCATTGGGAGATTACAAGCTGGAGCAACTCAGCAAGAAGTGGCCAGGCACTTTGGCGTATCCAGATAGACAATCTCCGCACTATGGACCCGATACAACAACACCAACAGAGTTGACGACAGACCAAGGTCAGGGAGACCAAGGGTGACAACCCAAGCACAAGATCGATACATCAGGCTGCGACAACTCCGAGACCGCACTACCACAGCCACGTCTACAACCACACAGATCCCTGGGGTACGCAGAATATCAGATCAAACGGTACGCAACAGACTGAGGGAGGCTGGACTTTTTGCACGAAGACCTGTTCGACGTCATGTATTGACCCCACGTCATCTGGCGGACCGTCTGCTTTGGTGCCAACAGAGGGTTAGATGGGCACGTGCACGGTGGAGAAATGTACTGTTTACTGACGAGTCCCGTATCCTACCCACACGTCTACAGACGTCGGGGTGAACGTTACCCCCCAACTGTGTGCAGCAGGTTGTCCCATTTGGCGGCGGGAGTGTCATGGTAAGGGCCGGAATTCATCACGGTGGTAGGACGCCTCTCGTGCATGTGGCAGGTGCATTGACAGGTGTGCGTTACAGAGACTTGACCCTACAGCCTTACGTTCTTCCTCACGTCAACGTTCAAGGCGGACAGTTCCAGCAGGAAAACGCTCGACCGCATATTGCACGTGTTTGTCAGGACTTCTTACACCACAACAACATCCAGACATTACCTTGGCCAGCCCGGTCACCAGATTTGTCCCCGATTGAGCATCTGTGGGACGAGTTGGATCGACGCGTTCGCAGAAGGAATCCACCGCCCAAAACACTTCCGGCGCTTCTTGATGCACTTCAGCATGAATGGCAGCACATCCAACAGCGTGTTATTGACAACTTGATTGCATCTATGGGTCGTCGGTGTCAAGCGGTGATTGATGCACGTGGTGGGCACAACCGATACTGACATTTTCTGTACCCCTGTGACATTAACTGTATCGTGTACGTGAGTCTGTCTAGGTGACACGATTAAAGTTTTGAACATTGTGTACATTGATCTTCAAACAATGTTTCAATTATGGTTTCTGTGTCCTATTTTGAAACAATCGCATTATATTACATTTTGAAAGTCAGTGTCAAGTTTCTTTTTTTTGAAGAGTATATATTATGCTGTTTTAGCTGTGGGGTTGTATGCAATGGATGGTTTGTGACACAAAAATAAACTTTATTTCTCCTCTTTCGACAGCCTACGTGAGGCCCACACAATCATCCGGCACAAATGCGAGCAGTCTCTCACACAATCTCTCGCCGATTCGTCTGCAACAGGGGCGGTGGGATGGCCACAAGGACTGACGGGATCGGGCGTCCTGGCTCGCTGACTTGGTTGAAGCATGTCATCGTATCCCAATTGGCTTGATCGATGCTCATGATATCAATCACTGGATTGTCTGGTCCAGACACGATTATATACAGAGCACCGTAATGTAGCTGGAATATTGCTGAGTGCGGCACAAAACAACAAACCAACCAAACAGAAAAGCCTATGTTTTCTGCCTCTCCGTCGAAGTCTTCATCGTCCAATGTTATTGTCCCTCTTTGCGGTGGTGCCTACAATACAGCTGAAGTCAGAAGTGTCCCCTGGTTGTTCTAGAGCACTCGGACTACACGGTGTCTCCGCCATTCGAACTCTGCTGGGGGCGGTCGGGTAGCCTAGTGGTTAAAGCGTTCGCTCGACACGCCGAAGGCCCTGGTTCGATTCCCAACATGGGTACAATGTGTGAAGCCCATTTCTGGTGTCCCTCGCCGTGATTGCTGGAATATTGCTAAAAGCAGCATAAATACTCACTCACTCACTCGTCTGCAGCTAAGAACGGCGGTGTTCAGTCATTCTTCAAGGTGGTTCCGTTGGCAGTCATTCTCACCAGTAAACATCGCGTTAATGGAAAACATAATCACACATGTGATCTGTCCTCTGGGTTCATGCACTTTGTAAATAGTCACCGTGAACAACTATTTTAGGCAGTGAAGAGTAACGGAAGTTATTGACAATATTTGCAATGATTTTACTGCCTGATAAATATATGTTTCTGAACGGTTATTTAAATATTTTATGGGGTAATCGAACTTCTGAAGCACAGCGGATTCTGGAAGATATTCGAAATAACTCTGATTTCCGAAGAACTGAACAGGAGGTTCAGCCCATGTCTCCTCGAGTAGCAAGATTTGAGGAAATTCGTTCAACCCACAAATAGTGTCTGCAAGCTTTTTTCTGAATAATCTGGATTTCTCTGTGCGAATTAACTCATTTGATATTGTAGGGGACCAATAATGATTTCCTAAAAATGTTCGAAGAACATATTTTGTACAGATGTGTAGATTCGAACCATGGTACATCGGTCTGACGAGTGAATGCTTTATTTGTTTGTTTGTTTGTTGTTTAACGCCGCATGTAGTAATTTAGCTATATGACGGCGGTCTGTTGATAATCGAGTCTGGACCAGACAATCTAGTGATTAACATCACGCGCATTGATCCACGCAATTGAGAGACGATGACATGCATCAACAAAGTCAGCGATCCCGACCACCCGATCCCGTTAGTCGCCTCTTACGACAAGTGAACGCTTCAAAAACACTAGGTTACCCAAAATATCAGAAGGCAGTGTTTCCTCCTGCTACCCTCAACGTATTACGGAGAAATACTGATGTAGTTCCGGGTTCGATTGCTCACAAGGGTCAATTAGCTCCTTAAACTCACGTCCCAAATAACAGAATGGGTTCAACCAGTGATGTCTATAACTTTATAGACTTTATATGACATATATGAATTTGGACAAGGCTCTGCCAGCTGACTAACATAATTCCTTTACAGATCCCTTCATGTCTAAAATTTCTTTAAGCCATAAACCTAAGTATTTTTTATAACTGTCTGTGGTACATAAATGTTCTGTTTTGTTACATTAAACATAAAGATGAATCATTTTTTAGATGACATATACAGTTTTGACTAGGTCGGAAACCATTCTGTTCTTTGGCTAGCAGTTTATTCTTTTCCAACCAGATCTGAATCCTTAGATCTTACACCCACTAGAGATCACCAGGCACCTGTACCCTAATGGATCTCCGACTTCACCACATTATTTGGTAACAGGTTGAATTAATCCATCTCTCGATGCGACACCTTTTTTTCGAAACAAAAGCTTATACTCTGCAGCAGGCCAATACAGTATTCTGCAGAACTTCTGCAAGAATGCCACCAAGTCAGTGGCTTTCCCCTTCTTCATATGCATCACTGCGCATGCGTTTTCAACTTCTTGCACTGTAATTGGTTGGATAGATCGATGTTTTCATATGCAATGTTTTTGCGTGAAATGTTAAGAAATTAAAACTTTGACCAATCAGAATCAAGAATTCTTTGTCATGGTAGAATAACTGATCGATTATGATGTGCACGCCGTAGGGAACGATGACGTGCAATCAACCCACACGCCGAGCCTGACCAACCCACCCATTTAGTCGTCGCTTACGACAAGCATAGGTTGTTGGAGACCAATTCTAAACATGAATCCCCAACGGCGTAGTGAGGCAGGCAATTACAAACTGCGCCGTAAAAGAACATTCACTCACTACCCATGACATACCCCCCATTCTCTGATAGACAATAGGTTCAGAGTATATTTATTATAACAGAATGGCTTTATAAGTCACTGGATAAATGAAGACGGAATATTCTTAACATAAAAATGCAACTGTCTGAAAGGTATTTCTGTAATTCAAACTTGTATTCAATAAAAACGTAGGGTTTATTAGAGTCTATTATCGCAATGCAAACGAGCCTTACTATTCGAGACAGTATAGGTTGCACAAATGAACGTCTTACCAATAGAGGCTACACGTCTTTGGCTGGATATTATGTGTACAGGGAAAGAGGGGTGCAGAACAGAGGGAGGGGGTGGGGGTTTTGGGGTTGGGGGGTGGGGGGTGGGTGGGGTGGGGTGGTGGTATTAACAAAACATGGCGAACCAGCACCAAAGTAAAAAACAATTAAACATTTCACATAAATCTTCGTTAAAGAAACATATTCCTATATGGCTCTTTCACAATACATATTCGCGGTGTGGTATTTGAACGACAATTTATCAATTAGCGACGTGGTTTCCTTTGCATCCGTGTTCACATGGTACACACGTAGTTATATGTTAGATACTTCACGGGCTTCACTATCACTCTTCACTATCACCCATGAAGACATACAACGAATCTAGCAAAGACATGGTTCAAGGGCAATCTCATTAAAATCAGATATAAGTTCTCGTTGCCACTAAACAAAGATCTAAGGACATCCCATTACAGGTCACGCCAGAATGGCTTTTCGCGAACTTTGACAGACCACTGAAATGACTAACTAGAAGTTGACATCAGCCAATTAGAAAGCAGCTTTCTCGAGCTTTACGGCTTGAATATAAGTTGACCAAATTCTCAATTAAAAGTTTGTAAACTGAACGAACGAACATTACGGAATGTCTAATATATGGTTGCAATTGTATGGCAGTGCTTCCCACATACTATGCAACGCCTCCTCCATTCAAATGTTTATCCCACGGAAGCGAGAGATGGACGATAATTTTGACGGAACCAGTTGTACGGGCCGTAACTGTCGTTCAGAATACCCC
The DNA here is from genome assembly GCF_023055435.1 of Haliotis rufescens. Classification (NCBI taxonomy): domain Eukaryota; kingdom Metazoa; phylum Mollusca; class Gastropoda; order Lepetellida; family Haliotidae; genus Haliotis; species Haliotis rufescens. Next base: position 3,418,568 of record NW_025964223.1, on the reverse strand, counting down.
GTATTAAAGCTTTCGAGGTTGCATGATTAGAAAACGCATTCCGACTGTCACTTTCATGATCTGGCAAGCGTCGCTTTTATTGGTTGGATGAAAGGACGTTCTGACGTGACCCGTAATGGGATGTCCTCAGATCTTTGATTAGCGATGGCGAGAACTAAGATCTGATTTTAACGAGATTGGGTTCAAGGGGAAGCAAACCAGCAAGTACACAGGCCAATGAACGCCCAGTTTACATCGGACAACGGCAATGTGTCTATCTACACATCGTGTGCAACAAGTGCCAAAGCCTTGTGGTATCTGCTCCACACATTGCCTGGATGGCAGGCATGATAGGGTTCGCACAAAGCCCTGCATGGAGTAGGGTTAATATGACTTCCGTGAGTTATCCACGGCCTCATTTCATTAGCTGATTAAAAATAGACACACGTCATCACTACCCTGCCTGTCGGCCGTATGCACCCAAGGGCTATGGAGGAACGTGATGAATTTATCTCGTGGAGTGTGGACGATGATGCAGTCACTAGTTCTGTCATTAAGCCACGAAACCATCTCAAGCAACACAAGTGTAACGTTGGTCATCGAGTCATGTGGCATCTGCTCTAGCCAATCACCTTGGAGTGTATCTGCGCCTGCGCAGAATTCTTGATTGCCATTTGAAATGGCAAACAGTCTCTGCCATTCTCGGTTCTATTTTTTGCGTTGTTTGAAGTTCAACTCTAGTGGAGTTTCTTTCGTTGCCAGGATGTTGTATACGATGCTGAGCTGTTCCTCTGGATCCTGTAGTGAGATTTCAAACGACTGGATGAGCTGTAACGAAATAAGGATATTTGATTAACGTTTGATATTGTGGGAAACAATAATGAGCTTTCGAAAATATTTGAAAAACATAATTAGTGTAGATTCGAACCCAGCCAATGCGGTCTGTCGAGTGAACGATTTAACCATTGGGCTATCCAATACATCAAGAGTCATCAGAAACAAAGTATTTCCCCCTGCTTCCCTCAAAGTATTACGGTGAAATATTGGCGGAGTACATGGGAACAATGCGTGAAGCCCATTCCTGTGTTTACCTCCACGATGTTGCTGGATATGTGTGTTGCTAAAGGCGGCGTAAAAACTCATTCATTCTCAAATGCAAAACGAGCCAGAGTCCTTTTTATTTGCATACGAAAATATAAAATATCTAAAGAAACAAGGAACTACCTACGACTAAATTGGTGGGAGGACATACTGAACGGTTTTGAATTCTGCTCCGGAAACAAAGCAGACAAGCATAGTCATAGTTACCGCCAAAAGCTAGATTTCAGTTTAAGCAATAATTTTTATATTTGTTGGCTCATCGATACGCCGACCCTTTCTTTACCATTGTTTTGTTCCAAATTATCTTAAGTTCTTCCGCTAAACTGTGACATACAAACAATCATTTGTGATAACTCAGCGTTACCCAGCAACTTTGGAAAATCACCAACACTGGTTATCCTTTATTGAAATATGAAATTTCCTCCACAGGATGAAAAAAAAAATCGCGATTGAACAATTAAGAAAGTAATGATCTCAATATGCAATATTAACGACGTTCGGACCGTCAGCAGATACGACGCTTTTAGCGTAGTTCAGTCATATTTAATTCAACCCTGTGGTCAGCTGAATGAGAAAGTCAGAAGGGGCGTGCCCGGGGCTGGGTTGGTGACACCTCCAGACAAGGATGGTGTCAGACTGATGCTCATTGTCGGGTCCAACCTGGGATTCTAACCCGCGACCGCAACATCTCAGCTATGACAGATGTCAGCACAGTGGCTTGCAGCGACTGGTCCGCTCGTGTACACTCTATTTCAGGCATTTTAAATTGGACGCGTTATCATGAGGTAAACTCAACACTCATCGTTTAAGTGACATCTTTAAAGTCTTCTGATAAACATTTATTGATAAGTTAATATTCTTCGCACGTCAGATTAGATTAAGGTATTACATAGGCCTACGAAAACACAATAATTACTCACACACCTCCCCCCACCCCTTCAAAAAAAATTGTATCGATACTGGATATTTTTTTCCAGCTACAGCCGCAACACCAGATTTATTTTAATGAAAAGTAAGACTATAAATATATATATTTTTTCAAAATTCTTGCAACAATACTTTTTGTATAAAAATATGTTTTTTCGTTAAAATCCAGTCCTCCCCGCCTCACCCACCCCCACCACCGAATATCAAAAGATCATTACCCCATCACTCTAAGACACACCAACATCCCATCATCACTTCTCCAAGACACCCCCACATTCCACAATCATTCCTCCATCACTCTAAGACACACCAACATCCCATCATCACTTCTCCAAGACACCCCCACATTCCACAATCATTCAACCATCACTCTAAGACACACCAACATCCCATCATCACTTCTCCAAGACACCCCCACATTCCACAATCATTCAACCATCACTCTAAGACACACCAACATCCCATCATCACTTCTCCAAGACACCCCCACATTCCACAATCATTCCTCCATCACTCTAAGACACACCAACATCCCATCATCATTTCTCCAAGACACCCCCACATTCCACAATCATTCAACCATCACTCTAAGACACACCAACATCCCATCATCACTTCTCCAAGACACCCCGCATTCCACAATCATTCCCCCATCACTCTAAGACACACCAACATCCCATCATCACTTCTCCAAGACACCCCCACATTCCACAATCATTCCTCCATCACTCTAAGACACACCAACATCCCATCATCACTTCTACAAGACACCCCACATTCCACAATCATTCCTCCATCACTCTAAGACACACCAACATCCCATCATCACTTTTCCAAGAACACCACATTCCACAATCATTCAACCATCACTCTAAGACACACCAACATCGATCATCACTTCTCCAAGACACCCCCACATTCCACAATCATTCCTCCATCACTCTAAGACACACCAACATCCCATCATCACTTTTCCAAGAACACCACATTCCACAATCATTCAACCATCACTCTAAGACACACCAACATCCCATCATCACTTTTCCAAGAACACCACATTCCACAATCATTCAACCATCACTCTAAGACACACCAACATCCCATCATCACTTCTCCAAGACACCCCACATTCCACAGTCATTCAACCATCACTCTAAGACACACCAACATCCCATCATCACTTTTCCAAGAACACCACATTCCACAATCATTCAACCATCACTCTAAGACACACCAACATCCCATCATCACTTTTCCAAGACACCCCCACATTCCACAATCATTCCTCCATCACTCTAAGACACACCAACATCCCATCATCACTTTTCCAAGAACACCACATTCCACAATCATTCAACCATCACTCTAAGACACACCAACATCCCATCATCACTTTTCCAAGAACACCACATTCCACAATCATTCAACCATCACTCTAAGACACACCAACATCCCATCATCACTTCTCCAAGACACCCCCACATTCCACAATCATTCCTCCATCACTCTAAGACACACCAACATCCCATCATCACTTTTCCAAGAACACCACATTCCACAATCATTCAACCATCACTCTAAGACACACCAACATCCCATCATCACTTTTCCAAGAACACCATATTCCACAATCATTCAACCATCACTCTAAGACACACCAACATCCCATCATCACTTCTCCAAGACACCCCCACATTCCACAATCATTCCTCCATCACTCTAAGACACACCAACATCCCATCATCACTTTTCCAAGAACACCACATTCCACAATCATTCAACCATCACTCTAAGACACACCAACATCCCATCATCACTTTTCCAAGAACACCACATTCCACAATCATTCAACCATCACTCTAAGACACACCAACATCCCATCATCACTTCTCCAAGACACCCCCACATTCCACAATCATTCAACCATCACTCTAAGACACACCAACATCCCATCATCACTTCTCCAAGACACCCCCACATTCCACAATCATTCCTCCATCACTCTAAGACACACCAACATCCCATCATCACTTCTCCAAGAACACCACATTCCACAATCATTCCCCCATCACTCTAAGACACACCAACATCCCATCATCACTTTTCCAAGAACACCACATTCCACAATCATTCAACCATCACTCTAAGACACACCAACATCCCATCATCACTTCTTCAAGACACCCCACATTCCACAATCATTCCCCCACTCTAAGACACACCATCATCATTCCTCCAAGACCACCACATCGCCCATTCAATGTAACACCATCATGCCTTTCCATCACATCTCCCCTTCAATGTAACAAGGTCACAGGTCTTTCTATCTCACAACGCCTTCAATGCAACACCGCTGCGTGTTCTTTCAGACGCCGAAACCGTACCGTGATTAAGGCCAAGAACAACTGCTGTTCAGCGAATCTTCTACCCGGGCAGTTCCTGGTGCCGAAACCGAAGGGCATGACTATGAATGACTGAAGATAGTTGTTGGTGTTATTGCCATTGTCCCTCAACCAGCGCTCCGGGATATAGGCCTTGGGCGTGTCGAAATACTCCGGGCTGTGGCACAGGACGTTATGGCCGTAGTGAACCTCTGTCTGAAAGGGAGGTAGAAACTGGTGTATCAAACAAAACAAAACCTCTTTCCGCATTCATAAGAAACCTCGATTGTACGATTCCGACTATATCATGAACATGTGTTTAAGAATCACTATCAAATAGTTAGGAAATCAGGTGTTCGCAAAAAAAGTGAGCGTATCCTGCCCCACCGGTGGGACCCGCCTCAAACACATGCAAAGGCAAGTTAATTGTTCACTTGCAAAAACACGGGAAAGTATGGTATATGTCAAAATAGGGAGTTGCATCGCACATCATTTTTGTCACTGATAAATTAAAGGCCGTTGTTGCGTTGTTTTTTAGTTCATTGTTTCCTATATTTCATGTTGTTTTTGTTCAATATTTGGCATATTTTCTGAATGTTTACTCTTCTATAAATATTTTCTAAAGGCAAACACTTTTTTTCTAAAGGCAAAGCATCTTCACGCATGTTTGTGATGGTTTATATTTGTGAGGTGAGGTGAGGTGAGGTGAGGTGAGGTGAGGTGAGGTGAGGTGAGGTGAGGTGAGGTCAAATGGGGCTTTATGTCGCGTTCAAGTTTATTGAGGTTATATAGCATACAAGCATGCGTGTGTGTGTGTGTGACTGCTTGTACTAGTCCGAACTAATGCCAGTTTAATAGTGCTAGCCCACTGAGACGTCATTCGCAGCTTAACAATGATACCCCACTCAGACACAGCATGCTGACTCCGAGCCGACCAGACGGGGAATCAACAAGTACCATCTTTTAACGTCTTTTGGTATGACACAGCCGGGGATCAAACCACATCTTGGGATCTGCCACTCTCCGAGGCCACAAGATTTGGGACGCAGTTTCATGTTTGTGAATAAATGAGTGACAGAATTTGTTCCTCAGTGTATCCTCCCTTATTGTTGTGGTACATCCAACATGTGTCTATATGGATAAATAGCTCGTGTGTTTGTGCGGATGAATGTGTCCTTCGTGATGGGCTGTGGGATAGCCTAGTGGTTAATGCGTTCGGCGTCACGCCGAGACCCGGGTTCAATTCCCCACATGGCTACAATGTGTGAAGCCCATTTCTGGTGTCCCCCGCTGTGATATTGTTGGAATATTGCTAAAAACGGTGTAAAACCATACTCACCCACAAAGAATTAACACCTGGGGTTCTTGATGAGCTTTGAAGAGTGCATGTTAAAGTGCTTAAAGCGGCGTAAATTCCATACTCACTCACTCAGTGAGGATCTGACAACCCCTCTTTCGATGGTCGTGTCAGGTGACCCGTCGGCGGACTTTGACTACTTGATCTAAATTATTGGATTCATGATCCATTCAGCCTTAGAAAAACAATTCGGCTACATGTCTTGTTTACCGCTCGACACAGAACACACATATTCCTTCGATGATTCTCTGGTTTGAGTGCAGATGCCATGCCGTTCAGAATCGAAAGGGTGTTTAAAATATCCGCTCCTATATAGTGGCAGCCTGTATTATGTACATTCGGAACTGGCCGTTGAACTTCGTTTTCGAAATACAGAAATAATGTCGGTTTGAATGCTACGCTGAATCGCACCTGGACGCTGATTGGCTCATTAGAAGGTTCATCTGACGCCACCCTGTAAGGGGGATGCATTCACGACGATAGTGTCGAAATGTAGTGAAGATCTGGGTTCCATTCCACAAAGCGATCTTAGCGCTATGATTATCGTAGGCCTATGTTAAACTATGGGTGTAACGATCATCTTAGCTAATATCGCTTTGCGGAACCCGATCCCCTCCCCCCCCCCCCCCACACACACACACTGGTATAATGAAATGGTTACATGAGATTAGATTCTCACCCCTCTTGGAATGTGATAGCCGTCCAGTTGAAGGTCCTTGTCGATGATCCTGACAGAACCCACAGGAGAAGGGAATCCCAGTCTGCACAGATAAGATGAGAACATTCAGCCCCTCTTGCCAAACACCAGGTTCATCACACCCATTGAATGAGTCAAATACCAGGTTCATCACACCCATTGAATGAGTCAAATACCAGGTTCATCACACCCATTGAATGAGTCAAATACCAAGTTCATCACACCCATTGAATGAGTCAAACACCAGGTTCATCACACCCATTGAATGAGTCAAATACCAGGTTCATCACACCCATTGAATGAGTCAAATACCAGGTTCATCACACCCATTGAATGAGTCAAATACCAGGTTCATCACACCCATTGAATGAGTCAAATACCAGGTTCATCACACCCATTGAATGAGTCAAATACCAGGTTCATCACACACGTTGAATGAGTCAAACACCAGGTTCATCACACCCATTGAATGAGTCAAATACCAGGTTCATCACACCCATTGAATGAGTCAAATACAGGTTTATCAGATTCAGTGAGTGAGTCAAACACCAGGTTTATCACATACGGGGAATGAGTCAAACACCAGGTTTATCACACAGAGTAAACAAGTCAAACATCAGGTTTATCACACAGAGTAAACGAGTCAAACATCAGGTTTATCACACAGAGTAAACGAGTCAAAAATCAGGTTTATCACACAGTGAATGAGTCAAATACAGGTTTATCACACACAGTGAGTGAGTCAAACACCAGGTATATCACACAGTGAATGAGTCAAACACAGGTTTATCACACACAGTGAGTCAAACACCAGGTTTATCACACACAGTGAGTGAGTCAAACACAGGTTTATCACACACAGTGAGTGAGTCAAACACCAGGTTTATCACAAACAGTGAATGAGTCAAACACCAGGTTTATCACACACGGTGAATGAGTCAAACACCCGGTTTAGTAGACAGAGTGAATGTTTGTTTGTTTAACGCCGCACTCAGCAATATTCCAGCCGAGTCTGGACCAGACAATCCAGTGATTGACATAGTAAGCTTTAATCTATGCATATGGGATACGATGACATGCATCAACCAAGTAAGCGAGCCTGACCACCTGATCCTGTTCGGCGCCTCTTACGACAAGCATGGGTTACTGAAGGACGATTTAACCCGGATCTTCAGAGTGGTTGATCCCAACACCAGGTTTATCACATGGGCGCAAGGATCCTCTGATCGTAGGTTGGAATCCCTGATTCACCACGCTTTAGTCCTTGGTTTGTCAAGGATATAACCGTGCATGTGGGTTTCAAGAAAGTGGATCACTTCCTTCACATTCCGTACCTTCCTCCCAACCTTCTGCTGATACATCGGGAACTGAAACACTCAAACACAACTAAAACGGGCGGCCCAACCGTGTAGGGCGCTGCAATTCGCTGTCCAGAGTAAGGTTTCTTAATTCCTCCGGATCCAATGATTGTAGCTTCGGATCCTGATTATTATGTTTGAATGTCAGCACCAGACTCGTGCTCTTGAGTTTTACCAAAATTGCACATATAGATGCCAATGCAAGAGAATAACCAACCTACATGTTCTGCCGAAACAGATTCCACCTCTACAACCTGCGGGGGGCACGGGTGGCCCAGTCGTCTAAGGCGCCACGATTCGCTTGCGTCCCTTGGGCACGTCAGAAACCTATGATTGTGGGTTCGAATTCCGGTTCGCCCCGATTATGTTTCTAGGTTTGTCAGCACCATACTCGTGCTCGTGGGTTTCACCGAAGTGGTTAACGTCTGAGACCTGCATCATTTCGGGCTTTCCTCCCACATTAAGCTGACACGCCGTGATATAACTGGAATACTGTTAAAAGCGGCGTTAAACCCAACTCACTCACTCACTCACTCACTCTACAACCTGCGTGCGTCAACCTGGGCCAATATAATCTCACACGCCGGTAGATGACTGTTCAAAGCGGTTAAGTTACTCTCTTGTTATTTCGTAGCGTTATCACTCACCTGTGCCCTTCCTTAACGCAGGCCTTGAGATAGGGCATGTGAGACAGAGACGTTGCATTGATCTTCCCGGTGCCACAAACGGAGATAATCTCTTGGTACAGAATCTGCTGCTTGTCCTTATTCTTCGCCAGCAGCCACAGGGACAACGACAGGGACTTGGCAACCTGCAACATGGGCCATTATAATCTATAGAGCGAGAGAGAACTTGAGATATATGCTGGTCTAAATACTTCGCTCACTCGTACCGAGAATTTAGAAGTCTCAGCAATAACTGATGTCCTTAGATCTTCATGCAGAGAGCTATCGTATCGGAGGTAAAGTTGTTATATGAATGAGATTGTGTTTTATAAAGATGCTGTTAGCTGCCATCTTCCCGAGGCACCCTTACCGAACTTAGCTGGAATTACTGGGCTAGATCGTAGCGCCACCAGTGGCTATTACCAGTTATGTCCCTTCTAAGCCTCTCCTATGGACCAATCAGGTTCTCGTATCACTTGCGTTTGCTTCACACAAAATGGTGGCGCCCAGTCAGGACGATCTGATCGATAATCAGGATCTATATTGTGATAAAACGGGTCTTACATCGCGAAATGCATCAAATCACGTGAGCACCTTAATTAAAAACATGAACAGATTTGGAAAATATCTGCTGACAACGAGTTGGCGATGCACATGCTTTGCAAATCCTGCAACCGATCGAAATCTGCACGACAGTATACGAACCGGATTTCGATTTCGGTGCGCGATTAAACTATGCATAGACTCGTTAGTCCAGCCAAAATGTATCTCCATAATACCAGCCTAGTTCGGTAAGGGTGGAAACTGGACTTTTATAGTCAGTTAACTCTCTTGCCTCGGGAAGATGGTTAGCTGCACGAGGCACCAAAACAGTCATAGACGTCAAAAGAAATACCAAGTCCAAGCCGAATAAAATAGATGTGAAAACACAAATTCTTAGTGACAATTTGGCTTTTTGTCAGAGACAGATTAACTGTTTGTTTTGCATTCTAGAAGTTGGTGAGTAAGTTGTTTGTTTGTTTGTTGTTTAACGCCGCACTCATCAATATTCCAGCTAAATGACGGCGGTCTGTAGATAATCGAATCTGGATCAGACAACCCAGTGATTAATATCATGAGCATCGATCGACCCAATTGGGCCCGATGACATGCATCAACCAAGTCAGCGAGCCTGACCACCCGCCGATGACATGCATCAACCAAGTCAAAGCCTGGCCACCCTATCCCGTTAGTCGCCTCTTCCGACAAGCATAGTCGCCATTTACGGCAAGCATGGGTTGCTGAAGACCTATTCTACCCCGGATCTTCACGGGTCTAGTAAGTAAGAAAACGTAGAGTTTTACGGATAACAACTTCTGGTTTATTGCACATAGCGACTGCTCGATGAAGAGTCTTACACTGTTATCAAGCTATGTGCAATAGACCAGAAGTTGTTATATATAAATTGTACGTTTTCTTAGAGACAGAATATGTTTTAGGTCACATACACAAAACATAACTTAATGGAGGCGCCGTAAAGAGGACATCCAAAGAATTTCTATTTTGTGTGTGCGTTCGTGCGCGCGTGCGTGTGTGTATGTGTCTGTGTGGCAAATTTATGGGCTTCAGATATGAGCAGGGTCTTAAAGTGAAATGAAATTTTCGAATAAGTCCGGATTCTGAACTGTGGAAAAACAGTACTTACATTCTCCGTAGCCACTGTGAAAAAACTGGACATGACGCGGAAGCAGGCCTCTTTTGGAAGACGGTCATCATTGAGCAGCGCCAACAGCAGATTGGGTTCGTGGGGATCCAGGGTCCCACTGGCCTTCTTCTCACACAGTTCCCTGTACATACTCTCCACATACACCTTGCCTGTTCTGGAATGGGGGGAGTGAGTGAGTGAGTATGGTTTTACGCCGCTTTTAGCAATATTCCAGTAATGTCAAAGCGGGGGACACCAGAAATGGGTTTCACAAATTGTACCCATGTGGGGAATCGAACCCGGGTCTTCGGCGTGTCTAGCGAAGGCTTTAACCACTAGGCTACCCCACCGCCCTCTCTTCTGCAATGGAAACAATAGCACTAGTATTGTTGCTTGTTTTATGCCGCATCAGCAATAGTAATATCACGACAGCCGCTATAATAATAATCGAATATAGTTTAGGCAAACCATAGCGCGAAATCGTAACTATGTACGAGTTTACTATGTGATATCCACAGTATTAAACAATACATATGTCACCCACCATGAGAAAAGGGACCTAATGGGTGCTGTGTAACAATTGTGCTATGACTTCAACTAACTTCAGTGAAGATCGCCATTTGTACGGACTGTACAAAAATATCTTATTTTTCTCTCGTTACTTCTAGTTCGTTAGGTAATAAACCATACATGTCTACCCAATTCTTCAGACATCACGTCTGAAAACGCCATTTTTTACACCAACAGTTATAAGTCGGTAGTTTTAGAAAATAACGAAAAGTCAAAATGTGATTTTTCACCCATGTTTGGTCCCATATGTCTCAGACACTAGTGGATGTGGGTTGGTACAAGCGGAGCGGTACGTGATACATGTGACCTAGAGACCAATTAACTCGTGAAGATCCAGGTCACAATTGATCTTCAGTAACCCACGCTTGTCGTAAGGGGGGACTAAAGGGATCGGGTGGTCAGGCTCGATGACTTGGTTGATGCATGTCATCGCATCCCCATTGCGTGGATCGATGCTCATGATGCCAACCACTGGTTATCTGGTCCAGTGTCGTGGGAATATCGATGAGTGCGACGTTAAACAACAAACAAACAAAGCAAGCATACCCACAAAGAGACCAGGGCCCACTTGCACAAAGCGATCTTAGTGCTAAGATGATCGTAACTCCCACACTTAAACATCGGCTTACAAAAGTATTAGCGCTAAGATCGCTTTGTGCAAGTTGGCCCTGTTCATGTCGGAGCATTACATAACTCATAAATATCAGTAGAGTTCGGCCAGTACAAGCGCAGCAGAAATTAATTACGATTTTGCAACCAAGCAGAACAGTGACTACAACCGTCAGTGACGAACCACGCCATCGGGTACGACACACACTCAGTTCAGTCACCGAGCATTGTCACCCAACTGTCTTTAGTCAGGTCTTACGGCAAGTACTTCCTACTAGGAACAGGGCCCACTTGCACAAAGCGATCTCAGCGCTACGACTATCGTAAGCCTATGTTAAAGTGTGGGAGTTATGATCATCTTAGCGCTAAGGTAGCTTTGTGCAAGTTGGCCCAGGAACCTACATGATAGAATAGAGGCACTATATGGTCTGACACCAAGCCATCTTTATGTACTCCAATTGCATTACACTTGTAACTTGATATTTACAGCTAAACACCCTTTTTAAACACAGTTCTGTCTATGCTATAAATCACATTTACAAACCATTGTTTGATGTTTTAACACACCCATACACAAGGTTATAGATTACCAATGAACTGATTACACAACACACGATAAATGGATTGCATTATGGAAAACGAAAAAAATGTCTGTGAAGTTAAATTTCATTAAAAAACCCACTCTATACATAATAAGCATATTAGTCGTTGACATCAGCGATAATGTTAGACCATGAAAAATGTGTTTCTAATCCGTTTATTTTGAAATAAGCAGGTTACATAGATATCATTTCTTTATTTCTTTGTAGGCAGAATTTACCAAAAAACCTCTTACGTTAAAACCCCGACAAACTTGACAGAATAGAAACCACGATACGCATGGCAAATGTAGGTCCCCAGCATCTGGCGAGAATAGGATGACCTGGGCATCGTTCCACAAAGGGGTCTTAGCACTACGACTATCGTAAGCCAGTGTTAAAGTATTGGAGTTGGTTGGTTGGTTGGTTTGTTGTTTAACGCCGCACTCATCAATATTCCAGCTATATGACGGCGGTCTGTAGATAATCGAGTCTGGACCAGACAATCCTGTGATTGATATCATGAACATCGATCCGCGTAATTGAGATCGATGACATGCATCAACCAAGTCAGCGAGCCTGACCACCCGATCCAGTTAGTCGCCTCTTACGACAAGCATAGTCGCCATTCACGGCAAGCATGGTTTGCTGAAGACCTATTCTACCCCGGATCTTCACGGGTCTAAAGTATGGGACTTACAATCACCTTAGCGTTAGGATAGCTTTGAAGAACGGGGCCCTGATCTAAAACATCTATTACATGTATTACGACCGACAAGCGATTCAAGCCGCCGTAGGCGGATCTTGTACCAGTACCTGGGTGGTCTAATACGAGCTTGATTTGTTTGAAGTGTAGACGCTCCACATTAAACACAGACGGGGACATAAAAGTTGTGTTGCCCATTTTATGACAAAGAGATGAAAATCTATCACGCACTTAAAGTTTTCACTTATAAAGATGTTTATGATGTGTAGTAGATTGATGTTATCACCACGCTGAATGTGCTTCTGTTTATGTTCAATTTAGCAGCATCGTTCTTTAAAGATGTGGCGTAATAAACCAAAACATATGCGACAAAAAGAATTGAGTTGAGTCGACAGAAAATATTTCTGATTTGCATGACATTACAAAAGCACTATAATATTACCACTATTGTCGCGCGAACAAACGCTTTCCGCCAAACCTGCCTGTGTACGCTTGGTTATCCAGTGATATTAAATCTCTAATATAGTTTGGTAAATGTGTGGAACAATAGTTCTTCACAATGGCGTCGTTTTGAGCCTGATTTTAATGACAGGACGCTGCATATTGCCATTCAGTCAAATTATTCTTGTGTTTCATAATTGAAATGGTTGAACAGGGGGCCGTTGTACAAAAAACCTCAGTGACACGACTGTCGTAAGTTTATGATACGGTGTGGGAGTTATGACCACCTTAGCGCTAAGATCGCTTTGTACAAGGGTACCAAAACTCGACTAGATTTGTTGTGTCGTCTGAAATACAAGCGAAGTAGTGAGTGAGTGAGTTGGGTTTAACGCCGCTTTTAACACTATTCCAGTTATATCAAGGCGTGCCAGCTTAATGTGGGAGGAAAGCCCGAAGTGATGCAGGTCTCGGACGTTTACCACTTCGGTGAAACCCACGAGCACGGGTATGGTGCTGACAAACCTAGAAACATAATCGGGGTGAACCGGGATTCGAATCCACAATCATAGGTTTCTGGCGTGCCCAAGGGACGCAACTCTGCACAGCGAATCGCGGCGCCTTAGACGACTGGGCCACCCGTGCCCCCACAAGCGAAGTAGCATGAGGACTTTAACCATCTGTCTTAAAACACATGAAAACATTCCAGCTGAAAAATCATTTTGTATATTTCGTTCACAAAAAAGTCAGTTTCTTCGGTTGTTGATTTTTCAAGCCAATGAGGGAGTGAAATTCTGTTGACGATACAATGGAGATTGAAAAGAAGGCGAAGAAATGTCCGGTAGCCATTGAGGACCACTTACTGGTCGTTACTTATTTCATCGTCATACAGGCAAATGCTAGGCAAGGCATGGCACAATGACCACACACGGACAGCACGTGGTTACATATGACAAATATGAATCGGGTGCTACGAATCGGCTTTCGTCACCACTCACCCCTTTCCGTAACCTGCAAGAAGACTCGTCCCCCTATCGATGAATGTTATGTGCGATAATACAACCAAACCAATCACAATGCGCGTATGACTTCAAGTTCTTCGTCAAAGAATCCCTCAGGAATAAATTCTGATTTTACTTGCATCTAAAAATATACCCAAGACACAGTTAAATGTGTTCAATCAAACTGTATGTCGCGATGTGCTTTAAATTGCTTTAGAAATATATATAATATATAGGGAAATATATGTGAACCATTACGCAACGAGTTGGTAATTGTTTTCGGTTTGCCCGTTTGCGCTAAGACGGAACCCGGTCGCATCAATGGACACGAGAGGGGCACGAGTCGCTTTCGGCTTGTCCCGGAATAACACGAGTTGGTCACGAATGACGAATCGTGTGCATATAATTGTTGAACCGGCAACGAAATGGCAGGTATCGAATGAGTTCTGGGTATTTATGAAATGGAGATATCATATGCGGTAAAGATGAGGATAATGTGTGACCTTGACCTTGATGTTTGGAAACTTACTTTTGTACATCACCATACACTTTTTCAAATGTCCTGTACAGCTTGTTGGGGTACAGTTTGAAGGTGGGGAAGGTATAGAAGCTCTGGGCCACGAGAGCCAGGAACTGCCGGATGCTCTTCAACATGTCCTCCTGCTTCCGGGTCATAGGGCAACCCCTGTGGTCCAGGAATCCCAGTCTCACGTTGAAGCAAAACAACCCAGTCGCTGAAAGGAATGGATCGGAGCTTACAAGACAATCTACTTACTTAAGTACAATATATTCCTTAAAGATCAATGTGTTGGCAGACATGTTGCAATTGGCAGACCGTGTTGTAGTCATGGACGCCTTTGTTGTATAATGGAGGTACGAGAAGTCATTGAAGTTGTGCAGAGTTGCGTCCCTTGAGCGTGTCAGAATCCTATTATTTTAATTCGATCCGTCCATATGATAAGACTTATTGGTTGGTAAATGTTAAAGAGCTGTATCACTTCGGGGTTTCCTCCCACATCAGACACGCTATGATTTAACTGAAATACTCTTCAATACGACATTACACCCAAACGCTTTTACGGCGACATGCAAACTGTTCCCTTGAAAAGACACATCTCTGGGTTATAGGCGATGAGTGTATGATTGGATAAGCCTAAATACACCATTATGGGCTTAAGTGTCAACTGTATGACGACAATGTCACGCAGAGCAGTGCAGGTCGAGCTGAATCTCTGACGTGACCCAGGGCCCATTTGCACAAAGCGATCTTAGCGCTACGACTATTGTAAGCCTATGTTAAAGCATGGGAGTAACGATCATCTTAGCGCTAAGAGCGCTTTGTGCAAGTAGGCCCTGATCGTAGACGTTTATCACTTTGGTTAAAACTACGAACACGGGTATCTGTCACATCGGATAACACATCAAGAATCATAATCCAGTATAGCCCGAGACCTCGAATCTAAGGGACGCAACTCTGCGCAGAGAATAGTGGCGCTTCGGGGATCGACGTCAATATAATGCCTAATCAAAACACTATTATAAGTGAACTTTTAGATTGAAAAGATGTTTCCTGAAATCGGGTCAGGGATTAAGTCGTGTTGTGTTTGAGACAGCGCAAAAGACGAATCGGGAACAAGTGATATATATAAGTGATATATATGCGCTGTCTGTCTTGTTGGACAACAGAGAGAAAACAATGGAATAATCATAAGACGGCGCTCTGTAGATAATCAAGTCTGGACCAGACAATCCAATGATTGACATAATGAGCATCGATGCACGTAATAGGGATACGATGACATGCATCAAACAAGTCAGCGAGCCTAGCCAGCCGATCCCGCAAACCTAGAAACAGAATCGGGGCGAACCGATACTGGTTAGAACTGAACAATCTATGCTTGTCTTTAGGGTCGACTTAATCGATCTGGAGGCTAAGCAAGTTGATTGCATGTCACTGTAACCTCCGACATGGTTGCTCATAATATCAATCACTGGTATCTCAAGACTATGCCCACAAACAAACTTACATTCTGCAGTGTATCTGAAAAGGAGTTTGCTCAGGTCGTCAACGTGAAGTTGCTGAGATTTGATGGTGGAGACCATATCGTCTGCAACATCTCTCTGAGAAGGTAGATATTGAGCAACAACGTGAGGCTTCATCGTCCGGTCCTGGACGG
Source organism: Haliotis rufescens (assembly GCF_023055435.1). Taxonomy (NCBI): domain Eukaryota; kingdom Metazoa; phylum Mollusca; class Gastropoda; order Lepetellida; family Haliotidae; genus Haliotis; species Haliotis rufescens. The sequence continues at coordinate 3,402,340 of NW_025964223.1, read as the reverse complement.
GCTTCCGTACGTCGTACCATTCCTTGCCGGTACTGAAATAAATAAACATACTGTGACAGGTGGTAAAACTAACACATTCTAAATTCACTTACCTGACCCTTTTTAGTGACTGTTGTGACTGTAAAACCAAAACCGAATGTTTTAAAATGATATGCTGGTTATACATTAATCATGTGTGGTCATTTACTGATTTCGGGGCCCGGGTGGCCCAGTCGTCTAAGGCGCCGCGATTCGCTGTGCAGAGTTGCGTCCCTTGGACACTCCAGAAACCTATGATAGTGGGTTCGAATACCGATCGTCCCGATTATGTTTCTAGGTTTGTCAGCACCATACCCGTGCTCGTGGGTTTCACCGAAGTGGTAAACGTCCGAGACCTGCATCACTTCGGGCTTTCCTCCCACATTAAGCTGACACGCCGTGATAAAACTGGAATATTGTTAAAGGCGGCGTTAAACACAACTCACTCACTCATTTACTGATTGTACACTTTAGTTTCGTACGTGCCGATATCTGGGTTAATCTTCAGGCTACAAGACCTTAACTTCACTCCACTTCACTCGCTATGATTATCACCCAGCGTATGATTATGATTGAATCTCGATTACATTATGACATATATACCCTAGACCCATACGCCACTAAAGCTTCGCTGCGGAAGTGACGTCACGATCTCCATCCCCGTATCTCTGAGCTAGCACAGAATTTCTGTCACTGGTGAGCTTGTGCTAAAAACATTTTAATGGAATTTTCTTGGCGATAGTTCGACATAGATCTATATTCAAAATATCGGCCTCTTTCGGGCGAGTCTTCGATTTATTTCAAATAAAGGATTACACTTCGAATCAGAATAAACTTCTGGCTGGAAAAATGTTTTCTTAAGTATTAATAGAAAGGGGAGGTGGGTCATTATGTTACCAGGAGTTCCCAGTTGTATTTGTTTATTTTGTTGTTGTTTAACTCCGCACTCAGCAATATTCGGCGGTCTGTAAATAATCGAGTCTGGACGAGACAATCCAGCACCGATCTACGCAATTGGAACGATGACGTGCATCAACCAAGTCAGCGAGTCAGCTCCCGTCGCTTCCTACGACAAGCACAGTGGCCTTCTACGGCAAGTATAGGTTGCTGAAGACCTATTCTGCCCCGGATCTTCACGGGTTCTATGTTGTATTTGTGACGGTACATAACAACACGAGTCGAGAATTTGTGATACTTCCCCTTTACCGAGAGCCTGTAGCCAATATCGTGTAATTTGATTGGATGGCTATTTAAGTCTCGCATCATTCGAATCTCACAACCAACCGGATATCATACTCTAGATAATGGAGAATAAACGTTCTAGGCTATTGAGCTGGTTCTGCAATCACCACATCTCCAAGCTTCACTACCGTAGGTAAAACTAAATGAAATAAAACAAACAAACACTGCCACCAGTTGAATTACGTTCTTGCACGGTTGGATGGGATCCATAACTTCTGTTGTGGAATGTTTTGATTACGATGTGGGAGGAAGCCCTTTCGGATGCGCCCCTCCAACCCCCCCCCCCCCAAAAAAAAAATAATTAAATTTTAATAAATAAATAAATAAATAAATAAATAAATAAATAAATTCCATGCACACTCTGACCTTATCGTGAAGGTGATATTTTTTGGACACAAGGACTTAAAATGTAGCGAGGAATAACGTCTTCAACTTATCCAGATCCGGAATCCAAAGTGTTTTTGTTTTTTTTGAGTCACGTCGAAAATGTAAAACATTATAAACGCCAACAACGGACGCCAACACTTACAGCTGACTGATTCCCGGCGGTGCTCCTGACCTCTTGCAGTACGTGTCCAGTAATGGCATGCTGGGCCGTTTGGGGTAACGTCCTTCATGACGCATGGCGACCTCGATAAGAGAGGGGTCAAACAGAAACACGGCCCATGACGAACCCTTCCGGAATTTGACGATCTTCCCATATTTCTGATGCAGTTCTTGGAACAAAAGGTTAAGTTTGTCCGGACGAAATTTTCCTGGAACAGAGTAGTAAGTGAGTAATTTTTGCTTAACGCCGCATCAGCAATCTTGCAGCTATTCGCGGCGAAAATATGTCTAATCTGACCATATTGAAGCAAATAAAAGTGATGCTGAAAATCACTAAAACCTCAGTCAGTATTACATTCAAGGGTAAAAACTGATTGTTCAGATAAGAATCTTTATTTTATCATACAGTTTGATTTCTTTAAAATATGCTAAAATCAAGTGATTAGAAACTGTGTTAAAAAGTTCAGATAAGGTATGAACATTATCATAAAAGCGTTGTCTGATGAACGCAAAAACAACACAACCAAGCAAAATGTGCTTGGTAGTAACTGGACTATTGCAGGGGATACAAAAAGGTGGATCTTCACCCTTCAATAAAAATGAATGTGTATAATAACTATGGCCAATGCTTTACCGCAGTAAAACAACTTCATTATGACGATATAAACCAGAATGTGCGTGACCTCCAATCAGTGGTTCGATAGCATGAAGTTTGTTCAGTCTTGGTATTCCAAGTTTTTTGCCAGTGATCATTCACATATTGTCTGATGGATGGTTTTAGATCAGAATATGGGAGGTTTGTGTTTGAAGTTGGTTTATTAAGAGCGGCTTTTGCCAAAGAATCTGCTTTACAGTTACCATTGATGACAACATGACTGAGCAGCCAATAAAAAATTATATCTTTTTTCAACTACGGATAAACTGAGATGACACCTAAAAAATTCAGCTAAAAATGGATGATCCACTTTTCGGTTTTTGATTGCCTGCAGACAGGACATACTATCAGAAAATATGATAAAACTGTTTTTTGTAGACTTTTCAATATGTTGCAAAGCTAATAGTATAGCCTGAGCATATGTCGTAAAAATCGAGCTTCCATCAGTTAGTTGTATTGACATAGGACAGCTGTTAGTAACAGCTGCAGTTGATACCTTCTCATCATCTTTTGACCATCTGTGTAAATACTGGTATGTGAGGGCTGGTTGTTTTTCTGTTCATGAAATTCCAGTAGGAATTTTTTTTGTAGACAGGTTCAATGTACTACATACTACCTGTGCGTTTCTTCTTTCGAAGAGTGTATATATATATACAAAAATGAGGTAAATGTTCACTCGGTGTACATGTAATATATAATAAAATAATAAAGTCCACATAAGTCCATCATCTTCTTTATATCTGTTTCATACATAGTACTTTCGCTGTCTCATGACAGCTCTTCAGTGTAACTGACAATGACATATACTGACGTCATACTTATAATGACGTCATAAATTACAACTGTGACGTCATAATGTATTTACACACTCCAGCGACGACACCAAGTAATTTAACAATTGTAGGGAGACATTTGAATTAAATATACAGTATTTGTAAAGTAACAGTGCAACATTTACGATTGAAATGACAAATCTATTAATACATTCTAGAGTTCAATTTTGGTTTCATCAATTGGATAAACATTTGTTCTTTTTCCAGTCTCAGCTGCTTGTTACTTGTATACAATTTATAAAACACACACAAACACATATATATATATTCTAAATGTCGACAGAGCGACTTATTGTGAACACTATGCCGCGTAAACACTTATGTAAACACTGGGTACTGTCGACATTTGTGTGAACACCAGGTTCTGCTGATAGAAGTGAAATAATTTCCACATCAGCATTAACCAATACTCACAGGCTCGTGAATCGAAGTTTTATGAAATGTTTAACAAAGTCACGTTTACGGTAATTTCAGCAAGTATTGTAACAAGATATTTTGTCTGAAAGGAGTTAGGACCTACCTCCCCATATACAAAACCCACTTCCAACCCACTGGATTGCAATACCGTGCCTCAATACCTATACACAACGTCCCACATTGCATTGTTCTTGAACTCGCCTGTTATCTAGACTTCTGACGTATATTAAAAGCGAATGGTATTTTTACCGTGTAATTATAAGGCGTCAGTCTGATGAATACATTACCGTGAATGACGCTAACATACATGCACTTGAGTTCGCGTCGTCCTACTAACACATATACCGACCACAATGCACCTTGACATGCACACTTCAGAGCTCATCTGGAACCCCAGGTGTTAAATTCTTTGCAACATTCAGACAGATCTTTATCCTCATAACGTATCCAGACATATTGTTAGGTGTATTGTGTGAGTTAGGGACAGGTTTGTGTTGTAGGATGACCCCGCTAGCGTTCATTATAACCCTTTTGCTTAAGCAATTTTGTATTGTGGTACTATTTTAGAACATTACTGTCAATGTCAGCCATTCGCTGCTTGCGACGGGCACAGTTTCACAGTGAACATCTTGCTGCGTGAATACTAGACTATGTGAACACCGGGCTATGTAAACACGTAATGTGAACACCGGGCTATCTAAACATGTATGTGAACACCCGGTTATGTGAACACGTATGTGAATACCGGGCTATGTGAACACGGATGTGAACACCGGGCTATATGAACGCGGATGTGAACACAGGGTTATGTGAACACGGATATGAACACCGGGCTATCTGAACACGTATGTGAACACCCGGTTATTGGAACACGTATGTGAATACCGGGCTATGTGAACACGGATGTGAACACCGGATCATGTGAACATGGATGTCATCACCGGGCTATCTCAACACCACACTGTGAAGATTTTCATGGCATGTATATAATGGAAGTCGTTGAGGAGAGGACAAAAGTCTGATGTTTCACAAAATTCCACATCGAAATCGTCATAAACCTTAACGTTTGTTTGTTGTCGCATTCAGGGACCTGTAAATAGTCGAATCAGGACCTGACAAATCAGTGATTGATGTTTTGCGCAACTTCCCACAAAGTCATGACAGACCGTCAGGTCACACAGTAGGGCAGACCATCAGGTCACAAAGTCAGGACACACCGTCAGGTCACACAGTCAGGGCACAGTCAGGACAGACCATCAGGTCACAAAGTCAGAACAGACCGTCAGGTCACACAGTCAGGACAGACCGTCAGGACAGAACGTCAGGGCCCACCATCAGGGCACACAGTCAGGACAGACCGTCAGGTCACACAGTCAGGACAGACCGTCAGATCACACACAGTCAGGACAGACCGTCAGGACAGACCGTCAGGTCACACAGTCAGGACACACCGTCAGGTCACACAGTCAGGACATACCGTCAGGTCACACAGTCAGGACAGACCGTCAGGTCACACAGTCAGGACACACCGTCAGGTCACACAGTCAGGACAGACCGTCAGGTCACAAAGTCAGGACAGACCGTCAGGTCACAAAGTCAGGACAGACCGTCAGGTCACACAGTCAGGACAGACCGTCAGGTCACAAAGTCAGGACAGACCGTCAGGTCACACAGTCATGACAGACCGTCAGGTCACACAGTCATGGCAGACCGTCAGGTCACACAGTCAGGACAGACCGTCAGGTCACACAGTCAGGACAGACCGTCGGGACACACAGTCAGGACGATCGGCAGGTCACAAAGTCAGGACACACCGTCAGGTCACACAGTCAGGACAGAACGTCAGGTCAAACAGTCAGGACACAACGTCAGGGCACACCATCAGGTCACACAGTCACGGCACAACGTCAGGGGAGACAGTCAGGACAGTCAATCAGGGCACAACGTCAGGGCAGGCAGTTAGGGGAGACCGTCAGGACAGTCAATCAGGGCACAACGTCAGGGCAGGCAGTTAGGGGAGACCGTCAGGACAGTCAATCAGGGCACAACGTCAGGGCAGGCAGTTAGGGGAGACCGTCAGGACAGTCAATCAGGGCACAACGTCAGGGTAGGCAGTTAGGGGAGACCGTCAGGACACACCATCAGGGCAGACCGTCAGAGAAGAGCGTCATGGCAGACCGTCAGGTCACAAAGTCAGGGCACACCGTCAGGGCACACCGTCAGGGCAGACCGCCAGGTCACACAGTCAGCAAAACCTAACCACCGACCTCTTACGACAAGCACAAGTTGATGGTGAGGACAGCCGGGGACGGGATTTTGTATTGCACAATATTAAAGTCATTTATTGCACAATAGCTCCTATTTCGTTCAGTCATAACACGTGACTAGAACGTGATTTGTGTCTACTCAGCCTTACGAAAGTCATGCGAAACTTGCATCCTTTATCCAAAATAGAATGATTTCATTATAAAGAGTAAAAAATATGATGTTATTTTGTGTAACACAAGAAGGCCATTGTGACCTTTGTTGAATCCCATCGCCATTCACACAGGACAAGTGCATCGAGCTCAAATGTCAGTCCGACCTCCTCATGACATATGTATCCGGGGTTTTAAATAACCCTAAAAGAAGAATGATAATGTTCTATTCATCACGCTTGCAATTGTAAAGATGTGAAAATGTCAAAGAGTATTCTAGGTAAAGTTACTGAGACCTAGATTCCTGGTAATATGTGAAAGTTGATTCACAGATGATTTGACAGTACTGTCTATGGCGTAAAACCATACCACTCACTCACTCACTCACTCACTCACTCACTTAGTTGGGGCTTCCAATATCAATACAAACATATTACCGTGTTCGTCATGGCATGCAAGCTTGGAAGTGGGCGCGAATGATAATCTTAACGAAACAACCCGCGGGTCGTCAGTTCGGCTTGGCCACGCTTAAAGAGCACGTAATCCCCAACGGTAAAGCCAGCCCCATGAAGTGTCGTGTTCTTTTCTCCGACACTATGCTTGCCAGATATCGAGGTAAAAACTAACCTCTCCCTTAAAGTACTCCTGTCAATTTTCTGTTCCAGGTCAATCCATTGGAAAGCTGCTTCGTTACGCATACCGACCCTTTAAGCTAGCTAGATGCTGAGAAGGTCACGACCGAACCCTTAAAGTACTTTTGTCTTGTTTTCTGTCTGAGACGAACTGACTGCATAGGGCTATTACAGTGTATAAGCGACACGTACTTGGGATGTCCCTGTGGGCTTCAAGAATAGCGCTCTCCAGGAGTCGTGATGATGGTTACAAATCACTGCAGTTTCTTTAAAGTACACCCATGCCTTAAACGGACGGGTCTGATGAGTTTTGGATGATAGAATATCAATTGACTACAGCGGAACCTTATCAGACGACACTGTTAATCCGGAAAATGTCAGATATGTGACGCACATTAATTATACCGTTAAAACGATTCGGATCTTCATATGGGGTTGAATACTGATATGTGGTATGGTTCATTGTTTGTCCCCGCGTTGATGTGTGCGAATTGGTGGATCCTTGAGCTAAGTGGATTTCTAGTCATACCAGGATCCGCTGATTGTTAATTCGGACTAAATATTTGCGTCATTCCACAGTCTCCAAAGAGGTGAAGGTCTATGACTTGCGTCATGTTTTACTTCTCTCCAACACACATCTGACAAACCGTCAAACACAACGCAGCTGCCAAAGTTTTGGCACTCGATTGGTCTTTCAGATCCTGTCCCGCGTTGTGAGAAACCCCTAAAGGTCATTCACCTCTCACGCATCTATTCTTAATGATCTATCACCGTGAACAGACAATCAGTGGTACACCAATGGCGTCCCGACAGGTTATCGTGCTTGGAGGGTGAGTAGTCTAAAGAGCGAGTGAGTATGGTTTTACGCCGCTTTTAGCAATAGTCAAGCAATATCACGGTGGGGAACACCAGGAATGGGCTTCACGCATTGTGTCCATAACGGGAATCGAACCCGGGTCTTCGGCGTGACGAGCGAACACTTGAACCACTAAGCTACCCGACCGCCCCTGCAGTCTAAGGATGTGGAACAACGAAGATCAATGCTATTCTGGCATTCTGCCATGGAACTTTTGACACCAATTCATGATGACAATACTATGTGGTATGTTTGTTTGTTATTCAACGCCATTCGACAACACTCAGCAACAGGAAGTCGGCTTGTGTAAATAATCAAGTACAAACAAACCAGTGATCGATATAAGGAGCAACGCCCGACGCCACCGGTACACATTGACACGCGACTGAATAAGTCTCCGAGTCGAACCGTTATGTCTGTTGCGACTTGGGAATACCCGTTGAGTCTGTTATTGATTGCAACAAACACTATCGTAAAAGTGCATGCTGTGTTACTGAGTGATGGATTGTGAGTTCGTGTTTGGGTGAGTTCTTGCGGGGATGACTGCGTGAGTGGGTGAGTTCTTGCGGGGATGACTGCGTGAGTGGGTGAGTTCTTGCGGGGATGACTGCGTGAGTGGGTGAGTTCTTGCGGGGATGACTGCGTGAGTGGGTGAGTTCTTGCGGGGATGACTGCGAGAGTGGTTGAGTTCTTGCGGGGATGACTGCGTGAGTGGGTGAGTTCTTGCGGGGATGACTGCGTGAGTGGGTGAGTTCTTGCGGGGATGACTGCGTGAGTGGGTGAGTTCTTGCGGGGATGACTGCGTGAGTGGGTGAGTTCTTGCGGGGATGACTGCGTGAGTGGGTGAGTTCTTGCGGGGATGACTGCGTGAGTGGGTGAGTTCTTGCGGGGATGACTGCGTGAGTGGGTGAGTTACTGAGTGGGTGTGAGTTTGTGTGGGTGAGTTTGTGAGAAGATGAGTTCGTGAGTTTGGGAGTAGATGAGTTCGTGAGTGGGTGAGTTTGTGAGTAGATGAGTTCGTGAGTGGGTGAGTGTTTCGTGAGCTGCTTTTGGCAATATCACACCGAATATACAAAATATGGGCCTCACTTAAAGTTTGTTTGTTTGCTTGTTCGTTGTTTAACGCCGCACTCAGCAATTATCAACTTATATGACGGCGGTCTGTAAATAATCGAGTCTGGACCAGACAATTCAGTGATTGATATCATGAGCATCGATCCACGCAAATGGGATACGTCACTTAAAGTACCCTTGTAGGGAATCGAACCCGGACGTTCGGCGTAAATAGCGAATGCTTTAACTACTAGGCTATCCAACAGCCCCTTCATGTATGCAACATGAGAGATGAATGTTAGCTCGAAATCAGTTGCACAGCGAAACGGGAAGTCTTTATAAAATGTCAGACTTTGGACAAGAAACACTTTGTGGCATTTAACATGGTAGTTTGATTTATTTAAACCAGAACTTCCCAACAACAAATAAAAACACTCATATGTGCTGCATTCAAAGTCGAATGTAAAATGTCAGTCATATGCTAATGAGACTCCAGAAGGATCACGCCATCTGTCATAACTTTAGCACGAGGGATGAGGGATGCTTACTTTACGATGTGCATCAAATCACGTGGGCACCTTGATTAAAAACATGAAAAGATTTGGAAAATATCTGTTCACGCCGCGTTGGTGGTACACATTGTATGCAAATCCGGCAATCGACCGAAATCTTGACGGCAGTTTACGAACCGGATGTTTATTTGATTATGCGATGTTGATTGGACGATGCATAGACTCGTTAGTCCAGCCAAAATATAGCTCCATAATACTGGCTAAGTTCGGCAAGGGTGTAAACTAGACTTTTATAGTCAGTTAATTCCCTTGCCTAGGGAAGATGTTTCTTACAAGCCTGGGTCACTAAAGACCAATTCTAACCCGGAGTAAGTATTTGACTTATACAATACCCCAGCTATATTGCGGGGTATATCAAGAATGCGCTTCACGCATTTTACCCATATGGGGAATCGAACACATATTTTCGGTGTGTTAGGTGAACGCTTTCACCACGTGGCGAACCATTACTCGTGTGTGAGTGAGTGAGTATGGTTTTACGCCGCTTTTAGAAATACTCCAGCAATATCACGGCGGGGGACACCACAAATGGACTTCACACATTGTACCCATGTCGGGAATCGAACCCGGGTGTTCGGCGTGACGAGCGAACGCTTTAACCACTAGGCTACCCGACCGCCCCTACTCGTGTGTGTACCGGGAAACCAAGCCCATGGTGTGTTGACCTTATCAGTCTTCAGCAATCAGTTTGCGTTACATGTAAGGGGATGGTACAGACTACAACTGTGGGGATAAATATGCATGATCAAAGACTCCCGGGGGTCCGGCTTCGAGCTGGTCCCCAGATGAAATGGATCAGATTTGGCTCCTTGAGTGCAAATGCACCCGGACGGTTTATATACCGTTACTCATAATATCAATCAATGAAACTCAATGGATTGCTTCGAGACCGAAACAAATCGCAGTAATTGTTTCACGCCGCCTTTAACAATGCTTCTATAATTACGACGGGCGACACAAGAACTTGGCTTAGTACCTTATACTCATGCGGGAATCGAACCCGGGTGATGAGTGAACACTTTAGCCACTACGTGACCCCACCGCCCGCTCTAGAGGTATGAGTGGATAGACCTAGGGTCAAGATTGGGCGAATCTTGGATTCGAACCAAGGAAACGAGGATCATAAGGGACGCAACTCTGCAGTTTCCGGGCCTCAAACAACAGTACCACCTGTGCTCCAGTTAGACCTGGAAGAAATGTTGTGATTAAACCGACCTAGATAAAACTGAACTTGAACCCGGCACTGAAACTGGGCTGTGGATAAAATATTCAGAGACGTAATTACAGTTGGCCCGTAGTCGGGTTTAATTACTTCAACCCACCGGCACTCCCACATAGGAACTAGTTTCATTATTAAAATTTGACACCTTCAACGCAAGCAGATATATAGATCACGATTCCGCTAGCTCCAGGGACGTTTAGTTGGACCCACATATAAAGCAGTGTAGTTATAACACTGTTATAACATTAAAACGATGACCTCGGAAACTTGGAATTAATTGACGAGTCAATCACACCACAATGGTCTTTAAATTTTTGGATTTTTCTCCTATTAGACACTTATACTCAAACATTTTAGAAACGCAACTACCATTATTTTATAGAACCAGACTGAAACAGTAGACATATTTTCAGGCGTTGGTTCCGTTTTTTTAAAATTTGGCGAGAATATTATGTGACACTATCATATCACTTTGGTTCAAAATTAACGTCCCAGACCCAAGTGAGCTTTGATGTTATAATGGCGGGGGTGACACTTAGACATCCACTCCAGATTAAAACCCGATTCGTCGGCGTAACAAGCGCTAGCTTTAACTATACACCACCCCGCCGTACTATACATGTACATGTTGTTTGTTTGTTGTTTAACGCCGCACTCGTGTGGTATAATTGAAATATGTCCCACGGCAACGTTAAACTACTCTCACTGACATGCTGTGATATAACTGAAATATGTCCCACAGCAACGTTAAACCATACTCACTGAAATGCTATGATATAACTGAAATATGTCCCACAGCAACGTTAAACCATACTCACTGACATGCTATGATATAACTGAAATATGTTCCACAGCAAAGTTAAACCATACTCCCTGACATGCTATGATATAACTGAAATATGTCCCTCAGCAACGTTAGACCATACTCACTGAAATGCTGTGATATAACTGAAATATGTCCCTCAGCAACGTTAGACCATACTCACTGAAATGCTGTGATATAACTGAAATATGTCCCACAGCACCGTTAAACCATACTCACTGAAATGCTGTGATATAACTGAAATATGTCCCACAGCAACGTTAAACCATACTCACTGACATGCTATGATATAACTGAAATATGTTCCACAGCAAAGTTAAACGATACTGCCTGACATGCTGTGATATAACTGAAATGTGTCCCACGACAACGTTAAACCACTCTGACTGACATGCTGTGATACAACTGAAATATGTCCCACAGCAACGTTAAACCATACTCACAGACATACTGTGATATAACTGAAATATGTCCCACAGCAACGTTAAACCATACTCACTGACATGCTATGATATAACTGAAATGTGTCCCACAGCAAAGTTAAACCATACTCCCTGACATGCTGTGATATAACTGAAATGTGTCCCACAGCAAAGTTAAACCATACTCCCTGACATGCTATGATATAACTGAAATATGTCCCTCAGCAACGTTAGACCATACTCACTGAAATGCTGTGATATAACTGAAATATGTCCCTCAGCAACGTTAGACCATACTCACTGACATGCTGTGATATAAATGAAATATGTCCCACAGCAACGTTAGACTATACTCACTGAGATGCTGTGGTATAACTGAAATATGTCCCACGGCAACGTTAAACCATACTCACTGACAGTTGAATTGTAGTTTTATGGAATGTTTAACAATGACACGTTTACGGTGATTTCAACAAGTATTGTTACAAGATATTTTGTCTGAAAGGGTGTAGGACCTACCTCCCCATATACAAAACCCACTTCCAACCCACTGGATCGTAACACCGTGCCTTAATACCTATACACAACGTCCCACATTGCATTTGTTCTTGAACTCGCCTGTTATCTAGGCTTCTGACGTATATGAAAAGCGAATGGTATTTTTACCGTGTAATTATATGGCGTCAGTCTGATGAATACATTACCGTGAATGACGCTAACATACATGCACTTGAGTTCGCGTCGTCCTACTAACACATATACCGACCACAATGCACCTTGACATGCACACTTCAGAGCTCATCTGGAACCCCAGGTGTTAAATTCTTTGCGAGTGAGTGAGGTTTTACGCCGCTTTTAGCAATATTCCAGCAATATCAAAGCGGGGGACACCACAAATGGGCTTCACACATTTTACCCATGTCGGGAATCGAACCCGGGTCTTCGGCGTGACGAGCGAACGCTTTAACCACTAGGCTACCCGACCGCCCTCAAATTCTTTGCAACATTCAGACAGATGTATATACCCATAACGTATCCAGACATGTTGTTAGGTGCATTGTGTGAGTTCAGAAAAGTATTATGTCGTAGGATCTACGGCCTAACACTTTTTGTGAATAAACAATATTTGATTTGAGGATCGCACCGAAAGCTTCCATTATTCCCTTTTGCAATTCCATGACGTTAAAGTAGTGCAATTCTTTTTTTACTATTTTAAAACGTTACAAAGTCAGCCAGTCGCTGTTTACGAGGCACAGTATGTATGAAAACATGGGGTAATGTATATGTGAGAACATGGGGTAATGTATATGTGAGAACATGGGGTAATGTATATGTGAGAACATGGGGTAATGTATATGTGAGAACATGGGGTAATGTATATGTGAGAACATGGGGTAATGAATATGTGAGAACATGGGTAATGAATATGTGAGAGCATGGGTAATGTATAAGTGAGAATATGGAGTAATGTACATGTGAGAACATGGCGTAATGTCCATGTGAGAAAATGGCGTAATGTATATGTGAGAACATGGGTAATGTATATGTGAGAACATGGAGTAATGTACATGTCAGAATATGGCGTAATGTATATGTGAGAACAAGGTGTAATGTACATGTGAGAACATAGCGTAATGTGTATGTGAGAACAGGGGGTAATGTATATGTGAGAACATGGGGTAATGTATATGTGAGAACATGGAGTAATGTATATTTGAGAACATGGGGTAATGCATATGTGAGAATATGGCGTAATGTATATGTGAGAACATGGGGTAATGTATATGTGAGAACATGGGGTAATGCATATGTGAGAACATGGCGTAATGTATATGTGAGAACAAGATGTAATGTATATGTGAGAACAAGATGTAATGTATATGTGAGAACAAGGTGTAATGTATATGTGAGAACAAGATGTAATGTACATGTGAGAACATGGCGTAATGTCCATGTGAGAAAATGGCGTAATGTATATGTGAGAACATGGGTAATGTATATGTGAGAACATGGAGTAATGTACATGTGAGAATATGGCGTAATGTATATGTGAGAACAAGGTGTAATGTACATGTGAGAACATAGCGTAATGTATATGTGAGAACAGGGGGTAATGTATATGTGAGAACATGGGGTAATGTATATGTGAGAACATGGAGTAATGTATATTTGAGAACATGGGGTAATGCATATGTGAGAATATGGCGTAATGTATATGTGAGAACATGGGGTAATGTATATGTGAGAACATGGGGTAATGCATATGTGAGAACATGGCGTAATGTATATGTGAGAACAAGATGTAATGTATATGTGAGAACAAGATGTAATGTATATGTGAGAACATGGAGTAATGTATATGTGAGAACAAGATGTAATGTATATGTGAGAACAAGATGTAATGTATATGTGAGAACAAGGTGTAATGTATATGTGAGAACAAGATGTAATGTATATGTGAGAACAAGGGGTAATGTATATGTGAGAACATGGGGTAATGTATATGTGAGAACATGGGGTAATGTATATGTGAGAACATGGAGTAATGAATATGTGAGAACATGGGTAATGTATATGTGAGAACATGGCTTAATGTATATGTGAGAACAAGGTGTAATGTATATGTGAGAACATGGCGTAATGTATATGTGAGAACATGGCGTAATGTATATGTGAGAACAAGATGTAATGTATATGTGAGAACAAGGTGTAATGTATATGTGAGAACATGGCGTAATGTATATGTGAGAACATGGCGTAATGTATTTGTGAGAACATGGCGTAATGTATATGTTAGAAAATGGGGTATGTATATGTGAGAACATATTTTGGTCTGAGTCAGAACGCAACCTAGTCTTCGTAATAGTTGTTTTGTGAAAAATGATTACGCGACCCCATGTTTTCTTACTAAGAGTCAAATGACAAAAATGGCGACTGTGTAGGCATGGCGATTAATTTTCCAGTGATCTGGAAGCAAAGAATATATCTATAAGATGATCATTGTAATATTGTGTTATACTGTCGCGTGCAAACGTAGACCCATACATCTGTATCAGTCGACTAGCCTCCACAGAGCTAATTCCGATCCATTTACGGATCAAAAAGCCCCACTTATAGAGCAGCGACCATGACAATACAAGACGCGAACACACCACTGATACTCTTTTAAGGCACCAATCATTTATAATCTTTTAATCATGTTTCGCGATTCCTGAAATTTACCAAACAGTTGAAATACGAAGAAGGAAGTCCTCAATCATTTGGACAGAACCATTCAAAACCTTCACTATATAAAAGTCTAAAAACAACTACTTGACAGTGTATAACACGTGCGTCAGTGCACGCGTGTGATTCACGTCACTAGTCATTTTGCCATGGACTCGGTCAGGTAGACGATGATGTCCTTTCGCTGACGGAGCCGTCATGGGGAAGTATGAAACGAAAGCGATGCTGCTCAAAACGTTGAAGGCGTGTTGTGTAGATCAATTAAATCAAAACAAGTTATCGTCGTGCCCAAATCTGAAATGGATCTAGTGTAAATCTTTCCTCACCGTCATCAATCTCACAATGGTGATTCCACGAATACTATTTCCAATCACGTACGTGAACATAAACCACAATTAATCGATATCTATATGGATAAAGTCGTCTTTGTGTACGCTGATGATAAATTTTGTTTGTTTAACGTCCCACTCAACAATAATCAAGGATGTCTGTAGATATTGGAGTGAAACCAGTGACTGATATTATGAGCAACGATCCTCGACGGCGCGATAGCATTACACGCAATCTGACATGTGTGACCACCCGATCCGTTTAGTCTCCTCGAACGTCAAGCACTTGTTGTAAGGGAGCCTGTTCTCACCCACACGTGTAGGCTGAACATTAGTGACATAACGAACAGTCGTGCAACGAGAATTTATGTAAATATATATTGTCAATGCAAGAGATTAACCAGTCCGTATAATCCACCAAAACAGATTCCATATGGAGTAAAACAATGGTTTGATAATAATTGTAAACATGCTAGAAAAAATAGGAACAAAGACCAGTCTAGATTATCCGCCGGAACAGACGAAAAATAGCATGTTTTGGTTGGGGCAACAAGTGTGTGGCCAAAAGGAAGTAGACCAAGAGTTAGAAAGGCTATGAAAGAAAACTAAAAGCATGTAGAAAGTCAATATGTATATATTTTATTGGAGTTGTGTTTTAACATTAGAGTACATCTGCTCATGCTATCCAAACAAAACCTTTACCACACTCTGAGACACAAAGACACATGGGGGTAGAAAATGACAAGTTTCACAATATGACTGTCACAGTACTTGTTCAACATGACATTTAAATCTCTGAAGGCACATTCCAAACCAAGTTACTATCGAGTATGTTCACCATGTACCAGTCTTAAACAGTAGCTTAACACGTTCATTTCGTTCTACGTAGCCCAAAGTCGTTTTGGCAAAACGCACGATTTTCACAAAAATTGTCAATTTTTCCTGCTTTTTGTCACCGGATACATTTGGTTGTATTCGTGCAACATATTAGTCTTAATTAATAATAATTTTTTTTTAAGTTATCAAAATAGAGGAAAATATTTAAGTTGGTATACTTTCTATTAGATATTTAGTTTATTTAAATGATTATGTCGCATTTATCAATATTTCAGCTATACATATTCTATATAAAGATTGAAAAGACAAAACATAAATTCAATACAGTTTATATAAAACACTAATCAGATAAAAGTCAAACAGTTTAGCATATAAATAACAGTAATTATCATTACAAATACCGGCTATAATCCAGCAGCAACCAAACCAACCACATGTTATCAGGGTGTTTGTCAAGCTTGACAACTGACGTTGTATATAGAGCCAAGGTCAATGTGCACCCAGTTGTGTTGTCGGTATACTTTGTGGGGAAAAAATAAATCCCGTTTTCTTCTCACAACATTTTGATTTTCAATGTAAAATATATAAAATGTGTGACCTCCCTACTCACTTTTGAGAAATATGTACATGAGACGCATTACATTTGTAATAGCATTATAGTATTGTATATGTGTTTATCTTTTGCGTGTGGATGTATGGCGGTCCTGTCGCCTTAAGCATCGCAATTCGCTTGGCACAGTTGCCTCCCTTAGGCGTGCCAAAACATATGACCGTAGGTTCGAGTAGCACTTCGTTCTGATTACTCACTCACTCACTCACTCACTCACTCACTCACTCACATGTTAACTATGATCCGGGGTAGAAAAGGTCTTCAGCAAGCCATGAGGCAATCCCACTTGCGTAGACCGATGCTCATGATGTCGATCACTGGATTGTCTAGTCCAGACTCGATTATTACCGACCGCTGTCATACAGCTGGAATATTGCTGAGTGCGGCGTTAAACAACAACAAACTAACAAACAAACATGTGAACTACTTGAAGTTCTTATCGCTCACCTTTAGATCGGTGTATCTATACATACACAGCGCATCAACTAGCGTAGGCAGATACATTTAGTAGTAATCGAATCAAGATCAAATATAAACGACAAAGCCACAACTCACCGAAAGGCCGGAACATGAAGGCGGGTCCGATGTACGGCAGGGCGTGTATTCCACTGGGGCCGGGGATAGCCTCAAGGGATTTACTGTTATCAGTGCGAATGTTCACAGGATGCGCTGTTGCCACGTGCGCAGCACGTGCAGTGCCCAACTTAGAGCTTATGAAACTGGCGATTTGCTTTTTCATTGTGTTCTGCAAAGACAAAATCAATATTGATTAGAAACTTCATAACCTTATTCAACAACAAAAATGGTCAAATGTTAGCAGAGGTTCTAACAGTATCATATAATTGCCCTACGATTTTCTCGTCATTCCTGTTCGCCACCTTATTGTAAGTTAAGTGAGTGAGTGCGTTTTATCGCCGCCTTGTGCAGTATTGTGCCAATTAACAGGCCATGCATCATCATATTAGCAAAGCTTGTATTCGAAATGACCAGAACATCCTAGCATGGCCGAGAGGGCGCACCTCTTTCCTCATAAGGGGTGGGGTGGGGGTAGGGTTGGTTGGGGTGGGTGGGAGCTCTTCTGTAACGACATGCAATGTTCAACCAATTATGCACCATAAGTATCCTCAAGGCTACAAATACAAACTTTTAACATACGTTGCAATCCTTTGAAAGCATTTGAGTGATCGACTGTTGTCACAAAAAAACAACTTTTATCTTTCCTCAAAAAGAAGTAATATTTTAATATTAGGTTCTCGAATATTAATATTTCTCTAATTTTAGGAGTTACTTTCCTTGGTTTAACGATCTCGCAATCGTTGCTCCCGAGTTTGAAACAGCTGCCTCCTGAGAAAATACATCTTCCCGAGGCAAGAGAGTTAACTGACTTTAAAAGTCCAGTTTCCACCCTTGCCGAACTAGGCTGGAATTCCTGGGCTCGATCGTAGCGCCACCAATGGCTATTACGAGTTATGTCCTTTCTATGCCTCTCCTATTGACCAATCAGATTCAAACTCTCGTATCACTTGCATTTGTTTCAAACAAAACGGTGGCGCCCAGTCAAGACGATCCAGAGCTCCAGATAAGCTGCGTATCTGCGTGAAATACGCATCAGAAATGCAGAAATACGCAGTAAAATATAATCCGAGCGTATCAAATACGCAACAAACATTACAGATACGCTACAAAAATAAAATTTGTTTGTATAATCAAAATATTGTGAAGTAACCCTGCGTATTCGATTAGCAAATCAGAAACTTATTTTGAAATTATAAACGGGCATTCCGTCAACCTTGCCAAACTCCACGATGACAGTTACATCCTGATCATTTGCCATAATGAGTCCTATAAAGCTCTCGAACCCACACGACACCAGTTTGCAGGGACTAGATGAATAGTGTTTTTAAATATTTAACTTAAATACCCACATGTGTAAAAACTAGTGGGTAACAGAAATTTGAATACGCAGATAGAATTACTGATACCCAGTGATTTTAAAATGCATGGGTAAAATACCCACAACACCAAAAGCTTATCTGGAGCTCTGCGATCTGATCGATAATCAAGATCTATATTGTGATAAAACGAGTCTTACATCGCGAAGTGCACGTGAGCACCTTGATTAAAAACATGAAAAGATTTGGAAAATATCTGTTGACAACGAGTTAGCGGTGCACATGCTTTGCAAATCCTTCAGTCGACCGAAATCTGCATGACACTCTACGAACTGGATTTCGATTTCGGTGCGCGATTTTGATTGGACTATGCATAGACTCGTTAGTCCAGCCAAAATCTAACTCCATAATACCAGCCTAGTTCGGCAAGGGTGGAAACTGGACTTTTATAGTCAGTTAACTCACTTGTCTCGGGAAGATGCCTGACCCCCTGTCACACGGCCTGACTCCCTCCCACCCCCTACTGACCCCTATCACACAGAGTGAAGCCTGTTCTGTCATGGAATCACAACAAGGATCAAAAGCAAGAGAACAACGAATATTTTCTGAAACAAATATGTACGTTTCCATGCAGCCGACGTAACACGAGGTCACGCCAAGGTATCGTGCACTTTAACGACTAATATTTGCTGACTGCTAAAGCCATTCGCCTCTGACATTTCAACAAATGCTGTCGATGACAGTACTTCGTAGTTGCATGAATGTTTTATCATTTGAAAGGTCTCATGTTCTTCGGGGGGTGGGGGTGTTGAGGTGTGGGGCGTTATTTTCAACATGGCTGCCGTGCGGCCATGTTTTAATTCTGAAAACATATATTGCGACTGCACTCCTGTGATCATCAATGGGGTTTCAGAAGCGACGCGGGGGCGGTCGGGTAGCCTAGTTAAAACGTTCGCTCGTCAAATCGCATCGACAAATTGCGTGTAACCGATACTTAGTGTCTGGGCCAGGCAGTTTTGCAAGGTGAGAGCGGATTTCAACTCATACCACCACCTCTTCACCAAACGATGTAAATTTACAATTCGTTTGTTTCACACTTTCAGAACCTCACAGATCATTCCGTACCATCGTTGTCTCATTGTTCCATCCCTTGTTCAGATATATATATATATATATATATATATATATATATATATATATATATATATATATATATATATATATATATATATATAGGCTTATCAGGTATACTAGACACCAAAAGAATCTGTGCGAAAATACTAGTCACTGTGACACTGAGGATACACATATTCTCCTCTGCATATTTATTTGCACTACCCCCAAACACCATGTACATTGACCACATAAACAGATATACCCACGTACGTAAAACCGGTCATGTAGTCACTGTTGCATACCGTGTAAATATACACGTGCAATACGTGTGTATGTATGGTGAGGTGAGATGAAGTTGGGTGAGGTGAGGTGAGGTGAAATGGGGTTTAACGTCGCGTCCAAGATTATTGCACTTATATAGCGACGTGCATGTACGTGTGTGTGTTTGTGTTGCTGCTTGTACTAGTCTGGACTGATGCCGATTTATAGTGCTAGCACACTGAGATACCATGCCGCAGTTTAACATGAATACCCCACTCAGACACAGTATACTGACTCCGAGCCGACCAGTCCTTGTTTTAGCCCCTTTATGCCGAGCGCCAGGCAGGGTAACAACAGGTACCATCTTTTAACGTCTTTTGGTATGACGCGGTCGGGGATCGAACCCAGGACCTTCCGCTCTCCGGGCGGTGTATGTATGGAATCACTGGTATGTAAGGGTGTCCATACAAACATGAATCTAGTCACTGAATAGTCTCACAGTCTCGCATTAGGTGAACATTACAGCGATTAACAGAGCTACAGATAAGCCGTGTACTTGCATAAAGTACCCCCAAAAGTATTCAAACCCAAATTACTTTCAATTAACTTGCTTACAGAAACGCATGAACTCAATGAAAAACTCAATTGTTTGAAAACAGCACGCGATAATGCACAATACACCTGAGGTAATTTCCGAAACACAAGTTCGAGCTAATTTACTTTCCGATTCAAGACATATTTAGAACCGTTATATACATCTAAAACATTATTCCATTTTTTTTTAAATCTCAAAATGCTTACTCATTTTGGGAAAAAACCCATTAGAGTGATGAAAAGATGAGTGAAAAAATATTGGTTACCCAATGATAAATGTAATAACCCAATTAAAATAGAAACCTTCGAGTAAAAACTCAATTGGTAAAAAAGGTTACCTGGAGCTCTGCAGATTAATGACATAAATATGAAAACTCCTCTATGCATGGGCGCATTGGTAAAACAGTTGGACTGAAACGACCGAGTTAATTAAGGGGATGCATCATTGAAGCAGCCACAGTCCCTTTACCTGTCTCGAATAGATTTTGAATGAAATTAGCGGTAAGGAGAGTAGCCCCGCAGCGGCCTACATCGCCCATTCACGTTCTGAGAGACGTGATACACTATCCAACAGGTCATGGAAAGTGGGTCGCAATGTATCACAGACAAGGACGTTTTGAAATGGCTTCGATGTTGACAATGAAGCTCTACTGCCATTGTGAGAAGGAGTCGGGTTTTATGCATAATATACCTGGTGCATCACGTATCGTCAAGCCAAAACAAAAAACAACAACACTTATTGCACAAATACTCACTCCTTCGTCCTGTATCGTCACTGATAGGATCACTAGGTGTTTCAGAGTTTGGTTGAACCGATTTTGAAACTAAGAGGGCATAATAAAATATATTGTTCATTCTGTAGGGAAATGTGTTCTTTATACCTCAAGATAACTTATGTATTTTTTTAAGTGTTAACAATGTTATTACTTACAAATGTTCTTAATGAATTACGAATGATTAATACGCCACGTATATGACGACTTCTGCCATATTATGGCGATGAACATTGAAATATGATTCCGACATTGTGGGGAATCCATAATCTGTCATACAGACCCTGAAACAAATATATCCAATACAGCCCATGCAAATTTATAATGTTTGGCAAGTCTAGATTACTACAGTATGAAAATGAAGAAAGTCTCTGGGCTCCTTTTTATATTTTATAACTATAATTTAACAACTGTTTTTTTCTGTAAAATATGTTCATTTCAGAGACTAGATGTTAGTCTAGGGAATCGAATGCGGGTACCTATTCCCCTCAAAATAAGTATAAACATGATAATAATCAAACCTTGAATTGGAGGAGATCGTCGTGAAAGATGTGCGTGACTTAATCCGACAGTGTTATCCAGACGACGTCGCGAGTCAAAGATCTACAACGTCACGTGACTATTTCCGCCAATAGGAATAGAGCCGGAATCGGGGTTTGGCGACACTCCAATCCAGCCAGGCCAACATTGACATTCATGCGCTTCCAGCTGATCAAAGATTTACGTAAACTGTGTTACCAGCGAACCAGATTGTGAAACCCACTTCTGACACACCAGAGATGTAGTGGGTGATCCCTTGGCGGCGACGTGACACGTAGTGCATTGCGACATTCCCCACTTCCGGCAAGCTGATATGCGGCCGTGGACAGGTAACGTGTCAGAGCGGCAAGTATATGGCGTTAGGGATCACAGACTGATAGTGATTTATTTAAACAGAAAGCCTTTAAAGATGACCTCGTGCTTCTCACGCTGTCACGACATGGAAGACGGGGAGGGGCGAGGGATGTAATGTCGAAAAATAATCCCTATCAAAGCGCCTTTAGCATTTACTGGGGAATTGTAGCTTTCTTTAGTCACCGCATAACTAGACACGCAGTTTCTATACATGATATTTACGCATTCCTGCGGCGGGAGTCCTCGTAAGGGAAATCCCACAGTTTTTTTTCACGGTCGTGTGAGCAAGAGAACAGTCTCTGGGTACACCAACCCGGCCATGTAGCAAGTACTCGCGACCTTGTCAACATACTATTTGTTTACACCAAGGCCAGTGATGGTTATTAATTTTTTAGTAGTCTGACGCAACCGTTGTCTCCTCATTTCTGTTAACCAGGGTTTAACCTGATGTAACCAGTGTTAATCGAGGATTGTGACAAAACCCGATACAAAACTCATAAAATACAACTTTATAAATCATACAAAATGGCTGCCAAGAGGAGGCGAGTGAGTATGGTTTTACGCCGCTTTTAGCAATATATCAGCAATATCACGGCGGGGGACACCAGAATTGGGCTTCACACATTGTACCCATGTCGGGAATAGGACCCGCTCTTTGGCGTGACGAGCGAACTCTTTAACCACTAGGCTACCCGACCGCCCCCAAGAGAAGGAGAAGCACAACAGCCATTTGTACTGCTCTAACACACAACTATCAGAGTTTAACAAGTCTTGTATTGCTTGACATCGCTGCCATTATGCTTTTTCTTTTTAATGCATGTAACACTGCCAACTTGAGTCCAAAACACAACGATGACACCCGAATCAAATACATCACCATCGAATAACCATTACCTCTTTGTTTCATTATTAAAACACCATCAAACGTGGGCGTATACCTTCTTCGTGCCGGCAGTTTATATTAAGTGTTCTTGTAGGTTTTAGTCATTTCAGTTGATGTTGACAAACTTAGAAAACATCATCACGGCGAACGGGGATACGAACCGGGATACGAACCCACAGCTAAGTGACCTAAGGGACAGAACTCTGCACAGTAAATTGCGGCGCCTCAGTCACTGGGCCACCCAAGGTCAGATGCATCCTCAATAAGATAACCTCGGTACAAAATATACTACTATAATACTACTACTAAATATATATTATGTTTAATCACTTTGAAATGAAGTTGCACACGCGGAAAGACTTCCGTCCGTATATCCAAACCCAGGTATGCATTGCTGCTCAGTCCTTTTAGTTATATATATTTTGAAGGGCGGGGCGGCTTCAGTTCCATGGCAATATCGTGTGACAACATGTCCGCCCAATGAGACCCCACATGAATACCCCCAGTCCCTATCAAAAGTTACAATGTCTCCAGCATGACCGCGAGGTCGTGCATACTTCTATGTCACCAGATTGCTAGTGTATGGTCGTCAAGTCATTCAGTAGTTATTGTCGGTGTGAATATGGAGGGTAATATATGATAATGATGATGGTCCTACTTATAGCAATAGGTCAGCCTTCACGTTCAGCATGAAAAGCACGTTCAGAGTGTCCCATTGAGTCATGTACTACACGTGGCCTCTCATTGGACAAGAGTATTGGCGTTAATATGTCGGTAGTTCCCGCTTCTCCGAAGTCCCCGTTCTCTGCCCGACTTAAAGCAAGTTCAAGTACACACGGGATACGAGAGACATATCTTCATAACCCCTGTCACGAGATGAGAGAAACTTGATATTTCACTCGGCACATGGAATATCCTATTTATTATATATTTTTGTGTGTAGTTGCCTACCGGAAAATTATATTATTTTATTACAAATGTAAAACCTTGAAATGAAATACTCCCTACCAACAGCGACCTAAAAAGTAGTCCGTGTTTGTAAAATCTTAAAAACTATTGCTGAAAAAAAATTGATAACGCAAATTCTTTATTCATACATTTAAATATGATTATATACAAAATCAACTTTAACGAAAAGTATTCTTGAAAACTACGACACCGCTGTTGGAAGTGAAAAAAATTAAAGAATACAGGCTGGTCAAGTAACAAAAATGGCGCATTGCGGAACGATTGACGAGTTAAATGAGAAATTTACAGTTTATAACGAAACATTTTCAAGAGAATGACAAACGGCAAGAAGGTTATTAACTCCATAAATGACCATCTGTCATTCTTTTATCTTGTCAGTGTGGAACTAACGTGAGAAAAACGTCAACAGTTTGTGTACGGGCCAGACATTTACGATAAAGGGAGACAATTTGAGGGGAGGTAACTCCTGTTTGACAATGGTTCCGTCAAAGCGTTATGTTCACTGGATTGAAATTTTCAATTTTCTCAATTTGGTGACTTTTGTTTTGTCGGCCCCATGCCCGTGCTCATGGGAGGGGTAAACGTCCACGGTGTGGCTCACACTGGGCAGATGAGGCTACAACGTCCTGAAGTAACTGAAATACTGGTCAAGCACTCATTACTCAGGGGTCCCCAGTACCTCATGTTGGTCGTAAAAGACGACAAGAGGAAGAGGGTGGAATCGTTCCCTGCGTCTTCGACGTCTATTATTATTATTATTATTATTATTATTATTATAATTCCGTTTCGGAAGTGACGTCACCTCCTCTATCTCGCCTATCTCACTACGAATAGCTGCAAGATTACTGATGCTGCGTTAAGTAATAATCACTCATTTCTCTTCATGTCACCACTGACCACGCCTTTTAACGGCTTTGGTGTAACACGGCCGGGCTTTCAACCACGGACCATCTCTCCGGGCAGATGCTGTATCTACTAGACCACGGAGGCGTTATCCATAATCGAGTTTGACCCAAGTTACAATACAAATATATATTATAAAGGATCATAAGTTATAAGAATTATTATGGTCGCGTCCTGTTCGGGTTGTGCCACATAGGCTGCTCTGAAGAAAACCGTTTTCTGTAATTCAGAAGGATTAACATCTGCAGAAAGTGTTACAACACCTGTATCAGATATCTGTCAACAGATTGCTGGGTACATTGGTGTAACTTTTACCCTAAAAGACTGGAAATTGGTGACCTTGTGACTGACCTGTTGATTCATCATTCAGAATTCACAAGTCTCCTTCACACAGGGGCAATTCACATGACCGAATGTAGGACTGAGTGACAATGACATACTTGCTTGTCGAATCCTTTCAATGGGGACGGTAGGTCAGGGTCATACTGATTAGCTTGGGCTTTTGTTTGTCAATTGTGTTTTCAATACAGTGATCATGGTTGTGACATGTATTTCTGATGAATGGAGATTTATTGGAAAGACTACCCCCAGCAAGCGTAGACAACTGTCAAAATACAGAAAACTGACAGATCTTGGCCCATGTGGCGTGTCACAGACTAAAAAGGGAAGTCCTTGAAAGTTGGACTTTTGAATGCTCGTTCAACTCCTGAAAATGACAAAGCATCTTCAATTGCGGATGTTATCAATAAAAATCGGGAAAGACTTGCCATCACTGAAATTTGGCTCCGTGAAAGGGACATTGCCATGTTGGCAATAAGAAGAACGACATCTACTGGTCAGAAGCATTATATGCCAAGGCTAGGGGAACGACATCTACTGGACAGAAGCATTATATGCCCGGGCTAGGGGAACGACATCTACTGGACAGAAGCATTATATGCCCAGGCTAGGGGAACGACATCTACTGGACATAAGCATTATATGCCCAGGGTAGGGGAACGACATCTACTGGACATAAGCATTATATGCCCAGGGTAGGGGAACGACATTTACTGGACAGAAGCATTATATGCCCGGGCTAGGGGAACGACATCTACTGGACAGAAGCATTATATGCCCGGGTTAGGGGAACGACATCTACTGGACAGAAGCATTATATGCCGGGGCTAGGGGAACGACATCTACTGGACAGAAGCATTATATGCCCAGGCTAGGGGAACGACATCTACTGGACAGAAGCATTATATGCCCAGGGTAGGGGAACGACATTTACTGGACAGAAGCATTATATGCCCAGGCTAGGGGAACGACATCTACTGGACAGAAGCATTATATGCCCAGGGTAGGGGAACGAGGAGGCGACTGTGCCGTTATTTATCCGGAAACTTCTGATTGCACAGTTCTCCGTCCATCAGAAAAGACAGACGGACAGACAGTTTACTTGTATATATGGGCAACAGGCCAAAAGTACATCATGCGTACAATAATATTGTACAAGTTACAGCGCAACCTTGACATTGTAGTTTCAGAACATGTGGAAAGGGTTAACAACATGAAGTTCATATTATATTCATATCGGCTTCTTAGTCATCCGTCAGAAAACGAACAATTACAAGTAAGCTTTACCCTTAATCGCCAGTGTCTGCAACTGAATGTTGTGTGGCAACCACCATGTACAAAACTGTCTGGATTATTTTTCACGAGTCTGGCAATTACACCGATACGATGAGCACAGCAACATCCGGGGTCATCATCCTGGGAGATTTCAACATTCATGTTGATGATCACCTGGACCGAGAAGGCCACAGATTGCTTAGTCTATTGGAAACTAAGAACCTAGTGCAACATATCTCAGTACCAACTCATGGGGGCGGTCGGGTAGCCTAGTGGTTAAAACGTTCGCTCGTCACGCCGAAGACCCGGGTTCGATTCCCGACATGGGTACAATGTGTGAAGCCCATTTCTTGTGTCCACCGCCGTGATATTCCTGGAATATTGCTAAAAGCGGCGTAAAACTATACTCACTCACCAACTCATGATGGTGAACATACACTTGATCTTGTTATATCACGCAGCGGTGATTTCGAGCTACATAATTTTGAATTTGATCACCCAGTTACCTCGGAACACTGTGCCATAACATTCTCGGTAAAGATTGCTAAGTCAGCAGAATCTGTAAAGACCATGGTATGTAGAAAGTGGAAGGACTTCAACATTGAGATGGTCAAGGCTGACATAGCTGACAAGCTTGATTCATCAGAGGCAGACACTGCAACCGAGGCTGTTGATAAATACAATTATTTCCTAAGAGATATCTGGAACATGCATGCACCCGTCAAAAGACTAAAGTTACGGTCCGTCCTCAGACTGCATGGTATAGCGACGAAATTCGAAAGGCTAAGCAGCATCAGAGACATTTAAAGAAACTAATCCACAGAACAAAACTCACTGTTCACCGTAACATGCACAATGCCCAAGTAAGAGGCGTCTAACGGGATCGGGTGGTCAGTCTCGCTGACTTGGTTGATGCATCGTACCCCAATTGCTTAGATCGATGCTCATGATACCAATCACTGGATTGTCTGGTCCAGACTCGATTATTTACAGACCATCGTCATATAGCTGAAATATTGCTGAGTGCGGCGTTAAACAAACAATTAAATACAATGCCTAAAGAAATAAAGTCAACAAATTGAATGAAAAGGCAAAGGTTGAGCACTTCAATGCATCGATCCAAAAAGCCACAACTCAAAAGGAATTGTAAGGTGTTGCAAATATCCTACTTTTCAAGAAGAGAAAATCAATTCTCCCTCAAAACATATCACATGACTAGCTGGCAAATGAGTTCTCCAAGCTTTTCACTGATAATAGTGAAAATCAGAGACATTCTATTGCAATCACCAACAATGGTCACTCTAGGTGTGTGCTGTCCGGATGTTTTCCCGCCTGTAACGTGTCATGGGCTGTCATGCTTTCTACCAGCGAGTACTCTGGATATACAGAAGGGTATTTAAACAAAGTCCTACTAAATCATGCGATATCGAGACATAAGTCAGGAGACATAACTACAAGCAATCACACATATAGTAAACTTGTCTATTTCAAAATACAACGTTCCACAGCAACTGAAGGAAGCGTTCATCACCCCTCTTCTTAAGAAGCCAAATGTGGACCCTAATATACTGTAAAACTACAGATTAGTGTCGAATCTACCGTTCCTTTCTGAGGTCATTGAGCGAGTAGTAGCAATGCAGCGAAAAGTTTGCTTACCACCAAACTGGATGACATCATACCAGCGGCTTATAAAACAGACCTCAGCGCCGAGACAGCCTTGGTCAGAGTCCATAACGACCAGCTCCATACAGTAGACACTGACGGGGCAGCAGTTCTGGTACTCCTCGACCAATCAGCACCTTCTGACTCTTTAGATCACGACATACTACAACACGTTGCAATATCGCCTTGAATTACAGGCGATGCTCTGGAATGGTTCAAGTCCTATCTTGACTGCCGATATTAAGTGGTCAACGTTAGTGGAAATACGCCAAAGAAACAACGCTGAAGTTTGTAGTACCACAAGGATCTAAGTTAGGACCTATCCTTTTTGACAGTATATACTCTGCCAGTCGGAGACATCACACTGAGTCATAACCTACAATGTCATCTATAGGGAGACGAGGTGAGGTGAAATTGGGTTTAACGTCGCGTCCAAGATTATTGCACTTATATAGCGACGTGCATGCACGTGTATGTGTGTGTGGCTGCTTGTACTAGTCCGGACTGATGCCGATTTATAGTGCTAGCTCACTGAGATACCATGCCGCAGTTTAACATGAATACCCCACTCAGACACAGTATACTGACTCCTAGCCGACCAGTCCTTGTTTTAGCCCCTTAATGCCGAGCGCCAGACAGGGTAACAACAAGTACAATCTTTTAACGTCTTTTTGTATGACGCGGCCTGGGATCGAACCCTGGACCTTCCGCTCTCCGGGCGGACGCTCTACCACAAGACCACGGAGGCGGTCTTATAGGGAGACGACACAAAGCTATATCTGGCCTTTAAACCGAAGTGTGGTCTGTCCAACAGAAATGCCTACGCATCTTAAATGAGAGAGTGAGTGTGAGTGAATTTTGGTTTTACGCCGCTTTAAGCTATATTCCAGAAATGGGCTTCACACATTGTACCCATGTCGGGAATCGAACCTGGGTCCTCGGCGTGACGAGCAAACGCTTTAACCAGTAGGCTACCCGACCGCCCCACTATTGGTGAATCTGCTATAGTCATAGCGCCAAAGGTGACGTTTCTCTCATATTATCTGCGACAGACCGCGCCGTGGTTGTGGATAGCATTCTTGAAACTGACACAGAGCTATTGGCCATCTGCTCAAAATGCCCGCAACCTCACCTTGTTCTGCCTGTCGTCAGCATTGAAGAGAGTGTGATCCCACCAACCAAAGTGCCAGAAGCCAGGGCGTCATCATGGATCCGCTATACAGCTTGTATAAGCATATCACAGCCATACAAATGTGCATGTTACCTTATTCACAACATGGGACAAATCAGAAGACATGTCAACGTCGAGGCTATACAGATGTTGGTCCAAGCTTTTGTCGTCCCCAGGTTGGGTTATTGTAATTCTCTCCACATGGCCTACCAAAGAAGGCTGCAGAAAATACTACAGCATGTTTAGAATACAGCTGCAAGAATTCTGACAAGAACGCCTTGCGAGAACAGATCACTCCGATACTACCTGAGCTCTTTAAACTACTCACCCTGGTTTACAAGGTAATGCATAGTTTGGCTCCTGAATACTTACAGGAACTGATAGTACCATACAAGCCTGCAGCTATCTCCGATCAACGATAGGTCATTTCAACATGCCGGCCCATTGCTATGGAACAAACTGCTACAAGAAATCCGAGAAACAGAAAATCTGACAAACTTTTAAAAAAACCTCGTAACCTGTCCCTTCTAGAGAGCCTTTGACTAGGTCAATCAGGGTCCAAACGCCTTTGAGCAGTTTTTGGAAAATGCGCCATACAAATGCTTAATGAATTTTTTAATAATTCTAAAATAATCATTTTTTAATTAAACACAAAACGTAGTTATATAAACGGGGTTATAATGTGTATATAAATAGTTATCCAACATGAAGAACATAAGCAGACTCTGACCGCAACTTCACACTGTATACACAGGCAATCCCGTCATTACGGGGACAAAACACGACGAAGATCTGATCACAGGTTGAAAACTGACTAACAAACACGGTGACCAATAACGACAATGATCATTCCCCTTTACATCATTTGGACTCCAGACATTGTTGGAATTCATCTTCAAACTGGGCGTAAACTAGGCAAAAACAAACTTACCGAAAAAAGCGTTTCCCACGGCAAGTGTATTTTCTTATGAATTGTACGTTTATAAGGTGAGGTGGGGTGAAGTGTGGTTTAAGATTACTGCCCTTGGAAAGAAGTTCATATACGTGTGTGTGTGGCCATCTTCCTAAGGCAAGGGGGTTAACTGACTTTAAAAGTCCAGTTTCCACTTTTATAGTCAGTTAACTCTCTTGCTTCGGGAAGATGGTGTGTGGCTGCTTGTCTGGACTGATGCCGATTTATAGTGCTAGCTCAATGAGATACTATGGCGCAGTTTAACGTGGATACCCCGCTCAGACACAGTATACTGACTCCGAGCCGACCAGTCCTTGTTTTTGCCCTTTAATGCCGAGCGCCATGCAAGGTAACAACAAGTTTCATCTTTTAACGTCTTTTGGTATGACGCGGCAGGGGATGAACACCGGACCTTCCACTTCCACTAGACCACGGAGGTACGTTTATGAGAAACATGATGTAACATTGCAAGAACATGTCAGGTGATGTGTTACATTGGTCACTGCATGACAAGGATCACTGCACGACATGGCACCGCATTGCCAGCAGTCAGTGAGAGCTATGACATACACATACTCATTAAGGTCAGCTGTTCCAGACTTCTGAGTGAGTGAGTGAGTGACTTGGGTTTAACGCCGCTTCTAACAATATTCCAGTTATATCACGGTGTGTCAGCTTAATGTGGGAGGAAAGCCCGAAGTGATGCAGGTCTCAGACATTTACCACTTCGGTGAAACCCCCGAGCACGGGTATGGTACTGACAAACCTAGAAACATAATCGGGATGAACCGGGATTCGAACCAACAAGTCATAAGTTTCTGGCGTGCCAAAGGGACACAACTCTGCACAGCGAATTGTGGCTCCTTAGACAACTGGGCCACCCGTGCCCCCTCCAGACTTCTGAAGAAAGAATGCGACTGAAAGAAACAAGAAGTCCTTCGAGGCGAATGTGACTGTTTGCACTCACTGCTCTTTGACGGCGGCGTTAAATCAATATTTCATGAGTATTTCTAAATGTCAAGGATCTTATCATCTATAAATAAAAGCGACGAAATCCTTTCCATAATCACAAGAAACGTCTGTTTAATGCAGTCCACTGTACGATTTCGACTTCATCATAAGTACAATAAACTACGGTTACAACGAACTCAAAGGGACGACTAATTTTAGTTCGTTATAACCGTAGTTCGTTATAAGTACATATACAGCATGACTTCAGCAAGTAGTTGGGACCAAAAAGTAAGTTCGTTATATCCGTCAGTTCGTTATAAGCGTGTTCGTTATAACCGTAGTTTACTGTATGTGTTAAGAACCACTATCAAATAGTAATGATACCAGGTGTTCGCAAAAATGTAAGCATGTCCTGTCCCCTTGGTGGCACCCGTCACAAACACATGCAAAGCCAGCTAAACGTTCATCTGAAACAACACGGGAAGATATGGTGCAAGGTACAATAGGGAATTGCATGATGCGTCACTTTTGTTATTGAGGCGTCAAATTTGGAAATGTCATTCACATGTCTACCATAACACTTTTTAAAATCTTTTCCGAGACCTTGAATGTTGTAACCTTGATCAAGTAACCTTTGAGCAAGTGTCGTGTGATGATCTTTGAAATCTTCGCAGAATGAGCACGTTCGATTGTATCAATCCTTTTCAACATAGTTTACTGCTTAATTCGACCTTACGACCCGCGGGACCTGGCAGGTTATGTGTGAATGAGTGAGTGAGTTGGGTTTTACCCCTCTTTGAACAATATTTCAGTTATACCACGGCGTTTCATCTTGATGTGGAGGAAAGTGATAAAGGTCTCAGACTTTAACCACTTTGGTGAAACCCACGAGCATGGGTATGGTGCTGACAACCATGGAGACCGACCTTGGGGTCGAACCGACGATCACATGTTCTGGAACGCAACTCTGCATAGCGCCCTAGCCTACTGGGCTATACGTGCCCCACAGGTTACGTGCTCCAAAGTGGTGATAGCAATATAGACTTCGATCTCCTTGATCGGGGCAATAATGTAGCGCTTTCAGCATGCACCGAGCGTAATGAGACCAGGGCATAATAATTCACTATTCATTCATCATGAGTGAGTGAGTGAGTGAGTGAGTGAGTGAGTGAGTGGGTGAGTGGGTGAGTCAGTGGGTGAGTCAGTGAGTGAGTCAGTGAGTGAGTCAGTGAGTGAGTCAGTGAGTGAGTCAGTGAGTGAGTATGGTTTTACGCCGCCTTTCGCAATATTCCAGCAACATCACGGCGGAGAACACCAGAAAGGGCTTCACACATTGTACACATTTGGGAATCGAACCCGGGTCTTCGATGTGACGAGCGAACGCTTTATCCACTAGGCTACCCGACCGCCCTCATTCAACATATTAGCAGCAGTAGCAGGTACTAGTGGTAGTACTACTACTTCTACTACAGACCGCCTCGGTGGTGAAGTGGACAGCGTGTCAGCAGCGGAAGGTCGGTGTTTCGATCTTGGTTTGTTTGCATATAAAGGGCAAGGACCTCGTCTACAGAGCATCCGGTGGTACAGATAGCCTAGTTTTCCTGATTGAAGGGGCCCGTGTTTGATCTGTGATAAGGTAAAATAAGGTCGAGCTGGCGTTATGTTGTAACTGCGACAAGGCTCTGTGTCCAACAAGGGCATAAACCCCAATGGCCATTGAGTCGAGGTTTACATGTTGTAATATGTGCCATTGGACTGTAGTAGAGATTTCTTATTATGTTTTGTCGCTTTTATTTTTATTCATATACAATCGAGGAGCTTGAGATGATTTAGTCAGTAAATCGATAACTACATAAAAATACTACAATGAAGTGGTGAGGTGAAATAGGGCTTAACGTCGCGTCCAAGATCATTGCACTTATATAGCGACGTGCATGCACGTGTATGTGTGGCTGCTTGTACTAGTCTAAACTGATGCCGATATATAGTGCTAGCTCACTGAGATACCATGCCGCAGTTTAACATGAATACCCCACTCAGACACAGTATACTGACTCCGAGCCGACCAGTCCTTGTTTTAGCCCCTTTATGCCGAGCGCCAGACAGGGTAACAACAAGTACTATCGTTTAACGTATTTTGGTATGACACGGCCGGGGATCGAACCCCGGAACTTCCGCTCTCCGGGCGGACGCTCTACCACTAGACCACGGAGGCGGTCCACAATGAAGGGTGATGCAGGCGCTTGTTTAACTTAACATAATATGACACCCCGACCGCATCCCATGAACAAGTACATCATGCATGTCTCGCAATGAGAATTCCCGGAGGACTGGTCCAAATAACTGTGTCTCCATGGGAATTCCGGGCGAAAATACCTGTGAAGATCCGGGGTAGAATAGGTCTTCAGCAACCCATGCTTGCCGTAAAAGGCGACTATGCTTGTCGTAACAGGCGACTAACGAGATCGGGTGGTCAGGCTCGCTGACTTGGTTTGAAGCATGTCATCGATCCCAATTGCGTGGATCCCACTGGATTGTCTGGTCAAGACTCGATTATTTACAGACCGCCGTCATATAGTTGGAATATTGCTGAGTGCGGCGTTAAACAACAAACCAACAAACTGGGTGAGAATGGAGCAAAATACCTCATGCGGGGAAACAGAGCCAACTGAAAATGGATTGGAGTGATCCTGTTCTGCTGCAGATTGCATATCATCACACAGCTGATGATTTCAGTCACTGGTTTGTCTGGTCCTAATTCGAATATTTACATGCCGCTGTGGTAAAACTGGAAGAGTGCTAACTGCGGCACAAAACGGCATCCACTTACCCATTTCCCCGAAAAGCATTTTCTCTAAACAAACAAGGATGGCCAGTTGGAAGCAGTACTATTCTGACGAGCCACGTCGGCATTTTTTTTCCTAAGGAATATTTTTCTTAGCAACTTCCGACCTTACGTGTTAGTTCCTATTCAGTCATGTTTACTTCTTGCAATCTTACAGATACTGTTTCCTGCTGTACTGATAGCCCAGTTCATGACTGATTCTTGTCGGGTCGGTGATAAATGTGTGCTTCTCCTGAGTGGGTTGTGATACGCCTCCAACAACTGGGCCAGTCTACTGGGTTGTTCTGTCTGCTAATTGTTTTGTCTTCGACTAATTGTTTGTTTACCACCTTGTCCTGTCCACTAATTGTTTGTCTACCACGTTGTCCTGTCCACTAATTGTTTGTCTACCACGTTGTCCTGTCCACTAATTGTTTGTCTACCACGTTGTCCTGTCCACTAATTGTTTGTCTACCACGTTGTCCTGTCCACTAATTGTTTGTCTACCACGTTGTCCTGTCCACTAATTGTTTGTCTACCACGTTGTTCTGTCCACTAATTGTTTGTCTACCACGTTGTCCTGTCCACTAATTGTTTGTCTACCACGTTGTCCTGTCCACTAATTGTTTGTCTACCACGTTGTTCTGTCCACTAATTGTTTGTCTACCACGTTGTTCTGTCTGCTAATTGTTTGTCTACCACGTTGTCCTGTCTGCTAATTGTTTGTCTACCACGTTGTTCTGTCCACTAATTGTTTGTCTACCACGTTGTTCTGTCCACTAATTGTTTGTCTACCACGTTGTCCTGTCCACTAATTGTTTGTCTACCACGTTGTCCTGTCCACTAATCGTTTGTCTACCACGTTGTCCTGTCCACTAATTAATTGTCTACCACGTTATTCTGTCTGCTAATTATTTGTCTACTACGTTGTTCTGTCCACTAATTGTGTGTCTACCACGTTGTCCTGTCTGCTAATTGTTTGTCTACCACGTTGTCCTGTCCACTAATTGTTTGTCTACCACGTTGTTCTGTCCACTTATTGTTTGTCTACCACGTTGTCCTGTCCACTAATTGTTTGTCTACCACGTTGTCCTGTCCACTAATCGTTTGTCTACCACGTTGTCCTGTCCACTAATTAATTGTCTACCACGTTATTCTGTCTGCTAATTGTTTGTCTACCACGTTGTTCTGTCCACTAATTGTGTGTCTACCACGTTGTCCTGTCTGCTAATTGTTTGTCTACCACGTTGTTCTGTCAGCTAATTGTTTGTCTACCACGTTGTTCTGTCCACTAATCGTTTGTCTACCACGTTGTTCTGTCTACTAATTTAAAAATTGAGGAATTTAGTAATGCAACGTTACTCAACTTTGCCCACGTGTCATTGTCCCGTTGATTTACATACTCCATCTAGATCAGACCCACCAACGTCGTCCTCGATCGATAGGGGAATGATCTCCCTAGGCCTTTCGTTTTTATTACTCTGTTTACGGAATTTTGCTCAAAAGCTTAAGTGGTCGAAATAAATTAAAAACTAAAACTGGCTTTTCCATTACAAAAAGAATATTCTGAGAATATGGGATCGGAAGGATGTGATAAAATATGTTTGCATAATGTAAAAGGAATGTTAGCCTATTTTGCGTATACTTTGAAAGAAAACCACACCATTTTGGGAGTACCAGCCAAACTATAAAGAGCAATGAAGCAAACAGTGTACCACTTGTCTTCGTCAAGCAGGGAACCGTTTTGTGTGTTTTTTTGATTATAAACGCGATTTTCAGGCTCTGCGTTATTAAAATGTTTTTCCTGGAATTTTAGTGCTTTTGGGATCGGCGGTTCCGTCAACAAAGTAATAAAATATAACGACTTATCAGTCTCGACGTGAATCGCGCCGGCGAGAGTTATTCCAAATCGATCCCTTTTTCTGAATTACATAAACTGTTATAAGAGTTCTATGACCTTTTCAAGCATCACACGGACGCGGATCGACTCTTAATTTGATCCACATCTTCAGGATTTCACGACCCCGACAATATCATGTCGCCCGTGGGGTGTCTCGTTGAGTGCTCAGAGGTAACGCCAGTTATTAAGCGTATTGAGTCGAGAGGGTGATATTGATTTGGCGACTTTCAAAGCCGACAGCAAATGAAGCAGGCGATGTAGACACTTCAACCTTCCTGGCAGACGGTTCAGTTCGACTGTACTGTTAGAAAGCTTGAAATATTAACAGGCTGTTGATGCCTGTAATGGTTTGTGCCATGTCGACCTGTCCTTGTTTTAGCGCCTTGTACTCAGCGCCAGACATGGTAACAACAAGTACCATTTTTTCAACATCTTTTGGTATGGCAACATCAGACTGTTGCAGATTCACCAATAGTGGGGCGGTCGGGTAGCCTAGTGGTTAAAGCGTTCGCTCGTCAAGCCGAAGACCCGGGTTCCATTCCCGACATGGGTACAATCTGTGAAGGGGCGGTCGGGTAGCCTAGTGGTTAAAGTGTTCGCTCTTCACGCCGAAGACCCGGGTTCGATTCCCGACATGGGTACAATGTGTGAAGCCCATTTCTGGTGTCCCCCGCCGTGATATTGCTGGAATATTGCTAAAAGCGGCGTAAAACCATACTCACTCACAATCTGTGAAAACCGTGATATTGTTGTACTATTGCTAAAAGCGGTGTAAAACCATACTCACTCACTCACCATTAGTGTAGATCATTTTGGAGAAATGTTCCAACTAGCGCTACATATATCGCAGATTGACTGGAGAAACGCCAACTGTAGTGATACAAATACCAGATACTACGGCCAGCAACAGTCCCACCTATAATAGTGGCAGTCGGTTCAGGCACCAGCAGTTCCGACGACGAGATCTAAGGCATGAGCGAGTCAGATTGTGACTGAAATTATCATGAGACGACCCCTCTAACGCTCTGTCATTTCCCCTACCACAGAACGTGCAGTACATGCGTGCTTGCGCTGTGCCTTCCACGGTTTGTCCCCCTACGTGTCATGTACACATTTCTATACAAAATTACATGATAGTTTCTTAAAGAACTTCATCCGTCATGGGTCTTCAAATAAACAAAATTCAGATTTTGTTGGGTACAGGGTATTCATGGTCAAGTACCGTATTGATGTTTCATACACTTTTCTGGAATTCGAGTTATTTTGCAATTCATCGTTCTCATTTGGAGTCAAACGCACTGTACGGTCCGTTTGATTCCATCTGAGACCGATGAAGTGCTCACTTATTCAAAATCTAATAATTGCAACAAAACCAAAATTTGCGTTGCTCATAATATCAATCACTGGTTTGTCTGACCCAGACTCGACTTCTTTCAGGTACATATTGTTGATTGAGAGTTTCAGTAATATTGACATTTTTCGCCATCCCATACCAGGGAGGACCAGTCGCTCATGGAACAGCCAGGTAATGAACAAGCATGTGCACCGTATATGGGGGTCATCTCAAAAGCCGTTTTGGGTGTTCAATCGGTGTCACTGTTGCAGGTTTCTGAAGCCGTGACAGTGCATTCGGAATCGGTGTCGCTGTTGTCCGAATCGCTATCGCCGCTGTCCGAGTCTAACCTGATGATCACTGGCTTGATTGTGGCATGGTCCAATCCGCTATGATCCCAATAATGTCTCTCTATTTCATTCTCAACTTTCTCAACACACTTTTGCCACGTTTCCTGCGTGATGGTGTCTATTGATTGTTGACCCAGTTTCTGTACATCCCGCAGTTTGAATGTTGTATTTTGCCTGGCAACATCCGATTTAATGATACCCCAAATTAGTTCTATTGGGTTTAAATCGCAATGATAGGGCGGCCATCGCAAAACTGAATGGCCATGTTCTTTAAGATACTCGTCAACTTTAGAGGCAGGTGTGGTTTTATTAGACTTTACAATATCATACAGAACAGGTTTCGTTGCTTTTTGTGGATACGGTATTGCTTTGTGTGTCAACCATTCTATCATATCGCCCCTCCTACTGTTAGACGTTGGGGCTTTTGTGTTAGGTACCTGAATGCCAGGATATGGAGCATTGTCCATGACAACCAGACTCTTAGGGGGCAATGCCGGTACCAGTTGAGTTTTAACACATTCTAGGAATACCGCTCCGTTCATTTCGGTATGATAGTCTCGGTTGTCCTTGGATTTTGCCTTGAAGACTAGCGAACAGCCTGGTAGGAATCCCCGACTCTTGCAGCCAGCATGGAGCACAATAAGCCGCTCACCCTTGCCAAGTGGCAATTTCCTGGCACAGAAATCAGAAGAGGAGCTAGGGAACCATTGTGTTCCTGTGGTATGGGAAGCCTTTACCCACGTTTCGTCCAAGTATACGGGCTCATAACCCTCGTAACGTTTTTCTAGTATTGTGCGTAAGAAATGGTTCCTTAGTCGAACAATATCAGACCTCTCGCATAATGCATGTCGAAGCCTACTTTTTTGTAACGGAAACCAAATTGGTGTAGCAATTTCCATAACTGATATTTTGAAATGGTCAAAGAATGATTTGTCTCCATATGTTTTTAGAGTACGGAGAGAGACATAGATATTTTGTTTATACAGAGTCTTAATGGCGTTTCTAACCATCTCTTGTTGAAATGAATCGACTTTAAAACATCGCTTGGGTTTTGAGATGGTCCCCTCAGGTGTGTCACTGCAGGTTGAATCAGTACACTTTTTTAACATAGTTTTTAACTTCCCTTCTGTTATCCCAACTCCACGTGCAGTTCGTAAACGATACTTTTTCAAAGCATATTGTGGTCTACCTCTTTCACATTCTTTTTTAAAACATTTGAAGACGTTGCAAATAATTGACTTCGCGTCGAGTGATGTTCTCATTGTTTCAGGTATAGCAATCACGCATCTATGGTTTACTCAGCAAGCCCTACGTCACTTTCGCACATGAAACTCGCCCACCTGGCTGTTCCATGAGCGACTGGTCCTCCCTGGTATGGGGTGGCGAAAAATGTCAACAATATGATGATCGTTTGTTAAACAATTTTTTATTCGGGTGTCCAAAATTATGAGACAAACCATCAGAGTTGGTCTGTCCAATTCATGTCGCTGTGCACATTTTGGTTTTGTTGCAATTATTAGATTTTGAGTTAGTGAGCAATTCATCGGTCTCAGATGGAATCAAACGGACTGTAGGTCTGCAAACGGCATTTCGACGACAGAAGCAAGCAGGACCTACATACGTGTATATGTCAGGAACCTTGTGTGCCAGTCGGCATATGATCATATGATGACATACACACAGAGATCCAACGTGTGTTTGAAAGTTTGATCTGCAGACGACAAACATCACCTAACTGTACCTAGATAGGAAGTGGACACGGGATTATTTCATCAGACAAACCTGTTCTACATATGGAACGATCAGAGCTCTGTCAACGAACCTTTCATATCTTGTCATGCAACAGTTAATGAATATTACTGAAACCCTCAATCAACAATCTGTACCTGAAAAAAAGTCGAGTCTGGGTCAGACAAACCAGTGATTGATATTATGAGCAACGTCCCACACTAT
This sequence comes from Haliotis rufescens, assembly GCF_023055435.1. NCBI lineage: Eukaryota > Metazoa > Mollusca > Gastropoda > Lepetellida > Haliotidae > Haliotis > Haliotis rufescens. Next base: position 3,362,636 of record NW_025964223.1, on the reverse strand, counting down.
CGGGGTATGACGTCACGTAGTCATGCGAAACACCGAATCTGACCACCCGATTCAATTTAGTCTCCCTCTGCAAGTGATAGGGTGTTTGGGATCTGTACTTCTAACTCTTATATTAGTCCAGAGTAGAAATAAATGATGACGTGTCATCACCTTTATGTGGCTCTTAGGAAGCCCACTGGTTAAGCACTCGTTCGCTATGCCGAAGTTCTGAGTTCGAATCCTTAAAGGTTAGGGGGAATGTTGGTGTGTGTGTTACTGGGTGTTCAGTTACCAACCTTCAACTGTATCACACCACCCTGTAAGAAGGGGATTATTGTAACGCAAGTTTTCTCAAGGAGAAGAACATCTTTTTTCACACATGTTCTTCAGGACAATATAAATTTGTTAAAACCTGAGTAAAAAATGCCAGTATTACCTGGAACAAACAATTTTGTCCCCAAGCCCATCTTGAGAACACAAAAGGCCTCTCGCTACGTGTATGTGGACTACTGGTAAGGCTTCGGTACACATGCACCTGAGAAGCCCCTCGTTTCCTGACCTAAAGGAAGGGCATACACTGAGGGCAGGTGGGAACACATTATTGATAGCTTCTCTTGAATGATAAATAGTTGTACTTTTAAGAAGACCATGATGAAGTGACCTCGTTGCAAAAGGTCCCCCGGGTCGCTCGCAGAACTGATCTGAACGCTACGAGTACCGTTAGCCCCTGTTAGTCTTCGTATCGCAAGTGGCGTCTTAAGTCAGTTGGACTCAAGGGCTGGTGGGCATGGGCATAACGTGGATGGGCGGCCAGAAAGGAGAGTTACACTCGGCTGAGACCTGTGATTCTCACACTAAACATGAAATACCAACGTGAAATATAACTATATAAGCAATCATCTCTACGACCCTCGTAGGATGTGGAATGATATTGTTATATCTAGGGTGGGTGAGGGTTAATGTTAATGTATTTTCTGTTATAATATTTTGTTCCAGAAGAAAGAATGGAGAGATTAGAAAATTCGTTTGCTGGACATGCTGGGTGAATAAAATATACTGTGAGTGAGTATGACTAGTGAGTATTGACAGACCGTGTCCTTTTCGAGCCAACAGCACCTAAATTGAATAGGTTACCAGAGTAATATTACTGTTATGGATGCGCCATTGTGATTTACTTGCCTAAATTCCGTCTAATTCGGAAATATTACCTAAATTGGACGGTTGGTTTGGTTGATTGGTTAGTTGTTTAACGCCGCACTCAGCAATATTCCAGCTATATGACATGGGGTCTGTAAATAATCTAGTCTGGACCAGATAATCCAGTGATTAATATCATGAGCATCGATACACGCAATTGGGATCAATGACATGCATCAACCAAGTCAGCGAGCCTGACCATCCGATCCCGTTATCCTTAGGAATATATATATATATATATATATATATATATATATATTCGGAATTTCAATCAAAATAGTATGCGAGCATTATATATGTTTTAGTTCCTGATATGGGGCATTTACGATAAGGAGACACAACGGCCAAAAAATGTATATTTCTTTCATGGCATGATCTGCCAAGTGATCTGCCTAACCTCCATTCATTCGTGTATTGGAATACGAGACCGACCTCTTGATTCATTTGGGATTTCATCGAAGAAAATAAATTGTCTTCGAACCTAAAATAATGATGCTTCGGAAAAAATTGTGTCAGCCACAAAAATTACATTGTTGCAAGCTGTTTTTAAAAAATATATACACAGGCTCATAATTGTAATTCAAAACAGCTGCAGCTGAAACAATATCTAACCTCCAGACAAAGTCCTGGCCCTCCAACCCCAGAATATCAAATTATCGGCCCCTAACACCACCAACCACAGTTAACCCCTACTGGGGCACTCCACACGCGCGTTATTCGACATAAAAATACCAGTGAATATATGCAAAGTTTCGCTTCAAACAATGAACACAGCATGAAGACTGATAGAGATATTTTCACAACAAAGACTTACATCGTTAAAGAAGAAAAGACAGATTTTCTTTTTCCATGTTCTTTAAGATACTCGTCAACTTTAGAGGCAGGTGTGGTTTTATTAGACTTTATAATATCATACAGAGCAGGTTTCGTTGCTTTTTGTGGATACGGTATTGCTTTGTGTGTCAACCATTCTATCATATCGCCCCTCCTACTGTTAGACGTTGGGGCTTTTGTGTTAGGTACCTGAACGCCATGATATGGAGCATTGTCCATGACAACCAGACTCTTAGGGGGCAATACCGGTACCAGTTGAGTTTTAACACATTCTAGGAATACCGCTCCGTTCATTTCGGTATGATAGTCTCGGTTGTCCTTGGATTTTGCCTTGAAGACTAGCGAACAGCCTGGTAGGAATCCCCGACTCTTGCAGCCAGCATGGAGCACAATAAGCCGCTCACCCTTGCCAAGTGGCAATTTCCTGGCACAGAAATCAGAAGAGGAGCTAGGGAACCATTGTGTTCCTGTGGTATGGGAAGCCTTTACCCACGTTTCGTCCAAGTATACGGGCTCATAACCCTCGTAACGTTTTTCTAGTATTGTGCGTAAGAAATGGTTCCTTAGTCGAACAATATCAGACCTCTCGCATAATGCATGTCGAAGCCTACTTTTTTGTAACGGAAACCAAATTGGTGTAGCAATTTCCATAACTGATATTTTGAAACGGTCAAAGAATGATTTGTCTCCATATATTTTTTTAGAGTACGGAGAGAGACATAGCTATTTTGTTTATACAGAGTCTTAATGGCGTTTCTAACCATCTCTTGTTGAAATGAATCGACTTTAAAACATCGCTTGGGTTTTGAGATGGTCCCCTCAGGTGTGTCACTGCAGGTTGAATCAGTACACTTTTTTAACATAGTTTTTAACTTCCCTTCTGTTATCCCAACTCCACGTGCAGTTCGTAAACGATACTTTTTCAAAGCATATTGTGGTCTACCTCTTTCACATTCTTTTTTAAAACATTTGAAGACGTTGCAAATAATTGACTTCGCGTCGAGTGATGTTCTCATTGTTTCAGGTATAGCAATCACGCATCTATGGTTTACTCAGCAAGCCCTACGTCACTTTCGCACATGAAACTCGCCCACCTGGCTGTTCCATGAGCGACTGGTCCTCCCTGGTATGGGGTGGCGAAAAATGTCAACAATATGATGATCGTTTGTTAAACAATTTTTTATTCGGGTGTCCAAAATTATGAGACAAACCATCAGAGTTGGTCTGTCCAATTCATGTCGCTGTGCACATTTTGGTTTTGTTGCAATTATTAGATTTTGAGTTAGTGAGCAACTCATCGGTCTCAGATGGAATCAAACGGACTGTAGGTCTGCAAACGGCATTTCGACGACAGAAGCAAGCAGGACCTACATACGTGTATATGTCAGGAACCTTGTGTGCCAGTCGGCATATGATCATATGATGACATACACACAGAGATCCAACGTGTGTTTGAAAGTTTGATCTGCAGACGACAAACATCACCTAACTGTACCTAGATAGGAAGTGGACACGGGATTATTTCATCAGACAAACCTGTTCTACATATGGAACGATCAGAGCTCTGTCAACGAACCTTTCATATCTTGTCATGCGTTCACCGTACGAAGACAAAAATCAGAGTCTAGGAAGGCAACGGTTAATGAATATTACTGAAACCCTCAATCAACAATCTGTACCTGAAAAAAAGTCGAGTCTGGGTCAGACAAACCAGTGATTGATATTATGAGCAACGTCCCACACTATCGGGGTATGACGTCACGTAGTCATGCGAAACACCGAATCTGACCACCCGATTCAATTTAGTCTCCCCCTGCAAGTGATAGGGTGTTTGGGATCTGTACTTCTAACTCTTATATTAGTCCAGAGTAGAAATAAATGATGATGTGTGATCACCTTTATGTGGCTCTTAGGAAGCCCACTGGTTAAGCACTCGTTCGCTATGCCGAAGTTCTGAGTTCGAATCCTTAAAGGTTAGGGGGAATGTTGGTGTGTGTGTTACTGGGTGTTCAGTCACCAACCTACAACTGTATCACACCACCCTGTAAGAAGGGGATTATTGTAACGCAAGTTTTCTCAAGGAGAAGAACATCTTTTTTCACACATGTTCTTCAGGACAATATAAATTTGTTAAAACCTGAGTATAAATTGCCAGTATTACCTGGAACAAACAATTTTGTCCCCAAGCCCATCTTGAGAACACAAAAGGCCGCTCGCTACGTGTATGTGGACTACTGTTTAGGCTTCGGTACACATGCACCTGAGAAGCCCCTCGTTTCCTGACCTAAAGGAAGGGCATACACTGAGGGCAGGTGGGAACACATTATTGATAGCTTCTCTTGAATGATAAATAGTTGTACTTTTAAGAAGACCATGATGAAGTGACCTCGTTGCAAAAGGTCCCCCAGGTCGTCACAGAACCGATCTGAACGCTACGAGTACCGTTAGCCCCTGTTAGTCTTCGTATCGCAAGTGGCGTCTTAAGTCAGTTGGACTCAAGGGCTGATGGGCATGGGCATAACGTGGATGGGCGGCCAGAAAGGAGAGTTACACTCGGCTGAGACCTGTGATTCTCACACAAAACATGAAATACCAACGTGAAATATAACTATATAAGCAATTATCTCTACGACCCTCGTAGGATGTGGAATGATATTGTTATATCTAGGGTGGGTGAGGGTTAATGTTAATGTATTTTCTGTTATAATATTTTGTTCCAGGAGAAAGAATGGAGAGAATAGAAAATTCGTTTGTTGGACATGCTGGGTGAATAAAATATACTGTGAGTGAGTATGACTAGTGAGTATTGACAGTGAGTCCTTTTCGAGCCAACAGCACCTAAATTGAATAGGTTACCAGAGTAATATTACTGTTATGGATGCGCCATTGTGATTTACTTGCCTAAATTCCGTCTAATTCGAAAATATAACCTAAATTGGACGGTTGGTTTGGTTGATTGGTTAGTTGTTTAACGCCGCACTCAGCAATATTCCAGCTATATGACATGGGGTCTGTAAATAATCGAGTCTTGACCAGATAATCCAGTGATTAATATCATGGGCATCGATACACGCAATTGGGATCAATGACATGCATCAACCAAGTCAGCGAGCCTGACCATCCGATCCCGTTATCCTTAGGAATATATATATATATATTCGGAATTTCAATCAAAATAGTATGCGAGCATTATATATGTTTTAGTTCCTGATATGGGGCATTTACGATAAGGAGACACAGCGGCCAAAAAATGTATATTTCTTTCATGGCATGATCTGCCAAGTGATCTGCCTAACCTCCATTCATTCGTGTATTGGGATACGAGACCGACCTCTTGATTCATTTGGGATTTCATCGAAGAAAATAAATTGTCTTCGAACCTAAAATAATGATGCTTCGGAAAAAATTGTGTCAGTCACAAAAATTACATTGTTGCAAGCTGTTTTTAAAAAATATATACACAGGCTCATAATTGTAATTCAAAACAGCTGCAGCTGAAACAATATCTCATCTCCAGACAAAGTCCTGGCCCTCCGCTCCCAGAATATCAAATTATCGGCCCCTAACACCACCAACCACAGTTAACCCCTACTGGGGCACTACACACTCGCGTTATTCGAAATAAAAATACCAGTGAATATATGCAAAGTTTCGCTTCAAACAATGAACCCAGCATGAAGACGGATAGAGATATTTTCACAACAAAGACTTACATCGTTAAAGAAGAAAAGACAGATTTTTTACGTGAAATATATTCACATAAGTAAGAAAGGCGAGCAGGTGTATGTGTTCCGCGCACTCGTATGCTGTCATTAATGCTCTGGCACGAGCTTTTGAAATATTGAATACATTGTTATAAGCTGTATAAGGTTATCCTTAGGAAAAGCTAGTCCGTATGCAAGGCTTGGTTGGGTATGACAGCTCATGCACATATTTATTTAAAACAGCCATAACGAGACGGGGCCTTATTCCATACGTCACAGATTTTACCTTTATATGTTTGTTTGTTGTTTAACGCCACACTTTGCAAAAAACCCATGACTACTGTCTGTAAATAATCAAATCTGGATCAGCAAATCTAGTGTTTGATATCATGAGCATCGATCTACCAAGTGAGTGAATATGGTTTTACGCCGCTTTTAGCAATATTCCAGCAATATCACGGCGGGGGACACCAGAAATGGGCTTCACACAATGTACCCATGTCGGGAATCCAACCTGGGTCTTCGGCGTGACGAGCGTACGCTTTAGTCACTAGGCTACCCGACCGGCCCGATCAACCAAGTAGGATACGATGACATGTATCAAACAATTTGAGTGTGACCCCTCGATCCCGTTAGTCATGACAAGCATTGGTTGCCGAAGATCAATTCTAACACGGATCTTCCCGTTTTTTAAATCTTTTTTTACACCGGCCTGCTTAATCTCAAATGAACTAAAATCTTATTGCAGCGTTTGGAGGTTGAACTGTGATGATATCGTTATCAGCTATATCTTTCAAAAGTATAATCATATACTGAATAAAATTCATCACATATGTAAATATTAGATTCCATGTTGAATAGGAATGACCAACACATGAATAAAATGTAATTTTGGATTGACGGTTATGAGTGAGTGAGTATGGTTTTACGCCGTTTTCAGTCGAGCAATAACACGGGGGGAGACACCAGAAATGGCTTCACATGTTGTACCCATCTGGGGAATCGAACCCGGGTCTTCGGTATGGCGAGCGAACGCTTTAACCACTAGGCTACCCCGCTGCCCTATATGAACATGATAAATAAGCGTTATCACGAATTTAATAGTCATACAGGGACGAATATGAAGTGAACAAAATATATTTGCCTTCGTCTTTACATGCCTACAGGCATCAGTACAAGACGACATATATATTGAACTCAGAAACGACGCTTTGGTCGCATCATACACTAGCATTAGGCTGTGCTAGATATCAGTTTTCATGACAGCTATCGCGGGGAATTCTTAAATAAATACATATGTATACCTAGACCATATGCCCGTATTTAACTTCACTCAACACCCGGCGTGCACTTTTAACTAGAACGCTATTGTTAATTCATCGCATCAATTTCGCCTTGGTAAAAAATTAATTGACTGTCACCAAACTGAATGGTCAGTTATGATATATACAGAGAACCCTCGATAGTCCAGACCCCGATTATCCAGAAACCTCGCCTTCCGGACAATCACTGCTTTGGGCGTTTAGGTTTATACTGGTATGAAAACGACTCTGTTCACATTTGTTAATCCAGATAATCGTCAATCTGGACGATCTAATGGAGAATACTCACGTCCGGACTAAAAAGGTTCAAGTCCAGTTACTGCAATTCGAGTGTACAGTCTAAAGTATTTAAGATTTAATACAAACACACGGCGGAATGTATAGATTCAGCGTTGTCTTTTCTTCCAAATTATATATACATATTATTATGTATTATCATTCATATATATATATTTTACCAAACACTGAGGTGTTTGAAACTATGGTCATGTATGTGTTTAAATCAGTGCGAAAACCACAACTAAAATCAGAATTATACTTCACAATGTTCATTTTGGATTTATAGGTCCGTGACTATAAAATCGGATTTTTAAGATTTCTCCTACTTTTCATCTCTGAGTCCCGTTGCAAACAGTTGTAAGTGCATAATTAGAAGAGGTATTAAATTATGACACTTACCTGGCGACGGGATGAAAATACGCACACAAAACACTTACCAATGGGTAGCGAGTTGGCTAACCGCACATCACCCAACGTGGTTCGTGACTGTGTAGCGGCCGTATTCAAGCGTCGGTGTGGATAGAGGTAGGCTTTGTGAACTAAATGCACCGCCTGTCTTCCCGGCAGTAGTTTCACTATACCGCTCTGTCGAATCTCTATCGAGATGAGCGTGATTAACCCATACACACCGTCATGCTCCTTTGTATTGAGGCGGGCATTAAGTGATGCGCTTCGTGTGGAATCTTTACTAAATATTTAAGTTGGTAAACGTTATAGTGAGGTTGTTGCGAAATATGGGCATATTGAGTTTTTGAGAAGCGGAATATCATCTCGTGTGTGTTTATGTGTGCATGCGTGTGTGTGAGTTCGTGTGTGCTTGCGTGTGTATATGTGAGTGTGTGTGTGTGCGCGTGCGTGCGCGTGCGTGCGTGCGTGTGTGCGTGTGTGTGTGTGTGCGCGTGCGTGCGTGCGTGTGTGTGTGTGCGCGCGTGCGTGCGTGCGTGCGTGTGCGTGTGTGTGTGTGTGTGTGCGTGCGTGCGTGCGTGCGTGCGTGCGTGTGTGTGCGTGTGCGCGTGCGTGCGTGTGTGTGTGTGTGCGCGCGTGCGTGTGTGTGTGTGCGCGCGCGTGCGTGCGTGTGTGTGTGCGCGTGCGTGCGTGCGTGCGTGCGTGTGTGTGTGTGTGCGTGCGCGCGCGTGTGTGGGTGTGTGTGTGTTCGTGTGTGTGTGCGATATACGGTGTTATGATTCTTATGGTTCACACACACGAACACACACACACACACACACACACACACACACACGAACACACACACACGTGCGAAATATAAGCGTTTGAAGTATTTGACAGATGTGGCGGTGTGGTGGGGTGTAATGGTGTGGTGTGGTGAGGTATAATGGTGTGGTGAGGTATAATGGTGTGGTGTAATGGTGTGGTGTGGTGTAATAGTTTTTATGGGTGTGGTGAGGTGTAATGCAGTGGTGTGGTGCGGTGTAATGGTGTGGTGAGGTGTAATGTAGTGGTGTGGTGAGGTATAATGGTGTGGTGAGGTATAATGGTGTGGTGTAATGGTGTGGTGTGGTATAATGGTGTGGTGAGGTATAATGGTGTGGTGTAATGGTGTGGTGTGGTATTATGGTGTGGTGAGGTGTAATGTAGTGGTGTGGTGAGGTATAATGGTGTGGTGAGGTATAATGGTGTGGTGTGGTGTAATGATGTGGTGTAATGGTGTGGTGAGGCGTAATGTAGTGGTGTGGTGAGGTATATTGGTGTGGCGAAGTATAATGGTGTGGTGTAATGGTGTGGTGTGGTATTATGGTGTGGTGAGGTGTAATGGAGTGGTGTGGTGAGGTGTAATAGTGTGGTGAGGTATAATGGTGTGGTGTAATGGTCTGGTGTGGTATAATGGTGTGGTGTAATGGTGTGGTGTGGTGTGGTGTAATGGTGCGGTGTAATGGTGTGGTGAGGTGTAATGGAGTGGTGTGGTGAGGTCTAATGGTGTGGTGAAGTATAATGATGTGGTATAATGGTGTGTTGTGGTATAATGGTGTTGTGAGGTGTAATGGTGTGGTGAGGTTTAATGGTGTGGTGAGGTATAATGGTGTGGTGAGGTATAATGGTGTGGTGTGGTGTGGTGTAATGGTGCGGTGTAAAGGTGTGGTGAGGTGCAATGGAGTGGTGTGGTGAGGTATAATGGTATGGTGAGGTATAATGGTGTGGTGTAATGGTGTGGTTTGGTATAATGGTGTGGTGAGGTATAATGGTGTGGTGTGGTGTGGTGTGGTGGAATGTAATGGTGTGGTGAGGTGTAATGTAGTGGTGTGGTGAGGTATAATGGTGTGGTGTAATGGTGTGGTGTGGTGTGGTGTGGTGTAATGGTGTGGTGTGGTGTGGTGTGGTGTAATGGTGTGGTGAGGTGTAATGTAGTGGTGTGGTGAGGTATAATGGTGTGGTGTAATGGTGTGGTGTGGTGTGGTGTGGTGTAATGGTGTGGTGTGGTGTAATGGTGTGGTGTAATGGTGTGGTGAGGTGTAATGGAGTGGTGTAATGGTGTGGTGTGGTGTGGTGTAATGGTGTGGTGAGGTGTAATGGTGTGGTGAGGTGTAATGGAGTTGTGTGGTGTAATGATGCGGTGTAATGATGTGGTGTGGTGTGATGGTGTGGTGTGGTGTGATAGTGTAGTGTGGTGTAATGGTGTAGTGTGGTGTAATGGTGTAGTGTGGTGTAATGGTGTAGTGTGGTGTAATGGTGTGGTGTGGTGTAATGGTGTGGTGTGGTGTAATGGTGTGGTGTGGTGTAATGGTGTAGTGTGGTGTAATGGTGTGGTGTGGTGTAATGGTGTAGTGTGGTGTAATGGTGTAGTGTGGTGTAATGGTGTGGTGTG